>NW_027526361.1:131610993-132905993 GCF_048455015.1 Haemaphysalis longicornis
CCATGTGTAATTTTCTCCGTGTTCGGAACGAAGTAACATTGATTTTTGATTTGGCTGAAAGCATCGTGGCATGGTAACTTTATGTTTTCTTCGATTGTGCTTTCCGGCCATGTTGAAACAATTCCTGTTTTGGCTCGCATTGAGTTTTGCCTGTGAGAAATGTTCATGTCAGAAAAATAAAAACCAAGGCATCGCAG
Organism: Haemaphysalis longicornis; assembly: GCF_048455015.1. NCBI lineage: Eukaryota > Metazoa > Arthropoda > Arachnida > Ixodida > Ixodidae > Haemaphysalis > Haemaphysalis longicornis. The sequence continues at coordinate 131,611,191 of NW_027526361.1, forward strand.
AAGGAATTGCTTTAAGCAGACCTCTTCCTTGTGATTAAGGAATAGTGTTTATACCAGGCTATTCTTTTTACAGGAAAAGTATTTTAGAATAGACAGAATCGGTTTTAATAATTTCAAAAGGTGTCTATTTTTGACACTATTTATGTTGCTGAGAATGCTGCCGTTTTAATCATTCCCAATATGAACTTAGACGCATTTTTGGCTTTTTGACGTGCTCTTGTGGCACTCTATTACACTAGAACTCTCCTTTCTGGGCCTGGACAACATTTTGCTGATTGTGTATCAAAACGAAATAAAATGGCCCCAAAAAAACGTCGGGTGCAGCAGCAGATTACTTTAACTTGAGCTGTTGATTTAAATTTTAGTTTGGAGTTCCTGTAGAAATATATCTCTCTCAGCTTTGGTGTAAGAACTTTTGAATACGCTTGCGTCGTGTGGAATCGTTCCAGCGCTTTTACAGCCATGAATATGCATTATAAAAAATTTTCACAGCCTCTGGTAATGAGTGCGCATATTGCGCCGCGTGCACAATTTGATTGCTTCAACTTATGCACGTTTGGAAAGGAGTCGGGCATCATGATGTGGCCAAATTGATCAGATGATTGACAAAGATTAAGGGAAACCCCCAAGTTGGAGTAAGTTTCTGCGACGAAAATTTGTAACCGTAGGCCTGTATTTCAGATGCATGTAAACTTTCCCTTCGCAGGAACTCTACACACCACATGCTGGCCACGTTCAGGCAAGTTTGCCAGCCCTGTAGCTTGAGCATAAGCGGTGTCTATCTCAAATGAAAGGGCATCACTTCAAGCACTTTGAACTGAAACTGCTTTCCTGATAACGTCCTAGGGAATATGAATTCAAAGTTGTAGATCTACCATACGAGCGCATGCTACCCAAACCTGTGCTAGCAATCATGACAGTGTGCCACGCAGGAACACACTTTCGCTGTACGTGCGATGAAAAGAGGTATAGGTCCTATTACTTTATGCGGTTTTTGGATGCACTGAAACCAAGACGGAGAGGTTTGCTTATAAAAGTTGGTGTCAAGTTTGCACTCTACATGCGGCCACCTTTCATAGTTCAGAAAGTTCAGTAGCCTCTATACTATTTACGCAATTTTATTCAGAATTTCCTTGGGGTTGCCCTACCAGATAAAGCGCTGCCTTGCATTTCAACTAGAGGACGTTCACTCCGCAAAAAAAAAACGATTGGTTGTCCCTTAAACCTCACAATGTTTACCTGATCCCAAGTAGGAGATTCTCCACTGCAAAATATGATCTTCGCAGTTTTATTTTTATTACCCAATTCGGTTCTCCGTTTGAGAAGAGGCCCGACAACACGCACTGGCTTGATGCCTGTTGTTCTGTTGCAGCCTCGCCTTGAATGAACCGATGTATTACCTGTCGCACCTTTAAATTTTGATGATGCATTTCTAAAAAAGCATACATTACAGTTTCCTTCTTCCTTGGTGTAATGGACTCTGAATTTCCTGCCATTCTTAAAGACGACAGTCTTTCTTCATCTTTTCCACCACGGAACGTTTGTCTGTCTGGCGGTCTGTCTGTCTATCCCTAGATTCAGCCCCCGGCAAAAGTTATTGCATATGTTGAACGACACCTTTATAAAGCAACAGCCATGTCTAAACATCTACGTCCGGTGGCAATGTTCATACTTGTCAACACTGTTGAGCCAAAGCAAAACATTACGCATTTCTGAGGCAAAACATCAATACATAAGTGGTAATTACAGTGTATATGTATTTTAAATACACAGATGCTTGATTTTTTGTGGTAGATAATCCAACAATACCGCCACAGTAGAAAAAATTGGCCATTGAATAACTCGCCATCTGGCAGTGGCCCTGGGAACGCACGATTGTGCGTTTCTCAGGGCCAGTGCCAGGTGGCGCCACCAGTGTCCAAAAAAATATCTTTGCCGGTCTGTTGCGCGGTTCCTGTTTCTTGGATCTATTACGCGGCGTAGAATTTCAATGGGCGCTGCGTGCACATAGCTTTGGAGAGGGCGGCGCCAGACTCACGATTTCGAAACTTTAGTGACCATGGCAGTAGCGACGAAGTGCCAAGAGTAGACGCGAAGACGTGCCCATAAAACGAAAGGAAACCACCGAGGACGACATTGCAGCGAAGAAGTGCCGGCGTGCCGACGCCCGTTGTCTCATGCGTGCCCAGGAAACGTCCGAGTAACGTGCGGAGTGGCTAGCGACAGACCGTGAGGCGAGGCGCACCCGGAGGAAGCCTGAAACACCTGGCACGCTACTCGCGAATCGTCCGTTTTCCAACCTTTTGGAGACAACGCTGTAAAATTGAGATCCCCCGAAACAAACTTGCATTACAGTTATGCCAGGCGGAAACGGCAGCGGGAGAGCATAAATGGTGGGCAGTGGAGAGACGAGGACTCATGCAGCACGGGTGGCAGAAGACTATAGTCTTTCGGCGACAGCTTCAGCAAAGCAAGCAGACACGCGGCCAATTTTTCTCTCTGCTCTCCCACCATGCTGGTTCACTTGGCTGATATTGGCTACTCCTAATTTTTTCTTTGGATTTCTCCATATGAATTTTTTGAAATATGCCTCAGTCGTAAAGTACGCATCCTTGCCTCTTTCCTCGGCTGTTTTTATTCTTACTACTTCGTAGGTTTCGCGCGCGCTTTATACTTCAGGAATACCCTTTCCTTTGCGCCGACGCCGCCATTGTAAGGGGTAACACGGAGCGCCACGATGGGATCCACGGACATCTTGCGGCACATGCGCAATCAGTGCCACAGGGGGATATAGTTGCGCGACGTGTGGTGCAGTTCCTCCCACTTCGCAGCGTGCGCTCTTGTACGAAAGCACCACAGGCATGGAACTCTGTTGAAGTATTCGAACTGAAGTATCGAGGCATCGAGGCACGCATGCAAGATGTACGCAAAAATTTTAAGCGTTTTGTAATTTATCTTCTAATAAATCTGAAGAATGCATGTACTAAATCAACCATTTACAATTTTCACTGTGCAGCAATGCGTGTTTCCATAACTCACTTTGAATGCGTTTTGTTATTGCACCGAGGCTAGATTGAGTACTTTCGTCGCGCGGCGAGTAGGAGGACCCGTAGCAGGCTAGCCGCACCTATATAACCACCTCTAGCACTAATTGCGCGTGTATATGGCCTCCTTTATAACCTAACGTGGCCGTGCATCGTGCCGCAAGATTCCCTCAGTGCGCGTCATGGGGGGCCGTTGAGCGCGGCCGCGGGTTCCGTGTTGCCTCTTATAGAGGCCGCGCCTCTCCATCCACTGCCCTCGAGCGCTGTCGCCTGTCCCCGCCGCGTTTTTGTGTCCCTCTACAAAAGCTACAGCCCACGCGGCCAGCCGCATCCCGCCTCTAAAAACATCGCTCCCGGCCTGGTTAAAGGGCTTTCCGATTGAAGCCGAGCACTTGTCAAGTTTACTATTTTACCGAGCGTCTGAATGGCCCGTTTTGCTGCCGTCACTGTCCGCTATACGTGGCCCCATTCACACTCAAGCTCCGTCACCGTGCAGCTCGTGATGCGGATGCCTGAGGACTTCACCTCAATTTTCGGGCCCCCACTGGCAACTGCTTCTCTAAAACAAGTCCTCGCAGCAGCAATACGTCGTTTTCGTTAAAGGCAGGTTCTCTTTCCTTACCGTCCTGGCGCACTTACCTACTATTCGGATAGGGGAAGAAAGCGGACCAAATTAGCGACATTTTGTCCCTACATCAGACGTTGCGAAAAATTACGCCCACCTCCCCTCGCGGCAACCCTGGTGTGATGCGACGCTGAAGGGGGTTCCATTGTGCGTTTCCGTTGGGTCGATTACTCGAATTGCGTGAGCAATCGTCGGGTAATGCGAGAGAGAGAGAAAGAGAGAGCAAGCGTAGCGCGGACGAACGTCAACTGAGAGACCGGCCGGAGCGTGGCACTAATATGCGCAGCGCGCCCGAAGGAGAGGAGACCGCGGAGAGAGAGGGCGCTGCACATGCGCACAGTGCGCTTGCACCGCGCGCAGCGCCGCCCACCGGCGGAGTGAGAGAGCGCGCCGCACTGCGCGCCACAGATGTTGGGGGAGAGGGCGCGCTATCACGACGAGAGGAGAAGGGGCGCAGCGGTGCGGACAACAACGGAAGCACGCAGGGAGGACAGGGCCGCCGACAAGAGAGGCTCTCAGCGTCGCATCTAAAAAGAATGTTTCTGCATGTGGCCGATAGTTGTCGCAACGTTTGCCTAGCTGCACACTTGCGTTTGCTATCGCTACGTTCGCAGCGACTAAAGCCACCTACCCTTCATCGGAGTAATTTACCGACCATTTCGGCGGATGGGGGCCGCGACACGTTTGCTCCCGGCGTTCTCGCGCCGTTTGTTTACATATTCGTGAGTACTTCCTACACGACGTACGCGACGCAGCGATTCATGCAGTCGCGTTCGACTTTTGCCAAAGGTCGACGGAAGAATTTGTAAACTGACGATGATGGTCGCCCAGTCAATCGCCGTTTACGAGCATTGAGGTTCTAGAGCTTCAGCTGGTTCTGGCGCTACGGCTTCGCGGTCAGCTGTGGGTGTCCAACCGTTCTCCGCCAGCCGACTCAGGTAATCGTTCCTTTTTGGCAGGCTTGCCGTCTATTCGCATACTATTTAATGCGAAGATTGCTTTCTGCTCGCGATTGTTATAATACCGAAGTTCTTGAAATTATTACGTACACGTTCTCACCGTCTTCCATTATAGACGCTGTTTATGCTGATCTGCTTGCATCTGTCGGCGATCGCAAGCTATTGACTATGTTTCAAGGCTCAGACAAGTATTCTGGCGCATTTCTTTCGTAGGCATGCAAACCTCTCTCCAATGGCGTTTCTTTGTCTATTTTTCAATGTGGTGTGAATAACATCATTTGGCATCGTGTACGATTTTTCAAGGCAACGCGCTTCGTGCTAACCAATCTTATTGTCGCATTCGGTCTTTTAAAGAAAATAAACTTGCAGTATCATTTATGCCTGAAGTTAGAGTGCGAAAGAACTGTGCTGGCAAGATTTTCGTGTGCACGTGTGGTTCGTGAGGGCGTTGTAGCACGCGATTTTAATCTGTTGCACCCCCTTATGACGTCGAGTACTTTTGCTTGCCAGGCGTACCTGCCCAGGGGTGCTTACTTCGTTATGTGTTTTCGTAGTAGTGAAGTCAATCAGTTTTCCATAACTGATGTAAGTGCAGTGGCAACGACCAGGAGAACAACACAGGGCAAGAGCACTGCTTGTGTGGTCATCGGCGTCGTTTGCGCTGCTTTTCTGTAGTCGTAGATGATGTTTTTACCTTGGCACCAACGTTGTTTCATTCTTCATGTTGCATTTCTTTCTCTTGCAGCATCGCCCGACTGCAGTCACGGTGCCCCTAGTCTGACTGCAGTCACTCATCCTGCCATTCTAGTGGGACCTGTTGTATGCAGGCGACTTTTCACATTCTAATGGGTTCCCTCCCATGACTGGCATGTAATCGATGGTATACTTTAGATCCACCACTGCGTTCTCACTGTCCGTGCAATTAAGACGAGGGTTCACAGTAATACTAGTTGACAGGCATGAAGACAGCAGGGCGTTCTCTGAAAATTAAACTCAGTTATACGTAGGTTGATGTCAGAACAAAACTTACCAGACCTATGTATCCATTTCAGCCTGATGTTTTCAAATACAATTCTTTCAGTAAGTAGCAAATCAATGAAGAAGTTATACCATTTCAGCCTGACGTTTTCAAATACAAGTCTTTCAGTAAATAGCAAAACAATGAAGTGATATCTCGTGCACTGTTTAGTTACTCCCTTCTGTTTTTTACTGCTAAAAATTTATACAAGGTTGCATCAATTTTTTTCACAGTTATAGAGTCATGGTCACACTTATCAAGGCGCACCAACTAGCTTGAACGCACAAACTGAAAAATTGGAGCTTTTTAAAATTGACACTCAGTGTGAGTGAGGTAGACAGAAAATAGAAGGACCATGCTGCACTTCAACCTGATTTACAGACGATAAAATTTCGTCCCACTATAACAAAACATGTAGAGTTGAGCAGGTTGATGTCGTAAAAATGGTAAAAATATACCAAGTGATTTTTCGTTGGACGATCCGACTGCCAGAAACATGATAAACCTGTCGCCAGTTCGTACCTTCCGCATATTTTTCTCCGCGTGTGTCCTCTTCATACACGTACTAAGCATTGTTATCATGGCCGCTGATAGGCACACTTTTAGCTGCCTTATAAATTTTTGCAAGTTGTAGTTGCAGGGGTCCAGGCTGAACGGAGATGCATGCATGCTTGTTGGGAATTACTCTTCGACATTTTAATAGAATAGGCCAGTGAAGACTGTCGTGAATCGAATGTATTGTTCACACTATGTGTATACGGGTGCCACCGAATAACCGTGTAAATCATGACAGGTTCATCCGCAGATATGTGTGGAAAGTTGCCGTTTGACTTAAATGTCTGCTTGGAAAAGAACGCATGTATGATGTTCTCGTTCTCCAATATATACGCCTGAACCCGTACACTGAGTTGTTGGTTGCTCTTCTATGCTGCTTTCACTGTTTTTATTTTTGAAAGTTTGGATGTGTTGCATTAAGGCTGTCAATAATAAAAATGAAGATAATGTCATCAGTAAATGAAATAAAAGCAAAAAATGTGCATCTGATGTCTTGCCGTCAACCTACATGAGAGGCACATGCTTCAATATGGCCCTAACTTTTCTCCTGGTAAATCAGTTGGTTAAGAAAGCACCCATGCGATGCCGCGCCTGAATCCTAATTGCCCGAAAAATAGCCATGTCTCTCCTAGCGTGGCTGGGTACCTTGGCTCTAGCACCATTAGAGAGTTCTACCCCTCTGTCGCATAAGTAGAACAAAATTTTAGACGTCATGGCTAATCCAACCACGATATTTTGAGCAAAATTATAATACATTCCCGCGTATTTAGTGCTGTCCTGTGCCTAACTGTGGGCAAATGTTCACCTGTGAGTCACTGGCAGTTTTGTTGGTTTGGACGCAGGATTCAGAGAACGCAACAGATTCCTTGTGGTCGACCTTCGTACGTGCGCTCAAAGCAATTGATTCTTTGATTCAGTGATTGATCTGTGCGTGCTCCAGCAAGTACGACGCCCACAAACTGCCGAGCATGCTACCAAACCGAGCTTGTCTGCCGAGCATGCTACCACCAAATTGACATAGAACTACCTTCACCGCGCATGCGCGGCACCTGCTGAAATTGTGTCTTTTCTTTCGTATCCGCCGTTGAATTATTGTCCTCCTTTCCAAACTTGAAATTCCGATGCGCCACAATACAATTCGACGGATCCCTCGAATCTGTTTGTCTCAGTCGTAGCTTACGGATGGCAGCGGTCACGTATTTCCGTGGATGCCTGATCACCACGGCTGATTGCGGATGGCTAGTAGGCACGGCGAAATGGAAAAATGAGCCTAATAATGCTATCGCGTGAGTAAGTAAAGTAACGTTTACATATTTTAGATTTTGGAGCGTCATTCAAGTTGGTTGATTGATTACGACAACGTGAACTGGCCCCGTGAGGCTATCTGGGAATTGCTTTAAACGGGAATCACATTTTCATAAGACATACACAGACAGCAGCGCAAGCACAATAGATAATTCTAAACTTGAATTAGGTACCTGCCAAGCTCCAGGGAAAAAGCATCCGTACGAATGTACTCGGTGAACTTTTGTACATGATAATAATCTAGACAGTGTGTACAATGGGCGGGTTCCATGTGTTGCCAAATAGTATCACCGATTTTAACAGTTTTATCTCTAGCTTTACACTAATTCCTGGTAGCGAAGTTGTGGTGACGCATTGAACACCATGTGTTTTTAGCGCCGCGTTGAAAAAGTATTAAGGAGGTGTGATATCAAAGAAAACGTATGTGATGTTACACTTAAATACTATTTCCTTGGTAGTTTTCTAAAATTAATTTTTACTCAGGAAAAAGGAGCGTACCATAATTCCAAAGCAGGTATTTTTAACAAATAAACACCGTACGTGGCGGAAAATTTCCAGACTTGATGAGGCTCGCAACTAGGATTTTATTTTCAGGAGCCAAGACTCGATATCTATGCCACGGATTTTGAACAGCGGAATCATTTAGCAGTTCCTCAATGGGACATCTGCAGTGTTCAAAGCGTTCCAGTATACGGGCTACGTACTAAAAAAATCCAGTTCAGCAACTACCTTGAAACGGAATGTCAGAAGGCAGGTTTTAATTGCGCACAGAAATCAACTTGCCACAACCAAAGCTACGTCACATAACTGAGAGTCATAATACCGGATTAAAATTCAAGGAGGAACCTAAGTTTGGAAATGACAATGGATGAATAGCCCGTGCGACTCTGGCGGCACCTCTCGTTGGCACGGGTCATTCTGCCAGAGTAGGAATGTGAGATTTGTGGGTGGGTGTGTACGTTGCCCTAGCAGCGAAATCCCAATCGGCCATGAGCTTCACACTGCAGCTGTCATAGACATCGCGGTTCTGAGAATGTTGTTGGGCTTATATCAGTTGTTGTTGGGCTTATATCGTTATGTAAACCTAGCGCTAAGCTTAACGACGTGCTAAGCAACGCCAACCTTATTATGCGGCAAGGTGCAGGGACCTCTTGATGACGATAGTCTTGAAATACCCAACGTTCCGCTTAAAGTCGGGCTATCGCATACCCAATGGGGACATCAGCCAACCGGATACTTACTGCTTCTTCGTGCGAGCATCTCTTCAGTTCCTTTCTTCTTCTCCACTGGTTACCATTCCCAAGACCATTCGCAACTCCCTCCCTGCTAAGAATCTGTGAATGTGGATGGCGGTTGCTTCATAGAACCAGCATGAGACAAGAAATGTAGCGCTAACGCATCATCATTGGAAGCTACAGTGCTTTTGCATTGAAAGCTCGTGAGTAGGCTTAAGCATGCCCTGCAAGTAGTGTCCCGTTGGGCGGAGGCGTAATTTGTGGTTAAAACTCCTTCATGTCATCATGCGTCTCTTGATTTAAATCCCGTTCCTGACAGTGTTGTCGTTTTAAATGTAGGCATGTTTGTTTGACGGGCCTGGACACCGGGTTTTTAATTGGGTTGTGCATGTAATGCTTTATTATGAAAGTTGAAAAGACCAAACATCATCAGAAGAGCACTTTGTAGGTGTGTTTATTCAGGCAGGTCTCTCTGCGGAACTTTAGATGCAGTCTAATGGCGCAACCTTTATTTCCCGCGTCGGGGCTATGTGCTGAACTGCTTTGTTTTAAGCGCAAATGTACAAGCGCTACAATGATGTCTTAAGGTAATTTCAATTAATGGTATAGTCTTGGCAAACACTGAGTAAATAATAAATATTCTGATGACAATGACACAGAACGATTTCGAGGCTTTAAATGCCACCTAAATTCAGGTAAATACAGTACCTGTTGCACGAAGATAGTCCTTTTAGCAATGTCTCTTAGCACATACAGATTCGATGAGCGAGCTAAAAATTTGTGCTTCAAAGCTGTAACTGCTTCGGTTTCCACATATAGCGAGTTTCGATAAGTCGGCGTAGAGGTGACATTTTTCGCACCCAACATCTACTGTTTTGTGTCTCCTTCTAGAAAGGCACCTGGTGGGACGTTTTGGCTGGTGTTTTCCCCGTGCAGCTAGAAGGGCTTCTAGAGCGACATTTTGGCTGGTGTATTTCACGTCTACAGGCACGCCGACATCACCGGTTGGTGGTTTAGGCGTGCAGAGGAGGGGGATTTGCACCTTGTGAATGATATTCCCGTTGTGCTGGTGGGAAATATCGACGTGGGCGTCTTACGGCCCGACGCGACCTGACTGCTGTCTCCTGTGGTCAAGTGGTTTCGGTTGGTATGTTACACTGACCCTGTCGACGCAGGAAGGAAACGGACAACCCTATGAATTTCCGCTAAAATAAAATTACAGGACTTCCAAGTTTCATTCCGCTGATTTTCGAGGAAGTCTGTTCAATCCCTAATTACCAACAAATGTGCTTTGTTTCGTGCACTCCGTGGTCTGCAAGCATCTTCGCTGGTCATCCTTGCTTACAAAGCGGAAACGCATTATTAGTTTTTGCAGATGTATACCGTCGAATGCTGGAGTCGGGACAGTTCATGTGAACATTCAAAGCGGCTCCGTCAGATGGTGGTGGAGTACTCTACGCAGACGTTGAATAAATTTTCTCTGACACAACAGCGGTTCTGATTGGGCTGATGACGAGGCCTCCGAAACACAAATTTCTGTTTTGACGTCCTACCCACGTAGTACCTACTTCACTTAAGTAAAAGACTTGGCACACATTCAGTCAAAAGCAATAAAAAGGCAAGCCTGCCATTGCTGATTTAGAGTAAAAATACAGGAAAACAATCCGAAGTCCCGTCTGCCACTGAACTTTTTTCTTTTTTTATTTGATGACGAAAGTACAAGCTTCAAAATCTTCATAAGAACAGAAAATTCTAATTGAAAGTTCCCGTTAAGTTCCGGTGAGATGTGCTGGTAAACGCATAATTCGCGTACTCCCTTGTCGGTGCAGCAGGCAGATTGATGCTCCCGGAAACTGAACTACGAAGTATAATAAAAGTCGTATAATTACGGTACGCTTAATTTTCCGTCCGCTACACGGTGCCTCCAGAAAGTGTGGCCGTGATAACAAGTTAATAAACTTAATGGAAATCTGTTCAATGGCAGCGACGCTGTAACGCACTGGCAAAGGCTGGGGACAGCAGCACCATCGTAGTTATTAGAATAAAACAACGGCTCAAAATTTTCCGAAAAGTGGAGGGTGGCAGAGAAGAAAGACGAAAGCGAGGAGAACTTACGCGGCAGGAAGTTTGTGGGTTACAGGAAAGATATTATATAAAAAGTTGGTTTACAAGCGGAAAGAAATACGTTCGGCCGGATGGCCAATGTGCTAAAGTGACAGTAAAACCGAATAACTTTTTGGTTGTAACTGAAAGTATGCATACCGTAGCTATCTGGGCTGTTTTTTGACGACCGACGGTGTATTATTTAGTTTAGGAAAAAATAATGGTGGCCGCAATTGTGCTATCCGACCCCCTCACTCCACCCCATTATTTCGCGACGCTAACGAGCTTATCACAAAGCTCCCGCACAGAGTCGCGGCCCTATCCTCAACTTTATTCGATCTTCGCGATCTTCCTAAAAGCTGTTTTGGTTGTCTCTCCCTTTCTTTAAAAATACCGAGAAATTGCCGAGCGGGCGCACGTGAGCGCGGGCCTCGCTGCCAACGACGGGCAGTTAACAAAACCAATTATATGCCTAGCGCTTGTGTGTGCGTGGCACGCGATTATCGCCCAGCATCCTATGTGCACGCTTGTCAAGCCAAGGATACCCACTTAGAGAGACTGGCCACGATTGGCCAAGAAAGAAACTCCAGAGTTCGCCGTTATCATGGCAACACTTGCTGGGAACGACAAAGACACGACATAGCGTACGCCCAAGGTGATGTCCAATGATTATCACTTCGAAAAAAATGAAAGAAGCTCACACTTACAACAACAGCGATGGAGTAAAGGTCGTTGCAGCAGCGAATAAGCACATCGGCTGTAATCGTGGACTTAACCGTCGGGATGGTCGTGAAGGTTGCGTGCAGCATCGCTACTTTCAAGTCTTGCACGTTAGTGTGAGCTTGCTTCTTTTTTTCTAAGAAGACTATTGCTTTAAAATGTGGCTTCAAGCCAGGCCCTGAAGGTGTGTGGACAGCAGTGCTGTAGCCTCCGTGTTACCCTTTTGCAACGCGGGCAACACACAAATCGTCTTTGTCCTTGACATCCCTTGACGCACAGAGGTTTTGGGTTGTTTTTTAGGGAAGGTCCTAGCGAAAGCCGAAAAATTTTAATGAAGTTCGTAGCCAGAATCAAACTACTGTGGCTACAATTCTCTTCTGCAAATATTCTCTTGAATTCGAAATTAAGTCCGGGGTCACTCGAAGGAGGCGGCAATAGATGTTTCTGGTGCTAGCTCGCAGGCTCAGACGACATAGCTTGTAGATTTCGAGCACCCTCCTGTTCATGAACTGCACCGTTACTCTGGGTACTACGTCACCGAGCGCTATCGCGGTTTTGCTGTAGACGCCGCTCTTCGTGCTCGGCGTGCTCCGCAGGAGTGTCCACAGTGCGCGTTGTTGCCATGTTGCTTTGTTGCATTTGCCTTCAGTGCGTATTTTTCTCTAGTGAACGGCCACATCTCGTTACTGTCGAGTTCAGGTTCACTCTGTAAAATGCCTCGGGCTATAAAACTCCTTAGCGCACACACTCCCTGCCACAATTTTCGGCGCGGGCTTTTTCCGACTCGGGTACCCTCCCGGCAACGCATGCTATTGAATGCCTCGTGCGATGAAACATTGCCAGCAAGCTTTTTCTGCCTACTACGATTTCCCTACGTGAACGAATTCCCTGCTTGGCTACCGACCTCTGGGAACGCATGGTGACATGCATGCAGAGGGCTAGAGGTAAACACCGTGGCTGTAAATAATTCCCCCCCGAAACCTGTCGTCGTTTGCCAACTCGTTCATCGCATAAGGGAAGCATGCGCAAAAGAGGGTGTGAAAGCATCTACGTCACCCTTTAGAACACGTCTGTGCACATAGTAAAGGCAGGATTAATTCGCTGAACAATACTTCATACACCATTGCACCTTTTCAAGCCTCCGCGGAATGCGCCTTTGGGTTCCCTTTTGTAGACTGGTCATCGCTATTTCAGTTCTAACGCTTGACCCACTCGGGGTTTCAGGGACGGGGACCCCGCTGGGGGATGCCTGGTCCGTTCTTACGAGCGCCACTAAACTTCGCATCAATTTTAGCAATTTTTCGTTATCTTTAATTTCACTGAGTTGATTGCTGTATATTTGCTGCCTTTTTTTGCTCTTTTCTGAAATCTCAATTCTTTTGGAAGCCTTCAAAATAATCGTTACGTTTCCTTTCGCGGTATGCCAAGATTTATCGTTCTCACCATGATTTGTTAGCTGGTGCTGTGCACACTTGGGTGTGGGTCATTTCGTCCACGAGCATTATTATCACTATGATCATTTATGGGTCTTCTTGAAGGAGAAAAAAATATTCCTCGATCGTTTTCTTTTTTTCGTGTTTTTTTTCTCTCTCACCCATCAACCTAGACCAAATTCTTTCTTGTGCTCCATTATTTTGCCTCGCATAATTGATTGTAACATGACTCTTCTTGGCCAATCCCCCTAAGTGGGTATGCGCCATTTTTCGGGCCACCGCCACCTCGCGGCTTCACTGTTAAATTTTCCCCGAAAGCGGAGTTCCAGCGCACAATGACTTTCGAGCCTGCACAACCCTTCCCAGCTGGTCCGGTTTCTGGTGCTCCCGTCGAGCCGTCATCATGGAGAGCGGAAGAACCGGTTGCTGTTCCTAACAGCGCCTTCGCCGTCCCGCCGGCTGCGGTACGAGATGCAACTGCTTCTGACCAGGCGAGAATGTATCAGCCCCCTGAGGCCACGCCATCCTCGACGCCTGCCGGGGAGTATCGGCAGTATTGGCCACCGGGAGCGAACCCAACCTCGGCTCTTGCGGGGAAGTATTGGCCACCTGAACTCGCGCTTGCATGGGCGAATTGGCCTTCAGGACCCCCGCCACCTCCGGATCCCGCCATGGAGAATTCGCAATATGCACGAGCACCGTCGTTTGTTCCAGATGGAATGACATTATCGGCAAAAACTATCGAGCAAGGTGGGAAACCAACGTTTAACCACTGAAAGCCTCTGCGATATCTGCAGCATCGAAGGTTTCTTTAAAAAAGGCGACGTAGCACCAAAATGGGATTCCTAAAATCTTGCAGTATAATCAGATCACAAGAGGGCGTCAAGTGTCCGTACAGTAGCACTATTAGTTGACGTAACTAGGGGTTAAAAGGATTTGTTGCAGCCTCTTACAGGTTTTCATTCGCCTGTAATTCGACACTATGACGTCATAAACGCACAGTTTCCAATGCAGCACCCAATGCGGCTGGGTATAAATACAAAGGCTGCCTTTTAACCGCGGAGCTGTATAAGCTTTCTTCTGTCTGTGCCGATTGTTCACAGAAAATTCCGCTCGGCGAAGTGAAGAGGGGAGAAACGCTAAGGAAAGAAGTGTGAGGTAAAGTGGCGTGGAGGCAAGGTGCTTACGAGCAGGTGTTGGCATCGTGCGCCTGAAGAAAACAAAAATGCTTCCCTTGTTCATAATATAACCTGGGTAGCTCCCGTTACGAAACCGGTGTCTATCCGATGGCACTATCATCGCATTCGGGCCGTGCAGCATTTCCTTTGGGTTCGTAGCTTAAGCATTAACAATGGCTTCTCATGTGCACGTAAGAAGTAGGCTGTGAAGCGTGCTTGTGTTCTATTGCTAGCGACCGGCAACGTCAATGTTTAAACTTGCATTTCCTGTGGCTTGAACCCACGGGCTTGAACGGCGGTCTTTTTTCCGACAGTGAATAGCTCGGAAAATAGATAATTTAGACAGTCTAGCCACCGAAACCTAACACCTTCGCTGTGAGGCATGTCCTCTTTCCGCACAGTAGTAATATATTGTGTACATCTCTGATATAATATTTTTTCATATAATATAAGATCTTTTTAATAGTGTCTTCCAAAATCTGCACGCTTGGGCGTTTTTATTGTTCGCCTCCTCCAGAAGAAAACGTAGCCGTTAACCCGGATCAAGCCCTCATCCCGGGTTCAGAACCAAAGCTTGTTCTAATGCGGCATTAACTTGCCGCAATAGACAGCTTTATTTACTAGCAAGATACACAATTGCTAGCCGTCACTTCTAGCATACTACCCATTCAATAAAATGTTGTCAATAAAGCATATCAATGGTGTGCAATTAAACGAAACGACATCCGCCGCGGAGGCCAAAGGCTTAGACGCCGTGCTGCTCGATCCAAGGACGGGGGTTCGATCCCGGCCGCGGTACCCGCTGTTCAGATGGAGGCGAACCGAATAAAGCCCATGTGTCAAAACAATGGCGCATGCTAACCATTGGTAGATAGTATAAATTCATCCAGATCCCTCCACTACGGAGAGCCTCATATCGCAGGTGTAGCCTAGTCGTGTAAAATTCGCAAAAATTTAAAGTGCAAAGTTTCACCGAGGAATCGCCTGATACATAGTGATGTTGCAACTTGTGACCTTTCATTAAAATTGCCTGACTGGTGCTGTCAATGCCCTAAGCTATAAATTTACCTGCAGCCTTTCCCGTGAACACGACTGTCGCGCCCTTAAATATAAACCATTGTGTTCCAGGTGAAACGATGCTTCAGACGACTGAAGACGGTAAGCATCAACAAAGTACTACAACCCTTAGCAAGAGAATGCCAGCTTCTTGCTGTGGATTGGAAACATCGGTGGCTCATGCTGCGTTTGAGTAGTCGTGCCTTTCGTTGCCTAAAATTCGCGCTTTTAAATGTCTCGTGCTTTGCTTCTACTTCGGATACGAGCAGCTTGTTCTTGTTTTCCTGATGCCATTAGTATTTTGCACGACAACTATTTCATGTGAATATTATCTACTTTAAGCGAAACTTCCAACTAGTCTCTCAATAAAAATATTACTACGGCAGGCCTTGATTTGCACTTACTGCGTAGACTGAACACAGCTTTTAAGCTCTGCTTTGCACACTCATTGAGAATCCGAGTTAAGCATTCATTTGGCCATACAGCAACAAAGCTTATCATATAACCCCATTATACCGATCAGTATTTAAAGCGCACACTAGATATACTTGATACTAGCCTAGTGTAAACGTAGGTTTACATTGATTCGTTGCCTGGTTATGTGCGATATTTTACTTTGTAACAGCGCGATTCAGCTACTCCTTCCGCATATTTCGCATGACGTCGTAGAGTTCAGTAACTTTACCTCCAGCTTTTACCTCACTGAAATATATGTTCGTGATGTGGTGATTACCTGTATTACAGCGAAATTGTATTTGCTAACACTTTGTATTTATTGTTTGTGTAATACTTGAACGCACTCCTTGCTTTTTTCTTACTGACTTATTCCAATGTAAGCCCCTTGAGAGTGCTCCAAGGACGAATAAAAAAGAAATGAACTTCACCATGGCTTTAACGCATACATGAAGATAATGTATCAACTATTTATTAGATGAAATCTCAGCACTAAATGAACTGAGGTCCCTATGGTTCCTGAAGGAAAGCCGATTCGGTACTTAATCAGTTCACCCGATGTTTCCCTTGTTTAAAGGTCAACTGCACTGAAATTTCACCTTGAATAAATTTATTTTTAATGTGTAGTAAGTACCCCCAAATCAGCTGGGACACGAGTGGTAGCCCCGTGAAACGCCTCGTTAGTCAGTCAGAAGCGTTTAAAAAAGCTCCGCCGCAGACCACGCTGCACCTGCCGGAGGATCGCGTAAACAGCCATGACGTGCCTGTGACGCTCCGGCCGTCTGGGGCTTCTTCCTCTGGCCAGCCACGCAGCTGGCGCACGCTTCACCCATTTGCTGCTCCGTGCGTGCGTAGAGCATGCGCGCAGGCTTGCTCCCGAGCTGCTGACCGTCCGGCCGCTCGCTGGACGGCTGCAAGGTCATTTTAATGGCCGCGCTCTCCTCGATTTGTTTCAAAATCGCCCATTTTTGCTGACCGCTTACGGCGTCCACGCGCGTATTCCAGCGGTTGTATCTTGCATGTTGCTTTCTTTTTCAGCAGACAAAATGGAAATAGTGTTTTTAAGAGTGTTTTCAATTTTGAGGGAAGTTGGCCTTTAATGGGGAAAAGCTTTGTAACTAGTGAATACCTGTAGCTAGTGAGAAAAACCCAAATATCGCTTAGGATATCATCATTGATACGTGCAAATCACTTTCTAGGGAAGTAAACAACGCTTTCGAAAAGGGTGCGTGTGCTAGCCGAATAAGCAGAGGTGGTTTTATTTGGTCATGTCACAGTGCGGAACACTCTTGTGATAGCAGCGACGTGTAATTCAACTGGCTACAGTTAAAAAATGCACACACTAACTTGGTTAATGTGCATGCAACTGAAAACTCGGGGGCATCTTGCGAGATATTTGTGCTGCGTGGTTCTTATGGGCGGAAAACAGGTAGGAAAAATGTTCATTGGGATCTAACATACAACAGTGTCCTCGACCATTTTTTTTTTTAATTTGGGGACCAGAGAGGATAGAATGCACCACTTAAGCATTGTAAAACAAGTACTGCTGCTAAAGACACCACTGATATTTTAGAGAAGCGCAGTAGTTATCCTAATCACTTTAGTTAGGCCAAACAAGCAGACGACCAAAAGAAAGGTGTTGAGGCTTGTACGTCGCTACGTACTTTACTACCTTTGAAAGGTGGTTGTAAGTTTCAATCATAGTTGGGCATTTCTGTCCGGTTTACTGTACTATCTGGTGTGAAAAAAAAAAAAAATTGAAAGCAACATGCCTAAGCTCACTCAAGTCTTTGACAACAACAAATAGTATAGGTTTAAGGATTGTGTAGTTTCGGTATATATGTATGTATTTTTTGCTACTCAGCCGTGCCGCGCTGAATGGTTCTGGAGATAAATCTCAGAATGTGCACCTTCCGGTTCCTGTAGTGCCTTCAGGATCCAGTATAGGCCAGCTGGGCACAATTGTAGTTGGTATAATCGGAAACCATTTAATTTGTGCCCTTGGGTGAAGTCATAATTTTAGTAAACATTTCTCTTTTGTTACAGATCAGAAAGCTAGGTAAGTAATGGCTTTAGCAAGAAGCAACTGACATTGATGATTGCTCAAAACTGAGGCTCTACAGACGCACCGTGAGCTTGTTCATATGTTAAATTCATAGAGGAAAGTGAAAAGCAAAAACAAAAGTAGGCACCGACATTTAAATAACTGCTGCGAGAAATACATAGCAATCGTTTTGAGAAAAAGCCCGAATGCACCTGAGAACTTGTTATTGCTTGTGAATACAAAATCAGGAGTTTCCAGTTGAATACTTCAGGCATCTGGCTTCCGCCTCGTGTTGCCGAAGGGCTTTGTAATCTTGCCACCTGGAAAGCCTGCGCTCCCCATGCGCCCGCACACACACACAGGCAGTCACACACGCGCGCATGCATGCAAACACGCACTGACACACACACACACACACACACACACACACACACACACACACACACACACACACACACACACACACACACACACACACACACACACACACCCCACGCAGTAATGCACGCACGAACACGCACACACGCACAGACGCCCACCGTCAACGCGGGTGACATCGTGAGTTACTGAACTGCTCTGCATTTAAAACACAGACATGCACAGTGGCGATGCCGGTAGCGCGAGGGCGCGTGCCCCACTACAATATGCTGCCCTCTCCTCGCCAACATGCCTGCCTTGTCGCTAAGCCGCCAGAGCGCGGTAAGCACTGCAAATAGATGACAACCTATTTTAAGCCAATGCATAGAGGTGGCCAAGACGCAAAACAGACCTTTGTGGCTGTGCTTTCTGTACGTTAAAGCGGCTTACGATAATGTAGACAGGGAGCGACTGTGCAGTATCCTGGAGGATGAGGGAGTGGGAGCAGAATCCGTTAACTTACTCAGGGAGCTATTCCGGCAGAACCAAGTGGAACTAGTGTGGGAGGGGATAACATACCATAGGCCTGTACACACCTACAAGGGTTTGAAACAAGCATGTCCTTTCTCCACTGCGGCTCATGATCTACATGGCGGGTTTAGAAAGGAAGTTAGAGGGCAGTAGGGTGGGATTCGATTTATCACACATTAAAAACGGACTCGTGGTGAAACAGCGTATTTCGGGATTAATGTATGCACACGACATATTGTTCATGGCGGATGACCGGATAGGTATGAAGGGCCTGATGGATATATGCGGGGAGGAAACGACGCACCTCGGGCTATCTTTTAGCAGAGAAAATCAGGGATCATGGTTTTCCACGACGACACGGAGCAAAAATCGGCATCAGTTCAACAAGTAGAAATACCACGGATAAAGGAGTATAAATATTTAGGAGAATGGCTTAACGACGGCGCAGATTACACGCATATGCATGAGGCCCACCTCAAAACAAAGGGAAGACAGAACGCGGCTATAACGAAACAGAGCACTGTGGGGCTACAACAAATACGAGGTGGTAAGGGGAGCCTGAAAGGGGGTTATGGTACCAGGATTGACTTTCAGAAATTCGGTTCTGTGCATGAAACCAGAGGTCCAAGCGTGCCTGGAGGTAAATCAGAGAGCGGTAGGCAGGCTGGCCCTAGGTGCCCATAGCAAAACTATGAATGAAGCGGTAGAGGGCTGGTAGTCCTTTGAGGCAAGGGAGGCGCAGAACAAGATAAAATTTGAGGAGAGACTGCGTGACATGGAGGAGGAAAAATGGGCCGCGAGAGTGTTTAGGTAACTGTGTATGAGGAGCGTGGACACGCGGTGGAGACGGAGGACCAGACAGCTGACCAAGCGGTACGGAAATTTTGTAGGGGAGGGTGGGGTATACACAACAGTTAGAAAGCAGGTAAAAGCAGCAGGGACGACGAATTGGGTTCAGAGAATGGAAGTAAAAAAAAAACCGTGGAGACTTATAGAACAAAGAAACTAGAAATCAGGAAGGAAGGTTTCTATGGCAATACGCGAGGCAGTTCATTGCTTTTTGAAGCCCGGGCGGGGTGTCTGAAAACACGGGGATACACGGCTAACTACAGGACACAGGCCGAAACTGGGGCATGCTGCGGCAGGGATCGGGAAACCGTAGGGCATATTGTCATAGACTGCACAGAGATACGACCGCGACGGGGCGATGGGGAAGCGACGTTGACGCAGGCTTTGATATTTGGTGTCAGGGGGAGCCTCAACTTCAGGGCCATACAGAGGTGACGAAGAGGCGGCTGGAGTGGTGGTGGAAGAAAAGTAGGGAAGAGAGTGGGACGTAGAATGAGTAATATACCGAAATAGAATCAGAAGGGGGGAAGTAAACAGGGATGCAAAGGGCAGGAGGGGGGGGGGTGGATAACCTATTAGGTTAGTGAAGGGGAGGGCAAGCAAGTTGAATAACACAGGCAAGTCGGTTGGTTACAACCGACGTCCCGATACAAAGGGAGGGCCTCTAATCATCATCGTAGTAACGCCGCCGCAGCTGAGGGTGTTGGTCCTGCTAAGCGCAATACGGCGCGTAATTGCTTGCAGCTGCGACCAGTACTGGCGTGGCAAACGCGTGTGCGCTCCCGAAAGGCATACTGTAGTGTTAATCATGCTTTCTTGAAGAAAACATTCGGCAGAAATTCAGAGAATTATTTACTAATACGTAGCATTCTTATGCCGCTTGTCTTGTGTGTGAGATTTTCCAGCCAGATTTTTTTTTAATCCTGTCCGACCAATTATTTCCATTTACGCTATTATAAAGATTATAAGTGGAACTTCCGCGAAATCAGCATTATTTGTGGAAATTCAAGGCGTTGAATATGTTTCGCCGTTTCCGTACTTTTTACACATTTTCCTTGTTTTTTACTGTTTGAAAATTTCTTTCTATCAATTATCTTATTTGCGCTAATATAGCGATTATAGGTTGAACGGCCGCAAAATCGCATTATTGTGAAAATGCAGGTCATTATACGATTTGCCATTTTCCGTATTTCTCATATTTTTGTTATTATTTGTTCCAAATTTTGTTCGATCAATTAAATCCATTGACGCTATTATAACGAGTGCAGGTGGAACAGTCCCGAAATCTGCATTATTGTGGAAATGCAGGGCGTTACACACTTGGCCATTTCTCGTCATATTTTTATTTTGTTTTAGTTTTTCAAAATTTCGTTCAACCAAATATCTCCATTTACGCTATTATAACGGTTACAGGTGAAACTTCCGCGAAATCTGCATTATCGTGGCAGTGCCATGTGCTATACGTTTTGCCATTTTCCGTATTTTTGTAATATTTCCCTATTTCTTAGTTTTTCAGAATTTCGTCCGACCAATTATGTCCATTTGCGCTAATATAACGATTACATTTGGAATTTTTGCGAAATCTGCATTACTGTGGAAATGCAGGGCGTTACACGGTTCGCCATTTTCCTTAATTATTTCGTATTTTCTTATTCTTTTGTTTTTGTTTTTTCAAAACTTCGTTCGACCACTTAACTCCATTTACCACTTAACCCCATTTACGCCATTATAGCGAGTACAGGTGGAATTGCGCGATATCGCAATTGTTGTGAAAATTCAGGGCATTACGCGGTTCTGGCTGAGGGGGGGGGTACTGGGCAAAGAATGCTACGCATTAAAAAGATTGGCTGGCGATCACGATACTCCCTAATGGATATTTGGGCGCAACTTTTTAGCTGTTTTCACTGTGTAAAATATGTTGAGGCAAATAATTTCAGACGGACATATTTGTATGGTTACAGAAAACTTTTATTTGCAGTGGCTGACTAAGAGCGCACGCACCGATTGCCTCGCTAATTGTTCAGACCTCACTCGAGGTTCTTGCGTCGGTGGTGTGGAGCCTCCGCTTTGGCAGCTCATTTAGCTGCAGCGGATGACAAAGCGCACGGCCAGCTGCCGCACCCGCAGTTCAGCACTCACTCCTAATGGCTGCAGCGCGCTGAGGCAGCACTCACTCGTGGGTTCTCTCGACGGCAGCTATGGTGAGCCTCTGCGTCGGCTGCGCGAAGTGCGTGTCGGGAAGGAACTGCGAACTGCGTCTTAGGAAGCGAGCGCACACCATCGTCACCCGCATGCCCACCTCACTTTTTTGCCAATCGCCGAGCAGTCGAGCGCCTCGTGAGGGTAGAGCGTACTGCCCCCTCCCCACCGCACACTTTCGGAGAAGCGTCTCGCGCCGCCACGGCGAACCGCCCTCCTCTCAGAATTGCTCGACAGTGTCCTCCTCTGCTTTCTTTCACTCTTCAGACTTGCCATCGTTCGCTCGATGACACCGACGGCGACGCCTCTCAGCCCACGAACGGGCGCCAAAGGGCTGCGCCCTAAAACGGTGCACAGAAATGGAGAAAATGAAAGCATGCCGCATAACTTGTGGTGGCACTGTATAGTTTTGCGCTCGTGTGCATGGTCTTGAGAACTGTGGCCACCAGGAACACGCCTTTGTTTGATGCAGTCATGGTGAGTCATTTCCCGGATTCGGTGCTAGTAGCAAAAAATAAATATACCACCAGAATTCGTTTCCAATGACATATATCAACTGCAAGCATTGTGTGACATGGATAATTACTTTATTAAACGGGCTCATGACCTGAAACCGTTCCCGTTCCACCGAGTTATAACGGGTCTTGGATAATTACTGGCAAAATTCTAATATTCCCAAACAGTAAGAAGTTATGCAGCGCCAACCATTCTTTAGGCCAGTTGCCCTTGCACAACAATGTTGGCGGCCCCATATTTTGTTTTTTTTTTCACAGGCACCTCATTGCTTGCAGAGCCTTAGCGGGCAGCACTGAACATTGTTTTGGGCGGGACCTAGGTGTCCATCGTTATTCGCTCAATTTAGAGCACCACACATGCAAAGTTACGTCGGCAATGTGACGCCGGCTCAGACAGGCTGCACGCGCTATCTCCGCCGCACTGTTATCTATCCACCGCATAGATAACAGTTGTTTTCAGCGCTATTTCTCCATCACCACAAGGCAAGCATGCGTGCAAGGAAAGGGCAACATATCGACACTCGCTCCCGACAACTCAACCGCAGCATGTCGGTGTCTTTGTCACGGCCGCTGCCAGGTGACGGTTACGGTACCTTCGGCCGTGCGTCCCGCGATTTGTATTTCAATGTCCATGATTGTACGCGCACACACACGCAATCACAAACTCGCACGCCCGCACGGACGCCCGCACGGACGCACGCACGCATGTACGCGCATGCACACACACACACACGCTGCCCGCACGCACACACACACACCCGCACATACGCACGCAGGCACACCCACCCACACACACACACACACACACACGCACGCACACACACACGCACGCACACGCGCCCGCACATAGAAGCACACACGACCGCGCTCGCGCACAAGCACACGCCCACGCAAACGCGCACGCACACACGTACACACGCACACACGCGCACGCAGACGCGCACACGCGCGCACGCGCGCGTTTTTCTGTTATAGTGCTACTTTATCGTGAAATTTCGGCTTCTACTCCATCATTAACAACTTCTTTCCGTGTGCTCTTTCGCAGTTTATAAAAATGCTAGTGTGATCATTCTATTTAGGTAAAGGGCGATTCAGTGACGAAGTCAGGGTTATGTACGTAGAGTTAGCTCATAGAGCTGAAATGGTAAAAGCAGAATACAAAGAAAAAAACCAGCAGGGAAAAATTAGTGTACTAAAATGTCAGAAACCCCATCAAGAAACCTGGATACTTCTCATTGATTGATTGATTGATTGATTGTGGGATTTAACGCACCGACGCTTCACAGGTGATGAGGCCTGCTATAGTGGAGGGCTCCGGATTAATTTTGACCACCTGGCGATCTTTAACGTGCACAGACATCTGGAAAGAACGGGCGTTTTTGCTTTTCGCCTCCATGAGAAAAGCGGCCGCCGCGTCCGGGAATCGGATCCGCGTCCTTGTGCTCAGCAGCACACCTTATCCGTTGAGCCACCGTGGCGGATAGGATTCTTGTCAAGGGAACCTGGTCTTGTTTACAGAAGTCGCAATATAGAACTGCCAATCTTTGGCAATTATACTGTTGGTGATAAAGACAAAGAAAAGGTCCCGGGTTTGATTCCCCGGGACCTAACTAACCATATTTTTCTCTTGAGGATTGGGGTTTTTTCGTCTACGACAGCCGGATTTGTTTCGGCATAGAGAGCTCTGCTGTTAAAAAAACTACATCATATCCCACGAATACCATTACCATGTGGGTGTGACTACAGGCAGTACAATCATCTGTTATATTTTCCGACGTCATTCAGTTGAATTTCAACAGCTGAGCTGTGTAGAGGCTCAGAATTTCCGGCGATGATGTCCGTCACGCCAGGCGAAGGTACACCGCTCGGCCGAAAGATGGCGCCACCACATTAACGATGCTCGAGTCAAAGATCTCAGCACGCTGTAGACGTACGCCTCCCGCCCAATTGACGTAACGGCACAATATGCACCGATAAACTACCACACCTCCCATGGATGATCTTTGACTACGTATAATACCGCGGCGACTGGCGTGAGCGATCGCCGCCTCTGGAGGAGGGGCCGCCAGCGTGCCGAAGTCACCAAATACAGCTGCCGTGGTCAGACGAAGATTGGCCGTATACAGGAACCGCACTCCTTCGGCTGTACGCGCACACCGCCAACCCGCCACATTCGTGCCTTTCTCGCGCGTGCTGACGGGTTCTCAAAACGATTCGGAGGGGCACGCGGCACACTACCACCCTACAGATATGCACCGACAAACTGCAGACTTCCGTGGGTCGGCTTCTAGCCCGCACATACCGCGGCGAGTGGCGCTGTGAACGACACCCGCCTCTCCGGGACGTGGCCTCCATCGTGCTGAAGTCAACTCCGCTGTTCCAGCAGATTTTATAGGCGTGGAATCAGCTTTTTTTTTTGGTAAGTTCGAAACGCGAAGTAGTTAGCGAAAATTGCGACACGTCACGGTCTAACTCTTGTGTGTTTTCGCACTACTTTGCAATACAGAAATTGCCAGCGAAATTTAACTCTCCGGCTGTGAATTTGCAGGTCGAGGGAGCTGGCTTTCTTCAGGTTCCTAGCACTGGCCCTGATGGTGACTGTTGTCGTCCTGATGCTCATGGTGACTCTCATTTGTACGTTTTTATTACATGCAAACTCGCACCTTTACTGCGATTTTAAGCAGCATGAAATTTCCTACAATAGGAATTACAATGTAAATGGGGGTAGAGTGGGTTGTCGGGACTGTTGTTAGAGCTCCTATTACAGATATGTGCAGTCCACAAGGTTTAGGCGCATTGTTCTGAATGCTTCAACATTTATATATATATATATATATATATATATATATATATATATATATAGTAAGGAAATGAGGGGCTCGTTTTGAGGAACATACAGAAAGATAGGTCGGCAGTATATAACGCCAAAGGATGCATATAGGGGTGTGGTTAGGCTCTTTTTCTACTACGGTTAATGAAGTAACATTTTTTTTACATATACGGAAGAAAGAAAGAAAGCAAAACACGCGCCCAGAGTGGGGACCGAACCCACGCCTTTCGATTAGATCTCGAATGCTTTCTTTCTTTCTTTCTTTCTTTCTTTCTTTCTTTCTTTCTTTCTTCCGTACATGTAAAAAAAAATGTTACTTCATTAACCGTAGTAAAAAAAAGCCTAAGAAAGGGAGTCCTCTCCCGGAAACGTCAGTAAACGTATTTCTATTTTCTACGTCTTTCTCGTTTGTCTCTGTCTGTACTAACCTTATATATATATAGCGAATTAGAAAAGGAAATGAGGGGCTCGTTGAAAATAACACAGAAATAAGAGTTGGCAGCCAAGAAAACCTCAGACAGCAAAGGGGAGGGTCATTGAAACTGATAAAGAATTTGGAAAGAAAGAAAGTGGAGAAAAATGCCCGCCTGGTGGGATCCGTACCCACGACCTCCATAATACCGGTCTGGTGCGATAACCACTACGCTACCGGCGGGGCGATTTTCCCCTCCACTTTCTGGGGTATTTATGTGTAGGTATTTTTGTTTCCTGTGCTTGGAAGTGGGAGCCAGCGCACTCGGACTAGACCGGTATTCTGGAGGTCGTGGGTTCGGATCCCACCTGGCGGGCATTTTTTCTCCGCTTTCTTTCTTTCCAAATTCTTTATCTGTTTTACTGACCTACCACATCCTCCCCTTTGCTTTCCGAGGTTTTCTTGGCGGCCAACTCATATATATATATATATATATATATATATATATATATATATATATATATATATATATATATATATATATATATATATATATATATATATATATATATATATATATATATATATATATATATTGTAAGACGGGGTTATTTCCGAAGGAAATGCAAAAGGATGCTCAGCGAAGGCAGTCCAAAGCCAGAGGGGCACACGGCTGGCTCTGACGCGCTCTTCTAGGGGTGCACGCTGATGATTATCCCTTTCCGGTTCACTGGTTCTTCATCTTTGTCGCTATTTT
This sequence comes from Haemaphysalis longicornis, assembly GCF_048455015.1. NCBI lineage: Eukaryota > Metazoa > Arthropoda > Arachnida > Ixodida > Ixodidae > Haemaphysalis > Haemaphysalis longicornis. The sequence goes on from NW_027526361.1 coordinate 131,637,369, forward strand.
ACCATGGCTAAACTTCTTGAAAGGGTAGGAGATACTTGTATCTCTTCCGCACTACATCCCCCCCCACCCCCCCCCCCCCCCCCCCCCGGCGGTGAAGGAGCCACCCTGGCGACTTAGGGACACGCCACGACAAGAGGATCGTAATAACGCTTGAGGCGTTGCACGTGGACTGTCTCGCGGCCTCGGCGACGGAGGGGTCTGAGGACGAGGTTAGCGGCTCCATTACGTAATTGACACGTGACGCGCGTTCGACAACGTGGTATGGGCCGTGGTACTTGGACAGCAGCTTGCTGGAGAGACCGGGAGTAGTAGTCGGTATCCAAAGCCATACCAGGGAGCCGGGAGAAAAAGTCGCTTCTGGGCGGTCACCATCACGACGATGTTATTGGTGGGACTGGTCTGCAGAAGTTAAAGCGCGGACAATCTAGCGGCATTCTTCGGCGTGGCTGCAGAGTCGAGAAATGGTCGTGTTCTCAGAAAGTTTAGGTCGATAGGGCAGAATTGTGTCGAGAGTGCAGGATGGTTCACGACCGTAAAGGAGGAAAAAAGGAGAGAATCCCGTGGTGGACTGCATCCCGGTATTATAGGCATACGTCACAAAGGGAAGAATCATGTCCAAGTTGTAATGGTCGGAAGAGATGTACTTGGCGAGCATATCGCCAAGAGTGCGGTTAAACCTCTCCGTCATCCCATTCGTCTGCGGGTGGTAGGCTGTAGTGGTGCGGTGCGTCACGTTGCATTTTTCCAGGAGAGCTTCTATTACTTCCGACAAAAAGACACGCCGTCTATCACTTCGAAGTTCACGTGGTTCTCCGTGATGGAGGAGGAAACGCTGTAGAAGGAAAGTAGCAACTTCGCTCGCCGTGGCAGCCGGTAGTGCAGCGGTCTCAGCGTAGCGCGTAAGGTGGTCGATAGCAACCACGGCCCAACGGTTTCCGGCAGAAGTAGCTGGCAGCGGCCCGTATAAGTCAATACCGACCCGATCGAAAGGTCGCGCTGGGCAGGGTAAAGGCTGCAATGGACCGGTTTGTTGCTGAGGCGGAGACTTCCGACACTGGCAGTCTTCGCATGCCCGAATAAACTTCAACACGAAGGTGTACATGCCTCTCCAAAAATAGCGCTGTCGCAGTCGTTCGTACGTCTTCAGCACGCCTGCATGGGCGCAATGCACATCCGCGTGGATGCTAGCACAAATGACACTCCGCAAGTGACGTGGGATTACCAGCAACCACTTGCGTCCTTCTGGAAGATAATTGCGGCGATAGAGCAGTCCATCGCGGACGGCGAAGTGCGCAGTCTGACGTCGAAGTGCCCTGGGAGCGGTACACTGCCTAGGATTAGGGAAGAGGTCACAGAGTGAGGATATCCAAGGATCCTTCTGCTGTTGCCCCGCCATGTCCTCAAATGGTTCGAATATCGGGGTAGAGTCAATGGCCGTAAGCTCTGCCGTATCCGTGCCCAGAGGTGAACGGGAGAGTGCATCCGCATTGTTGTGTTTTCGACCAGACCGATATATCACGTGGATGTCATATTCCTGGGGGCGGAGAGCCCAACGGGCAAGCGACCAGAGGGATCCTTCAGTGATGCCAGCCAGCAAAGGGCGTGATGGGCTGTCACGACATCGCAGGCACGGCCGTAAAGGTAGCGACGGAATTTGGGAATAGCCAACACGGTGGCCAAACACTCTTTCTCCGTGACGAAGTAATTGGATTCGGCTTTTGTAAGCGCACGGCTCGCATAGGCAACAACGCACTCGTCAAATCCTGGCTTCCTTTGGGCAAGTGTATCTCCCAACCCGACGCCACGGGCTTCAGTATGGATCTCGGTGGGTGCACGAGGATCGAAGTGGCGCAGTATCAGCCGACGTAATGTCAAAAAGGCTTCATCTCATGCGGGAGAGCAGGTGGACAAGTCGTGGCTTCCGCCGAGGAGCTTGGTCAGAGGTGCAATAACAAATGCAAAATTTGGAACGAATCGCCGCAAATATGAACAAAGACCAATGAAACTGCGCAGGGCTTTTAGAGTGGTCAGTTTCGGGAAGTCGGGCGCAGCTTGTAGCTTAGAAGGTCGGGTTCGATTCCCGGCTGCGGCGGCCGCTTTTCTGATGGAGGCGAAAAGCAAAAACGCCCGTGTGTACGAGATTTCGGCGCACGTTAAAGATCCCCAGGTGGTCGAAATTAATCCGGAGCCCTCCACTACGGCGCGCCTCATCGCCTGCGTTGCGTTGGCGCGTTAAACCCTACAATCAATAAATCAATTGTAGCTTAGAAGGGTTATAGGGAGAACACCGTCCTTTGAAATCAGATGACCTAGAATCGTCAGCTTTCGGTCCGCAAAATGGCACTTCTTCAAGTTTAGCTGTAGACCAGCATCCGTTCGGCACTGCAAAACTTGCTCTAGACGAGTAAGGTGGGCGTCGAAATCGGGAGAAAATATAAAGATATCGTCCAAGTAACATAAACAAGTTTTCCACTTGAGGCCACGCAGAATATCGTCCATCATGCGCTCTAAAGTGGCGGGCGCATTACATAACCCGAACGACATTACGTTAAATTCGTATAATCCGTCGGGGGTAACAAACGCGGTTTTTTCACGGTCATCGTCTGCCATCGGCACCTGCCAATAACCGGAGCGCAGGTCCAGCGAGGAAAAGAACTCAGCTTCTTGCAGATAGTCTATGGCATTGTCGATACTGGGCAGAGGGTAAACGCCTTTCCGAGTGATCTTGGTAAGTCGGCGGTAATCCACACAAAATCGGATAGATTCATCCTTGTTCTTGAGAAGTACGACTGAAGAAACCCAGGGGCTTTTAGATGGCCGAATGACGCCACGCTGGAGCATCTCATCAACATGGCTTTCGATGACAGAACGTTCTTCGGCCGAAACGCGATACGGTCGCTGGCGCAAAGGATGATGGGAGCCAGTGTCAATTCGATGAGAGACGGTCGATGTGCGACCCAAAGAAGTCTTCTTTCTGGCAGTCGAAGGTGGATTGGAAACGCTGAAGGGTCAGAAGCTGGTAGCACTGACGAGGATCGAGACTGTCGTCCACGGCGGTAACGAAGGCAGCAGAGTCAAAAAGAAGAAGTAGGCTTATTGAATTGATCGACAGAGCAGGTGACACATCCGGGAGGTCGACAAGGTGGCTATCAATAGCTTCAACACGCCCAAGGGACTCACCACGAAGCACAGTTAAGGGGGAAGGAGATGCATTGCAGACAGCCATAGTGCCTGCCCCATTCTCGATAGTAAGGACGGCATAGGGGAGAGAGCTACCTTGGCGGTGGGAAAAAAGATTAGACGGCGCGAACACGACTGTAGATCGGAAATTGTGTCACAGGTCACCGGTATGAGAACGGCAGAAGCTGGCGGAATTGTGCAATCAGCGGCGGCTAGAAGAAAGTGGAATACTGTCCGTTTCGGCGTCAAACAAAAAAAAAGTAAAGCAAGCTCGGCACGGGCACAGTCAATAATGGCGCTATGACGTCACAAGAAGTCCAACCCTAAGATGATACGATGGGAACAAGAGGGCAGGACGAGAAACTCGATGACGTACAGCTCATTTTGCACTACAATCCGGGCGGTGCAAACTGCATGCGAGGGGCTCGACGTGATGCGCTGTGGCAGTGCGGAGATGAAAAACAGAAATTGGCGTCCTCACTTTTCCTAATTTACGGCAAATCTCTTCGTCCACAACTGATACCGCAGCTCCTGTTTCAACCAAGGCGCAAGTGCGGATTCATTCTACGTCTACTTCACTCGTGTTCGCAGGGGACAGACAAGGGCTTCGGTATTTCGATGGCGACGCAGTTCTTGCGTCCGGAACTGCGGCGATCAGTTTTCCTCCAGGGCATTCAGACGACGACGCATCGGCGAGATGGAATGGCGTCGAGGAGAGATCGACTGACGGGTACCGGAAGAGAGTTCGTCACGAGAAGGCGGAGAATAGGGCGTCTCAGCATGGGCATCGTTGTAAGGGCGATAAGGAATATACGCGTTATCAGCGTAGGCTGGCCGTCGGTAAGCGTCTCCTGGCGGCGGAACCCCACAGAGGCAATAACGTGCGACGTGGCCAGGAATTCGACAAGAGAAACATATCGGCCGGATATCAGGAGTTCGACAGCGGTTGGTGTGGAGCGGCGGCGAGCGAACCTGAGTAAGATGTGGCGGCGGTTGTGGGCGGCGTGGAGGAACGTAAGCGTTAGTCGGGGCCCGTGCCGCAACTTCAGCTTAGCAAAGTGGCGCCGCAACAGGCAAGGGCTCGGGAGCAGCTGGGATGGCTTCAGCGACTTGCTCCCAAATGATCTGATGGAGTGGCCACGACTGCGCATGGGCAGGATCTTGTGTCGGCGACGACTGCAGCGATAGACAAGGCAAGAGAGAGATCTGCCGGGCGACCTCTTCACGAATCAGCAATTTGATACGCCGCAGCAGGGACGAGTTTTCATCGACTTCCAGCGCACAGAGTGGGTCGTCACTCTGCGACTGTCCGCAACGAGTCAAGGTGCGCTGCCTGCGCAACTCGTCTTAACTTTGGCACAGGCTTACGACTTCGATTACGTTTTAGGGGTTTTTCGCAAGCAGCATCTGGAACGCGTCCTCGTCTATGCCTTTAAGAATTTACTTGACGGTGTCGGGTTCAGGCATCGACGGGTTCACGCGCCGGCAGAGATCTACCACATCCTCAATGTAGCAGGTAAAGGTCTCACCGGCCTGTTGAGCCCGCTCTCTTAAGCACTGCTCCGCGAGAAGCTTGCGCACAGCTGGGCGGCCGAATACACCAACAATGATTTTTTTTATTTATTTTATTTAAAACATACTGCAAGCCCATTGAAGGGCCCAAGCAGGAGGGCCCTTGTAAATGCTCGTTGTAAATGCGGTCCACGCTGACCTATAGGATGGATGGTTCAGAAACCATTGTTCGGCCACCCCCCTCAAGGAGAAACCCGCGTTACTGAGCTTCGTGACATCGTCCCACCGATTGTACGCGCTGACTCTCTCAAAAGAAGAAAGCCAGTCCTCGACGTCCTGGTCATCCGCGCCACTGAACTGCGGCGGGTCACGCTGGCGGATCGCTCCGGAGCAGGTGACAGCCGGCGGGGAAGGTGACGCAGTGTGTTGGGCATCACCAGGCATGGCTGAGTCAATGGGAGATGGCAGGGTACGACTTCGGAGCTCCATGTTCGAAGGTAGACGGGGTGAGCTGCAGCGGAGGTGAGCGGAGAACCCGCACACTCCAACAAACTGTAAGATGGGTTCATTTCCGAAGGAAAAGCAACAGGATGCTCAGCGAAGGAAGTCCAAAGCCAACGGGGCACACACGGCTGGCTCTCACGCGCTCTTCTCGCGGTATTTGTATCTCTTCCGCACTACTATGTATATATATACAGTCGAGTCCACTTATAACGATACCGTTTATAACAATATATCGGATATAACGATGAACACCTATGGCACCGTCGACTTTTGTATTCTTTCTATGGTAAAATAAATCGCTTATTACAATGCTGCAGTGCCACGATATCGAATATAACGATTGAATCCGGTTATATCATGCACCCAAAGGGCAACAGTGATTACTCTTATGACGCGGTTGCGCAGCCTACTCAGTTAGTGTCTTCGTAGGAGGCCCAATTCGTGACACAGTCTCTCGGAGACTTTGTTTCCGCCAAGGACATTTACCTCAGCTAGGTGAACTTGCGCTAGCTTCAGACGCGGCAAACAAAGGTGACCGACTGTGGCTTCTTTTCCGCAAATTAGTAGTAGTACGACCTTGCTGGCATGCGAATAATATGTTTTGAGCTCTGTTCCGTCTTTTCGTTTCGCAACCCGCTTATAACAATTATCGGTTATAACGATGGGATTTCCTTGGCTGGATATTGTTATAAGTGGACTAGACTGTATATATATATATATATATATATATATATATATATATATATATATATATATATATATATATATATATATATATATATATATATATATATATATATATATATATATATATATATATACAGGGTGTCCCAGCTATCATGCACCAAGGTTTAAAAAAAGAGAAATTGCCTAACTCGAAGAAAACTTAGTGCATAATGTTTGCAGTACTTTGAAGAAGCGGAGAGTAATTTTTTCGTTAATGAGACCCAATTAATTAATTGTAATTAATTATATAACTCGAGAAATACTGTCCAAATCACTAAAGTGTCAATGAGGCACTTGCAGGTAACCACGAGTGCCATCTAATTGCGCTATTTTCAGCGACGAACTAATTACGTACTCATTTATTCTGACTTATAAAGGAAACCCGCGAAATATGAAAATACCACGTGACGACGCTTACGCGCGCATTGTAAAGCAGCGTCCCCAAACAAAGCTGGTTGAAAGCAACTACTTCGCGGGTTACCCGTCCGAAGAGACAGCGCATCACCTTGATAATAGCATGCATGGAAGGAGCAGCAGCAGCAAGATTCTCGGGACGCCTGTGCAGATAAGGCACAAACTCAGTCGCGATTTCTCCTTTCTTTTGTTTATTTCATTCTGGCTAACTCAGAGGCAGCCTGTTTGAGGGCGTTGCTTTACGGTGCGCGCGGAGGCGCCGTCACGTGGTATTTTTCATATTTCGCGGGTTTCCTTTATCAGTCAGAATAAATGTGTACGCAACTAGTTCAATATATATTGTGAGCGCGTATGTCGCGTCGGCACAGCCTCGACACTCCCAGGGACTGTTCGTACAATCTGGGCAATCTCCTGCATTGCCTCCTCGCAGTAACATTATCATTCTCATTAACATTACCCAATCCTCTTCGCTCGTGCATCTTCATCATCGCTCTCGGTACGGTGTTCGGAACCGACTGGATCGCCGAATAAACGTCTCGGTCCACCCATTGCTCAAGGGCCTTACAATATTTATATATACACCGCAATTCTACCTCTACGCCACCGCGGCCTTCAATTCCCTAGAGAAGAAAGCGTTGCAGGGAGCGGCAGAAAGTTAGATGGGCAGATGTGATCAAGAAGTCCGCGGGATAAATTGGTCACAGTTGGTACAGGACCGGGGTAATTGGAGAATAATGGGAGAGGCATTTGCCCGGCAGTGGGCATAGATAGGCTGGTGGCTGGTGGTGATGATGATGATGATGATTATGATTATGATGATTATGATGATTATGATGATGATTATGATGATGATATCGCAATTCGTATGAGCAAAAAAAGAAAGACACACGTCGAAAAAAAGAAAAGTTTACCGTTTCGGCCTTTTATTCTTCAGAATAAAAGCAGCGGCTGTTGTCACACAGATTATAAAGGTGGTCGCTGCAAGGTCACGTAAGGGGATGACAATGAAGTAAACAAATTAAACGCAATATACCGAGGCCCCATGCGACAAACTGTTCCGTTGAATACAACAAAATAATAAGTCCGACACCTGCAGAATAGGAAATCAGCAATGTCAAGGACATACGCGCCCAAAAATACGGGGAAAAATAAGTAGTAAAACTGAACACAGTCACTGATGCAAGCAACTAAGTTTTCCTGCGCTTCATTTAAACGCCGTGCTATTGCACCGAATTTAAATATAAGGAAGGATTCGCGGACTTCCCTGTCATGATGCGTGCGCAAGCCAGACTCAAGTATTGTGGCTTTGATATGCTCAAATGAGTGGCCCGTAACATTGGAATGCTTTGAGATTGGAAGGTCGGGTAGTGTAGAGATATGAGCCGCGTGGTTGTTGAACGGTTGCCTGAAGGGGGTTTTGGTCTCGCCAACATACTGCAGTTTACAGATATCGCATTCAAGCAGATAAACCACGTTGCTCGTGTCGCAAGTATAGTTCCTATTTATCTTAACTCTGAAATTAGATGGGGTGCTGCTTGCGCTTATGGATGTAGTCATATAATGGCCCACCTTGCAACGGGGTTTGTTGCAAGGGTGGCAGCCAGTAGGGACTTTACGCTTGTTATTGGTTGATGTAAGCAGGTCACGTAAATTTTGCGATCCACTGAAAGTGGAAGGGCACCGTTGACTTCACAAAATGATATGCATTTCGCTGCCTCCTGTAACTCATTTTTTCACTTTGCATAGAAACCATAGACTTGAGAAAATAAAACAAAGGAACGAAAACTTCCATATTTTTATCTATATTTTCCACGTCAGAAGATTATGAAACACAATAGCGTTGGTGTCAAAGAGTTCCGGTGCGATATTTGGCGAATGCTGCTATACCGGGATGATGCATCGCACTTCTATTAACGGACCAGGAATAAAACATGCCGGCAATAAAGTTAATGCGGTGTAGGCTGCCCAGTTTGGTTGAAGTTTAGGTAAAACAATTCCACTCAAGATATCCTGACTCAAATATTTCTTACTACTTTTCAGATACGCTGAAGTATCCGTCCGGTGAGTCCTGAATAATTACTTTCTGCTGGCAATATCACAAGACTAGAACGTGCGGTTGAAATTGCAGTTATTTTCCGCAAAAAAACGCGAGAGTGCTTATTTCATCAATATTTGGTTTCCGTGCTGCTTGCGCAAAGTATCAAAAGGGAACATCATCAAAGCGCGCACTAGTAGCATGCTTGAAAAAAACCCTCGCGTTCTTCGAAAACACGTGGTGCCTCTGGAGTTTTTTTTTTTTTTTTTTCATCTTTTCATGCACATTTTAAATGGCCGAAAGTTTATCCATGGAAAACTTCGCATTAAATCTCGCCTTTATGTGAATGTGGAATATGCTGTTTGAGAAATGTGTGCACATTTATTTCCCTTTAGGGATCACGCTAAACTATCATCTCATACCGGAAATGATGTCAACTTTACCACGTAAATAATAAAAATATTAATATTTGCCACAGCTTACAAGCTGGCTCTCCGCAAAAGGCTAGTAGTAAACACAGACGTGAAGGAAGCGGTCAGATCCGTGACGCGCCCACTTAAGTGACGGCGAATTGACTGTCGCGGCGTTTGTCGGCACCCTTTATGTTCGAATACAATCCCTTCAAAAAAATTGGCCGCCATACCACCATCCCGCCCAGCGAACGTCAATGTCCGGCGAAGCTGTATCAATCGCCACGCATGCTAATGGGGGGTATGTGTTATTGTCACTTTACAGTAATGGTAGTGATTATGGAATTGTGGACTCGGGGGTAGAGTGGGATTGGTTCCGTGAACCTGTTCGCTACATTTCTGGCAAAGACCAAATCCAAACACGTTCTACTCGGTGTGATTGGTTGATTGTGGTCGTTTTAGCATTTCAGTGCAAAGGTATCCCTGACAAACAATGAGAACCAGTCCTTGTTGGCGGGTTTTCTAATGCCGATATAGAACTCACCGACGATTCCAAAGCAGCTGCTGCCTAATATTTACCGGGAACGCCTGGGAGGGTGTTCCCATTCTTCGAAAGGCCTTATAATACAGAATGCGGTGTAATGCGTGCTTTGTGGGTTTTTTTTTTTTTTTTTGAAACCAATAGCGAGCTCTATAGTGCGGCCTCATTACCCTGACGCATGCGCTTGGTGTTTTGGGTGAGAACTGTTTATGAACTGTTATTTTGTTTATGACCCGAAAATGTCCGACAGGAGCTACGCTATAAAACGTCCTATCAAGTCATGAACCGTTTCTACCAACCTAGAACTGCTAGAACCATCAAGGCGAAGGATGAAGAGGTGAATACGGGATATCAAACAAAATTGCCGCGCAAATTTTCGGTCACCTTTTTCTATGTTGTGTGCTAAAAAGGTTCGCTCGCCATCCACCTTCACAGAATTGATTGGCTCATATTTTGCGCGCTCTTTGTAAAAATTAATATGTCATTGCGAGTAGCAAAGGCAATGCAACAGGAGACAGGCAAAACCACACTGACTCCGCTTAAGATGGCCTCTGACGCTGGGGCAATTACAAATCACCGCAGAGTTAGTTCTTATCTAAGCAAAATAAAACAAGCAAAAGAGAACAAGCAAAAGAGAATGGCGTCACATACGTGGCCAGCACGATGTTGACCATATTTGCAGGCTTTTAACCCGCCCCCAATTGCGGGTGCAGGTAAGTTTACCTCGATAAATTCGAAAAGTTAATTTTCCGCAAGTTCTCGCACAAACGTAAAAACGTAAAGAGAAAAGACATCCTGCACTTGGCATAATACATTCTATTTCACGTACGCAAGTGTGACGGCAAAACCAGTTTGCGGTTCTTAAGCTTGCTTACCCAACCCGTGCTGGCCTTTAAAGTGAAGGAAGATTATTAAAGTGGTCGGCTAATATGACAGCCTTGACCTACTACACTCAGCATGTAGGATTATTGGTTCATTCGTTGCTCCTTTACAAATTTATCCACGGTCTTTAGGTTCTCGAAACACCCATGCTCAAGGCCGGTGAATCCTTTGCTCGAAGCCTTGAGTGAAAATATGACTCTGCATTGTTTAAGCCAATCTCGCACTCACGTCTCCGTGACGCCCACTGCACATGATGCTGCTCGATTACCCTCGCTCTCGTCAGGTAAAATTTCCTTGCGCTGGAAGGAGTTTCACAGCGGTGTTTTATTTAAAATCGCCATTTTTTCCTATTTAAATCTTTTTTTTTCGTGAAGTAGTGCTTGGCGCTTAAACCTAATTCATTTGATGGCAATACCAAGTAGCTCGCATGGACACATTAAGACATCAAAGGCTCGTGTCTTAATGACTCAAAAGTCTGCTAAATCTGCAGTTTGAAACCGTTTGTTTTTTCACCTTGCCAACATTTGGTTCCAGTCACAGCTACGCGGCACGCCAGCTTGGTGACGGTGTACACAAGTATAAAATCGGTTGGGTTGTTCACCGTGGTGAATATTTTGAATGAACACGCCCTGGCTAGATTAGGTACACGCAAAAACTCTTCAGGTGCTGGTTACAATGAGCTCTTCAAAACGAACCTCAGGAAATCAGTGTAAACGTGACCAATTCCTTCAGATTCTAATCCCTTCCATTTTTTGATCGCAGACAGTTCTATTAGGTTTATGGCTTTTCACCTGTGTGTTTTTCTGCCATGTGCTAAAGTTATTCCTTTCAGATTGTTAAGAGAAGAAGCCCAGGTGGTGAAAATGTAATTACAAGTGCGCATTTTGTAACCTGGTTAGAGAATTATTTTGCGAAGTTTGTTTTTGTTTTCTGGCTTCATATATTTTACATGCAGGTGAAACAACTACGACATTCGCTGTGACTGAACCGGGTACACAAGAGAAAACAGCTGGGAGTGCCCTTTCCACGCCTCACCTCGTGAAGCCACCGTTGGATTCCAAGGTTACGAGAGAATCAAGAGAGTCAACTCGGGCAGCGACCACCACAACAACGACGACCAGCGCTACGACAACGAGTGCTACATGTGAGTTACTGGCATAAGTCGGCAAAACAGAAAGAACTCACTCAAACCCGATCACTTTTCCTGTACACTGTACTCACTCGAACTCAGACCCAACAAGCTCAGCTTTACTCAAAATAACTCGTGCTCAATCATCGCGAAGTCATTTTTAATTGTACTCACTTGCGCACGTACTTAATCTGTACTGACGTGCGCTCGTACTCAGTCTGTACTCACGAGTAGTACTCGTACTCAATCTGTGCTCAGAATAGTACTCATGCTCAATGTGTACTCATGAATAGTACTTGTACTCAATCTGTATCCACTCGTACTTATACTCATTTGTACTCACGAGCATTCGTACTCAATCTGCACTCACAATTACTGGTATTCAAAAGTGTTTCTACTAATTAACACAAGTGCAAAGACTGCAGATTGTGAACTTGCTGCGATAAAAAGTTGGTTACTAGAAAAAGTTGAGACTACTGTGGTGCGTTTTTAATGTAGCTGGAAACGGGCGCTATCAACGTAAAACGCAATACAGTAAAAGCTCGTTAATCCGAACTAGAAGGGGACCATGAAATTGTTCGAATTAAGTGGTGTTCGAATTAGCGGAAGTGCGCTAGAAATAATGAACATCATGGTGCACTGCGCGGGCAGAACACAAAGAAGCCACCTCTGGATTCGTTATCGCGAATTAGGCGCTACTACGCGTTTGTGGCAGGTGAGTTCGTTAATAATGCTCAAGCAGCGAACGAAATAAATTTATCAGTCAATTACGCGCCCGAAACAGGCACTGACATTGCATTCTATGAGCCGTGAGCCGTAATTCCAAAATAATGACGCTGTTTATGCGCGAAAACAAGTTTATTTACTAGGCAGGGTCTAGGCAATCAATATTGAACGTAATCGGTGATATGTATTTGCTTGCGTTTCTTCTGTCACGACTCCACGAGCATTGCTTGGAACTTGCGGAAGAGCTCCAGCGCAGCGTCAGAATTTTCATCTGCTGAGAAATAACATGCTGGAACATCCAGTTTGCGACGCTGCTTTGCATGCATCTCTAGTAAATTTGTTTGGTTTGGATTTGCAACACAGTGTAATCAATTTGGGCCGACTTCTACGAGGAGCGATGCAAACCATGGGATCCCAGTTCGAACTTAACGTTTTGGATACCGACGTGTAAGAATTATCGGGAGTTTTCCTTCATTGAAATATACAGGGCTATGCCGGGACCAGGGCGTCAGTTCGAATGAACCGTAAGTTTGAATTAACCGAGTTCGAATTAACGAACTTTTACGGTGTTTTATCATTTAATCACTAAAATGGCTTTCTTTTGTGGGTTGCCTGTCTTGAATGCTTGGGATGTTCGATTTCGAGAGTAAGGGGTAGCATTGCCGTTCGAAACCGCGTTTCGCGCGCCGGCCGAGCGCGAAGTTTCATGGAGTCTGGCTCGCATCGCGTCTCCTTTCGCTCTCTCTCCAGAATTGGTGCCAGCACTGCTATCACATTGCTGGGAAAGGAAGTAATGGCAAACAACAATTGGCGTCCGCTTGTCGAGGTCAGGGAAAGAAAGCGCATGTTAGTCGCCTTCTGCCGGTGGTTGTCGTCGATTTTATTTTTTCTTTTACGCTCGCGATCGCAGGGCCGGCGTGGAAACAAGGCGGCGGAGCGAAGAGAAATAAAAGCGCCTTTTCGACACCTGCCTGTGTAATTTTTTTTTGTTTTACTTTTATGGCGAGCATTCACCGTACCACCTCAAACGCGTGGCTACGTTTGAATGGTTGTACGCTCATTTGTCCGAATAGATGATGCACTGTCGACACCGGTAGCTTGACAACGCGTGCTATGCGAGTAGTGAAGCTCAGAGAAACGAGCGCGCCAGAACGTTTCTAAATTATCGATATCTAACGCGCAACAGCAGAATCGCCAGTTCCATTGATGAGGCCCACGAAGTATTCAATCATGCGCATTAGAGATGGTGTCAGTCCGCGGAGAAGGTTTTGTGGCGCAAAAAAACAAAAGCCACCTTCTTCGACAACACTTTAAGGTGCATTTAAAGGGACCCTGCAACACTCCTTGTGCACTGCAAGTAAAACTTCGCGACGTTTAGATTACACTGCCAGGAATACGTGAGCCAAATATTACACGTGCACGTGAAGCAGTAAGCGCGCAAATCGCTGCGAAAGACGCGGAAAAACCAACCGCGCTCTCTTCAATTCTCCTCACGATGCACCCCTGGCATGGCCTAAACGACGTCACTGCGGCCATGGCTGTCCTATTGGCTGTCGCTGGTGAACTTCGCGGCTTATTTCTCGCATTCTCTGTGACAATCCACCGACGTCGGCGCTGTGTACCAACCTCTTATATGCCTGAACCTGCACGCATAGTATTAGTGTTTCTTGTGTTTTGCGTGCGCGCAGAGTTTGAGTGACGGACTCAATACTCCCTTTTCAACGAGACCCTTCCACAACAAACGTTTATTGCTTCAAAAACGCCCTACCAGCTTGACCGCACTCTTGCGAGCAGGCAGCCATGCCGGATTTTTTGTGGCACCAGACCGGAAATAGACCCCTCCGTGTTGCGGAGAAAAGGAGAAAACTCCCCGGCCTGTGATATATCGAAGGCCTCAGAAGAGAACGCCGCGAGCTGCTCTCCTCTCCGGGAGAGAGCGCGCAGCTTTCGCCGCGTAGTCCGCAGTGGAGTTGAGAGGGAACGATTAAGTGCGATTTCTCATCGCGCGTAGTTTCTGTGATAGCTTCATAATTCTTGTGGAAGGAGATTCCTCGGACAATTGACTTTACCTCCAAATACATTCCAAGTAGTCGATGGTAAGTGTTGCAGGGTCCCTTTAATAAATATATTTTCAACAGCACGTTTGATGCCATGCGCTCTCGCACGAAACGGCACGTCCCCCACGGAGGGCACGGAACGAAACACATACCTTTTTTTAATTTACGACTAAGCAACTTCCCAGCCAATTACCTGGATAAAATTTGGGAAGACCCGAGCTTTATCCTAGGGTACAAAAAAGAGCTGTGTCTTTCCCTCCTGCGTCGTAGGCATCCTACTGTTTGTGTAACACGACAACTCAATCCACTCTACCCCAAAGGACACCGGACCGGTCGCATTGGGCTGTTTGACGGCCACGTTTAAACCTCACGCCAACACAACGTACATGTCATCACTAGGGGCATTAAACCTATAACTGCGCGTGCCCCCCCCCCCCTTTAACTCCCCCCTCGTGCATGCATAAACCGGCAATCGGTCATGAGGGGGTGCTTAGAAGCCAAAGATACTGTCGAACATGTCGCTCTGAAAGCCCTTTAAGCTGAACAATTTATATCAGCCCACGTCGGCGTTCCAAATGGGCCGGTTGCTGTTCATTTGGGAGGGATTCGCAGCTACTCAACCAGCTGGAACATGAGGCAGCAACGGCTTTCCTTTGTTTTCGCGCTCATGTACACTTCTGTGTGGGCTGATGTATCTTCACTTTCCGCTCTTCTTCCTACAAGCGAACGACATGCGTCCGTCACATAGCGAGTTAACACCTTCAAGGCCTCGACCTTTATTCTAGCAGACACACACATGGGTGACCATTTCGATGCCCAGTAGTAGGCATCTTATTGTCTGTGCAACACAACAACCCAGACCCAAACCGCTCGATTGGGGAGGACAGCTGACAAGGCGCATTGAGCCATGGGACTCCCACGTTTAAATCTCCCTCCACCACAACGAGAATGTCATCGGAAGCGGAATTCAGCCCTGCTGCGTGTGCATTCCGCCCCCCTCCACCCCTAACCCGTGCACGCGAAAACTGGAAACCAAAGATGGGCACATAATTAGGTGTGAAATACACCGAAGAAGCGAAATAGGAAGTCTTCATATGCGGCCAGACTAAGATCTACTAATATTCTTACGACAGAAGAACTATTACCAGCTGGTCACGAGGGCTGCCGACGCGACAATGTCGCTGGGGATGGCTTTCAATCTCAAGAAGAGATATGTACTCACGCCGGAGTTCCAACAGGGCAAGTTGGTTTCAACCGGCAGGGACCCGCAGCTTGGAATGGGGTTGGCAACGGCCGCGGCTCCATCTCGGCGTCCGCGGTGGTGGTTGCCTTCGGGCGTTTTTACATCCATTCGTGCATGTGTTGATTCTCCGCAATCATTTAATAACGGCAGTACGGCCGCTGTCAGCCGGTTGCACAACTTATGAAAGAGGCATCAGTGGTGGCGAGGGGAATAACCGTTGTGATAACCGTTGTGAAAGAGTGGTCGGCGCAGGCGAGGAGGAGCTCCGGAGCGGCGCAGAGTAAATCCGCTTCACCGGAATTAAAACCTGGGGGTGAGACATATACTGCTTCGCCGTAATAGCGGGCGCAATGAATACGCGCAGTAGAAGCAGAGCATCGGCAGGCACGTACCCGCATGGCCATCACCTGCTCTATTTTTCTTCTTCACCGTACAACACCACAGCAGACGACCACCGAAAAGCGGTAACTCCGTCTAACCGGGAGCAGAGAGAGCCGACGTTTTCTTTGTCTAATAGTAGGATCCTCGAGAGTTAAGTGGTGCAGCGGCACCACTAAATTCATGTAACTGTACACGTGCATCCCGACTCGAATTCATCATCAAACTTGTTTGCACTGCTTTACTCACGAGTGTTTGCACTCAAGAGTGCATGCACTGGCGAATGCTGTATTCGCGATCACAGAGTACATTATGAGTACATCACTCGTGAGTACATTACTTATGAATGCAGTTCTCAATAGTACTCATACTCGTGAGTACAGTACTCATGATGTAATCACAACAGTACTCACTCGTCATCGCACTCACTTTTTAAATCTTGGTGTGTACTCAGTGCTGAGTATGAGTACTTATGAATACAATGAGTGTACGCATGAGTGAGTGCGCTGACCTATTTTACTGGCATGGTCATCCAATGTCAGTACTACATTTCCAGCCCTTAAACAGCAAAAAACCTGTCCGCTACAAGCATGGGCCCGCAAGTGTGGAGTCCTGGGGTTACCCCGTATACGACCGGCAAGCAACACTAAACGCACGTTCATCTCCCTATGAAGCTTTCTGTGCACTTTTTCCATAGTGACTCGCACTCACCCCTTCTTCACTGTTCCTTCTCCATAAGTCGTCCCTTGGACCCAAGAAATGACATGAAATGATTTCACACTTCTTTGGGTTTTTATGCCGCAGGCTCGATAGCGCGAGAATTAAAAACGATTTACCGCTTACCTCAGTGCGGCCACGTGCCATCCTACAAATATAAGCTCCTCCGATTCCATTCTTTCTCTCAACAGGCCTCTTGCCATCTTATGAATTTCGCTAGCTATATAACACTGCTGATTAGGGTTGGGCCAGTGTTAGTGAGGACACCGAGCACGTACTGTGCGCAAGCTCATGAAAACTTTGCGACTGCTTGCTGATACACCAGTTCACTTGGCGGTGTCATCGAACCACGGTACTCGGCTACCGCTATTACATAAGCAGCAGGTGTCTTGGTGTCTTTTTTCCGTGACTGCGGCTTGGACCAAACTCTGTGATCGTCTACCCCAATCATATTTTCGTACACTTACGGTGTGTGCGTTCCTGCGTCTTTTAACTTGTGCGGTCGCGTCCTTCACCCCTTTTCATTTCCACACGGCATAGCAGCCAACTGCTTGTTCAGCTAACCTCTCCCTATTATCACAGCTATCTTTCTTTCTGTAATGAAGAAGTACGGACAGTAATTGTCAACACACGCGTAAAGAAATGAAGCGCAATGAAATAAATGCTCGAATAGGTAGGTGAATGTGACTATTTTATATAAATTGTCAGCGCTAAAGGCACTCCCCGCGAATACATCCAGCGTTTATTTATACTATGGTTGGGCGCCATTAACCGAGCACTCGCAAGTAACCAACAATAGGATACCTCTCTCACTGAAAGAATGGTATACAACCAAAGCGCCCTGCACGGCGTAATTTGCGGTGCAGAACGTTGGGTGTTAGTGAACATCTTGAAAGTAAGCTGAGGTGAGCCCAACAGGCAGAACAATGAAGAATATTTGAACAATGCCCAGCGATAACGAACGTGCTTCACTGTTAGGGGGAATACGGAGGTTGAAGACGTCCTGGCTGATATTAAGAAAAAACGAAGTTCCGCGGAGAACTCATGACGTATTGACCACCAGGGTAACAGAAAGGTTAGCAAGAGAGCAGGAGGAGCAAACTTTATTTAGGAGAGCGTTAGATGCTGATGTTTGGGCAGCCGCCAGGTGGGGTGTTTCCTCTAATCTGGGATACCCTGCCGGCGCTGGACACCCGGGCCCTCTCCACTTGGCTGCGCTGGGAGGAGAAATCGGAGCTGGTCAGCCGTGTCACCCACTGCTCGTATGTAGGTTATGGATTAGGCGCAATGGTCGGGGTTTCTTCACACACCATACCAGACGGTATAGGGTGCCACGAGAGTGCAGTGTTTGCAAGATGCGGTGCAGATGGTGGGGTACATTTCATGGAGCAAGGCATTATGGGGGTAAGACTTTGTTCGCAGTAGTCGGAATATTGTAGCTTCGGTTCTGGATAGGTGTGGGTGGTGTGCTGGGCATTGTTGGCGTCCATGCCGGTGGTGAGAGAGTATGTCGCGTATTTTCGCAGGGGCGTGAGCTTGAGGATCTCGTCAGCTTGTAAGTTATCACCCCCTTGCGAAACGGCTCGGCGTGGATGGGTGCGGGAAGCGGTGTGTGCCGATACATTTCCTTTAAGGGATTCGTTGTGAGGTGGCCAGACAATCTTTAGTTCTGGAAGTTGTTTAGTTTGTTTCAGTATAGCCAATGCTGGTAGGGATATTCGTCCGATCAGGAAATTGCGGCATGCATGCATTAGGAGTCTGTCAGTATAACTGTATAGTCTTCGCAAGTGATGGCGACTAGGGGGGTAGCAACTTCTTCAGCTGTTTCTATAGATTTTGTAGTGGCCACGACTGCGTTATTCTTTTTCGTTGGCGTGGGCAGATTTGTGGGGGTACGTAGAGGCGTCTGAATAGCGAGTGAAGGAGAGGTAGTCATACTGTACATGGATTGCTCGTTAACTTGCTGCTCTTCGTGCCTTATTATAGGTCGGATGCATGTCACAGGGGAATGGCGCCACTCTTATGTGCTATGGAATGGTGGCGGGAATGCATGTTTTGTGTTGCTGCTGTGGGATCGCATACCCAGCCGGCGGAGGGTAGCCCTACCCGTAGTAGGGAGAGAAAGAACTGTGGGAGATGGTATCTAACAGGTGATATAATTTGGTGGCAAAGAATCGGATGCATACTGATTTCTGGAAAATGCCTTCACCCTAGAGTGACATTGATGAACTTTGATGATGATGGTAAGAAGACGAGGTGTTTACATAAATACAACTCTTTTGTATCTCACTATTTCATCATGCATGCAGTGAAAAGACAATCACCAAGCGCGTCTCCCGACGGAGCTACCACGACACCGCGTAAAGCCGTCCTGTGCACCGTCGGGGACACTCTGTTAACGGAGGAGCCAATCACCGACGGCATGTGTGACTACGCCCTGTACACCGAATTGGCCGCCATTCGGGGCGCTTTGAAGCCTGTTGGAGGGGAAATTTCATGGAGCACCTTCAAAGAGGTGACCGCAGAAATGATGTGTCATGATTGCAGCCATTTCCCATTTTGGGCCACACTAAAGCTTTTGGGTAAATAAAACTCTACTCGGTTTACGCCAATCTGGCACTCACGTTTCCGATGCGTCCAGTGTGAATGGTGTGTCTCGGTTCCTCTCGCTGTCGACAAGTAAAATTATCTTACGGTAGAAGGGCGATTTATGGCATTACTTTTGCAGAGCCATAAAACTGCCACAAGTTGTTAATTGACCACAGCAACATGTGCAACCACTAAGGCGTTGGTAGACCAACACCTTAGAGGTTGGTCTTAGTATGCCCATCGAGCACTAGGTACTCTAAAATTGACGTATTGTTGTCGATTGGATTTATACAAATTTTGGGATAAGTTATTTCCAGTGGCGATGGTGTTGGCCGCTGTTTTGAGCCAGATTGTAACGCGCGCACAAAGTTGACGGCTGCTCTTCGCGATAATAATGCTGGGCCATCTCCACTAATGTGAAATTTGGGGAGGGGTGAAGCATGCAGTGTATAAGTGCATTCTTGGCTCCTTGGCGTTTTCGCCATCGGAGGTGAAATCGTTGTAGGGTAGAGGTATGCAGCTTTGCTGTAAACGTTTCTTGTCCTTGAAGCACGAAGCTCTCTCGCGCGAGGCGCAAACGACTGTCCCGGTGTTTTTTTAATACGCGTTACCAAGCGCCCCAGAGGGAGGCGCAAATGAGTGTCCCGGTGTTTTAGTACCGTGAGTACATAAGACGACGACTACGACGACGGAAGGAGACAGCAACAGCCCAAGCCTCTGGGGGGCTTCGCCCCTAAAAAAAGGTTATCTGACCGTAACACTAAGCAGCCATGACAAGGAGCCGTACCGCGTGCACAACGGCGTCAGTAGTCTCATTGCCCGTCAAGCCTAAAGACTAAGAGCTGAATCCATAAACTTAGGCCTAATGACTCTTGGGCCCACGCCCGCATCCTCATCGTGGAAGCGTACTTTGTTACTTCTCTAATTGCTACTCATGTAATGATCATGCTCGATCAAACTACTCACTTTCGCATATTTTGTTATGAATTCCGATATTTGTTGGTTCCCGTTCAGGTGGCTGATTAAACATTTGTCTCAATCAATCTCTGCGTGCTTTAATAGTTTCCATGGCCGGCGTTAGCAAGTTCACGGAGAAGCCGTTGCGGGAGGAGCAACTATTGCTAATGCACCTTTCAGGTTACAAAGGCGTGTAAATGGGTCATACAAACTGACAGCATTGTCCAAGTGTTTTATATTTTAGTTTTGTGAGATAATATCCCATATCTTCTAATTACTACTGTATCCCTTCAAAGAAAGTTTTAATTAGTTTCAGTGGAAAGAATTGCGCGTCATGCCCTCCAACCATCTAGATCAAGTAGCTATGACTGGTGTAATCAGACGCCTGGGTTAAATAGGGCACCCTTATTATACTCACCCGATTTTGTTCGTATGTTTTAGGATGTATTCCGTTTGATTCATGGAAGCCAGCGCTGCAGTGTTTGTTCGTTTATAGCCAGATGGACCTCAATGAATTCGGCCACAAACAGCGCCAGAAAACAATATGATTTTTTCTATATTTATCCTAATCAGAAATTTCGTTTTCTGTTTCCTTTTTTTTTTCTTTTGCGTGATGTTTTTTTCCGAGCCAACTTCGCCCATGCCGAATGTATTCTAATTTGCTTATACTCGGCTTTATAGTTAGAATTGCTGTTTCACACAGATATTAGAGATTATAGTTTTTTTGGGGGCTACTTAAACCAGGAAATTTTGGTCTGTATGCGTGCCTTTCGATTCAACCACCCGAAAAAAATACAGGAATGCTGAAACGGGCAGTTTTTTACGCAAAATGTTTCCAAGCCACTAAACCTGGTCTTATAGTCGTACTCGTCAACATTGTTTAGGGGCATTTTTGAGGAGAAACATCAATACATACCTAGTTCTATGTTAAGTGTTTTTTTAATTGAATAAAGATATGAGATTGATATTTTAGAGAGAAAATAAAAGATGCCCACTGAGACCAATATATTGGCACAAAAATACAAAATGAGCTCGCGCACGAGCCTATAGCCAGATATCGTGCCGGCATACCAAGCTCAACAGTAGCAAAAGGTTCGACTATACGGCGCGTGAGCGCTGGAACGTGGCAAAATTGAATTGGCTGGAGCAAACCTTCACCCATGATTACTATGGCAGTAGGGTAACGGGAGGGGAAGACCGGAAGTGGTGGGTGGGGGAGCGAAAAAAGGCATTTACGTGGCAGGTGCGGAAAAAAGGACTACCGTCTTTCGACGACATTTGCAGTGCCCCGAGCATACACAGTCATTTGTTTTAGTGTTTCATTCAAAGAATAATGCCACACAGTCTTTGCGGCTTGTTTTCGAGCAGCTCGAAAACACCTTGTTTTCATACGAGCCTGCAACCAAGCGCAATTACGCAGCAGCTTCTGATAACAGGAAAACATTCAGTATGCGAACACAGCGAATGTTATTTGCGGCGCTTTCCGGTCGAGTTTCTTTCCCAGTTTTTTTTTTTTTTTTTTTACAACTAACAAGTTCGCCTGAATGCAGGCGGTGAAAAAATCGCCGAAGACGCTTGGTGGCGTGAGCTTCTCCTCAATGTACCCACACGATCCCGACGGAATGTTAAGACGTCTCGCAAGTATGGAAGACCTGGTAAAAGACCTCGTGCAGCGTGATAGGATGCTGGCGCTTGGCACACTGGATCTCGATGGAGACTTCGCGCTATTGCGGACTTTACTGGTGGACACATTTAAGGTAATCACCGGCTATCCTTGCTTTAAATAGATGCAATAAAGGGACACTTAAGTGTAAATGCAACTTCCCCTGTATAAAACATGAATGTAGCACTCAACGCGGCAGCTTGCACTCATTATCGAAGACACTGCCAAACGCGCCAAAAACAGATATTGACGCGGCACACACATTTTAGCTCTACAAAGTGTGGCCTCACGAATCACAAAGGGATTCCGAAACGGGATTCGTAGCGTTAACCTAGCGGGTTCTGACTTTAAATAATGAGGCTGGGACATGCAAACAAAATGTAAGCGGTCGGATACGTATGCTCAGAAAGTTCTGTTTACAATAGATAAGCTTCAGGCAGCAATTTTCGTACAATAGGACGGCGCGCCATGGGTGGACGGTTTTGGTGCCGTCCTGACTTCGCTAAAATATGGCGTTTTGCCGTACAAGCTGAACGGTTATGCTGATGAAATATATATATATATATATATATATATATATATATATATATATATATATATATATATATATATATTACATACATACAAACGACTACCACATAGCGCGGCGCCAGCACGGCTTCAAACTATTATGTAAAAGGGAACTTTCACCCTGACTCTGACAACGGGAACATATACCTGCTGGAATGCATATACCTCCTCGATACCTGCTTACCTGATACCATCGTATACCTGCTGGGATGCACCCTCTGCGGCAAACAATACGTCGGCCAGACTGAAACACCCTTCCGTTTGAGGTTTAACAATCACCGCTCTCTTGCAAATACCTGCCCCTCCTTGCCTCTATCAAGGCATGTGAACACACCTGTTCATTCTTTAGAACAGCTGAAGGCCACAATTCTCGAATCTAGCTTTAAAACGCATCGCGATCGCGATGTTCGAGAGTATACCTTATCTATAATTTTAAGTCAGCGTCGTTTGGCATCAATTAAAGTTATGGGAAACTGACACGTCTTTTCTCCGATTAAAATTTCGGCTTTCGCCTTCTCCTCCCCCTCTCTCCCTATGGAGTTCTGAATTTGTCAGGATAGTGGTATGCCCGTTCATTTATTTTCCAGTAGAACATTCTCCCCTCAACTGGCGACCCCCAGTAGGCTATCCGCTCTTTCCAGCCCCTACAGGTGGCGCTGCGGAAAACGGCAATGGCGGACGAGACGGTGATCAGGCGCCCGTGGCAGCATGCGCGCCAGCATCAGTAGCGGCCTAAAAGCCCGTTGTTCTGCTTCAAACAGCTACTTTCTAAAAAAAAACACAAGTATACGGGGCTGATTGCAAGGCAACATTCGATTCGTTTCAGGGTGTCTGTAGCGGTGTAAAAAGCGCTGCGTGCGAGGCAGTCCGCTGTGCATGGCTCAGGCCGAACGGGAGTGGTTTGAGAACAATCCTGGCTCATTGGGCCAACAACCTGCAACACAATGTGCAACGCTAAGCTTTGGGACATTATTACAGTGAGCGTCATCACAGTGTGCGTTTTATTTTAAACGTGTTCATTTCTTCCCTGTGCATACTAAGCAGAAGCCCATCCGTACCATGCAAGGGCGATATGTGCGTATTGCGGTGTTTTGCTTGGCTGTAGTAAAACCTAGTTATGACTTTGGGCAGTAAAACCGCGAAGACGAGGCTCCCATTACGTCATATCAAGGGTTGTACAAACGAACGTGTTAGCATTATATGAAATAAGATATTATAAGCCTACGTATTTACGCGTGCATGTATGCATACACTGGCGTGTGATATTGAAGCGTACATGAAAATACAGGCAGTAGTTTACGGGTGCGCTTTTGGCTTCTGATAATTAATTTAAGATAAATCTCTTGGCTGAAATTACGTTATGTTGATTTCACGGCCGGTAAGATTATTAAGTGCGCCGATGCTTCTTACCAAAACAAAAACGGGGGTTACCATATGCATTCAAGAGCTCGCATTTGAAAAAGTTATAATATTGTCATTCCTAAAGCATCTTGCTTCAACATAATTATTCCAATATAAATCAATAATCAATCAATCAATCAATAAACGCATGACCACATTTGCTCCTCGCCTTCGTGTGCAAAAAGTTTTCATTTGTTTCTTATTTGAAAATAAAAGAAAGCGGATTGAACAGCCTCTGCTGCTTATTGTTTGAAAGCAGTGGAATTGAGCCATTTTAACAACAGATAAGTGAAGAATGATTGAAACATTATGCGGCAGTAAATGTTAATAGTACCCGAAAAAGACGATCACAAGGGTATACAAAAATCCTACAAAATCGGTGCCCTCACAGCAAAGAACTATTGAATGTGGCAGCCGTAATTCCGTAAAGAGTAATTTCAGCACCACTTCCGCACGAGTGGGTCCGAAAGACCCGGTTTACTCTGCAGCAGACACCGATGAGGCCCAAAACACTTTCATTTACCCGCAGCTACTATAGCTTCAAGAAAGTTGAGACAATATGAAAGCTCCTTCAGCCTATATTTTGCGAATATTTATACGGCATTGTCGATTACTATACATGCGATTACTATTTTCCTTTTGCATCTGCGAGGCCGCGCGGATGCCGCCGGCCGCCTCCGCCGGAGCGACCGGTCCGCCGATCACCGTCTCCCGGCTTCGGACAAATTCCGCGCGGCGTCACTAGCGTCGCTGGAAAGAGCGAATAGTTGCGTGCTAGCACAGCGTTCTTTAGCACAGTGGCTTCACTAAAGCAAGTTTGACAAGCAAGTCTAGACATTATGTTCTGGATAGAAGGCTGGGGTACCATTGTTATCTGTGATACTCTCACATTGTACTCTACTCGAGCGCGCGAGCGTGTGTCACTGTTTTCCTCTCCGCGTCCTCTTTTGCATCCCTGTTTACTGATATTCATTGCTGACCGCCTTGGGGTTCCCTGAGGCCACCATATGCCGACCAGATGTGTACCTCCAGGTGCGCTTCATACGCGTGCTCCCGTCTTCTGTTATCCGTCTCTTCATGACCTGTTTGACCCTGTATTTTTTTCCTGCATTTTGCTGCTCTTTGCATAGGAATGTACGCTCATTTCCTGTCGAAACTACCTGTCTCACTGCTTTTGTGCACGCTACCCTTTCCTCCCACCAAGCCAAATATAGTACTCGCCAGAGATTTCCAAATTGCTTCTAAAAAGTAATTGAATTACATTACTCATTACTTTCTTGAATTTTCTAAAATTTAACTGAATTACATTAAAAATTTCAGGTGGCCGAAAGTAATAACAAATACTTTCCAAAAGTAATGAAATTACTTCTAAATTACGTTAACGAAAATTCGTTAACGAAAATAACGTTAACGAATACACTACCAACTCGTATAACTTTATTTGCACTGACATACATATAGACTGCAATCACAAAAATATTTGTTCATACTCCAACTTACGTACAGTTTATTTGCAGCGCTATGCATTGATATGTTACATACCTTGATTACATCTCAGAAGGAGCTGCTATTCAAAGTGGCCATCGGAAAAATGTCCACGTTTGTATACGACAGCGTCTTTTGCTATTATAATAGGATACCCGCCACGACGGCACTGGTTAAGGTATTTCAACTTTGCGCAGATGTAGAAGGGATGACCGAACAAAAGCACCTCCCCCCCTTCAGGCACCCGCAATTCAGCCGCCGACGGCATTTCTACATCATGGGCGCGTTCGTGCATTCACGCATCGGGGTGTCAAATAACGCCAAAAACAGCCCAGATAGTTCTGTGCGCTGCAAGAAACTTGTGTTCTTCACTTATGCGATGGTCCAGCTTCTGTGAACCGAGCGAGTTCAAAACATTCGAAGAAACCCGTATAACGCTTTTGCCGCGACGTAAGACAAACGGTTCGCGCGCTTCCGTGGTTATCCACGGATGCAAAACGCGCCTTCTAGCAGCGGGCTAACCCCAGTGACCAGTGTAACGAAGCCTTGAACACAATCTGCACGTTTTTTTTTAAACCCAACTCGCTATCGCCACGGCATTCCGGTAGCGCGAAAAGGGAACGAAGAGGCACGAGAAAGTAGTCCGAGCTCACATCGAAGCGTTGTTTCCTTCGCGTTCGTAGAGTTCAAATGCCCGTAGATTTTCTGGGCATTGTAACTCTACTTGGTCAACTTTTCTTGGGCAACTTTTTATGTCGTAAGAGGAGCGGACAGGTTATATCGTAGTCAAAAGTAATTAGAAAGGTAATGAGTAATTTCCCTGGAATTACTGGCCTGAAGTTATTTATTACATTAACAAATTACCAACACTCAAAAGTAATTAATAACATTACTCATCAAAGCAAAAAATAATTTCATTACTGCCAAGTCTGGTACTCTCGCATGTTTCAATCACGTGACTCTGGTTCTTAGAACGGATGTGTATGGCCGGATGTGCGCCATATGCGTGTATGGGCATATCTTCTTTTGACCCCTCTCTTGTCCTCTCTTGCCACCGGACGCTCCAAAGAGCGGTTACCTTGTTGAATTAAGTGTTTCGTTCTTCTTTCTCATATTCGAACCACGTCTTTGTGATTTTTTGTTATTTCTTTCTTTTTGAATCCCCTCTTTCACTTCTCTTATAATCTAGCTGTTCTCCAACCACGATCCGATTGTACGAACTCTCCCTTGTCTTGCCCCTGTCCTCTTCCCTGCTACATTCTCTGTATATATAACAGTGCAACCAGCTCACCCTCTACTCTGAAGGAAGTCCTCTTCCTGAAGAGTCAGGGGAACTTTTTATTTTTTTTTACATTTTTCTCGTGTGTCTCTATCTTTACTTATTACTTAGCTTATGTTCTCATTATGTTATGTTATGCTTGTCATGCCTGCCTGATACAGGAACATAGAAATCAAAGTAGAGAGAAAATCCGCCGTGAGCATGCAGAAATGACAATCACCTCTTTCGGCACCATAAAGCACCTTCAAGTAGCCGAACATCACTGTATTATTATTGCATTAAAATATATATATATATATATATATATATATATATATATATATATATATATATTCCGCACGGTGAGTGAGTGGAGCTGCCTTCCCAAAATATCAGTGTCAATACCTGATAGCAAATTAATGAAAGCGGCCGTACTTGAGCATTTTTCTGATTTTTCATAGGCCTGATATTCAGAACCCTACATCGTGTCTAAACCGGCGAATATTTTCTTGATTAAGTTTTTGGACATTGCCATAAGTCCGCATCAAATGTTGTGTGACTTCTGCATTGTACATTTTTTTCCCACTTCTCTCTGCAACGTCCTCAGTGAACTTGAGGGTATTAAAAAAATAAACAAATAAATAAATTTGTATCGCGAGGTTATCGCCTTCAAAGCACGTAACCTTCTGCAGATACAGGGTGCTACGCTGTCGGTATTTTTGCCGTTTTTTTTTTCGTGTCTTGGATACTTTTCCGGAGCTACTTTGTGTTTTGCTTTATACTGTAGCCGTTGTGTACAGGATAGATACTTTTCATTGCGTTCGCTTGTTTTATTTGTTTTTTGTGTTTCTGCGAATTTTATCTAACTGACGACTTCCATTAAGATTCGTCCTATACTCCTGGTAAGCTTATGATATCCTGCACTACAAACGGCTAGACTCCTGGTTGGCTCAGTTAGTAGAACTAATGACCTAGATAGGCCGTGGTCCAGGGTCCTAATTCTGGACAAGGAATAACATTATTTCTCCATCCGCGAAGTTTTCCACAAAGCTGTAGAGGTTTCCTGTGCAGCCGCACGGCTGCATGCACTACAGTTGGATGTCAAATTTTTTTAGCAGTAACGTACGCCACCATGGCGATTTTTCTAAATCTGTTCCAACAAAAAGACCTTCACTTCGAGTTCTTGATCAAAACGCTGTCGCGCTTCAAACTGCTAGCATCCTGGTAAACTCATAGAGCCGTTGCCCTATATAGGCGGAGATCCTGGGCTCGGATCCTGGAGCAGGACGAATTTTTCTTTAACTGCAAAGTTTTGGAGAATGCTGTAACTGTTCTTAGTAGCCGTAAGGCTGCATTTCAGGTGGTTGTCAAATTTTTTCAGCCGAAACTTACTCCGACTTGGGCGTTTCCTCTAGATATGATCGATCCTTCTTTTTTTATTTCATTGATGCCGTCTGCAGCTTTTACAACCAACACTTCAAATTGTAAAGACTCTTTATTGGCCTTCTATGTATGCTGTGGGAAGTTGCGCTGTCTGAGAAGCGGCACGCACTAAATGCGAGGCTACGAGGCAGACTGTAAGCGCTCCTCTACCTCCGAGGATCATATTTACAAATGGCGTGAAACGTAGATAAGAATATACGACAGTCGGCGCTTAATCGTCACGCCTCCAGAACACCATGCAAGCCTAGTTTATTCAGTGTACCGCATGTGGAGTATTACTTAAAACACGGGACGGAATTCTGAAAGCTGGTGAAGTGTGCATGAAATACATGGTACCGGCACAGACATCATTCTTTAACAAGTACCAGGTAAAGGAGACCATACGAAACAAAGTATGTGAGGCTCTTCGAAACACTCTTGCCGTTTTATTCACGATTGAGTGGTACAGCCGCAGATAACCTACTTAACTTCCACACTGGGGGCTTTTCCATGAGAAAATGTATGCAGCCGTGTGTTATAAAACGTTTGTCTGCGCAATAATGCACCTTTGCAGGTGTTCCGGACGGCATTGGACGGCCGACAACACGCGATGACGTTTCTTGGTGTGTATCTTTACACGTCCTTGGACGCCAACACATTTGTGAGCGAGGCGAGCTCCTTGACGTAAGTAACCTTATTGGGGGTACACCTCTAACATGTTTAGATTATGTTTAAATGTAATTGTTTTCAAAAAGACCAATGAAGGAAACAATAAGGCACTGTACTAGAACGAGAAGCAACCTGTGCTTTTCAACCATTGAGTTCCTGCAGGAGAGTGACGTTGATAAGTTTACTGGTCACCTTTTTTAAGGAACTTCAGGCGAAGAGAGACATTTACGTGGCAGGGGTGGTAGAAGACTGTCGGCTTTCCACTACATTTGCTGTGAAGTGAGCCTGCACGGGGCACGTGTTGGTCGCTCGGAGGAAGAAGAGCGGGAATTGGAGGAGCGTCAATGTTTCACAACCCGCACTGTCATCCATACCTGATCAGATGCATCCAATCTCTTACAAGAGGCGCCACTCACACCGCTCATGTCTACTACTTAGACGTTAAATCACAGACCCTACCGCCTCCTGCACAGACGCCGCCCCATACAGCACACACCCTGCACACGACATCGCAATCAGACACTCAGCAGGTACCACCACCACCACTACGGCCACCATGCGCACCACATCTATTGACACTGCTTAGGAGACGGCTATCGCACTCACCATTGCACACACATCTGCTACACACATCACCATCCTTACTGATTCCCAATCCGTCTGCCGTCGCTACGCCATGGGTCGTATCATCAACCTCTCCCTTTCCATTCTCATCCAACGACCCACACATCCGGACACCCGTATCGGATGACTCTCAGGGCATTCGTCTCTTCCCGGGAATGAGGTGGCTCACGCCATTGCCCGCGCCTTAACCTACCGAGCATTCCTGGAGAGGATGAAGAACCCACCCAACCCAAGACACCCCTACCCTCCAGCCTTTATCCCCCACCTACGCCGATATACTCTCCCACCACCCTCACTCAGTCCCGCCGCCTCTACCCACCACCTCACCCCTCCCTTCCCATCGCGGACGCACAGATCTGGCGCCGACTACAGATCAACGCCTCCTCTAACCACTAGCATCTACACCGCATATATCCGACCACCTACTCCAGAAACTGCACACCCTGCAACTCCCCACTGAAAACACTCCACTTGGTATGGCAGTTCCCTACTAACCCCTCACCCCGCACCCATCCAAATTACGAGCAGTGGGAGTGCGTCCTGCGCAGCGGCCACCTCAAGGATAGGCTGCATTGGTCGAACCGGCTGGGTGAGCATGGCACGCGGCCCACCGGACTAGGATAGCCGCCCTTGCCCGTTTTCTTGAACACCCTCCTTTACCCCACCCCCAGTTTTCATAAATAAATGTTTACACACTTACCCACTCACTCACTCACTCACTCACGCAATGTTCGGTTTGGAGGAGAAGTACGCGGAGATACACCGGGCACTCGAAAACCCACCATAGCAACAGCTATTATTATGTTCCCTATCTTCTGTTTGCCCTATTATTACTTGCCCTATCTTATTTGTCTATAATTAAATTATTATTATTATTCTAACAAAACAGCCCTATTATTTGTGCAACCATCGCCGGACGTGACACTAAACAAAGTCGCTGGTATTGTAATAATCAGGCGATAACGTGGCCTAAAAGCCATCAGTCATCATTCAAGGTCCGTGTATTTTTGTAGGTGACTGTAAGCAACCACTCAACCGCGCGCCTTTTTCAACCGCCCGTCCCCGCACCGGCTGTGCGAGGGAGCGCTAAAGGCCCCGGAATTTAGCAGATTGCTTCGTTCCTCGCTTTTCGCTGGCTGGAAAGACGAGGCCTTGAAGGCGACTGACACCAGCGGTTCACGTGAGCTGGATTGTTCTGCCTGACACTTCCGTGGGCCTACTCTTCAGCGCTTTTTTTTATGCGGAGGATGCAGAATAGAGACTATGTATCCATCATTGGTGTCAATGAGATTCGGGGTTTTTCCTACGCAGATTATTTTGCCGCGAAGTGTTCAGGATAATATACTCGCCACTGTGATAATTATAAAGTTGCAGATACTGGAGATTCCATGAAACTCTGTAATCTTATTTATGGCATGTAAGCAGCATGATAATGCAGTCTTCTCCTGGATGTTTATTCAGGGAAGTCGACTACGTCATCATACAAACCCATATAGTACGGACGGTGGGCCACAAACCTTGCAAAATGTACTTGACTAGCAAAGCGGACGAAGACAAGGACGCGCCAAGTTTTGTAAGTACGATGTTGATTCCAGAGCTAACAGCCATGATTTCGGAGCACAATTTAATTCCCACCGCTAGAATCCAACTTCGCTTCAGTTTTGAGTCAAGCAATGCCGCCGGTTGTCTTTGGTCTGGCTTAGCGCAAGAGCAGTGGATCCGCTGTTGTTTATAATGACCAGTAAGCACTCAGCCTAATTTCATTGCCTGTAAAGCAATAATGACAGTTTGTTGGAAATATAAAAAATAGCACCAAAACTGGCTACCCGGTTGTCACAAAATCCTAAATAGCGAAGTGTATTTATTATCCCGTAAGCACACCATTATACGCGGATGTTTTACCTGGAGGGCATTGACTTGATAAATGTCTTTTGTTGCCGATCTCTATAGAACGGCTTGAGAAACATGAAGAGCTTTCGGTCTAGGCTTAGGAATAGCTGGATGCGATGACAGAAGTAAACAGTAGAGCTGACACTGCTGGCCCAGGTAAGTATGCAGTAGTTGCTACCATGAACAAAAAGGCTGAATGCTGCCGCGCGATGCGGTGCATTTAGCTTGTCCCTTTCAGTTCTTTTTTGTTGTTGATAATAACGTTGTCTGAGGTGGGGATAGCTGCAAACAGGGTGCACCGTTAGGTATTTCGCAAAAAAAAAACAGAAAAAAACTTACTCAGTGGCATGCACTTCTCCACCATCACAGTTTATTGGAAGCGTGTTACCTCTATCTGCTTCGTGTCAATCCGAACCCTGTGTTGCTGGAAGCAAACTGAGGCGCCTCTTGCGGCAACACTGAGATAACTGATTTCCGATACATTATTGTAGGAAACAGAAAGGGGAAACATGATAAGCCTATTATATCTTAATGAAAAACCTCCTTCTTGGCTGCACGAGTCATTTAAACAATTATCTAAGGGAACATTAAACAGTTATGTGAGGGAACAAAAACAGAGGATTTACACAAATATAGGATATCCGCAATCACATCGTGTCGTTTGTGTGCTTACATGTTCACTCTTTCAAGTATTTTCTCTCTTTCAGTGTTATTTCCACCGATGACTTGCTGAAGCAATTGTCATTCTTTATAGGTATCTCAGACGCTTTGTATATCTCCCACGTGCCGGTATCTCTGTGCTGCTTCAAGATGGCGCGGTCTTCTAGACGATCCGAGCGACCGCTTGGTGCGCAATGAACTGCCAGGTTACTTCCCGTATAGTGCCTAGAAGTATATTCTAGGCACTATACTTCCCGTGCGTGTCTTCAGCGTGTCTGCGTGTTCACGCTACCGTTCATTCACGCATCTTCCTGTTTTCCGGGTATACGAGACACCGCGACGAAGTGGAATGTCGTATGCAACTTCTTTGGTGCACTCCGTAGAGCATGTGGCATGACTGCTGGCGCACGTTTTTCCTTCACTTTGCGACTCAGCATTCACTTGGCGGCATAAGCTCTTCAACGTATTCTTTTTTTTTTTTTTTTTTGCTGAGAACACAACCTTTACGCCCGCACGGTTTCCAACTTTCTCGAGCCGATGGCATACGCCGTGAACATACTGTGTAACCGCAACTTTCTTCTTGACTAGCTTGAGCTCCTCAGGCTTGTTGTCCTCCGTTCCATTAACTCGGCCAGGAGCCTTTCCGCAACCGCATTCAGGAATTCGTTCGGGAAACCTGACGCACTCAAACGCATCACCTGAACATAAAACCTTGTTGAAGCCTGGTGGGGCATGAGCGCAGCAGGGCGCTCTTTAGCGCAGTCGTGGCGAAACTCTTCTTCACTAATTTTGAGTGCGGCAACTAAAATGGGAGGACGCTTTTTGGGAGCGCGGTTCGTATCTCCAGCACACGAGGTGTTTTGAGAAAATGCGACACATCCAAAAACCTAAGGCGCCTTTCTTCAGGTAGTTCCTTCGTGAGGGTAAATACATCCAAAACCGAGGAAATTGTTCCATAGATCCGCTCCAGTTGTGCCGCTTGGTCATCGCCCTATTTGTAGACCACTCGAAAATCGTCCAGACAACGGAACACTCGGACGACGTCTGATTCCCTGTTTCTGCGTGCGCTTTCTGCCACTGCTACAGATATCAAGCTCGCTTACAAATAATCAGTTGTGTAAGGCCATTTGCTGCCGCAGAGTATATCGTTTGTCTCACTTGCCAAAGCAGGTGGGTGCCATATATGTCTAGTATGAGTTTGTTTTCACAAGCTTCGACGTGCGTTGAAGAGACTAGGAGCAAACAATAGATGTCGAATTGTAGAGTAGAATAGCGACAAATGAATAAAGCGCTGCAGCTGCTGAAACCGCCTAAAAGGGGTCCGTACTCAGCAGCAGTTTAGCTTTGGGACTCGTTGCATGGCCAGATGAGCATGACGCCTACGCGAGTAGCGACTCCCTGCATTGTTTCTCTTTCCACCTCGTTCTCCTTTTAAAGGGCAGTGAAGAGAACATACAATTTTAATTTATGGACAAGGAGCTTTGTCGCGATAACGTTGATACACTTTTTATGGCAAACTCCCCCAGAGTAGTGGAGATATCAAGAGAAACAGAGGATGCACAGGCGAGTACGTAGCCACTTTCCGGTGACGTCTCTATCACGCCATGCACACACTTCTGTTTGCGCGATTGGCAGCAGCTGACCTAAGCTGCCGCCAAGAAAAACAGGTCTGAGCGATTGTAGTGCGGCTTCTAGTTGCGCTTCTCCGTATCATTTTAATGCTATAGGGGGCAGTTCGCACAGTGATAGCTATGTTTTAATGGGGGATCTATAGTTCGTCACTGTAGCGCGACGTTGAAGCGTTTGACGACGGTTCTTGCATTTGCTTTGGTTTACACAAGGATTTTTCATGTCTGAATTGGTCCGGAGTGGGTGACCAAAGGCTAGTTCTTTCATATTGAACAATGCTGTTTTTTTTTTCAATGTAAAAACTCTTTATTTTTCATAACTCTTTATTTTTCATTTTATCTTAATGGTCCCCTTAAAAGCCGACTGTGTGGAGTTCATCCGAGTTTTGCCGATTTCCCCACAAGACCACCGTAAATGTATACGGCTCAAGCCGAACGCAGGAGGGAGCCTTTTTTCCAATGTCGTGTTTTAACAGTGTTTTAAGCGAAGCGTATATCATGTCGGCTGTTGTGGTAGTTAGAGGGAACGATAAAGGAAACGAGGTGAATAGGGGGGACGTGGCTAGCACCGCGGTTAGCGCACCTGGCTGCTGTTCTGCACGTCTGCAAACGAGGAGTCACGTGCATTTGAAGCATGATTAAAGGTGTGGACAGGAACGTACCGGTGGGCGTTCTGTTACCACGCAATCACCATCAAAATCGCACGCCTTCATACATTGCTTCGTACGTCAAGCCTATCCGTATTTTCATTTGTACATGGATTTAGTGTAGATGGGTAATAAAGGGCACGGTTATTAGGTTCTTACAAATATTTTAAACCGCTAACGAAATGTATACTTGTTGGAGTAAATTAGTTACCAAAAGGGGCGCATTTCTAAAATCAGCAGAGCATGTAGATAATAAAGGTATTAAAATGTTTGCCCTAAAAGGCTTTCCACTTCCCTACCGGTTGTCGACCGTGTAGGCGTTCCCACAGCCCTCTTTTTGCCGGCGTTCCAGGCGCTTTTCTGTATAGTTTCCTTCGCCTCGTGAGAGTGGCGATCGCGCTATGAAGTTGCGTTGCTTCAAATTGAATTTAACCTGTCTTCTGTCCTTATAATAGGAACGCCGGAATGAAGCATCTCTGTGAAACATGGTTAAGTAGCGCGGTAGGGACGGGACAAAAGTAGAGACCACACAGGACTAGCGCTCAGTCACAGTTCGAACCAACTAGCCCACATTTACGCATTGAGAAGCATCTCAGGCCATTTACCGTCACAAAGTGGAATGCCTCCTCAATTTTTATTTTGTGGTGCCCTTTTTAGACCGGTTTGCTTTCAGTATAAAAATCAATCAGACGTGCATCACTTATTTAAAGAACGCCGGCGTTCTCCACTAAATAGTTCGGATTTGCCTCAAATATTCTTAAGGTTTGTTTTGTGCCCTATAATGTGTATATATAAGCCGTATCGCGAGACCTATTGCTTTGTGATGACCATGCATGTAATATACTTTGAGTTCGTACTGTTTTTCGGGTATCAGTAATTTTTGCAGTAGGGTACGTTGCTTGCAGTAGCGAACACCAGCACTAAAACTCGACGCAAAAAAACCTTTCCCGTGTTCTCTTATATATGCTTCGGATATAAAGGCATTTATTGGTCAGCCGGTAACGCTGGCCCTCTAACTTAAAAAATTCGGTCGAAAGGGTCATGTACATGTGCGGAGAGCGACTCGTTTCCGCACGCGTTTTCGCTCTGCAGAAACCGGTCCGGCAGCGGCCAGTAACACACATGAAAGCTACAGGATCAGTTGCAGACCCGGAAAAACGCGTTTGGAAAAGCACCGCTCCCCGCACATGTGCTGCGCCTAGCGTCACTAAATAAGCTACGCTTAAGAGTACCGCCACTTCGTGCACCCGGAAGCGTCTGGGGGCTATTTTGTTTCTAATTTGCAGTGTTGCCGTCTCTCCCAACAAAACCGCCGCCGTTTATGACGGGCAGAGTGTGACCGGCCGCTCTAGCGTCCCCGCAGCAGAGAGAGAGAGAAGAGGCGCCCAGAAACAAAATGGCTGCACCAATATGTAAACTAATATCACGTGGTACCGACAGACCATTAAAAATTATGGCGGCACATAACAATGAGAGAAAAGAGTGCCGATACTCTAAAAGCCTTTATTTAGTGGCGCTAGCTGCGCCCTAACAGAGGCTGCTTGGGCGCGCGCAGGAAACCGCTAACAAAGCACTGCAAGGGTTGAGCAAGCGTCGGTTCCGACTCCTCCTTTCGTCCACAATGGCCGTGGTGGCGTACGCGGGGCATGCCGGACAGCCGTGCGAGCGCTCCTTCGTGGTCGACATCGACGTCATGTGCAAGGCGACGCCCAAAACTAGCGAATTCCGGTACCCGGTGGACGAAATGTCCGAGTTCGTCAAGTACACCGATTTAAACACCGAGTATATTTTCGCATTTGAGGGTCAGCGTTCTTTGTCCGACAAGGTGAGTTGAGTAATCCCAATCTTCTCCAAACTCAGGTGGAGGTCAAGAGCATTATTCTTGATAAAGCTTGCAAACGTAACTCTACAGCAGTGGCCTTAGTATTTACGCTACGGAATATGTTTTATTTCAGGAGACCGAAAGAAAACAGGAGACGTCTTCTAGCTTTCTATTGTTTTCCCAAATGAAGTTGCGTGTCTATAGACTCTGCAAGCTCGCTCAATATGGTCCGGCACTACCACTTGCAATCACTCGTTGCAGCTCCTGTTCCGCTCAGTGCTTTGCTTTAAGTCTGACTCCGAGCTTTGCTATTCTAAGCTCTATACGGGACTAAGTTGACGCATTGGAAATACACTTGAATTTTTAGGGGCGAAGCTCCTTAGGGCGTGGGTCTGTCCATCCTCGACGTATGTATGTAGCCACCTCTAGTTTAGTTCTTGGATTATTTACTAGATGGCGGTACTTGTATATGATGAAAAGATGCGCTTGGATTGTTTATTAGATGGCGTGGCTACCTCTAGTTTAGTTCTTGAATACTAGATGGCGGGGAGCGTTGTAATAAAATCCGTTCTCTGTTGACGCGCGCGCTCGGAGTCGCCCGATGGATAAGGCTGCAGCTGTGCGAGCACGCGAGGCAGAAGCGCTCCGTGAAGCTGCGCGACGCCGCCGCCAAGATCCTGCCGTACGAGAGCGGGAGGCCGAAGCGTGTCGTCTGGCTGCGCGACGACGCCGCCAAGATCCCCGCGTTCGAGAACGAGAGGCCCAAGCGTCACGGCAACGGCGCGAGGACCCTGCCGTACGCGAAGCGGCACGGCTGCGGCGCGAAGAGGATCTCCAAAACGTCAGAGAACGGGAAGCGGCGAGAAAGCGCGCGTATCGGCAGGCAGACCCCGATGCAGTGAGAGCTCGTGAGGCGTCTGCAAAACGCATCAGGCGAGCTCAGCCCCAAGGTGCCGACGCGCGGTTTAAGCGAGACTTTCTAGACGTTACGTTCGGACACAGATGTAGTGGGCGAACTTTCACTGAAGAGTCACGGTTTTACCGATGATTTCCCCTCAGGAGCTTCGCCCACTCATCATAATTCACCCCGTGGATATGCTGTGAATTTTTTTTCTTTTTGCTGAAGGGCTCCGCGTAATAGGCTCATATAGTAACAGGTCGTTAATTCCGATCACTTGGGAGCAAAAACGGGGCCTTAAATTTACGAATGTCGAAATAATAAAATAACGACCAAAAATAACACATTTATAATTCCTTTATGCGTACCTTTACTTTGCGAAGACGTCGGTGACACTAGTTTGTCTTTTAAGATCATCTGCACTTTCTTTTGCAGTTTAGCCCGCCGGCAGTATGACATCGCGTAGGTCATCTACAATGGACGCGTCATACGCTGCTTATAGCTTGGAGGGGATTGGTTGCCACTGATAGCATTGCCACATTAAGGGGGCATTGGTCCGAATTAAGCGGTGCCGGCGCAAATTTTCTCCTAAATAATAAGATCCGCGGCAATGGGAATG
Organism: Haemaphysalis longicornis; assembly: GCF_048455015.1. Taxonomy (NCBI): domain Eukaryota; kingdom Metazoa; phylum Arthropoda; class Arachnida; order Ixodida; family Ixodidae; genus Haemaphysalis; species Haemaphysalis longicornis. The sequence continues at coordinate 131,674,625 of NW_027526361.1, forward strand.
CTTTTTTTTTTAAGGAGGAACACCAAATTATCCAAATTTTTGAACTAACGGGGCCAATTAAAGGAGCCATGAAGAGAAAACACAAGTTTGGTTCATTCGAAAGATTGCCTCGTTAGAACCATAACGACACCCCTTATAACGCAAACTTCGCTCAAATAAGCTACATAATTAGGAAAAAAGGAAATGACCATGCGACCCACCAGCTCATTTTCCGCAACAGAACCTGTGATGTCAGTTGGGAATGCTCTGCGATTGGCGGAGACCGGCAAAAGCAAACGCATGTTAGGCAGGGCTTACAGTTTGCATAGCGAGCTAAATGCCCGTGAAACATACTGCACATTCTTTTTATGACAAAGAACGGTGGAGTAAACGGTTGAAGGTCCGAACGAACTCGCAAGCGTGTGCGCCAATGCGTACGAAACTAGCGCCGGCCGAGCTCGACATCTCGCCGTCGCGCAGACGAATTTTCGGGTTCGAGGCTCTTCGGGGCCAACGAACCGTTCCAGCACGCACAGCCGCGACCTTGCTTCGTATCGTAATCCCTTCACAGGAGGTTGGCCGTCATATCGCCAACCAGCAAAGGTAAAAATAGAAACGAGGGGAGTAAGGAACAGCAAGAAGCGACGAGATAGTGCCAGTCGTCGCGTAAGTTTCGAATGGTGTTGGCTTGCTGCTGTCGTTACGAGCTCGTTTCCAGTTTACTACCACTGAAAACTTCAGTTTGCTCGAGTACTTTACAATGAAATTTCGTTGCTGCGTTTTGAAATGCCCATGTAGTACGGGCAAATCGTCGAGGGAGTGCGACATCCCCGCCGGTGAGGAGATCTCCTTTCATGTGCTGCCCAACGACGAACCTAGGCGAAGCAAGTGGCTACGTTTTGTGAACTTTGCAAACGGAGGAGAAAGAGAGCTAAAGGAAGTACGAGTGTGCTCGCTTCATTTCCGAGGAAGTGATTACGGCAGGGACCCTTACGTTAGCTCACTCCTGGGACATGCTGGCGCTCGTCGCCGACTTCGTCAAATCGCTCTGACCTTGGGGAAAAAAATGCCGTAAACACCGCGCATTGACGCTCGTATCTTTCTGGTCGAAGCAGAGAGCTCGCGCGAACGGCTTTCCATACACGACACCGGCCAACTGGCATAAGTGATACTGCTACTGAAATTGAACTATTATTAACCGTAATCAAAATGCGGCACATACGCACCAGTCTATATTCGTCCGTCGCGACGGGGCTGACGAGGCAGCGGTGCCGACGGCTGGGCGTTCGTCTGTTGTGGCTATCGCGGAATGGTCGCTTTCCCGTCCACCGCGTATCCCACAACTCTTGCCGCTCGTGCACTTAGAAGCATTGAGCGTTATAGTGGTGTGAGGTTAAATGCAAGCCCGAGCTCCTCGGCGAGAGTTTTGTTCTCCGGATCAGGCGATTCCATGACTAGGGCTGCGGGTGCACTAGGTTTTACTAGTATTTTTAAAATGGCCGCCGTCTCGATCGACTCCCGCGTGTGGGTGCTATATGGAGTCGACATACTAAGTATCTGTTTCATGGACCGGCTCTATGACGCCATTGTACACGTCACGGAATGTTCAATTTTAGCGGGAGATTTAAAATTTTGGCTTAAATTGCCTTATTTCTTAGTGAATAAAGCATCATTTGCTTCCGGGAAAGCGCTTGGGGTACTATGAAACACCGAATCTTTCGAATAAAACAAACTTTTGTTTTCTCTTCATGGCTCCTTTAACGAGATTTTACTGTATATACATTGTACACCAAAGGACGCGTGCACGCATATATTTTCCAGCTGCAGTGTGGATCTTTTGGTTATAGTACTCTTTGACCGGGCATTGCTCCTTCAAGATAACCTATTGTAAGAACGTGTGCGTTGCTTGCTCATTGCGCCATGTTGAATTTAGTCTCCTGTCCCCATCAAGGTAGTGCAACGCTGTATATTGACGACTTTTATTTTTGGTCATAATACGGTTGTGGAGGCGTATAGACGGCGGTCGTGTACTTAGTATAGACAACTCTCTGGGTAGGCTTGAAGCATGTATACATGAAGCATGTAGGTACTTGAAGCATGTGCTTCCACTGTTTGTCGGTTCAACAAATCATTCTCTTTGGAATTCTTTTAAACTAACTCTTAATATAAGTATTTTAAATTCATCGCCAGTTTAACTTGTAGTAAAATGTACGTGACACTCGGTTGCAGTGTGAAGGTGTCATAGCCGTAACACGTGGCATAATTTATGCCAATGCCTGTGGGAGTGAGGTGTCGTGACACATTGTGAATGGGGGGCTTAGCGCAAAAAAAGACGAGGACGGTGGCAGACGAGACAGGCACTTGTCTCGTCTGTCTGTCTCGCCTGCCACCGTCCTCGTCTTTTTTTTTTTACGCTAAGCCCCCCATTTAGTATGTACCAACCAACGCCGCCTGTATAAACAGTGCCTAACGCGTGAGCGAAAAATGGCCAAACAGCCACTCTCCTGTTGCTCTCTCCTACCCTTCCCCGCTGCGTAGCCTTCCAGCGTGCTTTCGTGTCCGCCAGCCAGCGCCGCTTCTCGGAAACTATACAAAATAGTGGAAAGTTTGTTTAGCGTTCCCGAGGCGGCGCTCCTACGCCTTCTTATTTTTCACCATGCCTGTCTGTCTTGGTCTGTCACTGATAAAACTTCCTTTGTCACGAAGCAAAATCCCTTGCGCTGCCGCAGGCTGATGCCGGCTTTGCGCGCTTATCTACTCGGATCACAGGCCCTGAAATTTTCTGAGTGGGGCATCCCCCCTCTATCCCCTCCGCATTTAGGTATTGTTTTGACCCCCCTGTGCGGACTCCGCATTGGTACGCGCTTCTAAAATTGAGGACTATACTGTAGAAGCGCCCGGACAGCGTGGCGGGATCGCAGCTGCTTATCCTTTTGTTTCGTATAATTTTCTGAAGTTTACAAGCACGTGATAATATTGGAAAGTAATCTTAGAAGTAAGCGCCTGAACAAAAAACATGCACGCAAATTTTCTTCTCTAAATACTCCAGAAAGAAAAATATCAGTAAAATAATGGCTGCCTCATCCGAAAATATCATATTTCTGTTAGCTATATGTGTACCCGACAATCAGTATGTTCTTAGACTATTTCAGTCCGCCTCTGTCTTTATCTTTGGAAAAATGCAGCACGTATGAAGCGAGCGACACGTTGAACGAGATCCCCAGTGCGCCACAGAACTAGCGCCCCGTCACGGCTAAGATGTAAGCGAAACGGCCCTTGAAGCCCAACAGGCAAGCGGACAGACACACGTCGTAGAAGTGGGTGCAGCGTTCGCGACTCGCGAGCAGTGACGTAAGGCGAAATGTCCGCCGGCACGCGCCACATAGCGGATCAGTGCCTGAACTAAGCGTCCCTACCCTTCCCATTGAAAAGCGCGCGACGCGTCAGGCAATGTTAATACAGGCGGCGTTGGTACCAACTAGCCCAACAGCAGGTCTTGACATTGGGTCATCTGCGAGTAGTACTTGAACGCGAAATTGTAAAAATTTAGTAGCTCTATAGTCATTAAGAAAAGTCTGAGATAGATGCACTCCCGGACAAGGGTGTCGCAAATTACTGAATGTCGGTTGGCTCAGGTTGACAGCTGTGCCGATGTTTTATCCCGTCTGTGCATCTCTAAGGGCTGTGGTGATACTTTCTTTTTTAAAAAATAACCCTGAAGAGAATATTGTGTTCGTAAGGCATCGGGATACTGAAATGTTCTTGAAAACCGCTGCCGTGGTCCGCCAGAATCGCAGACAAAATTATTCACGCCAATTTGATGGACAGCTTTGAGCGAGCCTTGAATACTGTGTGCGATGTACCAAAGTTTGTGATGAAGACCTCGCTGTCTACAATATAAAAGGGGGGCTCGGGTCTAGCTGTACAGACAGAGGAGGTTGAAATGGCGTGTAGGTTTTGTTTCGAGCAAAAACCACAAATTTCAAAAAACATATGCCGCCGATGGCCCGTACACTTGAGAAGATATGCACATACAACGAATACTATTTTGCTGTTGCACCGCCGATGCAATGGCACACCAGTTCTGACAAAAATCTGGAAAGGCATCGGTTTTCATGACAAGAAGGCTACCTCATATTTACATATATATAGGTCATCACCACACCGGCATTAGCCATCATGGGTACGACATATGTGTTACCTGGCGGTAATAACTTATATAAAAACAGTTCTGTTTTTGTGGTTTTTATTTTCTTGTACACAGTGGTGGGGTTAAAAAGGTTTATCTCTAAATTTTACGCCATTAAAGTAATTTTTAGAAAAAATATTGTTTCATAATTTGCCACAATCGTGCATTGCCCGCTTAGAACGTGATACCGGAATTCGTAACAGTTCTAAAGCATTTTCATTTTGTTTGAAAACATGTGTGGCCATATGGGTCACTAAAAAAACTGAATTAGAACTCTACCGCAATGTCAAAGGGGGGCAATTATTTATAGAGAATAATACTGACATTTTATAAGCCTGTGTACCTATACCTGTAGGCAGGGAATTATGTCAAACTTGAAGGAACCTCGGACGTGGGACACAAAATCACAATGATAATCTGATGGCTAGAGCGGCAGTCTCTATTGGTAAAATAATAAAGGTACAGGAAGAGTGTTCAGCACCCTGGCTATGCAAAAATAGACGTATTATCTGAACACTTTTAACTACCACCGCAGATTTCGTAGCCCATAGTTCAGCGTCATCTGGAAGAAACAGCAGAACCATGTGATGAAAGAAGAGCGAGCGGGATAGGAAACAATCAAGGCTGGAGGGCGTTGTGCAGCGTGGCAGTATATTTAAATATTTAAATTAAATTAAAAAAAAATTTAAAGTCTGGTTTTCCTCCATTGGTAAGAATGGAATTAGATGTGATTTTTATGATTTGAGTTCTTTTGAAGGAAGCAATGCTACAAAGAATTTCTTGCCGAAGGCTGTTTACTTTTGCTTCGGAATCTGGGTGGGGAGAGGTGGGGGCCATCTCTGTAACTGGCAAACTTGTGTCGTTCCACTCCGAGTGGGCGGCACGGGGTTGTCCAAGCACACACGCGAGGGTGGGTTTGCGGACGCATACCCAGAAATTTAGATTCATTGAGTAATGATAAGGGCTTTTCACTTTGAAAATATTTTTGTGTTTGCATTCGAATTCAAAGATTCAAAGATTCAAAGATTTTATTTCCTCAGAAGTACGAGGAGGCAGGCTGGAACTAAAGGCTACAAAGCCTGACAGAGGCCCCATTCCCATTTGGTACAGTACAATGATGAGGCAAAATCAAACAAGCTAGAAATTCTAATGAGTTTTACAAAAATACAAGCAACATGTAGAGCACAAGACATTACACAACAATATGGGAAAGGTACAGTAACGTACGTTAGATTACAAAGGAGTAAATTAAAACAAAATACAAGTGGACAATCAGAGTACAACTATTATTGAGTTTTAAAGATAGACACAATTACAAAACCTGCGCATTTAACACGTCTAGACGACATCCACAGTTCTAGCCATTGAAGCAGATATTCTGATTTAAGAGGTATTCTTTCGCCTGTGTTTTAAATATGTTTCTACTGCATTTGAAATCAATGTGGTCTCCAACTATGTTGAGTATGTCGGTGCGCTGAAACAGAGAAGGCTGCCTGCCGTAGTTTGTTCGCGATTTCGGTGTATGTATTTTGGCACACCTAAGAGGGTATATACTGCTATTGTCGCTATGTTTGCCATGGAGATTTTCTTTGTGTATAGCTTGTAAAACCTTCATATAATAAATTTGGTCAGCCTTAAGCATACTATACTGAACAAATAGGGGACCCGTTCTCAAGTCGGCATAGTGCCCGTGAAAATTCCTGAACGTATTTCAAATACCGCCAGAGATTGTGCGCAGGGATCGGACATTAAGCGTAGAACTTTAAGCTCTGTTCAAAGGATATACATAAAACGTGGTTGCGTGTCTTTTTGAGACTCAAGTAATAATAAAGTGACGTACGTGTACATATATATATATATATAGTTAGGTGCGTTTGATTCTGGTTATGCAGACTTGAATGCAAGACGAAACGTGCGCATATACCCACTCGCCTGAAAATTGTTCAAGTGCAAAATAATTTGAACCGAACCCATTTGACGACATGATATTCAATTAAGGTTCAATCAATCAATCAATCAATCAATTAGTCAGTCTGTCATCCAGCCAGTGAATCGATCAATCAATCAAACCATGGATTGTATATTCACTCACTCACTCAATCAATTAATCGATAAATTAATCTATCTATCTATCAATAAATCAATAAATCAAATTATCAATCAATGAATCATAAGTAAATCATATAATGAAACAATCAGTCAATCAGTCACAGATACCCATTACAGGAAGGAATCCAGTTGTCTGACACGCTAGCTGAGTACCCAGGCTATTTTCATTTGACCATGGCAAATGGAAATAGATTAGTAGCACCAAACACAAGAAAACGGGGTGAACGCACTCGAAAACTATAGTAACAATCATTATCGATGAGGAGTCCGTGGGCTGAGGTGGTACCAGTTGAATTGAAGAATAAGCGTGAACAACAGAACAGGAACGAACAAAAAAAAAACTAAGCCCAGAGCACAGTGCGCGGTGTGCCGTCCTTTGTGTTCATTCATTTTATTTGAGAAATTTCCTTAAACACATTTTTGCTGCACATAAAGCACTCGAGTGGAAATACCCAGTGCCAGCTCCAGTGGCCCGATGTAGCCATTTCTTCCAACGCTGACAAAGTGCATTTTTCTTTCCTAGGTTAGGAAGTACAAAAATCTAACGGACGGATGGGCCTTTTTCGACATTCAGCGCGACATCTACTGGCCCTGCACTTTGGGCACACCGTACGGCAGGATCAAACAAGGCATACGGGTTCTACGTCTCCCATAGCGATCGCAAATAAATGTTTAACACTGTCGACTCAGCTCCTACAGTGACGCTTAGCAAAGAGGCACCCGAATTTGCCTCAACAGTTTTCTGTAGTACGGGAAGCTTCCTGCATCATGTCGCTTCTTTTTCCCTTCTGTTCTTTCTCTTTCGTGTCTATACCAATTCTTTGTACTTTCTTCATTCTTCTCATGAATCATGGCAAAATCGCGCAATAAAAAAAAGAAAGACGCACAAATGTTATTACAGCTCACAAACTTGCATACTTATGCAAGTGCAGACAAGGACATGAGCGTGCATGTATACATTGATCTATTTAAAATTGTGCGCTTTTGTTTATAATTACTGCAGTAAAAAAATTGCGAGGTTTATGTGCAAATGCTTCTTCTGCTCTAAAAGAAGTTGCAACTGGCTATGATGTGCACAGAAAAGAACAATCGCATGGGTAGAACGCCATACATACCTGTGTACCCTTCACATAAGTCATGCTGTCAAATAAACAAAGTCGCATTGTACACCCCACGCAGGGACTGATAGTTTTCATTGTGTTTCATTTAAAGGTAACACATCATGCTGTCGCGTAGATTGTGTGTTAAGCAGGGCAATCCCCTGTTTAAGGTGTGTTGGTTATTGCGCTTGGTACTGTAGTAGCGACGCCATCGTCATCGTAATCATCAGCGCCACAATCATCATCACGGTATCTGGCCAGCGTCAGCAGTTCCACGCGACACAGATGGAACGTCTAGTCAGCAGCTGGGCGGCCGCTTGTTCTGGCAGGGCCTACGCGACCTGAATAAACGTAGGAGGCCACAGCACCCAACCGAGTCCGCTCCCTATATGTGGTGGCCCGGACGCTCCCTACACGTGGTGACCCGGGAGTTCCGCGAGATATACCCGGCCAGCGGCACACCGACATGGCGACGGGGGGGAGGGGAGGGACCCACCGATACCGGTGTTCGACGCACGCTACGCCAGAGGATGGTTCTTCAAGTTCGAGGCTACCCTCTGTCTCAACCACGTCAGTGTACAGCCTCTGAATCCCTCCATCCTCTGGGAGACGCTTCCGCTGGAGCTCCGCTGCGTCCTCGTCCTACCACCGCCCAGCGCCACACCCTACGATGACCTTCGTGCTGCCGTGCTCTACGGCTTCAGCCACAACCGCTTTTGGCCCGCAGCAGAACCGGTACACGCACGCTCTGCGCACGCTCCGCAGCCGCACCTTCATTGACAAGCCTGGCAACCGACGACATCGTGGACGTGCACCCCCTTGTGCCACGCGAAGGCACCGGTGAGCCACGCAATGTCGAGGCGGCGACCTCACTTCCTCCTCGGCTGACAGCACCACCCCATGACCTCTCTACCGCAACGCTGCTCCGTCAGTGCCAGAATACACGGCAGGTACAGTCAACCACGAATGAGATGCACATGGACGCCCCCACCATCTGCCGTTATGACATTGCGTCTGCCGTCTTCCTGAAGCAACACTGACTCATCCAGGCACGACGCTCTCAGCCGCCGCCGCAGCATTCTCGACACAGCTACCGTTCCTCCGCGTGACCTGCACGACAACCACGAACCATGTGGGCTAGCAAACCCTGAGCGAGTGACGGTAGATATCCCAAAACTTGCGACGCACAAAGCTCGGACGGCACCAGTGCGTCAGAACCTGGAAGATGCCATTCGTCCTCCTCCTCCTCCTCCCTATCCACCTGATGCACTTGCAAGTGGTCCTTCGCCAAACGACGTCGTGTCTTCTGGTCTGAGTCAGGGCAGCTACCATGCGAACGCACAAACTCCGTGCACCTTGCGCCCGACTCGTCGCTCCATATCAACCCAACCCTTCCACGACAGTCTGGGCGTCACAAGCTCTTTGGAGGCGATTTTTCGTCCGTCCCCATCGACAACGATTCCTTCGAGTTCGGACGGCGTTCACCACGCTTCTACGTGACTCGCCTACCTTGACCCAACATGAGCAGCATCACTTCAAGCCACCACGACGCTCAATAGCCCAACAGTCGCGTAAGCGGCGACTGCGCCACTTACGCCGGACACGTGGTCGTGCTCCGCGCAACGACAAAGCTGTCTACATGGAGGAGCTGCCCAACACTCGTACGCCGTGTCCTCCCGGTTTCTTGGCAGGTTTTGTGGCTCCGACAGTGCACTCGAACTTTGGGGGACATCACTCTCATCTCAGGGAGCTGCTAGCAGCTTCCACCCCGCACAACGCTACTTCCCACTTGCGACCACCGCGCCACTCCCAGGCGAGGCCCCCCGAGGGAAATGCACTCAACGGACGCCTGCCCTCCCTGGACCGGCGGCCGCTGGTTCTGGCCGGGCCTACGCGACCTGGATAAATGTAGGAGGCCACAGCACCCAACCGAGTCTGCTCCCTACAGCACAATCTCTAAGTGATGGATACGTGCCGTGTTTCCTGGTCAGCCGGGTAGCACGAAGACGACATAAACGCGTGCCCCGGGCCCTGCGCGCTTGTTTTCGGTCAGCCATTTTCGCTGAGCTTTGACGTACTGTCTCGCCTTTCCATTTTAAGCGCCGCGCCTAATAAATCGGTGCAACACCGTACAGCCGATTTTGCTTGCGTCTATCGGTACGCAACACTGGTGGACACGAACAATGAATGATTATGAACGATCTATTTCATCTATTTACACTATCTACAAACGGCTACGACAGACTCCGCTCAGCCTGCACGCCCGCCTTTTCCTTGTCATCTTCGACGCCGGGCTACGGCGCCATGGGGCATTGCCCACCTTTCCCGTAACACAACCCCCCCCTGTGCAAAGACGACCGCCCCGGTTGAGGCCACAGTGACACGGCTCGATGACGGTGTCGTCGATTCCTTTCACCTGCCAGAGTCTGTGATGATAGGCAGCTTGACCTTGTTATAGCCTCGTTCGAGTGCAGGTCGCAATGGTTCAGGCGGCTGCTGATGGGTTGCGTGCTATCGCAGAAGACGGGTGCTGTGCTGGTTGGGGATGCCTCTAAGACGTTCGGCTTAGTTGTTGGGGCCTCTCGATGGAGCAGCTCGAGGCAGCTTCTGGTCCACAAGTTGTTGCGCCAGTGTCTCCGTTTCATCGCGGCAACGCCTTTCCCATCGCGCAGAATCTGTCGAAAGTAGCCAGCAGCCAGCTCGATGACGTCGACGCGCAGCCGGAAAACTGGACGTCGACACCTCGGGTGAGGATGAGATAGGATGAGTTAAACACTGAAGTCTTTGCCGCCATGGATGTCGCTGATGTGGTTGGTGGAGGCTGGTCCCTGAACATTGACGCCCACAAGGCCACGACGAACCGATGCGGGCATTGGGAACCGCGCCGCACGAAAGGGCTGGGGACACGGCATGGTCGATTGGTCTCGGCTGGGCATGATCGGCTAGTCTCACCTGGACATCATCGTCAGTGCCGGGATGGGGACACGAGGCGGGGGAACGTGATCCGGAGCTGGTCACGGCGGAGCTGGGGGTTGCAGACGCGGCCAGGGTACCCTCAAAGATCGCGGCGCAGCCGTGACGGTGCGAAGCTGGGGCCAGGACGGGGATGACGACGCCGCACCTCACCAAAAGTGTTACACGGCGGCAGGACACGAACAATGAATGATTATGAACGATCTATTTACACTATTTACGAGCGGCTATGGCAGATGGCAGAGTACGCTCAGCCTGCACGCCCGCCTTTTCCTCGTCATCTTCGACATTTCCCGTGACAATATCTCTTTTGGGTAGACTTACGGTCGGCAAAGCCGCACCTATACTTATGACCAATGCCCCAACCACGCAGCTGTTTAAATATTCTTCTGTGCATATACCTGATCCGTTCGCGATTTAACCGCTTGGTTGCCCGCTTGAATGCCTCATTTATTTGCTCTTTGCGGGCCCGGTCAATCGATTACACACTTTTTAAAAATAATTCTGTGCTTGCATGTATAAACCATTGAAAACAATGTTTCTCTTTCCTAAAATTTAGCTTTAATTTATAGAAGTGACTGAGTAGAAAATGGGGTCCACATCTCCCACGAAAACGAAATCGCATGACTGCATGCGCTTATAACTCGCTCGCAGTCAAGGTGGGTGTGAAAATTCGCGTTTCGCGGCGCCAGAAGTGGTCGAGCAATATTGGTGGGCCAACGACGGTGGAGCAGCACCTGACAAACTGAGAAGGAAAAAATGAAGGAAGTTCACACTAACGCGTAAGACTTTAAGGTAGCGGAGCTGTATGCCACCTTCACGACAACGGCGGCTTAGGTCCACAATTGCAGATATTCTTCTTCACTCCTGCAACGACGTTTACTACGCCATTGTTGCTATAAGTGTGCGGTTCCTTCATTTTTTTTGCAAGGGATAACAATGGACATCACATTGGAGGGGCGTACGCTATGACGTGTCTTCATCGTTCCAAGCAAGTGTAACGTGCACCTTTACGACGAACGGTGCCGTCTTTCTTGTTCCGGGAAAGTGTTGCCACGATTACAGCGAACGCTGCGGTTTTCGGCAGTCTGTCAATCTCCCTTAGTGGGTACACTCGGATTGACAAACGTGCGCCCGGGACGCTGGGCGGTCGCCGGGAGGAACGCACGTTCGGGGGCTAAGCGTTCTCTGGGTTTTTTTTAACTGCTAGGTGTTCGCCGCGAGGCACGCGCACACGTAGATGCACTCACCATTTTCATGGTATTGTTAACTGCAGACCGGAACAATTACGATTTGCTGAACGGCTTCGCTGCCAAAAAAATCGGCAGGAGTAAGGAGTAAAGGAGTAAAAGTTTATTGGCATAACTTCCATACAGCTGAGAGCCAGAGACAGGCAAACGGCAGGAGCCCATAAACCAGAGTGCTGGCCGCCTCCTCAGCTGTACGTTAACAATATGAAGGACATGTGAAAACGATTATGATAATATATATACAGATGAGGGGAGTTATAGTTATATATACAGTAGTACAGTAGTATATACGGGTGAGGGGAGGTGGAGTGGTCACGCTGAAGCCGGCTCGACGCTGAAGCCGGAAGGAGACGTTGCAAGTGGAATGCAGTAGGATCACGCTTATCGCATAGGCGCGAACGCCCCAGGGACCTGAAAGCCGAACCGCATCTTTTTCCTGGTCCTCAGTTCTGCGTGGATTCTAGGAAGGAGAGCTACGGAAGAAAACTGCAAGATTAGTGGCACGAAGAAGAACTGTGATCGCCAAGTTCTCGGTTGGACGCCAAAGTCCAGGATACCTCTTCGCTGATCCTCATCTTCCTAGAGGTCTGCATCAATGGCGCGACTTCATGAATGCCGCAACGCAGTGTTAATTCGGGCCAGCTGACGTACTGATAGGACGCCACGACTTCGACCAACGATGACTGCGTCAATGGCCAGCACGCCCTGCACGTGGGGTCGAACGTTTGCAGGAAGGAATTCTTCATAGGGGGCTATAGTGGCCAGATGATTTGGTGATATCTATTTGTGTATTTTCTAATGGCTGGCCAATATATTTTGTCTGTGGGTGAGACCGTGACGCCTCGTTAATCTCTATTAGGTCAGCCTAACCTTTTCTAAAAAGACTTTGTTACACCGGAGTTCAGGATTTTTGTCAGCGAGATATATTCCAACTGTTGCTTTTGATGTAAACCAGGACGGAGAGCAGTACTGTGTCCAGGCTTAACCATCACAGGTGCACAAAACCAAACCGTGATAATGCTACTGATTTGCCACCCATTTAGGTACTGCTACTTGCCTTTCCATCTCTTTGAGACTACAGTTACGGGCGAAATGCACGAGTATAGGTAAAGCTGAGAGATGCGGGGGGCGTGTCCCTTGCCATTAGTTTCTGGAGTCCAGGCGGCACGTAGGAAGGCTATCACCCGCGTACCAGTGGATAGCCTTCCTCCCTACCACCTGCCGGGCCCTGCCCCCCTACCCCCTACCATCCCTATCACCCACACATGCTCTTTACAGCCTTGTTTCAGTTTTTAAATGCAGAGCATTTCTTTAACTCACGATGTCATCCGGCGTTGTCGGCGTTGGCGTGCCTCGGCGTCCGCAACAGCCGTTCCAGGTGCGCCCTCTCCCCACTTCTCCTCGCCTGCTCTCCGCTGCTCCTCGCGTGTTAATTTTAAATGCAGAGCATTTCTTTAACTCACATGTAGCGTCCGCAGTCCGTCCGCGACAGCTCAGCGCGCAGGTGCGCCCTCTCCCCCACTCCTTCTCTCCCGCATCACGCTACCCTCGTCGCTCTCAACAACATGTCCGCACCCCTCCCCCTACACTATATAAAAAAACAATACTTATCGGCGCCTGGTTTCGATCCCACGACCCTGCGGGCGGAACGCGAGGTACATGGTGCTCTACCCACTGCGCCACAAAGCCGACACAGATTCAAAGGCTACGAACGCGCCTTATATCCTTGACTCATTCAAACTACGTCAAGAAGCTGCTGATACAACGCATTTACTACCTGTCGGCGGAACGCGAGGTACATGGTGCTCTTCCCACTGCGCCACAAAACCGACACAGAATCAAGGGTTACGAACGCGCCTTATATCCTTGACTCATTCAAACTACGTCAAGAAGCTGCTGATACAACGCATTCACTACCACCAACTCCCCAAACACTAAACGTTAACGCAATACACCCACCCCCTATGCGACGCATTTACTCGAGTCCCCCTCGCGGGGAGATGGGCCCAATTTTTCCGGTTTGTCCCCTGTCGTGTGAGAATACCTACTACTCCGCCTTTTCTACACCCAACCGTCCTATTGCAACCTCCCCATACATACTCTCCGATTACCAGAGGTTTTTCCAGGTTTCTTAGGTGCGTCTCGGTCACGGCATATACGCGAAGGTATGCTGCTTACGAATCTCCATCCACTTCTCGAGATTCACGGGAATTCCCGGGAATTTACGAGAATTAACAATTAAATCATGACCCGTTTTTTAGCTATTAAAACGCTAATGCAGACAAGTAAACCAGACTGCTACGAAATCCCCCTGCTCGACTAGCATTCTTTATTCTCGGAAATTCTTTATTTAAACATCCGGAAATTTTGTTCACTTTCGCTTTGCGTCGGGGAGCTTTTTTGAAGTGAAGCTTGCGTATGCACCCGCAGAAGTTCACAGGGAAAGCTGCAAATATATACACCCCAACAGGGCCATTCCGTAAGTGGAAGTGCCGTCATTCTTGCGGGTAGATGTAAAAAATTCGGGGAAGCTCGCACTCACGCGCAAGGCTTGAATGGCGAAGCTGTAAGTGAGCATCGACCGACAAATAGATAATTTTGATTATGATAGGCAGAATCTGAGCTAGTTGGATCATAATTGATTTAAATTCTGGTCAGTCTAACTTTAACTCAGGATCCAGACAAAGACCAAAGACGAAGCACAGACGCTGACACTACCAACTGCATTTTATTACACCTCGCCTTGTACATTTATACTTTCCTCCAGCCACGCGGTCCAGGTGCAGCATTGCGCAGTAATAGTTTTTTTCTTTCTCGGTTGGCGCAACCAGCGCAGTTCTGGCACACTCGTTGATGTCTTCTTCAACGGCGTAATAAAATTGCGTCGGTAGTGTCAGCGTCTGTCCTTCGTCTTTCGTCTTCGTCTGGTTCCTGAGTTAAATTTAGGGTGGCCAGTATTTAAATCAACTAAGTTTCATTATTTGTTACTTAGTGATAGTCGTCGTCGCGGTATGCGTCGGGGAAATCGTCGCCTTCGCGAGTGGTTGGCCAGAATAAGTCACTGAGCAGACACTGCCATGCCAGGGGATACTGAGCGCATGCGCACGTCGAAACGAAGAGTGATTCTTATACGAACGAACCGAGAACTACACGCTATGACGTGGCTTATCATTCGAGCAGGTGCTGCGACGATCACGGCGTGCCTCCTACTATGAACGAACCGAAGAACGCACATTATAACGTGGCGTTCACAACAGAAAAACACATACGCTGCGTCACAGTGTGCGTTCCTCGGTTCGTTCTCAATTTTCTCAATTTACGTCATTTTGAATACTACAGGCGGAACATCTTCCAAATCGGCGTTGTTGTGGAAATGCAGGGCGGTACACAGTTCGCGACTTTTAGGTATTTTTTTAAATTTTCTGATTTCTTGGTTTTTCAAAATTCTGTTAAGCCAATTATCTCCATTTACGCTGTTATAACGACTACAGGTTGAACGCCCGCAAAATGTTCATTTTTCTGGAAACGCCCGGCTTTACACGGTTCACCAAATTTTGTCAATTTATTTCTATTTTTTCATGTTTTTTTTTATTTTCAAGCTTCTTTCCGGCCAATTATCTCTATTCATGGTTTTATACGATTACTTAGAGAACTTTCACCAAACCTGCCTTTTTGCGGAACTGCAGGGCATTACACGGTTCGCCACATCTTGCAAGTTTTGTCAATTTTTTTTTCTACTCTTGTTCAAAAGTCTGTTCGACAAATTCCCTGAATTACGCTATTATAACGGTGACAGGTAGTAGTTCCACTAGATCTGCATATTTGTGGAAATACAGGGCGTTAGGCAGTCCGCCAGATTCCACCATTTTTTATTTTTGTTTTTAATTTCCTAAAAATTCTGTTTGAAACAATTCTCTCCATTTGCTACCATAAGGATTACAGGCGGAACTGCCACCAAATCTGCATTTTTGGGAAAATGCAGGGCGTTATGCAGTCGGTCATATTTCACCATTTTTTTTTTAATTCCGTTCGAACAATTCTCTCAATTTACACTACTATAGCGATTACAGGGGGAACTGCCGCCAAATCTGGATTTTTGTGTAAATGCACAGCGTTGGACGGTTCGCCACCTTATAATTTTTTCTCTTTTTTTTGTTTTTTGATTTTTCAAAATTCTCTTCAAGCATTCAAGGATATATCTCCATTTACGCTATTATAACGAATACAGGCGAAACAGCCGCCAAAGCAGCCTCGTCGTGGGAATGCAGGGCTTTCTACGGGTTCGCCAGTTTTCCTTATTTTTCTTTATTTTTTTCCTTATTTTTTGGTTTTTCAAAATTCTGATTGACCGATTACCCTCATTTACGCTGTTACAAAGATTACAGGTGGGATTTCCGCCAAATCTGCATTTTTGTGGAAATGCAAAGCATTACGCAGTTCGCCACTTTTCCCCGTGTTTTTCTATTGTTTTTAATTCTGGTCGACCAATTATCTCCATTTAAGCTATTCTACTGATTACAGGTGAAACTTCCACCAAATCTGCATTTTGTGGAAATGCAAGGCGCCGCTTTTGTTACTTTGTCAATTTTTTTTATTTCTTGGTGTTTCAAAATTCTCTTAGAGCAATTACCTTCATTTACGCGATTATAACTACTACATGTGAACACCCGGCAAATATGCATTTTTCCTGGAATGCAGGGCGTTACACCATTCGGTACGTTTCGCCATTCGTTTCTGTTTCTCTTTTTTCCAAGCTTTTCAAAATTCTGTTCGACCAAGCATCTCAATTCACGATATGGCAAGGATTGCAGGTGTAACTTCCGCCATATATGCATTTTTGTGGAAATTCAGGCCGTTACACTGATTTTTTCTATTTTTCTAATTTTTCAATATTCTGGTCGTCCGTTTATCGCCATTTACTCTATAACGGAGATTACAGGCAGAACTTGCGCCAAATCTGCATTTTTGTGAAAACAGTGAGTTAGACGGTTCGCCGCGCGTCCATATTTTTTTCTATTTTCGTAATTCTTAGTTTTTCAAAATTTCCTGTTCGAATAATTATCTACGTTTACGCTGTATAAAGATTACAGGTGGAACTTCCGCCAAATCTGTATGTTTGTGAAAATGTAGGGCGTTGCACGGTTCGCCACTTTTCAATGTTTTTTTGTCCAGCGTATGGCTCTAAATGGGTTGTGTAGTAGAACTTACTTGCGAGGAAATAAGATTTAGCAAACGTTGCTCACTAATGCCTGTATTTGAGTACTGCCCATGCTTTGGATATCGTTTGAAACAGTACGGCATACTGATTACTCTAAGCATACAACTTAAATCTGCCATTTGCTTTTTGTATTACCAAAATAGTGCCACGTACGCGCTAAAGATTGCGTGCAATTGAGGCACCTGTGATATATCCCACCCGATGTCACACGTGCAAGCTGGCTTTGCTGACTGAATGTGGCCCCTGCCTGAGGCATAATTGAAATAGGAAAAACACAGCATAATTTATGATACGTCACCCAGTTTGGAAGCATTGCCACATTTTTTGAAGTTTCTAGGCTATTGCGTTCATGTGTTCCAGGATGTCGCATTTTCTCACCAGTTACATTTTGGAAGCTCAGTGAGCCTGTATCTTTTTCTTTCCAAGTTTGCATAGCACGTTTTGCTAAATCGTGGGCCTGTATTTTGTGACCTTCTGAAAAATATCTTCAGGATCTGCTGTGTGTTCTGTAGGGAAATGTACGAGGTTATTGATGCAAGAAAAAATACCAAAAGCTCTTTTTGTTCTGTTTCAAAATAAGTTTCTGCTAACAAAAAATAGATCCAGTTTAAATTAAAAACATTGCGTACTAGCCACTGTAACGGCCCAGCGGCTAGGATGTTTTGCTGCCATGATCGAAGACGGGGTTCGATCCCAGCCGCAGCAGCCATTTTTGTGGTAGAGGTGAAGAAGAAAACCTGTGTAGGTATTTTTTTTTTTGCACATTTTAAGGTTCCCCAAGTGGCGTGCTTCAAGGTGCATGTGCAGCTTCGGCACGTAAAACAAACGCAGCCCCCCGCCCTCCCCCCTTCCCGCAAACAAAAAAAATGTTATTTCAACCGCTGAGGTAACTCAATTACATTAGACCAATATAGGACCTTTACTCACAGATTTTAGGGGTTATCTTATGTTATCTTTTTCCCCGCAGTAAAATAAAAGGCACTGGCTATGTTACAGCTCTAAAAGTTTAATCAACTAAAAAAGAAAATGGACAGCCTCGGAGGGGAATTTGAACCCAGGTCTTTCGCATCCGTTGCGCCACCATGGAGGGGTAGCGCTCGCAGCGCCCCTAAACAGTTCGACCCATTTTTTTGCCTCACTTTTAATACATGGGCCCATGGCTTTTCTTTCCTCCATGCATGGGCTTCTTCTTCACTCTAGAGTGAAATTCTAGTTCACTCTACCGCCAAGTTTACCGACAACATAACCACAACTCTCGCGGTAGGTCCGCGTAAAGACATCATCCGTCCACACTGTAATGTACCTTTTTCTACAGCTGCTGAAAATTGCCTATTCGATCATGCTGCAAACCCATTCAACTGACCAAACCGCACGGATAATCTGGGGCCCTCAGAGAATTCGCAACTAACTCCTTACCTACGCACATTCATTACGAGCTGACATGCTACATGGCAGCCCACAGTCTCCTGCACTCATGGGTCCCCAGACACCAGGGAATTGTAGGGAATGGAAAAGCTCATGCCCTTGCTCGTGCGAATCGAAACCCAAGCGACCCTCAATCCTGGCCCCAGGACTACAGCCCTAAGGAAGAACGCGCCGCCCATCGCAAGGGCCGGAGGCAACAGCTGAAGGGCCTTCGCAGTTCCCACCGCAATCTTAATTCCTCCTACCACTTCTGACCTCACACGCCGCGAAGGCACTTACATCCGCCAGGCTCAGACTCTCTCCCTCCCTCGTGACCTCGTTCTTCACTATATAATGACCCGAGATGGCACGCCCCACTGTCAGGTGTATGGTGCCTACACCGACGTTAAGCACACTTATTGGACTTGTCCTCGCGCCAAGCGATCACCTCACTTTCTTCATCCACACCTTTTACCATCCCACATTCCATACTCATGGGAAAGCTCGGCCGCTCCTCCGCCTGATCTTCGCCCCATACTTTGGCCTCGCCTCGCCCGGCACATTGTCCACGTGCAGGGCCCTGACACCTGCAGAATTCCCGCCTGAACGCATTCCAGGCCCACCAGAACCCCATTTTCGGCAGCCCGGACATCGGTCGCTTTAAATAAAGTTTGATCTCTCTCTACCGCAGCAATCCGGATAACAAGATGGCGGGCGGTAGCGCAACTCTTAACTCTGCGGGAGAGGAACTCTAGTCAAACTTAAGGCCCCTGTCAAACCACAGAACAGGGAGGGTCAAACTGCATTGAAGGGTGCCTATTGGCGGTGAGATGTTTGCGTCCATGGCGCCCCCTGGCTCTGACGTCAGCTGAGGGACACGCGCTGCTGTCGTCTGCTACTAATTGTGAGGGGCAGCAGTGCCCGTGCTAGAAACTGCCCACTTTGATTCTTTAGTGCATTAAAGAGATTAGTTCCTGCAATTCAATTATTTTGCCAGCTTCTGACACCCCTGAATAATTTCAAGCTGTATCCCATACAAGTTTGCAACTCACGAGGAGAGAGATAACAACTTTCTTCAGATAATCGGTCCGATGATCGTGTGTAGCTCGTCCTTTCTAGCTTCTTTGCGAGGTCAGTGCTCAGAGCTCCTCGATAAGTATCCAAATGCGTAGGCTTCCCTAAAGTATTTTTGAAATGGTCCTATGAAGATTCAACAGTCTAACGCTACGCACGCAGCGGGCCGTTACATGCGCATCGCACAGCCGGAAATAAAACGGCTGTCTTCTATTTATTTTGTTGTTGTTAACTTGTATCAGATGAATGTTTTTTTTTTGTGTGTGTGTGCCCAACGCATTAATTTTTCAGTAGCGTTACAAACGTCCTGTTAAGAAGTTTGGGGGTGTTTGGGAGGTTCACAACGCTCGTGTGGATATATATTTTCGTGAGGCTGTAAGGCATACAGCACCTTCTTCACAAACTGTATTTTTATGGCTGCGTGCAAGAAGGTGCATATCCGCAGCGTGCGTTGTTTATTGACATGCAAATGCAATGAGAATGTTTCTACTACGTCAATGCGAAACGGCGCAGACAACGTTGTCCAGAGTACTCAAAGGCAGCTTTTGTGCCCCGAATTTCTATCGTAACCATCGTTATTATAACGAACTGGCGCTCAACCCGCACGGTTGTGACATTATTACCGTGTTGAAAGCTTGATATACTCGCTAACGAACGCGATAAATACCATACGGGTCCGTTTCCAGGACAACAATAATCAAACCCGATGAATATGTACAGGCAGCTTCTTTTTTTGTTTCCCAGGCTTGCAAGCGTAAAGAACAAATCCTGTCCTACTCGGGAAGGCGTTTTATAAATTGAACAAAATTCCTCTTACTCTTGTCCAGGACTGTGGACCCCGCCCACCAACCAGCTCCATTTCACTGTCAAATAAAGTTTTCTCTTCATCCTCTAGTACTCCTCCGCTTCTGTGCAGTTTTACTGCAACGCATATCGGAATATTGTGAAGATATGGCTGTGTGAAATGTACCGAAATATGCCTCCGGGTTTGAACAAACATAGTGTTACATATTTTAAATGCAGAGCATTTCAGTAACTCACGATGTCACCCGCGTTGTCCCGTCGTAGTCCGCACCGTCACTGTCCGCACCCCTCCCCCTACACTATATAAAAGAAAATACTATCCGGCGCCAGGTTTCGATCCCTCGACCCTGCGGGCGGAACGCAATGTACATGATACTCTACCCACTGCGTCACAAAGCCTTTTTTTTTTTTTTTGTACTGCGCCACAAAGCCGACACAGAACGGGACGCTATGAACGCGCCTTATAGGGACCGGGCGGCCGTTGTATGGCACCACCGTCGCTTCAGCGAACAGCGCCGCCCGTGGCGAACCGCTCGTCAGTGGAATGCCGGTGGCGGTCAGCGCAGCGTAACTGTGCATGGTCAAGCATGGCTTTCTGTCGTTTTTCTGCGGCGCGGCTTGCAAAGCGTACGTAACCCCACGTGCATTTTTCACATCGGTAAATCTTGAGCGTGGACGTGACCTTTACGAGGCATGCCATGTGTGTGATTTACGCCCGTACTCAGTATTTACAAATAGCAGACGACGCTCAATGCGCCAAGCTGGAAGTCAAGCTGGAAGTGAAAGTCCGTTCCTTCATGCAATTTTTTCATGCCTGCATGCAGTTTCGCGTATCGAGGAGTATACTGCAGCTAAATGCTCCGACAAAGCCGGTGTGTGCAACCGATCTAGGAATACTGCGGCGCTGGCCTTCGGCAGTTGACAACGAAACGGCGTCGACGTCGTGCACAAGCGAAAGACAAAGTTGGGGGGTGTCTTCTAAGATTTACCTCAAAACAAATTGTGATGGACGACGCTTCCGTAACTTCATTACCTACGGCTAAAACGTGTTTAATTTCACAGAAATGCTCTTACTACAGTCATCGGGAATCGTTGATAGAATAAATACCGCATAATTGATCGTCATTGCTTGTCGTGGAGAAGAGTTGCTTTACAAGAATTGCAATGGTTGCTGGCTAGTTGGTAAATGGTTTTTGAAAAACCAATTCTTGCGTGGCTGAAGGACGCAAGGCAGGAGGGTGCCCGAAACCTGTACTCAGCTTTACAACTGAATGCTGCGGTCGGTTTACAAGCTTCCACCTACGCTTGAAAAATCATGCACACCTTCGTCTAACCACGATGAGGGTTTATCGCAAAGATCTATCGTATGGGTTTCCTTCGTTGCCTTCTGGATTTAAACTTTGACTAGTTGAGCGTTGAATTTCACCAGCACGCAGTTTGGTCTTTTGATCGCAGCGTCATTTCCCATTTGATTTCGCAGAAAGAAAGCTTTGCGTTCAACCATCATAATCATTAGACGGAGGGCTAGAGGATTTTGCCGTTTAATTTTGAACTTCCATGCCCCCCTCTCCAAATCTAAACTTTGTCCAGTGTGTCGGAAATGTGTCTGTGCTGGAGGACTCGGGCTGATGCACCCATATTTGAGGCAACTAATCGTGCATTTTTTGTCTCTTCACCAGGCATTACACGATTTTATTAGGTACTACGTAAAGAATACTTAAGCATTAAAAAACACCGGCTGGCGTTAACGCTGCCAGCTTTTTTAATTATCGGTACCAGCCTTTATTCTACGCAGGTGGTAAAACGGGAAGGGGAGGAGGGATGGTGGATGGTTTGTAGCTTGGGCTGTTGAGTTGGTGAATAACTTTGGCTCTTGATAAAATGACCACCACAAATCTGGGAATTACACTACGGCTTTCAGGCTCCCATGCTGTCACAGTGTCGCTCACCAAAACCGAAGGCACAAAGCTCACGGTTGCAGAAAGTGTAAGCTACCGCAACATTTCTACGGCTACACGGTAATCCATCTCGTATGCAGGTGCCTTTCTATTTAAAGCACACGTATCGAGGTATCCCAGCGCTAAGGCCGGCGTAGAAACCGTAGTCATTGAAACCAGTGAAGATAATTTAAAGTGGTAGAAATGAATAATAATAATGCTAATAGCTTTATTCCTACTCAGATCGCGCAGAGCCAGGTGCAGAGCGCTGCAAAAAGCACTCGTGTCAATGTAGCCCATTCCCAACCTTACAAGCATCCAATAAGTTTGCGTAGCCGTTAGTTCATTTAAGAAGAAAATAATACTACTAATAGTAGTTTTATTCGTACTCGGAACGGGTGTAGCCAAGTGCAGATCGCTGCAAAAAGCGCTAATGCCATTGCAGCCGATACCCAACTTTAGAAGCGTCCGACAAGCTTACGTAGTCATTACTGCATCTAAAAACCCAACACAACTGTCTAGACTTTGTTTCGCCGCACATATAGGCTCACAACACCACCAAAACGTTCAAAACACCGAAGCAAACACGACAAAAACAACGGGAGGCTGTGTAGTCCAATGCACCGGCTCATTCCACTGACGAGGGGAGCGCCGAGTGGTGGCGCCACCCGTCCAGCTGCCCGGTCCCTATATCGTTGACTCATTCAAATTACTGCTGACGAGCGCTCTCCCGTCAGCAGTTGCCACAAGTGCAACAACATTAACGTAACGCAAACTACTTAACGTCGTGCGCCCCCGGAAATGCTCTGCATTTGATCGTGCCCCTCGCGAGGGGGATGTTTATACAGGAACTCCTACTTCTAGCGGACTCCTGGCGCCCTCTTTTTGCCATTGTAGAGACTATGAGGCGGTCTTCGAAGGGCGCCAAATTTGAATTATACAAAATCGATTTTTTAGTTTACGTATTCGGGTCTATACCTTGTGGGTGTCCGTGTATGAATTTATGGATGTGAGAAAGGCGCGCCAGCTCTCCCTTTTTGCCTCACGGCGCACACGCTTACCTAATGCCTTCGCTCTTTTGAAAGCAATAAGGTTAAAACTTGTGGGGTGTCTACGGAGGATGCCCCACGCCTTGTTCTGGGCCTCCCGCGCACGCTTGCAGTCGTCATTCCACCAGGGCCTTCTCGGGTTGCGCGGAGCCCCAGAGGCCTGGGGTATTGACTTTTTGGCGGCGGCGAGAATGTGCTCCGTTACGAGCTGTGTTGCCTTCTCTACAGGTAAGTGTGTTATGTCTGTGTAGTGTAGTTGAGATGTCTCTGTGAATGTGTTCCAGTTTGCTCTTGCTTCTATAAACTTGCAATGGGAAGGGGAACTGCTAGGGCCTTTATCTATGTATGTTAGTGAGGTAGGGAAGTGGTCACTGCCATATGGGTTAGTGCCAACATCCCACTCAAGTGATGGAAATAGTACTGCAGAGCCAATGGCCAAGTCGAGGTGTGAATAAGTGTGGTGTGCTATATTGTAGGCTTGTTTTTGTTAAATAGGCATGCTCCTGAAGATATTAAAAATTTTTCGATTAGGCGACCTCGGGCATCTGTGCGGTGAGAGCCCCAAAGAGTGTTGTGTACATTGAGGTCACCTATAAGAATGAAAGGTTCTGGTAGCTGATCTACAAGGCCCTCGAAATCGGAGCTTGAAAGCTGGAAATCAGGAGGGATGTAGATGGAGCACACTGTTATTAGCCTATTTAAAATTATGGTTCTAATGGCAATAGTCTCAAGGACAGTCTGTAATTGGATAGGGTGGCATGCCAATGATTTTCGGGCAATGATGGCCACACCACCTGAAGATGTACCACCACCAGCCCTGTCCTTCCTAAATACCATGTAACTATTCAAGACATTTGTGTGTTTGGAGTTTAAATGTGTTTCTTGTAGACACATCACACTTGGCTGATTGGAATGCAATATTTCGTAGACATCATCAAGATTGTTAAGGAGGCCTCTACAGTTCCACTGGATGATGTTCATGTTTTGTCTATCGGGGCTTGTATTCTTGGAGCGGGTTTCTTTGGCTTTTCTGTTGGTTTGGACGCCGCAGCCCGTTCCTTTCGGAGCGATGCAGACAGGAACGGTCCGACGTCCATTTCCTCGTCAGATGTTCGGGGGGTGTCCGGCGGATCGGGCCCCCTGGACTTGGCACCCTTACGGGTGCCTTTGGTTCCAGCCGCAAGCGCCGCGGGCGGGGCAGGCGGCGGGGCTATAGGCCTCCTGCGCTGGAGTTTTGGCGACATGCAGCGCCCCTAGCGGCCGACGCCTCTGGGTAGTACAAAAGCAGACGACCCTCGCCGCCCTCCATGTGTTTTCAATTACAAGCCAGAGTGAAAGTTGGTTGTGGCGCTTTGCGGCGTGTTTAAATGACTGCATACTGTATGAAATAGCCCTTAAAGTAGCTGCAGAGGCTAAACAAAATAATATCCCCTAAAAGAAGCCGATTTGTCGGCTTTCTTTTGAGCGAGCTGTAACGGTGGTCGCGGCATGGGACAGTATCGCTAGGTCGGTGGTGTAACTGTTTGACGACAGTTACAGTTTTTTTCTTCTTGCGTGCGGTCGACAAAGGAAAGTTCACGAGTAGCATAAACCCGGAACGCTGCTCATCTTACATCCTGAGGTAACTGCAAAAGGTTGCTTCATCGGGAGCTTTAAGCGAACGCAAGATTTGCGCAGCCAACTCAGCTGACACTGCTGGCCTGGCACCGCCTTTGAAACGAGTGGAAATTTTGTTTCGTATTTTCGCAAACTAAATGATCCTTGCGTAACGTTTTACGCCGCATGATTTACGAACGGCAGGGTACATGTATACTAGCGAGTAGGTGGGGCAATAGCGCCAAATAAATAAACAAATTAAGCGCTATTAAAGGACGCAAAACACGCACCAAATCACACGCACAGCATAACATAACACAGCCGCATACACGGCGCGGGGCCCCGAATATTTACATACGATCATCCCTGACTGTGTTGGTTTTCTAGTGCAGGGGTCGTCGAATCTGAACGCCGACACGACAGTTTTGACTTCAAATGGAGTTAGACAGCGAGACAAGAACAGAGAATGGGCGTCCTCCAGTTGAATTGACCCCATCCCCCCATGTTCACACTTCGCCAGAATATTATCAAATGTTATTAGAAATTCGCTGAATTTTTTCTCTTTGCATTCAAAGCCCCCTCCTCCTCCTCCTCCCCCCCCCCCCCCTCACGCCCTCGATTTGCCGTCCAGCTGCATGGAACTCGGCCGTTGCTGACCCTCATTCTAGGCTATTAAGTGCGAACTGGGAATGTATGCTGCATGAGCATAATTAAGTAAAGTGAGAGCAAACAAGGAAAGCGAGCGGCCTCTTAGTTCGCCCGACCACTTTGTTTTACGGCCACTAATCGGAATCGCAAAACAGATTTCACGCTTCTGCGATTCCGATGTAATATGTCACTGAGACGCGCAACAAAACGGCAAGCTAACGCTGCACCATGTATTCGTAACGGCGACGCAAACGAGCACTGTTTAATGAAAGTGCACGCATAGTGTGCAGGTACGCAAAAGAGCGGCGCACCGCAGCAGGCGAGCCTGCGGTCCGCCGGACTCGCTGGCTTTTTAAAGCGCGATCATCGCCGATTGCGTCACTCTTCTTTTTTGATCGGCTGTTTTTGAGAAGTCTTTGTCACCTAGAGTATTAGTTTAAACTAGAAATTTCACTTAAAATTTCACTTCGTACGACCATCGATCGGTGAACCTGCGAGTAGCAGACGCCGTCACGGCCCCAGCACTTTCGTCGGCGCTGTAAACGTGTTTAGCGCTGCAAAGCTTTTTCCCCTAATGCCACGTTGATCGCTGAAATAGATCGGACGCGTCGGGGATGAGCTGGTGACCACGTCGCAAAATAATCGGGAGCGTCGAGCACATTTTGCTTCTGTCAATACGGGATCCTATGGGACCCGCGCAGCTTTGTACTACCCGGAAGTACTGCCCGGAAGCCGCTTGCGCAGCGCCCCCTGGGCAGCGCAGGAGGCCTATAGGATGGGCGCTTCTGTGGGCCCTACCATGTCCATCTCCTCCGTGCCCTCAGGTGTCCCTAGGGCCGGTGGCATGGCCGGTGGAGAGGAGACAGTGAGAGCGGGAGAGCTCCCAGCGGCGATCGCACTCGCCACATTCGCTGGAGTCGCCACACTGGACGATTCCTGACTACCCTGGACTACCGAAGGCATTCCGGTAAGAGACGGGGCCCCCGCAGCCTCTACAGGGGTTGTAGGCAGCAGGTGGCTGCTCAGCTGGGTGTTGGGACAGCAACACGTCAGCAAGAAGGCTGCACTGTGTTGCCGTGCTGACCAAACGCCGCCCCAACCCCCGGCGGGCGGCGTCTGCGTACGATGTGGCCGAAAGCAGCTTGTGCTTTTGGCGCGCTTCTGGATAGGTGATGTTTTCATTTACTTTTATGTGAATTATTTCCTTTTCGGCCTTGAATTGTGTACACGCACGCGAATAAGCAGCGTGCGGTCCGCTGCAATTCGGGAACTTCTGAGTGGTGCTTTCACAAGCTTCTCAGGAGTGACCTGTCTCAGCACAGTTGGCACATGTCAACTTCCCTCTGCATGATTGGGTTCCATGGCCGTATCGTTGGCACTTAAAGCAGCGCCTCGGATTTGGGACATACGGTCGTACGTTGCAGCTAAGAAAACCCACTTTGACCTTTTCTGGAGGCGTTGTGCGATCAAACGTTAGGATTAGATTCTTTGTCGGAATTTCAATTGGTTTGCTCTCCGAATTACGATTCGTTTTACTGCAGTTACATGTTGAGGTTGGAGCGCCTCAAGAAGATCTGCTTCCGTCTCAGACTCTAGTTCTTTCTCTGATATGACTCCTTGCGAGGAGTTGAGGGTCCGGTGTGGTGTCACAGTGACAGTCGAGTTGGCCAACGTCGTCTGTTTCAGTAGGTTCTCACTCTGATTTTTTACCGTACACGTGACTAGTTTTGCTCAATAAGGCTCCGTATTGGTTAGAAGCCTGGTTTGAAAGTTAACAAGCACGTGCCTATACACACGAGGTTATTTGGAACTCAACCTACATCTTTTGCGGGCCATAGTGCACATGTCGGCATACTTTCATGCCATGACAACGCAAAGAGACGTGACACAATACTTTCGAGCGTTCGGCAAGGTAGCAAAAACTGTTTTACCTTACATACGATTACCGAAAATCGTAATGCCTTTTGCCAAAGCCGAGAGCCCCGAAGGCCTGGAATTTGCTTTGGTCTTGCATTTTCGCTGTTGTCGGTTATTAGCAGCTGGCTGTTCACTGTGTTCGAAAGATTGCTACATCAGAAGCTGACGCACAGCTCCAACTCTTCGCGCTCCGCACAGGACCGGCTTTGAAAGGAATGGGCCGACGCCGGCAATGTTTATTCCGGGGCGATATCAAAAACTATACTTTAAATCAAGCCCAGAGTTAGTGTACGCGATTTTATTTTTATTGTGATAAAAAGTTCCGCGCGGCCTGCCTTCGCCATGCCCGCTCTTTCCCTCCGCTGAGGGGCAACCTCCTCGCACTCCCCGCGCGCGCATGCGCAGTCCGCTCCCGCTACCCGCTAACCTTTGCGTAGCGTACGGGAGCCGCTATGCTAAGGAGAGTTTTAGTATAGCGTTTTAGCTGTAGCGTTAACGTTTTGCGAGCCGCAATCGCGAACGGATAGCGCCTCGTTATGCTACGGTTAGCGTGCCCGCTAGTGCGAACTTGTACGTTTTCTTACCTCCAGCGCTGCCGAAAAACTGCAGCACTACAACCTCGACGTCCAAGTTGCGCGGCGTACATTCCCCCCGTGTTGAATATGTTTTATTCTACGCGAGGACACGCATAGAGAGCAGCAAAGACTATTTTCATCATTGGAAGCAGTTGCATTCAACATCCGCGCCATTTATTAAAAAATGACAGTGAACAACAACAACAAAAACAACGCCATTCGTTTGTAATCCGACCAATCAGCTTAGTTTAAATTGACCAATCAGGATGCCATGCCTTCCGGCCCAATAAGATGTAAAATCTTCTAAAATAGAGTTTGTATTCTATTATTTTATGTTTTAACAAATAAACTTAATTTTTTTAACATTATGGTTGTGATTTAGTGATACTTTAATTGTTTACTTTGTTCTTGAACAGTACTATCATCATCAAAAAATATTTGTTTTTCTTGCGTTGTTTTAGCCTTGGCGCGCTTTTTAACGTCTAGTCTTGTCCAACTGTCGTCTGCCGTTCCGTCGTGCAGTGGCGTTTGTTTTCACCTGTTGAGAAAAATAGTTTCTGTGAACGTAGAAAAAAAGCCGATCGTTTTCGGCATGGCCAAGCGCGAATCGACAAAGCGTCTCACGGACGAAGATATTGTTGCGAAAGTGGACAAGTACGTGGCCAGCGAGAACCTGAAGCCCGTGAGTCGGTTTGCTTCCCGTGGGGATTTTCAACACGGATATAAAAGACTCCTATCATCGATTTCACTCACTTTCGGACGAATTCTGTGCGCCACTGTTGTCGTCTTAGATCAACTCGCTGTGACGGAAACAAGTATTAACTGGATCCGAGGAGGCAAAGGTAACCCGCCGCGGCGGCGCAGTGCTGGAGCCCCGTTCACCCTTGCGACTGGAGCTATAGAAGTGACGCAATTTTTGTCGCTTAGTCGCCCGGCGACCGCTTTTGTCGTTTGGTCTCGACCAATTTTCGTCGCCGCGGTCAGATGTAGCTTCGGCGCGTTTAACCCCTCAATCAGTCGAAAATGCGAAGGCAAGTCCACCAGCAGACGAGCGCACCGGAACGGCTGGTAGAATGAGATTGCCAAGTGAAGTACAGAGTGATGTGCTCATTTAAACATCAAAATGGCCCCCGGGAAGCTGCTTCATTCACCTTGACATTGAGTTTCCCCAGAGAAGTTTTTGACATAAACAAAGCCGTCGAAAGAAGGTGAAAAAAAGATGAAGTTGTAACACTGCTGTTGGAATGCAGTGTTATTTTATCGCGTAACGTGTTTCAGCTACCGGGTGCAGAGCTGGGTGTTTCCAATTGCCTGTTACTGCTGTATTCTGTCTGTGTTAGGCTATATGTATCTACTGATAGTTACATTTTTACAAGGTGTCACTTTAAACAACTGGTTGTTCGTTTGTAAGCCACAAACTATATTTTTATAGTATTTAAGTATTCTACAGCTGTATGGGAGAGCCTGTGAATAGAGATATTCATCCCCCGGCCTTCACGCTTCGGGTGCATTTCGTTTGTGTGGAATGTACGCATTGTGCCGCAATGGAGTGTTATTGTGTTCACTGCTCATCGCACTGTACTGCCTGGAATGCCCTGTGGATCAAGAGCCTCTGTCAGACCGTAGCCTTTGGCTCTTACTTCACTTTCCACTGATGGAAAGAAGGGAATGAAACTGGAATTCGTTGATGAAGTTGGATAGATTTCGGCAGTTTTCCGATGGCTTGGCTGCCGCCGTTGACCGGTGGAACTCGTCACTCTCGCTCACTCCTTGCAGGTGTATAACTTCCTGCTGAGTAATGCTGCCAGGGGTGGCTCCGAAGTGTCCGCCGTAGCGAAAAAAGTCATCGGAGGTGAGCCGCAAAGCTTTTGTGAACGCGACAACACCGGCAGAAATGATGCGTGACTCCCCCACTTGTCCCATTTCAGAGCTCCCCGACAATGATTTCGGCCGAGAGAGCCACAGGGAGATGTTCACCACCATCCTGGCGATACTGAAAAAGTTTGACCTGTCACCCGAGATCAGCTCTTCGCTCCTCAGCATCCTCACTTCGGAGGTGGGCCATGTGCTCTGTTAATTAGATGTGCCACAGGCCCTCTGTAAGGGTGATTAAATGTCTGTCTAACCTTTTTTTTCTCAGATGATAAAGCTGGCTGTGAACACCCGTGCTGACATCATCTACGACCTTCTTGACTCCCTCAAGGACGGGGCGGACCCTTTGGAGAGGAGGCAAGCATCTGCTTTTTGTTCCACGGCCTTTGTCTCTACCTGTAGAGCGATGCGCCGAGATCGATAGGAGAAGCCCGCATTCTCGCCGCCAGAGTTCTTCAACGTGCACCATTTGTGGATATCTGTTTTAGAATCCGGCCGGCGCTATCACTCGTGCTTTCTTTGAAGCTGAGGAGAACGTGTGTTGGCGTTACACCTGGGGTGCTTTGCTAAACATTTGCCTAATAGCACAGCTTAATGAGCTAAAGCTTGCTTTCCCAATGAGGCAACACTAAATCACGTGACGTTTACGCCTACTTCTATCGTCTTTCATTTATTGCTTCTGGCAGCAGCCGCGAGCGCTTGAGTTCCATTTCAACTTGCTGTCCTCGGATGGCAGGTTAGTCAACTTGCCCCTAGTGCAGGGGGGGCCAACCAAGGACTGGTTTTTGATAACGGATGGGGAGTTCCGCAGCTGCTGTGTACACTTGCGTTGCCTTCTAGACGTGAACAGGACTGCACTGGAATCTTGTTCTCGTCCCCGCCCCAGGTGGCTAGACGTGCTGCCCGACCTGCTGATGAGCATCGGCCAGGGCGACACTGTGGTCGCCCGGGGGGACAAGCTGTCTGGGGCGCAGTTCAAGACGCTCATTGTGAACAACCTCTGCTCCTGTCCATGGGAACCCAAGTGGGCCATGCCTCTGGCACGGATCCTCCGGTGAGTCCAATAGGGTCGCCCGGTCATCTTTCAACTGCAAAGAGACTGGCATCTCGCACTCAGTTCTTGTTTGGATCAGTAGGGGGGGTGGGGGATTATATTTGTTATTGGAAGGAAATGGGCATTAGTGCCACCTGTGATGACACTGGGAAACAGTTTATTTATTTGAAGACTTCTATTCTCGAGTGTACTTTGTTGGTTGTCTTTCGGCAGCCCGTCAGTCCTCTGCACTCCATGCTTCCCGATGGTCTCTGACACTGGTTGAGTGTGTGGAAAGTGCCTCAAGCTGAGGAAATTTTGGCAAAATAATTTGGTCTCTTGTGCGGGTGTTTCGCACCGACTGCGGGCTGTAGCACTTGTACAGTTCACACTGCTCACTGCAGGCTACGCCTCGACTCAGGCTGCCCTGTAAACTTTCGTCGGCTGCACCTCAACATGAGCCAATGTCCCATATGTGCGGTTGTGTGGTGTTTGTGTGTGTGTATCTCATTTAATCCCCCCCCCCTGCCCCTTCCTCTGTTCATTATCTGGCTCTCTTCCATCTGGTTAGCCCCTCCCATGGCTGGGATGTGGTGCAAGGGGTGTCTGTGAGGCAGAACTTAAAGGGGCCCTGAAAGGTATTTTGAGCACACTAAATAAAGTAGCGCAATCGTTACATTGGGTCGTCAAGGTCATCTGGGCCAAGTATTACTCTTTTACGCGCAGCGGAAAGCTCACACTTTTGTTGCAAAGTTTGTCGCTTTTTTCTCACCCTTTCCTTCGTGTTTTTGGACGCCGCCATCTTCACATGTCTACATCATCGATTCCCAGATGTTCGTCATGAGCTAGACATCCTGCTATTGGGCGGCTTTTTCACGCACTTCCGGCAAAGAGATGAGTCATCTGCTCAGCGTCGACTCGCCGGCTGATCTGCCAGGGTAGTGTCGGAGTGCTTGAACATTTTACGACAAACGAAACAAGTGTAAACAAACGCTTAACCGTTCGTATTGAATGCAACACGGCCATAACACGACATGGATATTCTCTTACCGGAGTACGTTCCATAAAGAAAGCGTTGAAGCCCCGTGGCACTTCTTTCGTGCAATCGCAGAGAACGCCCTGAGCCGAATGCCTGGGTTTGACGGATACATTTTTTTCCACTTCAAAACAATCCAGAGATGCGTTTCGAACGAACACAACGTCATAACATGCGTTGCAAGTCTGAACCGCGATTGACAGACGATGAGTTGCCTCCTCCTGCCCGTCGTAAATTCGGCACTCACCTCGCGCGCGGTTTGCGGGGACGAACAGCAAGTCACGTAACTCTGGCGCGCAAGCCGAGATGGCTTTTAGCCACGCACACTGCACATACCCCATGCGAGGTTGAGTCGTACGTCGCTCGAGAAAGATAATCCAGACCATGGGAAGCACTATCCACCCGCAGAAGCACAACGTCGCATTTCATCGCGAAACAAAGGCGTCCACAACACACACACACCATCGCCTCCTGTAATGCCAAACGCATCTCACACTTCCTAATGAGAGTGAGTGGTACGCCTGCAGTGCCCACATGTCGCGAGGTGGGGCCCCGAGCTGAACCGGGATCACGCAACCGTAACTGACTTCTGGGGCGGTTTGTGCCTTGTTGCCAAGGCAACCGATGTTTGAGATCGTCAAAGAAAGGCGCTCGCTCCAGCGCTAGAAAGCTCAGAGCCGCGCCGGAGCATGTTTTGCCAACGTTGCCGCTCTCCACCACGCGTCACCCCAAGCTGAACTGGTCACATGATTGAAGCGTTTTGTGCACGGGTTCTGTATCGGTTTAAAATGTCTTTTTCGCATGGCGCCGGCAGGAATTATTACCACCCCAAATAAGACCTGGCACCAGCGGGGCCACATCTGATACGGCGCTTTTTGGATAAACAGTGCGCGGTGCATGAAAGGGACCGAGCGCAAGATCCTCCCCAGCGGCTGCGAGTTCGCCGCCGATTAAAAGTCACGTGCTGCACTGCAGGAACACACACCGCGAAAGGGCAAGGCCAGGCCACCACACACATGCGGCCAGATTTTTCGTTCGCTTATCCATCCTTGAGCGGAGTGCGGAATTCATGGTGTCAACAAAACTTGCCCGTAGCAGACGGCAGTCGGAGGAGCGTAATGCAGAAGTACGTCACCGCTGACTAGCGCAGCATCATGGGAGGGAGTGCTCGCGCGCCGTCAACAGTTGAAAAGAGGAGGAAACGCGTCGGACGATAACGCGCGGTTTTTGATTTACGATTTCTCAGCTAATACTCATCGCTTTAACAAAATTCTTGCGGGAGGAGATTGCTAATACATTGTCTTATTTGGTTACATGTACATCCATGCATCGGCGGAAGGTATTCAGGACCCCTTTAAGGCAGCACTGGTGTGTTTGTGCGTCTGTGTGTTAGCCCCCCAGTTTCATTTTATTCCTTATTTAGCACACCCGGTGGCTACACTGTGCTCTTGGTGGGCTTCCTCTCACGTTGCCTCTTGAAACAGGATTGGTGGAAACGTACAGTTAAACCTCGATGTAACGAACTTCAATGTAACGAAAACCTCGATGTAACGAACCACGGAATTTTTCGTAACTTCAAGTGTATGCACACCATGTATTTTCACCCTCTGTGTAACGAAGTCCCGTTTGCGGGAATTACAATGTAACGAAGTTTCATGGAGAACTAGGCACGAAATTTACGTTGTAGAGGTATATTTTGGGAGACGCAAGCGCCGAAATGGGTCTCAATAAAACGCGAACGGCAACACGGGCCGGCCAATGCCGCGGATGCAGCGAGCCCCTTGCCTACAAACTGCGTGGCGTGCATACACGCCTGGCGCACTGTTTCTCTTTCTGTCGGAGCTTAATCGTCTACGCGGGCCTACGCGGACATCAGCGTGAACCGCACGAAGCGTTTTC
This sequence comes from Haemaphysalis longicornis, assembly GCF_048455015.1. Lineage (NCBI taxonomy): Eukaryota > Metazoa > Arthropoda > Arachnida > Ixodida > Ixodidae > Haemaphysalis > Haemaphysalis longicornis. The sequence goes on from NW_027526361.1 coordinate 131,708,287, forward strand.
TCCCCGCAAAAACTCAAAACGCGTCCCGCAAGCCACAGGCGCGCTGACGCAGCCGCGGAGACAACCCGCGCGATGCGAGTAGCTACAGCGACCGCTTCCAACCGCTCGCTGAAACGCAACTCGAGGGGCAAATGAGAGGGGCACGCGAGAGAAAAAAAAAAGCGGATAACGTTGGCGAAATTTTCACAGTAAAACTGGTAAAACGTCATGCGCGCCGCTTACGAAAGCGCCCATCAAACATCCTCCGCGGTGGTAAGCCTAATCGCCTCTTGCGGGGCCGCCGCCGCCGCATGCCGCCGTTTTGCCCTTCGTTCGCTCATGCTTGATGGGTTTCATCGCTGCAGCAAGCATTTGTGCGCACGTTTTTTTCGGACCGCGTCCGCGATTTTGCGCCGGCGGCGGCTTCTGCGCCAGGAAGTGACTCGCGCTGCACGCGGCAGTGGGAGGAGCCTGACCAATTTCGCCAATGGGGAGGCGCGCACCCTATGGCGGGAGCTTCGAAGTGCTCGGGCATGCCGAAGATATTTGATGGGCGCTTTCGTAAGCTGCGCGTATGACGCTTTACAAAGTGAAAATTTCGCCCACGTTATCCGCTTTTATTCTTGCATGCCCCTCTCGTTTGCCACTCGGGTTGCGTTTCGGCGAGCGGAAGCGGTTGCTGGAGCTACTCATATCGCGCGGGTTGTCTCCGCGGCTGCGTCAGCGCGCCTGTGGCTTGCGGGGCGTGCTTTTGCGGGGAGAAAACGCTCCATGCAGTTCACTCTGATGCCCGCATAGACAATTAAGCTTCGATAGAAACAGAAAGAGTGCGCCAGCCGTGTATGCGCGCTACGTTTTCTTTTGCAGGAAATGCTTCACGGGATGAACACTTCATTAAAACCGCGAATTTCAATGTAGCGAAATTTCAATGTAACGAAATAAATTACGAATTTTACCGACTTCGTTACATCGAGGTTTAACTGTATAGCATTCTTAATTGGCCGTCTCAGTCTGTTCTGGAAATACAGAGTTTTTCAGCACGTGCATTTTCCAGCTGTGGGGCAACGTCACTTTATGCCTCTCGACACAGGCTTACCGCACTCTTTTGAGAAGCGACCCTTTTGAAAGTAGAAAGAAAAGCCGGCTAAAGTGTTTTCTAGTTACGGGCAGCTTCAGGTAGCATTGTACAAAGGTTGCACACCGTTGTCCCTACGTACAGAGCAGATCGTGACAAACTGCTGTGGCTCAAGCATCCAACAATGGTTGTCAGTCCCGTGAGCAGCGATTGTTTGCTCTTTCCCCCTCTGACATCCAGGGAGATTCCCCTGGACGCGTCGGAAGTCCAGCTGGCCGTGCCAAAGATGATCCGACTTCTTCCGAACCTGGAGCTGGCAGAAGTCCCTCCCCTCATCTACCAGCTCCTGCTACTCCACAACCAGGTGCGGTCTCTGCCGATCCGGCTCTGGCTTGGCGTTGGCAGGGTGTCTAGCAACCGGGAAAACCGGGAATTATCAGGGAAATAATACACGCCGGGAAAAATCAGGGAATTGTCAGGGAATATTGCCAAAAAGCGACCCAGTCAGGGAAAATGACCCGCGACTTGACTCTGCTCACCCGAATCGGCGCAAACAGCCAACGGGGACAGATCCAATCCAAGCCAGTGGGGCAGTAGCGCCAGGGTTGACAAGTTTGGCCTCTTTTCCCCGCGGCCTGGCAACCTTGAGCAGTGCGTGCTGGGCATACACTTTTGTTGTTTTGAACCATTTCCGCCATGTTTTGAACGATGGAACCTTCCGGCGGCATTGTGTTTTCATCATTTTTTCAGAAGTGAAGTCAGAATTCTCACTGACAATGTCGGCGGCGAGAAAGTGCTCCTTTAATTCGGACTGGACGAACCCGAACATTTCGGAATATGCAAGTTGGATTAAGCCCGTGCAGAATGATCCTCACAGTGCGCAGTGCACACTGTGCTGCAAAACGTTTTCTTTAAGCAACATGGGAAGCACTGCAGTTTCGAGTCACGCGTCCAGGAAGAAGCATATTGCTGCTTTCAAGTGTCGGTCGAGCGCTTCGCAAGCTGGCATGCCGTCGTTTTTTACGCCAGCGACGAACGCTTTGGCCCAATGTAGCAAAGACCAAACAGGTGCGCCCGAGCAGCCCGCAACCACCACAAGTGCGAAGATATCGATGAGCGGCTTTCTTCTGAAGAGCGCTGTGACGAAGGCCGAGATAATCTGGTGCTTAAAGGGGTCATCATCATCATCATCATCACCAGCCTATCTACGCCCACTGCAGGGCAAAGGCCTCTTCCATTATTCTCCAATTACCTCGGTCCTGTGCCAACTGTGACCAATTTATCCCCGCAAACTTCTTGATCTCATCTGCCCATCTAACTTTCTGCCGCGCCCTGCAACGCTTGCCTTCTCTAGGGATCCACTCTGTTACCCTTAATGACCAGCGGTTATCTTGCCTTCGCATTACATGCCCTGCCCACGTCCATTTCTTCTTCTTAATTTCTACTAATATGTCTTTAACACCAGTTTGCTCTCTGACCCACTCCGCTCTCTTCTTGTCCCTTAATGTTACACCTATCATTTTCCGCTCCATTGCCCGCTGAGTCGTTCTCAATTTAAGTTGAACCCTCTTAGTGAGCCTCCAAGTTTCTGCCCCGTAGGTGAGTACCGGTAAGATGCAGCTGTCATACACTTTCTTCTTCAGCGACAATGGTAGGCTGCTATTCATTATCTGAGAATGTCTGCCATATGCACCCCACCCCATTCTGATCCTTCTAATTATCTCTGCCTCATGGTTGGGATCTGGGGTCACAACTTGGCCTAAGTAGATATATTCGCTTACCACTTCCACTGCCTCGCCACCTATATCAAACTGCTGTGCTGTCCCGAGGTTATTGATCATTACTTTAGTTTTCTGCATATTAATTTTCAGGCACACGGTTCTACTCTGTTCGCCCAGTGCGGAACGCATGCTTTGCAATTCGTCCCCCGAGTTACTTAGCAAGGCAATGTCATCAGCAAATCTGAGGTTACTGAGGTATTCTCCATTAACCCTTACTCCCACCTGTTCCCAGGGGTACTGACACCAGGGGTGAGACAGCTGCGCATATTGCGCCTTTCTGATACAATTCTATTTTCCTGCGCCAAGCTGCTCCAAAAGCACGAAAATGGCGAAAATTGCGCCAAACTGCTCCAGAAGAGCCTCAACGGCACGGATTTTGATGCTCATGTCAGTTTCGGCGGGGACGAAAGCCTCCCGCATCCCGGTCACCGCTTTTATCGTCGGTCAATCGCAAACAAAGAAATGGCACAAATAGAAAGACTGAAACGAAGCAAGTGATAGCTTCTAAAACTCGATTCGCTTTCCGTCCGGGTTCGCTGAAACGGCCTTCTCGATTAGGCATCGCTGTGGCAACAAACATGGCCACCGCCTGATCTGGCTGCTACCAACGCGCTCAGTGCGTATCGCCGATATTTTCCCTGGTTTATTTTACGCTATCAGCTGGGTTCCAGTCTATTCATTCTATCTGTTGTGGCTCTGAACAGTGACGTTAATGCGGGGATGTGGTTTGAGGTTGGTGCCAGATTACGGGAAGTTAGGCGGCTCGAAAAAAAGTTCATTGAAATGTGGGGCCTACGACTTCGGCGTGGTTTGTCCTTGAGTGCGAAACGCGGTGCGCGCGTCTATAATCGGGTTCGTGAAGTGAATTTTTTTTGCTGGTTGTGCTGTTGTAAAATGCTGAGGTGTTGCTTTGCTTCGAAGCGCGATTGCGAGCCTCGGGGATGGAACGGTCGACACGAAAGTTGCGGGCTTTGCTGCGGCGCTGCGACCTGTTCAGGCAGCGCCCAATAGCTGCAGGACTACACGGTTGCCATAGCACGCGACTATAACACTTTATGTATACAAAGTAAAATTTTATGCCAAAATCTAGGTGGCTAAACAATAACGCTACTCAAATGACCATAGGGTTAACCTGTGCCCCGGAGACTGAAACGGGTAGGCTGGTTTGGCTATGCGACCGTTAGCTCGAAGCTGTTCAACTGTTGCCGTGACTACAGTCGTTTGTACAACGCAGCCTGGGATTACAAAAATAATAACTTTAGCATTAAAACAGCAAAAAAACGCCACAATTGCGGAGCCCTTAAATTTGATAAGAGTTTTAGCAGTCCGTCTGTTCCGTCGTGTACGTAGTTACCGTGCTCACCGGGACTCATCTGGGCACTTGGGCATTCGCAGCCGTAGGGGGATTAGTTCCGCGGACCTGCCTTCGCCTTGTCCGTGCCTCCTCGCCCTTCCGCGCGCGCAGGCGCATACCGGTCCGGTCAACCCGGTAACAAAGTAACCAACAGAACAGACGGACCGCTAAAACTCTCTAATGTGAACGGCAGTTTTGTCAGTGTTGCGTGCAGGCGCAGCACAATATCACCAGTTAGGAAAAAGGTAGTGCAGTTAGTACTTTCTGATACTCTTATAAACTCTTTCAGGTAAGGCTGTTTGAGTGTTCTGTGTATTCAAAACTGATTGAAATGTGCACTTGACCCTGCAAATTGCTGAAATAATGATTTTTTAAGCTCACAAGACGATGTAATAAATGTCCCTAACTGCTCCAAATCAAGATTCTTCTGCTCCAAAATCGAAATTTTGCTGCTCCAAAAACTGCTCACAAATCTGTTTGGCCTGTCTCACCCCTGTGACACGAAATTTCTCGCTTTCAATTTTTATGCTGTAAAGAATACTTATTGGCCCAGTGATTACGAAAACCGAACCGAAAGCCGTCAGCCACCAACACAGAATTAGTTATAGCACGTTTATTGCAACCAATTTCAAATTTGGTCGCCACGCGGGAAAATGGCCGTTCGAAGGCCAGCCTGCAAGCGGGCCAGCCTTACGTCACGGTCTCACCCGTGACGTCAGGGACGTTTTTCTTTCCTCCATGCGTTCGCTGCATCGTCTGCTACGATTGCACATGGTCCGCGACTCGCCCGCGCAGTCGACATGTCGTCTGAATCGTCAGACTCGGATGAGTCACTGCCACCCGACAGACAGAACAACTTTATTTGGCCAGGCGATTAGGCCGGCGATGTCTTCGCCTTTGTCCGTTTTTTAATATCACTGCGGCTCGAACCGGCGCAGACCGTGATAGCAACAGCTTGTCGCCACTCTTCTAATCAATCTGATCACGAAAAAGAAGCTCCACATGCGAGAAAGTAGATGTTAGTGTGCTGAAAATTGTGCTAGGAGTTGTTATCAGCGCTGAATTTAAAAGTGGCGTTCAAATATTTGCCGCGGTGGTAAGCCTACGCTGACCGGCAGCGGAGGTTCGGCGCTCCAACCCAGCACTGCCGGCACCATGGTGCGGCGAGCGGCCGAAAGATGGCGCCACCTGCTCGGTAGAATCAAAACAGGCAACGGCAGATGTCTTGGTCACCGATCGCTGAAACGGAAATTATTGCCAAAATAAAGCTTCATATGCGAAAAAGGGGGTGATAGTGTGGTGAAAAGTTGTGTAAGGGATGGTCATTCGCAGTTGTACAGATACCAGCGATCAAATAGTCGCTACGATACTAAGTTCCCAACACCCAAGGTGACCCGTGCAACCCCGAGCCCGTTGGCTTGGGTGACAGTTCTTGCGGCCGCCGGCGCGCACGATCTCAGTCCCCGTTTAGCGCTGCATGTCGTCGCGTGGAAAATAATGCATCTTGGCGTCGTCGTCGATTTGCTCGGACAGGCTTCCACGAGCAGTACTTCGCATACCGCGAACACCATGCGCCGGCAATGAACTGAAGAGCAAAGACGTTGAACACGCAACGTTTACAAGCATTGCTCACACAGCTACGCCCACGTCTTCTGCCCAAACGAATACCACCGACAACAGCAGCGCAGGATATCGTTTCCGGTTCTCAAAATGACTATATGACGTCACCCTGAACCGGCCAGACACGCAGGCCAATGTTTCGTCACGCCGAAAGCGATTGCGCTAGTGCTGCCGATTTGTGGAAGCTCGCGGCCTGGACAATCAAAATCGATTTTAGATGTGATTCCGGCCTCGGATCGCTGCAAAAATTTCTGTGAGGCATCTGTACAAACTACTGAAGCCAATTATATAATTTTTTAGGTATCAAAATTTGGTGTCAGGACTCCTTTAAACGCGGTAGCAGCTCACGGATCTTTTCGGTCAACAGCGGCGTCGGCCTCGCTCTTCCCTCTTATGTTTCCGGGATGTGAAGTCGCTGAAAAACTTCACCTAGGGAAGGACTAGGTAGGGTATACGATTTGCCATGGTATTGCGCCTTACTTTCGTAAGAAGCTGCTATCAAGCCTTGCCGGTGTGCCGTTCTTAGTTGTTTCGTTTGACGAGTCACTAAACAAAGGGACACAGAAGCAACAGATGGATGTGCTCGTCCGATATTGGGATGACACTACTGATGGCACTGTGAAAACGCAGTACCTAACTTCATGCTTCTTGGGCCACACGTGTGCGGAAGACCTGGCATCTGCATTCAGGAAAGCCACAGAAGAGCTCAAGCATGCCAAGATACTGCAAGTTTCAATGGATGGGCCGAATGTGAACATAAAGTTCCTGAGGTCACTGAAGGAGGAACTCAAGGAGTCGGATGAGAGTCACAATATCCTAGATATTGGAATTTGTGGGCTGCACGTAATAAATGGAGCATACAAGGCAGGTCATGCTGCAACCGGCTGGGATGTGATCGCCTTTCTTCGTAGCAGCTACAACCTGTTCAAATGTGTGCCTGCCCGTCGTGCTGGCTATGTCACCTTTACAGGGAGTGCACTGTTTCCTCTCACGTTCTGTGCTGTCAGGTGGCTCGAAAATGGGAAGGTGATCACCAGGGCATTAGGAGTTCTTCCAAACTTGGTGAAGTTTGTAGAGGGCTCTGCGAAGGCAAAGAAGCAGCCAACGTGCTCCAGCTACGATGCAGTTGGTGATCAGCTGTTGCCAGCAAAACTAGCCTTTATGCTGTCGATTTGTGAGGAACTGGAGCCATTTTTGGCAGAATTTCAGAGTGACAAGCCGATGGTGCCCTTTCTTCCAATTGCACTGCACAATATCCTGCGGTCGCTGCTTGCAAGGATTGTCAAGAAGGAAATCCTGGAGGCTGCAGACACTCGCGCCAAGTTGCTCAAGGTTGACCCAGAAGAACTCGAGAACTGTATACCTGCACCCGCTTTTGACATTGGGTTCGCTGCGAAGAATGAGCTCCGCAAGGTGCCCAAAATGCCACAGCTTACCTTGCACCAATTCAAGAAAGACTGTGTTTCCTTCGTTAAAGTGTGCTGTTGAAAGGTGGTGGAGAGGTCACCGTTGAAATATAAGCTAACTGGGGGTGCCAGCTGTTTGGACCCGACATTCGCGTTGTCTCCGGAGGCTGACCCAAAACGATTGACCCTCGCACTTGAAGTGTTTTCAGAGCACCAGTGGCTGACTGGTCTGCAAGCGGAGCAGGCCCATCGTTCTTACATACAGATCTGTTCATTGAGCCTCACCCAAGAAAAATTGAACAATTTTGACAGGAAAAAGCAGAGGCTGGACGTTCTGTGGCTAGATCTCTGCTCTCATGATCACAAAGAACTGCTCTCTTTTATCAAGATCATCCTCTGCTTGTCTCACGGCAATGCTGCCGTAGAAAGAGGCTTCTCAGTCAACAAAGAATGCCTCGTCGAAAACTTGAAAGAAGATTCACTGATAGCACAACGACTGGTGCATGATGCTGTGTTGGCAGCAGGGGGTGTGGACAAAGTTGTAATTACTGACAAGATGGTGCAGATGGTTCGCAATTCCTACAGCGTCTTCAGAGAGGAATTGCAGAAAAAGAAGGCAGAAAGACGGGTGGAGTCAGGTGTTCAGAAGGACAAGAAAAGAATGGCTGCTCTTGTCAAAGAACTGGAAGAAAAGAAGCGAACGCTGCTTAGTGAATCGCTGACAGTAGCTAGTCTCCTGCAAGAAAAAATAGACGCTCTTAAGAAGTGACAAGTGCTTCAAGAACTTTTGTGCAATGGCTGACACAAACAGTAGAAGCCGATTTGTGTTTGTATAGACTTGGTGCAATAATACTCTAGTCAGCAACTACAATCTGTGGTGAATAATTTATGTTTGCGCTCTATATAAAACAATGTTTTGTGTTCTGCACTAATGGTCTTGCATGCATTGCCACCTATGCAGCAGTCAGGGAATTTCACTTGAAATTGTCAGGGAAAACCCGGAAAAGTCAGGGAATCTTAAAATAATGATTTGCTAGACACTCTGGTTGGACGCGGCTTCTATTTGCCTTCTCCCCTCTTTTCAGGGGTGCACGGATACCCTGCTGGAAGCAGTCATGAAGTTCTTCTACGACCAAGAAGCGCAGATCAGGGGCTCAGGGTAGGGGGCTATTTTTTTTTTTTTTTAATACGATCCTGAGCTACTCAAACACAAAAAATTTTGTCTTTTTGTCTATCCCTGGATTCAGTTGGCCAAAAGTTGAAGGAATTCTGAAACGAAAAGTATATATAGGGAGAACCGTTTGAAATTTCTGAAGCTGCTGTCGTTGCTCATACAGGTCTCCATTATTTAGCGCAAAGAAAATGTCCCGCACGTTTGAAGCAAAGTGGAAGTGCTTAACCAGTAGTCCCCACGTTCGTTCAGTTAGGAACACTCATTTGGTTGATTTTTACAATAGGAAGTAAAAAAATGAAAATGCATTAGGTATAAGGTTCTAGCATGTGCGAGATGAAAGCTATCACAAAAGAGAACAGCTGCTCGTTCCATTCCAGCCAGAACATGGAATGAAGGGTGAAGAAGAAGATGTGTGCTGTTTCAGCAGAGGGTACACTAGCAGTGTGAAACCATTGAGTTGCATTGAACAAACTCCCATTCCATTCATCCCGAGAGGAGTGACAGAGGAGGAGAGAGTCCAGAGCAGAAGAAGAGTTATACATAGCAAGCTTTGAATGGCATTTGGAGTGAAGCAAGCAGATGCGTGGCCAGATTTTTTGCATGCACGTGGTGGTTGGTAATCGAGGCAGCTGGTAGCCGCCCAATCGCTGCCTTATTCATTGCAGGGCAGAGGCCCAGCGGCTGAGGGAGCGTTTCGAGCAGACGGAAGCGACGGCCGTCCTGCACGTCGTCTTTGCCTCGCGTCTCAACTTTGGCGTCACCCGTGTCTTCATCAAGATGCTCAAGGTGGATGTTCCCGTCGTATGATTGCAGGCACGAAACGGGATTGTTGACTCTCTGCCAGTGAGATCCTTCCTAGCCCGTTCAGCCTGGTTGTCGTCAATTCACAACACCGCATAAAATATCTGCTCAAGCCTCGAGCACAAAGCTGGTAGTTTTCTGGGGGAAAGCTCTTCGGGGGTGCCTCTTGTGATGGACATCACCATTCTTGCATTTTGACGGAACTGCATGCTATGAAACAGAAGCCGCAGTGGAGAGAGACAAGGCATGGCCGTGGGATGGAAATCTTGGTTGGTCAAAATGTCTGTTGATCTGTAATTACCGGCAATACCAGCTTTATTTTGCAGCGACGCTGTTAGCCTCTCGGTGGTCGGAAAATTTCGTGTCGTAAACAGAAAACTTGGGGACGACCACGCAGTTGTCGCTCAAGACGCCAAGCGCTTGCGGCAGGCTAATCAGGTGTACAGCATATTGCTTAGTATTCCGTTAAAAAAAAAAAAAACCACAAAACAAGCATTCAAACCGTATGATGGACGATAAGGCTCATGGGAACAATGGGAACCACCCCTGGTTTGCAGCTGCTCTCGAAAATGGGGTTGATGTCATTCGAGGGCGAAAGCATGCGTCGCGCTAGGCAGGACCCAGAATTTGCCACCAGAGAAGCCAAGCGCAAGTGACAAGCCTGCCGAGATGACGAGAAGCATTTCATACCCTCCCCCATCAGCAACTGTAGTAGTGGTTTACAACAGCCTCACCGGACGTCCACTTTCGCAGGCTGGCATGGCATCCATTTTTTTTCATCTGCGTGCTAAGAGTATCTTTGCTTTTAAGGAAACTAGGAGAACAATTTTCTCCTCGGAAAAAAAAAAAAAAAAAAGGCTCTTTATTGCCTCGTGACCGAATTAATTGTCGTCCCAAGTAGTTCTTGGATGCACAGTGGCCGGGGCTTCAACTTCACCGTGCCGCTTTCCACTGACGTCCCACTAGGGTTATTTCAAAGCAGTTGGGCTTGACATGCAACACGGCGGCCATAGGGGGATCATCCAAGTGAGATCACCCAACAGAGCCTCTGCTGTAAGCAGAGAACATGGTTGAAGAAATTAGACATCGAGTTTCTTACTGAAATACAGTAAAGGGAAATGTGGCGCTAGTGTTTACTTGTTCGCTTATTCTAATGAGTTGTTTGCCTATTAGAAAAATGGAGCTCCAAGAGATTTGTTTCTCAGGAATTATTTGGATGCTTCATGCGAGAAGAACGTGAAAAAAAATGCTACCACCTGTTGTGCTTGGCTTCAAGCGCTCACTGAAGCCAGGCGGCAAGCCAAGTGGTTGAGGAATGTTGCTGCGCTATGGAGGCAGCCACGACGGCACCCAATTGCAGCGAGAGATTTCCCTCTAGCATTTATTAGTATGGAATGGGATGAGCCGAGAAAATGGATCTGGAGGCACGGATGGGATTGGGGTGGGAAGATGGGAGCGGCAGGAAGTCTGCTGGAGATGGGCATGGCATAGAGTTTCATACTAATATCACTAGAGGGAAATCTGGCGCCACTGTCTACGGGAGCTGCGCTTTGGCGAGTGTTCCGTCATGTACCAGGCAGGCACATTCCACTTGTCCTTGACATGGCTTATGAACAGGCTGAAAAGTTGGCTCTGGCTGCTAAAATCAACAATATTAGGGTAGAAGGTTCATCAAATTTGCTTTGTTATTGTAGAATTGAACCTCCAGAAAGATTAATTTGTCAGTGATTAGGTAGAAGCTTCATGCACGATGAACAAGAAAAGAATGTTACCCTTTTTTGTTGATTTTGGCTTCGAGACAAAAAAGAAGCCATATGGCTAGCTAAGCCAAGTACGGTAGTCGAGGAACGTCGCTACGGCAATGGCGCCGCCCACGGCGGCCCGCGACTGCAGCGACATATTTCTTTCTAGTATATGTTAGTATGAAACTCTATGGGGCGTGGGGCAGCTGCTGATGGGGATGGTGATTAGGAGTCGGGAATTTGCACTACATCGGCATCCTGCATCTCTCGTCCGTTTGCCCCTCTTGCCAAACAGGCGAGGCAGACGAGTGTGGACGTGGTGTTCAGCCCGTTTGCGCTCACCCTGGCGTTGGCCCTGGCCAAGACCAGGCCCTTCACCGAGCAGGTAAGCCGGCCAGCCACTGGCTTCCCCGGTGGCTGCCACAAGGGGTGCCCTCTTGGGTCGCCAGGTGCTCGACGTGCTCAAGGCTGCGGCCACGTTCGGCGTACGGAGCCAAGCCAAGCACAGGGAGCACATGTGGATTCGGGAGATGATCCCCACACCCAAGGATGTCAAGCTGCTCGTTGTGGACATGATTCGGCACAGGTAGGTTCGCCCAGTTGGGCAACACTTCTGCGTGTCAGTGCGTTCTCTTTCTTTAAAGGGGCCGTGAGGGCAAGATACAGCTTTATTTAGTCTGGGAGAACTGGCCTTTAGTAGCTCAATCAGCCCCGTTCCAGCCACGAAATACTGTACTTACTCTCGTAATGAACCCACCCCCCCACTTTTGTTCTTGAGAATTCACTTTTGTGTTAGCTTGCATACAAAATGCAGCGAGAATAGAATAGGAAAGGTACTCTTCAATATGTTTTTACCTCGTCACGGTTGCTGATGCCGTCGACGATTGCAGTAACTTGATATCACAGCACAGTACGGGCAGAAACGCTAAAAAATTAAGCATTCTAACGAAGAAAAGTCTCAACAGCAGTCGGAGCCCCGAGAGCGAGTGCTGTGGCTCGCAACTTAAAAATGGCGCACTTGTGGAGCACCACCTGCTGAACAAAAAAAATTGGGCCCATCTCCCCACGAGGGGGGACTCGAGTAAATGCGTCGCTAGGGGGTGGGTGTATTGCGTTAACGTTAGTGTTTGGGGAATGGTGGTGGGGTGGTGGTGGTGGGGTGGTGGTGAATGTGTTAACTATTATTGCTTATTACTATTAATTATTATTATTTCTTTCATATATTAATTATTACTTTCGTGATTTTGCGACTCGAGTCCCCCCTCGTGGAGAGATGGGCCCAATTTTTCTTTTTTTTTGTGACGCAAGAAGTGAAGGCAAGGAGTAGATTGTTGTAAGTCGTTATTTATTTATTTGTTGCTGTTGTCGTTGTATTGGACGCTGAGAACGACGGCTTTGTGGTCGCTAAAGTGTACTGTTAAGGGGTCTTTAAGCAGTGGTCGTGCGTTGCAGCAACTGGTGAAGACGAGATCGATGCAACTGCTGCCGTGTATCAGCAGCTTCTTGACGTAGTTTGAATGAGTCAAGGATATAAGGCGCGTTCGTAGCCTTCGATTCTGTGTCGCTTTTGTGGCGCAGTGGGAAGAGCACCATGTACCTCGTGTTCTGCCCACAGGGTCGTGGGATCGAAACCAGGCCCCGATAACTATTATTTTTTTTTAATATAGTGTAGGGGGAGGGGTGCGGGCGGACAACAACGCTGCACCTGTTGTTGAGAGCGAGGAGGGTACGGGGGAGAGACGCGCACCTGCGCCTCGCCGCGACGCGCATGCGCAGTGAGCGTGTGGACGCCGCCGCCGACGGTCGAGGGACATCGTGCGACTAAGAAACGCTCCGCGTTTAAAAAGAATCTTCTTGCATACGGCGCCATAATGGTGCTGTGGCGTGCAAACAAAGCACCAAACGTACCCCGCACTCCTTCCCTGCTCTGTGCTGTTCCGCGACTTCGCGATTATGCTCAGTGGTTTTGTTCAGCTGTGTTCCGATCTTTTTTTGTGCTCCTGGTGCACGCCGTACGGTAGGCGTTAGATACACAGCCGGTTTTAAAGCTGATGGTGGTGGAGCATGCGTTGAGGTGTATGTAGACTGCGTGGCTGGACGGCACTTAGCGTTGACCCAGTGCGTGTACGCTACGGGTGAAAACGAGAGGGTTGGGCAGTGAACAGGGATCGCTGTGCGTTCTGTGGGGCCAAAGAAGGGAAGCTTCCCAGTGTGGGGAAAAAATTTTCGAGGGCGTTGCACTGTTGGCTGACGAGGAATGTGAAGCCACAGGTGACTTCAGTGAGGAGGACAGCGCCGATGGTAAGTAGGGGGGGCCACTATCATGCTGCGAATAAAGAAGAAATGTGGTTATCTATCTACCCACGTGTTCTTACTGAAAAGTAAGGTTTTGGCAGCGCTTCCAGTAGCATATTTATCGTATGAAATTTCAAATTTCATACAATACAATCCTCCCCCTAAAGTCATGCCGAATTTTCTGAAAAAAAAAAAAAAGTGGGTTCATTACGCGAGTAAATATGGTACTCTTCTAATAAAAAAAATGCAAGACCGAGATTTCCCACTAGAGTGAGGTAATATGGGAGGGAAAGATGTGATATGGGCCGACACTGGAAAACATGGTTATCAGTGTGTGGACTGCACGTTAGCCTTCAAGGGATACAACCAAGCATTACTTACAATCATTACTTACATCACTTTCAAGTGATACAATCAAGCATTAGTAGTGCTCAATAGCCTTGGAAGAGCACAGTGGTTTGAGATAGTTGTGGAGGCAGTGGAAGTGATTAAGCGAATATATCTACTTAGGCCAAGTAGTGACCCCGGATCCCAACCATGAGGCAGAGATAATAGAAGGATAAGAATGGGGTGGAGTGCATTCGGCAGGCATTCTGAGATGGTGAATGGCAGCCTACCATTGTCATTGAAGAAGAAATTGTATGACAGCTGCATCTTACCGGTACTCACCTATGGGGAGGAAAGGCGGAGGCTCACTAAAAGGGCTCAACTTAAATTGAGGACGACTCAGCGAGCAATAGAACGGAAGATGATAGGTGTAACATTAAGGGACAAGAAGAGAGCGGAGTGGGTGAGGGAGCAAACGCATGTCAAGAACATAGTAGAAATTAAGAAGAAGAAATGTAAAGTGACGGCAAGATGACCCTTGGCTATTAAGGGCAACAGAGTGGATCCCTAGAGAAGGCAAGCATGGCAGGGGGCAGATGAGATCAAGAAGTTTGCGGGGATACATTGGTCGCAGTTAGCACAGGACCGGGAATCTATGGGAGAGGCCTTTGCCCTGCAGGGGGCATAGACAGGCTGATGATGATGATACCATCAAACGGAACTAGAGGCACGACTACAATCGCCCACTCATGCTTTTTGGCGATGGCTTAGGCCACCAATTGCACAAAAGCTTTTTTTGTAGAGAACTTGCTAGGAAGTAAGTGGAGAGTCACCACCGCTTCATCTGTTTTCTGTGGTAAATTCTTTACGTGTGTAGCGCTGACGATAAAATTGGTATCACTGTTATTGGGACAAAGCCACCTCTTGAATGCACCGAACTTGTGTCATGTCTCTCCATGGCCTTTCTCTGAGGCTGTCCGTGCTTCCTCCCCTCCGTTTGTGTCCATGTCCCCCGCTTTGACCACGGGTCCCACCCCCTCCCCTCCCCTTCCCTAATCATCGCAGCAAGTGTGGCTGGGAGGAGTCGTCCGAGCGGCTAGTGGAGCTGGGCTTTCTGCTCATGGAGGTGTTCAACCCCCGCCTGGGAAGGACGGGCCACAGCACGGCCCACGACTGCTGCCGGCTGGGACAGGCCATCATCCTGGAGACCTTCCGGGCCAACAAGGACACCTGCGGCAGCATCATCAACCTGGTGGTTGACCGCTTCCTCTCCCGGCCGTCCGCACCCTCAGAGCACTACTACGGTTGGTAGCCCCCTTGTGCTGCTGAGGGGGTTTCTTCGAGGTTACTGTAAACCAGAGCTCTTAAGGATGCACCAGTCGTGAAGCTCCGCTTCAGAATTCAGATGGTCTGAGCTCCCGTGCTTTCTTGAAGCCAAGGAGCAAGTGTGTTTGTGTGGCACACGTTTACTTCATAACGCAGCTTCATGAGTAAATAGAGCGTGCTTTCAAAATGAGGAAACATTAAATTAGGTAATGTTTACTCCTGTTTCCGCGGTTATCTTCTTTATGGCTCATGGCAGCAGCTGCGAGACTACTTCGACTTCCTGTCGACAGATGGCGGTTTAGCCTGAAACTTTCCCCATGCTTGTCCCTGTCTGCCGCCAGCTCAGGGGCGCCAACTGCAGACTGGTTTTTGATACACGGGACCTATGGAAAGTTCTGAAACTAGAGTACATGTAGAGCAACCTTGATTATAAACAATTCAAGAGTACTTTAATGGCAAAGCCAATACTTATTTATTGATAACTCAAGGAGCCCTTCGTGGGCCTCATCTGAGGGGTGGGCAGACAAAATGGTAGTCGACATACAGGGTAAAAGTGTGAACAGTCAAGGTTACGTATCAGGACGCAATTCTTCTGTCGCAGACCTCAAATGACTGCTTTTGTGGATAATGGCAGTGCCTTGCAGGAAAATCGTTCCAGTCCTGTGCTGGGCGGACAAAGAGTGAATGCTGGAAATTTGTAGTATGGGCGTGCTTGGTGGGATAAACAGCGCTACGATGCATGTGGCACGAGGCTTGGGGAACGGGTACAATGAAACTTGGGGGGCCAAGAATTAAATGCGACTTTCTTTCTGGCGGATCTCATGGTTCCTTGTCCTGAGTTGTGAAACAGCGCAAAAGCACAGGACAACAGAAATCAGGGCACACAGATGCACTGCTGAATAACGACTGAGTAATTAACATCGCTTAACAGCAATACATAGGAAAGAATGGAAACGGGTGACTACAGACTGCAAAAATCTTGACAGAGATACAGTGTGATGAAAGCAACCAGGAAAAATACTTCTGGTAGCACTCTTTTGAAACAGGTCACTTTCTAGCTTCCCGGAAAGCTCTGCGTCTGTGTACCTTTAGTTCTGTGGTCCTATGTTTGCGCACTCTGTCAGGACGCCGAATTATGTATCGACTGGCCTGCCTTCAATACATGTTGCAGTTGTAATTCTTTGATTGGAAAGGTGGCACACGTTTGTTTGAGCGTCACATTATGTGTTGTATTACACTTTTTAGTGTCTAGGGGCAGGTTATGGGGGCTTGGAAAGTAATGAAATAATAGCAGCTCCAAAGGGGCAGGGAGGTTAGGTTAAAGGAATTGGTGAATGCCTGTTGTCTCGAGGAAGGTCCGTAGGGCGGTGAGCGGATGCCGTGTTCACAGCTCGGATAAAACCAATCGGTCTGTCCTGAGAGGAGGAAGGTTTGTGAAAAGTGGCCTGGCCGTTGCTACGGTTTGGCGACTGCATTGCTACCACTCTTCTTGCCGCTGTGGCTCAGTGGCTAAGGCGTTGTGCTGCTGAGCACGAGGTCGCAGGTTCGATTCCTGGCCGCGGCGGCCGCTTTTCTGATGGAGGCGAAAAGCAAAAATGCCCGTGTGTACGAGATTTTGGCTCACATTAAAGATCCCCTCAGGTGTTCTAAATTAATCCGGAGCCATCCACCGCGGCGCACCTCATCGCCTGCGTTGCATCGGTGTGTTAAACCCTGCAATCAATGAATCAATTGCTACCACTCTGCTATCCATCTGCTATGGACTGACATTTTATCCGAGGTCAGTGTGAACTAATTCTTTTACGAAACTGCTCTGTCAATTACAGCAAATTTTTTTGTAAACGACGCATTTCTCGGGGTGTTTCATTTGACGTGCATGAGGGGAACCACTAGCCACAGCAGTTAAAGGGTGAAGACAACATACAGGCTTAGTTCATTAAAAAGGCTGCTTTGTCTTGATAACAACGATACCACTTTTATTGGGATCCTAAAAGAATATTGAAGATATAACAATGAAAACAGAGGGTGATTGTAGTTGTGCCTCTTGCTCTCTTTGATCGCATCATTTGAATGCTAATGTGCAGGCCACACGCTGACATCCATGTTTTCAGTGCCGGCCCATGCGGCACCACTCCTGCCCGTATTGCAACACTGCAGCTGGAAATTCGGAAACTTCTTAATGTTTCTCGAGTGTTTTTGATTAAAACAACATGTTGTGGCTCGAGTGTACCTGAATGAGTATACCAAAGACTTGTTCTGTGAAATTAGACAAAGTTGTATTTTATCTTTGTGGCTTCTTGAAAAGAACAGAAGAAAACTCCACCGTTAACTTCACAGAGCCTCTAGTGCTACATTTCGCCAAACTTTACCCGATCAGTTCCAGGGTACGCAGTGGGCAATTTCACTGGGAAACTGGCACCAGGCATTGCCAACAGCTTGGGTTGTCGTCCCACCCTCGACGCTGTGGAAAAGCACCAAGGGGAGTTCCCAATGGAGACCAGGGACTTGTTCTCTGCCCCGCGCTGTTCTTTTCCAGAGCTCCTGGGGGACATGATTGTGAGCTGCCCGCAGCTGCTGGTGCAGTGCCAGACGCGCATCCAGAAGCTGCTCGAGTACCTGCCCCACCTGCCCTGCCACAGCACGGTGCAGCTTCTCAGGGCCACCAGCCCTCTGATCAGGGCCTCCCCAGCCCTGCAGGACTGGCTGGTGGTCATGCTGCGCAAGCTCATGTTCTACCGGTGAGCGACACCGGCAGGCACCAAAAGGGCGGCCCTAGTGTAACACTAGGGGCCGCTCAGGGAAGCAGAGGGGGCAGTGAAGTGTCATTGAGCTGGCAAGGAGGAGGCAACGGTGCCACGTCTAAGCCGGTTTTGAAAGGGTCAGAAATGCTTCGTTGTTATGGAAAGAGTGCAGAGAAAGGTTAAGATTGAGGCATTCAGGGGTCTCAAACGCCAAGAGTATTCGCCTCACAGCCGCAACGTGTGTGTACATGGTGGAAACAGATCACAAACTCGATATTTTCAGAACAGATTGAGGGAACAAATCAAGAATGCTGCAAAAACGCCTCTGCCAATCCTATTTATAGGGCAAAGTGAGAGGAGACATGCCCAGAGCAGGTCCACGTGCTAAGAGCATAATAAGCTACCAAGGGCATCCAACAAGGAGTAAAACGGAACAGGGGCTCACGGAGACACACGAACACACTAATACTTTGGGTAGTTCTGCCTCACTGACATTCCTCGTACCTCATCACAGCTAGGAAAGGAATCCATGCCACACGTACTCGGAAAATTACTTTAAGTGCTTAAGGCCTTACGCGCTTAAGGCCTTAAGTTTGAATGCCATTAATTTGCTGCTACATGCAAAAATCTAATGCCTTTCGCTATAATGCCATTTTTAACTTAAGAAGCAGTCTCGCACAACTCATTCGCCTTTACGATTGCCTTAAATCTACATAATCTCGAATGTGATGGGCACCAAATGAAACCAACGGAACTCTCGGCACCAGAGTGTTGATGCGGGAGCGTAGCCGATCCGCCGAACTTCGAAGCTAGCTGATTTTTGGTGCCCTCTTATAGGCGACCTACATTTCATCTCGGGCGTCCGAGCACTCTGAGTACGGTGTTCTGCCCAGACAGAAATGTCGCAGACGCCAGAAAAAGCAGCGGGAAGGGCGCATTGGACAAGCAATGAGGTGTCCGTCTTGATGCAGTTCCCTTCCCGTTGCCAGCAACTGGCTACACGGGGCTGTTTTCTTTCTTTCTTGTTTCTTTTTTGGGTTGCCGGCTAATGCGAAGTTCTGAAGGCAGCAACGTTAAGAAGAAGAACAAGTTCACGAGATCAGTGGCGAAAGGCAGAACGTCACATTACTCGCCGTTCTGAATATTTCGTGAGGCTTTCTTTTTTTTCCTACAAAAAGCATTTTTAATCACCCTAAGGCATTTTCCTCCGTGTGAAAAACTTCTAAAATATGAGTGCCTTCTTCTTGTTGGTCGTTATGACCATCATGCCTAACACCTTTAATGCCTTCGTGTTTTCGCATGCAGCACGGCCCGCCCCAATAATGTCATTCGGTCTCTTAAGGCCACAAGCACTTAATGTCATTTTTTGTGCACAAAAGTGGCACGTGTGAAAGAAAGTAAAAAAGCTTACACCAGATGAGAAGACTAGTGGCAGGGGATTTTTGTGTCCATTTCGTTGCTTTTATCGATGCTTAATGGCCTGGCAAACCCGTAACAGCACTTTGAGCACTTGATCGCACGATAGCTAATTACACAGGCCTAGCATTGCTGTGGATATTTGATGACCGCTTTCAGCAGATGTCCTAAACGTCCTTGATTGCCACTTGCATTGTGATTCTAGGCTGCATTATCAGCTCCTTTCTTGTGTGTGGAACTTTATTTTTGGCAAGGGTGCCCTTCTGGGCAGAGGTCATGCTCGCAGATCTAGCTACGTCAGGGGTGAGACAGCTGCGCATATTGCGCAGTTTTGATACAAATTCGTTTCCCTGCTCCAGGCTGCTCCAAAAGCTTGAAAATTGCAAAAATTGTGCCAGACTGCTCCAAAACAGTCTGAGAGCCAAGGATTTTAACGCTCCCGTCAGTTTCAGTGGGGAAAAATGCTTACTGACGGCATAATTTTCCAGCACCCCCAAGGTGAGGCTGTTTGTAAAGGTTTAACTAATTAATTGAACATTCCATAAAAAAAACCGCGTAAAATGGTCCCAGAGATAGCTTTTTCTAAAGTCACCATGTTGGGTTGCACATGTTATGTTCTGTCCGTTTTTAAAGTTTTCCCATCGAAAACCATTGTGAAGTCCTGTAAAAAAATACTTATGGGTTTGTGTACTGAGGCGACAAACTACTTGTGCAAGTTAATGTGAACACAGCAATTTTCGGAGCGCTGGATCTCCGGAATGACATTACTCGATCGGCGCCACCATCTTGGTGTGGTAAAGACTGGGAAACATGGCCGCCGGGCGGACAGTTGCTCGTGGTTCAGGCAGAGTTGTATTCGCCGATTTCTACCGTGGTTTTGGTTATCTGGAGTGGCTGGGTTTCCATTTAGTCGTTTGATCTGCTGCGGGAAGTTGAGCCACTTGAAAGACGGGAGTTCATCAAAAACAACGTGGTGCCCGCGAATTCGCCATGTGTCGGCCTTGAGTGTGAGGCGCAGCGCTTGCTTGAAGGGAAATTTCGGATTCATTGCGGTGTTATAAAACGCAGAGTTATTGCTGCTTTTGACAGAGAGCTTGCAAGCGGTGGGAATGGAACGATCGGCAATGCAGAACTGGCGGCGCAGGCTACATCGCCGCAAAATGTTCGAGCAGTGTCCGATAGCGGGACGGGCGCTATTACTGCACGCTATTAATAATGGTTCATCTATCTGAAGTGAGATTTAATGCCAGGAGGGAGGTGGCTAAACATACCAACGTTACTCAAGTTACGATCCCAGTGAACGTGTACCTTGGGGATTGAAATGGGAGGGCTGGTGGGGTGCGACGACGTCGCCTTGCTTTCCACAACTTTTGCCGTAGCTCAACACTTCTGTGTAAAGCCCAGCCTGGGATCACAAAAATAACAATTTCCGCATTCACATTATGCAAAAAATGCCTTACGATAGCTTAGTTTTTAAATTCGATATTCTCAACGGCGCTCCACGCTATCTGTGCATAGAGCCGAAGAATTTAGAAATGGTTTGTAAAAAAGTAGGGCAATTCGTACCTTGTGACACTCCAGTAGAAAAAACTTCATTGAAAGGCTGTTTAAGTGTTATGTACATTCAAAACCGATTAAAAGGTGCACTTTCCTCCACTGAGTTGCCAAACATTTGATTTATTAGGTTCCTAAGGTGACACAATAAATGTCGTTCTTCTGCTCCAAATCAAGGTTCTTCTGCTCCAAAATCGAGATTTCGCTGCTCCAAAAACTGCTCCCAAATCTGACTGGGCTGGGCTGTCTCACCCCTGCTATGTTCATCAGTTTGCGAGTGTGCACCTAGTTTGCTGCCCACTTACGTGGAGTGATGTCACGAGTTTTTGCCCGACGTTGGAGGCACGTCCCTATGTCACCTCCTGTTCCCCGCCACGGGCTGATGTCACGCTGGCGTCTAGCTGGGGCGCGCCGCTCTGTGTGCTGTTCCGAAATTGGGATAAATGGGATCAAATTCAAGTATGTGCCACGGTAATTTTGTTGAGTAAAGGAAGCAAACTGTGTGGTGATATTAGCACCAAAACTTGGTTTCAGTATCCTTGGCTTCCTGCGCAACATGCCAGCCATGCAGAGAAGCCAGAGTCGCACGAGGCTGTGTATGAGTTTAGCTTAGAGGGCAAATTGTTTGACCTTATGGCACGGATCAGCATCCTTTAGCATGGGTTCCGCCATCACTTTTGCCATCCGAAAGGGGGTCCTTGACATACTCATGGTTGACAGCCGCTGGTTTATCGATAAGCAGGCTGTGCTTGGCAGTCTATATACATACTGTGACCATATACCGTATTTACTCAATTGTAACGCAACCGCAAAAATTAACTTTCTGTCGCGCCAAAAAGAATGAAAGAAAGAAAACCACCAAAGTACTCGTGCGAGGCCAGCGGAAGAGTGGAAAAGCACATTTATTGATGCTTTTTATTTATTTATTTAAAAGCACATTTATTGAGTAGTGATGCTTTGAACTTCGTTCACTGGTCCATCTGTCGAGCGGCATTGATTGTTTTCAGCTGTATCAGTTTGGCACTGACCGCCATAATGCAATTGCTTCGTTCTGTGACGAAATTAGCAACCACGGAAACCTTTCCAGCTGGTAGTCAAGAGTTCGACGAAAGTTTGTCTGGTCAGGTATCCTGATGAGGACGAAGATGCGGCCACTGACCAAGTCAAGGTGAAAACACAGAGACGTTTCGGAAGCCATACGGGTGCCGGTTTCAGCGCAACTTGTCTCTCCTGAAGCGCGCACCGGCTCGGGATCGCGGGCTGCGGTTCTCCACGATTCCCACGAGCTGTTGATGAGAAATGGGGGCATCACTGCACTTTTTAGGCAACTTGAATTTCAGTATTCGATTGTCATGTGGGAGTTGACTTCAGGTTGCAAAAATGAGAAAACAAAAAAATGAGGAACGCTCACACTAATGCGTAAGACTTGAAGGGAGTGAAGCTGTAGGCAATATTCACGACCATCATGGCAGTTTAGTTCCACGATCGCAGCCAATCTGCTGCTTCTTCGCTGCTTCAACGACCTTTACTCTATCTGTGTTGCTATAAGTGTGAGCTTCTTTCATTTTTTTTGGAAGTGATAATTATTGGTCATAGCCTTGGAGGGGCATACACTATGATGTGTTTTTCATTCTGAGCAAGCATTGCTGTGATTACAACAAACGCTGGAGGTTTTTTTTTGTTGTTGTCAATTTCAGCCATTCACTCTAAGTGGGTGTGCTTTGCTTGACAAATGTGCGCTGGGGACGCTGGGCGGTCTGTGTGTGGTGCTCACACACATGTGCTCGGCATTTTCTTGGTTTTGTTAACTTTCAGACGGTCGCCACGAGGCCTGCGCTCACATGCGCGAACTCAGCAATTTCTCGGTATTTTTAACTGTGGACACGAAAAATTGCGATTTGCTAAAAAGCTTCGCTGTTACAGTCGAGTAAATATGGTAATACATGTTGAGTGCTATACAGGGTGCAGCAGTGCAAGCAGCACCGTTAGGGTGTGAAAACAGAGAAGGTGGCATCAAGTGCCCTTTACTTCCAGAGTGTGCTCAGTGTTAGCAGTGCACCTGCCCAGCGGGATACCGCGTGCATGCAGGTGCACCGTGACCCCTCCATTTCCCCTGCTCCCCTCTTTTGCGCGTGCAGGGAGCTGGAGTGCCGCAAGGTGGCTGTGTCGGGCATACTGGTGCTCTTGCGCAACCTGCGGCTGCTTGCGGAGGGGGGCCACCACGGGGACTTCAGCCTGAGCCAGGTGAGCAGGGCGGACTGCACCGTTGCCCATCGCTGCTCGTTCGTACTTTCTTCTTAGGAGGCATGACTGTTGCCCTGTGGCCAGTGAAGAAGAGCTCTTTTCCCCCTTGCTGAACACAACGGGACATGCAACAAAGGATGATGGGAGTAACGCTCGGGGACAGGAACCCAGCTTTTTGCATTGGGGAGCAGCAGCCTGTCTATGCCCCCTGCAGGGCAAAGGCCTCTCCCCTAGATCCCTAGATCTCCAGTTACCCCAGTCTTGTGCTAAGTGGGACCTACGTATCCCCGCAAACTTCTTGATCGCATCTGCCCACCTGACTTTCTGCCACCCCACCCCCCCACCACGCTTGCCTTCTCTAGGGATCCACTCTGTTACCGTTAATGACCAATGGTTATCTTGCCTTCGCATTACATGCCCTTCCCTCGCCCATTTCTTGTTCTTAATTTCTACAAATATGTGCTTAACACGCATTTGTTCCCTGACTCTCTCTTCTTGTACCTTAATGTTACACCAATCATCTTCCGTTCCATGGCTCGCTGAGTCGTCCTCAATTTAAGTTGAACCCTTTTAGTGAGCCTCCAAGTTTATGGCCCGTAGGCGAGCACCGGTAAGATGCAGCTGTCACACTTCCTTCTTCAGGCACAATGGTAGGCTGCCATTCATTATCTGAGAATGCCTGCCGAATGCACTCCACCCCATTCTTATCCTTCTGATTATCTCTGCCTCATGCCACCTACCTCAAATTGCTGTGCTCTCCCGAGGTTATTAAAGATTACTTTAGTTTTCTGCATATTAATTTTCAGGCCCACGGTTCTACTGTGCTTGTCCAGTGCGGTACGCGTGCTTTGCAATTCGTCCCCCGAGTTACTTAGCAAGGCAACGTCATCAGCAAATCTGAGGTTACTGGGTTACTCCCACCTGTTCCCAATCCAATGTTCTGAACACCTCTTGTAAGCATGCTGTGAATAACATTGGAGAGACTGTGCCTCCTTGTCTGACGCCCTTCCTTATGGAGAGCAGTAGAGTATGATGGTTGAAATAAAGAAAATGCTGTGGGCTTCGGGTGGGCCATGTAGTGAGTTGAAATGACAAGTGGTGGGCCTCTATGGGGTAACAGAGACGGGTCTAGGAGAAGGGGAAGGCCAGTGATCGTATAGAAAGATGGAATAAGGAGATTCGGGGGCAAGGAGTGGACTCAAAACAGGATCGGGTGGAGGTCAACGGGAGAGGCTTGGTTCCTGCAATGCACCTTAACAGTTGGCTTAACAGTGGGCGTAGATAGGCTGGTGATGGTGGTGGTGGTAGTGGTGGTGATAGTGATGGTGGTGATGATGATGATGATGGGGTGCACAGTCCTGGGAGCTGATGGGAGATGCTGTGCCTCTCTGCTGTGTGGACGGGGGTCACGTGGCTGGTCGCCAAATGATTGTGCAGGAGTGTAGAGAGGCCCGAGCCCGCAGAGAGTGAGACGACGTACACCAGCAGTTTGCGAGCCGAAAAGCGAGAGCCACCCTTTTATTCAGTGTGGCATGTGCACAGAAATCATAACATCGAGCGGCTCCAGATATTGGTGGCACACAAATCGTAACATCGAGCGGCTCCAGATATTGGTAGCCACTTCGTTCGCAAAAGGGCTAGGCTGTGGCGACCTACCCTCTCGTGGAGGAAACCGTTCTGTGTCGTCTGATGGTCAAAATAATTTGCGACCACTCGTCATCACACCGTTGACTAGGGCTAGGCTGTGTAGTGAGCTTTTGAGGCAGGCACCTGGCATCGGTTGCTGTTTCCTTTTGCAGCACTGTGGAGAGAGCGGGGTTGTACTTATCCCTGGCCCCCACTGTTAGCCGGCTGGACAGCTTCTGCTCCGAGTTGACCACTGCCATTGGACGAACCTCCTCATGTGGGCTTTGCTTGCTGGCTTACTGTGTTTCCTGGTGGATACACTGCTACCCTATTGCCTGGCTCACAATGCAACGTAACAGCCATTGTGTTGAGAAATTGTGCCCCTCAGTCGTACTTTTGTAAAGGTTCCTGCAATGGCCCCTGCCCTTTCATCAAAAATTTCATGCATCTGGGGGTGATGCCTGTATTTTGGGTGGAAACGAATGTGAGAGAGTACACTGGTTGTGCATTCCCATTCCCTCCTAATCCTCTTCCCTCTCCCAAGTGGGTCGATTTCTTGATGTTAATGTGAAGCGGACCTTACCTCGTTCATGCCTTCTACTTCTTTGTTTTCTACAACATGAACAACAGAAAGTACAGAACTGCTTGTGCATCCCTGAGTTGTGCGAGGGCAATGTGACAGCCCAGCTACCGAGGGTGCGCGTGGGTCCCTTCGAAACAGGGTCCGCCTTTTAGGCTTTGGCGCTTGTAAGCCTGCCTTGTTAGGGGTGAAAGCTCCACGAAATGGCTCTAAACGACAACTGGCAAAAGATGCTAGCATGGTCTGTGAAAGGGACACGCCACCTGTAGTAGTCGTCGACCAGGTGGTAGTTCAGTAATTCAGAGGGAGTAACGAGTCTGCCCATTCGACTGGTCGGCGCAGCGTCGTGCTGGGTAGAAACGTATTCTGGACAGGTCACACCAGTGGTGCACCAGGGCTGTTCGAGGGCTGTTCAGTGTTACCATAAGGGGTCGGCTGACCGCTCACACCCGCGAATGCGTGCAGCTGTGCGTGCAGGTGGCGGGGGAGCCCAGTGGTCCCGGCAGCCACCGCTCCCTCTGTGCGGAACTTCTGGGCCTCCTGAATAAGAGCCTCACCCAGCAGGGGGCGCTGCGACAACTGCTCTACCAGGTGGGTAGGGGGGCACTGTGGGATTCGCTCATTCGTTGCCAAGAGCTTCGGTGCCCCAAAGCCCCTCGCAGTGCTATCGCAGGTCTGTGGGGAACAGCAGTCAAGACAGAGGTTTGCTTGACGTGGCAGCCAAGCCTTGTATCCAGCAATTACTTGGGGGGCTCGCCTTAAAGGGACACTGAAGTGATATGTAAACATTGCGGGATTACTAGCGCAAATTGTAGTCCGGAGTCCCCAGGCCATGTTTCGACCACTCTAGGCGCGTTTACGCGATTTTATTTAGTAGAAAAACTAATTCGAAAACGCTGTCGTCCTCTCTTTACGCTCGCCCATTTTCTGTGGCGTTTTCGTGTGACGTCAGGAGGGGATGAGCTGGCAATTGGCTGCGCCACGGCTGCGCTACTGCACGGCTCCCCGGCCGACAGAGTCAGTCGGCCCAGCGTTTCGTCCGCCGGCCGCCGGCGGGTCGTCGCAATCAAGGAGGTTAAAAAAAAATTGCTTGGTCGCAATTCGTTCGCTTAGTTGAAACGAAGCCAGGACACGTTTGTGAATGGAAGAATGTGCCTTTCTTTACTTGGTTTGTTTGTACACTGTATCTAGCTCCAAGTCAAGGTCGCTTCACACAAGCGCTGCACATGCGACGCTTCGCTGACTGGTACGCCAGTAGGAAAATATAAGGCCTCTTGAAGGCGGGAGAAGAGTCAGCGAAGTCAATATAGGTACTAAGCAAATAAAATCAACTGATATTTTTACCGTACAGCGTAAAACTAGGGCGCGGGAAGCACTTTTTTGCGCTGGGCCGCTGGGCGAACAAGCACAGCGGTCAGCAGCACGACTACGCATCTGCAAACGCTTTTCCATCTACGAAATGCAATTGCTAGACGTGAGCTACTGTGGAAACTCGGGCGACACTTACTGCACGATCGCAGTACAACAAATAGTCACCTAAGCGGCTTGAAATGCCAAAACTAAATAAAAGTGTAAACCGGTTGTACAATATATACCCTATATTAGCAAGGCTTTCGCGTCCCGCTCCGTAGCTTAGCAGTTTGGGGCGCTAGGTGTCTCACCCCAAATGTTTTGCGAGTCACGAGTTCGAATCCCCGCGGGTACGTGCTTTTTTTTTTTGTAAGTTAAATTTTTTGTTTTCCGCCGATGTTTTCTATATTGAGTTCACCTTTTTTGGGGCCGCAACGTTCATGGCTACACGAACTAGTTCACAAAACGCGCGCAGGCTGGCACTGGCGCGCTATCGAGTTCTCGTTGGCGTGCTGTTGCCATAAGCACCGACTGCTTGCAGGCAGTGGGCACAGGCCAGAATGAACAGACCCTTGGCCTGGTGCGAACACGCTTTTTACGATACAGGCATGAGGGAGGCAAGCTCCAAATATAGGGGAAAAGTGCATGACATTTGGGCGTCTGCGGGTACGCGGAGGGCGTTCATGCACTGCGTAGGTCTTGGCTAGTGAATGCTACGACTACAAGCCGTCCTGGGAGGCTTATCTTGTGCATTTTACAGCCGACAACATGGCAGAAGCGCGGTACGATGATTACTGAGATATTGAGAATGCCCATCCAACAAAGCCATTGGTTATGTTTTACAGAACCAAAACCGAAACTTGTGTGATTGCTAACCTTGGGCATCGTCCAATCACGGCGCCCCTCCTCTCAACGTCACAGCCTTAGTTGGTGCGGCCGCCGCAAACCGCGCATGTAGTTTTTCTTCTTTCGCGCTTTGTAAAATAATTACCGATTTGTCAACCGGATAAACGATGAAAAGTGTGCTAATTTGAGCCAGTCTACGCAGTGCAAGCAAAAACGGGAGCTTGACAAATTCACTTCAGCGTCCCTTTAACTCTTTAGCAACCGCAGAAAAATGGCCGATTTTGAGTGCTTCCAGAGGAAAGCCGCTAGGGGGCCACAGTGTGCAGGCGTGCTTCAGATGGGCTCCTGCTACTCAGTGCAGTTATCCCAGTTTGCTGTCTGTGAGCAATTATTGAACTCTCCAAGTGACAAAGAACTTGCGGACATCAAGCACTGACTGGTACGTGGACTAGCTACAATAATTGATCACCCGAGTGCGCGACGTGGCCTAAGCCCCGGCTCGCCAGGCAGCAGCTCCGCGGTGCACGTGGCGCTCGTGGCCGGGTGCGCCGCTTACCAGTGAGCTTGTGGTCGCTTGGTACTGCTCCAACGTGCTATCGCCGGAGGGAGGGATGACCCAAGAAGAAGAGGGGGAGATGCAGGACGAAACGCCAGAGACCGTAGACCAAGGCGGAAACAACGCCGTCAAAGTAAGTTTCGATGCAGACAGCGGAAGAACAGTCTACCAAAGGCTATGGATGGAAGAAGTGCATAGACGCAGCACAACCGAGAAGAAAAAAGAGGAGGAGGGAAAGTCCGCAACCGCTGCAGGGATCAACAGCCTTTCAAAAGTTGCCAGCAGCCCCAGTACGAGCATCGGCAAACCACCCAGGAGAACAGTGAAATCCACGGGCAACAGGTCACCACCTTTGCCAGAGATTGACTACAAAATAGTCTTCAGGCCAACGCACGGGCTTCACCTCGCTAAATGGAAGGACTCCGACGCTGCCCTCGCAATGGCAAGAGCCGTAGACATGCCGCTTCAAGACTTCGTGAACAAAGTTACAGTCTATGCCCGTTACAACGGACCCTCTGAATCGAAAAAAACGTCCGCTGTAGCCGAAGTATGCAGTATCCGACCGGGGGGGGGGGGGGGGGGGGGGGGTATGAGCCTTAAAGTGGGTACTTTGACGATATTGCATATGCATAGTACGTACACCTTGTTCTTTCTACATGCCTGCAGCACCTCTGCACAGCGTTCCCGCGAGGGCAAAAAGAATCGCGTAAACACCGTTTCCAAAGCTTAGCACCGGCACTTGGAAAAGGCCCAGCGCATGCGGTCAAGTGTGTAAAGGCGCACGATGAGCTGAGCAAATAAAGCAAGAATATAACTAGGCGCAATTATTAACCAGCTATAAAACATCAGGCGTGGCCATCAGCATTAGCTAGGCTCTTTTAAATCCCCTCATGACGAGGCAGGTTTTCCCGAAACCGTTTGTCAACAAATCGGATCGCTGCCTGACATTCCCTCGAGGCAGCTTACATTTTTAGCGATTTTAGTCTGGTCATTGAAACAGCTGTAATGAAATAATCTGATGACGGACAGCTGTAAAATTGAAAGTTAGACCAGTTGGACTGCGCACGGTTACTGGCAGATTGCGCACAATGGATCGGGAACAACCCCCCTACTTGAAGCATTTCTTACCTTTTTCACCGAACAGAACGGGAACGATGCATGTGTGGGAATGATAAAACCCGAAATTCACTTAACCAGAGTTTTTATTACATAAAAAGACTGATGAGGGCAGACTCGCCTCCGAATGCACCACTTCGAGTATTCGATAGCCCTGTTTTCAATCTCACCGAAGTCGCGTTTATCGGCAGTGGCCTTGTTCTTGACGGTAGAGCGGATCGTCTGCTTACTTCTGGCGATGTTGGCAGTTTTTCACCCATGTTCAACAGCGTTAATTACGCTTAATTTATCCAAACAGCGAAATCAGCTACCCTGCCGCTCATGCCGCTGGTCGCACAAAAAAAAGCCACTGGCACTGGCTTGGCTTGGCTGCGCCAACGACCCGGCGGCCAGCAATGTTGCCAGACATAACAGTTTTCTTGCCAAAATAAACAAAAAAAAGCACATTGGGTACCGGCCCCACGGAAGTCCACTATAAACGTTCAGTCGAAACAATTTTCGCCTAATATTTAGTCTGTTGTATCCGATAGTCTGCTCTAGCGGGTCCGTTATGAGCGGAGTGGACTCCATTTAAAATGCATGGGGACCAGACAAACCAACAGAAATGGTCTGTTGTAAGCGAAAGTCCGTTGTTGCCGGATCCGCTGTAACGAGCGTAGACTGTACTCAAGTTCAGAGGGCCCAAAATCTGCTTGTGGCAAGCACAGCGCACGAGGATATGATCGATCACCTCACAGTGATCAGACAACTCCAGGTAGGCCCAAACCTGTGCACCTTTACTGCCTATCTTAAACCACTGCCCAACACGAGTGCGGGCGTAGTGGTAGGAATTACAGATTGGCTAACCAATGACAACATAATGGACTGCACATCGGCAGAACACCATGAAATTGTATCGGCCAGACGACTGGGAAACTCGTCAGCAACCATAATACACTTCGAGGGACCATATCTGCCTTTTTACATAAAGGTACTGGGAACAATAGCCAGATGCCGCCCCTACCGTAAATC
Source organism: Haemaphysalis longicornis (assembly GCF_048455015.1). NCBI lineage: Eukaryota > Metazoa > Arthropoda > Arachnida > Ixodida > Ixodidae > Haemaphysalis > Haemaphysalis longicornis. The sequence continues at coordinate 131,738,207 of NW_027526361.1, forward strand.
TGTGCAATACTGCAAGGCATGCGGAGATATTGGACATAGGCAGGATGTTTTCCCTTCGGCAAAACCAGAACTGTGCTGGAAGTGTGGAAAGAAGCCCAAAAACGCGGAACACGACTGCAACCCGACTTGCAAGCTCTGCAACTTACCACATGAGACGCTGGGAAAGAGTGCAGGTGCCAGTTAAAACCACCCCCACCCCCACTGCGCACCCGGCAGGCATGGTATCAAACAAGCAGAAAAGCCCCCTGGTCAGCGGCTTCTTTAGAGACCAACTGCAACTCATTTAGCCTAAATAGAGCCATGGCTGCAACCAACGGGGGTGCCCCCAGGCTTTCTGAAAGAAAGCAGTAGCGGGTCATCCCCTTCCACTAATCCGAGATTCAGATTGCACTCTCGCTCAAGTCAAAGGATCTGTAAGAAGTCGCGATCGCCATCACGATCGCTCTCCAGGCGTAGATCATACGCTCATCAGGACAGTAATGAAGGAGACGTGCACAAAGTGGTGTTCTCAGATTAACACTTCCCTCCTCTTGCACAATTCTCCTGCTTCCTTCGAAGCACTCAGGCATAATGCTGAAGAGAACACGTGAATTGCCAAAGAATTGATGAAAGAACATGTGCTGACGAGATCGTACATGGAAGAAATGATGAAAGAAATAAAGTGAATGAAATTACACCAAGCTGGACAAGACAAAGAAGTCAACTAGGTGAAGCAAGATCAGGGCCTGTTCCAGCTGATGGAAATACAAATGTTCGAGCGAATCCAGACAAATTCAGAATATTAGCACCACCCTCAAAGAAAACCTGGAAACCCAAAGAAAAATTGAGGACACAATGGCCACTATCATAAATGAAAAGACCGAACTAGATCGAAGAGTTACCACCATAGAGAGGGTTCGCACAGGTCCTTGAAAACCTTGAAAACCCTTGAATTTAGGAGTGTCAATTTCAATGCCTGGAAAGTCCTGGAATTTTTAAATGGTCCTTGAAAACCCTTGATTTTTCTGGAGAGAACCAGTGGCCCTGTCTTTCACAAAAATTTGAAGTGTTTGTCGTGGATTTTAGGTGTTAAAAATGTAAAGAAACATTGTAACAATCAAGTTTCAGTGTATTGCGTGAAATTATGACTTCGGTGGATTCTCATTATTATAATGCAACTGGGAGCAGCACTCGTCAATAGAATCCATGCCACATACATTCCAATGAAAGCCGGCTTCTGTTCTCTATCTTGCATGTTCCATCTAGTCTTTGAACGGGCGCTCATTGCATGTTTGCTGTGCCTTATACGCTTCATCTGCATTTGCTTTTACGTGCAAATGGTGGACGTGTACATAGTTCATCCTGCCTTGCAGCAACACTTGCTGAGTTAATTTCAGCTGATACTCTTGCTGACAAAGCAGGAGATGCAGGCAACATGAACTAAGTTTTGAAATCAAACAGCCTCAGCAAAACACTAAGAAAAAAGGTAAACCTCTAAATACTGACTATGAAATAAAAAATAAAGCTGAGGGAGCATTCACGAACCCGTTAGCACCTATTTAAATTTGCATTATTATGTTTAGGCATTGGGCAATAAAATTTTGCATTGTGTTGAAAAAGTTATAAATAATCCCAGATAAAACATTATATGGGGACCTTGAAAATGTGCTTTCTGGTCCTTGAAAGTCCTTGAATTTTTGCTTTTGAAGTCCGTACGAACCCTGATAGCAGAAAAGGACAAAGCTCGTAAAAAGCCCAAAAGCTACCCGGGAAGAGAAGCGAGAGTGGAGGAGACGTTAGACAATGACGACGTATAGCTCCTCTCAAAACTTCTACGACAACAGCGCGGATCGACGACTCAAAATTTGGCAATGGAACTGTAGAACAATTAGGCTAAAGACACGTAATCTCTCACAAATAACTGAAAAGGAAAAACCGGAAATCCTGGCCCTTCAAGAGACAGGGACAGATTCGTTAACGTTGCGGGGATATGAAACACACATAGCAGAAGGCAGGACCCGCACAGCCATCCTAACTTTGAAATACCTCACGACGCAGCAGCATTCCGTCCAACATAGGATTGAAAACACCGTAGCTGAAATTTTACCTCCAAAGAAAAATCACAAGAGCCTGTTTATATGAACATATACAGCCCACCCTCGGACAAACTTGGGAACCTTGACAACCTAATCGCTCCGTCTTGAGAGTTACAAAATGCCACAGACTTACAATGTTTGGGGACTCCAATGCGCCCCACGTAGCATGGGGATGTACCCTAACTCTAAGGAAAGAGGCTGAAGTTCACAATGTGGCCCGACAATACCGCCTCACATTCGCCGCAAATGTCATTTGGTATTCTTGTGAAGCGTCGAACTAATGGCATTTAGACCCAATGACATCTCCTCTAAATGTCATTAGATCTGCCGTGTGACAGGGGTATTACCAAGGAGGTTGTATAGAACTTCTGGAGTGGAGATGGTGCTCGAAAACTGACGCCGACGGCCGCCATCTTGCCGTGGGTAGAAAACTCGTTCCGCGGTAGCAGACGCATTGCATTCGTCGTATAATGTACTTGTTTTTGCGGCGGGTTACGTTATATTTTTGCTTCCGTTCTTTTTTGTTTTCTTTTGTTTTGTTTTGCAAGTTGATTCTCTCATGCGGCTACCTTCAAGCGCACTGGGCTTTTCTTGCGCGCGTTCATTTCGCCGCATGTGGTTTCGGTTATGCTCCCCTCTCCGTGTTTCTAGTTAGGCGCTTCGCAAGTCGCCCGTGCGTGCGCCGGGGGCGCACACATCTGGTAATTATTTACATTCTTGGGCGCTAACAACTAAAATAAACAGTAGACGCAATGACATTTTTTTCTGCCCCATGTGTCGTTCTTCCGAGTTCTCTCTTGCCAAAGAGCAGAACTCGTGTTCGTTCGATCCTCGTTCGCGGATGGATGCTCCAAAGGTGTGGAAAGCAGAAATGGTCTGCTTGTGCGTCGCGTTCGGCTGCGCTAATCGCGCGAAGAAGGCGTCGGGGATCACCTTTCATCTGTAAGTACTGAGGGTATCTGTTTGTTTTGGGTTTCGATGGCATTACTAGAATTATAACGTTATGAGTGCACATTTGCCCGCCGTTTGTGCGTGATGTAAAGGGAAAATTTGCCGTAGCACCTGCCGTCCGCTTACTGAGCATACCGTACGCGCTTGTTTACGCAGATATGCGAATGTTTTCGCTCGTAGTTGTGGTGGTCCTGTAGTCGCTTGGCTGCACGAAATCACATGTTTGTAAATATGTGGGGCGCAAATTGTTTTTCCGCGCTAATTTAAATGCAGAGTATTGCTAAGGCAGTTACCGTCAAAAATCAAGGCACTCTTGTTTAATATATTTCTTTTACATTCGGCCATACGTGAATGCACTGACGTTTCACGTTAGCGCTGTTTCGTAGAAGTTTTTGATGCACCGCAATGCTCTTCCGCGTTCTTCGTCCACATGATTTTCTTATCAATAGCACGCTGCTCGCGTCCGAACTTGCGCGGTCAACGAGGTTGTGAATGTGATTGAGTAATCTCCTGCATGCGAGTAGTTTTCTTATCAATAGCACGCCACTATTGTGCCAACGTGCTTGGTTAATATAGTCGTGCATCCAATGAAGTAACCATCTGGATTTGAAAAATAAAGTCAATGCGAGTCCCACGCCTTATGTAAAGTGCACGCGGAATAAAAAAAAAAAACCTGCTTTAATGTGCTTCAGTGTGTGCCAAATCCATTTCGCAAAATATGGTTGAAAAGCTGGAAATAGACCCGCCGCGTTGGCTCAGTGGCTAATGCACTGTGCTGCTCATCCCTAGAACGCGGGTTCGATTCCCTGCCGCGGCAGCCGCTTTTCTGGTGAAGGCGAAAATCGAAAACTACGGTGTGAACGAGATTTCGGTGCACGTTAAAGATTCCCCAGGTGGTCAAAATTAATCCGGAGCCCTCCACTACGGCACGCCTCATCGCCTGCGTTGCGTCAGCGCGTTAAACCCCACAATGAATCAATCAATCAATCAATCAATCAATCAATCAATCAAAAGCTCGTGCTTATTGGTCTTCGGCAAGGGCAAAACTGGGCATGTTGTTTAAACCAGAAAACATGCATTTGCACTACATATAAAGATTGCAATATCCTGATGGATATGATTCTTGCAGTACTGCTTAAAAACCATTCGAACCGCTACTGCATTATTATTTATTAATCATTAATGAATAAGCATTCATTAATCCTAGCCACGCCGATAAAAGAAACAAGCGTCAAATAATCGCGCTTTCGCGTGTCCCGCACTTCCAGCGTGAAATCACGGCTAATAGTGACCTTATAACACGGAATCTCTTGCCATGGCGCGCAACATGAGGTAATTTTAATGTTAAGGGGGCGTCTATAGCCTTAGCTATACCGAATAAACGTTTATTGAAATAAAATCAGGGGTGGTGCCTTTAGCATAGCGCTGCGCGTTTTCCCGCATCGACAGCTCTGTTGACCACCGTAAGATATACACAGGCGAACTCGCTCCTTGAACCATATCTTACGTCAAAACCTTACGCGCAAGGCAAAATTCAGTCTGCCCTCAAATATCATAATCGATATACTAGCTTACCATCGTTTTCTCCCTTGCAAAGCCAAAAAAAACGCGACCGCACTTCAGCGTCCCTGCCGGCGCAGCGCCTTTTCTACCCACGGCAATATGGCCGCCGACCGGTTCGCCCGGCTTCACCTCCCCGCGTTGCCCGCTATGGGCGGCCTCCACTCCAGAAGTTTTATACAACCTCCTTGGGTATTACACGTGTTAGGCTTTCTCCAACAACTCCTGCGTTATGCACGAAAGCCAACCTCGTGGGGCATGCTCACATGTTCTACAAAGTCGATGTAGTATTACTCTATATTTTTTCGTAAGTTCAGAATATCCAAAGTCTTGAGATACCTCAAAGGGCAAAACTGCGCCGCAAATTTAATTGAATAGCGAATAATGTCTGTGCAGTTAGGAATAATTCCACACCTCTGTTAACAACCTTCTAGGTGGAGTTACACCCGGCACAGATTTTATGCAAGTAGCCTTTTGAAGGCGTTTTTAAATTCACAACAAAAGTGCATGATGAGGTAGAAGGGATTGTTAAGCCATTTTACTTGGAATTATACCACATGTGTGTTTATTTGCTCTGCACTAAATTTGAACTTTTGAAATCCTCCCTTTGCGTATGGCCAGTTTTATTGGTCACGTAAGACCAGTTGGGGACTAGCTTTTAGTAATGCCGCAGATGTGCAGTCGTGGACAAGGGAAACGCGATCACAAAACTAGGACCAAGACAAACGAGTAGCACAATCTCTTTCCGTGCAAGCCAAGTCAACGCGTGGCAAAGTTGGGAAATGTGGCTTCCCAAATTATGCCGATAGTATGCCATTATCAGACCTCGTTCGGCAGCATTTTTAAATTTTGTGTGTTCTGGATTGTAGTTTCGTTATCACATTGCGTTTGTCCATGCCTGTACTCACCTGACTATACATTCCGGATATGTTGATGGTGTGTTCTTCCTGAAGCCAAAATGTGTTGAGGATGGCCTCTTGCTTGAACAGATTAAATATCTACCCACCTTAGTGCTGGCTTAGTGGCTGAGGCGTTCTGCTGCTAAGCCCAAGGACGCGGACTTTATTCCCCCGGCCGCGGCGGCCGCTTTTCTGATGGAGGCGAAAAGCGAAAATGCCCGTGTGTTCGAGATTTCGGCGTACGTTAAAGATGCCCATGTGGTCAAAATTAATCTGGAACCCTCCACTACAGCGCGCCTCATCGCCTGCGTTGCGTTGGCGCGTTAAATTTCATAATCAATCAATCAGATTAGATAGCTTCATGTCACCTGTGCCTTTAGCTTAGAAGAAAGTGCATTAATGTCAGAAACCTGTATAGGGCTTATAGGAGCCATGAAGAGAAAACAAAAGTTTGCTTTATTCGAAAGATCAGGTGTTTCATAGTACCCCAAGCGCTTTCCCGGAAGCAAATGATGCTTTATTCACCGAGAAATGAGGCAATTTGAAGTCAAATTTTTAAATCTCCCACTAAATCGCACATTTCATGACGTGAACAATGGCGTCATACAAGCCGGTCCATGAAACAGATACTTAGTATGTCGACTCCATATAGCACCCACACGCGGGAGTCAGACAGGAACCGGAAGTCGTGCCGAAACCGAGACGGCGACCATTTTAAAAATACTAGTAAAACCTAGTGCACCCGCAGCCCTAGTCATGGAATTGCGTGATCCGGACAACAAAACTCTCGCCGAGGAGCTCGGGCTTGCATTTAACAACCTCACACCACTTGAACGTTCAATGCTTCTGCACGAGCGGTAGGAATTGTGGGATACACTGATGGACCGAAAGCGACCATTCCGCGATACCCACAACAGACGAACGCCAGGCCGTCGGCACCGCTGCCTCGTCAGCCCCGTCGCGAGTGACGAATACAGACTGGCACGTATGTGCCGTATTACGGTTAATAACAGTTCAATTTCAGTAGCAGTATCGCTTATGCCAGTTGGCCGGTGTCGTGTATGGAAAGCCGTTCGCGCGAGCTCTCTGCTCCGACCAGAAAGATACGAGCGGCAATGCGCGGTGTGTACGGTATTTTTTTTTTCAAGCTCAGAGCGCTTTGCGGCGATTTGACGAAGTCGGCGACGAGCGCCAGCATGTCCCTGGAGTGAGCTAACGTAAGGTTCCCTGCCGTAATCACTTCGTCGGAAATGAAGCGAGCACACTCGTACTTCCTTTAGCTCCCTTTCTCCTCCATTTGCAAAGTTCACAAAACGTAACAACTTGCTTCGCCGAGGTTCGTCGTTGGGCAGCACATGAAAGGAGATCTCTTCACCGGCGGGGATGTCGCACTCCCTCGACGATTTGCCCGTACTACATGGGCATTTCAGGACGCAGCAACGAAATTTCATTGTAAAGTACTCGAACAAACTGAAGTTTTCAGTGGTTGTAAACTGGAAACGAGCTCGTAACGGCAGCAGCAAGCCAACACCATTCCGAAACTTCTGCGACGACTGGCACTATCTCGTCGCTGCTTGCTGTTCCTTACTCCCCTCGTTTCTATTTTTACCTTTGCTGGTTGGTGATATGATGGCCAACCTCCTGTCAAGAGGTTAAGATACCAAGCAAGGTCGCGGCTGTGCGTGTTGGGACGGTTCGTTGGCCCCGAAGAGCCTCGAACCCGAAAATTCGTCTGCGCGACTGTGGCGACGCTGATATGTCGAGTTCGGCCAGCAGTAGTTTCGTACGCATTGGCGTACACGTTTGCGTGTTTGTTCGGAACTTCAACCGTTTACTCTACCGTTCTTAGTGTCATAAAAGGAATGTGCAGTATGTTTAATGGGCATATAGCTCACTATGCAAACTGGTAAGCCCTGCTAACTTGCGTTTGCTTTTGCCGGTCTCCGCCAATCGCAGAGCATTCTAGTGTGACATCATAGGTTCTGTTGCGGGAAATGAGCTGGTGGGTCGCATGGTCATTACCTTTTTTCCTAATTATGTAGCTTATTTGAGCGAAGTTTGCGTTAAAAGTGGTGTCAGTATGGTTCTAACGAGGCAATCTTTCGAATGAACCAAACTTGTGTTTTCTCTTCATGGCTCCTTTATGGAGGGGTTTAATTAGTACTGCACACGGCACTAACACAACTTAATAATTTACTGCGGTCATCTACAGTGCCACATGTGTATAGGCAAAGGTTTAAGCACATTTATTCTGCTTGCTTTGTTGGGTGTTGACATCAGGAGAAAACGGTTTGCGTACAAATGTAAGTAAAAAAGAAACATGCCTGCATATCAGGTGAATACCCTAGCACCACCTGTTTTCTGCAAAATTTTTCTCTGGTGCCGATCTGAAGATTTATTGTGCAGGTCTCGCATACCCCTCTAATGCGTACAAAGTTTCGTGACTCACCAATGAGTGAAGCACTCACCAGAAAAGCCTTTCATTTTCCAGGGTTTCCCGGAAGTGATCGACCAAAATGTCAACCTCACCGAAGCTGTTCTTGAGGTGATGCTCTCAAAGGTGAGTTTGGCTCTGTTGAAACAATGTGCTGTGCCTCTAGATTTCAGCAAGGGTCTTTGAAATGATACTTCAGCATTGAAAAAGGGCCGTGCTGATTGTTGATTTGCTGGTGGAGTGAGGAAGAAAAAAATGAATTATTCTTGCAGAAGGCATTCCTATTTACCCAACCTTTCATCATTTTGCGCAGAGCCTATCTTAAAGTCCAAGGTGAATCCCCAAAAGGCATTCCAAGCACGAAACAGCGTTTTAAGTGCGAATGCACTTTATAAGCGACCCCAAACCTTCCACCGCCGGCGGCGGCGGCGTCCGCAGTCCTCCTCTCTATATAAAAAAAAAAAAAAACAGCATCCGGCGCCAGGTTTCGATCCGAGGACTTTGCGGCCGCAGCGCGACGCTCTACCGACTAAGCCACGGACGCGACGCTGATATCAGTGTTAGTAACGCGCCTTATATCTTTAACGCATTCAAACTACGTCGTCAGCGGCGTGCGTTGGCGACTCAGCGGCGTTATAGCGGCTTGATAACTGCGTGGTGTACACGTGATACTACAAACCCGATGGAAGAGATGGAAGAGAAGGCGGCGAGGCGGTGGGCTGCGGGGGCCGAGCGCAAGCGCCGCAAGCGGGCCGACAACCGTGCATTCGCACTTTCACATTCTCCCCCTCGGGGAAATGCGGGGGAATTTTTTAAATTGCCTGCTTTGGAGAGAGCCAGCCGCCTAAACCTAAATGGATATCCGCCCCATCTCTTGTTCCACCCCATCTCTTTACGGCTGCTACTGTAAGGCAGAAAAATCAGAAGGCCTTGTACTGCGGCAGCGGTGCTGGGTTGTTACAGGTTGGCGCTTCCCAGGGCCGTAGCCAGAAATTTTTTTTCGGGGGGGAAGGTTATGGATTTTGGGAACGAGGTAGTTTTGCTGAAAGCAACAGTAAGTACTGCCTACGGGCTGCCTGGAAAGGTTTCGGGAGGGGTTTGAACCCCCAAACCCCCCCCTCTGGGTACGGCCCGGGTGCTTCCTCGTGGCACGCGTTTAGCAGTCACCTGGGCAAAGCAGGGGACTGCAACCCTTGCTAAACTGGGAAGATAAAGTTTATTCACTTACTCAGTCAGTAGCATGGTGGTGAACCCCCGAACAATTGGATTTAGATTTAATTATGCGCAGTTGTGCGCGACATTCTTTGGTCACTACTTTGGCTCAGAATTTTGAAATGCACTTTCACTGTGCGAATAGCACGATGCCAAGACCATTTGCGAATAGCACGATGCCAAGACCATTTGGGAACTTGCCAATGCTGTCAATAGTCGCACCAACATGAGAAAAAAAATGTGGTTGATCCCGCTTTCATAGGAATCGGTAAACACAAGTAAAATGTACCTTCAAAGGATCAGTTGAATGTTTATTCTGCATCGATATGATCTTGCACATCGCTATTTATATTTCGTCGATATGGCACCGCCAGATGTATCAACATTAGACACTGGATTGCACACGTTTTAGCACTGCGTAAACCCGAATGAAACTACACGCGCTCGCAAACCATACGAACGAAACCGAACGGGTTGCCAGCGAATCGTTTGGTGAACTCGCAGTCTGCTGCAGCGAAAGAGCATTATTTGCGGGCCTGTCTTGTGGGTGTGCTTGGCGAGCGACGACGTGCTGGTGCGTCGCTTTGGCAAATGTGCGACCACCGCGTTCCTGCTCCGTGGAGTGTACGGCAGACAGTTGTGTTGTGACGAGCTCAGCTGGCACTAACCAACTGTCGGCGCACATTAGCATTGTGATGCAATACTTCGCTTAACCTCTCTGAGACGGCAGCACCATCTAATTGGAGGAGGATACAGGAAGGATTTATGGTGCGTTCATACCTCCATCTGTGCTTCAGCTCCTAGTGCAGTGGGTAAAGCGTCTGACACTTCCCGTTGCGGCGACAAAGATCCCGGCTCGAATCCTGGCGCGGTCGCATCAATGAAACTTTTCTGACGATGTCATCTTCGTGACGGGTTTGACGTCAGTCAGATCTTCGTGGATCCCGGCATAAAACACTTTCGTGTTAAAAAACAGGGGGGTACAACTTGTCTACTAACCTTTTTGTAACCCGCCGCGGTGGCTTAGTGGCTAAGGCGTTGCGCTGCTGAGCACGAGGTCGCGGGTTCGATTCCCGGCCGTGGCGGCCGCTTTTCTGATGGAGGCGAAAAGCAAAAACGCCCGTGTGTACGAGATTTCGGTGCACGATAAAGATCCCGAAGTGGTCAAAATTAATCCGGAGCCCTCCACTACGGCGCGCCTCATCGCCTTCGTTGCGTCGGCGCGTTAAACCCTACAACCAACCAACCAACCTTTTTGTATGACCCTCTGTCGGGCCACTGCCACATTGAAGCACACACATCGGAGCTGACCCTGGCTCAAATAAAACTGCATTTGAACTCAGAGGCGCTGTATTGCTCTTAGATGATAAGGATACAAGGAGGCGCAAAGCCCTAGGAGGAAGTTTGTGACAAAGTGCCCCTCAGCTTTGAGTCCCAGCGGGTGGGCTTTCCCCCTTCCCTTATTTCTCCCTCCCTCTGGTTGCAGTTGCAGAAGTACCACGAGGGCAGCAGACACGCACGGCCACCTATCCAGCTGGCTGGCGTGGTCCAGATCAACATGGACCAGGCAGCGCTGCAAGAACCCCTGGTCTGTCCACGTCGGCTAGTCTTGTCACGTGACACCATTAAACGGCACTCCAGTTGAAGACCATCAGTTCCGCACTAATGCATGACTGGCGTCTAAGGAAGCCGTGCTTGGGCGAGCGTGCCAAAGGAAGCCGTGCTTGGGCGAGCGTGCCATTGTATGCTGGGGAGGAACGTTCCACTTGCCCTTGGCACAGCTTGTGAACCGGCTCAAAGGGTGCCTCCTGTAGCTGCAAGAAAAAATGGGAATGTTATTGTAAATTGCTAAGTCAAGTTGCTTTATTAATATGAACTAGGAGCTGCAAAAGATTTAGTATTCGTCAGGAATCATTTGGAAGCTTCATGCAAGGGGAGCAAGAAAAGAAGTCTCGCCACTTTAGTTGATTTTGGCTTCACGAGTGAAGAGAAGCGAAGTGGCTAGCCGAGCCAATTAGGAGAGTCTGCTGTGCTGGCTCTCGCAACACCACATGATTACAGTGACAAATTTCCCTGACACTCTACGGTTGAAGGCATGCAGTCTAATCTAATGGTGGAGTGACGAGTTGTAACAGTGAGGATACCATTGAACAGGATGTCTGTCGGGCAACGTGGAATTGGGCAAGACCGTGCCTCTAAGTGCAAGGGTGGAGGTTCTACCCTCGCTGCTGCCAAAGCCATTTTTGGGACAGAGCCAAAAAACAAAAACGCCCTTGTTTCAAGTATTCAGTGCCTGTTAAGGGTCCCTAGTTATGAACCGGGAATCGTAGGATCCAGGAATGTATCCAGGAATGTGTACTGTACAACCACATTGCGAGCTACCGTTCAAACATTCATTGTGTATCATCACTGAAACAAGTGCCACTTAAAAACAGATGTACAATCTTTATTTAGTCCCTCCCCCCCACACATCAGGGTCTTACAAACAGCGAGCATGGCGTTAACTTATGCTTTGTATTTACGTCTTGAGGGACCGGCATTCTTACCGTCTAGAAGAACGGATGCCGCAGAGAGGGACGCAGCCCAGCCAGCCACATGTGCGGAGAGTACATGTCTCTCCAAAACCGGTCCCTCTCCCAAAATCGGTCCCTCTCCGGTCCTTTTCCCTCTCCAAACCGGTTTCCAGAGAGGAAGCGCGTGCAAATACGCGTCGCCCTTCACACATGGGTCTGGTCCTTTATGCTGGCGAGACAACTGGATAAGAATGCGCGCCAGATTGTACTTTTTTATTCGCGCGTCGCGTTCGCAGTGCAGAAGGCGGTTGCTTATCAGCACAACATACAAGTTGTGAAAACCCCCGGCGTCACGGCTCGGCTCGCTATCTCCAGAGATCGAAACAGAAATGGGTGGTTGCTCATCTGCACAAGGTTCTAATCACAACAACTTAACACGCCCGGTGGGTGTGGAGGGATCGCTATCCTCGGAGGTGGGCTGACAGCAAGGGCAGTTGTGGTTGTCATGCGAGTGCAAGCGGACCATGTGAGCTGAAAGGTGTCCTTTTTTTTTTTAATTTCTATGTCTATGTTAGAAAAGTGCTGAAGAAAGCATGATGGTGGAAAATCGTTTTTTTTTTTTTAATTTCCTGCGACCCTAAAACGATGGCCCAGCTGTACCGGTCAATCAGCGGACCTGCCAAAAAACCGCGCTATAAACGGTATTGCATTTCGAACCACCGCATTAGTTTGTGCTCTTATGCATTGAGTTCTATGGGAGGCCTACCAGTCGCCAGGAAAAGCCGCGTTGTATGCGGTGCCGCACTATAAGCAGTTACATTATTAATGGTCTACACTGTATATAGTACTAGTCAAACTTTCAGCTTACTAAATGTTGCCAGACAGGCAGTCTGACTACCTACACAACAGGCTTGGTTTCAGTTTCAATATCGATGAATGCTTTGCCTTGGTGAAGAAGCGTGGTTCGAAAATTTTTGAAGGAAGATTGTGCTAGAGCCGTCTGTTATTACTGCCATCACACGAATACAGCGTACTCTCGTTTAGAAGAACTCGAAGCGACTGTGAAAATTTGTTCTTATTATAAGAAATTTGTCATAAGCGAAGGTTTTTTGCATTGAGGGTGTTACAGGAGAGCACAAGTGTTGTTCGTTTTAACCATGGAGTTGGTCCTAACTGAGGTAGCCTTAATGGGAGTCTACTGTATAAATATTACCCAAACATTGATGTCCCTTTAAAGGCCCTCTGACTGTTTTGTCCAGCAAATACTTGTGCTGCACACTCTGTAGTCCAGGTAACGTAATCTCCTATTCTAAGGCTCAGTGTTAACCTGTACCTGAAGCTGCAAATGAGAGAAATTACGAGAAGCCCTTTGGGACGTTATTAAATTTTTGCCGTACCTGTGATTTTTGTGCACGTTTCGCACTTTTTAAAACAAAAACCTTTTTCAGATATGATGTGTTTGGGACTGCCTGCCGATGCACGTTTAGCATAAGATCTGTCGAGAAGTCTTTGGCCTCCTTGCCTGTGTGTGTTGCTTAAAAGCAAGCCGGCATGAGTGTCTGTGCACCGTCCGCTGTTGCGAGCAGGGCCACCTAATCCTGGGCTGCCACCGCTGCCTCATGGTGGCCAAGAAGCATGGCCGAGCTTCAACCGAACACGGGCCGGAGGATGCCAGCAGCAGCGCCCAGCTGCAAAGACTGCTGGGGAGCTTGACGGACGCCATGGCGGACGCCGACCTGGGTGTCTTTTCACTGGTAGGGGGGCTTGGTACTATTTGTTTACTTACTCAGCACCACATGGCATTAGTTACAGGTGGCAAAGGAAGAGGATTTGTACACTGATTGGTGCCAGAATAACGATATACTACTAACGGGGTGTGAATGTTGCTGCTGAGTGATAAAAACATAGATGTGCTTTCAGGGGGAAAGTGTTAGTGGTGAATAAAGCAGTGAATTAGTGAAAGGGCTGGCTGTAAAAGCTGTCTTACGAACAGCTGTGCGCAAACTGACGGGGAGGGGAACACGTGAAGGCAACATGGCAAAAAAAACCCCGAAATTTGCATTTTTGCATCTGCCCCGTTCCACGGGATTCGCTTGTTCCTATTTTACTGGTAGGTGCTGGGTGGCACCTTGGCCCACGAATGCACATGGTGACTTCCACAGCCACAGTCGATGCTCAACTGGTCCACTGTGGCAGGACATGCCGCCGGACCTTTTTGCCCTCTGACAATGCTGGGTCGTGGGAGACTGGGGGCCCTGCCAGCTGTGGTCAGGGGTGTGTCGCTAGGGTAGAGGCAGCTTTCCAGGCGTGCATTATCCTTTCAAGGGTCCGCACTCGACCAGGGACGCCTGTACCCAGTTGCCTGCACTTGTGTTTTCATCATGTGTTCCCATCAATTTGCGCGTAGTGGACCACTACGAAGTCTCGCAACTTTCAACCTGTTTATTGAAGAGGCTGACGTGAAAGCTGTTCCACAGATCCATTGTTGATTGCCTAGAGGGGGAGGGGCGAAAGGGACCTTGTAATGACGGCGTCTTCATCGTGCCATGGGGTGGGTTACGACTCTGCTCTTTCTTGTTTTTTCCCTTTATTACCATATTTACTTGATTGTAATGCGCCCGCAATTCTAACGCAAGTGGCAACTTTTAATTGCATCCAGAAAGAAAAAATAAAACTGAGGAAGGAACACGAGGACTGACTTTTTGTCACATCGAGCAAAAAAAGAAGAAGAGGAGCCAGTACTAAAGTACTCATGCGAAGCCTGCGGAAACATGAAAAAGCACATTTCTTTTTAAACACTGTGACTAGATGCCCACCTCTGCTACTTTAAACTTCACGGGAGACCCATCTGTTAAGCGACGTCGATTGTTTTGAGCTGTACCAGTTCAACACTCACCGCTGTAAGGCGGCTATGCTGTTCTGTGAGGAAATCAGCAATATGCTTCGAAACACTTGAGGGCAACGAAAACCATGCAGTACGACGCAAAAACAAAGGCAAAGCGCTGCACGACAGATTGTAGTTAATTGGCTTGTAGTGGCTTGTAGTGGATCCATATGGATCTGGCACATGTTGCCAACATAGATCACAAAATGGCCAAAACTGCAGTCGTTGATGAGAATTGGGTGCAATCGATGAGAATCGATTGTAATGCGAAGGTCGACTTCAGGTAGCAAAATTTACAAAAGGCTCGCATTACAGCCAAGTAAATACGGTAATGCCAGCTCTCTCATAAAATATGCTTACAAATTTAAGCCTAACATTTTTTTTTTCTGCAGCCAAATCTGTTTCTATCGATCCCTTGTCTTGCGCATTAGTAGGGGTAAGCGATTATTCCAAGACTTTCAAATATCGAAGCGAACAGTGCAATATTCGACATTGCTTCAAGTGAAATTGCACCATTCGAAAATGTCGAATAAAATTTCGAGGTACTATCTCAGAGTTAAAGAACATGCATGGACGTTCTGCTCTGGTGATGTGTGGCCAAATGGCAAGAGGACGGAGGCGCTTTTGGGCCGCACCCCCGTCTCCTTGGCCACCGGGTCGACTCTGCCCTTTTGCCCCTCCTTTCCCATGTGATAAAATGGTGGCACTCAAGCTACCTCCCATCAATACTCGCTAGATAAGATAAGATAGGAAAGACCAGCTGTGTGCCGTCATAGTCCCCCACCCCCCCCCTCAGTTTTCTAATAAATGATGCCCAAATGTATCTTTGTTCAAAACCTGTAACGTTTCTCTTTTTTTTTTTTTTTCCCCTAAATGGGACACAAAGAGGCAATGAACCTGTCTATTTTCATGCTGCTAGACACTGAGATAATGCTTTCTTGGCAAGCAGGTGTTGGCACTGGTGTTAATGGTAATGCGCTTGCTTAAATTTGGGTCTCGGCTCTTTCTATGCATTCATGTTATTCATGTTAGGCCGGACATGCCCTTCCGGAACCCTTGTTTAACATTCTTGTAGCTACATGCAAAGATTAGTTCTTCCTAAAAGTCAAATACGAGCTTTGTTGGAACTGGGAAGGGGCCCGCAAGCATGTGCAAAATCACAGTGATCCACCATGACATGAAAGCATGCAGATGAGGCTTTCGAAATCATGCTAATTTTCATAGCTTTGCGTTGCCTCAGTTGCTTCTTGCTTTTTTTTTTTTTAAGCTGACGTGAAGTTTTGTGAAACTGGCATTCACGTTTCTTTTTGATGAGAAAATTCTGCTAACTTTATACCTTATTAAATTATAAAGTTATACCACAAGCTACGCTTGTAAATTTGGGTTTTCCTTCTGAGAATTGCTCGATAATCTCTTTGATTCGAAAGCATTCGTTTTGGTTCGTGACTACTTGAACAAAATCGTTGTTCACTTTGAGAACAGACATGACCATTTGCAGACCACAGCAAATGATTATTTCGACGTGTAAAGCTTGAGTGTGGTGTGCAGGACAAGATGTCCGACGTGGGTGCCAGCGTGGTGGGCCAGAAGAACCGGCTCCTTGCCACCGAGCTGAGGAGCGTGTGCGAGGCGCTCATCGAGCACTCTCTCTCCTGGGGGGGCTGGAGGTGGGTGTGCTGGGTGCGCATGCACCTTAGGGGAACACTGGACCCTTAATTAACTCTTTCAGTGTCATGGACGTACATATACGTCCTCTGCAAACGCCCTCAAAATGGTCGATTACGTATATGTACGTCACTGCTTGTATGTTTAAAAAGCGCACCTTTTTCGCCAACTTCTCTTTCTTGGCATGTGCGTCCACACTACGGAAATACGTCAAGTTATTTTCTTCCGACGAGGGCTCTTTTTAAAAATTTTTTTATGATTTACTTCAGCAGCGCGCCAGCTATCGCTTGCGCATCTGGTAACGAGGGGGCACGCTGGGTATCGCCCACTGGGTGCCCGGGCGCCGCTCACTTCTTGTGCCTGCCACAGACCAAGGGTGCATGCGAAACTGATGAGGCTCTTTTCTCCTTTTCTTTGTATTTTATAGGAGTGGTGCACCGTCTAGCGTGCGCGCAGCTGGTTTTAGTATCGTCCTTCGGGCGCTTCCTGCATTTCGTGCCCGTGAAACTCATGTCTATCTGATTTCGATCCTCTCAAAAGGTGCAAGCTTGTTACTCTCGTTTTTATTTAGAATTTTTCTTGTGTTACTCATGAATAAACCACATGTATGTAACAACACAAACAATTTTTTTTGCCACTTTATGGTCACCCTAAAAAATTGCGATAATTTTTTCTCGAAATAGATTCATTTTTCATTCATAGATTCATTCATTTTTAGCTTGCGGGACATTTGAAATCATTGGAACTCTGTGTCCGCTGGACGCTGTTTTCACACAACTCGCCACTATGGCAGGTTCAAATTTCACTCTTCGCACGGTCTCTGCACGCGAAATATCAACAAAACATACCAAAATCGAAAAATGAGTTGTCAGTAAATACGCCAGATGGCGTTAGTTGTCCGCCAGGCACCGTTTTTAGCTTTCGCGGGACATTCGAAATCATCGAAACTCCGTGTCCGATGGCCTATGGCGCCGTAAGGAAAGAGTTAAGCACATTTAACTGTGCACCCTTTGAAAGAAATGTTTGAAGGGAAAAAACCAGTAGCAGCTCTTGTTAAACCACGAAGTGTTACACCCCAGTAGTTTATTTTTCTGCTGGAGATCTGTGTTGTGTTTTTTCTTTTCGCTCTTCCTTCTTCACTCGGAGGAAAACTGTCTCCTGGGGCAGTGGGATCTCACTAATTCAACGCCACTTGGTTGAAGTGGATGCTGACTGGTGGTGTTTCAGTTCATCCGCTGTCGTAACAAGCATTTAAAGTTACTCTGCACAATTTCTGATCTCCTTTTAGTTGGCAGGTTTTCTGTCTTGGATGTCCTAATGGCTGCATGTATTGTTTCCCCCTGTGTGGTTGG
The DNA here is from genome assembly GCF_048455015.1 of Haemaphysalis longicornis. NCBI lineage: Eukaryota > Metazoa > Arthropoda > Arachnida > Ixodida > Ixodidae > Haemaphysalis > Haemaphysalis longicornis. The sequence continues at coordinate 131,755,752 of NW_027526361.1, forward strand.
TGTGTTAGTGAAATAAATGTAGTGTTGAAATTTCAATTAGTGTGTCGGCACTAACTCTTTTTAAAATAGAGCGTTTGCGTTATGTTGCAATCGGTTCTGGTCCCACTGGCTTCTAGTGTGCTTGATTTTGATATAACGTTGTACCGACACAAAGCACTGATTGTACTGATAACGTTGTACTGCTGATGCGTGAGCTACCGCTGTTTTTTCCGTACGTTCAAGTGCAAGCTGTATGAATAAATGGCTGAATAGATTAATCCTAAACCATTGGCAGGTCCTCGCTCTCATGAAAGCAGTGTACCTATGCAATGCTGAGAGCGTTGCACAGTTTCATAACAAAAAAAAAAGGGCATAGTTTAGTGTAAAGTACAGTCGCCATGCGTCTTGCTCATTCACCAGTGTGAAGAAAAGGATCGTGGAACGTCTTGTGGACATATAAAGTACGTCTTCTACATATAGTTGACTCTTGATGATTTGGAATTTTCTGTTAATTAGAAGCGATATGCTGGTCCCGGCAATTTTATGTGGGATCCAGCGGAAGAAATCGCTCCACAATTTCAATATTGCTTAGTTGGGAGTTAAATTTTTAACAAAGGGCATTCAGGTGACCGTCGTTTCTTGATAAAATTCAAAATTTCCGAGCTCAAAAATAGCACCAATTTCTGTCGTGGACACTTCAGTCTTCGACCTTAGTGGCAAGTCTCAACTAACATGGCAAAACCCGTGCTGCAAATGAAAATCAATGGTGTTCTTGTGCTTTTTCTTTCATTGGAAAGTTCAGTTAATTCAAAGTGTTTTGCGGTAGACTTTGTGTGAATGGGAGTCGAGTGTACCTCACAAGTGCGGAGTGGGATATTTGTGTGGTAGATGATGACCCTCTTTTCACTCCGTATTACGGTAACACTCGTACAATGTGCACACCAGAATCCACGACAGGCCCGTCTTCTGGAACTAAACCACACAACCTGGCCTCCCCTCACAGTGCGAGCAGCGCTGAGGTGTCGCTGAAGCTGTTCAGCCTGCTGTACAGCGCCGAGCAGCTGCTGCAGGCCACCACAGCGGCGGCCAAGAAGGAAGGCCAAGCAGCCAACCCAGCTGGCAAGGGGAGGGGCAAGGCTGGGGGCAGGGCCACCAGCAAGCAGGCACCCCGCAAGCCCCCGCTGCCTTCTCTGCTGAGCGCACCCTTTCTGGCCACATTGCTGGAGAACCTTTTCTGGTAAGGGCCCATCTCGAGGAGTGAATCACTTGCAAAGGTTAAAAACAGGGCTATCGAATCGAATGTTTTTACTGTGGAGTGTTTGTGAGGCTTTGGAGTTGTGCGGCAATGCCAATGTAAGGACACAAGCCACAGATTGTGCCTCGTATAGAGCTAATTTTGATTTGGTATTTTTAATTATCGAGCATTCGAAAAACTGGAGCCCTTCAGCCAGCAGAAAAGCGGCAATGCAAATCCAATCAAACACCGCGAAACTTTCCTCGACTTGTTGTGTTGGTGACGTGTGCCAGCCACTCTCTAACATCATAGATGCCATTGGGTAGAAAAGATGGTTGATCGCAGCCGCTAGTGGGATGCAGGTAACCAATGCCTCACTTTCAGTGGATACCAAGGAACGAGATGAGATGCAGTAGTGGAGAAATAACTTGGTAGAAAAGTAAGAGTAAGTAAAGTAAGTAAGTAAAAGTAAGCAAGTAGGAAAAGTAAATCACGCAACATAAGCCAGTCATGGTAGCCCATCTGGATTGAACTGTCGGCAATTTTCAATTTCCCGGTGACATCGTACCACCTCTCACTCCAATGCAATTCCATGCGAGCAAAGTGTGCATTCGTACTTTAGCATGCAGTGTGTGACTGCCAAGATGACTGCGCATCTATGCAGACTTTTATCTCTGTCGATATCTCAGATAGTAAGCAGTTGCAGTTTTAGCACAAACTATGATGGCGTGCTCCCCAGTGCCATCCAGGTCCTACAAAACGGCCTTGAAATTCGTTTGTCAGGTTCGTATTTGTCTTCCAGGATAAAACCGTGACCCTGCCAGGTTTCATCAGCTCATTCACTCGGAGTGTGCTAAATCAGTGACTTTTTAAAAGGGTTGCTGTTTACTTAGTCAGCCTCACACCTCACTTGCACAGTGGCCAGCTCAAAGTGCTCGTGAAAGAAAGAAAAAAAAAATACCGATCCAGTTGAATCCAATCCACTGCAGGACTAGCCACCACTAACCACAAACAAGAACACTTCAGGTTAAAAATCTAGCATCAGAGAGCAATTTCGGACGACCCACAGGATCAGAGTGGTTTGACTGGCTTGGCCAGTGTGTGATGATGGTGGTGGTGGTGGTGGTGGTGGTGACACTACCCCTTCCCCCGTTACCCCAGCTCCCCGTCCGAGTACAGCGGCCTGTCGGGGCTCCTGGAGGACGCCACTTTCATGCAGTACGTGGTGAACGCGGCCCGGAGCGAGCTGGCGAGGGCTCAGGATGCGGGCACCTTTGAAGACCTGTACAGGGACCGTCTGCTGCGGTCGCACTTCCGCATAGCCCGGTGAGTAGCCCGGGGGGGACTTGCATCAGAAGGAAGCAGTCTGACAGCCTCTGTGATTACCGCATGATCGGTGTCGGCTGTACTTTCTCTACTTCTGCAATTGCTGGAGGGCTGAATTTGAATTCCAGTTAGAGCAGAAGGTCAAATTTAAATACATAGACTCAGATCCTGACGGGGCCGAGATTGAAAGTTGATGCACTGCCTATCCCCCCGCCTCACTTTTCTTTCGCCTTTTGTGATGACAGCTTGTCGCTTTGACGTAAAAAGTAAAAAGTTCAGGCTTCCCAAATGGCAGCGTAACTATGCAGAGTGCACAATACGGTTGTGTCCCTCCTGTAGTGTGCAGTTCTCGGGGAGTGCCAGTTCCAGTGAGTGCTCATACTGCTCTCCAAGTCGGCAATAGCATGACAGTACTGTTTTTTTTTTTGGTAACAGCATGCCAGCACTTTTACTGGCCAGCAGCGTGTTTTTGAAAGGGGTGATGGTGGGGCAACTCTTTCACAGCACGCATTATGATTGGCTTCTTGTCCGCTTGCGTTTGAAACAGAATTTGTGTTGCCCACTTTATTCTATGTCGTTGCTCTTTTATGAGGTGTTGTCCGGCTAGTTAGTCTATGCTCCCATGATATTTGAGCTCGAGTTCTTTGTGTGGGTGCACACGAGGACACCATTGTTCTGCAACCAACTGCCAAGCGCCAATCCGTTGACACCTCTGCTGTCCGAGAAGCCGCACTGGCAGCAGCCTCTAGGGACTGATTACTGCGATCCAAAGCACTGGCATTTTGTCCTCGACATAACGTGGCTGCTCAACCCGTGACAACAAAGTCTGCGCGGATGCAGATTTTTCTGTGCACCCGTGAATTTTGTGTTGGCAGGGTTCGAGTGTAGTCAACTTTCTGACACCTTTGTTGCACAGTGCATATCGACATTCCGAAGAGCATTTTTTATTTGAAGGAGGAGCTGAGTCAACCGAGACAAGTGCTGAGTATAGATTGTCAGGTTTGGACAATAATGAATAATATAACTAACTGTGGAAGCGAGACTTTCTGTTTATGTTACCCAAACGCCCAAACAAAATACACAGTGAAGTAGAGGAACTAAAGAACACTGGGGAACTAATAAACACTGGGGAACAGTGACAAAGCGGTATGCAATACGGTAAAGAGTTCAAGCAAGCGGGGAACAGTCAAAGACTGGGAATGAAGGGCTAGGACAAAGTACGGTAATGAAAAGTACACCGTACATGTTCGCCGCTGGAACGGAGTTGCCGCACCTCGTGCCCCAGAGGTGCAGCATGGTGTTGCGTTGTTAAAACGTCCAGGTGGCGTGTCAGGACCGCAGTGTTTGAGCGTGCACCAAGCTGTCATAGCACGGTCATGGCGAACGCAGCTTTCCTGGGGTGTCGCTGTCACCTACCAACGTCTGGCAATCCGACACGCTTGCGGAGAACTCCTGGAGGCTGCAGTTGTGGAGGACCTCTTGGGACACGGCACGGGTCCGGTCACCCGACCGCTGCGCATCCCGGTCACACTCCGCACTTCTACTCTCTGTTTCCTCTCGGTGTTCTTCATGGGATTGCTTCTGCCGCTGGCCGCTTTTGATTGGCCCGTGGCTGGCGCAAGCTGGTGTTGTGGTCTCGAGCCCTCGCCGCCGTGCTCGGGGCCATGACCTTGGCGCCGTGTGCCCTGCGTCGTCTTCTTTGTCATCTCTTGTTGAGTTTCACGTGTTTGCTCCTTGAGGCGGTATTTCCTGTGGTTGCGATTTCTTCACATGATAAGATACAGTACCAAGCTTACGCGTACTCAAATAGTGCATTCAGAAAGGCGTTGATGTAGTATTTGGTTCAGCAGTGTAATCTGAACACTCAACTTATGTGGTGCTCAAAAAATAATAGTCCAGTACCTCCACTTAGTTTCTCCAATCTGCAGTCATAGTGCAAGTTTTTAGAGCCCAGCTCTTAAGCGTCCGTTCCTGTTGCTTCACATTGCTATCGGCCTTGGTGTAACCGAGGAAATGAAGAGGACACCGAAGATAGAGCAAGCAGGAAAGTTTTCTGTGTGTGTGTTGGGGGGGGGGGGGGGGGGGCGCAGTATGCCTAAAGTGCATTGCCAAATGGGCTCCTCGGTGGCGACGCACCGCAAGATAATGGCTGAGTAGGACACGCCTCTACACTCGCTCATCACACAATTACTTCCTGAGACACAGCAGCCATGCGCCCTGACCGAGGAGACTGCAGTTCGCGCTGCGCACAAGTTCACGTTGCAGAATATCGTAATCATCGGCCAATATTTTCTTTTCCTGTCCCTCATAATGCGTTTCTGAGCCTTCTTGTTACCTTGTATCTCTAGTCGGAATTGCCACGAATGCCCACTGTGCCTGTTCCACGCTCGGTCGCAGGGTCTTCCTGGAAGTGTGCAAGCAGCGGTCGAAGGACCGTGACGACACGGTCGCCTCGGTCTGCATCGAGAGCCTCGGGGGCTTTGTGGGCAGCGTGGCTAGGCACCACGTTGGCCAGATGCCACTGCTACTCGCAACCATGATGGGTGCGTATATCATCCCCCCCCCACACACACAACACGCACACAAGTCACAGCTGCCTCCTTGTTGCCACTACATAGTTCTGGCTCTTTTGCCATTATTGGTGAGCCCTATGCAGCCTAGAACTGTATTTTTTCTCTTATTTTTTTTTTTATTATTCTTTTCAAAGCTGCACTCGTAAAGCATGCTTTAACTCGCTCCCACTATACCGAAGGCATAGCAAGGGAACCACCACGTTATTTTGCTTTCAAAATTACCCGTGAACTGCCGTAATAGTGGGGCTCTACAATTACGAGTGTTGAACTCACCACGAATGGTTGGCAGGTGCTTCGTTTTTCCTCGCCATAGCAGTATGTTGTAAGCGTTGAATAGCGAAGGTGGTGGGAGCATCTGTATCTGAGCTTGCGTGGCAATAACTGCATGCCTTTCAATTAATCCAGTTATAATGATATAACCGCATGCAAAGCTGGGCTCGGAATTATGATCCAAACATGTCAGGCGAATGCTAGGCACCAGTACCATATGCTTTGCTCGCCCAGCAGTTATTGTCGTCTACCCTGTTTTGTCAACTCCCATCCCCATTGTTTTCCTGGGGTATGCTGTTGACCAGAGCTAGGTTCACCCAATACATTGGTCATCTGAATACTCGTCGCGAGGACCTCACAATATACGGAAGAGTAAATACGGATTACATCTCAAGACAGCGCTGTTGCATCCTCATCGCATGCTACGTCAAAAACTGATGCTCTGACCCTGCACGATTTCTTTCAAGTGCTGAGCAAGCAATGAGGTTGTGTGCATTTCACCATTGCCGACTTCTTTTCTTTCTTTTCTTTTCATTTTTTTTTTCTTTCCTGGCTCTGGCTCTTGCTTTTCCCGGCTGTTACGTTTTTTTTTTTTTTTTTTTTTTTCCGGGTGTTGTGAAACAGGTATTAGCGGGGTTCTATCGTATGAGAGATTGGGAGGAATAGGTGTGCAGAGTTGCATAAAGCAGCACACAAAACTGGAGCACAGTTTCCAACAGTAGGAGGGGTTGTTCTGTCCTTGTATAATCTGCCTTTTTCACTGCAGTGTGGCGCCCTCTTGAGGTAGCGACGGAAATCAGATCGGAGGTCAAGGTTAGCGCGGTGCGTCGTGGTTGTTGCCTTCGGCGTGAGCGCGTTGTTTTTTGACGCTCGAAGAGAAGGTAGCTTTCCGTCTCACCTAGTCGCTTTTTTTAAATCTTATACTTCCCCTGACGACTGCAACTGCATCAGCATGCAATCGCCAGGGGAACAATTCATTCTGGGAGGCTTTCTTGCCGTACGGCTGGACGGACTTGGCCCGGTCGACTACCTATAATACCCTAGTTACACAGGTGCAGTTAACCACGGTTAAGCGAACCGCGGTTAGACAAAACCACAGTTTGCAGACGAAATTGCGGTTGCCCCGCTAGCCATGGCTAACGCAAACTGAGCTTGGCCACCTCAGTTCAGTCACGCAAACTGCAGCTCCCGCAGCCGCAGTGCTCAAAATCGCGCAAGTCAGTTCGGACGCAAGTGGCGGCGCATCAGCGGAGGCGAAAAAAAATCACCTGGCGTATCGGAGGAGACGAAGGTTCTCAAATAGCGGGCGCCCCAACGCTGCCCCCAAGAGGCGCTGGCGTTCTTTGCGTTTCTCTCGCAAGCAGCGCGACTTCCCGTCAGCAGCGGCTCGTTTCCCGATCCACCCGATCGACTACGACAAAAGCCACGCTAAATTTGGAAATTCCGCGCGTCGTCCGCCAAAAAATGGATAAACCAGGCAATCATGAAGCGTTTTCAGCACTAGGAAACGATTGGCGTGCTCGTTGGCCGTGCCTGTGAACACGCCGGCGTGCAGTGCCCCCACGGAACTGCTAGCGGCTCGAACCGACCCAGAGCACGGCAGCAACAGCTTATCGCCGCTCTTCGAAATCAACCTGATCGCGGAAAAGAACTTCCACATGCGAGAAAGTGGAAGTGAGTGCGGTGAAAAATTGTGCTATGGATTGTAATTCGCAGTTGTAGAGATAGCGGCGGTCAAATATCCACCGCGATGCTAAGCCTAAAGTTCCCAACACCGAGCAGACATGAGCAAACCAAGCCGGTTGCGAGCAGTTGGGGAAGCCCCTCTCCTCGCCGCGCGCGAGTGCGTTTCGTTTGGGTCTGAAGCGACTCCTTTAACGATATTTCGTTTTGTCTACACTGCTTCTCGTATGTTTTTTCTTGTTAAGTTAAAATTGTGGTACTTCATTTTTCGTTACGCTCACAACCAAGTGACCGCGGTAACCACAATCGGAATTTCGTGTGTAACAGACAAAACCGCAGTTTGTGGTAACCGCGGTTAAAGCTTCGTAACCACGGTTAAACTTAACTGCGGTTACTTCTGCTTCCCATTTTCTGACGGGCGTCTCACAGCCTTAACATAGGCTTCTTGGCGTTGCCTGTCGCGCGTAGCTGATGGGAAGCGAAAAAAAAAACGCCCCTTCTTGTCACCCTAGGCCCGAGAGGTGCATTTGTACGCAGCACACGAAAGCGGCATTGCGTTCAAACGACACAAAAGTGGCTAGATATTTGCAGTAAATGTTGCCGACAATGCATGGGGCTCAGCCGAGTATCGGTGGACGCTGCAGACGGATGGTGCAGTGGCCCTCCAAACAGTTTCTCGCATTCACCGCTAGGGCTTTGCGCATGCGCAGTGGCGTCTTGAAAAAGGCGGATTGTTAGCCTAATGCGTCGCCAGCTATGCCGCAAGCAGTCTGGGGAGCAGAAGGGCCGGTGTCTGGTGCGGAACTCGAAGGAAAGGTGAATCAAAGCAGCCATGTCGTGGCTGAGATTCGCTTGAGCAGCAGGATAGGCCGAACAGACAAAGAAAGGCGTGGACTTTGCAGTGAATGGCATGGTTTTGTAGTTGCATTGTAGTTGGTGGCGCTTCAGTCCTTACTGCCACTGCCAAGTCTCAGTTTGTGGCCAATACTGGCTAAAGAGAAGGCCTTGCCGTTTGCTAACGAGAGCCGTGTCTTCCTTCTTCTCAGGTGCGGAGGGTTCCTCTGAGCCGATGGCGGAGCTGTTAAAATCCCACTTCGCTGTCTACAAGGTGAGCGGGGACTCCCGGTGTCCTTCTGGGGTTGTCACTCGTGCTGTTATTATGGGTTGTGCACTGTAATACTCATAGATGAGTGAAACAATGCCCATGACTCACTAAGTGTTTTCGTGCTGATGTTTCGTTTGTGGCGCACGCATTTGTACATTGGGTGGAGTGTTTTTCAGGAACTCAGTTCGTGCCTAGATCGATAAGGCGGCAGGCCACAGCTGTGCTACGGGTACCTTACAAGGTGCTCGTGTTGTTGTTGTGGTTCTTTTGGCGTGCGTTTTGCAGTTGAACCTTGACTCGCCGATCTCACGATACCCGGAAATGGTTTCGTTAAATTCCCGCTTTGTACACGCGTGAGACCTATGGGCAGGGAGAATGTGAATTTGCTCGTCAATTGCAGAAGTTTGCAAAATTGGGTCGTATAAAATCAAAGTTCAACCGTAGTGCAAGGGTTGACAGCGCTTGCGACGACGTTTCTCTCATTCCTCGCTGTTTGAAAGGTTGACCCAGTAACTCGGACAGCTTCAACATCCACTGCCAACCAACCTGTGAAACAATATGAACAAAAGACCAGCTTGGTCAGAAAATAAAAGCCGCAGCTTTCGTGCTCGGATGAAGCAGCAGTTCTGTGCTCTTATTTGCTTCTTTTCACGACTATCCGTGCCCGTCTGATGCCTGTGCTACGTGGCCACTTTTAGTTGGCAGTTGAACGCTCACTCGGAAGTGCACTCGATAGACGTTTGGTTCGAAGGCCTTGGGAATGGCCGCGCAGAGCGCAGGCGTGACTGTGCTGACTGTGACGGCACCCCTTGGTGTTCCATCCACGCCTCCGTGTGCAGGCCCTGGTGAACGACCTGCTGTCCCAGGGCGGGGACGGCAGTGGGGGGAGGCTGCGGGAGCTGGTTCCCCTGCTGGCCGTGTGTGGCACGCTGTTCCAGTTCATCGAGCCGGGCTCCCTGCTCTTTGCTGAGCTCCAGGACTGGGCCAGGGACATCTGCAGGGAGCAGAGCATTGGTCAGTGGGGGCGCCTGCTGTGGAGCCTCTTCTCCGATGCCTTCTTTGTGTCAATCGCAGATGTCGTTCATCTGGAGTTGAGGGTAGGGCTGGCGATGAAAAGTTGTGTAGCTGCCTGCCTGTTCGCTTCTGTCTTCACCCTTCACGGGGCCATGAAGACGGCATGCAACTTTGTTCAGGTTAAAAGAGCTAACCTCTGGAAACTCACGCGGCTCCATTACAGCCGCAAAAGGAGTCTTCTTAGCCGAGAGTGTGCGAGAAACGTTGAAGATCTTTCAGACGCCACGCTATAGTGATGACTATGGGCAGGAGTCATGTGTGACATGGGCCGGCACCAAAAGAATGCTCGTCAGTGTGTTAACTGCGCAATAGCATTCAACTGATACCATCAAATGGGACTAGAGGGCCCACTGCAATCACCCATTCATGTTTCTTGGCAGTGGCCTAAGTTGGCAGCTGTCAATCGCACAAACAAGATTTTGCGATGTTATAGAGATCAGTCGGAAAGGGGCTGGGGAGGTCGCCACTTCCTCACCTGTTTTCTGTCATCAGGGATGGGGGTTCTACAATTTGATTTTTTATTTACAGCCCTATTGTGACGAAAATCGGTGTGCAGGTGTACTATAATCAGGTGATCGCAAATCTGCAAACAGATTTAGGATATCTTGTCCAGAAAAGAATATATGCTGGAATGAAAACTTTTAAATTACGCAATTTTTTACGGGGGTTTGTGTGAATTTTTATTGAAATAGTTCATTTTTTAAAATGTGCCATGCCTCCTAAATGTTCACTGCACAGGCTTAAGCTCAGAAAATCCTTTCACAGTGGAACCCAGATAATACGACTTTCAATGGACCTTGTGAAAGCATTGTATGACCAGGGTGTTGTATGATTGGGGTGTGGGTAAATGCCGGCCTAGCAGACAGTCTCATGGTACAGGTGGGCAAAGAAATTATTTAAACTTAGCGCGTCCTCGCGTAATTTGTGAACCCCCAGCTGAAGTCGAAGTTTCTAAAAACAAAACACCTACTTTGTGCCCCCCTCCCCTCCACGGCATCTGCGCTAGCCCACCAGCCATCCACTGTGCACTATCCGGCGCTATTTATAGCCTGCCAACTCCGCACCTCAAACTCACAAGATGACGCCGACGTGGCCAAGCAAATTGAGAGGGGAAAAGGCGAGAGTGCGAAATTGCCAAGGCTAAGGGAAACGAACGATGGTACGAGACCGCAATAGAAAAAAGGCAGCAAGAAAAGGAGTGGCGCGAAAACGCAACTTTGTAAGACGGCGATAAGCAGACAGCCGAGAGAGGGGGAGAAAGAGCATCGTGAAAGGCGGAATCTTGGATCGAGCGGATGAGGAAAGTGGGTGCTCGGTCATCACTGTGGGGTTCGTCCTTGCCCCGTGTGCTTTTTCATATGTTTTCGATTTCATTGGTTCAATGGGAAGTTCAAATTCGTGGTCCTGGAAGCCACACCTGGATTTTGACTTCTCATGGTTGGTGCGTTAGTGTTGACTTCTTGCGGTTGCTGCATTGGCATTTTGCTGCCACGTGGGACCGTCGGAGGTTAACTCCCGCCCTTCTGCTTGCTTGCGTCTGTTCAGCAAGTGGTCTGGCCTGCCTGCGGACCTTCGCACATCAAGCAACTTCAAATGGGGGTTAACGATAAAGAAAGGTCGAGACAAGGTGGTGAAGCGGTGTAAAATAATAGGAGAAACGCCGGCTTATCCCCGCCAGGGTCCGTCGTCTGCAGCGGGCTGCTTGCAGCACAGCGTTGTATCATCTGGATTTCTAATGTATTGTTTCTCTGGGGAGTTTGCAAATACCGTGGTTATTCGTCGTAAGACAGGGGGGGCATATCACCAGGGTTCCACGTATTCCAACCTGTGTCCTGTGGCAAGGAGGAGGAGGAGCAAAACTTTGTTAACAGTGAAGGGGAGCGGGTTCTCAGTCCAGGACTCCGTTGGTGCGGCCTGCCGTCTTTTCCCGTTCAGCGAGCCAAAGCTGCTTACTTCGGCTTGAGATAGCAAGCTCACTCTCCCACTGCTCGCGAGTTGCATTGGGGATCGGATCAAGGCCAGGGTTTGACTGGCATGCCCAAACCACATGGTATGGGGTAGCTGGGGTGCTGCAAGTGTCTGCACGGGGGTTAGTACAATGTGGGGTGGATGGCATGGGGTGCGGAAATGTGCTTGTTTGAAGCCGTTGAAAAGGTGACTTGTTCTTTTGTTAGCTGGTCGGCCTGCGGCGGGAAGGTGCGTCGTGTGAGCATGTAGTGTTGGGTGATGCCGTTGTATGTGATGAGTGAGTGGCTTACATGGCACAGTTGTAGGTTCCTGTAGCGGGGTAAAGTAGTCGATACAAATACACACGTGCGAAAGCTTACAAAGCCGTCTAGGACTAAACTGGAGTCTATTAGCGTCCTCGATAAACACGCACCGGTGTTGCCCCCAAAACCGGCGCGGTGCACAGTGCCCCACAACGGTGCGTACCGGCACGGAGCGTTGATCGAGGATAAACGGGGCGGTTCTACCCAGGCGCCATCTCTTAATCTAAGAAATCAACTCATAAAAACGTTCACAAATAGCAATACAGCACTGTAATGAGACACAGCGCTATTAGAAAGTGGTATTTATTGAAGGCCAATGATTATACAGTGTAGACCATTTATAACGTAACCGCGTATAGTGCGGGACCGGATATAACGCGGGTTTTCGTGACCACCGGTTTGCCTCCCATAGAACTCAATGCATAAGCATACCGCTTAAGATGCGGTTGGCCGAAGCACAATACCGTTTATAATGCGGTTTTTCGGCGGGTCTGCTCATGGACCGGCGCAGCTGGGGCATCGTTTTAGGGTAGCAAAAGAAAAAAAGAAATGATGAAATCGGCCATCTGACGCCGCGCGCACCCCTTGCTCTCCTCTAACTTCGACACAGAAGCAAAAAATAGGCACCCTTTAGTTCGCGCGTACGTGATAACCACAGCTGTCCCTGCTTGATGCACCTCGGAAGATAGCGACCGGCTCCCCGTCCGCGCGTGGCAAGTTGTTTCTATTAATCGTGAACCGCATGGCCCGTTTTCGCACACGAATTGTGCACATCGGCGTTGCGCGTGCGTTTTTTTCATGCTCGCGTCTACGATTCCGCGCTCGCGGTGGCTTCGCGTGGCAGTGGGAGGAGCCTGACGACGTGCACCAATGCAAAGACGCGCACCTAATGGCGGGAGATTCGAAGCGCTCCGAGCCGGCTAGCCGCGCCGGAGGTGTTTAGGCTGAAGTCCCTTATCGCCTTTAGGCTTACCGCCGCGGTATTTTTTGATGGGCGCTTTCACAAGCAGCGTGGATGGCAGTTTATATTCCACTTGCGGTCACATTATCAGCTCTTTTCTTGCATGAGCATCTTTGCGTGCGCCTCGTGCGGCATTTCAGCGAGCGGTTAGAAGTGGTCGCTGGAGCTGCCTGCACCGCTTCACGGCCAGTGCCGACGCCATGTTGCCGCCTCTTACCCTCTTACCGCGCCGCACACACTGGGGCTCTTCGATTTAGTCTCGGACTCACCGCGGATAGTCCGCGGGTAGTCCGAGGATTCCCCGAAGCCATAGGGATACATGGGAAAATCGAATGCTGGACTGCTTCTCAGGAAGTCCGCGGTGAGTCCGAGACTGTAAATCGAAGAGCCCCATTACGTCAGTTGTATCCGCGCCGGCGTCGCCGCGCCTGTGGCATGCGCGGCACGTTTTCGCGAGAAATGGCTCCATGCGGTTCACGCTTTATAACGTTGTGCAGATAAGCCACCGCTTTTCCAGAACATGCGAGCCGCGCGAAGATTTCCACCACCAGTACGTTGCGCTGATAAGCAGCCTCCTTCGGCGTCGTGAACGCAAGGTGGGGTAAAAAAAAAAAAAAAATCCCGCTGGCCTGTCTTATCATGTCCTGCGGCATCTTCATAGACGCAAAAAACGCAGCCATGGTCTTTCAAAACACAAACACAACGGAAGTTAAAGCCGCACTCGCCGTTTGTAAGACCGCGCTTTTGCAATGTGCGAGACCCGGCAGCAGCGGCTGATGTTAAAAATAATACGAAATAAAGACTCTTCCTTCGTTTTTCGGCGCTGTGCGTTTGGGTGATAAAAAATTTAGAATGACTTGAGAGGTAGGTGGCGATTTGGTTGAATTCGCGCACGTTTTGGTTATAGTGCGGTACCGCTTATAGTGCGGATTTTGGCGGCTCCCGCGACATACGTTATAAGCGGTCTACACTGTATGTACGCACAACTTAAATCCGTCACACATGCGGAACAACGTACCGCCACCGCTTCCACTAAACAGCTACATACAAGCTGCTTCTCATCTTCGTTTGAGCCATAATGCGAGTGCCTGTTTTGTTCCGCCCTTTCGTTACAGCAAAACAAGTAGGTCTTCATCGTCTAGGCACTCCTGTGACAGTTCATGATAATTCGATCGAACGAAACGAATGTCAATCCCCAACTGTCTGGCAATACATGCAGCCGTCTTTGAAGTACACGAAGTTCGCGTCCTCATTTACAATCTCTGGCCGTTGTTACCGCCCGTTAAGAGCCTGTCGCATCGTTGCCCGAGGAATTCACAAGCACGCCATCCTTGTCAGCACAATACACAGCTCCTTCCGCCTTGACACGAGTGCGGCGATGCGCCATCGCTGCAGCAGACGGCGGAGGAAGCCCCTTCACCGGCGACGTCCGCGATGCATCTCGGGATTGCACCCCGGCGCACCGTCGACTCTTTTGGTGCGTGGTTGTGCAACCAAAAGTTGCCCTGCGACGGTGCGCCCCGGTTTATCGAGGACGGACGGTGCACACCGGTGCAGTTTATTGAGGATGAAAAGGCGCACCGGTGTGCCCCGGTGTGCACTGGTGCGGTTAATCAAGGATGCTATATCACTCTGTGGGCTGTTCCTTCGATGGAGACTGGGTATTTTCCTCTGATGGAAACAGCCCTTCGTGTTCTCCACTCTGCCAGCCGATCCAGCCATTGCCCGCAGCCTGCTGTCGTTCTACCTCACGGTGAACCACCAGGTGCACGACTGCCTCAAGAGCTTCGCCAGTGTCGCCGCCAGCCTCCACTGCTGCCTGGGAGACGTGGACGACGTGCGTATTTTTGCCTGCCTGCGCGTGCTGGAGGCCTGTTCTTCTTTTTTATTTCTCATAGATTTTAGTCTAGTTAAGGGGGGACGCGGGTCTTAGAATGGTCCAAAATCGCGAAAATACGCATTTTGGGAAAAACACATTTTTGAAGTCTTTATACCTTCAAGCACCTACTCTAAAAGTTTCACCGCTGAATTTGATCGGGAATAATCTCAAAAACTACTTTGAAAACGCAGCGGGAGCCGCAAAACGCTGAAAACCGGGCTAAAAAAGCTTGAACTTCGCGCGCGCGCCACACTCGAAGCAGACTGCCGGCGGCGGCCATCTTGGGCTCGCTTTGTAGCTGATTTCTTTCTGCGTATTTTGCGCCATCTCAAAATGGCGTCGCATGGGGAGAACGAGCGTTACCGCCGATTTACTGAAGGTCGTTTCGGAGCCGCTGATTGGCAGGAGCACGCGCGCTCGAGTCGAGCCCCCCGTTCCGCGTCTCTGATTGGCCGGCGCCGTTGAGCCGCCATTTTTTTTTTGTTTTTGCAGGCGCGCGTTCGCTTCCGCAGTATTTTCAATTCGGGTGCGTTTTCTCTGCCGTTAGTGACTGCGATTCTGTCACAACGTCTTTATGTCTCGTGCCGCAATGCCTGGAGACCTTTACCTCAAGGAACTACGCGCTGCAAGCGTACGAAAACACGAATGAAGACGCCGTAGACGGCGGTGCCGAGATCGCCTGTCACGTACGAACCTGGTCCGAGAAGCGCCGCGTGGAAACGTCCAGATTTAGTTAGCTGTTGTGCTTTGGTTATATTTGTGGGGAAAAAAAAGTCCGCAGCACAACATGTTTGTGCTTTTCTGTAGTTTGCATCGACGTTGAAGGAAGTGCAAAGAAGGAACTACCGTACGTGAAGGTTCAGCAAAAAGTGCAGCTTTCCAGCGCTGTTTACAAAAGTTTTTCATTACTTGCATAGATCCTTCCTGGTTATTTTTGGGGTACGGTCGCATACTTTGTTTTTTTTTTTCTTTAGGAACAGAGTGACATGGCGATTTTTATATTGGGCCATGCTGTAGCAAGAGTTAGAAACTAGATTTTCCTTTCTTAGTTTGCAACGTCATGCTCTGCCTTACTGAGTGTTTCACTATCAGGCTTTTGACCTAGGATGATAAGACTGGTATCATTTAATTTGCAATAAATAGATCTAGCAGGTGGTGCTGTTTGTATGATGCTGTTTGTATCACTCTGGTATCCATCGCCAAATCGAAGTCCACCTGCAGCTCTACAGTTTATTTTGTGAGGTCACGCTCTTCCTTGCGTGGTGTTTCCTTATCTTACTCTTTAGCCAGGATAACAAGACTGGTATAATTTAATTTGTATTGAATTGGTCTAGCAGCTGATGCTATTTGTATCACTGAAGCACTGGTCACCAAAGTGCATTTCACCTACAGCCTTGCTGTAGGTTTGAGATGCATAGCAGGACAATCTCTAGTTCTGGGTGGCTGCTATGCTTTAGTCTCATTGGTAGCACAAAAATAACAGCAGCACATGGTATTTGTGTCTTTCTGTATTCTGTAAAGACACTGAAAGAAAAGGTGAATGAGGATATACAGTTTCTGAAGTGTAACAGTAGAAAATTTAGTTTTCCTTCGCAATTTGTACGGTATTCGTGCAAATTTATGTCAATCTTTCCAGAGGTATTTTTATGTTACAGTCACATAGTTGGTATGCTTTTCTTCGTGAAGAATAGAGCTACAAAATGATGCTATTTATATTGTTGTAGCTATGCTGTAGCAAAAGTTACCGTGATCGAAAACTTCAAATGCATTTTTCTCAGTTTCTTTTTTTGCAAGACCAAGCTCTGCCTTACGGGGGTTTTTGTAATGTTGCTCTTAGGCTAGGATGACAAGACTGGTACCATTGTATTCGTACTGAATTGATCTAGGGGGTGATGCTATTTTTATTGCTCTGTCATTGTTTACCTATTTGCAAAAATTAATAACAATGAGGCAATTTTATACGAATTGTTGATATCAAATGTTCACCTCTTTCATGCTTTGCAAAAGTCTTCGAAATGAATAAAAATAGCATAGCCCCCCAGAGTAGACCTTTGGCATTAAGTCCGTATAAATCATCATTGAGTTTGCTAAAGCGAAATTGCTCTAAACCCCCGTAAGAAATGCCTCAAAAAATAAATTTTAAAGTGTTGTATTTCTTGAACAAATGAAGCTATGTTAAAACTAATTACATATTTGAAATCAGTGTAAAAAACTGCTTAAGACTGCCAGTTTTCATCTAGCTGGCACTAATAATAAAAAAAATTGTCTAAAGACCCACCTCCCCCCTTAAAAGAGGACTTTTTTGGGGTTTCTTGTTTTGGGGCTGCTGATGTTGCTGGCACCCCCTTGAAGCTTGAAATGCGTCGCAGACACAGTTGAATTAACAGATTCCTAGTTTCTGTTCGGGGGCCTTCAAGGAACACATGATGTGGTCGTTGCCGTGTTACACCCCTCAAGGGAACGGGATTCATTTTTTGCTGTGTGTGTAATTGAAAGCCTGTTCAACAAGGGTGAGTGGAGTGTATAGTGAGAAAAAATTGTTGTTGACAGTGGCACTGTAATCTTCCTCCCACAGATTGTCATGACTGGGGAGATAATGAGCATCTCGGAGTGCTGCAGCATGTCTGTGGGACTTCCAGTCTCAACAAAAGTTGTATTTAGAGCCCTTCCGTACTTTTTCCTAGTTCACTTTTATGGGTGTGGATGTTCTTCGGCGAGCATCCTACCAAGAAAGGGCTCAGTATGTTTGGGCACTGAAGCCAACGAGGGAAAAAAATTGGGAGTGGCTTAGCTCGGCTATGCCAGGATATATACGTAGCATGAGCTAAGTTTCAGCTGGTTATACTTAGGTTTCCTGGTTGTCTAGGATTAGCCGATTATCATGCTTACTGCTGCTGAAACGATTTCCAATCCAGTCCAGTCCAGTTCAGTCACTGCTTCTCGCGCATGCACAGCATGGCTCTCCAGGAGCCACGTGAAACTGCTATCAAGCGGCTCCGGCGCAGCATCAGACTTGGCTACTGCACAACGGAGGCGCACAGCTGGGCACGTGCCGGCGCCAGTGCGTCTGCCGCGGCTATGACGTCACTCCTCTGGAATGTGCAGACCCAATTCTCTACACAC
Organism: Haemaphysalis longicornis; assembly: GCF_048455015.1. Classification (NCBI taxonomy): domain Eukaryota; kingdom Metazoa; phylum Arthropoda; class Arachnida; order Ixodida; family Ixodidae; genus Haemaphysalis; species Haemaphysalis longicornis. Next base: position 131,773,229 of record NW_027526361.1, read on the forward strand.
CCGTACTCCAATTGGATTGGATTTCCAATCCAACCCAATCCAATTGGACCCAATCCAATCCAATCCAATGCTCCTCGCACTTGCGCAGCAGTGCCCTTCAAGGTCTATGCGAACCTGCTCAACCTCGGCCAGTGTAGCTTACGCTACAAAAAGAAATTGGTTGTGTATCTCTGCTCACTTTGGCGCAGACGCCTTCAAAAGACGACGGTCGCCTGCCGTCACTGCCACGCAATCAGCTCTCTTTTCTCCCTCATCCACCTCAAGCTCCTCCAGTCATAAACACTGTAGAGCTTGGCTGCATTCGATTCAATTTTCCCACATTCCCACTGCAGGCGCAAAATTCATTTGGACCTTTTGTTACTGTTCCACTTGACCCTCGATTCACAAGCACCAGGCTTCACAGCAAGCTTTCTTTGTATTTTAGGGTTGAAGGATTATCCCTAGCGCATTTGTTCTTTTTGCTGTTGTAAAAGTTACGCCCAAGTCTATTTTAAACTAAAAGAACTGTGCTAATATCAGTTATGTATGTTTTGCTTGAAACATGCCTATGTTTTGTTTTTGTTTTCCTGAGAAATGTTGAAGAGTATAAAGTTTATCACCGGATTTAGTAGTCTGAAAATGATTTGAGCATGTATTCCTTTCATCTCGTAGCCAAAAGAATGGATCAAGGGACAGACAGACATACCAAAATTTTTGCGTTTGAGTAGCCCAAGAAAGACTACTGTATTTGCATGATTGTGACCCGTAGATTAGTACTCATGAAAATGTGGAAAAAGAAATAATAGTTTAGTCTGAAAAATAACTTAAAAATAAATATTTGCAACAGCTGGCTAAGGTATGCCCGACAAAAAAAAAATTGGCCCCAATCCACGCTGTGAAGGTGGTTGGAAAAAGCTGTAAACGACACCCACAACAATTGCCCATGTGACGTCACTTGAATTCACACACATAGCTCTACAAAGAGTGAAACCAGAGATTCTGCCCGCCGTTACCGGGAATTTGCGGGGGCGGTGTCCCGAACGCAGCAGCATCGGCCATGGCCAAGCTAGAGCGGCGGACGCCGCCGCCGCTGCAGCTCAGCCGTGAGAGTCGGGAGAAAGATAACAGAGAGGAGCATCGTTCAAAGGGTGAGACAGCCGAACGTATCCATCCTGATGTGCTAGCTTGGGGCTACACCACCGCGCGACACAAGCGCAGGCACCGAAATGATTCGACGTGGGAGCTTAGTGATTTCCATTTATACCGATTTAAACTAGTTAGTTTAGTAAGTTTGAGAATTGTGAGAAAGCTGAGTGAACTTTTATAATCGCTATTTATCAGAACCAGTTGCTCCTTTCACCTTTTGTAATTAATACCTGTTAAACCACAATTGAATTGGTATTCGCCAATTTAGAAAATGGAGTCCCATTCGTGGCACACAGTGCAAAAAAGGTAGCGTTTCTCTAGTGGCCAGAATTCTGTATTTGGTTTGTACATTTTGTTTTCCTGCGCTGCAGACCAATCCTTAGCGTATCTTTGCCGTACGACCAATTAATTCCGCCGGGGGCGGGTTACTCAGGAGGTGCTGTCGAACAATTTAATCAAGCTGTGTGAAGGAAGCGCGCAACGGACGTGAAGCTGCGCTAAAACAGGCCTAAAACAACCGTCGCTGAAGCAGACGACAAAGACGGGTCGGGCCGATGCGCCCGCCGGCTTGAGTGTGCGGGGAATGCTGGGTTACCATTCGCCGTGACATCTACAGTGTGCTTCGTGAGTGAAAACCGCCCTTCCCTCCGCAGCCGCATTGGTAGTTTCTTGTCGCACACGCCACAAAAGAACAAAAAGGTATGCCAAAATTAACTCGCGTATCGTGGACGGATTGTCTTCAAAGCGATCTGAGGAGCTAGTTGGTGTATTGACATAAAGTAATAAAAATGCGCAAGTAAGGATGGGACAAACGAAGGAAGACAGATTTTGAGTCGGATTATGGGATGAGTTTGTGCACACAGCGATGCCGCTGGACGCTTCAAAGCCGATTTTTGGTGTGTGCCCTATTGTAACACTCACACAAATTTGAAGGCTACTCTTAGCGAAAAGAGGGCATGCGTTAGAATTGTGCTAATACGGTATTGTCTTTAAAAAAGGCCCAAGAGGGGTGACAGGCAAGACAGCAGTGGTGTCAGCCAGCAGGGTCCTGTCTGCCCCTCCCATGGTTCTTGTTCCACGCTGCTTTCATTCTCGGCACCAAGCAACTGTCCATGTTGGGAAGGGTACCATATGCGCACTATTCGAATGTGCACTGTCTTTCACTAAAGGTAGCCTTCAAATTTGTGTGCACGTTGCAGTCAGGGTGAAAACCAAACTCGGCTTCACGGCGGCCAGCAGCATTGTCAGGCACACATGCTCCTCCCAAAATCCAACTCAGTCCAAACCAAAGCAGTGCGTCAACATCACATGAGTAAATTTTGGCGACCTGCTTCTCAATTGGAACACCTTAGCCAGCTGTTGCACACACTGCTGCCTGCAAGATTAGCACCTCATTGCTGTCGTTATGGCACCGAAGAGCTGCCACTATGAGTTGCTCATCAAACGGAAAGTAATTTTACAGGTTGAAAGCAAACGGAATCGAGCATCATGTATATTTTTTTAATTTTTCGATGTAAACTTACCTGTATGGTGTACAATCAGGGTTGCATTAGAACCATGCAAATATGGTGTCTACCTCGAGTGGCCGTTTTGTACCGTAAGCTACACTGGCCAAGGTTGAGCAGTTTCGTGTGGACCCTGAAGGGCCGTGCTGCGCAAACGCGAGGAGCATTGTATTAAATTAAATTGGATTGGATTGGATTGGAGTACGGGTGTGTAGAGAATCGGGTCTGACATTCGCTAGTCTGCGCATTCCAGAGGAGTGACGTCATAGCCGCGGCCAACGCACTGGCGCGCGCCCAGCTGTGCGCCTCTGTTGCGCAGTAGCCAAGTCTGACACTGCGCCGGAGCCGCTTGATAGCCGTTTCGCGTGCCTCCTCTAGAGCCGTGCTGCGCATGCGCGAGGAGCAGTGACTGGACCGAACTGTACTGGACTGGACTGGATTGGGTTGGACTGGATTGGATTGGATTGGATTGCTGAACCTTAGCTCACACTACGTATATCCTGGCATAGCCGAGCTAAGCCACTGCTAATTTTTTGCACCTCTTCTGTTCTTTGCTGTCCTCAGGAGGTGGAGCTGTCGCGATCCAAGAAGTTCAACCTGGTGAACGCCAAGACAGCCGCATCCCTGGTGCCCGTTCTTCTGGAGAACCTCCAGAGGGTGCAGGAGAATGTGGACTGGCTGCTGGCTCTGGTCAGGTCAAAGGTTGCCCTCGAGGCTAGCTCCAAGGAGGAAGGGGCCGCAGGTGAGCTAGCCAAGGCTGTTTTCTCCCTATGACAGTGTTCAACTTCTGCATCGCATGGGGGGACAGAGTTCTTGAGTGCGAAACTCTGCTCATTACCATTTGGGCAATAGACATCCAATCAATCATAGGTGTTGTGTCGTGGGCGACGGCGAGCGGCCTCGGCGGCGACGGGAGCGAAGGCGCAGCGCGCCGGCCCACGCACAAGCACACAAGAAAGAGTGCGACCTCGCTGTTCCAACCCCAGACAAAGAATGATTTATTTCACATCACAGCGGCACCACCGGACACGCATACGCACGTGATTGGGTCATTAGCATCACATGCGTCCCACCGCAACGACATCTAGTAACAACCTAATACAACACCGCGCACACAGTGCGCGGGCGCTCCACAGAGGGCGCCACTACACCACATCATCTCCCCGTGCAAAAGAAGTTCTCACACTCTGTGAAATACATACTCCACACCATTCCCCCGTGCTTAAAAGACTGCGTTGCACATGATCCACACAAAAGCACTCAGGCGCTCAGGACAGTCCTACATAGTCCCACAAAAGCACTCATCACTTGCGCAGGAGCACTGGAGGTATGACTAACAGAGTCGCGCACGCTCCTGTAAGTTGCACACACGACACGCAACAGAGTAAGACTTTTTTAAAGACCCATTAACAAAAAACCGTCCAAAACACTTTCAATGGTGATATGCGATTCAACACAAGACATGACACGTCCAACATGACACTAGGCATGAACCCTACATCTACCCCCTACCGCACATAGTCGCGAAGCCACTGAGGCTGCTTAGTCTTACGGCGTGGACGCGTAGACGATGAACTTGAATTATCTGACGACCCAGACGCCCCCTCATTTTCCCTTGTGTTGTCTACATGGCTGTTTGGATCTGCTTGCTCACTATTTTCTTCCTGACATTCTACCGTTTCCTGAGGAACAACGGATCCAGACCTTGCACTGGAAGGAAGCTCTGACAGATCAGAGTCTATCTGGACACTGGGGTTTGCCCCATCTGTCAACGGTAGACTAGGGGACTGACTGTCACAAATGTCTAAGTTAGACGAAGAGTATAAAAACTCTTTATGCCTCGAAGAGAGTTCAACATTTTCAAAGGAATACGGTGCCGAGCCAACCTCAATTCCTTTCGGAACGACTGTGAGTTTCGAAGCGTTCCAGATCTTTCCATCACTGAGCTTAAAGGTGAAAGGTGCAACCTGAGCTTGCACTGTCGACGGCTTACTATACTTCAGAAATCCTTGCTTACGGAATTTTACTTTCACGACATCTCCCACCTTTATGCGGGTCTGCTGCGCACCTTTCCTTCTGTCAAAGTACTGTTTAGCTTTATGCTGCTTCGTGAAGACCTGATTCCGAACATGAGGCAGGAAATTGTCCGATTCTGCTGCCTTTTTACGTATCCTGAAGTTGCTAATATCCACTTTGGAACGAGGCTGACGTCCATGCAGCAAAAAAGCTGGAGAAAGACCTGTCACTGAATGTGGTGTGACCCTATACGACCCAAGAAATTGTGTAATGCTTTTCGAAGCATCCTTGCCTTCAAGTCTGGCTACCTGTAAATGTTCTTTGAGAACTCTGTTAAACCGTTCAATCTGGCCGTTAGCCTGAGGGTAATAATTCGACGAGAACACGTGGCGGATACCTTTCTCCTTTAGATACTCTTGCATTTGTTTGGAGACAAACTGGGGTCCATTATCCGTCACTAAAACCTCAGGGAGCCCTTCCCGACTGAAAGACCAGTTCAACAACTTAATGACATCCTCAGTTGAAATGGAATTTGTGCCCAGAACCTCAGGCCACTTAGAGTAGTAATCGACTAGTGTAACAAGAAATCGGGGGTACGACACATCTAACGGACCGACGATGCCCATTCCCAACTTTTGCCAAGGCCCTTCAGGCCATTCCACTGGCTGCAACGGAGCTACATGAGGCTTAGCAGACTTGTCTGCCAGCTGACAAACGTGACAATGCTTTACATGTTCTTCAACATTGCGATCCATTTGAGGCCACCAGTAACGTTCCCGGAGAAGTTGTTTCGTACGTACTATTCCTTGATGATTTTCATGTGCTAACTGGAGGAAGGTAGGTACAAGTACACAAGGGATAACTACACGGTCATCACGCATGAGTAAACCGTCCACCACAGAAAGTTCATCCTTCACATGAAAATAAGCTGTTAATTCACTGTGTACTTTTTTTCTTATCGGGCCAACCCTTGGACACATACTCTGCTACCTTCTGCAACGTCACATCTGCCTTCGTTGCCAGCTGCACGGTTTCTTTATCGACTACTGATGTTACTAGTGACACTATCTCTTCCTCCTTAACAAGTTCTTGACCGGTCTGAATGGGTAATCTCGATAGAGCGTCAGCCACCAGATTTTCTGACCCTTTGCAGTACTCGATGTCAAAATTGTAATACAGCAAACGAGCTGACCACCGTGAAATGCTCAAAGGTCTCCGACCTGAGTCTCCTGCGGCTAACAAAGCCACTACAGCCTGATGGTCAGTTCTAAGTGTGAACCGTCTGCCCCAAAGAAAAATGTGCCACTTTTCACACGCGAACAAACAAGCCAGCGCTTCAAAAATGTGCCACTTTTCACACGCGAACAAACAAGCCAGCGCTTCGCGCTCTCCCACAGAGTATTTTCTCTCAGTCTCGGACAAAGTTCTAGAAGCAAAGGCTACTGTTTCAAGCCTACAACCATACCGCTGCTGTAGTACCGCGCCAATTCCCACATCAGATGCGTCGGTAGTAACTACTACAGGCAAGTCAGGATTAAAGACCTTCACGACAGGAGAACAAGTGAGGTACGCTTTCAACTGATCAAAACTGCACTGAGCATCATCAGACCAACAAAACGTCTGACCCTTCCTGAGCATGAGGCGCAGTGGTTCAACTATCTCTGCATAGTTCTTTATGAACTTGGCATAGTATCCTGCAAGACCTAAAAATGATTGTAGTGACTTTATGTCCGTAGGAGCCGGAGCATGTACTATAGCTTTTACTTTGCTTTCCAAAGGTGAGTTGCCCTCAGCCGAAATCTTGTGACCCAAAAAATCAAGTTCTTTGACCGAAAACAGACATTTGTCGTTCAACTTCATGCCACTGTTTGCTATACATGTTAAGACTTCAACCAAGCTCGCGTCATGCTCAGACTGAGTCTTTCCCCACACAAGAATATCATCAAGATAGCAAACGACATTTTTGCAATTCTTCAAGATCTGAGACATCATTTTTTGAAAAACCGCAGGCGCCGACGCCAGACCAAAACACACCCTCTTAAACCTGAATAAGCCTTCATGAGTCACAAAGGTAGTTAAGTCCTTACTTCCCTCTTCCAGCAACAACTGATGATAAGCCGACGCTAAGTCGAGCTTAGAAAAACAAACAGCACCATGAAACATCTGCAACAGCTCTTCAACATGCGGTAAAGGATACCCATCAATGATAATTGCCTTATTCGGTTCCCGGAGGTCCACACACAGCCGAATGTCACCGTTCTTTTTCCGGACGACGACGAGTGGCGAAACCCACTCCGAGGCGTCGACATGTTCAATGACATCATTGTCCTCCAGGCGTCGCAGCTCGCTGGACACTGGATCACGGAGAGCAAGAGGCAATCGTCGTAGCTTAGATGCAACTGGAGTTGCATCTGGAGATGCAACATTAGCCAAAAGATGTTGTGTCGTGGGCGACGGCGAGCGGCCTCGGCGGCGACGGGAGCGAAGGCGCAGTGCGCCGGCCCACGCACAAGCCCACAAGAAAGAGTGCGACCTCGCTGTTCCAACCCCAGACAAAGAATGATTTATTTCACATCACAACGGCACCACCGGACACGCATACGCACGTGATTGGATCATTAGCATCACGTGCGTCCCACCGCAACGACATCTAGTAACAACCTAATACAACACCGCGCACACAGTGCGCGGGCGCTCCACAGAGGGCGCCACTACACCACATCAGGCACGTTACCAGCAAAAGGTAACCGTGTTAGTTACCTAAGCCAAAAAAGTAACTGTGTTACCGTTGCATTTTCCAAAAGTAACTTGTTACAGTTACTGCGAAAAAGTAATGTCGTTACTTTTCGGTTACTGTATGAAACTAAGTAATTAATCACAAAACCAAATGGTAGAGTTTATTTAATAGAGACGTACGAAGGCACGCGGGTAGTCGAAATCGCGCGCAGTAAAACCCTAGAAGAAGGGAACCTTAGAGGGGGAACACTCCTGCCCCACACGAACAGTCGTCCCTCTCATTTTGTTACATCAACTTTTTTGTTGATGCGCCCTTGGTGTCATTGTGGGTTCCTTGTTCTCCATGGGCCCCTCTGCGGTGGACTTTCTTGCAAAGGTAGGCCAGCTTTGCCAGAGTTTCTTTCTTTTCTTGTCTCCACTCGACTCAGGACAAAGGAAGGAAAAATTTAGGAATAATTGGTCTTCTGCAGGGAAGATAACCCTCTCAGGACGTGAATTGTACGTTGGCCTTTAACGAGTGTTGCCGTTGGATAATTTTTAGAGAAAAGGGAGTAGCTGTAACGGTATTTCATGTTACAGTTACTGTGTAAAAAGGCATCAGTGTTACAGTTACAAGTTACTGAAGTTACTAAAAAACAGTAGCTATTTACTGCTAACGCACTGCAAGTGAATAGGTAGTTGCTGCCCATGACTGCATCCAAAGTAGCGTTTCCTTGCAGCTTTCGTGGATAGTGTCTGTGAGGCTTCCACGTCTAAGTGCATTTTCAACATGTCACAGTATCTGGTCCAGAAATGCCCGTGGGGACTCCAAGACAAGCTCAAACACATGAAGTGCCACTTCCACCATTTGTGTTGCTGTTATCAATAAGGTTGACAGCCGTGTTTTATTATAACTGAGTGCTTTATGGACCTTTATCATCTGTAGACTGCCTACTGGTGAAGAAAAAAAGAAAGAGGACAGTTTGTAAAGCCATTGAGGCATCAAAGCTCCAGTGCTCCTGCTCTCTCTTAGAAAAGAGCCAGTGGCTCTAGCTGAACCCTGACGATTTGAAAGAATTAGCCTTTGATAGCTCAGTCGCCTCCATCCCAGCCACAGGCGGAGCTTTTACGCGGCGCCTCCTCTCCGTAACAGACTCGCCTCCCTCTGCATCGAGGCCGGCCCAGGAGATGGGCGTGTGCCGTCAGCTGGGCTACCTGGCGGCCATCTTTGTCCAGCTGGTCCAGTCCAGGCTGCCCTCTGGGCGATGCAGCGAGTCCGTGGTCAAGCAGCTCACCCGCTTCTACAACTCCCTCTCGGCGCTCAGCAAGCTGGTAGTACTTTGCTGTACTGTACACTGCAGAGCAAGATATGTGCCGCACTGCTGGCTGCACGATTAATTAACTGTGCTGTTGCTAAAAGTTTTAAAAAGGCGCGCTTGCTGTTTTTTTAAGCTGTCTATTTGGCGGGAAATTGAAACGCGTACTTCCACACCTGCACATTGTACGTGTCCCCCGTTTCGAGTAAATGTCCAAGTAAGGCTATAACAAACTCGGGCTACAGGGCAGAAAAAATGCACACAAGTACAAGAAAGAGACCTTTGCAGCACTGACTTACAGCTCAGTGTTTAATAACACGGAAACCCTTATGTATGTGCGAGATATCGCAGCAAGAAACAAAAACAGATAAGCAACAGATACAAACCTACTCGTACACTTAATTCGGCATGCATTTTTTTTTCTTCGCTGCAGTCTGAGCTATGTTAAACGAACTCGGCCAAACTTCAGCCTTACTATGGTATAACAAAACAATGGTTATTGCGAACACATGATAGATTTTGTCATAGTGAGACTTATCTGTGTGTGTATTGTGTGCATGAGCGTGTTTCAAGTTGTAGGTGGGCTTGTGAGCAGCTTATTAGACGTCCCATCATGGCCAAGTTCAGCACTGATTTTAGCTGACTTTGTGGGGTACCTGGTGCTGACGTCCGTTCAAGATTGCAAACTCACGCAAAGCTTTGCGGCTATAGGTATGACGAGTTAGTTGGACAAAGGGTACAAACAAGGAGGCAACAATTCTTTCGGTTACGTTGGCATTAAAACTGTCACAGAATTGCATTTACCAATGCTTCTCAGCAACTTTGTATCATTTAAATGTGGTGTGAGGAAAAAAGCCTCTACCAAGCACTCCTAGAGCAGATTAATTCCTGAACTTCACAATCAGTGCTAATAAATACAGATTCTTGCAACTTTTGTGTGCTCGACTCAGTTTTCTAGATGCTGCAGCGGTGCAGAGTACTACAAAGTGGTCGGGTTGTGTACCGGTGTGCAAAATGATAGCTAGTTGCAGGAGAATGAAGCGTGATTGGGGACTGCTTACCACCTGTAAGTGATACATCTTTTCCTCCAATGCTTGTTTCTCCTGCAGTACCTGTTTCTGTACAGCTCGAAACTGGGCAGCCTGTGCAGCAAGTACGAATACGTCATCAAGGCAGTGGCCACCCAGCTGACACCGAGCGTCTACGCACTCATCACCTTTCTTCAGGTGGGGAGAAACTTCAGCGCTCAGCAGACTGTTGCCCAAACCCTTTGGCGTCCTTCATCGGCTGTAAAAAGTGGCTGGTGCTGTCGTGTAACAGTACATTAGCTGTAACAATGCACAACCTCAGCATGTGTCCTGTAAGTGACCACTTACGTATTACGTCTTCTGATGAGGTTTTTTGGGCTGCAACAGTAGCTTGCACCCAACCCTGAGTCAAGTTGAGAAGGTGGAAACATCAGTAATCTGGGGATAAGGTGTACGTTACCATGCAGTCCAGCTTGAAACTGGCTGTTTGTTCCATTGGGTGGTATGTGTAATAATTCACTCGACATAGCTGGGCAATTTGCTTTGGGCGAAGCAAACGAAACTTGCAGACTACGGAATTTTTATTAAAGGTGGGTGTTATGCGAGTCCCTGGTCCCCCAACTGCACTGCAGGAAAGCCAACTTTCTCTGACAGTGATCATGATCGTGGTGAAGCGAAAGGTGGTTGAAACGCAAAGCTTCTTTCTCTGGTCTAAGGCCAATGTCTTCAAAGTCCAAAATCCAAATCGTTGAGCCCAAAATGCACTGCAGGAAAGCCAACTTACACTGGGTTTCCACAAAGGCATATCACGTGCCTCATAAAAAAAAAATGCTTTCCGTGGTTGGTGTCAAACGTGGGTCTTTATTGTTATGAAGGTGACGTATATGCAATTACGCCATTCTGGCACGGTCGAAGCAGTCTGTATTTTGGATTAGTTTGTATTTTGGATTTTCATTTTGATCTGGTCGCATGGGAAAAGGTGTCAAGACTTAATTATCTTTCCTTTAAGAAAAAGGCTTTTTTTTTTTTTTTCGAAGCATCTTACACTGCTTCTTATTAAACCAGTTATTGTATTTATTTGAGTATAAGGCGAGGTTTTCTTCCAAAATCCGGTCTCAAAGTCATACCCTGCCTTATATTCGAATTACTGTATTTATTGGGGTATAAGGCGAGGTTTTCTTCCAAAATCCGTAGTCTGAAAGTCATACCCCGCCTTATATTTGAATTACCGTATTTATTTGGGTACAAGGCGAGGTTTTCTTCCAAAATCCGTAGTCTCAAAGTCATACGTCGCCTTATATTCGAAGCTCAGTATATATATTTATATGTATATATATATATATATATATATATATGTGGCAGTTTTTCTGACCCTCCAAACTGCACACTCGCCTTATAATTGTGACTGCCTTATAATAGAATAAATGCGGTAGAATTAAGGGGGTAGTAGTATTATTATTGCTATCACACAGCACAAAGGTTTATGGAGCTGGTCCACTCAGTGGTCTCCCGTTGGTATTCTGCGTTCCAAAATGATTCTCGTGCTGCAATGCCATGACAATTTTTTTGGTGCACCTGGCATCGTTTTCACGAAATGCCGCTTCTCTCGCTCTCCTTCAGAATGCGGAGTCTGAAAAGGAGCCCGTGTACAAGAAACCACGGAGAGACGAGGCCCAGAAGGTACGTCGGGCGTGTCTGTCTTTCTAGTATCGGGTGGAACAGCTGCGCCTTTGAGCAGCAAATTTGTTTGCCTGCTGTATCCTGTGCCGGAGCGCCCTTATTGCGCCAAAATAGTTTTTCAGCAGCGTCTTGCGCCGTAACACAGAACTGAACCGCAAGAAACGACTGCCATAGTGCCCCGTGCCTAGAAACTTGGCTGCAACATTGTGTTTTCGGTTTCAATGTGGTAATGTTTTCGGTCTTATCAAGGGCAGGATATATGAGCGGCTATGTGAGTTGGCTTTTGCGTAGCCGTAAGGCCCACAGGCACTATGCGTCTTCTCTGCCTTCACATTGGATATATTTGTGTCGCACAGTTTTTTTGGTGGTGCCGTCCGCTGCGCAACGATCAATGAAAAATTATCAAAAGTAATCGAAATGTTTTTGCATCACATCGCAAACACATAGGAAACAATAATATTCCCCTGAAAGGTTGCAGTTTGTTGGAGGCAAACTTCAATTTAGTCGACCATTTCTGACGAGCATAGCTGCAAGACAAACAGGGTCTTCGACACTTCGCCCTTGCCTATTCAGTTCGCCTTTGTTGTGAGGTAATTACTCATTTTTGCCTGCGAACGATGGGGTTAGCTTTGCTTAATTGGAGGATAGTGCAGCGTTAATTATGTCTTCTAGCTCGCTCTCATTATGTACAGCGGAATCTCAATGATGCGATTCTGAGTGATACGAATTTCGGGATGATACGAATTTCTCATAAGTCCCGGCGAAATTGCATTGTTGGCAATGGGAAAAATTTCGGCTTTTACGAATGGACCTGCGCGGCCCGGCGGATGATACGAATGAGCCGGCGAGGCACCCGACTGCTGAGCGAGCAAGCAACGGCAACGTACGGGCTCTCTCTCCCCTCTTTGTCACTCTTTCTCTAGGAACGGCCGGGCTGTTGTTTTCTGCTCGCAAAAACGCGTGCGCGCACTTCACAGGCGCGCTGGCACCGCCGCGAAACCATCCGCACGCTGCGCGGAGCGCAGCTGGCCGCGGCAACATGGTGGCGGCTGCGGTCGCGAAGTGGTGCGGGGCGCTCAAGCAACCGCTTCTAACCGCTCTTTAAAATGCTCTCAAAGCACTCACGAAGATTTTTGTGCGGTAAATGAGCTAATAATGTGGGTGAAAATGGTGCTATAAAACATCATCCGCACTGCTAGTGGAAGCGCCCATGAAATATCTGCCGGGGTGCTAGGCCTACACATCACCGGCGGAGCCAGCCCAATGTTACTAGATAGATTCCAGCCGGCTGTCCCGAGCGCTTCGAAACTGCTGCCATGAGGCGCACGCCCTTCCCATTGGCGCAAGTTGTCAGGCTTCTCCCACTGCCACACATATCACGCGCCATCTTTTGTCTGAGGCACAGGCGCGGGCGCGGAGTCGCCGATGCGGGCATGAAAATATCGCGCGTAACGCTGACGCACACTAATCACGTGCAAAAACGCTCCTGTAGTGAGTTTGGGCACCGCGAGTGAGGAGACGAAAGTCCAGAAAGGACCACTCGGCGACATGGAGGGTAAAAAAAGCAAAAAAACATCACGGATTTCTTCACGCGAAAGTAAGGAAAGAAATAAATGAAAACTTTTTTTAGTGCTCAATTTTTTAATCTGTTTTGGTTCATGCGAATTTCAGATTATACGAATATTTTTGACGGTCCCGGGAGATTCGTATCATGAAGATTTTACTGTACATACGATCGTCAACCCTCACAATTCCGTGATGGGTAAAGATAAAAGGCCATGGTCTGCTTTGCACGCACTGAAATTTCTGTTCGATAGAAAAAATGCAAATAAACGCCTTGTTTTACTGAGTGCCGCCGTGAATTTGCTTAACACTGCCATCTACCAGACACAAAGCGAGGCCTGTTATCTGATCCTTGTCCAGTCTGCGCATTCTTAATTTCCAGATGTAGTATAACACTGCGTTCCCGGTTTGGAGTAGGTTCTAGTGCACGGTAAAACGCCTACTATAGTAGATAAATAGTTCAAACTTAAATGCCAGGAGGCTGGCCCAGGCTGCTGTGCCAGCCCTCTTCCAAATGGCCTTTCTGGCGGCTCCAAACCTGCTCCAAAGGGCCCTGGTGGCTGCTCCAAGACTGCTACAGAAGGCGATTTTACTTGCTCCCAGGACTGCTCCCAAACCCATGCACCCTGTTCCACCCCTGTATAATGTGCTTGATGTGCACACTCTGTCGCAAAATGAGTGGCTCTAGCAGAAGTGTGCCCTTGTAAATGTGCGTAGGGGAACCAATCGTCTTTTTTACGACGACTCAGTGGCACCCTGAGTGCCTGCCAGGGCAGTGGGCAGCTCAAACGTGACTCGCCACGAAAGCTTGCACATCAGCCATTTTTTTCCCCTGCCCATCAGAAAACAGAATTTTTGTTACTTAAATAACATACCTTTGTAATGGGCCCTTGTTGCCCAGTGCCTATTACCAAAAGTTTCTGTGACCTTCTCGGGGCAGGGGAATACAGCCTCGCAGGATGCTGGTCAATGAATACGTAGCGCAGAAAGGGCATTGGGCAAGGCAAAGATTGGACGAGCGGTCGTCCCTTGTTTGGACAAGCCTTGTCGCATTTGCGTGCTACAGCAAAACCTTGTTACAGCAAGAGGCTCTAGAAGGAGCTGAGGAGCATGTCTCGTAGGACCAAGGTCTCTTGCAACCAAAAATTCTAGAAACACTGATGCTAGTGTTTGTAAAGTGGTCAACTCCGACTCCTTAAAGTGTGTGTACTACAAGACCTTGCTCAGGATGGCAAGAAGTCAGCGAGAAGTCTAGTTGTGGGGACTCCCCAACTTTTGGAAGTAAAGCACTTTCACTTTGCAGGCCTTTCTGTTGCTCACAGTACGGTCGAAGTGCTTTTAGATGTTCGTCAGCCTCAGTTGCCGACCCTTCCTGCTCTGAAATGTCCTTGTCATGGTCTTCTGGTTCATCCTGTAGGCCTCCATTTACTTGCGCGAAACTTGTGTGGTCGGAGTACATGAGGTCCACATCTGCAGGCACAAACTCCACAAAATATTCTGGAAACCGTGCTCTCTTTGATGCAGGTCCAAGCTTTGTTGTCCGCATACTGTAGATTTTTCTGGTATTGAAAAGCCCCTCTTGCATCACATCTCTTCGAATTAGGCAAGAATTCACTCTAGGGAGCTAAAAAAGTTCCCCTTAGTAGCAGAGGGTGTCTTGTAAGCAGTGTCACTAACATGGCGAACGTAGGAACGCCAACTAAACCATTTTCAAATCTATGTGGTTACTGTGGGCCCTTTGTAACAGTGTGTCTTGTAAAGAGGTTCTATGTGTTCCTTGTGAAAACTAAGTACCAACACAGCCAGACCTTTTCCTTTCTGAAGATCAGACACAGAGTGGCGGAAACCGGAAACCGGGCTGTTACGAATTAACCTACCTAGTAAAACAGGCTGAAGCATTAATCGACCAGATTTAGGGGAAATCACCAAAGTGGAGTAAGTTTCTGCGAAGGGTTCGAATCCTAGACCAGGACGGTTTTTTCCTCTTCAGCTGCGAAGTTTCTGAGAAAGCTGTACAGCTTTCCTTTGTAGCCGTACGGCTGCATTTAGTTGGATGTCAAATTTTCCTTCGCAGACTAGAGCATTTCACCTGTTGAATGGCTTGCACACAAGTTCTG
Source organism: Haemaphysalis longicornis (assembly GCF_048455015.1). Classification (NCBI taxonomy): domain Eukaryota; kingdom Metazoa; phylum Arthropoda; class Arachnida; order Ixodida; family Ixodidae; genus Haemaphysalis; species Haemaphysalis longicornis. The sequence goes on from NW_027526361.1 coordinate 131,788,294, forward strand.
TGCTTGCTTGGAATAGCCAATCTCGTGCCGATGTTCATATTTACTAGGTACAATCCAATGACTTGAGGCCCACTTGACTCTCAGAATTCCAATGAGAAAACAGATAGTAAAACCTCGTTACAAGAGCCACTCAAGGGAACCAAAAAACGTGTCTCTTGTAACCAAGGTCTCTTGTATGCAATGTTGCTAACATGGCGAACACGGGAAAACCAACCAAACCGCCTTCATTCAAATGTCTCTTATAACCAAGTGTCTCTTGTAACGAGGTTTTACTGCCCTAGTAGCAAAATTTACGTCTCCTTTAATGCAGCTGAGTGCCTGTTTCACCTGATTATTGATTCCTTCGAAAGTGATACCAGTGCTCAAACTCTACAACCGCCCACCCCCTTTGTGTTTTTGTCCTTGCATTCAGGCTGCCGTGTCGAGGGAGGTGACCACCATTCCGTCCCTGATCTTCGCCATCGAGCAGCACGAACGGCTGCTCATCCAGCTGGCCAAGAGGTCAAAGGTGAGGCTGTCTTCTTCGAGGGGTTAAATAAAGGTCGGCTCACGACTCCTCTTCCCCGCCCACGCAGGTCAACCTCATGGAGCACGTGAAGATCAGCACGGCCCGCGACTTCCGCATCTGCTCCGACAAGGTCCAGGAGAACCTGGAAGTGCTGGCGGAAGCCCCCGATGACGACAATCTGGTGAGCTACACTCACGTTTGCTCTTCCTTGCGCACCTCCTTCCACATCTGTGTGTGCGTGCTGTGAGCGCATCTGACTTGCACTGCCCTTGCATCAACCATTTTAACCACAAGGTCAGCGAAAGCCACGCACCGTCACTCCTCTACTATAACTACTAGAACAGCTCATTTCCGATTATGCAGCATGTATGGCTGAGGGTCTGAAAGGCATCAGAGCTGGTGTGACAAGGGTACGAGGTCCTGGGCACTGACTTTTAGGCCTTCAAAAATGCTCGTTTCACTTCTGCTCCAAGTTCCAAGGGCAGGGCCACCTGTGATGTGAAGCTGCACGTCACAGCATTCAGCCCAGTGAGCAGGGCAACAAAGCAGTGAGCTCATTCAAAGTCAGGGAGGGGCATGAAGTAGGTTGCATGGGTGACCGGTAAAAAGCGCAGAAGCTCACAGGTACGCCATCTGCTCCTGCAACTTCCGGTTTGAGATGTCTCCGGCTCTCCCGTATGCCCGCGGCTTATAGACGCGCGCGCGCGTTGCTTATTTGTTACGGGGAGCTTACCTGTCAGATAAACCCCTAGTAGGGTCAATTGTTTATACAGTAGACTCTCGATAAACGGAACTTCAAGGGACCAAAAAAATTAGTTCCGTTTAACAGAGTTCCGTTTATTGAGAGAGATGTGCAAAGGTGCAAATTTATGTGGCTACGCAGTCTTAATTAATGGCATTTCATGGAACTCTAAGCACTAGAAGGTGAATGCACGTGAATTTTTTTCAGAAAGCAAAAAGACTACAAGAGGTATAGGCACAGCATTCACAAAGTTGATTTGGCAACAACGAGTCGCTGTGCACTACAAAATGCATAGATTATTTTTGTTTGAGTCCTTGCAACTGCATCTTCACGGAGGCGAGAGGCCTCAACTTCGCCAGTGCTTACGAGCCACCGAATTTAGAAGACGGCAACGCAGTAATTAAGCGCGAATAGCACCACGATGGCACGAACCAGGCGGCAGGAGCTGAGCCCTGTAACCTCGGCGTCTTGAATCGAGACCGAACGACTGGAACAAGAACTGCGATGTTGCATTCATTGCTCTAACACGGCTAACCACTTACAAGACGAGGCTTACGAGCCCAACGAGGCTAAAAAACACGGAGGAAGAAAAAGAAAAACGAAGCAGCCAGAACCGTAAAAATGTGGTTCTCATGCCAATGGGTATCACAAGAAGTTCCAATTCTGATTCCGTTTACATGGTGAAGCCGAAAATTTAGTTCCGATTACCGGGAGTATCTTTACGTTATCTGAATACAAAACCAACCAACTTACAGGCTACTGTTCCGTTTAAGTGGCAATTCCGCTTAAACGATTTCCCTTTATTGAGATTCTACTGTAGTTATGGAATTCCCAGCGCATGAGCGTTTTCTCCCCGGTAAAAACCGATAAACACAAGCACACACGCGCGTGAAAGCCGACGGCTTATGGGAGGCCAGGAGAGCTCCCGAACCGGAAGTGGCGGCACTCCGCAAGAGAAAACAATGTACCCATGAGGCTTTGCGCTATTCACCGGTCACCTATTACAGTTGTTGGCTGAGTGGACGTTTCATAGTGAACTAAAAGCCCCGATCGTAGTCTCTTCTCGGCACTTTTTCTCCATCTTAAGTTTTGCGTGAACTGATTGACAGGGGTGTGCGGATATTCATAAGTTCAGAAAATCAAAGCAAATAAACGCAATATTTGATTTGTCCTAGAATCAGATAGCACCGTTCGAAAATTTTTAATAAATTTGTAATTATTTTAGAGTTTGCAAACATGCACCGGTGTGGTCTGCCGATGGTGATGGGCTTTCTCGCATTTCTGCGGTAGCGTGCGGCGAAACAGAGGTGATGCTTTTTTTAATTAAGCCTGTAATCTTCCTTTTTTTTTTTCAACATTAAGAGGAAAAAAACTGTTGACTTGAAGTTGTGTAGCTTTGCCTTCCTAGACACTAAAATAAAGCTTTATAGACGAGAAGGCATACTTGCAAAGAGGGTTTGTTGGACACATTTGTTACATGCCCTTCCAGGGGAACCCATATTTTAGATTTTTGTGCATAGGGACACATTAGCTGTGCAAGTGCTTTTTATAAATAAAATTAATGCGTTATTAAACGGGGAATGGGACCTACAAGCAATTGTAAGGCAGGGGGGATAATCATCCAGGGGTGAGACAGCTGCGCACATTGCACAGATTTGATACAAATTTGTTTTCCTGCGCCAGGCAGCTCCAAAACCTTGAAAATTGCGAAAAATGAGCCAAACTGCTCCAAAACAGTCTGAGAGCCAAGGATTTTAACGCTCCCGTCAGTCTCAGTGGTGTGGGGAGAAATACTTACTGACGGCGTAATTTTCCAGCACCCCAAGGTGATGCTGTTTTTAAAGGTTTAATTGACTGATCATTCCATAAAAAACCCGCATAAACTTGTCCCTGAGATAGTGTTTCGAAAGTCTTATTGTAGGGTTGCACATGTTATACACCTGTGCATTTTTTAAGGTTTTGTTGTCGAAAGTCACGGCAAAGTCCTCTAGAAAGAATACTTATGTGTACTGAGGGGTCAAACTAATTGTGGAGGTTGATGAAAAAACTGCAATGAAAAAACTTCAAAAAACTGCCGGAGCCTCCCACGGCTGCTTTGCAGCCGTGGGAGGCTCCGTTTCACTTTTTACTGTTTCCGCTGCAGTTGCGGCACGTTCACGACTGAGATTTACCCTTTGTATGCATTGGAAATACATATGTGGAGCAGCCACTCTGTTTGCAACTGTGGTGTCTTTATGAGAGTGTAAATATTTCTGACGCGGTCTTAGTGTCGTACATTCAGTCTGTATAAGGGCCGGGTACACTCACACCTCATTATAACAAAGTTGAAGCGGACTCATAATTATTTCATTATATCGGTTATAACAGTTTACTGCAATGTATGCCCAGTTAGGTGCACAACGAAAAGCATGCAAAGAAGGAAACTGCATCGCGGCCCTTTGTACCGCTACGCAACCACGCATGCGACAGAAATCGAACAGAGCAGAAATATTTGGTTGCTCAATGCACACACTTGTTATTTTATTGTCCGCTAGACATAGCTGGTCAAAAGCACACGATGTTCTTTTTGTTTCGGACATCTCAAGTGAAAGACTTGCTTTTCGGCGGTTGGCCACCGCGCTGATGCTGTTTTTGCCGTCACTAGGGGCGCTGAAGAAACAACGTAGGAAGTCAACCGTATCGAGTTCCTCTGACGATGTTGGCACGTTGAACATGCGGGCATAGCAGACCACGGTGTCTTCATCATCACTTGTATCGCTTTGTCCAGTGACACTAGCGACAATAGCCACGTCGCTTGACGCGGAAATTTTAAAACAGCCACGCCGAACGAGTGTCCAACTCCGTGAAATACTTCATGCACCGTGGTCAGGTTTCTTTTGGCTGGAGGGATAATAATATTAGTTCGTTATATCCATTGGCTGGTCAATTTTACTCCGTAATGAGGCTTCAAATGCATGGTTCTCTATGTAGATTTCAAGGGGAATTTCATTTGCTTTGTTACATTCATGATCTCGTTATATCCCGTTACTTTATAACAAGATTTGAGTGTATGTGCCACAGGCCGGCATCACAAAACCGGCACATGAATGGAGCCAATTGTAATTCCACTGCCTGGAAATTTACTAATAGCGTCTCCGTAAGCAGCATTTTCTCGAATGCTCATGCTACGGCTATATACTACGCAGGGGTGAGACAGCTGCGCATATTGCGCAGATTTTATACAAATTTGTTTTCCTGCGCCAGGCTGCTCCGAAAGCTTGAAAATTGCAAAAATTGCGCCAGACTGCTCCCAAACAGTCTGGGAGTCAAAGATTCAAGGATTTTAACGCTCTCGTCAGTTCCAGGGGGGAAAAATGCTTACTGGCAGCATAATTTTCCAGCCCCTCCAAAGTGATGCTGTTTGTAAAGGTTTAATTGTAGGGGTGTGCGAATATCAATTTTTTCATTTCGAAGCGAATACGAATAATGAAAACAATGTTCGAATCGAATCGAATATTTTTCGAATATTTTTCGAATACGAATACTTATTGTTTTTTGTAAAATTAAAGTTTTAACCATCTAGAAACACAAAAACTGCACAACAAATCCCATAAAGTAAAATTAGGAATTGCACAGTACCATTGTACTCAACAGGTTAAAGTCTGCACTCACTTAAATGTTATCATGAAGAAAGGTTAACCGCTCGACATGTTCGGGGAGCATTGAGCTCCTGCTCGTCACTCTACCAGATACCGAAAACAGCCACTCACTTGAGACAATAGTGGCCGGCATCCGTACACATTACCGCGCGCTGATACAGTAAAATCTCGATGATACTAATCTTGCGGGACCGCGAAAAATATTCGTATCATCCGAAATTCGTATGAACCAACACAGACCAAAAAATTGAGCGCTGAAAAAAGTTTTCGTTTATTTCTTTTCTTGCTTTTTTCTGCTTTTTTTAACCCCCATGTCGCAAAGCAGACCTTTCTGGAGCACGGAAAGCTTCGCGCTCATCTCCTCACTCGCGATGCCCAGTGGCCCAAGCTCGCTACACGCCGCAACAGTCAAGCGTGAACCGCATGGTGCGTTTTTGCACGCGATATTGCTCACCTCGGCTTTGCGCACGCTGTATTTTCACGCCCGCACCGACGATTTCGCGCCCGCGCCTACCTCGGTCAGAAAATGACGCACGACGCGCGCGGCAGAATGGAGGAGCCTGACGACTTGCGAAGCGATCGAGACAGCCGGCTTGGCTCCGCCGGAGATGGTTAGGCTTAGCACCTCCACAAATATTTCTTGGGCGCTTTCACTAACGGTGGGGATGATGTTTTATAGTACCGTTTTCGCATGCATTATCAGCTCCTTTACCGCACAAGCAACTTCGTGTCTCCCTTGAGCCTTATTTTAAAGAGTGGTTAGAAGCGGGCGCTCCAGTTCCCGCGCCACTGCACGGCCGGAGCCGACGCCATGTTGCCGCCGCCGGCCGCGCCGCGCGCAGCGTGCGGGTGGTTTCGCGGCGGTGTCAGCGCGCGTGGGGCGTGCGCGGCGCGTTTTCGCAAGCAGAAGATTTCGAACTTACTGTGTGTTATAGAACGCTGAGTTATTTCTGCTTTTGACAGCCATCTTGTGAGCGGCGGGAATAGGACGATCGACACTGCAGAAGTGGCGGCGCGGCGCAGGCTACATCGCCACAAAATGTTCGAGTACTGTCCGATAGCGGGACGGGTTGTTATTGCACGCTAGTAATAATGGTTCATGTATCTGAAGTGAAATTTAATGCCAAAAGGAAGGTGGCTAAACATACCAACATTACTTAAATTAATTTAGTAGTGAACGTACACCTTGGGGATTCAAATGGGAGGGCTGGTGGGTGCGACGACTGTCACCTTGCGCAAAACTTTTGCCGTAGCTCTACACTTGTGCCTAAAGCCGAGTCTGGGATGACAAAAATAATTATTTCGGAATTCACATAATAGAAATGCCTTTCGATTGCTTAGTTTTACAATTCGATATTTTCAACGGGACTCCACACTATCTATGCATAGAGCCTAAGAATTTAAAAATGGTTTGTAAAAAGGTAGTGCAGTCCGTACCTTGTGATACTATGGTAGAAAAAACTTTATTGAAAGGCTGTTTCAGTGTTATGTACATTCAAAACCGATTAAAATTGCACTACCCCCCTCCCACCCTGAGCTGACATAAATTTGAATTTTTAAGCTCCTAAGGTGACACAATAAATGTTGTTGTTCTGCTCCAAATCAAGGTTTTTCTGCTCCAAAATGGAGATTTCGCTGCTCCAAAAACTGCTCCCAAATCTGATTCAGCTGTCTCACCCCTGTATGACACAGGGAGCCTGCAGAATCTAGTGCGAACTGAAATCGGAGGGCCTTATCAGATACCACGCTCTTCCAACGACACCTTTTATTGTTTGTGAACTGCCTACCCTGTACTCTCCAAAAAAGAAGTCTGCCGAGTGATCAGCCGTTCGTTGAAGTCAAAAAGGAAAGGAAACCCGTAGCTTCTCTGTGTGGTTACTAAAACAATGTGCATTCCTTGATTTAGCTCCACATTTGAATGCAACGATAATTAGCCCCACCCCCAATGCCTTGAGATATTGCAGTGCATTTCGCATCTAGTTGGTCGTGTGAGTTCAAACTGACTTAAAGGAGCCATGAAGAGAAAACAAAAGTTTGTTTTATTCGAAAGATTAGGTGTTTCATAGTACCCCAAGCGCTTTCCCGGAAGCAAATGATGCTTTATTCACTGAGAAATACGGCAATTTAAGCCAAAATTTTAAATCTCCCGCTAAAATTGCACATTTGGTGACGTGAGCAATGGTGTCACACGGGCCGGTCCATGAAACAGATACTTAGTATGTCGACTCCATATAGCACCCACACGCGGGAGTCGACCGAGACGGCGGCCATTTTAAAAATGCTAGTAAAACCTAGTGCACCCGCAGCCCTAGTCATGGAATCGCCTGATCCGGAGAACAAAACTCTCGCCGAGGAGCTCCGGCTTGCATTTAACAACCTCACACCACTTGAACGCTCAACGCTTCTAAGTGCACGAGCGGCAAGAGTTGTGGGATACGCGGTGGACGGGAAAGCGACCATTCCGCGATAGCCACAACAGACGAACGCCCTGCCGTCGGCACCGCTGCCTCGTCAGCGCCGTCGCCACGGACGAATACAGACTGGTACGTATGTGCCGTATTTTTATTACGGTTAATAATAGTTCAACTTCAGTAGCAGTATCGCTTATGCCAGTTGGCCGGTGTCGTGTATGGACAGCCGTTCGCGCGAGCTCTCTGCTTCGACCAGAAAGATACGAGCGTCAATGCGCGGTGTTTACGGCATTTTTCCTCCAAGGTCAGAGCGCCTCGAACCCGAAAATTCGTCTGCGCGACGGCGAGATGTCGAGCTCGGCCAGGCGGTTGTTTCGTACGCATTGGCGCACACGCTTGCGTGTTCGTTCGGAACTTCAACCGTTTACTCCACCGTTCTTTGTCATAAAAAGAATGTGCAGTATGTTTCACGGGCATTTAGCTCGCTATGCAAACTGTAAGCCCTGCCTAACATGCGTTTGCTTTTGCTGGCCTCCGCCAATCGCAGAGCTTAGCCCATGTGACGGCATAGGTTCTGTTGCGGGAAATGAGCTGGTGGGTCGCATGACCATTCCCGTTTTTCCTAATTATGTAGCTTATTTGAGCGAAGTTTGCGTTATAAGTGGTGTCGTTATGGTTCTAACGAGGCAATCTTTCGAATGAACCAAACTTGTGTTTTCTCTTCATGGCTCCTTTAAGTTTAGACGAACTTCATAGCATTTCCGAATCTACACTGGGTTTTTTCATTCCCGTACGCGCTATTCTTTTTTTCTCATACTTGCAGACCATTTATTTTTCCGTGGTTTCATTAACCCACCTTGCTTCTTATTGCTATAAGGCGTGAGCGGGCACATATTTAACGACGCACAGCCTTTGAATAGATTGCATTGGCGGGAAGCGCGAATTAACACGAGGACAAGCGCTTCGTCTCGTCTATGTTGTTGTTTTTTTCTCTTGTCCTCGTGTTAATTTGCGCTTCCCACCAATGCAATGTACGTATTACCAAATCGCCCAAGCTTCTGCTCTTGCTTTGAATAGACTTAAGATTTTCGCATGGCTTATATTCCCGTAATAGACACAAGTTATTGTCGGGTATTGGGTAATCACACCCCCAAAACATATTATTCTACGACGTATATATTCAAAACAAAGTCGCATTCATTGTCGGCGCTGCAAAACGAAATTATCCTCTTACTGTGCCAGTATATTAGGTTTAAACGAGGCGGCAATAGAATTCACTTGTGCCTGATGTGTTCAGTGGTGACAGTGGTGATATGCTGCTGCCATCACCGACACCCGTAAGAGAGGTCAAGAAGTGCTCAGGACTGCATCCTGGGATAGCTCTTGTTGGCGTTTGAGCAGTCTACCACACAGCAGCTGTTTTTTGAAGAGCCCTGACCATTCTATTTGCTTACAGACATCACCATAACAAGTTGTTTAGGCTGCGGAAAGGCAAATAGAAGCAAAAGAGAACCAAAACATTGTGTGAGCCCCTATCAGCCACGTAGTGCTCATTCCGTAAACGCCACGGAGAAGCGGCGGCAGGGCCCGCAGCAATGTCGAAGCTTGAGGTGTGTACCACACATTGAAACAGAATTTGGGGCGGGCACATTTTCGTTGCAGTTGCCTTTAACGCTGCGTACCACGAGGCTGTGAGCAGACTAAGTGAATTGGCATGCGGGGCCTTTTGTCGCAGGATAGCGACGGAGACGGGAGCCTGGCGTCTTCTAACGGAGTCCCTTCAGCACAGCCCACGGCCTCAGCCAAGCCAAAGCCGAAGAACAAGCGCCTCCGAATGGCTCGTGGCACCAAGAAGTGACCACACCTGAGTGCAACACTGACTCAGCTCCTGTGTGCCACAAGGGCACCACTGGCGTCGTTGCTTTAGTTTGTTGTTTTCGTGTAAATAAGCAAGTTTTTAGTTTGTTCTTTTAATGTAAATAAACAAATTTTTCAGCCAGTCGTTAAGGTCATAAAGTGTTCATTGGGACTGAAGCAGAAGTGTATACGTGCTTATTATCAGCCCCACCTGTTATAACCAACAGCTAGAGGTCCACCGGGACTCATTTTGGCTCAATAAAACTCTCGTTACGAGGTTTGCTTTCAAATGAACCAAAGCTGCACGAACATTGCTGTGACTGGGCTTGGCTGAGCTAATTAGCACGTACCTGTGCGAGCAGCATGATGAGTACGTATGAAAGAATTGTGAATGTGCGGAGTTGCTCTCAAGTACTCCAGTTGTGGAACTCCCTTAGGCCCCACGTATAAAAAAACAGTCTGTGGTTGGCCCCCTGCACTGGGGGCAAGCACGGGACAGGTTGATTAGCCTGCCATCTGTCGGTGGAAAGTTGAAGTAGTGTTATTAAGTGAATGTTTAGCGAAGTCCAGTCCCCCGGTTGCTGTGCCCCTCCGCACCAATGGAGCAGAGGTGCTTGTGCCACGCATATTCCATCATGGAAGCAGAGTTTCGCAACCGGCATATATTGAACAACTTTGCTCATTGGATAGCGTAGCAGGGAAACAGGCTTCCATGACGGGCTGGGCACACCCATGATCCGCTCTCTATCTCAGACGGAAAGCCCCCACACTTGCGCTTGCGGAGCGCTGCCATTGCGCTTCGGTCCGCGGCGCTATAGTGAACTAGAATGCTTCACTGTGGCGGTACCTTACTATATTGTACTAGAATGGAATAGGAGAAGTGGGTTCAGTGGCTGGCGCGCTCCATGCGCAGACGTGAAGCGGCAAGTGTAGACCAATTTCGGATGTATCAAGCGGCGCGGCAGTAGCGTGGGCTGTAGGGCCGATCTTCTCGACTGCTTTGACTGTGTCTCTTGCGTCGCCTCGACATCACGGTTTGGAGCTGAAAAGTGTGTTTTTGAAGAGAAATGCAATGCCGGGTCGTCGACATCAGCGTCATTGTTTTGCCCCTGGGTGCAAGGGGGCGAAAGACGGGCACGTCGTTGTTCGCGTTGCAAGAAAATGCTGTAGCAGTGGGAAAAGAACTTGCACAGAAAGGACAAGGCGTTAGACGAATACATGTCAATGCATAAATGTGGGCTAGTCTGTTCGAACTGTGGAACACGGACAACAACGAAGACACCACACAGTCCTGTGTGGTCTCTTCTTTGTTGTCCTGTGCATACCGTGCTACTTACCCATGTTTCACAGTGTCAGACGAAACCCGTTCAGTATGAGAGTTACAGTTTCACCCTTCGTGCATCGCCAAAGAGTATGTACATATCATTGATGGCAAAGTCCGCATAGTGCAGGATAGGCCAGAACTGTTGCTCTATGCGGTACCAATTAACTTTGCTTCCACTTTTCTCAGCAAACAATAGCTGTGCAGAGCATCATAGTCGACACTATGCTGCTAGCTCAATCGCAGTTTTCTTGCGTAATTGCGTGCAGCCAGCACTCTGAGAGCTAAGAGTGCGACATTCTGAAGTTTTGTTTTAACTAGGCTGCATTTCTGCGTCAAGGGCATCAATGAGTCACTAGAAGGACGCAGAAAAACATCCTCATGCCGAAAGTGCTCCTAGCTATAGTTGCTCCTGCATCATTTACTGTGTGGAAAATGTAGTGCTGAAATTGTACATTGTACTTGTAAATGAAAATGTATTGTATTTCGGACTTCAAGGGGCACTGACACAAAAATTTTGCATCTTCTTTTTTGTTGTGATCAGTAGCTTATGACCTATTTATCACATGTAGAAACCTCATTTGCTTCAGTGCGCGACGGGTGTTTAATTAAAGATGCTTCAATGCAGCCAGTCGCAGTTTCGGTTTCAGCAAGTGCCTCGAAAGGCTGGATTTGGTATAAACAAAGCTGCCCACGTGACTGTAGGACGGATATTACAGAGCAGAGCTGCCGTAGAAACTGTGGATTCCGCGTCGCCGGTAGTTTCTGATAGTGCCCCTACGTACTGCTCTGGTAAACCGCTTGATTAAAAAGCGACCGTGGACGTGATGCAGGTGCAGCAAGTGCAAATTGCTGCCGCGGCTAGAGAACGGCGCGCGACGGTCGAGACAGTGGGTGAGGAGACGCACGCTGGGAGCAGCCGGTCGGTCTGCCTACAGGTCTACCTACAGATGTGTTAGGCTTGACACTGCGGCGGATATTTGATTGCCGCTGTCGTAGGCGATGCAGATGACGATTTTTAATGCAATTCGCCATCGCATCATTACCTCATTCTCGTGTGTGCTGCATTGTTTGGGACTTGAGTCCCATTTCCCGCAGCGGTGACAATTCTATCGCTCGAGCTACCTGTGCCGGCCTCGCCACCTCGCGGCCGTGGCCGCCGCCTGCGCAGCGACCATGCTGTTCGCTCAATGCGCTTTTCATGTCCCCAGCGCATTTTCGCGTCCGGTGTAATAAAAAGCAATAAAAATAGACTGCCTAGAATCATTGTACAACTTAGGTTGCGGCCAGCTGCCCGATGAGCCAACGAAATCACGGCGCCTCCGCCGCCAACGACCGGATCCTTCGTTGCTCGAGAGCAAACGCACCGACCTCCGAACGGAGCAACGAGCTGGCGAGAAACGCCGGCAGTGCGGAAGCGACCAACACAGACTCGTAACATGTTTGGGAATGCTGATTGCGCGAGGTCCTCCGCTGGCTGCTCGGTTGCGTTTCGCACACTTTAAAATTTATTTTAAATATGTTCTAGGCTGTATTTGCCGCTGATATTTTGCAGATGATTTATGTGTGTTCACACCAATCTATCTGCGCAGTTATCTCGCCTTCAAAATTTTGTGTCAGTGAGCTGAGACCAGCATGCTTTGTTCGAATAAAAAACTCCCAAGCATTTCCCCGAGGGTGAACATGGTTAAGTGCGAATGCACGGGGTGATGCTATGAGGGGGAGTAAAGTTAAAATCCGTTGGCATTCGCCCGTGAGCGCGCGCGAGCCGACCCACGGAGGTCTGGCAGGGGGGTACGCCGCGCCGAGCGCGCCGAGCCAGGTGGCTGAGAGAGGAGGCGAGCGCAAGGGGAGAGGGACAGCGGCGCACGGCAGCTGCAGCCGAGCGAGGGGGAGAGGAGAGAGTGTGACGTAACGGTGGAGAGAGAGGCGCGCGGCAGCTGCTGGGGAGAGGAGGCGCGCTGTGACGTCATACCATGACGTCACGGTGAGGGGAGCGGCGCGCAGCCACGGCGAGGAGGTGGAGCGAGCGCGGTCACGTGGTGAAGTGACGTCACCGCGCCGTTGCTACCGACGCTCCTCTCCGCTCCACGCCGTTGCTAGGGAGAGGAGGACTGCGGACGCCGCCGCCGGCGGTGGAAGGTTTGGGGTCGCTTATAAAGTGCATTCGCAATTTTTTAAGTGCATTCGCACTTAAAAAATTCAGGGAAGCTTGCACTCACGCCGCAAGACTTAGAGGAGTACTGTGGCGAAATTTCAAAGCTGCGATAACTATGTAAAACGCTTCCTTTTTATCAGGAGATATCTCCCGGCAAGTTTCATCAGCAACCGTTCAGCGAAAAATATTTAAAATCCATTTTAATCTTCGCCAGCACGAGAAAACCCAGAGCGGACGAACATGACATCATCGGCTACTTGCCCCAAACTGCCGACGTCGGGGCTCCCGTGACGAAGCCGACGCGCTGGCTGTGGTCGGCGCGCGCTGCTCGGGCGTGTGCACACGTCATGCTGCCCGGGCCTGTGAGGACGGCGAAAAAAATGAAGCCGGTCGTGGGTCTGGGCGCGCGCGTGCGCAGAGCGGCAACGATACGGCAAGAATCATGGAGGAAAGAATGGCAAGAATGGTGACGTCACGTGACACCTTCTGTCATGGCGGCCGCTCGGCGTTCGTTTTGTCGAAACCGAAACTGACACGAATAAACGACGCCGTAAATGAATGTTTACGCTGCGCTCGACCGTCTAATCTGTCATTCTATGATTAGTGGGCTGGTAGGCACACATAGCAGCGAAAAAAACGTAACACGAAAATTTCGTGTCAGTACTGTTGTAGGTGAGCATTCGGGCACATTGGTATGTTTCAGTATCACGGTTTATTTGCATAGTTTCGGATAGTCGTCATATATGCACCGAAGAGGTGTCTTCTTCGCCGCGATTGGTGGATAATATATATCATCCTCAGCATTGTACACTTCCACGGACTCGAAGCAGCGGTGGCGGGATCTGCAAGTCGTCTCGGGAAGGAGTACGATGCACACTCGTAGCACGTACTTCTCCAATTATCCTTAATAACTTTTAGAGAATGCGGCGGCCGTGGTGGTGTCTCCCAAGCAGGGTGTCTTTTCACCTTTAGCATTAGCGCCAAAGCATGTTTTCGCATGCGCGTAGCGCTTGACAACAGCGCTGCAGCGTTTTTTTTTGCTAAAGCCACTGTGCGAGCCGGGGTCTCCGCGTCACCTCGAGGCACGCGCTCACGAGTGCTCGGAATTTTCTTGGTATGCTTTCCTGCAATGGCGAACTTACGGCTTGTAGAGCATTCCATTGTTAAAACAAGTGTTTTGTCTTTTGTAATCGATTCGCATTCAATCATACTCGAAGATATATAAGTAATAATATACCACTAGTTTAAGGACCTGCATAAGGGCGAGCAAGATATCACATATATGTTCCGTTTTTAGGATGATCAACTTTTAAAATTTTGATAAACGGCCAGCGTAAAGCGGTTGTGTCGCGTTCAACGTACGCTACCCTGCAGGCTGACTTTAGAGTGCCACGGCCGCTGGATGGAAAGAGCACTTTGCGTGCGCTCTCAATCCAGCGGCCGTGATAGTGCTATAACTATAAGGTACCCACTCTTCGCATTTCCACTGCTGCGGGAGGTCGCTGCGGTCGCCGAGGTGAGCAGACGTGTCGCACATCGGCTCCGTCGATTATGATCCATAGTGCCGGTCATTCACCGAATATCGAAGTGAGACCACTACCATCTTGTGCAACAAGGTGCAAGGAACACGCCGGTACCAAAATTTGGTGAGTCAATCCGACTTTTCGCCGTTTTTTGGGACTGGAAAGTCCCGAAGCGATGTTCCGGAGCTAAGCCTAAACGAGGCCTAGCACGACTTCGGGCCGGCGTGCCACGTAGGCCGCCCGTCGCCGCGTCGACGCCGCCGCCGTACGAGCGACATGGCTTCGGCGATGGAAACGGAGTGCGAACCTGACGTTCGAGAAGAAGGGCAAGCCCTACAACCACAGCTTGGCCATCTCGACGGTCGTACAGCTATAACGGTACAAGGCGAAGACCTACAAGACAACGACTTCGCGGGATGGGAGACCGCCGTGCGGAAGACACGTCAGCACAAGCCAACATCGCAGTCCTGCTTCGCCGGTGAGTCCACCCCTACCAAGAAGCATGAATCGCGCTATACCCAAGCGCAGTATGTCAAGAAAGTTACTGCAAATATATCGCGAGCAGCTCGCATGCCGATGAACATTCCGCGAGAAGAGAGCAAAATCATTATAGGGCCGAAAGGCGGTCTGAACACGGGACGCGTCGAAGCCCCAACCCTCACGGCAGCCATATGGACGTCCGTAGGGATTACCAAAGCAGAGGCCATGCAGGATACGATCTGCGCCAACGTGACACAGAATATCATTGTAGTTAGCACCCCGGACGAGCAACGAGCGAGACGATACGTCAAGCTGCGCTCGCTGATCATTGGGGAACAGACTCACGAAGCTAACGCCTACTTCGCGGCTCCGCATGATACCTCGAAAGGAGTCATTCATGGGATTCCAACGCCGGACACCGCGGCAGACATCCGCGACAACATCATACACCCAGGGAACCCTACAGCCATCGAGGCTCATCGTATTGGAGAATCAACGGCGGTACTGGTCCTGTTTCAGGGACAGAAAGTACCCTCTACCGTGAAATACGGCGCGACACTCGTCCGATGCAGCCTGTATCGTCAACACCATCAAGTGTGTCGAACCTGTGGCAAGATAGGCCACCGGCAAGATGTATGCCTGCAACCAAACGTGAAAGTGTGCTTCGCTTGTGGTAAGCCTAACCCAAGCGAAGCGCACGCCGAAGACTGCAAGCCACGTTGCAAGCTATGTAACGGCCCCCAGCCGACGGGGGCACCGGGTTGCAGCAACCGCTTCAAGATGCCATATTAGGTAAAGAAGCGAAGATGGGATCACGCGAGACCTACGTCACCGAAACGCGTCAGCATAGCGAGCGGGAACCCTGCAGAGTTTCCTCCTCTCCAGGCCAGCCAGCCAATGGGGAGACGCCAGCGCAGCACGAGCCGCAGCTGCACGCGCGCTGACTCCGCCCAACCGAATCGCGCCACGTCGCGCGGGCGGGAAAGCAGGAGCAGAAGCAAGCAGCGCACCGCTCAACCTGCACGCCGCGGGTCTCGCTCCCAAGAACGAGCCACGTGGACTGATGTGATAACTAACCGGCGCAGAAGCAAGAGCCGAACACCGCAGCTCGAGGACAAGATGCGAGCTTTACAACAAGCCAACGTAAACCTACAGGCGGAAAACATGAGCTTGAAAGCTCAGGTCAGGGAATTGAAGCGAGGCCAGGAGGAAATTCTACGACTACTGCGTACGGCACAGCTACCCGCGGGAGCGCCTCAGTTGAACCCCACATGGTCCCTGGGGACTGCACAGAGACCACCCACCCTAACGCCGCGATCACAGCAAACGCCCGTTCAACGACAGACTACGCCACCTCAAACAGAGGAAACACCTGCAGTTACTCTCACAACACCAGAGTTCACAGCACCGGCCCCTCAACAAGAGGAGGAAGACATGAACGAGCAGGAGGTGGAAGTATCCCGATCGCCGTTCGGAGACCGCAAGGCCGTGAACAAAGAACGTGAAAGTACTAACGTACGCTTGAGTAGGCTCGAGAAGCGCAGCGAACTGCAGGACAAGCGCCTAACTGCGCTCGAATGCCGAGTCAATGCAGGCTTTGCAAAAATCGAGGCACTATTGAACCAGCTTATTAACGCGAAGAATGGAGAGAGCAATCCCTGCTGCTGCAACCAATCGCCAACACCGATTTCACCAACATGGACCGAAACCTCACAACCCGCACAGTACTGAAGATCTGGCACTGGAACGCCAACGGCTTTCGGTGTCGGAAGGCGGCACTACAGCAACACATGACAAGCGCCGGACAACTGCCAGACGTTATAATGATACAAGAGACCCACATGGAGGACACACCGTCACTGCCGGGATACCGAGCCTACTCCAGCCCGCCCAGTGCGCGGGAGTGCGGCAAGGGAGCCGCGCAGGGTGTGTGTACCTTTGTGCGGAAGGGACTCACTTCCATCCACCACGAGAACTTTCTCGGCCGCAGCTCCATTGAGTACTGCGTTACCGAGATCGTGGTGGGCAGAAGGAAACAAGAAGCCATGCTACTGGTGAACGTTTACAGCAACCCCACACACGGGCAGCAGAAATTCAAGGCACTCCTACACAAGACTGTGAAGACTAAGCCCAACGACACGACGGTGGTGTGTGGCGACTTCAACGCGCCGCACAAAGAGCTGGGGTACAGCCGCACCTCGGTCAAGGGAAGGGAACTATTAGAAGAAGCGTCGAACGCCGGCTTCGTGCTTTTCACGGACCCGGACACTCCGACGAGGATCGGCGCATCGACCACAAGAGACACGAACCCGGACCTCACCTTCGCTCGGCTCTCTGGCAAGGCAAGAGGAACGGCGACCTGGCACAACCGAGGCAGCGATCACTACATCATAGAATTGAACGTACCCACAACGGTGCACAACGACCACAGAAAATTCAAGCACAAGCCCACAGACTGGACGCGCTTCCGTGCCACCCTCGACTAGCTCGACCACAAGATTGACGACATCGAGGCATGGACGGGGCGGATCGCTTCTGCGGCCAACTCGGTCACCGCCGAGCTGGACGTAGAAGAAAATGTCAAGCAAGTCGACAGTAAGCTGGCTCACATGATCGAGGCCAGACAGTCCTTGCAAAGAAGATGGAAGAGGCAGCGACACAACCGGCGGCTCCGAAACGGGTCGCCGAGCTGGGCCGCGCCATCGAAAAGTACAGCAGAGCAGTGGTATGCGACGTGCAGCGCCGCCGACGGACAGCTGCACAAGGGGCAGACTTGGAAGCTGCTGCGGCATCTGTTGGACGACAAGTCCACCAGGGGCCCCCAACAGCACAAGCTCGCCCAAACGATCTACACCGCCGTCAAAGAGCTGGGCGAAGAGGAGGCCAGGGAGACCCACACCGAGCATAGCGGCCCGGACAACCCTGAACTGGATCGGGAGATCGAGGAATGGGAGGTTCGAGCGGTACTGCAGGAGCTTAACTGCAAGTCGGCCGCAGGGCCGGACCGGCTTCACAACCGAGCGCTGCGTAACCTCAACGACGGGGCGATCGCAGCGCTTACAAGATATTTCAACAAATGTTGGAGAGAAGGTAAACTACCAAAGCAGTGGAAGACGGCCCGCACGGTCCTCATACCGAAGCCCGGCAAGCCGCCCAACATCGAAAACCTGCGACCCATCTCCCTGACGTCGTGCGTCGGGAAGGTGATGGAGCACGTCATGCGAAACCGATGGAACCGCTACCTCGAAGAGAAGGGCCTGTACCCGGACGCCATGATTGGCTTTCGGGAGAAGCTCAGCACCCAAGACGCGATGATACAGCTCCAGCACGAGATCCTGGACGTGTCGGTTCCCGCCAACGACAACGGAGCCAACCTTGGCCTAGACCTGCAGAGCGCTTTCGACAAGGTGCGCCACTCGGCAATCCTGTCGCAGGCCTCGCGGCTGCGACTTGGACGAAGATCCTACAACTACATCAGGGACTTTCTGTCGAACCGGACGGTGAAGATCCAAGCGGGCAACCTACAACTGGACGAGAAGACCCTAGGCAGCGTCGGCACGCCGCAAGGGTCCGTGATATCACCGCTGCTCTTCAACCTGGTCATGATCGGCGTTGCGGAGCGGCTGAACGCGCAAGTCCGTTACACGATCTACGTGGACGAAATCACGCTGTGGGTGCCTGGCGGCAGCGACGGGCACATCGAGGAGACGCTACAAGAAGCTGTGAACGCTATAGAAGACCAGCTGGACGGCACCGGGCTCCGGTGCTCGCCGTAAAAGTCCGAGCTCCTGATCGTCCCGCCGCCCGGGCGGTACAGGAGGAAAGCTACCGAAGACTCGGAGCGGATCGTGCTCCGAACGAGAGACGGGACCATCATTCCGAAAATCTCGAGGCTCCGCGTCCTGGGCATGGTGCTCGAGGCCAGTAGGAGCAACGGCGCTACCGTGGACAAGCTCGTCACGAAGATGGGAACTGCAACGGTTACATCAAGCGAGTTACATCAAGCGGTTACATCAAGCGAGTTGCGACGCGACACAGGGGAATGAAGGAAGCCAGCCTGCTACGACTGGTCCCGTCCTTCGCCGTCAGCCACGTCGCTTACGTCGGTGCGTTCCACTACTGGAAGGTACAGGAGCGCGACCGGATCAACGCAGCCATCCGGAAGACGTACAGATCAGCGTTGGGCCTATACAACTGCGCAAGCACAGCCAAGCTGCTGGAGCTGGGGGTACACAACACCCTTGAAGAAATTGCAGAAGCGCAGCGGACCTCTCAACGCGAGCGGCTCCTGACTACGCAGACGGGAAGAAGCATCCTGGCCAAACTCGGCCTGGCCGCGAGTACTACAAGCAACGACGAGCGTGACGGCGGCGCTCTCCCGGAGGGAGCCCTCCGCCGATTAGTGGTGGCACCCTTGCCGCGGAATGTGCATCCCGAGCACAACCGCGGTCGACGGGAGGCGCGGGCCAAAGCGCTCATCGAAACCCATGCCACCGACACCGGCGCCCTGTACGTGGACGCCGCCAAGTACAAAGACAGAGAAGACACCTACGTAGCCGTCGTCGTGCGAGCTACGACGGGCGAAGTCTACAGTGCTTGCAGCGTTCGCGTGCAGCGGGCGCATCAAGCGGAGGAGACAGCCATCGCGCTGGCTCTCACCGACGACAAGTGCACGACGATCCTGAGCGACTCCCGCGCAGCGGTCCGGAACTACAGCAAGAACAGTGTGTGTGCTAGTGCAGTGCGCGTTGTGAAGTGCGGTGTCAGACAGTGCGATGAGAGACTGCGGACTCATCTCCGCTGGTTCCCGGCGCACCAAGGCTACAGTTGCGGGAGCTCCCCCAACCGCAACGAGACGGCGGACGCCACCGCGCGAGGACTCACTCGCCGCGTGGCGGCAGCACCGTCCCTCGTCTCTGCGGAGGAGCAAGCTGCTGCGAACGACGCCAGCGACGGCGAAGACAACAGCTGCGACGATGAAGACGCCGAGCCTGTAACGAGCTACGCGGATGTATTGGACTGGTATTGGAGCGCACGCCGCTCTATGCCGGGCCCGCACCCGCTACTCTCGCGGGAACAGGCGGTGCTCTATAGACAGTTGCAAACGAACTCGGTGCTCACGCCGGCGCTCGCGCGCTACATGTGCCCCGACGTCTACGACAGCGAAAAGTGCAGTGTGTGTAAGAGTGCTACTGCTACGCTGACTCACGTGTTGTGGGATTGTGAACTGAATCCAGAAGAGGCGGCTGCCTACTCAGGCAGGCTGCCGAAAGACATTGCTAGAGCCGTGTTAGCACAGGACTCAGTGCAACAGTTACAGGCGGTCCAGCGGATCGAGGCAGCTCTCGCTCGCCAAACGCGCAGGGATGCATCCGACGCGATCCAGGGGCTGAAGCCTCGCGGAGAGCGTTGGATTCCCCAACGTAAGCGACGGGACACGACTTGATGACTGCCCCCACATAGTCAGGTAGCAAGAGGGCCCTGCGTGGCACCCTGCTACCTCCACCGGAGACTTCAATAAAGTTCACTTCCCTCTCTCTCTCTCTCTACTGCTGCTGCGCCACGTGCCTCCCCTCCCCTCGGCTCCGTGGAGCGCCGACGTAGCGCCCGCGCAACGCATGGCACGACTCGTACGTCTCTCACCTACACGGACAGGACTAAAAGTTCTGAGCGATCTTAGAGTAGAGTAGAGAGAGAGAGAGAGTAACCGTTTATTAATTCGTCCCATGTCTGGGTCCGCGCACTAGGAGGTTGAGATCAAACGACCTCCCCCTGATGGTGAGCAGGTGCTAAAGGAGAGTTGCCCACGAAGAGGTCAGTAGAGGTGAACGTGGAGACCCCGAGCAAGTTGACCTTTCAACTGCTCTCAGATCGCATATAAAATTCACTCCTCTCCCTAGAAACATGCGTCCCACTCAGGACACAGGACGTAGGCGAGCCAGAGGCCGAGCTTTGTCCAAGAGACTTCGAGCGGAGCCCAATGTGTGGTACACGGATGCAGCCGAACATGGGGAGAAGAGTGCCATGTGTATAGCTGCAACCAACTATCGAGGAAATCAGCATGTGGCTGGCACAATTGTAACTACGCGCACGGTGGAAGCGGAGGAAGCGGGTATCGCCCTAGAGATCTCCAGCATCCAAACGTCGCGTGTGGTAGTCTCAGAATCGCAGGCTGCCATTCGAAACTTCACTAGAGGACGTATATCGCCCAAGACACTTGCCATTCTCAGACATCTAACCAACATGGAGAATATCCCCACAGTCACGCTACTGTGGGTTCCTGCGTACGCTACCCTGGAAGGCAACGAGGAGGCACATGAGTTGGCTTGCGCTCTTACTAACTAAACCAACTTGCCAGTCGCATCCACGGACACTTCTCAGAACAACGGCAGGCTTCTCACGTATCGGGAAATTCTCAACTACGATAGGGAGGGCAGACGATCATATCCCGGCCCCCACCAGTCGCTCGATAGAAAACAGGCTGTAGCACTACGACGATTGCTGACCAATTCGTTTCCAAACCCAGTCCTGTATCACCAGATGCATCCCGACTCATATGACCCAAATGTAAATTTTGTTCAGCGTGGGCTACCCTCTCACACATCATGAAGTGCCCGCACATCGCTACGAACTCACAGGAACACGGCACATATTTGCTAAACATACACACCGATGTGCAGTTGGAGACCGCGCTGCACAGCTCTACCGCCGAAGATCAACAGGCCCTGGTCCGAATAGCAAGAGAGGCCGCTGACTCCCATGTAAGGCCCCTAGGGACCTCACTCCCATGGGGTCGGCCGAGCCCTTACAAGAAAGAAGACATGACCAGTCTTCTTATTTGGGCGCAATAAAGTCCTCTCTCTCTCTCTCTCTCTCTCTCTCTCTCTCTCTCTCTCTCTCTCTCTCTCTCTCTCTCTCTCTCTCTCTCTCTCTCTCTCTCTCTCTCTCTCTCTCTCTGCGCATCGGATGCTGTCGCGCTGCGCGCTCTCTCCCTGCCCGGATTTCTGTACACGTAAACATTTCCCCGCTCGGGTATCCCCCAGGGAACGTACGCTGGGGGGACTGCATGCTGGCACTAAGAGTAAACAGCTGCTCTGGAAAATTCGGCACAGAAACTCTAAAACTGATGAATGCGAGCGGGCAATTTTTAAATTAATATAACCACGAACGCCTAGGGTGAAGATGTTTCAGTGTAAGTACTGAACCGAACGTCGCCTAAACCCACTACGGCATGCCTGATACGCCCAAAACGCGGGGAAATGTTAAACAACTTGTTGCAAGCCCAGAGGCGATACTGGGCCGCCATATCCGAACTCTCGCTGTTGTGACAGCCACTCACGTTGACAACAACTCTCCACTAAAGATTTTATTTCGCCGTTTTTCTGCATATATGGATAAAATGACGTTTTTAAATGACGGAAACTTCGACGATTAGTCTTACACTTCACGTGCGATTGGATTAAAGGCTGCAGCGCTCTCTCGAGCGCTGACCGAGCCTCTCTTGCTGGCAGCGTTGATGTTGGGTGTCCTGCCGGCTGCCGCGACGGCCGGTGGATGCGTCAATGTGCAGCACGGCTAGTGCTTAGCGGGAGGCGGAGGCACGTGCTCACGGGCGATGTAGTAGCTCCCGACGTCGCCGTCAGGTCCGGGAACTGGTATGGCCCGGGCACTTTTGCACAGCGTCCCACTACGCTCGACCGGGCAGGGCGGAGGGTACTTGTCCTCCTCTTTCTCCTGGCCTTTTTCCATGGCCGCAACGGGGCATCCGGAACGGCTGCGAGGTACGCTCTGCCGGGAAGCACGTGGCCCCTTCCGTCACAGCCTGGGGTGGGACACATCGAACTGGGCTGGTACGGCACCGTCGTACTGAGCGCGACATTGCTTGCCTTCGGGCAACCGGACAGGCTCCGGCCTCGATATGCGCCTGTCACATGTCCGAAACCATCGCATCCCGGTGTTGGGTGTGGACCTTTCTTCAGCATGTCATGAGAAGGGCGCTGGATGGAAGAGGGTGGCGGTTGGCGCACCTGGATGTGGTCTTCCTCGTCGGAGTCGATCGCAATCCATTCGCTGTCGACCGAGGGGAGAGCCCGGGGGCCGTAGTTCTCCTGCCCGCGCTTCTCGACTCCCTGTCCGTGGGTAGCAGCAACCGATGGGGCGAGGAGCGCGTTGCCCCGAACGTCTACAATGGTCGGGCCAGCGGCGTTCGTAGAAACTTCCATCATGGCGGTCGCACCAATGGACGCTGACCCTTTGGCCACTCGGGGCATCGAGAACGCGGTCTGCTGCTGATACCGTTGCTGGAAAGCAGGATCCGACGAACGCGAGGCCGACGTTGAAGCTCTCGTCAGGCTGGATGTCTTGTCAGACTGCATCATGACACGTCGTCTCTGCTCGGGCGCCGATGCTGTTGATGGAGGAACAAGAATGACACGTCCTCTGTGGCAGGCTGTCCGCGGCTGAACAGATTGCTGCTTGGGGGCGCTGTTCTCGGCTCTGCTGGAGGATGGCACGTGCCCGCGAGGTTAGATTGGCTATGGCTTATTAGCGTACTAAGACTACGGCTTGCTGATCTCGACTCCGGGAGTGCTACGGGTGATTTCTTGGGACTTTCTGGGGCTACTTCAACTCATCCACAAATTCCTAAAGCTCAAGTCCAGATGGCCACGACCGCCGCCAGGGACCAAGGGCTCCTGGCCGACGGCTAAGCGACAAATCTGGGCACATAAAAAACTGCCCCATTTCTCGAGGAACACAGAAGGTTGCAGAAAAAGGCTTTTCAGAAAACTCCGGAATTAGTCAATGCATTCCAGCATCAAACAGCGGGGTATGAGAGTACAGTTATTCACTGGTAAAGTAAACAAGAACAGCGCATGCCGAACAGTGTTTTCCGGGAACATTCCGGGCGCAGCTGAATAAGCTAGCAGTTCGGCATAATTTCTCGGAGAGAATTTACTAGCTTCACGTTGGGCGGTCGGGTTCCAGTTGGCCTTCGCGTGCGGGTTGGAGGTAGAAGCAGGATGAGCTCGAAACGGGAATAATGAACGTCAGCGATTTATACACCCCCCCAACCCCCCCCCCGGATTTCGACACCTTCCCAAAAAGCTTCCACAACCACGAGCACCCTGCCCAGGGATTTATACACCCCCCCCCCCAACTGCCCCCAGCAACCCCCCAGTAGGGTTTCGACACCCCTCCCCCCCCCAAAAAAAAATCGAAATTCTGGATAAACCCCTGATGAACGTGACACAGCCGCTTATGTGCCCTCGATGTGTGAGAAAACAAAAGAAAGACTAGTAAAGAAAACAGTGAACACGACACAGCCGGTCACGCACCGCCTGCCGAAAGACTCGGAAAAAACCAGGTGGGAGCGAAGAGACTTCACAGCACAACACCGCTCCCGTGACCCCGGAGGAGGAGGAAATAACTCGATTGATGCGATGTCTGGGCGCCTGCCGTGGTGGGTGGTTTCCTCTAGTCCGGGATACCCTGGCCTGCGTGGGCCACCCGGGCCCCCTCACCCAGAACACGCTTGGAGATGATGTCGGAGCTCCTCAGCCGTGCCACCCACTGTTCGTATGTGGGTTGGGGATTAGGAGCAGTATTTGCAAGAGGCGGGGTAGAGTGTGGCGTACACTGCACGGAGTAGCTAGGTTATTCTGGGCGTAAAGCAGTAACCACATGGAGCGATTTTTGCGAACGACGCGACGAGCTATGCGACAGGGATCCGCAATCGCTCGTCCCAATCGCTAGCCGAGGCAGCCATGGATTATGAAAGCGATCGCGCGAGCGACGCGACGAGCGATCCCATTATTGCCGCACAGCGCCCAATATGATTATCGAAGTACACACGGCCGCAAGGGTATTTTATTCGTGCATTTATCACAAGAACTGGAAATAAACGTATTTCAGTAAGCAGAAAGTCGTACTTTTCTAGGATGCACTGTGCCGCCGCCCGCCCCTTCCCTCGTTCTCTCCCCAGTCGGAAGTTGCGCCCATTAAGGCTCTCCTATTGGTTAGTCGCTCTGGCCACTTCCGGAAGGTGAGCAACTTTGAGCGACTTTCTGACGACCAAGAACCGAGTGATTCGATGAGCGATTTGGTCCTCGGCGAAAAGTAGTTCGTCGCTAGTCGCGTCGTTGCTCAAATCGTTTGCAAATTGTGTTCTTACTAATCGTTCGCAATTGGTCACAGCAAACGGCTACAACTCACCCCTACGAGACGTACACTCCGGTGTAACCTCAGGGGTCAGTGCTCGGGCCGCTCTTATTCTTAATTTACATTAACGACCTCTCCCTCCTGGTAATTTGTAAAATCTATCTGTTTGCTGAAGATTGTGTCATTTTCCGAGAAATTAACACCGACAACGATTGCGCACTTCTTCAGTATGATCTTATAAGCATCGATAACTGGTGTCATGAATGGCGAATGGAGCTCAACACTAACAAATGCAAAGTCATGCGTGTATCCCGTACAAACACCACTCCGTCTCTTCATTTTCTTAATAATTATCCTTTAGAATTTGTTGTCTCCTATAAGTACCTTAGCGTTCACATGACATCTAACTTGCCCTGGGCCATACACATCAAATACGTTATTAACTGTGCTAACCGTATGCTGAGATATATAAGGCGAAACTTTTTTAACGCACCGTCTGAACTTAAACTGTTGCTATTCACAACGCTAGCGCGTTAAAAATTAGAGTACGCCGCACCGATATGGGATACAACTCACGAAATGCTAACAACTTCACTGGAACTTGTACAGAACAATGCAATTCGCTTTATTCTCTCTAATTATAACCGAGGTGCAAGCATAACAGCAATGAGAAATACACTTGACCTACCTACACTGTCTTCTCGTCGAAAGATTTTTCGTCTAACCCTGTTCCATAAATTGTATCACCACCCCAAAACTCTGTAAATTAATTCCACCACCTCAATACACTTCCAATCACATTTATCACTCTCAACAAGTTGGTCTTGAATCATGCAACCCAAAAACCTCCTGTCATTCATTTCTTCCACGCACATCCCGTGAATGGAATCACTAGAGCCAAACCACCTTTGCCGTAATTGTTAATAACCTAAATTTTCGTGGGAATCTAGCTAATATTGTATATTGAGGACTCACTGCACTGTGTTATTTTTTGCTTTGTAACCTTCTCCCCCCTCTGTAATACCTTTGGCCCTGAGCGGTACAATAAATAAATAAATAAATAAATAAATAAATAAATTCGAGGCAGCAGCTTTTCAGTAAAATGAAGTGGACGCACCTTTTATTCCCAGTCTCAAACATCTGACCCATTTCATAATAGCCGGAGTTTTGTGTGCGTCGCATGCAGCTTCCAAATCAACGTTTTTTACTCGTGCTTCAAGTGTTTTCTGAGGAGATTTTCATGCCAACTGTCTTGTTTCCCATCATCATCATTGGTATGTTAAGGCTCCCCGAGATTACCGCCGGCATGCAGGAGGACGCTTCGGTGACAGAAATCCTGTACGGATGCCACAACGGACCCTGTGAAAATATGGATATTTCCGAGATAATGTTTTCCCTTAAGGGTCAAGAGAACATACTTATAATTAGAACACCTAATAAAACGTTTAGTAATCCGCAAAGCAGTGGCCAACAAATACCACGCTTTTTTAGTGTGTAGTTGCCATTTACCGCGGCAGCTTTAATTTTCCAGCAACCGCATGTCTAATAAGTGATCGCAACGGTCACAAAACTTCGTCGATGATTACTGAACTCACGGCCCTGCGTGCTCCATTGCAACACATTTCAACGGCTCCAGTTCAGGCATGGGCAATCTTCACCGACTCTCGAGCAGCCCTTCAGCACCTCATGGTGCTGCCACAAGAGCAGCTTGCTCAAGACATTAATGGCCTGCACACACAGGCAATAAACAACCACCACGTCGCTGTTCTGCAGTGGATTCCATCTCACTGCGATGTGGCTGGCAACGACGAAGCCGACAGAGCTGCTGCATCAGCGCATTTCAGCCCAATTATTACTCCAGTGCCTTTCACAAGGCGAGACGGAGCGACTCTGGCGTCATCGCTTGCCAAGAGTTCTCAGCGATTGCTGTGGACCGACCCAAATAATACCTACGATCCGTTGCACACAATAGACCCAGAGTGTCGATTTCGGATGCCAAGTGGTCTGTGCAAGCGAGATGAAGCTGTCCTGCATCGAATAAGACTGAATGTGGCGTACACTAAGCATTTCCTTTTTAAACTACGTCGAGTTTCCTCACCTCTGTGCCCTACCTGTGCAGTTCGCGAGGACCTGAAACA
The DNA here is from genome assembly GCF_048455015.1 of Haemaphysalis longicornis. Taxonomy (NCBI): domain Eukaryota; kingdom Metazoa; phylum Arthropoda; class Arachnida; order Ixodida; family Ixodidae; genus Haemaphysalis; species Haemaphysalis longicornis. Next base: position 131,815,228 of record NW_027526361.1, read on the forward strand.
CGTTCTCTGCGCATGTCCTCGCTAAGAACTTGAGCGTACCACGGCAAAGCTTTCTCTGGGCCTGCCCGCGTCCGCCCAGATCTCTTCGAGTCACCTCCTTGGGCCCTGGCCTACAACCGGCATGGCAAGTCGCGTAACAAAAGTGCTCTTAACGTTCCTCCGGAGCACTGGACTTGTCAGTAAGCTATGAACTCTCAGACAAATAAATATATCGCCTGATTGTGTGTGCTTTTTGTGTGCGTTTGTGTGTTTGAGTGTTCATGTGTAAGTGAGAGTTTTCATATATTTTCATCACACCTTCACCCCCATTTGGTGTAGCAAGTCGGGCGCCCGACCTGGCTGACCTCACTTGCCCATTAAAGATGTTTCTCTCTCTCTCTCTCACTACGGTAATAAAGATGCTCATATTTTTTTGATACAGTTGTCGATGTCTGACCTAAGGTTTGAACCTTTCGTCACCGAAGACAAGAATTCGACCATCTTGACACAGGGAAACATCTGCAGCATACGATTACTGTGGTATGCTAGGCTTAGGATCTCTTGTACCACCTACCACCAAAGCCCTCAGAGCACATCGGCCTACCTCCTTGAGTGGGGCAGTGTGTTCTCTTCGGAAAACGGAGATGGTATGTAATGCAGAAATGCGAATCATCTCTTATAATACTATACCTATCACAGACTTCTAGCACGCCGTTGCCGTGTTTACGTTCCCGTATACCGTTCACGTGGGAGTCGACTGCACATGCGCGAACACTTGTTGAGATTTGGCACTTGTCGGCACAGGTTTTGCTGCTGCCGACCTTCTCCTGCGCCGACGATGTACCCCTCGTCTGATTACAGGCACATACACTTCTCTGGGTGCCTATTGTTTGGTGTCATTGCTAAAAATGTTCTTGGTACTGTTTTATACTGAGTAGGTGTCGAAAACCACCCTGAGAAGCGTATAAAGCAAGGTTTATTTATAGGATAATTAAGGAATGAAGCCACCGCTACTTGTGCATACCTCGTCTCCCCCGAATAGTTCAGGTAGTTGCTGGTCCAAAACCCTTCTTACGACTACTAAATTGATCGAGCAAGGGTTGTTGGAGGTTAACAATTTATCGCAGCATATTTTATTCATATGTTCCCAAAATATTTATCTTCAGCAGGAATACTGGTAACGTATTTTGCGCCAACTATGGCGACATGGTTTATTGAACTTAGCATTAAATATAAAAAAACAGAATATGCAGTGCTGTAATAAATTTCCTTGCTTCCGTTGCGGCAGATGTACGATGGCAACTACAAACAGAAGAGGGGCCACTACGTGTTCCAGTTAATTCCTATCCTTATCAGACCAGAATCCCCCACATTCTCAAACTTCGAAACAATGACCTCAAAGATTAGAAGATCATGGACCCAAAGTTTCTTTCCGAGGAAGCAGATCTTGACGTAATTGCGGGAGGTGACCTTGATAACGCGCTTTGGTTGCTAAATGCTTTTAGCATGTTATCACTTTTAGAAACTTGTAACTTTATTTTCATAGGTGAAACCACAATTCGAGGGTACTACCAAGCAAAATAATGAATGTTTGCTACGTAAAATGTGAGGCCTATGTCAAAATTTCGTAGGAAATACATTCGGTCAGCTCTTCAAGATTATGAAATCTCCCCTGCGATAATAAAAAAGCATGTTTTTTTTTGTGGCTAAATGTCTTTGAAGTTGTAAAGGAAGCCGCGCTGCTACGAATTTACGCAGTCCAACTGATTCCAGGTCCCCGATTGGCTGTCCAAACACTTACGACGAGAGCGATGCGGAGGGCTAACGTTACCTTGTTTTACATCCCTGTCTCCGATTGTCAGGCGGTTGTGTCACTTTGCAGTGGCGAGTGCATGAGATAGTGTTTTTTGTCTTGTGAACTTCGTCGTAGGAGCTTCCCATCCTCCTCAAGTAGCGCTGACACCAATTTTTGTGATACGTAGTTCGCTTTCTTTACTTAACAGGACACCTGGCTGAAGTTTGGCGGCCTGCGACACGTGGAACCTATTTTAGTTTAGATTTATCTCATCTGTCCCTCTAAAGGAACGTCATGGAGAACACCGCAGAGGACAGAGGAATCAGCGCGACGGCACCGTGTGGTAAAAAAAAGCTGACGTAGACGAGAGCGATGTTCTGAATACAGGAAAAAAGCGGAGAATAAGCATAAAAATCGCAACATAAGTAGCCATTTACGCTGTTTTTGAAAGCGGTCACCAAACGTCCCCCAGATTTTTCCCAGTAAACCCTTTTAAGGCAGCTGGACTGCTGAGCTTTGGAGCTGGGGCGGCCTAAACAACGCGTCTGCCAGCCTCCGCATGGTTTTGAGGTCTACGCAAAGCAGGGAGGTGATGCCTTGGTACTTTCGAGCGTGCCGTCCAGGATCGAAGCAATGGAAATTGAAATTCACAACATCCAGGCCGTTCTATAAAGTCAATGGTCGCGTGGTCAGCTATTTAAAGGGTTTTTCAGGATTGTTGCGCCCTTTTGCACCGATTAAATAAATCAAAAGACAACGTATAAATTTGGCGTTCACGCTTAATTAGGAAACATTTTTGTGCCCGTACGGGTCTTGAATCATCATCATCATCAACATCACCAGCCTGGCTGTGTCCACTGCAGGACGAAGGCATCTCCCGAAGATCCCTAGTCACGCCTATTGAGTAATAGCTGAGTCCAATTTTGCCGTGAAATTTTCGTAACTCATCTTTCCATCGAGTTCTTGGCCGACCCCTACTCCGCATACGGTCTATTGACATCCCCTCAGTTAAACGGATGTTTCATCTGCTTTCCCTGATGCGCATGAGATGACGTGACAGTGCTTGTATATGTTAACAAAAAAAACCATGTACGTCTTCTATTCCCTGTTCTTTCCATGCATCTATCACAGCAGAGATTTTACGAGAATAAGCCGTTTTCATAATCCATAAATTCCAGGTAAGGGAGATTTTTGGAGAATACACGTAAGAATACACCACGTGTTCAGGCTGCTTGATATAGCAGGTCATACCCAAAATAACGAAGGGATGGAAGCAAAGAAAAAGATGCAAACATGGTGTAAAAGAAATAAAACCAGCCCAAGTAATTCGCGACAGAAGTAAAAGGCAGAAAATTGATGAAAATGGCGCAAATACGACGTGGCAGTAAAGAAGATTAGTACCGCCAGGCTTTCGCCTCCAAAGCACCTATTTAAGCAAACTTCAGTACCCCTGAGAAATTTTTGCGCCTCCTTCTTGACATCACCTCTTTTTTTCCGTTAAACCGTTTTTGGCGTTAGGGGAAAAGCATTTGGGCAAACAGCGCGAACACCGGGTGTATCCTTACGTACCTTCAGATGTTCCATCGTGCTTCTCTACGTCCCATAAGTCGCCTTCCCGGGCCCACCAACATCTCTTGACTCAAATCGGTGGTAACACGGGCGCTGTCACAAGCCAAAGAATAGGGCACCATAGGCGATGCCTTACTCAATGACCGGCAGGGACGTCCAATGTCCGTTCCAGTCACGTAGACTTTACACTCGCTCCGTGTATATGACCCACGCTAGTCGAGTCAACTATATATTAAAACCTATTTTCCTGGCCAACACCCGCATGTTCCAACACCGCTTTACTCAACTGCAGGACCGTTATTTTGAAAATCAACTGCACATATTGTGAGCACAGGGAAGTTATTACTAGACATTCATGACTGTACGCAACATCACCATCATACACACTGTGGACACCAAGGAGTGCCTTCCCCTGTTAATCATACGCGTCTACCAATTGCCATTATCATCCGTAATAATCATCATCATCCCCTATCTTTGGGTGCTTAGGAAGTCTGAGATCGGCAACCGAATAAAGACAGGTATTTTTTCGAAACTCCGTCTCTCAATATATACAGACGCAAGCCTAACCACCACCATTGCCGGCTTAACCTGGACTTTCCCTCCTGAAGATTCAACTTTTTTCTGGCTTACCACTTCTGGCTTGCCTTACCAATCTTGAAGCTGAACTCCATGGTACCCTCTAAGCCCTCAACTTCTTCAGCCAGGACTACGACGGCCCAGCTGATTCACATTCTCGTCCTCACAAATTAGTCTGAAGTCAATAAGAAGCTACCGGTACACGCTTTCTCGAACCTCTTAACTCGCAAAATTCTTCTCAATGTCGAAATCCTTAAACGCGACGCCACTCATGTTCTGATTCACTGGGTTTCACGTCACGAAAACTTGTCCCCAGAAAAGTAGGCACCCACGCGACCGCAAAGGAAGGTTTCTGATTATTTCCTCTTCTGACTCCCGTGGTTCAGATATTCTCCACAACCGCGACTTATACGGCATAAAATGAGCAAAAGAGAGATACTCCGAATATAGTGACCCCCAAAAAACACCTCGTGGCCTTTTCTCCACTACCTCGATCCTGTGAAATATTCATCACGAAACTATTTTCAATACTATTTCGGACACAGCCCGTCCACCAAGAACTTTAGCAAATATTTCTCATCCAACCTCATCCCACCTTGTCATTATTGTAATACCTGTACACCAGTCACGCTACATCGTTTCATTTGAACTAATTCTACTTAAGCATCTTGTCAAAATTTTGCCGCAGCCTCAACAGACCTTGCAAACTAGTCACACAGGATCCTCATCATCTGGATCCATACAGGTCTGATAAAATAGCAGTTTATTCCATTAAAAGCGGCCTAGCATAACTACCGTGGATAATTGGTCGGAATAGTATCTCTCTCCACGATTTCCAACACTTAGCCACAATTGGTTGACGGATACACAGCGCCAACGGAGGGCTCACTTGGAAGCCGCTTACATTAATTTGGCTGTATTGATCCTCAACGCCCGTTCTTAATCCCCCATTTTCTTATTTGGATTATTAAGGGTGATAGAGAGCTACTACTACCCCGTTTCTTCTTTTACCTGCGCAAAAAAGTATGGCACACAGCTAAGCTTCCGCACAGTTATGGTTCGGGGCGGCTGGGGTGCACGTGTTCATAACGCTTCATAACATACGGGTGTCACGGGGGATGGACTAACTTTTTCGGTTGATAGGTTCAAAAATGTTGTTAATGGGGCAAAGCGGCCCCTCAAAGCTTGTGATTCATGGCCAATATCCCATGTTTGTATGTCGCCACCCCGACTTTGCCGACTTCACTAAAACCAATACCACAAGAAATGAACAGCGACAGCAACTTCTTGGTAAACGGCTGGCAACCTGCAAAGATAACGTAGTGGGAGCACTTTGAGCTGCTACTGTGGAGAATCGGGATGAAATCCCATCGAAACACCCGTGTTTTTTTTTTATTTGCTGTTCGCAGCAGTGGCCCTTTTCGTGACACGCCAAGAACAATCGCGGCTTCTTGTAGATGTAAAACTTCTGGTTTTCGACTGAGAATGTGCCCCCAAGCCACTCTGTGAAGGTTGTTGGAGAGCGAAGCTGCAGCGTCTGTGTCACCCCTTTCATCAGCGGCAAATAACAGATCGTCTTTATCATCATTATCACTTGTAATGCGAGCTGTTGGATTGTTATTTTAGGGAAGTCCTTAGCAGAAGTCGAAGATATTTAGTAAAGTTATTAGCGAAAGTGAAAAAATTGTGTCCAAGCTCTACTTCCACAAATATTCTCTAGAACTTGGAATTGGCCTCGAGGAAGCGCTATGGTGGTGCCTATTCACTGTCTGGTGCTTGGACGTAGCCTCGAGCGACAGCGCTGGACGAATGCGAGCTCCCTGCTGTGCTTTACCTACCTCGGTACTCTGTGTACTGCGTCCTCGAGCAACTTCGTGGTTATACTGTAGTCGCCTCTTCAAGTCATCGTCTTGTTCTTGCGGATGCGTACAGTGCGTTTTTTTTTTTCATTTTTATTGTCGAATTTGCATTCTATCTGTCCTCCAGTGTCGCTGACTGCCCCCTCTCGTTACTAGCTTACTACTGAGTTCACGTTCGCGCTGCGGAATGCATCGGGCTCTAAAACATTTTGTAGCATATATTCTCTGTATACGGCAATTTCTCTAGACGGACATTTCCCGCTTAGTGTACCCCTGGAAACGCTTCTATGCAACTCCTAGTGCAGTGAATCGTCATCAGCACGCCCTGTGTGTTGATGACGATTGATGACTTTCTGTTGATTGCTGTATATTTAGTGCATCTGTGTGATCTCTTCTGTCACTTCTTGAACATCACTGCCATCATCTTCATCACGCCATCAACTGGCGTAGCAAGTTAGGCATTTTAGCCCAGCTAACATCGCCAGACTTCATTAAAGATCACTCGCTCTCTCTCTCATGTCAATTCCTTCGGAAGGCCTTCTAATTATAATTACGTGTTGTTTTGTGGTAAGCTAAGATTTATGGTTGTAACAATGATTGTTAAACGGCAATGCACTTTCTTTGGTGTACGCCATTCGTGGAGGAGCATTATTATCATTATCATCAATTCATCGGGAATCTTGAAGAACAAAGAAGATCCGTCGAGCTCTCGGCGTTATTTGTAGACTTTGGCGAAACGAAGAATTTCCGTGCACAATGACGTCCGCACCTTCTCGACCCTTCCAAGCTGGTTCGCTTGCTGCTACTGCCATCGAGCCATCACCGTGGAGAGCGGAGGAACCAGTTCAAGTTCCTAACGTGGGTTCTGCCGTTCCGCCGCCTGCGGGGTATGACGCCACGGCTTTCTACCCGGCGAATATGTATCAGCCTCCTGCATCTGCGGCGCCTGGAGAGGTGTATTGGCCACCTGGAGGCCCCTCAACCTGGGCGTTTGCGGAGGTGTATTGGCCACCTGAGCCCAATCCTGCAGGGGTGAATTGGCAGCCAGGACCCCCGCCACCTCCGGAGGCAGACGAGATGTATTGGCAATATGGACGCAGGCAACCATTTCAACCAGATGGAATTAGCGTCATGACCCAGACTGCCCAGACAGGTGGGAAAGCAACTTTTAACCACAGGAAGCCTTTGTAATATCTCCAACGTCGAAGACATCTTAGAAAAAGGCCTAACTAGCACCGAAATGGGTGTCTAAAATTTTGCCGTATAAGTGTCCTGATTGTGGACAGAGAAGGGCGTTTAGTGTTTGTACAGTAGCAATGCCAGTTGAGGTAGCTAGAGATTAAAAACGGTTAGTTGCAGCTTTTCTGCTGACTTTTAATAAGCTTGTATTTAGACATTATGACGCCACAAAGGCGCCGTTTCTGATGCAAGACCTATGGCGGTTGGGTGCAAATACAAAGGCTGCCTTTTCACAGCGGAGTCTTTAAGGCTTTTTTCTGTCCATGTGGATTATTAACAGGAAATCCTTAGCGACGTGCCGAGGGAAAAATTCAAAGGCCCAGAACTGTGCTTGAAAGACGCCATGAGGCAAGCATCCAGCGACCAGACATCCGGAGTGCATGCCTCAAGAAGAAAAAGCATCCCGTCCTCGAAATTGAACCTTGGTCCGTTTAGTTATAAAACCGGCGTAAATCCGATTGCGCTATCGTCACATTCGGAGCGCCCAGCATTTACTTAATGTTCGTAACTCGGGCGTTGGCTTTGGACTTTGGCGGGGTTGCAGTAGACTGATGCTACGGATTTTGGGAGTTTATATTTTGCAGTTTAAGAGGGCGGATTATAAACGTTCGTTTAACTCAACTTTTTATGGAGGAAGCTTCGCTTTTTAACCACGTCTCTCTTAAAGGGACACTGAAGTGATACGTAAACATTGCGGGATTACTTGCGCAAATTGTAGTCCGGAGTCCCCAGGCCATGTTTCGACCACCCTGGGCGCGTTTACGCGACTTAATTTATTAGAAAAATTAATTCGAAAATGCTGTCCTCCTCTCTTTACGCTCGCCCATTTTCTGCGGCGTTTTCGTGTGACGTCGAGAGGAGCCGAGCTCGCAATTGGCTGCGCTACTGACTGCACGGCTCCCCGGGCTGCAGACAGAGTCAGTCGGCCCAGCGTTTCGTCCGCCGGCCGCCGACGGGTCGTCGCAATTCGTTCGCTCAGTTGAAACGAAGCCAGGACACGTTTGTGAACGGAAGAATCTGCCTTTCTTTACTTGGTTAGTTTGTACACTGTATCTAGCTCCAAGTCAAGGTCGCTTCACACAAGCGCTGCACAAGCGCACATGCGACGCTTCGCTGACTGGTACGCCAGTAGGAAAATATAAGGCATCTTGAAGGCGGGAGAAGAGTCAGCGAAGTCAATATAGGTACTAAGGAAATAAAATCAACTGATATTTTTACCGTACAGCGTAAAACTAGGGTGCGGGAAGCACTTTTTTGCGCTGGGCGAACAAGCACAGCGGTCAGCAGCACGACTACGCATCTGCGAACGCTTTTCCGTCTACGAAATGCAATTGCTAGACGTGAGCTATTGTGGAAACTCGGGTGACGCTTACTGCACGAGCGCAATACAACAAATATAGTCACCTAAGCTGCTTGAAATGCCAAAACTAAATAAAAGTGTAAACTGGTTGTACAATACCCTATATTACCAAGGCCAGCAGAGCCCGGTCCGTGGCCGAGTGGCCTGGGGTGCTAGGTATGTCACCGCAAGTATTTTGCAAGTCGCGAGTTCGAATACCCGCGGGTACGTGCTTTTTTTTTTGTAAGTTAACTTTTTCGTTTTCCGCCGATGTTTTCTACATTGAGTTCACCTTTTTTTGGGCCGCAACGTTCATGGCTCCACGAACTAGTTCACACAACGCGCGCAGGCTGGCACTGGCGCGCTAGCGAGTTCTCGTTGGCGTGCTGTTGCCATAAGCACCGACTGCTTGCAGGCAGTGGGCACAGGCCAGAATGAACAGACCCTTGGCCTGGTGCGAACACGCTTTTTACGATACAGGCATGACGGAGGCAAGCTCGAAATATGGGGGAAAAGCGCATGACATTTGGGCGTCTGCGGGTACGCGGAGGGCGTTCATGTACTGCGTAGGTCTCGGCTAGTGAATGCTACGATTCCAAGCCGTCCTGGGAGGCTTATCTTTATGCATTTTTACAGCTGACAACATGGCAGAAGCGCGGTACGATGATTACTGAGTTATTGAGAATGCCCATCCAACAACGCCACCGGTTGTGTTTTACAGAACCGAAACCGAAAATTGTTTGGTTGCTCACCTTGGGCATCGTCCAATCACGGTGCCCGCTCCTCCTAACGTCACAGCTTTAGTTGGTGCGGCCGCCGCAAACCACGCATGGTAGTTTTTCTTCTTTCGCGCTTTGTAAAATAATTACCGATTTGTCAACCGGATAAACGATGAAAAGTGTGCTAATTTGAGCCAGTCTACGCAGTGCAAGCAAAAACGGGAGCTTGACAAATTCACTTCAGTGTCCCTTTAAGGAAGGGGCAAACCTAAGCAAAGCCAAGTTAAAGCTGGCGAAGACCACCAGCTCTGCTATTTCCTGAGTCTTCGCATCTCAATTGCGAAAGTGACCGAATATTTTATGTTGGCAATCACCTTGCAAATTTCCACCTTGCTGGTTCATTACAGAGCCTCGTTTCTACACTTACATGTCCACAGAAATAGTGTATTTGTATCTTGTTAACATTTACCTCGTTTCTACACTTACATGTCCACAGAGATAGTTTATTTGTATTGTATAAACATTTCATGAAACTTACAGTTGAAACGATGTGCAAATTGTGTTGAACCAAGAAAAGGTAAATATTGGAAGGAACTGAAAGTTACTTTATATTCAACGATAATCCGGTTGATTCCTTCGTAAAAACAACGGTTTCGCGAGATGTTCAGAAAGTGCAGTGGGAAAATTATTTATGGTATTTGCGGCTCACTATAGTGCCTGCGGCTTTGGCAAAGGCAGTACGTTCAGCTTTACATATTTTTCTATATCCCAATTCATGCTTGCTGGATGACAAACGCCTTATCCTGGAACAATAATTTTGGGAACAAAGCCACCCTTTCTAAAGGAGGAATCAATTCTTCCTGAAAACAGTGAGCAGAATTTTTCAATGCTTTTCTGGTCACAAAACTTCGCAGAAGTTTTATTCAGAAAAACACGCTGCCGCAGGATCTGTCCTATCAATGAGGGTATGTACTGGTCTTCCGCGACGCTTTCTGCCAAGCGGTTTCTCCTGTTTTCGTTAGAATTTTGTATTACTGGTATTTATAGCGAATATTATTTAAGCAAAGTTTGCAACTATTCTCTCGGTCAAAACATTACAACTCCATGTCTTCATACACACTTATTGCGTAGACAAGACACCGCTTGTAAGCTCTGCCTTGCCCACTCATTGCGAATCCGAGTTAAACTTTCATTTGGTCATGCATCAACAAAGGCGAAACACCAGCTACGTATCGTCATTATCATGATATCTAGCGCGAAGTATTTCAAGCGCACATTATATTCACTTCATATAACCTTACTATAAACGTCGGGTTATATTTATCCATTGCCTATTTACGAGCTTTTCAAGTTTTTGCACTTCGCAATGACACCATTCTGTCATTCTTTTCCAATGTCTCACATGACGCCCTACACTGGAGCAACTTTGCTTGTAGCTCTTGTCTCACTGGAATATATCCTCGTGATGTGGTGATCACCTGCATTCAAACGTAGATAGATTTGGTCACACTTTCTTTTTATTTTGCCTGTAATACTTAAACAATCCACTTGCTTTATTCTGACGTTCTGCAGCTTATGTAAAGCCCTTCCGATTGTAGAAAAAAGGAAATAAAAAAACAAATGAAATTCGCAGTGGGTTAAAAGCGAATGTGTAGAAAATTCGTCAACTGTTTATTATGTGCAAAGCCCTGCAAGAATGAGAAAAAAGGTCCCTATGCTTAGTGACGAAACACGATTTGCTCCTTCATGGTGTTACGTCGGGCTCTTTTTGTATAAACAAAAAAAAAAAACTTTGTAACTAGTGAATACCTCCATCAAGTAATAATAACCCACACCTGGCTTAGAATACCATTTTTTTAAACGTGACCATCACTTTTAATACAAGCAAACAACGCTTTCAAAAAGCAAACGTCCACTATGCCGATGAGCAGATGTATTTCGATTTAGTCATATTACCGTGCAGGACACTCTTGTCTATAACAGCAACCTCTGTACAATTGAAAAGTGTACAGAAGCCGCTGGATAACATTTATTTAACTGGAGGTCTATGGCTAGTGCATCTAGGGGTAGCGATAGGCTATGATTCACTGTGCGTATGGGTATAAAAAAGCTAGGCAAAAATAGTTCGTTAAGACTAAAATGCGAGAACGTGGCATCGAAGGTTCCTTTTGTTATTTGCGGGCCGGGGGGGCGGAGGAAACCAGTTTAGAAATTTAAAGCAACTAGTGTTGTTGCATCCGCCAGTGATATTCTATAGCAGCGCAACAGTATTCTCTATTCCTTCAGTTCAGGCCAAACCGGCAGACAACCGGAAGAAAAGCGTGTCCAGCTTCGTACGTCGCTACGTGCTTTGCATAAACTGCCTCTGACAGACGGTTGTAAATTGTAGCCGAAGTCGCGCATTTGTAGCCGCTTTTTTGTACATTCAGGTCTGAAAAAACGTGAACGCAACATGCCTAACCTCAGTGCACCTCTTTGAAGACAACGGAGAGCACAGGCTAAAGGATTGAGTAGTCTCGGTGGATGTACGCTGTAAGAACTATTTTCGTAATTTTTTGTCACTAAGTCGCGCCGATCTGAATGGCTGTGTAGATAAATATCTTAATGTGAACTTTCCGGTTCTTGTAGATTTTCCGGGCTTGAGTATGAGCGAGCTGGGACCAACTGTAGTTGGTATTGTTTTAAACAGTTTAATTTGTGCCCTTGGGTAAGGTGCTAATTGCAGTATGTATTTTTTCCCTTACAGATGTCGCTAAAAGGTAAGTACTTGCTTCTTCAAGAAACAACTGGCACGGATGAATGTTCTAAACACGGGGTTATTATATTATAGGCGCGTACCTTGAGCGTGTTCGTGTGATGAATGAATAAATTAAAGTGAATTTAACGGAAGTAGGCACCAACATACAAATAAAGGCCGCGAGGAATATATAGCTATTCTTTGACAAAAACCTGAGGCTAGCTAAGCACCACTGAGGGCTTATGAATACAAATCGCGAATTTGCAGTTGAACACTTAAGGCATCTTGCTTCCGCCTGTGTAGTCGAATGGCTTTTTAATCCTGCCGCTTGGAAAGCCTTCCCTTCCCACGCGCATTTGCACACACACGTAGTCACGCAGGCGCAAACACGCACACACACACATGCGCAGACACCCGCGGTAACGCATTCACACACACCCATACTCACATACTCAGTCACGCACGCATGCATACACACGCAGACACCCACACAGACACCCGCGAGTTTCTGTTCAAATGAAACCTCGAGAAATTTTGGTTTGTCACCGTCACTAGCAACTGCCTGTGGTGTGCCCGATGGCACTTTCTAATAATGCTACTGTGTCACTCCATTTTTTATGAGACAGGTTTCAGTGACAACGTTACGCTTGTTTATGTAGGGGTGACTCATAAGGCTGCACACCGTAGAGCGCAGTAGGCAAGACAAAGGACGAAGGGGACACAGATGAGCGTCCTTCGTCCTTTGTCGTTTGTCTTGCCTACTGCGCTCTACGGTGTTTAGATGGAGTACCAACTAGCTCGTACCCATACGTTGTTAAATCATAAGGCTGACTTGGTATAAGCACAAACAGGGAAAGAAATACTTCAATACTTCTGAAGGAAAACCTAGCCGTGTTTACAGAAGTCGCAATGCGAAACTCCCAGTCTTCTGTAATTATACTGTTGCTTGATAAAAACACATTAAAGCAACTACAACATATCCCACGAATACCATTACTAATTGGGCATCACTATTGGCGGTGAGCGGGACCACGGGCGGCGCTGCGAAGCGCGCCTCCGTGACGTCGGCTTAGGGATTCTAGCATTTGCCGTCTGCTTCAATCGGGCTCGCTCTGTTTCTTTGCGCTCGTTTGACCTGTGATGCTTGTCCGCACAAGATTTTGCGTATGCGCAACTAGCTCAGGGCATGCTTTAAAATATAGTTTTGGATACCGCTAAGGAAGAAATATTGCCGGCGTCTCCCATTCCTGGCGAAGCCGGTCCTGTGCGGAGCGCGAAGAGTCGGAGCTAGGCGTGGGCTTCTGTATTCAGCAATCTTTCGAACAAAGGAAACAGCCTAATAACCGACAACAGAGAAAGTGCAAGACCAAAAGAAATTCCATGCGTTATAGGCTGTCGGCTTTGGCTGAAGGCATTACGATTCCCGCGGTAACCCCATGTAAGGTAAAAAAGTTTTTGCAACCTTGCCGAACGCTCGAAAGTATTCTATCAGATGAGTTGACGTTGCCATGGCATGGAAGTATGCCGACATGCCCTATGGGGCGCAAAAATGTGGTTGAGTTCGGAATAACCTACTAGCGCGTGCTAGTCTTAACCAGTATGGGGGCCTTTTAAGCAAAACGAGTAATATGTACGGTAAAAATACAGTAGCACTATGTTTGTTCAGACTTGGAGGGATATTTCATTACATGTCTTAAAGCGATATTTTCTCAATATTCAGATATGCGTTATAGTGAAACTGCACTGAAGAGGAGGAAGCGGGGAGGAGCAAAAAACTTTATTTCACAGTAAAATCGGGCTGGTTAGTGGGCGGGCTCCTCAGTCCAGGACAAGAGAGTAAGAATACTTTTCTTCAATTCATCGAACGTCATCCCGAGTAGGCCAGGATTTGTTCTTTACGCCTGAAGGGGTTGGAAAACAGTAAAGAGCTGCTTGGGTATGGTCATCTGTTCCCATTCTTGTTATACTGAAAACCGGCACGTATACTATGCGTTCGTTAGCGAGTATATCAAGCCTTCAACACCGTACGGTGGTTAAGATAGAAATTCGGGTCACAAAAGCCGCCCTCGAGTACCGTGAACAACGTTGTCTGCGCCATCTCGCGGGGTGCAGCACAAATCTCTCCATTGCATTTGCATCTGAATAAACAACACACACTGGGGATGTGCACGTTCTAGCACGCAGCCATAACGAAAGCCAATTTGTGAAGAAAGTGCTTATGTCTTACAGCCGGAACTTTGTGAGCCTCCCAAACATCCCCAAACCTCCTAATAAGGCGTTCGTGACGCTGCAGAAAAATTAATGCGTTGAGCAAAGAGAAAACATTCATCCGATACAAGTCAACTACAATAAAAGAAATAAAAGACATCCGTTTTATTTCCTGCTGTGCGATGCCCGTGTAGGGCCCGCTGCTTGGTGCGTAGCATTAAACTGTTGAGTCTTCGTAAGAGAATGTCAAAAATACTGTACGGAAGCCTAGTACTTATCGAGTACTTATCGAGGAGCTCTGAGCAGTGAAGCTTGCAAACAAGCTAGAAAGGACGAGTTCATCTGAGCGATGCTCTGAAGAAATTTGGTCTCTCGCTCCTCGTGTGTTGCAAACTTGAGCGGGATACAGCTTGAAATTATTTAGAGGTGTCTGAAGCTGGAAAAATACCCGAATTACTGGAAATACGCTTTTTTAATGCACTAGAGCATCAAAGTTGGCAGGTTCTAGCACAGGCACTGCTGCCCCTCACAAGCGGACGACAGCGGCGCGAGTAGTGGCTTGGGTGTAGCAGACGACAGCGGTGCGAGTCCCTAAGCCGACGTCAGAGCCAGGGGGCGCCACTCAAACATCTCACCTCCAATAGGCAGTAGAATTATCGGTTATCTTTGTCAGAAATCATTCAGTGGAGTTTTTACAACTGAGCTGAGCACAATGTCGGGCCATGATGCCCGTCACGCCACGCGAACGTACCCCGCTGGGAAGACAGACGGCGCAAGCACCTCAAAGGCCGTCCAGCCAAAGTACCCTGGTGTCCTGACAGATGGAACCACCGCCCCCATTGCGATCCTGTGCAAGATCTCGGCACGCGGCGCCCTTCCGCCTCCCGCCCTATGTATATGTACCGATAAACTATCAGACCTCCGTGGGTTAGCTTCAACTACGTACACATCGCGGTCAGTGGCGTTGCGAGCGAGACCCGCCCCTGCGAGCGGTGGCTGTCAGTCGGCTGATGTCATCTCCGCTTTTTCAGCAAATTTCACTCGCGTGGAACTGGTTTCAATTTTTTAACTAAGCATGGAAACTCTTAGAACTTAGCAAAACGTACAACACGCTACGATCTCTTTTCTGTTTAAGAACTATTTCGCAGTACAGGAATCATCAACGAAATTTAACTGTCTGGTATTGTGTATTTGCAGGTCAAGCCAGCTGACCTTCTTCAAGACCCTAGTTCTAGTCTCGCTGTTTATTGTGGCCATCTTGACGCTCATCTTGATCCTCATCTGTACGTTTGAATTACATACAAATTCGATTTTTTGCTGCCTTTATAACCATAGGCGCATTAACCATAGACATTGTAATGCACACAGTGGAAACATTATTTCGGTGTGTCGGGATATTGTTGGAGATACTATCACCCCTTTGCGCAGTACTCAAGGTTGCAGGTGCATTCACTTGATACTTCTTGCTTCTTTGCTAATATATATATATATATATATATATATATATATATATATATATATATATATATATATATATATATATATATATATATATATATATATATATATATATATATATATATATATATATATAGCGGGAAACAATTTCCTGGACACCGGTAAGTATAATGAAGAAAATGAAACATGAAATATATATATATATATATATATATATATATATATATATATATATATATATATATATATATATATATATATATATATATATATATATATATATATATATATATATATATATTGAATTTATTTGGCCCGTCGGGGGTCACAAACGCCGTTTTGGGCCGGTCACACTCAGCCACCGGCACCTGCCATTAGCCGGAGCGCAAATCTAGGGAGGAAAAGAATTCGGCACCGTGTAGACAATCGAGAGCGTCATCGATCAGATGCAAGGGATAAACGTCTTTAAGGGTAATCTTTTTAAGGTGTCGATAGTCGACACAGAACCTTAGGGACCCATCTTTTTTCGTAACCAAAACTACTGGCGACGACGAGGGGCTTTGTGACGGACGAATGACGTCGCGTTGCAGCATGTCTTCGACGTGTTCGTTAATAATCCCGCGTTCTGACGCCGACACTCTGTAAGGTCGCTGCCTCAACGGTGCGTGCGTCCCAGTGTCGATATGGTGGGCTACCGTTGACGTTCTACCCAAGGGAGCTTGTTGACAGTCAAATGAAGAGCAGAACGCGCGCAAAAGGTTCAGTAGCTGCTTGCGCTGGGTAGAATCGAAATCGGCGTCGAGAGACTTCGTGAACACGTCGTCGGAGATAAGCTGGTCGGTGAGATTGGATGATGTCAGGGCGGTTGGCGGCAGGGTAGGCGGGTCATTGCAAATGTCGAAGCTGAGAATGGAGGAAGTAGGTTCTATTTGGCCAATCGACTCGCTGCGAAGCAGGCTGACAGGGTTGTCTGTGAGGTTAGTAATGAACATGGTATTGTGTCCAGCATGCAGCGTATGGACGGCGAACGGAAGAGGTAAATTCTTTCGGCGAACAAAAAGGTCGGATGGCGTAAATAGAACAGGGTCATCCGGCAGGGTATCGCAGGAAAGAGCCACTAACACTGAACTTCGCGGCGGAATATCGACGTCGTCGGAAAGTACGAGTTTTGTGTCACCAGAGACGTCACACTGTGGGAAAAGTTCCAGTTCAACTCGGGCACCGTCGATCACAGCGTGATGGCATGAGAGAAAATCCCAGCCAAAGATCTGAGCAGGAAGATATCGACAAATTCAATGGGGTAGCAGGTGCCTTGAATACTCACTCGATCAGTACAGGCTGCTATCGGGGACACGTGTGCTGCACTTGCAGTCCGAAGCGAAAGTCCAGAAAGCGGCATCATTACTTTTTTCAAGAAGCGGCAGAGTTTAGCACTTATAACAGATATGGCGGCACCAGTGTCGACTAGAGCGAGGACAGGGACTTTTTTAGCAACTACATCTATAACGTTTTGCGGATAGGCACGAATTTTCGCTGAATACGCAGTTCGTGCCTCTGGAACTGAGGGCGTTAGTTTCCCATTTCTGGAGGAGCAGCCTGACGGCGCATAGGCGACAGGGAGCGGCGGCGGGGAGAAGGCGATCGGCGACTGATAAACGTCGGCTGGTCGGCCGCAAATGACGTTGGGAAAGGCCTCGTGGATACGCGATGCTGAACTTGCCTAGGCGTGTATCCTGGAGTGTTGAAAACCTCAGGATGCGGCACCACACGGCGGCAGTAACGGGCGACACGTCAGGCGTATCCACAAGAGTAGCGTTAGGGCGATTGTCCGGCGTGCGCCACGAATTCGATTGCTGCGCGACCATTTGCACTGGACGTTGAAACTGGGAGACTTGCTGATAGCTGGACGGCACAGTCGCTGGGATGGTTGGTTGGAATGAATGGGTAAACGGTCGGGCGGGTTGTGTGACACATTCAGCATACGTCAGGGGACCGGTCAATACAGCCGGTGAAGCCAGGGGAA
Source organism: Haemaphysalis longicornis (assembly GCF_048455015.1). NCBI lineage: Eukaryota > Metazoa > Arthropoda > Arachnida > Ixodida > Ixodidae > Haemaphysalis > Haemaphysalis longicornis. The sequence continues at coordinate 131,832,732 of NW_027526361.1, forward strand.
GAGCAACATACCTGGAGAACAGTAAGGGGAGCAGGAGCTGCAACTACTTGGCGAGTAGTTGGCAGGGCCTCGGTGAGCTGTTCCCGGATGGTTCGCTGAAGAGACGGAGGAAGGCATAAAGGTTGTGCCTCCATCTGCTGGCGTGGCTGCGGAACGAATGGCACAATCGATAGTTTGCGTGCCACTTCCTCGCGGCGGAAGTCATTTATCTTCGTCTCAAGTGAAGAGTGCTCGGAAGTGAAAGTCAAACCGGAAAGTTCTTCATTTGTCCCTAGGGATCGCCGGTCCATTACTCGTTGCCTCCGCAGCTCATCAAAGCTTTGCCAGAGGCTCACGACCTCCGTCACGGTCTTCGGGTCTTTGGCAAGCAACATAGTAAACGCGTCATCATCGATGCCTTTTAAAATATGTTTTACACCATCTGCTTCAGACATGGCCACGTCGACGCGCCTGCACCGATCTACAACGTCCTCGGTGTAGCTGATGAAATTCTCCCCCTGCGTCTGAGCTCTTCCGGGGAGGCGTTGTTCTGCTCGTAGTCTGCGTAGAGCCGGGCTGCCAAATGCTTCAAAGAACCAGGTCTTAAATTCGCCCCATAATTTCAAGTCACGTGCGTTGTTCCAAAACCACATGTGAGCCAATTGCATTGCATTATATCGGCACAACAATTCAGATTCAGGCAAGGAATCTCAACAGAGTTAGGTGCGCTAGCACAAAATAATTAGTTTTTGAACGGCTTTGAGAATGAAAAACTAACTAGGTATCTTTCTGGATTTTCGCAAAGCATTTGACAAGATAAACCATTTAACTTTATTTGCTAAACTGCAACACTATGGATTTCGCGGCGTTTCACTCGACCTCTTATGGTCGCATCTAATACATAGGAAGCAGTCCATTTCCGTTAAATCTCTGCAATCGACGATGGAAAAATAACGCTAGGTGTTTGCGGGGAAGCATTCTTGGTCCAATTTTGTATAATATTTACATAAATGGTATTGTCAATATTACTGAGCATGCGGATTTCATAGTTTATGCAGATGATACAGGTATATTTTTCCGGTACAGCGATTTTAATTATCTCAAAAATCTATCAAATCACGCCTTCAGTAAACCATCAAACTGAAGAAAAAAGAATTCCTTGAAAATAAATGCAGTAAAAACAAAAGCGGTTCTATTTACGCCACCAAAAAATGTATTAACCAAGATATTGCAATTTATTAACCAAGATATTGCAATATACAGTTGTCGACAGAAAATAAAGCTTCGGGAGTAATTTTTAATAAGGATTTAACATAGGATGCCCATATTCAGGGCACCGCTAGCTCTCTGGACAGGGCGTATGGTGTACTGGGCAAATTACGACAGGTGTTACCGTCCAAGGTTAAGCTTTTAATTTATCATGCATCATTTTCCTCTCACTTAAGGCATTGTTCCCTTGCGGAACCCGGGAAGGTGTTGTTAGAGGATCTATGGTTTTCACCTGACGCCCGTAAAACTTATTTGCACGGGTTTCAAAAAGAAAAAAACTTAGCTTTGTACATGATAAGTATACAACAGGAAATGTAGCACCTTCATTTAATGACAAGAAAAGTGGAATGATTCTAGTAATAATCAGTGATCGTTGAATACTTGAAAAATAGGCAGTTTTGTATAAAAAAGCTTAGGTTGCAAAACTGATCTAGTTGGTTTGACATTTACACAATTGCGCCGTGTTGAATGAGACAGAACTACAACACTAATACGCACTGTATTGCGCTATTGAGTTCTTTCCGTCTCTTCCTTAGGGCTGAGGTGGAAATAGATGGGGTGGCAATGTTCGTGGAAAGGCCAGCTTTGCAAACGTTAAAGAACCACAACGTGATATATTTACAAGCACTGAGAACGCTATCATTGTATTCGGGCGCTGATTAGGGTATATTAATCATTAACACGTTCATATCAATCACTCCTTGTATAGCGTGCGGTAACGTATATAGAAAAAAGGTATAGGATTGACTGCACAGTGGGCAGGCGGTTCAATACTCTGCCCCCAGTAACCTTTTTTTCACTTTGTGGACAAGCTATACTCATGGGGAAATAAACTAAATGAATGAAAGCTTCGATATTTTCATCTGTATGTACCGCATTAAAGTATTATGAATGATAATAGCGTTGGTGTCGCTCGTTCAGGTGCTATAATTGTCCAATGCAGTTATCCCGGGATGATGTTTCGGAATTCTATTAACAAGCTAAAAATAAAACATGCCGAAAGAATAAAGTTAATTCTGTGTTGGCTGGCTAGTTTGGTACTTAAATTTATGGTCAAGAAATGAAAATTTAACTCCTTCATGATGCGCCTACTCTAATATTTGTTGCTACTTTGCAGATACGCTGCCATCTGCGTACGGTGAGTTTTAAATGGTTGTTTACTTCTGCCAATACCACATGAGTGGAACGTGTTCTGTAAACAGCAGTAATTATCGCGGAAAACTGTACAATTCTTATTTGACGAATATTCGGTTTGTACGCTCATTGTAGAAAGTATCAGAAGGAAACATGGTTTAAAGGTGTTCTTTTGTGGTCTCCCTTGTTAAGAAGATGAAAATTGATGAAATAAAAACCATGAGGTGATACGGTTATTCAAGTTCAGACGTGTCCTGTATTCTTTTTAGAACAAGCGAACTGCATTACCCGAACCTTAGAAGATAGGAATAGGAAAGAAGTAGTTTGTAACTTTTAAGTTAAAAAGAATGTGCTACTGAATAGTGACTGCGCGCTAATAGCATGCATGCCGAAACGTCCGTTTTCTAATGCCTCGCGCTACGAAAAGCATCCCGTGCTTCCTATACACGTGCGGCCTCGGAAGTTTTTGTTTGTGCACATTACAATTGCACGAAAGGCGATTCATGCAGATCTTCGGCTTAAAACTTGGCATTGTTCTAGGATGCACGTATAGCCGGTGAAATGACTTCACACGTGCAGACGCGTGGAGCCCTATGAAAATGTGGGCTCATTTCTTTCCCTCTACGAAATCACGCTGGACTATCCTCTCATGCCGGAAATGATGTCCCCATGATCTGCTAAATCAGGTACTTCCGGCACTAATAGAATCTGTCCGCTCGGGAATGGTGTTTGCATTCATTGAACTGTAAATACTGTTTCATGCTTACTTAATTTTTACTGTTTACTATTTTTAAACGACTTCTTAGCAAAGTCCTAATTCTTCAATGAGATTCCGATTTTAAATACGCAAAAATTATGCTCAAGTACGATTAATGAGAAGTCTTCTTGCTATTCAACCTTTTTACGCTCTTTAGAATGAAGCACGCAACGTCTTGTAAACAACGTGACCCTATCGCAATTCTTAGTTACAGTGAATTCACAGTGTAGATGTAAAAGAAATTTTCACCCTAAGGAGAATCGAAGTCAGAAGCAGAAAGGGCTTTTGTTTTTTGTTTTTTTTTTTCACAGAAAATTCTGACTCAGAAAAACAACTGCACATTCCGCAGCTTGACAAGGCGTGATGGCCTACACACAAGGCGGGGCGGCCAGACCAGCAATACAAATTGCTCAATCGCGCAAAAACCAGGAGAGAAAAGGAGAAAAAAGGAAAGGAACCGAAGACATAATCAACGAAAAAAAGAAAAAAAGTATTACATACGGAGAAACATACACGCAACAATAAAGTACGTTCACATAATATAAACGCATGTACTCGGGCAGAAATTTGTGCAACTAGTACCATCACCCATAAACTGGCATAAAAACAGTTATACGACTGGGTAATATACACATTATTCTTGCTGATGCATGTATGGCTGCAGGATAAATGATAGTTTGTCGAAAGGTACGCGCGGAAAAATGTTTATTACACATAAAAAATAGAACAGGGACACATAAAAGCCCACACAAGGCTGTAAACAACGAAAGGGGAAAAAAGATCACAGGGAAACACGTACATACAACTAAAGACAACGCCTACACACTAGTTGAGACAGCGCTTTAAACAATGCACTACGCCAAATGTAAACATCGCGTTATCATTTTCTATCGTTAGAGAATTCTGAATAAAAGGCGTTCAATTAAAGTAAATTTATTTATTGTGGACCGTCAAAATAAAGTAATATCACTTTTCAAGGTGGAAGATACTACACGTTTATCTTTTCTTGAAACTTGAAGCTTACTTTTTGCAAAAAAAAAGTGCACGTGAGAATCGTCGGAAGATGGTACACGCCAGCTACAAGCACTGCATTCACTGCTATTTCGGCCGGTGACCGAAGCGGGGTCGGTAGCGATGCCGCCGGCGTGCAAAGCGTGGACGATGGTGCTTCTATGAGCGCTGAAAAACGGCACGAGGCGCTTGGTTGAGCGTCGCTGAGCTTATAGGTCGTAAGGACGCTTCTAGGAGTTTCGTGGCTTTGTAACTGAAGTAATGAGCTTCGGTTAAAAATTCTTCGGGAACTTAAACCTTCTTACGTTGTTTGAAGGCGAAAGCCAAGAATTGTGGAATACTACTTTCCTGCTGCATTCTACTTGCGTCTCGCTCTTATTCCTGTCCGTCTTTTGACGAGAATTGACCCGACAGGCAGTTTCGCTTCTCTTCCCTCTGCAACTTTCTCCACAGTGAGAGCTCCCTGCCGCGTGCACCCGTTTTACGTACGTGCCTCCACGTAAACCTGTCATGAAACAGGGATTTGGCTTATTCTTGTTCCCCGCTGTCTGTGTGCCGGCTTATGGACGCGTGGTTAGAGCACTTGGCTACTGCTTTCGCGAAAAGGCTTCGAATCCCGCACAAGCTCAACTTTGTTTCTCTTTATCCAGGGAACCAATTTGGGACCATTCGTGTTTGTCGCCACCAGCGACGACCACGGTCACTTTTTTGCAATCGATGAACCGCCAATTAGTTTCGTCATAATGACTCCTGGTTATGCTAAATGACAATTTGAGAGCGATTCTTATTTTGCACCTTGAACACGCTTGGTTCCTGTCACTGCTACGCGGCACGTGAGCTCGGTGACTGTGTACAGAAGTTTAAAGGGGTTGGGTTGTTCATCACGGTGGATATTCCGAACGAATACACATATTCTAGAGCAGATAGAGCCAAAAAAGTTCATTTACTGGTTACAATGAGCTCTTCAAAGCGAACCTCGGGCAATCCGCGTAAACGGTCAATGTTGTCTGATTTCAATCCCTCCCAAGTTTGTCGGAGGAATTTCTAGGAGGCTTATGGGTTCCCACCTGTTTGTTTTCTTTCTTGTGTTAAGTTACTCCTTTCTTATGGTTCACAAAGCAATCCCAGGTGGTGTAAATGTCGTTACGATTGCGCGATTAGTAACCTGGTTACGGAAAGATGTTGCAAAGTTTGTTTTTTGACTTGATTTATTCCAGATGAAAGCGAATCAACTGCGTCTCTCACTGCGACTCAACCGGTTGTTTTCATACTTGATAAAACAGCCGCCAGCACCCTTTCCACGCCTCATCTTGTGAGGACACCGTTGGAACCAACCGAAAGGGTAACGCCTTCGAAAACGACCACCACGACAACGACTACTATGCGTGAGTTACTGGCATGTTCATGAATGGCGGGAATAACATTTCCGGCCATTATACATCTAAAAGCTGTCCACTACAAGCATGCTCCCGCAACTGCGTTGTTCTGTGAGGGCTCCGTATGCGGCCGGCAACCAACAATAAATTGACGCTCAGCTTTCAATAGAGCTTTGCGTGCACGTTTTCCGCTTTCCATTTCCTTGTCCACCAAAAACAAAGTCGTTCATTCGGTCTAAAAAAAAAAAAACGACATGAAATGACTTTACACTTGCTCTGTGTGTTTATTTCACAGGCACGATAGCGTTGAATAAGGAATTATAATTCATTTACCCCTCACCTTAGTGCGGCCACTTTCCGTCCCAGTGAAATTAGTTTCTTCGATTGAATCTTTTCTCCAAATAGGCCTCGTGCCATTTTACGATTTAGGCTAGCAATATAATACCGCTGCTTACAGCTGGGAAAACATGGCGCAGTTCGTGAGGACACCGAGCCCGTACCGTGCGGAAGATAATTAAGACTTTGTGGCTGTTTGCTGATACATGACTTAGCGAATTCATCGAACAACCGCATTTGGCTACCGCTTCGACGCAGGCTAGAATTGCCTTGGGGTCCTTTGTGCGTGACTCGTGCTTGAGCCAAGCACTGCGGTCATTTACCCCAATCATATTTTCTTAGATGTGTTGTTTGTGCGTGCCAGCGTCTGTTGACTTGTGTGGTCACCCCATTTACCCTTTTTGCGTCTTTTTTGTTTCAACACGGCGTAGCAAGCCAGGCTGGATTCTCGGCTTTAATCTCCTTATCATAGGCTTGTTATCTTTCTCTGACGTAGGGGTACCGAAAGTAGTTTTTAACACGCATGCAATGAAGCGAAACGCAATGAAATGAAATGCGTGAATTGGTGTATGAACGTTGCTATCTTGTACAAATTCACAGTGCTAAACACACTCCCCGTGAAGAAATCCAGCGTTGATTTACTACTGTGGTTGTGAGGCGTTGACATAACCAGGTAATCAGTAAAAGGGTGTCTGTCTAAGCGAAAGAATGGCATGCAACCAATACTTGCTCTCGGGAGAACGTGAGGCGCTAAATCTTGTAGTATTAGTAAATGCTATAAAATAAGCTGCGGTCAGCTCTACAGACACATAAATATAAAGATTAGTGAAGATATCTTTGCCCAAATAAGAGATAAAAATGGCTGCGGATTACTCAGCTAACCCTTATATACAAAGCAAAGCATAGACTAATTAAGTATTGGTTTCATTTGGTTAACTTTTTACTTAGATGCAGTTATTATACTATTCGTCCAAAGCCTGCTTTTGTCCACGGTTGGAGTCCCGCTTACGGCGTTTTCGGAGCCGAACATTTCGCTCTTCCCCAGTCTCCGACGCTAGCTTCGCGCACTTGGTATTCCGGACCCTGACCAGTGAAGCAGCTTGCCGGGTGATATCCGCGGGGTGGTCAGACGCCAATCCCGGCTTCGCTCTCATCCATGGCCTAGCTCGCGTGCCCGTGGAGAGTCACGCGTTCATGCGGTGACCCAGCCGCGGAGAGCGCATGTCGCCAAGCTGCCGCCGGCTGCGGCGGCTTGCGAACGCGGCCGTCGGTAGAGCTCGGCCCTGCGAGTACGGTTACGGCACCGCTCGAATGAAGGTCGAATTCTCCGCATAAGCGAAACGGCTCGACGGGATGAGTAAAGCTTTGCGTTAAGAAAATGAAGTTCCGCGGAGACCTGACATCCTCGGGATCACCACAGCAACAAGGCAACCAAGAGAAACGACTAAATGTTGGAGATGGCCTATAAATGGATGGAGGGGTGATGTGAGAGAATTTGGTGGCAAAGAATTAGAGTGCAGGGGTTTGCTGCGAAGTGCTTTCACCATAGATTGACATGTGTAAACTGTTTTTGCTGCTTTGATGATGATGATGATGTAGGTAAAGAGACGGCATGTTGGCATACAGGTACTGTGGCTGTGTGAGACTATTTTAGCACGCGTGTAATAAAAGCAAAAACACGAAGCCTTTAATCTTTACTGGCAATTTACAGCACATAGATAACCTGATTAGGAGCTGATAACACACGGATGTATCTGTCCCCACGCAGCTACGACGACAACGCCAAAAGCCGTATTGTGCACGGTCGGCGAAACGCTGTTCGCGGAACAGCCAATCACCGATGGCATGTGCGACTACGCCCTGTACACCGAATTGGCTGCGATTCGCGGCGCTTTGAAGCCTGTTGGAGGGGAAATTTCATGGAAGACCTTCAAGGAGGTGAGCTCAAGAACTATATGTCATGATTGGAGCGCTTTCTCGTTTTGGCTCCAGGTCCCATTTGAAGGTTTTACTGGCATGATGTGGCTCGGGTCGCAGCGGAACCGTAAGCACTTCTAATTAGAAATTAACGAATGATTCCTCGAGACACCCCCTTAGGAGTGCCTAACACCTTGCTTGTGTTGGGGTATGTTGTGAAGATGGACATGGTCCTCCTGCAACAATCGGGGTGGATATGCGAGAGGCATACACTGGGTGAGGCGCAGGGGGTGAGTGAGGTGCCAGGAACTGCTTCTGAGATTTTGAGACGCAATGGGGAGGAAATACAGCGACTCCAATGACTCTGGCTGTCATTAAATCACGCATGGCAAAAGGTTTTTTTCTGTCCCAAATAGCACAGGATTGCAGCTTGTGGGGTTTCTCATCGCCTGTCGTCACAACGTTAACCAATCCATTTTGTAAAGCTAAAGGAAAATAGAAGAAGAATACGATGATTTATAATCAACCATTTGAAATGAGTAAGCGCGAAATCATTAGTCTTTAATCACCGAGTGGATGTGTCAGTATGGTGAGTGCCGCCATAGCGCCCCGGATCACTGGTGAAGGGTGCGTCGCTGGGTGCGGCGTGCAGTGCATGTCAAAATCGGCGCAGCATCACATACTCAAACTCCTTGTCGCCTAGACACTAGCATTATAATTTATTTTGCGTCTGTTTATTGTCTCTCATTCTGACCGACAGCCTTGGTTAATCGCATTTGTGAAGCATATCAGCATTTCCACGATTCTAACGCGACCCTGATTGTAAGGTGCGGGTAAGTTTACTAAGGAAAATACGAAAGAATAATTTGATTCTGATTCTAGTGCGTAAGTGGAAGGCATGGCACCGCAATACGTACCTGGCAGAGGACATTTTCTTTCACCCACGCCACCGCAGCAGCTAAAATTCCTTGCTTTATAATTTTGGGCGCCCAGCTTCTGCTGGCATTAAAACTGGATTAGGAACGTTGAAGGCGTACGTAATTTGAAGCATCTTCCCCTACATAATTCTGATGCGACGGGCCGGTTGTTCATTCGCAACTTTCTAGCAGATTCCTGCAGATAGTTGTAAAGTTCTAGGAATAATGCACCAGATCGCCCAATCGACCACGTTAGCTTCAAGTTCTGGAAAATATCCGTGCTCAGGGCCAGTGAAGCCTTTTGGGAAAATATGGCTCTGCTTTGTTAATGACAATGCCGCATTCCCGTCTCCCATGCGTCCAGTGTGCATGGTGCCCTGGTTTCCTCTTACTGCAGGCCAATAAAATTTCCTTGCACTAAAAGGACGCTTCATGGCGTTACTTCTAGAGAGCCATAACAACTGACACTAGGTGGTAACTACAGCAGCACCAACATGTGCAACAGCTAGGGCGTAGGTATAAGTAAGCCCATGGAGCAATGGGTGCTCCAAAATTGGCAGAATGTTCTGGATTGAATTAAATCGAATTATGGGAGGAGTTAGTGCCAATGACGATGCCTCAGTTAGCTGTTTTGGTCCCGATTGTAACGGGCACACTTATGTGAAGGCGGCTTTCAGCGAAAAATGTGCGCATTAGAATCGTGCGACTACGCTATCTTATCTTAACACTAGGCGGCTGAAACAAAGTGTTGTACCACATGCAAAGCAACATCAGTTTTATTGGACGTCAAGCCGAGGGGACGACGTTAGAGCTGAAACGATAGGCCTAACATATCTTCATCGCGCAAGCGTACTTTGTTGCTCATCTCATAGCTACTTATCTCATGGGCATGCTCGATAAATTACTCAATTTGCCTACGTTGTTGTGAATGGCGATATCTGTTGGTTCCCGTGGACGTTGTTGCTTAAAAATCTGGCTGAACCAATCTCTGCGTGCTATAATTGTGGTACCATGGCCGGCAGTAGAAAATTCACGGAAAAGTGGTTGCGGGAGAAGAAACTCTTTCTCGGCCCCCTTTCTGGTTAAAAAGGTGTGTACACAAAAGAGACCTACTGACAGCATAACCTATGGCTTATATATTTTATATTGTAAGATAATGTGCCATATTTGCAACATACTTCCTTATCCCTTCAAATTAAGTTTTATTGGTTTCAGTGGAAAGCCTCATCAGGCATGCTCGCCAACCGTCTAGATTCAGCAGCTATGAGTAGTAGAGCAAACACCCGGGCAAAATATAAGCAATATTGCTATATAAAACTGATTTTGCGCGAATATTTGAAAATGTATTCCTTTTCGTCCAGAAGAGCTAGCGCTGCGGATATTCATCTTTATATCGAAAGGACCTCGAAAGATTCGGCAGAAAACAGCGCCAAGAAAAAATAGATTTCTTAAAATCGAACCTTAGAAATTTTCTTTTCGGTTGTTTCCTTTTGTGTGCCGTGTTTGTTTGTTTTTTCTCAACTTTGTCCATGCCGCAAGGGCTCTAATTTGGTTATGCTCGTATACCTACTATTTAGAATTGCTGTTTCCTAGAGATATTGGCATGAAGCCAAAGATGACGTAGTTGGCTTGAAAGAAAAAAACAAGTTATTAAAACGAACTTCTGCTCCCCTAACACTCAAAAAATACACAGGCGGCGAAGCAGCATTCAACAATGTGACGTGCGAAGGCTATAGTGTAGGCGAATAGAATACCGCGGCTTCTGTTTTGCGGGTATTTATCTTTCGGCCCGGGTGTTTCTCGAACCATCGAAGTACATCGAGAACACTGTAGATAAAAGAAAACTATTCTAGGCTAGTGTATTTAGGGCGAAACCTTCATCAAATGAGATATTCCGTGGGGAATAAGAAACAAAGAAGGGAGCATGCGATCCACTCGGGGCACAGATAACATAGCCGGGCGCAGCCGGGCGGAAAAAGCAAAAACATAAATGAACAAATACAATGCATGGTTCGCGGCAATATTAAGACAATAGCTTTTCTTGGCCTACTTGAACAAGAAAATATTGGTCTGTATGTCTGTCTGTCTCTCTATTCAGCTACCTGGTCAAAAAATACGAGAACTCTGAAAAGAGAGGTTTATACAAGAAAAATATTTACAATCCGCCAACCCTGGAAATATGCGTCGCACTTGTCAACATTGTTAAACAAAAAAAAAAAAAATAGTAGGCATCATCGAGGCGAAGCACTATACATCACTAGTACCAGGCTGTGTTCTTTTAATTTGAAATACATGTGAGCTTGATACTTGGAAGAAAAAATAAAAGATTCGCGCTGAAAACAATATTTTGACCCAAAAATACAAATAGAGCGTGCGCACGAGCTTAGGCAACCCTCGTCGCGGCATTCCAAGTTCAACAGTAACGAAACGGTCGAATAGGCGGCGCATGAGCGCTGGAATGCAGGAAAATTGAATGGGCTGGCGCGAACATCCACTGTGTTTATTGTGGAAGGAGCGAGAACGGAGAGAAGGAGCGTAAGGGGTGGGCGCGTGTGTGAAAAGAGGCCTTTCCGTAGCAGGAGCGGGACAAGACTACCACCGTGTTTGGACGGCATTTGCATTACGATGGGGACTGTCACACAACGGGCGCAAACCTGCTGTGCTGTGTTTACAAGAGGTAAACGGACCCATTCCACGTCTTCCAGGCTACGAAGGCTATGGTTTTCCAGAAGATCCGGGCACACCAACACGTACGGCCATGTATGTAGATAGAACCCTGACACACACTAGGCTGGATACTGATCCTTGGTGCTCAAGCAGCGCCAGCGTCACTGGATGTAGACTTCAACTCGCGTCAAAAAGAACAGTGGTCGTTTTCTCGGTATACCTCAATCCAGAAAATACCAGAAACAAGTCTAAGCGCTGTCCGGCAGACCTCAGCTTCATACCACACTTCCAGAAGGTCTACCGTAGTGACGAAGTGCTTGTTTGCGGCGATTTTAATGCCCAGCACATAGCCTGGAACTACACCAAGTGTAGCCCACGTGGAAGGCGCATTCTAGGCGATCTCGACCACTACGGACTCACGCTTCTGAATTTACCACAAGCTCATACTAGACTTGGACAGGACCGACGCCAAGCTGACACTACTCCGGACCTGACGTGGGCCTCGCGACCAAGTCACTTTCGATGGAGCCTTCTTGAGGATCCGCTGGGTAGTGATCATCTCCCCATAGCAATAACTGTTAAGAAAGATACCACGTCCACGCGAGGGTCTAATAGGCTTAAAAGGGAATGCAAGGTCACTCATTAGGACAAATATAGAGCACTCCTGAGGGAATGTGACTCCATACAGAGCATAGATGCGCTTAAAGAAGCCATGGCCAATGCCAAACGCCAATACACCAAAACACTTCGCGTCTCTTTTGACGATCCAGATCCCGATCGACACCTTCTTCATTTATGGAACAGAAGACTACGAATACAGTCGACCTTCCGAGCCAGGGGGCGTCCTAAAACACTAAAAGCAAAACTGAAAGCAGTTCAAAGAGAAATCGAGCAGTATACCGCTGAACTGGCGTCTATACAGTGGGCTCGAATGTGCGAAAAAATCAACGGTTCAATAAGCTCTCGTCGAGCTTGGGGCATACTTAGGTCCCTTCTGGGGCAACGTAGGACTGCAGATGGGGCAGCCCGCGTGGCTCTCAAAGAGGGCATTGGCTCTGAAGCGTTCGCAGAGAAAGCGGCTGAGGTCTTATTTCCACAAGCATCGAGTCCCAACTCCCTAACCTACGAGAAGGACGACACTCCAGCTGGGGAGGACGAACTTAACCAACCTTTCACAATGGCAGAGCTCGAAGATGCCCTACGCAGAATTAACACGCATGGCGCGCCAGGCGCAGACGGTATCACTGGATCGCACATCAAGAACCTCCCAGAAGAATGCAAGGTGACTCTCCTTGCGGAATTTAATCGCGTCTGGCAAGAAGGCTCCATTCCCGACGACTGGCGGCACTCAATTGTAAAACCAATACCGAAGCCAGGCAAAGAACCTAACTGCCTGGGGAACTTGCGACCGGTATCCCTTACGTCATGCTTGTTTAAGCTTTTGGAGAGCATGGTTAACGCTCGCCTTGTATGGTGGCTGGAGGAGCGTAGCCTTCTTGCTCCCACACAATACGGGTTCCGCTCCGGTCTGACGACGCAAGATATCATGTTACGCCTCAAGGAGGACGTTCTTGACCCGTTGTCTACATGTCCCCGTATGGTCGTAGGTGTTGACATTAGGAAGGCCTTTGATGGCCTTCCTCACACCTCGATCATGCAAGCCGTAAGAGATCTTGGCATCAAGGGATACATGCACAATTTCATTGCCGCCTTCCTTCGGGATCGAACTTTCCAGGTCAAAGTTGGAAGTTCCCTCAGTCGCTTTCATCACAACCGGGTAGGAGTCCCTCAAGGCTCTGTCATCGCTCCTACGTTATTCAACGTAGCACTTGCGGCGCTTCCTGGAAGACTGGCCAACATCGAAAACGTCGAACATGCAATTTACGCAGACGATGTGACGCTCTGGACCAAACAAGGTTCTTTAGGTGCACAAGAGCAGGCACTACAAGCGGCCCTGGATACTGTCGAAAGCTACACACAGCAGATAGGGCTAACGCTGGCACCCGAGAAGACAGAGTTTGTGGTCATCCACGGTGGCAGGAAAACCCCATCCAAGGATGAGGAGAAGGCTAGCGTCTACCTCACAATTGGGGAAAGGCCTATCCTTAGAAAACGCTCCATACGTATACTCGGGATGTTTATCGACGAGCAGTGCATAGCATCTACCTGGTTTGGCCGGACAGTTCGTGTCACTAAACAAGTCATCCAAGTCCTACGCAGGATCGCCAGCCGCACGAGAGGAGTCAAAGAGAACGAACTGCGACATTTTGTACGTGCATTTGTACACTCCCGTATCATATACGGAGCACCGTTCCATCCGATCACGCGCACGCAGCTAAGCCTTCTTGAGCGCCTAAATAATGAAGCCAGGAGGGTGATAACTGGGCTTCCGAAATATACGCCCCTTCCGGCTCTCAAAAGCTGCAGCGCGTTGAGCGATATAGCGGACCTAATGTCTACTCATGAGCTCACGCATATTGCGCGATTAAAGTCCACCGAAGCAGGCAGATTCACTCTGAAAAAAGTTGGTTTTGAAATCTCGACATTACCACCGCTCCCAGAAATATCTCCCCCCTGGGAGCACGTCGACATCGTAGACTCCAAGCCGCTACCCCAGAACATGGGACAAGAACAAACGGCAAGGAGACAAGCTTTCGCAAGAAGACACGTCACCCAAGCAAGGCAACTCATCGATGGCAACGACCTTACTCGCAAGACCCATGTCATCTATGTAGATGCAGCAATCGGTGAGCACGAGCAGCAGCCAATGTTCACCACGGCATGGACAAGCCATGATGCAACAACGCGAGGAAACAAACTCCACCTCACCCGTGAAGCCGTCAGCAGCTCCCTTGCAGAACTGTGCGCCATTGTAGATTTTGCCGAGCACGTCAGTTTGGCACAACACCAAACGGGGGAAGATTGCGCCCATCACTACCGAGTCTACACGGACTCGCAGGAAGCCTATCGTGCCTGCCAAAACACTCGCACTACTACCGTCGTTGTCAAGAAACTTCGTCTCCACGTTAGCTCCCTCCGTGCTCTGGGACACGACTTTCACGTACACTGGATCCCAGGACACTCCGGAATTCCAGGAAACGACCGGGCCCACCGACTAGCGCGCGCTTTACTTCTATCCGCGCAGTCGAAACCACCCGAGCGATTTTCCAGCCGGTTAGCCGACTACGTGGAGACACACAATCAGTGGCTAGATCCCGCCATAACGGTTTCTTTTGCCAAGCAGCACCGACGCAGCTTTCTACGCAGCGCCTGCAATCCACTTAATATCCCTCCACTTCCTCGCAAGGCTGCTACCCGCTGGCAGCAAGTTATGCTCCGGCGGGTACAGACTGGCACCCTCCTTACCCCCTACCTTTTGCAGCGCTTCCGAAGCAAGGAAACCAGCCGTTCCCTCGACCAACCCAACACTGGAATGTGCAGCCCATGTGGAACCCGGGCTGACCTGGAACACCTCCTGTGGTTCTGCCCGCTGTACTCGGCTCCCAGAGCTCGGGCCCTGGCCTCACTCCCGAGTGACATAAGGCCGAACTCCCTTCAGAGCTGGGCTGCACCACCCCCGTGTACAACTGCAGCGGTCGCCAACAAACTTTGGCGGTCGCTAAACCAGTTTATGGATGATGCAGAAGCTCCTGCCACCGGTTCCCGGCTCGGACACACTGCCAGAACCACAGCCCGTCACGACCGAAGCCAGTGATCAAACGACGAAACGTTTACCTCTTTTTTTTCTCTCATTTTTTTTTCTTTCACAGCAGCCTTAAATTGGCTTCAAAATGTGAAATAAACGTGTTCAACAACAACAACAGCGACGCGAGAAGATACGCGTACAATTTATTTTACTGTTCCATTCAAGGAATCGCGATGCAGGATCGTTGAGGTTTGACAAGGAGGAGCCAGAAAACATTGTTTTGATGGGAGCCCAAAACCAATTGTAACTGTAAAGCAGCATCTGATAACAGGCGAAAGTTCAGTAGGAGGACACAGCGATTGATATTGTCGGCGCTTTCAGACGGTTTTTCCCCCCAGTTTATTCTGCTTGCAACAAACAATTTGGAATGAATGCAGGCGGTGAAAACATCGTCGAAGACGCTTGGTGGCGTGAGCTTCTCCTCAATGTACCCGCACGATTCCGACGGAACTTTAAGACGTCTCGCAAGTATGGAAGACCTGGTGAAAGACCTCGTGCAGCGTGATAGGATGCTGGCCTTGGGCACACTGGGTCTCCATGTAGACTTTGCGTCATTACGGAGTTCCGTGGAGAGCGCATTTAAGGTAATCATTGGCTGGCTATCTTTCCTTTAAGACAGAATAAAGGGCCACTAAAGGGAAAATGCAACTTCGTTTGTATCGCGGGATTAGAGTGTCATGAAAGATGAATATGCTAGCACTCAACGTGGTAGCTGGCGCTTATTATCAAAGACAGCGCCAAACGCACGAAAACATATTTACGAGCCACACACTTTCCCGCTCTACAAAGTGTGGCCTCACGAATCGCAGGTGGATTGTGAAACGGGATTGACAAACGGACAAACAGACTCCTGGTTAGCTCAGTTGGTAGAGCGACTGATCTGGGCAGGCCATGGTCCCCGGGGTACTAATCCTGGACCAGGACGAGTGTTTCGCCAACTGCGAAGTTTTTGAGAAAACTGAACAGCATTCTTTTGCAGCCGCACGGACAGGCACTGAGGAACACTCGCCCCGTTTTATTGACGATTTAGTCGTACAGCCGCAGACTTAACTTACACACTGGGTGCTTATCCATGAAAAAAATATTTGCAGCGATCCGTAATAAAGCGTTTGTCTGAGGAATAATTTACATTCGCAGGTGTTCCGATCGGCTTTGGATGGCCGACAGCACGCGATGACGTTTCTTGGCATTTACATTTATACGTCGTTGGACGCCAACGCATTTGTGAACGCGGCGAGCGACTTGGCGTAAGTAACCGTAGTCGAGGGTGCACTTTTCATATATTTAGACTGCGTTTAAATATAGTTGTTTCGAAAGGGACCAATGAAGATGACAATGCAGCCAGTGTACTTCGGCACAGAACAACCTGCGCTTTTTAGCCCTTGAGTCCCTGCAGAAAAATGACGTTGATAAGTTTTCTCGTAAACATTTTTTAAGGGCACTTGGGGCGAAAAGGGGCATTAACCTCGCCGGGGCGGTAGAAGACCACCGTCTTTCCACTGGATTTGCTGTGAAGTGATCCGACACATGGCGCGTGTCGGTCGCTCGGATGAGTCAGTGTTCGCTTTGAAGGAGAAGTATAGGCGGAGATGCACCGTGCATTCGAAAACCCACCATAGCTACAGCTTCAATGACTTCCATTTTCACTAAGTGGAGAGCTCCGAATTGTTATAATGAAAACGTGCGTAAAACAGTCCAATTAATTGTACGACCATCACCGGACTTGACACTAAACGTGGCTGCTATGGTAATATACAGGCGATAACGTGACCAAGAAGCCGGTTGCTCAGGCCACAGCCGGACTGGAGGCGAGCGCGCGTTCGTGCGCGCGCCAGTCCAGTCCGGCCGTGCTCAGGCATAATTCAGTATCGACGCCATTTTACAGGCCGCTGTGAGCAACCACTCAGCCGCGCGCTTTTAAATGCAGAGCATTTCTTTAACTCACGATGTCACCCGGCGTTGTCGGCGTTGGCGTGCCCCGGCGTCCGCAACAGCCGTTCCAGGTGCGCCCTCTCCCCCACTCCTCCTCTCCCGCATCACGCTACCCTCCTCGCTCTCAACAACAGGCCCGCACCCCTCCCCCTACACTATATAAAAAAATAATACTTACCGGCGCCTGGTTTCGATCCCACGACCCTGCGGGCGGAACTCAAGGTACATGGTGCTCTACCCACTGCGCCACAAAGCCGACACAGAATGGAAGGCTACGAACGCGCCTTATATCCTTGACTCATTCAAACTACGTCAAGAAGCTGCTGATACAACGCATTCACTACCACCAACTCCCCAAACACTAAACGTTAACGCAATACACCCACCCCCTATGCGACGCATTTACTCGAGTCCCCCTCGCGGACAGATGGGCCCTTTTCATACCCCCCCCCCCTTCCTCCTCGCACCCGCTTTGCGATGAAGGGCTAACGGCCGTGGAATTTAACACATCGATTCGTTCCTCGCTTGGCGCTGGCTGTGAGGAGCAATCGTTTATGGCACCAGACACCAGCGGTTCCCGTGAGCTGCAATCTTCTCGCTGGTGCTTCCGTGGGCCCCCTCTTCAGCTGCGGTTTTTGACGCGAGGGATGTAGAAGGAGGACCATGCATAAATCATTCGTATCAGTGAGATTTGTGGCTTTTCCTACAAAGATTACTTTGTCGCGAAGTGTTTTCATTCGGGAGAATATACTCGCCAGTGAGATAGTATGCATTTCCAGATACTGATGATGCACTGAAACTTTGCAATCTTATTTATGGCATGTAATTAGCGCGATAATGGTCAGTCTTCTCCTTGGTGTTTGTTCAGGGAAGTCGACTATGTCATCATACAAACACATATAGTACGGACGGTCGGCCGCACACCTTGCAAAGTGTACTTGACAAGCAAAGCGGAAGAAGAAAATGGCGTGCCAAGTCTTGTAAGTACGAGTTTGATTTCAGAGCTAACAGGGAAGATTCCGGTGCAGTATTCGATTTCCACCAAACAACTTCCTTCTAGTTTTGAGGTCAGCAATGCCGCCTGTTGTCATGGGTCTGGCTTAGCACAATAGCAGTGAACCCGCTATTTGCTGTGACTAGCGAGCACGTAGCTTAATGCCATTGCTTCTGAAGCAATCATAATTGTTTGTTGGGGAATGTAAGAAATAGCGCCTGAACTGGCTACCCGGTTGACACAACATCCAAAATCACGGACTCTATTCATTATCCAGTAAAAACACCATTACACGCGGAGGTTTTACCTGGAGGGCATGGACTTGATAAACGGTTTTTGTAGCGTGAGCTACACTGGCCGAGGTTGAGCAGTTTCGCGTGGCTCCTGGAGAGCCGTGCTGCGCAAGCGCGGCACGTGGAGGCCCGGTCCACTTGATGATCATGCGAGGGGTGGCCGGGTGTGGAACGGATGGCTCGTGCGTCGCAGCAATACCGGCGTGCGCCTGTGGTACCAGCTAAGAATAACCAGATGAACCTTAATTCACGCTAAGTATACCGTGGTATAGCCGAGCTAAGCCACTGCTATTTTTTTTCTGTTGCCGCTCTCTGTAGAACGGCTTCAGAAACACCAAGAGCTTTCGGTTGAGGCTTTGGGATAGCTTGATGCGATTAGTAGAGCTGGCCCTGCTGGCCCAGCTCAGTGTGTAGTTGTTGGTCTGTGAACAACAAGGCTGAATATTTCCATGACGCGATGCATTTAGATTTTCCCCTTGTGCACTCTCTTGTTGTTAATAATAACGCCGTATTAGTGGGGGCTATCTGCAAAGCAGAGTGCACTGCTGGGTCTGTAGCAAAAAAAAAAAAAAAAAAAAAAAAAACACAGGAAAAACGTAGCCAATGGCATGCACTTCTCCCGCATTCTCGTTTATTGCAAGCGTGATACCTCTTCGTGCCAATCCGAATGTTCTGTTGCCTGAAATCAAACTGAGGCGTATCTTGCGGCAATACATTGAGAACTGACTTCCGATACATTAGGGTAGGAAAGAGGAAGGGAAAACATGATAAGCCTATTGTATGCCAATGAGAACCTCTTTTTTGGCTGCAAGAGTCAGTTAAATATTTGTGAACAGTTATCGAAGGGAGCATTAGAGAAAGTCGCTGAGAGGCAAATGTACGCGAGGAATGCACTGGGAACCTGAAGCTTCAAATATGCTGTCTTCATTTGTTCGTTTTTAACTAGGTATGTTTCCACTGGCATGTTCCGCAGAATATTGCATTAAACTGTACTTTATTGAAGAGCAAGATATCGGCACTATATCGGTTGTTGATCGCTTATCAAAGAACGAGGAAAACAGCTAGCCCTTCCCGGAACATCGTGGGCTGGAAGTGCGCCCTGCGACTGGGACGTACGTTGGTGCGAAATGTTTGGGAAATATGAATTCCTGATTTCACGCGTTGGTCGAATTCAACGTAACACGAAGCATTTATTTTGGCATACCTAGGTTGAAACAAACTTCGTGGGGCACGTTCGTTTGGCAAGTTCACGTGACAAGTTCACGTGACAAGAAATGGGGCTGGGCTTGGCGTAGTTGCTGATTTTTCATAGCGGTGAGTAATGGCGAGTGCGTTGAGAAATACTAGACGCAAGTTCAAACGTTCAGCGTCTCATTCTCCCTGCCGAAGACGCACCCATCTCCAAGCGCAGACAAAGTGATAGCTATCCGCACGAACTAAGGCTTCACGTTGCGCTGTGCCGCCAGTCGCTTCTCCAGGCAGCACATCTGGGGCGCTACGGTGTTGCCAGCGTTATCCGTTGTATCTTCTCACGGCGACCACTCACGAGTCTCTTCCCCAACCACACGGATGGGAAGGCCGCTGTTATCTGGGGTGTGATAAACCAGAGTGGCGCCCCTGGCAAATCTTCCAGCAGCAGCAGCAGCTGCCTGACAACCGAAAGGAGAGCCAAATACAATTTAGCTTCGAAATATAGAAGTTGGTAATGCACGTAGTGGGGCAAAATGCGAGAAACGGCATTCAGCAAACCAGTGGTTCGCGAGCGCGAACAGCGGATTTCTCCAGATACCACACCATTGGGTCTTCACGGCTTCGACGTTTCTCCATGACATAAAAATGTGATTTTGCAGCAGCAACCTGCAGGGCCTGTTCGACAACCTCTACCTGTTGTAGAAGTTGTAGGGTATAGTCGAAATAAGGAAAATCATCATCAACGGAGCTAGCAAAAAATGCTTTCGCGCTCTTATACGAATATGCCGAGGGATACTCTAACAGTGTTTTGACAACATGCCCAGATCTGTGATGTCCCTGCGTATGGCCAAACCCATACAATATCATTATAAGTAATAGTAGAGGGCGCAGAGGAACCAGCTAAACAAATGCACAGTAGCAGGGCAGCATTCAATCAATGTTGTTCGTAATACCAGTTTGTATTTTGAAGGTCTTTGACTACGGAATCCAGCTTTTAGCGATATGTTCGCAAAATTTCAAACCCGAGCAAGGTTCATAAATGCGTTAGTATCATTCCGAACTTGCCTGAAAGGACTCTGACCAATGAATCGCGGATGAGCCGATGAACACTTATCACACTTTGGATGTACACCCAGCGTCAAAATAAGCCGGGGCACGCGAGCGCGTGGCAAAATGCATCGCCGCGACATCTGACGTTGCACACCTGGTGTCGAGACACCGATGTGCGCGTGCGCGTCCAACCATGCTCGCTAGCCTGTCTTTTCGTTCGCTTCAAACGGCAACGCTTGTCACATTCAGCGCTTGGCGCCAGGGGCCACTTTCTTTGGGCAACCCCTCTTGCTCGCACCCGCTTCAGCGGCCGAGGGCGAGGGTGAATATGCGTTGCTCGCTCTGCGCTGCTCTGACAAAGGATACATGGAAAAGGGACTGCTATCTTAGTTTTAAATACTGCATTCTTTTTTACAGGAAAGCTGTCTATGGCTAGGATCCAGCAGATCATCTCTGGTAATAGAGCGATGTAGACAAGAAGGTAGACAAGAACAGCGTCTTAGGCCGGGTTCAGAGTGGTGTCGCAATTGTCGTAATGTCTTTAAGTAATGACGTCATTTGACGTCTCAGCCAACCGAACTGTGTAAACGCCGTTTTTTTTACGTCCATAGCGCACGACACGGCTCTTACGTATTTGGTCTGAACATAGCATTAAGCGAACGTACATCATTGTCGCGTGAACGCCCCCCTCACGTTTTCTCCATGCGTCGAGCGCCTTGTGCGGGCACAGCATACTGCCCCTTCTCTTCCCCCACCGCACACTTTCGGAGAGCGCTGGCTCGCGTCACCACGGCGAACCTACTCCCCTCCCAATTTCACGACATTCTCCTTCTTTGCTTTCCTTCACTCGTCGGTCTTCCCATCGTTCGCTCGGTCACGACGACGACGACGCGGCTGAGCCCAGAGAAGGGCGCCAAAGGGCTGTTCCTTAAAATGTCTTCCCGGCAATTTATTTGGGTTAGGAGGTGAAGCAGACATTAAGGGGATCGTTGTAAGCTTGATCTTTGTAAGATGGCTTTCCCACATCGACTGTTGAACAGTTAATCAAGTCAATCTTCGGAGGGAATACCATGACATAAAGTGGCTCTAACGCTTGTTTCATTGAAACCATACCGAAACAAATTATATGACAATTAGCCGCTAAGACAAAACAAACACAAAGCCGGGTTTTATATTTTTCAAAATTGCATGGTTGTAAAAATTGTAAATATTGTGTAATTCTCGTCCGCTGTCAGTACATATATGATTGTACGGCAGGGAAACGGAGAACCCCATGTTTTTCCACTGGAAGAAAACTCAAGTTAATGAAAAGTTCATTCAGTCAATTAACCAGGAACTATGCTGAATCGCAAATTACAAACAAACGTGTTTTGCTTCGTGCACCCCTTGGACCCAGTCAAAGCTCACGTTGAGGCTCGGTACCGCAGCTTTGATGTTCATCCTTCTTCACAGAGTGGAAGGTCACTGAATTTTTTGTAAATTTTTTGTCAAACCTAGGACCACGCCGAACTCTCCTCCCGTTTCCCCTTTTTTAATTGTTTCAGAACCTGGGCAAGGTGAAGTCTCATCACAACTTCATAAAATAGATTATTTCTCGCTTCAGTTCGTATTCTGTTTGTGTGCTCATTCTTAGTTAACAACCAATTGCATGTTTTACGTAAAATATTAAAACTCGTTCCGCCGATTGTGATTGATATCTACTGAAACAGCGCGGAGCCGCAGTTACGACCATTTTCTCCAATACATGGCATCTCTCTGTAGGTTGCGCTATAATGACAACAAACTAATTCTCCAACGTTTACAACTTCACTACGTAATTACGACAAGTAAACGAAACTCGGTATAGCGGTATAATCGTCCTATCAGCATAGTTTTATAGAACTTGTTTTTGGATACATTTAAAAAAACATGAGTTAAAGCCGTTTTCTTTATTCATACTCCCTCCGTAGATTTCCATGCTTCTCTGCGCAACAGGCAGTGCCGGAAGGCCAGCTTATAAAGACCAAGCTTCCGCCGATCTTCATAAAGTCGGCTTTACCTGTAAACACAGACACTTTGCTGGGAACTCTGGAGGGAGCGTAAAACGATACAAGGACAGGCTGTAGTCAAGCCCAGCGCAAGAACAGCGTTGCTGTTAGAAATACCGAAGTGGGAGGGCATATGTGGGACAAAATTTTGTCACCGCGAGACGGCCAAGATTAGTCATCTGTCATAGCAGGGCAGGGCGGGCAACGCATCTTCACTCTCACCCTCGGCCGCTGAAGTGTGTACGAGCAAGACATGTTGAGCTAAGAAAGTGACCCCTGGCACCAAGCTCTGAATGTGATCAGCGTTACCGTTTGAAACGAAGTAAAAGACAGGTTAAGGAGCGTGGTTGGACGCGCACGCGCACATCGGTGTCTCGACACCAGAAGTGCAACGTCAGATGTCGCGGCAATGCAATTTGCCACGCGCTCGCATGCCCCGGCTTATTTTGACGCCGGGTGTACCTGGGCTTCTTTGAAAAATATTGACTCCCTATGGCGAAGCGCTTGAAAGATTCTGATCAGGTAAGGAATTAGGAGACTTTTCTTCTTCACACACGCACAGTTCTGATTCGGAAAGCTAGATATTTCATTCTTTGAATAAAATTAGCTAGTTGTCCACCGGCGCCGCATTTACTTAACCTTTTCTGTAATCTTTCCTGTTTTTCTTGTTTCTTGCTTGTTTACATTGTACCACATAGCCGAAGCCTACAAATATTTCAAGAGCTTCGTTTATTGGGTCAGTCCCAGTGCATTCGCCATTGAACGAGGAAACGACCATAGAATCTATGATGTGTAAAAATATTCTGCAATACTTGCGCACCGGCCAAAATGCGTACATCCTCCGACTACATACCGAAACCTACTACAACCACATCACCCTATTCCAAATTTTCCTTCTCTCTTTCCATCTGACTGCCCACACTGTCACATCCCTCTCAACACCCACCGCCTCGCCTTCTCCTGCCCAACACCCACTTCTCCACCCCTCAGCTTCCCCTGAGCAGTGAAAGTCCGAGCTGACCAGCTCCGCACCGGAACGCCAGGTCGCCCTGGGGCGGCGTGCCATGGAGGCAGCCCGGACAAGAGGGTTCCTGGACTTAGGACGCTAACCACACGCTCTACCACTTCCCTTTAAGCTCAATAAACGTTTCACCATCCATACTAGGATTCCATTTTTATAACGTCGCCTTTTTTTTGCCGAGTTCCCCCATAGCAAGGACCCTGTAACCGCCGGCATTTCCACAATAATGCAGATTTAGCGGAAGTTCCACCTGTAATCGTTACAATAGCGTAAATGGGGATAACTTGTGGAACAGAATTTTGAAAAAAAACAACAACAAATAAGTGAATCATAAAAGATTGCGTGAAATAGTGAACCCTGTATTCCACAGCACTCCGATAAAAATGCAGATTTCGCGAAAGTTCCCCCTTTAATCGTTTTAATGGCGTTAGTAGAGGTGGTTGGTCGAAGGAAATTTTAAAAACTATAAAATAAGAGACAAATTGTAAAGCCCGGAATTTCCACAATAATACATATTTGACGCAAAAAAATAAATACAGGGAATGGCAAACCGTGTAACACCCAAACATTATACAATATTGCAGATTTTGCAGAGGTTCCAGCTGTAATTGTTTCAGTCGCGTAAATGTAGATAATTGGTGGGATAAAATTTTGAAAATTAAAAAAAAGAGAAAAATATGAAGAATTACGGGAAATGGCGAACCGTGTAACGTCATGCATTTCCAGAATAATGGAGATTTCGCGGAAGTTGTACGTATAATTTTTATAATACCGAAATGGAGATAATTGGTCGAATGAAACTTTGAAATACTAAAAAAAAATGGGGGAGATTAAAGAAATACAGAAAATGGCGGACTGTGTAACGGCCTGCATTGTCACAATAGTGGATATTTCGTTGAAGTACCACATGTAATCGTTATAGTAGCGTAAATGGAGAAAAAATGTTCCGACAGGATTAAAAAAACCAGAACCTTTGGTTGCAAAGAGCTTACACTCAAGACAAGCGGGATAAAAACGCTAGCTGCGCATTACTAGCCAATTCTCTGAATTTCTGCAGATTATTGAATCTCTGAATTTCTGCAGATTCATTATTCTTGAAGGTAGGATTCAATCGGGATCAAGAAACCACTCAGTTGAATCAAGCAACCTATGAAAAAAATCCTCCTGATATTCCTAGAATTTTCTACGAATGCGCGGCCCGCATGGTCAGCTTTTCATAGCGAGATTTCGCTACTAGTAGCCGAATACGTTGAGTTAATTTACGTCGGTAAAATTTCTTTTGTTAATTTTACCCGTTGGGGATTGGTACGCTATTAGAGCCGTTGCCTATGTGCTATTAGAGTTGCCTATTCGCCATTATGCTATTAGAGCCGTTGCTGCCGTAACCTCGCCAATTGTGAATTTTTGTTCAGCTTAAGGGCTAGCACTGTTTGTCTATGCTCACGATTTTTATTTCACGTTAATGTGATTCTCCTCAAGGCTTCCTTATTTCTGTATTCGTTTTCGGAGAGTTTTATTGGATTGTATGCAAACTTTCGACCATGTCTATGGTAATGCTCCTGTTAAAGGCGTTACTTCCGCTAATGATACATTTGTATACAAATGGAGAGCGGTACAGGGTTGGGCTGTTGCCAGTTTTTATTTGCGTTTCCTTTGTTTTTACAGCGTTTTTTAATTTTAATTTCATTTTTTGGGGGTGTATAAGATGCGACATTTTAAATTTCTTAGTTCATGTCATTAAATTTTTCGCTATTTTTTTGTTTTCGATATTTCGTGCGTATAATTATGTGCCTTTACGTTATAATAAAATCTGAGTATGTCACTTCTACCAAATACGTATTTTTCGCACTCTTTGGCTCGGTGAGTAGTCGGCTTAGAATGCTATGCATTGAAAAAGTGAACAGATGTCGGATAATAAGCGGAGCGCCGGCCCCTCGATATTCTTCGGTTGTCCGAATACTTGTCGACAAACCATTGCCTTGCTACCTCTCCGTGAAAAAGAATGCAAGAAAAATTGACACTTTGAAAAGTGATCGCGGAACCTGACCAGCACACCATAACTTCCCCACACCTTTGTACCATACTAGATAACGTTTCTCCAATAATAGCAAATTAAAACCCTGCGCGTTCTGGACATTCCCACAAATTTCTGCGAGAATTATGATGCGCAATAATTACTATTCTACTTGCTATGCTTATTCAAGTGATGAAGTGTATATAGTTGAGGTCCAAATCATGTTTTGAACGGCGTGTCACTTTGGTGGTGACTGCTTGCACGCACACCGCGATGTTTGTTTTCCATTGCCTCAACATCCAAAGACTCGTGGAACTTCGGGAGTTTCTAAGACATAAAAAAATCGTGGAATCCTAGTGATCAGGGGCGCAGCGAGGGAGGGTGTTTCGGTGTCAGAACACCCCCGGAAATTTTCTGAGTGGTGCACTGCCCGTGCGGTCCCTTCCTCATTTCGGCCATTTTTCGTCTGCGCTGCGTCGGCGTATAGTTCAAAACGAAATAAGAAAAGTAGCTATAAAAAGGAAATGAAATGTGGTTTTGTGCGTAGGCTATATTTCGTTGCAGATTTTTTTTGTCCCAAGACGTATAACACCCCCAAAATATATTTCTGTATACGCCACTGTTACCAATATAAGTTCCGCTTAAAAATATTCAGTTGTGTAAGGACATTTACTACCGGAGAGTATATCGTTTGTCTCAGTTGTCAAAGCAAGTGGGTATGATATGTCTAGTATGAGTTCATTTTCATTAGCTTTGACGTGCGTCGAAGAGTCTACGGTCAAACAATAGATGTCGCATTGGCGAGTAGAATAACGGCAAACGAATAAACTGCTGCAGCTGCTGAAACCGCCTAAAAGTGGACTCAGCAGCAGCAGCGGTGCGGGATTCGTTGCCTGGCCACACGAACAGCGACGCTTACGCGACTATCTCGCGGCAGTGTCTCTCTCCCCCCCCCTCCTCCCCTCCCTATGAAGAGAGTGAGTGAGTCAAGGTCTTTTATTAACACAAGGAGGGCCCAGGGGCCGGAAGGGGGAGAAGGGGGGAAAGGGGAACATGCAATTTTAATTTATGGAAAAGAAGCTGTGTCGCGATAACGTTGATACTCTTTTTGTGGCGAACTCCCCAAGAGTAGTGGAGATATCAAGAGAAACAGAGGATGCAGAGGCGACTACCCAGCCACTCTCCGGTGACGCCTCCATCACACCACACAATCCTGTTTGCGCGATTGGCCGACGCTGGCTTAAGCTACGGCAAAGAATTATGGCTGGGCGATAGTAGTGCGGCTTCTAGTTGCGCTTCAGCGTATCATTTGAATGCTAGGGAGCAGTTAGCACACTGTTACCTATTATTTTAGTGGGGGTTTTATAGAACGTCACTGTAGCGCGAAATTGAAGCGTTTGACGATGTTTCTTGCATTTGTTTGGGTTAACACAAGCATTTTTTTATGTCTAGATCGGTCCTGAGTGAGTGAACGAAAGATAGTTCTTTCAAAGTGAACAAGGCTGCATTTTGCCTTCATGGTCCCTTCAAAAGGCGACTGGGTGGAGTTCATCCGAGTTTTTCAGATTTCCCCACAAGATCGCCGCAAATTGTGCGGAATAAGCGAACCGCAGAAGGGAGCCTTTTTTTCCAATGTGGTATTTTAACAGTGCTTTAAGCGATGCGCACATCTATTTACTCTTCACGTCTGTTGTAGTGGTGGTTTGAGGGAAAGAAAAAGGAGAGAAAGTGAATTGGGGGGACGTGGTTAGCGCCGTGGTTATCGTATTTGGCTACGGCTCTGCACGTCTGCGAACAAGTCACGTGCATTTGAAGCACGAAGAAAGGGGTGGACAGGAACCTACCCGTGGGCGTTATATTACCACACGATCGCCATCAAAATCGCACGCCTTCTTACATTGCTTCGTACGTCAAGACTATACGTATCTTCACTTGGATACGGATTCTGTATAGATAGGTAGTATAGGGCACACTTGTTAGGATCTTAAACATATTTTAAACCGCGAGCTAAACGTATCATCACTAGGATATGCAGTTAAAGTGAATTAGACATCGAAAGGGTCATATTTCAGGTAGATAACAAAGGCATCTAAAATGTTTGCCCCAAAAGGCTTTTCACTGTGTGACCGCCGTCGCCCATGTTGGCGTTCCCGCAGCCCTGTTTTTGTTGGCGTTCCAAGCGCTTGTCCGCCTAGTTTCTTTCGCCTCGTTAGTGTGGTGGTCGTACTGTAAAGTTGCGCTTCTGTAATTTGAATTTAACCTCTCTTTTGTCCTTATAATGGGGATGCTGCGTTGTGTCCGGACTCCAGCTTCTCCAGTCAGCTACCTTCACAAAGTATGACGGCTCCTCAATTTTTGTTCGCTGGTGCCCTTTTTAGACCAGTTCGCTTTTAATATAAAAGCCAATCAAACGTGTATCACTTATTTAAAAAACGCCGGCGTTCCCAGATAAATAGTCTTGTTATGCCTCAAATATTCTTGGGTTTGTTTTGTGCCATATAATGTGTGCGTGGACTTAGTGTTTGTAATGACCACACGTATATTATACTCTGAGTTCATATTCTTTTTCTAGCGGGAAGTAATTTTTGCAGTGGGGTACGTTTGCCGCTGCAGCGGCCAGCAATAAAATTCAGCGCAAAAAAAAAAACAAAAAAAACCTTCCCCGGGTTCTTGCTATATCCTTCACATGTCAAGGCATTTATTGTTCAGGCGGTAAGGCTGATGTGCGAGAGAGAGAGAGAGAGAGAGAGAGAGAGAGAGAGAGAGAGAGAGAGAGAGAGAGAGAGAGAGAGAGAGAGAGAGAGAGAGAGAGAGAGAGAGAGAGCACAAAACTGTATTTAAAAAACCGGGTTAACGAGGGGGCGTGGCGGAGGACGAGAGGTCCGCCGCGACCGCCAGAGCTCGGGAGGTGACCAGAACTTGGCTGGACTGCTCAGAGCTGCCCAGGGCCTGCTCCCAGTAGGATGAGAAGGCGAGTGGGGAGTATGGATCAGCAGGACATTCGCAAAGAGAGTGAGACAGAGTATCCAGCTGACCGCACTTGGGGCAGTGGGGTGTGTGGAATTGATGCGGATGCGTATGCATTATTTGAGTACGATGAGTGAACGTGTGCGTTTGCAGTGTTCGCCACATGTGGGCAGCCTCGGGGGATAGGTGTGGGTGCGGGGGTGGGAGAGTACGGCGGAGGAGGCGGTGAGCGACTCGTTTCGACACGCTTTTGCGCCCCGCGGAAACCGGTCCAGCAGCGGCCAGGAACACACATGAAAGCTACGGGATCAGTTGCAGACCCGGGAAAACGCGTCTGGAAAAAGAGCCGCTCTCCGCGCATGTGCTGCGCCCTAACCGAGGTTGATTGGGCGCACGCAGGAAACCGCTAACAAAGCACTGCAAGGCCTGAGCAAGCGTCGGTTCCGACTCCTCCTCTCGTCCACGATGGCCGTGTTGGCGTACGCCGGGTATGCCGGGAAGCCGTGCGAGCGCTCCTTCGTGGCCGACATTGACGTCATGTGCAAGGCGACGCCCAAAACTAGCGAATTCCGGTACCCTGTGGAAGAAATGTCCGAGTTCGTCACGTACACCGATGGAAGGAGCGAGTACACTTTCGCGTTTGACGGTCAGCGTTCTTTGTCGGACAAGGTGAGTTGAGTAAACCCATTCCCCTCCAAACTCGGCGTGATTTCAAGACCATTATTCTTTTCAAAGCAGCTAAATGTAATCTAACAGGAGTTGCCTTAGTAATTAGCGCTACGAAATAGTTTATGCTTCAGGAGACCCCGTGCAAACAGGTGACGTCTTCTCGCTTTGCAATGTTTTCGCAAAGGAAGTTGCGCGCTTATACACTGTGCAAGCTCGCTCTGTTAGGCCCTACACTGCCACTTGCAATCACTCGTTGCAGCTCCTGTTCCTCTCAGTGCTTGGCTTTATGTCTGACTCCGAGCGCTGCTATTCTAAGCCGTAGACGAAACTAAGTTGACGCTTTGGAAATACACTCCAATTTTTATTTTTGCGGAAGGGCTCCGTGTAATAGGCTCATTCAGTAAAAGGTAGTTAATTCGGTCGGATCACTTGGGAGTAAAAAAAGCGTGTCCTGAATGTACGAATGCTTACAGCGGATTGGTTTCCACATAGGGCATTGCCACAGGGAGAGGACGTTGTTAAAGATTAAGCTGTGCGCGCGGAAATTTGCTCCTAAATAACGTACAAATGGGAATGCGTGTTTGAAGGGAGGGAGTACGAACACGGAATTGTTGGAATATTTAAACTTACAGGGTGGAATTAGAGAGGTCTTACTGTATATACATTGCACAGCCTCCCAAATTTTTGATAATATAGCGGAAGCGACGACCGACCGGCATGTCAGCGCCTTATCACGGTGTTCACTGGCGAAATAGATGAGAGTACGCGCACGCGCATAGGGCTATCTGCTGTATGAGTGTCGTCTGCTACGCTGTTTCCTTCAGAGTGCAACTGCGTCTGAATGAGCGGTCTTTAGTGCTTAAACTATTAAATGTACAGGAAGAGTGCTCAACATCCTGGCTGTGCAAGAATGGACGTAATGTCATGATGCAACCTTTAACTTCCACCAGAGGTTTCGCACACCATAGTTCAGAGTCGTCTGGCAGTAAGAACAGATCCGTGTTGGGGAGGGAGAGCGAGTGTGGTAGAAAAAATTCCCCGCATTTCCCCGAGGGGAAGAATGTGAAAGTGCGAATGCACGAGTTGAATTTGCGCGGTTCGGTAATGTTCGCGAAAGAGAGATGACACACACACACACAACTACAAAGAAAGAAAGATGCATTCATTCACAGACACCTATTTGTGTTGTCGTTGTACTTGATTGCTAGAGCGGATCTCAGCTTTGAAATTTCGTGTCAGTACTCCTTTAAGCGGGTGCATTAGCCCTTCTCACGCCCGATTCTTGGCCAATCCCCCACGTGGGTATGTGCCATGTCAGCGGCCAGGCAGCGCGCGCCCATCTCCCCCCGTTGCCAAGGAAGACGAGGAGATTCCTGGCCAATCCCCCACGTGGGTATGTGCTATGTCAGCGGCCAGGCTGCGCGCGCCCATCTCCACGTGCGCGGACATCGCCGGTGGACGCAGGTTCAGGGTCGCTTAAGAAGTGCATTGCACTTAAAACAATCAAGGATGGAGGTCGTTGTATTGCGTGGCAGTATATTGAAACAGGTCGGGTTTTCCTTCATCGCGGTAAGTATCCAATGAGATGAGATTGAATATAATTTGACTTCTTTTCTGGATAGAAGGAAAGGAAGCAGTACTAGGGCAAAATTCTAGCCAGAGGGCTTGACTTTTGTTCGGAATCTGAGCGGGCAGAGATGGGGGGCGGTCTCCGTAACTCGCAAACTTGTACCGTCGTCCTACTCCTAATGAGGGGCACGGGAGTGTCCAAGCACACACGCGAGGGTGGATTGGCGGGCGCACACACAGAAATTTAAATTAGGTGAGTAATGCTGAAGACTTTTCACGTTGAAAATATTTATTTGTTCCTGCTCAACTTGCTCAACACATTTCACATACCCCAGAGATTGTGGGCAGGGATCGGACGTCATGTGTAGAACTTTAAGATCTGATCTGAGGATAGAAGTACATAAAAACGTGGTTGCGTGTTTCTTGTGCCTCAAGTAATAATAAAGTGATATACGTATGTAATATAATAATTTATAAATACAGTAATAAAGTGATATAAAGTTAACTGTATATAATTCTGGTCATACCTCCTGGAAGAGAAGACGAAACGCGGGCGTATACCCATTGGCCGAAAAATAATTTTGAAAGTGCGGCCTAATCAAACGGAAGCTCTTTGACGACGTAATATTCAATTAGGTTTGAGTTTATAAATAAATAAAAAAAAAAAAATAAATAAATAAATAAATAAATAAATAAATATATAAATAAATAAATAAATAAATAAATAAATAAATAAATAAATAAATAAATAAATAAATAAATAAATAAATAAATAAATAAATAAAAAACAATCGATCAATCAATCAATGAATCGATCGGTCAATCAATCAATCAAATACAAACTTATTAATCAATCAATCAATCAATCAATCAATCAATCAATCAATCAATCAATCAATCAATCAATCAGTAAATCATTTAATCCATCAATGGGTCACCGATACCCATTGGAGGAAGGAAACCAGTTGTGTGACGTGCTAGCTGAGTGCCCAGGCTATTTTCATTTGACCATGGCAAACTGGAATACATTAGAAGTGCCAAATCAGGGTGAACGCAATCAAAACTTTACTAGCAACCGTTCTCAATTAGGAGTACGAGCACCTAGTCTGTGGCAGTTGAATTGTAGAATAGGCGTAAACAACAGGAACGAACCGAAAAACACTAACCCCACAGTGCAGTGTGCGGTAAGCAGTCCTTTGTGTTCATCCCGTTTATTTTCGAATTTTTTTTAGATACATTTATTTGGCTGCACTCATTTCCAAACGCAGAGTGCCAGCCCCAATTGCATGCAGGTACTTCTTCCAACGCTGACAAAGTGCATTTTTCTTTCCCAGGTGAAGAAGTACAAAAATGTAACGGACGGATGGGCCTTTTTCGATATTCAGCGGGACATCTACTGGCCCTGCGCTTTGGGCGAATCGTATGGCAGGGTCAAACAAGGCATACGGGTTCTACGCCACCTATAGATATTGTGAATAAATGTTTAACTCTGTGGACTCAGCATATAGTGGTGCTTAGCAGCAAGGCACCAAAATTGGCCTCATCCGTTTTGTGTAGTACGGGAAGCCTCCTGCATTATGTCGCTTCTTTTTTCCTTTGTTTCTTTCTGTGTCGTGTCTATCACAATTCTCTATAGATTCTTAGTTTTTATCAAGACCTGTGGCAAAATGGCGGAATAAAAAAAGAAACGCGCACAGGTGTCAATACAGCTCACACACTTCCATACTAATCTTTGCGCAGAACAGCGCATGAGCATTGAGTGTGCATGCACATTGATCTTTTTTAATAGTGTACGCTTTCATTGATACCTACTGCGGTTAAAAATTGAGACATTTTATGCGTAAATGCTCCTTCTGCTCTAAAAGTAGTTGGCAACTAGCTATGGTGGGTAGAAAAAGGAAACAAGTGCATGGGTAGAGCACCATACATGATTGTGTAGCCTTCGCAGAAGTCATGCTGTCAGATAAACTCGAAATATATACCCCAAGCAGGAGGGAAAAGGTTTGGGCGTGTTGGTTTATAGTCACTCAGAAAACAAGCTCTATTTAAAAAAATACAGCGCTTGTCCTGTCCACGCCTTGTCCTGTGTTTTTTAAATAGCGCTTGTTTTTTGTGTGACCCCAAGCAGGGACTAATATTTTTCAATATGTTTCATTTAAAGGAATAAAAAATACCTTTTTTTCGGGTAAACTCACTTTCGACAAAAAAGCGCCATATTCGTACCAAATGTCACAACCCGTAGCTGATTAAATTTTCTCCTGTGCGTATAGCTGGTCCATTAGCGATTGGCCAGTCTAGTTTCCTGCTTGAATGCCTTATTTATGTGCTCTTTGGGGCGTGGGCAATCGATTACACTATTTTTAAAAGTAATTCTGGGCGTGTAGGTCTAAACCATTGTGAACAATGCTTGTCAGTCCTCAAATTTGACTTGTATTCCTAAAAGGCGTGATTGAGCAAGCAATGGGGTCCACATCTCTCGCGAATACGAAATCGCATACCTGCATGCGCCTATAACTTGCTTGGCATCATGGCAGATGGGAGACTACGCGTTTCGTGGCGCCAGAAGTCATGGATCAATACAAGTCGGAGAGAAATCGGTGTGCCAACGATCGTGGTGCAGCAACGGACAAAAAATGCGAAGAACGAAATGAAGGAAGTTCACACTAACTCCTAAGACTGGAAGGTAGCGGAGCTGTACGCAACCTTCAGGGCCATCACGACGGCTTAGGTCAAAACTGCAGCATATATTATTCTTCGCACCCGCAGCGACCATTACCCCATCATTGTTGCTATAAGTGTGAGCTTCCTTAATTCTTTTTGAAGTGATAATCATTTGAAATCAAGATGGACAGGCGTACGCTATGACGTATTATCATTGTTCCAAGCAAATGTAACCACCTTTACGGCGAACGTCGCCGTCTTTGTCGTTCAGAGAGAATTTTGCCACAGTTACAGGGGACGCTGGGTTCTTTTGTGGCCAATATTGCATAATCCCCTTAAGTGGGTGTGCTCGGCGTGACAAACGTACGCTGGGGACGCTGGGAGGAACGCACGCACGAGCGCTCAGCATCCTCTGGTTTTTTTAACTGCCAAGCGTCCGCCGCGAGGCACGCGCACACGTGGACGCACTCAGAATTTTCATGGTATTGTTAACTGCAAACCGGAACAATTACGATTTGCTAAACGGCGTCGCTGTTAAAAAATCAGCTGGGCGCTGAAGCTGAAAGGAGACGTGGCGATTGGACGGCAGTAGGATCACGGTTATCGGATAGGCGCGAACGCACCGGAGACCTGAAAACTGAACCGCATCTTTTCCCTGCTCTTCAGTACGGCTTGGATTCTACAAATCCCAGCCTCAGAAGAAAAGTGGTATGTTTGACGGCAGGAAGAAGCTCGGTGATCGCCGAGTTCTCGGTTGGACGCCAAAGTCCAGAACACCTTACACTGAGCCGCATCTACCTCCAGGTCTGCACGAGTGGCGATGACTTCATGACTGCTACAATGCAGTGTTGGTTCCGACGAGCTAGCGTACTGATAGAACGCTATGAGGTCGACCAACCACGACCGTGCCAACGGCTAGCGCACCCTGTGGGGCCGAACTCTTGTAGGCAGGAATTATTCATAAGAGGCTATAGCGACCAGATATTTGGTGATATCTACTTATGCATTTTCTAATTAGCTCGCCAATATATTTCCTCTGTGTCTGACACCATGGCCCCTCGTTTATCTCTGCCGGGTCAGCCAAAAGAAACAGTGTTACACCGGAGTTGTGATTTTGCCAGCCAGGTGTAATCCACCTGTCGCCCGTGATGTAAAACA
Organism: Haemaphysalis longicornis; assembly: GCF_048455015.1. Classification (NCBI taxonomy): domain Eukaryota; kingdom Metazoa; phylum Arthropoda; class Arachnida; order Ixodida; family Ixodidae; genus Haemaphysalis; species Haemaphysalis longicornis. The sequence goes on from NW_027526361.1 coordinate 131,867,347, forward strand.
GGACGAAGAGCAGTACTCTGCCCTGGATTAACCGTCACAGGTGCGCAAAACCAAACCGTGAAAAGGCGACTGATTTCCGACTCACCCAGATACGATACTGTTACTTGGATTTCGATTTCTCCGAGACTACAGTGACGCGCGAAACGTACGAGTATAAGTAAAGGTGAGAGGGGCGGGGTGCGTGTCTCTTGTCACTAGTTCTGTACCCTAGGCGGCGCGTAGGAAGGCTTTCACCAGGGTAGCAGCGGTGCCTTCTTGTCGATGCTATACGTTAATATCTGTTGTCAATGAAGTTGTTTCTCCTCAAAATGCGTCGTCTAACTGCTGATTTTTCTTCGCGCTGGTTATAAGAAAACCGTTCCTTCAACTTCACCCCACTCTAAAAAAGAAAAGTACATAAAAGGACAACCTAGGGTGACAGGAACGTGCAAACGTGACTTAAGCTTTTAGAACCCTTTGCTTATGATCTGAACTACAATGCCATTGCCCGCAAGAAAGGCAGAGTTGATTCTTATTTATTTCGACATTTTCACTCCGTAGAAAAGGAAGCGAGGTTTTTGAAGAAATGAAATTTTAAAGAAGCTAACTCATGTTATCCCATAAAACTCGGAGGTGCAAAGCGTCGAAGGAGCAGTTGAAAGAGTGACATGCGCAGTCGACCTCTGGCGAAAAGAATGCGGTGGGGTTTCGTCTTGACACATTCGTCTAGACTTCTCTCACTAAAACATCAATTTAGGTCGAGAACATTATACCTTAAAATAGAATGGTCATGGAAAGCGACCGCAATGCAACACCCTGTTTCTGTAAAAACAAGATTGGCGGTGCGACGTACAACAGGAGTAAAGACGCGCTTCGCCGAGAACAGAAAATAAGATGGCCGGGCGTAGCCAAACGCTGGCAACAAAACATAAAGATGCCAGAGGCATGGTTCGGGGCATTGTCACCCCTCTAAGAGTGCATCGACCTAAGGTCGATAATAAAAGAAGAAATTGTGCAATATACGATATTTTGTAGTACGGCTTGAGGCGAACCATGTGGGCGACGTCCGAGCGCACGTAGCATCGCCGTGTCCCTTGGCCACAAACATGAATAACCTCTTCAGCGAGTTGCTCAACACGTCGTGGAATTCCGCATGGGCCGAAATATCGACGCCGAGGGTTCTCGCTCAGGAGGAGGAATACATTTTATTGCATCATCATGGCGTGTGGTTTGGGGGAATACTTAGTCAAGAACTGCGATTTAACTTGCATCTGCCGTCTCCCGATGCACCAGCCGTAGCTGTACTTCATGGGAGAGCCGGTGAGCTCTCTCTCCCTCTTCTGGCAGCTATGATTGCAGATATTTTCACTTTTCGTGTTCCGTTGACAAGCCCACACCATGTATTAAAAAAGTGTAGAAGGCTGTCTGCAGAGTAGTGGAGCGAAGTTGTGAAGAGTGTCAAAAAGAACGTGTAAGCTGGTGGAATGCGGAAAAGTGTGTTTCCGACTTTGTCTGAGGTCTTTCTCTCTTGCTTTTTAGTGAGGGAAGGGTGGCCTGATGGGTAGGCTTTGGGAGAGAGCCTATAGTATACAGTTATTAGAGAGTTTTAGCATACCCTGTATACCGTGTGTACCGTGTGACCCGACTGGACATGTGCGGAATCATTGGGCACGCGCGCATTCAATGCTGTGAGAGGGCGTATCTTATCGGACGGGCGGCCCCAGCCTCGGCAATTCCGTACATTCTTTTCGGTGGGGGGGCCTGCCCCTCCATGTCCGCGCGCGCATGCGCAGTGGTGTCCCGGTACACACCGTACACACGGTAACATGATACACACAGTATATAAAAATTTGTATTGCCTTCTATGTGTGTAGCGGTTGGTCCACCATCTGCTGATGGGTCCATGGAACCCGGTCGGCCAGTTCTTAGGCACTTGTGTGAGCGTCAAGGTTCCCATGGAGAGTCGAGTGAGCGGGTGTACAGTCAATGGTGACCTTTTGTTTCGGTGGCCGTTGTCGGAGGAGCTTCAGTGCAGCCAAGAAAGCCTCCCGTTGATGAAGGATTTACGCGCCCCATGGGAATCTGTGAGGATGGTGTCTGCGTCGGTGTGCGGTGCGAGGGCCAGTGCTGAGGCCATTTCTCTCGCTTCCAACAAGTATGTATCGGAGTGTGGGACTCGCTAGGGCGTTTTCATAGTTGGTAACAACTGCGTCATGAGATACGCACGAACATAGTATTCCATATCAGCGGAAACTGCTTGATGTATGCAGATGCGCGTATCAGACAATATCAGACATGGAAAGTCTAGCAACTCAGAAGTTGATGCAAATCAGACGCGGCAAAAAGAGACAGAGCGCTTGTTGTGTTTCATTTTTATTGTTCATGTCCCGTCCAGTTGTGCATTCTCGTTTTTATGATTAGAGAAGTGCAAAACCGTTTGTTTGGGTTTATCCTTGTTTAATGCTGGCACGTGCTTCAGCTGTCTTCAAATGAGGGGGAAGTGGGTAAATGGGATCACTTCTGCTTCTCCACCGAGGCTTGTTAGGACCTTGTAAGTTACCTGGCCGGGGGCTGGTGGGGGGTACGTTTTTCCGTGCTCAGCCCATGCAGCCCTTTTCCCCAAGTGGGGCGTACTATTCTTAAAGTGGTTAAGGATCAACTATTTATGTTTGAAGACATTGCTTTAAGGGGTCCCCGATAAATTTCGCATAGGATGTGCTCGAGCATGCATGTATGGTGCGGGCCATGTTTCGGTTGAATCAGTAATTAGAGTAGCAGTTTAGTGAAGCTGGGCGCAAGGGGCCGTGTGTCGCCGCGGCTAGTAAGAGCGGCCAGCATTTCTGGAGCCAATTTTCACTGTCTTACTACTGAGCTCGATCGGCGGTTGAATTGTGGATTGCGATATGTTATTACCAAGCTTTCAATTGAGGCCCTGACGCTTCCTCATGCAGGTAAGACTAAGGCGTTCCTCAAATATGCGAAGCTGCTTTGCGTCTACACTGGGACAAGGGCAGGTTGTAGCTGGTCTATGTGTGAGTCACAACTTCACAAAAAAGTGTCATATCTGCTCCACGAACAGTTGGTAAATGTCTGAGAACCAATTTTGGTAAGATTTTCGGAAGGTTCCCCGGCTTTTTATTCAGAGGGTGTAGCAGGTTGATAATGCTATCGTGCAAACCAAGATTTCTTTGAATAGTAGTGCTTCCGTCCTTCTAACAAGGGGAAGACCGGGCAAGAATAAATGCACCTGCTAGTGCGTGTGCGGCTAGGTATGTTGGGATTTTTTGAGATGGTGGTGTTGTGTATTTCGACGGGTAATTCCCCGCTCGGCCCCTTTTATCTGCTATACTGGTATCACTATAGTTCGTGTGGACCTAAGTCCTCCATTAACAGCAAGGGACGCGACCCAACGAGAACCAGTGACTCATAGATGCCTCGGTATTCCTAGTTTTCTGGTGGAAGGTCTGCAATGCGTGTTAGGAATACATTATTCAAATTCATTTTTGAAAGAAACATAAGCACTTTCACGAGCGTGGGTTCCCAATCGCCGGTGGCGTGACGTCCTGCGTCACGGCAATGGGGTAAGACTAAAGTTGCCGTGGCTTTCTTCGAACGGTCTCCATAGAAAAGTTAGAGGGGGGTTTAGCAGGGCTACTGATTACCAGTATTACTGTGACATCTAACCTCGGAGCGAAACTGTGTTGACATTGCTGGAGGACGGCACCTTTGCATGGATAGCTTTGGCAATTTCGTGGAAGGATTCCCACGGCATGTGGTCTAAAGTGTGTCAGGAAATATTCCAAGCGAGTAAGAGGTCATATTTACATCTGTGCGGAGGTGTAGCACAGCATTGCAATGGGTACGCGCGCCATTTCGGTCAATTTGGTCTTGTCTAATGCAGACCTAAGAGATTGAAGGCCGCGGAAATGACTATAGCTTTTGTATCGCAGCTCGCGTTTTTTCCGCTAGAATACAGGAAAATTGGTGAGAAATGTTTCAATGGCGATATCCAGGAATACTTTCTTATTTCTCTCCGAGGAGTTCAGAGGCATACTTTCGAAGCAACCCCTATTACCCTAATTGGAAGGGTATATAGACGTTGAACTTCCCCACCCCTACCATACGAGTGCCTTAATGACATCAAACTACGGTTCTAGCGTACAGTCTAAAGTAATGATATATCACACTTTACCTTGATAATATATCTGTACAACTTCAATTTACCTATAGTGAACCACCATTAAATGTTTTAGGTGCAATTCACTGAGCAATTGTTGCTTTAAGTTGAGAGGTTATCTCGACATGCTCATGGGAACTGGTAGGACATGTGAGCCTCGCAAAGCCTACAGTACTGCAATTCATACCATATCGATTCAGTACAAAATGTGTGAGCACTCTGATTCTCTATTATTATTGGAATTTCCAGCGGTTTCTTCGTAGGTGTCATGCAAAGGTTCGAAAGACACGAAAACACATAAAAAGGCCAACAAATTCATTTTTCTTTGTACAGACACCGCAGTGCTCCTGAAAGATGGTGTTTACCGAAACTTGCTGGCTCTTTAAAGGGGCACTCAAGTGAATTTGTCAAGCTCTTGTTTTTGCTTGCACTGCGTAGACCGGCTGAAATAAACATACTTTTTATCATTTATCCAGTCGATAGGGCGGCTTTTTATTTATAAAGTCTTAAAGAAGAAAAAATTATCTCGAGTCCACTTTGTGAAGTTGTTTGGACTGCGAAGGCGTAAACGACACCCACATCGACACCCCATGCGACGTCAATTTATGTCACACACGTTTCCCTACAAAGAGTGAAACCAGAGACTCTGGCAGTCGTTACCGGGCTTTCGCAGCGGCAGCGTCCCGAACGCAGCCGCGACGGTAGAAGGAACATAAAGATAAGCCTCTGGTGAAGGGTGAGAAGGAGGCTGACATGCAGGGCTGTGGCGTCAATCTCTCACTTCCTCCCCTCACTCTGGTTTCATGAGTCGCCGTCCAAGAGCGCCCACCCCATACTCTCCCTCCCCAGGCTCTGTTCTGTTCCCCGCTAATCCAAACAATGTGAACGGCGTTATCATACACTATGTGATTTGCACTTCACATGAGGGTTTTGAGTGATCGCAGGTGGTAGACCCGCCACTGTGCTCGTTAAGTACGCCGTATGCCTCCCCGTCTCTTCGTGTGGGTGTCGTTAAGCCGGTAAGACGATGGGCTATCGTTCTGCCACTCTATTCAGGACCAGGTTTGATTGCTGGCGGTGCCAGCAAGATTTTTATTTAGCCTGGAAGTTTTCTGCTGACGGTGACACGAAAATTTTCTTGAATGATAGAGTTATACTCCATCGCACTAAAACTAACATGCATGGTCTGCGGCGGCGGCGCAAACTAACACGGTGACTTCCATACAAGTTGCTACATGATTGGACGATGTTCAAAATTAAAATTCAAACAAGCTTCGTTTTCGTTTCTGTGAAAGAACATGCTTAGCATCCGATATCATCGATGGCTGGGCATTCTTGACATCTGAGTAATCACAAGACCGCGCTTCTGCCATTGCCTGGCTACCAGCGCGGTTTGGAATCGTTATACAATTACTAGGCAGCCGAGACCTCCGCAGTGGATGAACGCTAACCTCGGCACCGGAGACGCTCAAATGCGATGCGTTCCCCCCCCCCCCCCCCCCCCCTTTGGAGCCTGTCTGGCTCGTGTCTGTATCCTAAGAGGCATGTTAGTACCAGCCCAAGGGCCTGCTGATTGGGGACTGCCCCCGCAAGCAGTAGGCGCTTATGGTAACACCACGCCATGAAGAACCCGCCAACACGTCAGTGTCAGTCTGCACGTGTTCTGAGAACTCGCTCGAAAAAATGGCGAATGCAGTCAAGAAAAAATCGCACAAAAACAAAGAAATCAACTTCAAAAAATATGCGCTGTCGGGAATTGGAGCTTGCAAATGCAAAACATTGTAGCTCGTGCTCCAGACCACTCAGCAATGAGCCAGCGCTGGTAGGGGAGGAAAAATGAAGTATATAATGTATAGGGACCGGAACCTGGAGTTTGCCGCGCGACACTAGCGCCATTTTTTTCCTGTAGTGGCGGAAAACGGAAGTTATGGACTAAAAAAAAAAAAAAAAAAGAACGTGCCGCAGCTGTGAGCGCGATGCCCACAGCTGCGGCACGTTATTTTTTTTTTTTAAAGCGTGAGCGCCTTTTTTGCTTGCCCCGAGTGTTTCCCGAGGAAGGAGGGCTCGAACGTTAATTACCTCATTTAGGTTAATTAGTTAATTATTGATTAGTCAGATTGGGTTAAAAGTCAAAGTGATGTCAATAGGGGTTGTGAGGTATCAAATTAAAGGTCTCGATTAGTGGAATCACGTGGTAATAGTCATGAGGTAATCACATGAGTCGTAGATTGGGTTAAAAGTAAAAGTGATGCGACTAGGGCTTGTGAGGTATCAAATTAAAGGTCTCGATTAGGGGAATCACGAGAGAGAAATTAAAAACTGCTTACTGGTTATGGTCACGAGATAGTCACGTGAGTCACGAATTGGGTTAAAAGTCAAAGTGGTGCCACTAGGGCGTGTGGGGTATCAAATTAAAGGTCTCGATGAGGGGAATCACGGGGGACAAGTTAAAAATTGCTTCCTGGTCATAGTCATGAGACAGTCATGTGAGTCATGATTGGGTTAAAAGTCAAAGTGGTGCCACTAGGGCTTGTGAGGTATCAAATTAAAGGCCTCGATTAGGGGAATCGCGTGGGACAAGTTAAAAATTGCTTCCTGGTCATAGTCATGAGACAGTCATGTGTGTCATGGATTAGGTTAAAAGTCAATGTGAGGCCACTAGGGCTTGTGAGGTATCAGAATAAAGGTCTCGATGAGGGGAATCGCGCGGAACAAATTAAAAATCGCTTCCTGGTCATAGTCATGAGACAGTCATGTGAGTCATGGATTGGGTTAACAGTCAAAGTGATGCCACCAGGGCTTGTGAGGTATCAAATTAAAGGCCTCGATTAGGGGAATCGCGTGGGACAAGTTAAAAATTGCTTCCTGGTCATAGTCATGAGACAGTCATGTGAGTCATGGATTGGGTTAAAAGTCAAAGTGGTGCCACTAGGGCTTGTGAGGTATGAAATTAAAGGTCTGGATGAGTGGAATCGCATGGGACAAGTTAAAAATTGCTTCCTTGTTATAGTCATGAGACAGTCATGTGAGTCATGGATTAGGTTAAAAGTCAATGTGAGGCCACTAGGGCTTGTGAGGTATCAGAATAAAGGTCTCGATGAGGGGAATCGCTCGGAACAAATTAAAAATCGCTTCCTGGTCATAGTCATGAGACAGTCATGTAAGTCATGGATTGGGTTAAAAGTCAAAGTGGTGCCACTAGGGCTTGTGAGGTATCAAATTAAAGGTCTTAATGCGTGGAATCGCGTGGGACAAGTTAAAAATTGCTTCCTGGTCATAGTCATGAGATAGTCATGTGAGTCATACATTGGGTTAAAAGTCAAAGTGGTGCCACTAGGGCTTGTGAGGTATCAAATTAAAGGTCTTAATGCGTGGAATCGCGTGGGACAAGGTAAAAATTGCTTCCTGGTCATAGTCATGAGATAGTCATGTGAGTCATACATTGGGTTAAAAGTCAAAGTGGTGCCACTAGGGCTTGTGAGGTATCAAATTAAAGGTCTCGCTGAGTAGAATAATGGGGGACAAGTTAAAAATTGCTTCTTTGTCATAGTCATGAGACAGTCATGTGAGTCATGAATTGGGTTAAAAGTCAAAGTGATGCCACCAGGGCTTGTGAGGTATCAAATTAAAGGTCTCGATTAGGGGAATCGCGTGGGACAAGTTAAAAATTGCTTCCTGGTCATAGTCATGAGACAGTCATGTGAGTCATGGATTGGGTTAAAAGTCAAAGTGGTGCCACTAGGGCTTGTGATGTATCAAATTAAAGGTCTCGACGAGTGGAATCGCATGGGACAAGTTAAAAGTTGCTTCCTGGTTATAGTCATGAGACAGTCATGTGAGTCATGGATTAGGTTAAAAGTCAATGTGAGGCCAATAGGGCTTGTGAGGTATCAAATTAAAGGTCTCGATGAGAGGAATCGCGTGGGACAAGTTAAAAATTGCTTCCTGGTCATAGTCATGAGACAGTCATGTGAGTCATGCATTAGGTTAAAAGTCAAAGTGATGCCACCAGGGCTTGTGAGGTATCAATTAAAGGTCTCGATGAGTGGAATCGCGTGGGACAAGTTAAAAATTGCTTTCTTGTTATAGTCATGAGATAGTCACGTGAGTCACAAATTGGGTAAAAGTCAAAGTGGTGCCACTAGGGCTCGTGAGGTATCAAAATAAAGGTCTCGATGAGGGGAATCATGGAAAAATTAGAAATCGCATCCTGGTTATAGTCACGAGCTAGTTACGTGAGTTATAGAATGGGTTAAAAGTGAAAGTGCTGCCACTAGGGCTTCTGAGGTATCAAATTAAAGGTGTCGATTAGGAGAATTACGTGGGACAAATTAAATATTGCTTCCTGCTTATATTCATGGGATAGTGACGTGAGTCATAGATTGGGGGTAAAAGTCAAAGTGATGCCCTAGAGCTTGTTATCGCCCTCCCGAATGTAAAAAGGAAGTTGCACATTCGAGATGGGGGCTGATGGGGTGTTGAAAAGTGTGCTAGGAATGTGTGTTCGCGCTGGTAGTGAAAGCGACAATAGCATATCTGCACAAGATCCCGGCATCCCAAAGTCCAAAGTCGGCCATGAGTCGTTCGGGGAAAATTCGTTTTTTAAGCTCGCCGCGAGCGGACTTGTTCAGTTTGTGCTTCCTTCAAGCTCCCCTATTCTAAGGGAAGATTTTGTGCGTCTTCAATATCACTGGGGACTTTCTGACCCGTTTCGGAATGAGAACAGAATGAGCTCTGCATGCTGAGTGGTCGACGCACCTCCGGTGCTTCCGAATAGGACGTTATCTACCGGGGCCCGATAGCGAAAGGAAGCCACATCTGTTACCGCACATTGGGCAGGGGTCGTTTGCTTTCGCGAAAAAAAAAGGCTGTTTGGGTGTATTTTCACAAGCAATAAACACCTTTTCTTGATTCAGCGTCAAGAAAACTATAAAGGAATGTTACCAACAAATGTTTTGAAAAGCTCTTCAGCAGCCCTTTAAAAGCATGTCGAGCTTTTAATGTTTGGAGTCGTGTTTTTTTTCTATTTCCGATATTTTTCTAAAAAAACATGAAAAGAAAATTTTTTTCACGCCCTTCACTATTTGATGGAAATTACAACTCTACTGTGGTGGCATCTCCTTGCAATTCGAAATGAAGCTTTTGTCTTATATATAAAAAATAAATATATTCATTTGTTTTGTTTGTTTATTGCTACTTTGTTACTTGTGGCTGATATGCCATGTGAAGCAACGTACGTAGCACCAACACAATAATGTACCGGGATGGTAAACATATCTATGGTGCTTTACGTTTTTATGGTAGTAAACAAATATACACATGACGAACCAGCGCGCTTCGGAAGCCTTTTACATCCCCTGGCAGTCTTACAGCAGTAACTGAAAATAGCACCCGCTGCAGTGGCTCAGTTATGCTGCTGAGCCCAAGGACGCGGGTTTGATCCCGTTCGCGATCTCTGCTTTTCTTATGGAGGAAATAAAAGGCGATCGTATGTCGAGATTTCGTCGCGCGTTAAAGGTGCGCAGGTGCTCAAAAGTAATCCAGAGCCCTCGTGGCCCAGGTGCACAGCCGCGGCGCGTAAACTCTCATAACTTGAATTTAAAAAGGCCCTATATCTCCGTCCTTTGCTGCAAATGCCATCGAAAGACAGTAGTCGCCTGCCATCCCAGCCTGTAAAACCCCCTTGTGTCCCCCCCACCCTGGTCTCTTCCGCTCCCCCTCCACCACCATAGATGAAGTCGAAGTTTGCTCAATTTGATCCGACTCTCCTACGTTCGCTGCATCTGTTCATAGCTCTTTTTTCTATGGCTCTTTGGCGCGAATTAACAGCCCCCCCAAAAAGCAACACACAGCGCCTCAAGAAAGCAAGCAGTGCTTGCTCCAAAACAGTGCATAGGGAGCGTCGTGCTGCTAGGGGAAAAGAAACTCGAGCCACCGTCGGGAAAAGAGTTGTCAATCATGAAGCTGAGGAATTTGAAAGGCCGGTGAAGTAAAAATATAATATTTTCCAGCAGTCCCATGACGGCACCTGATCGCAGCGCCAGACTTTCCTGTAGTGAAATTTGTTATAAACGACTTCATGCTCTAGAGAGTATGTTGCAAGCCACCGACAGAACGAGTAACGCCAGTCACGTGATGCGCCGTCCAGAATGACTGTCCCCAAGAATACTCGTGGCGACGTCACCCACTTCTTAGGGAATGCGCGGCGCAACAGCGCCATGATGCGCCCTGCAAGACGTTTCGAAGGGTTACTCTTATAACGTGACAGCACTATACTGTCTTTTCTGCTCCTTAAAAGTGTAATGAATAAATCGACATGCATGTATTCCAATATACAGATACCTGTTTGCGTCGTCTCGGTACAACTAATCACAACTATCTGAACACTGGCGCCACGATTTGTAAACTAGTCCACCATAAAAATAAGGAAAGTTTAGGAGAGGCTGTGACCACCTCTTTCGTGCAACCGGTAACGCCATCTTAGGAGTGTTCACTTGTTCTTGTATTTTGAGCCCATTCTCCCTTTGGTTCTCCTTAAGTCGCTTCTCGCTTCGTCTTCTCCAACTGTGCCTCTGAACGTGTGGAAGCAATTTTGTAGCTTCGGCAGCAACGAAAATTGATCACTTGGATTGTTTCAGCTTGTCCCGCAAAACGACATATTGCCGCGCTAGCGAAGCCGCAGCTGCGAATTCGTTTGTCAATTCGCACCATATAGAGCGGGCTTATGGCACCCTACTTGTATTTACGCTTAGGGCAATAGATCCATTTTTGCCAGAAGTGTGGTTCCAGAACATGAATACTCATCCGCCCACTTTCATTCCAATACCGTATCAATTCGAGGCGCAGACAAAGAAGTGGCTATGATTATCATTGTAACGTTCGTCCTTCTGCAGCTCCGCTAGACATCTTGTACCTCATCACATAGCTTAGCTTTGAGGCTCACTTCATTCGACTGTTACAGTATATATGCCCAAATCCGAGTAACGGTTTTTGCAGTGGCTCAGAAAAATCAGCCCGCATTTAGAAAGATCCCCGTACAAATATTTTCCGGGGTGGGCTGACAGCAACACATGTGAAGTTCCCACTGCGTTCCCTCCTCACCCTTGTGTTACTTCACCATCGCGCCCCGCTTGGGCCAACTATATTATGCAACCGGCCAGCGCGGACGGTGTGCAAGCCGTGTATTGGCACGGAGTGTTCTGCGAAGGCCGCATTACCATGGTTACACAAGCGGCTGCCATAGAAATGCTGCACCTTATCAATATTATTTTATTTTATGAGCAATAATATGGATTACGATCGAAACTGTGTAGCATATGTTATACAACTCCCAGACGGCAGATCAAATTATCTTTCGAGCGAATGACATTTGCTTTATGTCAATGTTTCAGCGCTACACGACAACACCGAAGGACGTTTGAGATGAATGATATTTAGCGGCGAACCGTGGTTCGGTAGCTCATTCAGCGGCGAATAGAGTGGCCTCGACAGCAGTGCCGCATCAACAGTGAAGAAAGTTCACTAATACACCAAAAAATACGTTTTCTAAAAAGTGTCAGCAAACATATTTCCCCTTCATATTGTGTTTAAAATAAAGAAAGGCAAACAAGTACTATGTAAAGATAAAATCGCGCCCACAATGTGCGCTGCACCCTAATACGGATTCTTCGCGGACTTGTGTTAGCTTGTAATATCAACTGATGTCACCTAAACTGGTGATCTTTCTAACTTTATTTTAAGATATTCCTTCGTTATCTTTTCAAAAAATAGATTGTATGAAAACATTCTAGATGGAGACCTTTCATTTGATCTCCCCCAAGCCCCAGTAGTGTCACACTCACGTTTAACCCAACCTATGACTCACGTGACTATCTCATGAGTATAACTAGGAAGCAATTTTTAATTTGTCACATGTGATTCCCCTCATCGAGACCTTTAATTTGATACCTCACAAGCCCTACTGGCACCACTTTGACTTTTAAACCAATTTGTTACTCATGTTACCATCTCATGACTATAACCAGTAAGCGACTTTTAATTTGTCCATGATTCCCCTCATCGAGGCCTTTATTTTGATACCTCACGAGCCCTAGTGGAACCACTTTGACTTTTACCCAATTTGTGACTCACGTGACTACCTCATGACTATAACAAGAAAGCAATTTTTAATTTGTCCCACGTGATTCCCCTCATCGAGACCTTTAATTTGATATCTCACAAGCCCTAGTGGCACAACTTTCACTTTTAACTCAATCTATGACACATGACTGTCTCATGACTATGATCAGGAAGCAATTTTTAACTTGTCCCATGTGATTCCACTCATTAAGGCGTTTAATTTGATACCTCACAAGCCCTAGTGACCTCACATTGCCTTTTAACCTAATCCATGACTCACATGACTGTCTCATGACTATGACCAGGAAGCGAATTTTACTTTGTGCCCCATGATTCCACTCATCGAGACCTTTAATTTGATACCTCACAAGCCCTAGTGGCACCATTTTGACTTTTAACCCAATCTATGACTCATGACTGTCTCATGACTATGACCAGGAAGCGAATTTTACTTTGTGCCCCATCATTCCACTCATCGAGACCTTTAATTTGATACCTCACAAGCCCTAGTGGCACCATTTTGACTTTTAACCCAATCTATGACTCATATGACTGTCTCATGACTATGACCAGGAAGCAATTTTTAAATTGTCCCACGTGATTCCACTCATTAAGACCTTTAATTTGATACCTCACAAACCCTAGTGGCCTCACATTGACTGTTAACCCAATCAATGACTCACATGACTGTCTCATGACTATGACCAGGAAGCGATTTTTAATTTGTCCCACGCGATTCCACTCATCGAGACCTGTAATTTGATACCCCACAAGCCGTAGTGGCCTCACATTGACTTTTAACCTAATCAATGACTCACATGACTGTCTCATGACTATGACCAGGAAGCAATTTTTAACTTGTCCCACGCGATTCCACTCATCGAGACCTTTAATTTGATACCCCACAAGCCCTAGTGGCACCACTTTGACTTTTAACCCAATCTATGACTCACATGACTGTCTCATGACTATGACCAGGAAGCAATTTTTAACTTGTCCCACGTGATTCCACTCATTAAGACCTTTAATTTGATACCTCACAAGCCCTAGTGGCCTCACATTGACTGTTAACCCAAACAATGACTCACATGACTGTCTCATGACTATGACCAGGAAGCGAATTTTACTTTGTGCCCCATGATTCCCCTAATCGAGACCTTTAATTCGATACCCCACAAGCCCTAGTGGCACCACTTTGACTTTTAACCCAATCTATGACTCACATGACTATCTCATGACTATGACCAGGAAGCAATTTTTAACTTGTCCCACGTGATTCCACTCATTAAGACCTTCAATTTGATACCTCACATGCCCTAATGACATCAATTTGACTTTACCCAGTCAATGACCACTAATTAATTAACCTAAATTTTACGTAATTAAAATGAACGCGCGTCGCCCGGACCTAGTTTCTGGCAAAAAATGTGCGTGTCACGTGACCAACATCATCACGGTAACGAGCGGTTGCACTTTTAACTGCACGTAAACACGCGTGCTCCACATTCACACGCCAGGAAATACCCAGTTCAGTTTTGCGATTTTCTTCCGCTGGTGGCGCTGTTGAACGGCGCCAGCAGCGCCACCTGTCCCACGTTCGGGCCCCTATAGCCAGTTTTAGCATTCTATGCAGATTAGATGATTATTATTGAATAGCGCTCGCACTGTAAGAGCCCTCAAGTTTACACAAAAATCTCATCTCTAGCCACTGCCTTCCTTGGGGTTAAAGCGTTCGAAAATGTGTGGGCGTGCTGCTGACCCCTCTGCTAGTTCATCAAGCGTAAAAAGTGCTCCTCGAACCTTGGTGTTACAGTCTCAAATAAAAGGTTCGGTTGATTTTAATTCCTTAGTACCTATAATAACTTCGCTCACATCTGCTGCCTTCCATTGGCATTAGAGTTTTCTCCTATTGTACCAGAAGCAAGGTATCGCATGTGAGATTGTGTGGAGTAACATGGACTTAGAGGCATAGTCATGGTATAGTTTTATTTGCCAAAGAGTTTGTCCATTCAATGGTGTGCACGGCTAGACAGAAATTTGGCTATCCTTGCGCTTGTGCGCTGGCTAACAAGCCCCTTGGGGCGCAGAGGAAGCGCGACAACGCAACAAATTATTTACAGGTACCAAAAAAGAAACAGACAATGTTACACAGCGACCTACAAAACCCGAAAGGACGTTCACAGGGTACACAACGACGGGAAACAAGGTCCTAGGACACAGAAACAATATGGACACTGACGAGCTACAAAAAAATTACACCATCTTCCCGTGGGGAACCCTGATGAGGATGCGAAACATCAGGGGGGTTCCGCGTGGTTCCATTGTGTTGCCGTTATGTTGAGTGATCAGGTGTTTAGTAGCGCGAGAGGGAATCCCGCGTCCAGGTCCACACCGGTGGTAAAAGCACGCAAGTACTGTTGTGTTACGGTGAGTAGGCGGTGGTTCTCGAGGCGCCGAAACTCGTCCATCATGTTCTTGTCGATGTTTTCGTAGCTGTGAGAGAATCGGTAGTCTCCGTCAGCGTTGGTGAGGTAATGGTTGTTGACGTTCCCAAGCAGCATTGGCCGATAGCCAATCATTGGACGCCCCTTGGCTTCCCTTTGGCTTCCGATAGCTAGGCCAGACGCCGGCCTGTACGCAAAAGCCGTTCGTGGACAACGAGCGGTATACGACCGGCCTTGAGGACACGCATTGGCCGGTGCGCAAAAAATCACACTGGACAGCCGATAGCTTGGCCAGACGCCGGCCTGTACGCAAAAGCCATTTGTGGACAACGAGCGCTATACGACCGGCCTTGAGGACACGCATTGGCCGGTGCGCAAAAAATCCCACTGGACAGCGCGCTCATTCAGACGTAATTTTTGATCATAAAATTTTATGACGAGTAGTAGCCTATATGTGACGCAGGTATTTATGAGTGCCTTTACGCACGTCTTGGCATGTTCTTGTTAGTTGAATGACCACTCAAGTTCACTCAAAATATTACTGAAGTTTGCGTGTTTTTGAATTTGTTTTCACGCGCAGCGCACAACAAAAAAAGTAGTTCCAAATCATTTTCAAGCTTGTGTCAAGTAGCACATTTAAATAAAAAGTATTGGCAGGTGTAAATGCCGACAGCCTTGCCTGTTGTTGCATATTGTTGCATGAAGTCTCACTGTAGAGCACTCGTGTGCGTTATTTTGCGTGTGTACATGCGCACCCGGCGCGCAAGCAGCACCACTCGAGGGCAGCACTGCGGTCTTTGCCCGCGGCGGTTCCCCAACATGACGGATTACGACGGTCAGAGCGCGGTGAACAGGCCAAAACGCAGCAAAAAGTAGTTACCTAAAGAGCCACAGCACCGTGCCACGAAACAAAGCGTACTTAAACTAAAGTGAAGCTTATTCAAAACAGCGTGAGAGAGAGTGTTAAACGTTCAGTAGGAATTGGTCATTTGTGTGTCCTAACGCAACGGTGAACGTCGAACTACTTCAGCGTTGTGCCTTTGCGCGTTCTTTGAACCCGCGGCGGGGCCGGTGGACGGGCGCGTTGCACCGACGGCTCCGTCTCTTTTGTGGCATTGAAACTGCGGTAGTACTCCTGTACGTGTCTGTGAGGTGCGTTTTGGTGTCGGTGGCTGTGTGAAGTATACCTGACTGGTGTAATAACATCGTTTGCCTGCTACGGCCGCCTCTGAAAACGTAAGTCACCATTTCATTTTTTCGCGGTGCGGGAGTGCCCGCGCTCGTTCCCGCCAAAACTTCAGCTGTCGTTTATAACTGGCGCTCGCGAGTGCTGCTTAGTGTTGTTGGTTCTTGCGATGTATTAAGCTGGCTTAATTCAACTCTACCTATTAATGAAGCTTTCTTTTCATTATTTTCTTGAGCAACGTAAAGGTATTGTCGAGCGACAAAGTAATTACACTACCGCTGGGCTTCTCCGTCGGTTCCGTTTGCGTCTGAATTCCGCGTCTGACGGGGCAGAAGTGAGCGAAGGCACAACAAAATTTCACGGAACCGCTGGCGTGTCGCTTTGTCTATTGGACTTTTTATATTACTTTACGCTACTGCAATAAGAGTGAAGCCCATTTTCGGTGAAATTCCGGACTGTTTTCTCAAGAACGAGCCAAGTAACTGCTACCGTAAAACGCAGTATTGAAAAATGAATAGTGCAGTACGTTTTATGTTTCATAGCGAGTGTTAACAAGCTAGAACTTTAGGCTGAATATTTTCACACGGATATGTGGTAAGGCTTGTATAGGTGCTGTGTTTAAGTAAGCAGCGTGAATTTAGCATTATAGTGAACTATTTTTTTTTACTTATTACAGGCGCTACGACGCACAGGTGTTTCCCGTGGACAAGTGGCGGATGCAGCAGTGACAAGCTTTCCAAGCTGGGCTATTCTACAATAGTGCTGTTCAAAAACATATTGTGGTCTTGGCAGGTCGGCGAATCACCGGGAATGAGGGTTCTGTTTTCATTTACCTGAATGCTTCTGTTTTGTAGGCATCTCAAGCAGTTAAACGAATGATAATCGGTTCGCGCTTCATGAGCAGCGCTTTTTAAAATTTTTTCTCGACTGTTATTTGTGTTTGCTTTCATGTTTGTGTTCGTATTCTTACCACTGTTAAGCGAGGTTTCTCGTATATTTGATGTGCATAATAAAAAAGCTACACAGAGAGACCCGGTGTGTTGTGTTGCTCCATTGTTTTTGGCAAGTCGCGTATGTATAATTGCTTCGCAAAGTTGATGGAGTTTGCTTATTGTGCCTCGCGGTGCCATTTCTGTTTTATACATGCCATTGTACAGGAAATTATTTAACGAGTGCGCATTAAATAAATAATGCGCACCCGTTTAATAATTTCCTGTATACTGGCATGTATAAAGCAGAAATCGGGCCGCGAGGCAACTCGTAAAATAAGCATTGGTCATAAGGACTGGCCACAAAGCCAAAAATGTGCATGAAAATAGCGTGGGGTCCACCCATTGGCATTATCATGGCAAGGTACTTTCCCAAACGTTGTCCAATATTGGCCTTCCAGGGCTTGGCCAAGTGTTGGCTTGTCACCTTTCCCAAACACCAGCCAATATTGGCGGCCGAGGTATTGCCAAGCTCGGACACATTGGCCACTGATGATTTGCCATGCTTGGGCTTGGCAATTTCTGCTGCTTGGGTTGGTGCACCGGCTGAGAGCAATGTACACGTCCTCCTCTTCGCAGCTTTGTCTTATTCTCCTCCTTCTTCTTCAGCGGTTCCCTAGGGGAAGATGACAACGGTGGTTGAACGCGAAGCTATCTCGTGATGGATAGTTTGGTCGGCCAATCCCTAGGGGCATCCTGCCACAATCATCATCAGAGGCGGTGCGGACGGGGCACGAGCAAGTGACATGCCCCCGAGCAAGAGAAGCTTCGCATCTAAGCGTTGGTGAGGTAAAGGTTGACGTTAGTGCACCGGCAGAGAGAAACGTACACATCCTCCTCTTAATCCTCCTCCCTCCTCCTCTTCGCACCTTTGTCTTCTTCTCCTTCTTCAGCGGTTCCCCTACGGGAAGATGACGACGGTGGTTGAACGCGAAGCAATCTCGGGATGGATTTTTTGGTTGGCCAATCCCTAGGGCCATCCTGCCACAATCATCATCAGAGGCGCTGCGGACGGGGCACGGACAAGTGAGATGCCCCCGAGCAAGAGATGCTTCGCATCTAAGCGTTGGTGACGTAAAGATTGTTGACGTTGGTGCACTGGCTAAGAGCAACGTACACGCCCTCCTCTTCGCAGCTTTGTCTTCTTCTCCTTCTTCTTCAGAAGGTTCCCCTTCGGCAAGATGACGACGGTGGTTGAACGAGAAGCTACCGGCTGAGAGCAACGTACATGCCCTCCTCTTCGCAGCTTTGTCTTCTTCTCCTTCTTCTTCAGAAGGTTCCCCTTCGGCAAGATGACGACGGTGGTTGAACGAGAAGCTATCTCATGATGGCTTCTTTGGTTGGCCAATCCCTTGGGGTATCCTGCCGCAATCATCACCAGAGACGCTGCGGATGGGGCGAGAGCAACGTACACGCCCTCCTCTTCGCAGCTTCTTCTCCTTCTTCTTCAGCGGTTCCCTTACGGGAAGATGACGACGGTGGTTGAACGCGAAGCTATCTCGTGATGGATTCTTTGGTTGGCCAATCCCTAGGGGCATCCTGCCACGATCATCAGAGGCGCTGCGGACGGGGCATGGACGTGGGACATCCCCCCGAGCAAGAGATGCTTCCCATATAAAAACACGGCTTGATAAGGTCATAAACCGACTAGAGGCACATTCTGTCGTGGATTAGGTTCAACCGAACGAACGAATTCCGGCGACCCGCTGTAGGCAGCCGAGAAAACACTGGGCCGCCTGACTCTCTCGGAGGGTCGGCAAGCGGTGCAGTAGCGCTCTCAATCCCAGCCATCTTGTTTCGATATCATGGAAATCGGCAAAAAGAATGCAGAGAGAGGGACCGCACTTTAGAATTGCTTTTCCTACAGAATGAAGTCGCGCAAACGCGGGGAGAGTAGTGTGGACATGTCCCAGAGACTCTTCGAGAGAGAAGGCTCTTTATTCAGTCGGTAGTCTCCGAGTGATGGTAGCTCCTCTGCTAGGGGTCGGGGATGTAGGAAAACAGGCCCTAGAAAGAGTTGGGCAGAAAAAAACAAAAACAAACAAACGAAAACACTGGCGTGGCTTGACAGGCTTGACAGACTATTCTGTAGGTTGTGCCACAGAATTCACAATTTTGAAATGTGGCCAATGTCCACCAAATAAGAAAACAAACTTTTTAGAGCCTGACGCTGCTTTGAGAGGCAAGTGTTTTTAGAGCCTCACGCTGCTTTGAGGGGCATGTCCATGGTCCTAAGATGGTCTTTAAAGTTACCGGCCCTTGATATAGGCGTTCAATATCTTAAAAAAAAGGGATCTTGGTTCCAAGTAGGCCACACATTCTAATAAAATGTGTTCAACGGTTTCTACACAAGAACAGTTATCACAGTGCGGGTTGGTCGCTAGTACGGGGCGAAAACGGTAACTGTCGGTGTAAGCCGAGTTCAGTCGTAGGCGATGATATAATGTCTCCAGCCTACGAGGGAGCTGTATTGGAAGTCCTGATTTAAATTCAGCGTCAATCGCGTGCAAAAATACTTCATTATTCGGTTCGTTGCATTATAGCCGGTTTCTTTCCGTTACTACAAAGCGATGGACCATGGTAGTATCCTCTGTTTTTGTAAAGAAAACTTTGCGGTATTTCCTGTGGGGTAGGCCCATACGCGCCGCTTCATCGGCTTTTTGATTTCCAATAATACCACAGTGGCCAGGTGTCCATCGCCAATTTATGGTCTGTCCAGCATGCAAGCGACGTGGTGAAGGTAGGAGATATCGGAGGCTGCGGTATGTTGAGGGGAAGACATGCTCCTCCTTGACAAGACTTGCAGAGCTGCATTGGAGTCTGTAAAGATGCTCCACTGACGCGGCTTGTGGCGTAGGACGTAAACAATTGCTTCTTTAAGGGCATAGAGCTCAGCCGCTGTAGATGATGTTGGTCGCTCCAGACGAAGTGAAAACATTTCCCCCGTAAGTGGCACGTACATTCCAGATGAAGAGCTTTGCGGGAATGATGATCCATCCGTTAATATGGGAGTTCTAGCCGAATGCGTTTTATACATTTATTCTAGCGCGATATGTAGTATTTCAGCGTGGGGCATTGTCTTCTTGGGGCCAATTCCAGTGATGCGACATTGAATTTGTAAGGGATTAACGTTCCAAGGAGGGAAATGTGGAGGCATTATTTGTTTGGGCTGGTTTGGAATTAATCATCTATCCAGGACCAGCACACGTTGTCTTTATTCGTAGAGTGTTACTTAAGAGAAGGGTAGGTAGAGTCTCGAATGAAAAACTGTTTGGCAATGGCTTAAAAAAACCAATACAACATGTAATTTATTAAATCTGCCCCGTGCCGGTGTATTTACATGAGAAAGAATTCGTAACGCCAGCAAATGCCCCCCCCCCCCCCCCCAATTCTGCAGTGAAACTGCGGAAGCGGAGGAGAATAATTGAGCCAAGGTGCAGCCTACAATAGGTTAAACAATATATTTAATTTTCAAATGTTGCGCCAGACGGCCACTTAAGATAACTACACAGTTTGAGGGCCATAATACAAATACGCAATTTTTCAACATCCCATGAGAAAGCTAGGGCTTTACCAACGAAGCAGCACGATCTAGTCGTTCGTACGATGTGCCTTGGTCGCACGGCCAGTAGATATCCCGCTGTATATCAAAGAAGGCCCAGCCGCCAACTTTACTCTTGTACGCCGTAATCTGAAACAAAAAAATAAACCACGCATTAAGAATGAACCTCTTTGAGTGCCCTTTATGTTCACAGTGTTAAACATATTTGCGTACGTGGGGGTGTGGTTATGTGAAACTAGGAAGTGAAAATAATTTAGGCCGTGTATTCGCCATGAAACTTGGATAATAGCATAGCTTTTTCAGTTGTGCTTCTGTGCAAGCTTTTGTGCACGCGTAAGCTTCTATATTAAAATCGTGGGCAAAAACTTTATTGGTTTGCATAATACAGCGCATTATGTGGCTTGATGGCTTGATGTTAACTGTGGGCCATTTTCTTTTCAACGAGAAATATTACTGAATCTACCTGAATGCCAACAGGTGTATTGCCAAACAAAGACTAAGTGCCCAGGGTTGAGAAGCTTATTTGAAGACAATTATCCAGATTCGCCGCTCTTGTTTCCCTTGAACTGACTAGTGCTATCGGTCCATTTTCTCAGACTTGCCTTTGCGGACAGTGAACGAGTGCTCTCAAACGTCATAAAGTAACTAGTGTCTTGATGTCGGTAGGTGGTGGACTCCGCGCGTTCTACAGCGGCATATGATACGTTCAGCGCTCCGGCCGTCGACGTGCACACGGTGTCCATGTCGGCCAGGTAGGACAGTTTGCAGTAGCGCTGCTCCATGTTCACGTCAGCGCCCGTGGCCTCACCAACGTATGCCATCACCCCCAGAGTGGAGGACAGCAACATTCGAGGCTTTGGTGTTATTAAAGACTGGATTCCTTGCAGGACCTCGTCTGCGAGTTTCTGCAAGTAAAAAAGAAAGGTGGAGTTTAACATTTTGAACGACCCGCTTATTTAGTTGAGCGTCTGTCGTTGCAGCGAACGACTTCGATAAAGATGCAGGTTCACTTTCAATAGGAATATTATGCTGAGAAAAATGGAAGAATGATGCAGTATTTCAATTCATCAAAGCTTCATTCCCCTGAGCATATGTTTTACTATTCAATCTGCAGACGCCGTCATCCGCAATACCATTTAACAGAAAGTTTTACATTAAATGAAAGTGGCCGTATTTCCACTGATGTTTACAAATGTAGCATGGTAAACGTGTTTCTCGAGGGACTGTGACAATGAAGTGGAAACCTATAACGCTACGCCTGCTTTATAACGTGATAGTAGTGAAGGTAATTCTTTGAAAACACATTTATATAAATGTCACGCTGCAAACATGAGGCCCTACCCATCTACGGGGGCCTTGTCTTTAAAGCAAAATATAAAATAATCAGTGTACTTACGTAACTTGGCACGAGTCCGTCCACTTCTATTTGGCTGATCAAATGCGCTATGCATTCATCTGCTCCATGAGGTGTGACATGCGTCTGCACAATAATCATGTCGATGGTCCTGAAAGAGCGACGACACTGTGCATGTAAGGACTAGTGCTAGAAGCTTTACCGGTATTTAATTGAGCAATTAGAAAGTGTTTCTTTTTTACCAAGCACCTTTGCACTGCATGGGTTAGGCATGATGATCGATCGATCGATCAAACCATAATGATGATATTAATATTGTCGACAGAAAAAGAGTGTGGTACGCCCCACTGACTGCTTCTTCGTTTTCTCGTAACAATATTATCTATACCTATGAAGAGAAATGACAGATCGACCGACCGACTCACTCACTCACTCACTCACTCACTCACTCACTCACTCACTCACTCACTCACTCACTCACTCGGTCGGTCGGTCGGTCGGTCGGTCGGTCGGTCGGTCAGTCAGTCAGTCAGTCAGTCAGTCAGTCAGTCAGTCAGTCAGTCAGTCAGTCAGTCAGTCAGTCAGTCAGTCAGTCAGTCAGTCAGTCAGTCACTCACTCACTCACTCACTCACTCACTCACTCACTCACTCACTCACTCACTCACTCACTCACTCACTCACTCACTCATCAATGGCCATCCAAAACTGCTAGACATGGAGTCTTGTAATCCTGGGACTACATTTTTGCCGTGGCGTAGGGGCTGACAAAGGCAGGAATTTCTCAAACTGCCCTCGTAATCGAGGAAAAGGTGGATATGTTTTCTTGTTTATCTCGCGCACCAGTTCACATATTGAAGTGCGTTTTGCGGATATGTGTAGCAATTAAGAATATCTAAAAAGTAGTGTTAGGGTTTCGCCCTAACCAAAACTATTGGGGCGACTGTGCATTTCGGAACGAAATGGGTGTTCCTAAAGATTCTCCCATAAATGTGTCACTGATTGATAGTTCCAATTGGGTTTTGTTAATGAATATTACTCATAACTGACTCACTGACTGGCTCACCAACGTCTAGGCGAAACTAATACACCCAGAATGTTGAAATTTTGGGAGTATGCATTGTGTCCTGACATGGGCGCTCACAGAGGCCGGCATTTTCGAAACTGTGCTCCTGAGCGAGGAAAAGGAGGAATAGCGTTTTTCGAAATATTAGGCAGTTTTAACATATCGTTCCCGTTTTTGCGTTACCGTTTACCGTGTTACCGGAAGCGCTGGTGACGGTGAAGCCTGTGCCGGTAAGTTACCGTTCGCGGTGACTCTCGCGCTGCGCAGTCTACTCCCGCAAACACGGTAAACGGTAACGTAAACACGGTAACGATATGCTAAAACTGCCTATTGTCATGATATCGCTCCCCAGTTCACGTATCGAAGTGCTGTTTGTTGATATGTGTAGCACGTAAGAATATCTAAAGTGTAGTGTTAGGATTTCGCCCTAACCAAAACAATTTGGGCAATTACGCATTTCGGATCAAAATAGGTGTTCCTAAAGATTCTCCCATAAATGTGTCACTGTTTGATTTTTCCAATTCGGTTTTCCTAATAAATATTACTCATAGAAATGCACAAAGCTAATTTTGGGAATTTTGTCCTGTGACGCTGCTTTAATGCCGAAACGATTTCTTGTTTAAATTTGCAATGTTTAGCATTTTATGTGAACGCAAGGCAGACTTCAACAGAGAAGCACGTCTCTATTATGGTGTAGGAGCATCTATTGCTGAATTTTTAAAAAATTATATCCCTGAGAGAGCACGAAGCGGTAAAAGATTGATTCATATTTTTTTGTTTTAATCGCATGCCAGTTTACATAATGAACAAGTTTTGTTGATATAGGTAACCAATACAAACGCGTAAAAACTGTTGTACAAAATTGTTCAATAGCCATGCAATAAGGAAAGTCACAAGTTTTGGTAAATTACCTGTTTTTATAGGTTTTTCGATAACTATTCAGTCAATTTATATATCCAGTTCGTTTTTTCTTATACGTGCTGCCCATAAATTTATTCAAAAAATTACGCCCAGCTCCCCTCGCGGGAACCCTGGTGTGATGCGACGCTGAAGGGGGTTCCATTGTGTGTTTCCGTTGGGTCGATTACTCGAATTGCGTGAGCAATCGTCGGGTAATGCGAGAGAGAGAGAGTGAGAGAGCAAGCATAGTGCGGACGACCGTCGACTGAGAGACCGGCCGGAGCGCGGCACTCCGGCAGCGCATTCGGGCGCGCAGCGGAGTGCAGCGCAGTGCAGCGCGCCCGAAGGAGAGGAGACCGCGGAGAGAGAGGGCGCTGCACATGCGCACAGCGGGCTTGCGCCGCGCGCAGTTGTTGGGAGAGAGCGTTCGCTATCGGCGCTATCGGAGAGAGCAGAGGAGGCGAGCGGAGGAGAGACGCAGCTGTGCGGACGCGGACGACAACGACGCAGGAAGGACAGGGCCGCCGGCAAGAGATGCTCCTCTCAGCGTCGCAACTAAAAGGAATTTCAGGATTTTTTTCATAAAACTTATAAACAGGCAAGCCACGTTTTTAAAATTTCATTCCTCTCGAAGTAAAATTCAGTTCAAGTTTCTCGCGTTGCATCAAGGTCGCCATCTCTATAGACGGTATTTATTGAAAAGTTTAGCGGTCAGTTTCTTCGCTTGGCATCACTGGAAACGGCCACAGACATGTCCGATGCGCCTCGGACACGCGCAGCCTGGACCACTGCGGCCGCACGCCGAAGAAAAAAACAAGACACCGGCGTGCGTTATCTGCTCCATTCCAATCCGATTCTAAACTGGCGCCAACAGAGATGTTATTAATCGCACTCACAGTGAACTCGGCGCAATACTTTGTGTTCGGCAAAGAGTTCGTAACGGGAAACACAGTCATGTGTTTCACAGTCGTGCTTAGCTGGACAAGTGCCGCCATCCCGCGGAGCCCGACGTAACGAGTGACGGCGCCAACGGCGCACTCACAAGGTTGCATAAAGTAGAAGAGGTGGTGCCCAGGCGGGTAAAGCTGGCTCAAAAATGTGTCTAAACACGGATGCCGCCATGATGCCACGCTGTAGTTGCCAGATCAGTAATTGAAGAAATGGCTAACAATTTTTCTTAAAAATGAGGCACAAATTTAGGGCCCTAAGCTAAAATTAGGCAACTTCTATGGCAATAACTGAGTTTTTTTACGAGTTTGTATGCTTTTTATTAGTTTTCTTGAAGTATTCATGCTTGACGAACAAAAATAAATGAAATGATAAGCAAAAAGAATACGTCGGGCTGAGGCGCCAAATTCAGTTTCGGTATATTGTGAGGAGCGTCAGTCGTGTGGGGCTAATTTACAAAGGTTCACTCTAACACGCCTTAGTGTCTGCTGTGTCACTTCTTTGCTTGCGAAGACAAGCTTGCGAAGACTGCCGACGATACGGAATAAAGCCGCCGCCGCGTATCTTCAAGGACACCTTCTCTACATGTCCGTAGTGGCTGCTGCCGATTTGAACTCGCCGTCAGCCGGTCATATCATGTTACGCGAAACATGTCTGGGCAGATCAGCTCCTTTTTTTCGTACATGATTTGTAAATTAAAAACAAACAAATGTACGAACCATTTTATCATGCCTAGCGTATAACTAGGCTCTTGTTTACGGGTGCTGTTATACTTTCACTGAACGGTGTTTTACTTGACTCAGAGATAAAACAACCGCCAACTAATAATAATAATGGTAACTTTATTTGCACGATAAGGTGGTTTTCTAGAGGAGGACAAGGCGAAGCCGAAAGGTAATCCCGAATGTGGGTGAAGAAGTCTCCTGTATGGGTGTGTGCGATTGGTGCATGCTCCTTCGATCGCTGAAACACGCAATCTGAAATTTTCGAGAATATATTTGATGCTTTGCATGATACATTTCTTAAATTCGGTGGATCAGCGACGTTGTTTAATTACGTATACTTGCACCTCTGCTCTTATATGGCCCGTGTATATACCTGCACAGAGGAGGTGGGGGAGGAGTAAACTTCGTTCATGTGAGATGGGCACCCGTGTGGTGGGGCATTAAGAAAAATTATTCTGTCCTTCCCTGGGTGCTTTCGCCAATGAACGGAAACGGCCACTTCTGTTCACGCCCAATTATCAGGACCACCCCGCCTGCAGGCGGTTTTGCCTGAAATGCCTGCTGGTTCGGCCGGAAATCTGTCTGTCAACAGAAACCGCCTAGGAAGCATGCTGAGGTAACACACATATGTGCTTTCTTGGGTCGCGATGGGACCGTCATGTATTTTGTGGAAGGCGAAGTCGACGAAGGATATACGTCTCCCTTGAAAAGTAAATTAATTTGAGTGCACCTATAAATTGTTATTGCCGCTCATTAGTTCAATCATAGTGGTTAATTTTGAAACAGCTTGCAAACATAACTATAGCAGGTGAATCAGACTGCCTAGCATGAGACTATCAATCGCTAATATAGAGTATTCAGACACTTAATGTGCATTGCATATGGCAGTCATTAAGAAAGCCGACAATAAATTAAACTCTCAATTTTATTATTTGCGACAGTTACATCTCCACGTATCGGTTCAGCCAGGGCCATCTGGAGACGTTATTCAGCTGTATACACTAGATAAAAGGAAGGAATGCGATATGCGATACGCGATAGAACGAAGGAATTCGATATGTGTAGCACAGCCTTCTCATTTATGCCAAGATCAAACCGGTGTCCACAAAGGTGCCATACCAGACCGTGTAGAATTTCCACGCTTCCATTCCAGCGTGCTCACAGCAACAAGGATGATGACGAAGTTGCATTACCGAAGCTGGGTTCCAGTAATGCTGTAGCTGATTATGAAAGTTCTGGCTAATGCTCATTCAGATTGTGGCCATCGGCATTCTTATTTTCATAAAAAATAATGGGCCATCGCAATGCCATCAGTCCGTGTATCAGAAGCAAAAATAAACACAGAAAAAGCAAGAGGGTCATATGTACAAGCAATTCTTATCCAACAAATTTTATTTCACCACCAGTAATACCACCAGACCTCTAGGGAAGTTTGTGACGGTAAGAGCAAGGCTAAGATGACCTAATGTGCGACTTCAAAGAAAGGAAGAAACTGTAGAAGAAAGCTAGGGAGGTTAACCAAGGAAAGAAGAAGAAGAACTGTCCAGCTGGCAGTGCTACATGTGGAAATGGGAACAGGAAACTTGAAAGGAAAGGAAAGGACTGGCATAAAATAAAGGATAAAAAATTTGTGAGAAAAAAAAACATGGCGTGGAAATGGCCAGTACAAAGACATCACCATGGGCGAAAAAAAGAGAGGCATAAAACATGAAGGCAAAACGACAAAATGGGCAAACAAAGGATGCTGCATGTAGGTAACACCCTTCAGCACCTGCGACTGTTTTTCTCTCTTATTCACTTCAATCTGCTTCTTCGAGACAAGAACTGATTTGGCTACTTCAGCTCCGTTTTGTATAAAACCACTGAAATATGTCTGATTTTCTGTGTACATGATGTAAATAGGGTACATAATTTCTAATTTTTTAAAATTTCTCGTGAAGTGTCTGCTCCTTCGTGGAAGCTTTCGTGACTAACTGCCTCGTAAAATTGCATTTGCTTTGTTCATTTCTTGCTCTTTTATGCTGCCTCTGCTTGTATTTGTTTATTTCATTCTTCTCCTCTTCTCCAGTGCTTAGGTTTTTTATCATGAAATTATTTTTTTCTTCAAAAAGGTTTTTTGACTTTTAACCCTGTCTGTTTATTGGCTTTAAACCTGCCATAGCTTTGCTAGAAATAGTTCCTCACACAATTTTCCTCTTTCTTTATTCTGGGAGAGGGGGCATGAAATTTTAAAAGGTAAAGAGCCCTGCAGCGACTAATGAACACTTGCACTACTTTCTTTGTAGTTGGAAGCACTGAAAGCTATAGTTCCACAAACCAAGAATGGAAATGCGCGTTCTACATGATATCTTCTAGTCTCTGGTTTGCTTTTGTCGAGATTTTGTTTAAGCTGCTATTAAATAGAATTATTGCGACCTAATGTAACCTGACAACATTAATCATGTACAGTGCGCGTCAGGCTTGTCTAGGGCAAGCGAGCGCACGGCTCCGGAGCATGCTCGCGACATCTGCTGATGGCTCCTGGGTCAGAGATAACCTGCCATTGCGCGTGCGCGGATCTCGAACAGGGTCGGGCCGGTCGTCATTTCGCATGGGCCACTCGATTTTGCAGATGCCACAACCCACGAGGGGCGCTGGTCTTCCCCATGGTGCCAGCCGTGAGCGGTGACAGGCACAATAAACGCGTCGTTTGACGCGGAGTAATGTCACCGCAGGCAGTTACGTAATTGTGTAAAACGACACGAGCGCCAATCTTCTGAAATTCACGCGTACCAGACGGAAAGCACACAACAAGAATTCACTGCAGCTTTCGGTTCAACCTGTTGTGCGATTACGTTGTAGTGATAATTCACCGCTTCAAATTACGCACTTATCTCCGGTGTCACCGCTTACGGCAGGAACGCTCAAAATAAGCGCCCGTGGCGGGTGGTGGCGTCTGCAAATTTGAGAGGCCCGAGATGAACGACGACCGGCCAGAGCTTGTCCGAGATCCACGCACGCGCAATGGCAAGCTATCTCTAACCCAGCAGTTATCAGCAGATGTCGCCAGCATGCTCAGAAGCCGCGCGCTCGCTTGCCCTAGACAAGCCTGACGCACACTGTACCTTGTGTGACGTCCCCAAGCATACAATCAATGACAAATCTTCTAAGCGTACCTAGAAAAACGGAAAATCTCTTGAGAGAGTTTCTTGATGCACATAACTTAGTAATATTAGGCTTGGGTATTTCACGGTTATTGATTCTAAGCTAATGCAAGGGCCACTACCTAAAAGCATTTCAACTGGAGAAAAAAGTTGACACACGTGCTGCAGGGGCCTCGTAGACAGGCACAGGAACAGTCACAGAAAGCATGTTTGTTTAGCATAAAGTGCAGTCACAAATACGATTTCCATTTACATGCATTTCTTGGAAGAGTTTTCCAGTTTGAACTTCCATTCGCTAGAACAGCAAATAGTTGTAAAGAGCACCTCAATAGATTGCGAAAACTATCAGCTGACGCATACAGGGGGGGGGGGGGGGGGGGAGGGGAGGCGTGTGAAACAAGTTAAAATAGCGCTTTACAGACGGGACAACAAAGAATAGACTACACAGGACTAGCGCTGCATATCAACTGAACTCTTTTAGCACACACAAAATGATATATACCGAAACAGCGCATGCACGAATACAGGGGAAGCCACCAGGAAAAAAATCAGGGGAAAAAAGCAATCAGGAGGAAGTGATTTCTTTTTAAAGGAAGCAGGAAAATAAATGGAGTGGGGATATTATTAAACTCTCATGGGGGCTCACCTGCATTTAACACAGTCCGGAAGCGGGAATAGCTCTGGAAATAGGATAGGAGAAAAAAAGTAAAGATTAGAAAGGTGAGGAAAGAGTAGAGAAGAGTAGTTCAACTGTGGTCGATTCCGTCGCACACAACACACCACGAACACTGTTGGCCGGCGTAATGCTGCGTCCGGGAGACCAGAAACCTCGAAGGGAACAGTGAAGCGCGGAGGCGAGCATGGTGCGACGAAGAGCGAAGTCTGCGGCGGTCCCGACCACTTTGGAGACGGGTACTGGGGGGTGGGGGTCGGGAGCTGGCACTCAACCGCCCACACCAGCAGAGCGAAAGCCGGGCGACGTCCAACGGCCCGCGCTTGCAACGGGCCGCCGAAATGAAGCCCCTCCGAAGCACAGGAGCACGAAAAAACACGTCCGCTCAACTCCGAAGCGACGACTGAACTCCCCTGACGCACCCGCAAAAGCTATCTCTCGGAGCGTACGAAGTACCCGCTAATCTACGCGCTACCCTTCTCAGTTGCGGAGAATGAAAAACTGCATCTAACGCGGCAGCATGGCACAAAAGTTCGCTACCTACCACAGGAAAAACTTCACACAACGTTTCTGCACAGCAAAGTTTTCACGGCGCACTCACAGCAACGGTGGCTGCCATGATGGAATGCGTTGGTTACTAGGTGAATACCGACTACTGCCGTCAACTCTAGTAGGCAAAACGGCAGCGGGCAACGCTGTGAGGGTGGCATCATGTCAGCGCCCGGGTGTAGCACGGTTTCAATGCACGGGCTGGCCGGGCAGCTTTTCCTCTAGAGTCAGTAGTATTAACTCTATGGTGGTGCCTGATCTGCGGGCCGTGCGCACAACGTCGCCTAGCAACAGACGCTTGGCCAAAGATACGGCGGCGCACACTTGGTGGCCTGCATGCATACCACGCAATTGAATACCGAGGATAAAATTTCTACAACCACACGCCCCCTGTAGGCACCCGTGTCTTATAAAACAGTCACTGCTGGGTATGTTTTACACCTACCACATAATACCCTCCATGAGTAAGAAGAGCTTTCAGCAGATCATATAGGTAGAATTGGTAGCGTGATAGTACGTATAAAGCACGAGTTGCAGCCGTTTTTCATTAGCACACCCCTCCACGAAGAGCCCATGTATAGGAAGCTGGCAGTAGTTCCTAATTTTGTACAACTCCATTACGAACTATACCGAATTATGACAAGAGGTAACAAGTGTTGTGCCCATTCTTGTAACTAGCATAGTTGCCCACCCGGGTATCCCGGGTACTACCGCTACGTATAAATAAAATAATAAATAAAATCAAAGGCATATTAAAGTTATCAAGCAGACAATCTGCTTGCTGCTCAATTATTTGCAAAGTTGATGTCTTTCCCGTCATTGTGGCAGCTTTTAGACACAGTTGGTTTTTGTTGCAGCGTACACCCTCCCAATTTGTGTCGTGGTGTACTGCGTTTATTAAAGTTATCAAGCAGACAATCTGCTTGCTGCTCAATTATTTGCAAAGTTGATGTCTTTCCCATCATTGTGGCAGCTTTTTGACACAGTTGGTTTTTGTTGCAGCGTACACCCTCCCAATTTGTGTCGTGGTGTACTGCGTTTCGTCGGGTAATAGTTCGACTATACTAACTCTATATCGCTAAACATTTATAGGCCTGTTGGGGCATGCTGAAGTCTTTTCTGTTTCTCGCTGGAGATAACTTTTGCTTGTGGTGTGCCTTTGTTGCCTTGAAATCAGTGGCAGTACCAAGATCACCGCCTTTCTTTAAGCATTTCAATAAAGCGTTAATTGAATGACCCCTTTGCATATGCATTTCATAGCAGGGGTCGTTTAGCCTCAGTGGTCTAAGGCCAAATATGTATTGTATTTCAAGTGAAAGTTTTTATTTTTACTGTGTAGGCAAGGGTCACCGCATCGCGCTTCCTTTTTTGTTTTGTTGTGCCACCGTTAACGCTTCGATAAGCGCGCCCGAAATTTTTAGAGGGGTCTGATGAGCAGGAAACGCCTAAATAACTAAAAGCTTTCCAGTGCTTCCAGGCCCGAAGAACAACAGGTTTTATCAGCAGCATATGAAGCTTCTTTGAACGGAGTTTGCAATTTCTCGTTCTGTGTAGACATTCAGGATACGTCAGAGGAAAGGGCTTTCAATGTTTAAGTTTTGTTTGTCACACAAGGGGCCGAGAAATGGAGGGTTAACGTTTAATATGTCGTGAGACTGTTATAATTCTGACATATAAATAGAGTGTGGGCTACTATATGACGCCTATTTCGAAAAACTAATAAACCAGATATGATTACCACACACTAGTTGAAAGAATAGCTGAGCAGAGAGGCCGTTTCGCTTGTGGTATGTGGTAATGAAGCTGTGATCAGCACGGGAATTCTTGTTTATTATCTGGGGTTCTCAATTATTTTACAATAGCAGCGACTGGCAGTCGAAGAAATATTTTAACTTGTGTGTTTTTATTATCACTCACCTCGTTTTGGCGATTGCTTCGACGAAGGACTTAGCGCTGGCGTATGTGTGTATCCACACACCGAGAAATGTAATCGCCCCTGCCGTGCCTTCCTGGGCAATATGCAATTGCTGCGAGAAACACGAATGTGCCTTTGTTAGAGATTTTGGTGATTGTAGATTCACCGCAATTTTTTATACTCTGGGCGACTTCAATCACTTGTTTAGAACTCTGTCAACATAGTAGAGAAGAAAGCAAGACGTTTTTCAAGTACAAGTGTAGGCTCTGTAAATATGGCTTCTGGTTATGTCGGGAAGCTGACTGGACGGCTGATTGAAGTGCCCTTCTGGTGCAGTAGGCCACAGCAAAGTCTCATATTTTTTAGTTGGCGTCGGCACTAGTGCTGTGTTGCAAAGACGCCAACAAGCGTACGTTTATGCACTTTGCGCATGATAAGCTTCAGTGCGAAAGGTATTCAGCTTCACGGAGGGTGAGTAGAATGCTTGGATTAAGTGTTAATGCAATATTACTAGCAGTAAAATAAGCACTGGCATGATTTAATTGCTTTTTTTCATTTTTTCTATTTGTGTCCCTAATCTGCTTTCTTCGTGGTATAGTACAGATAGGAGCCCGATTAGATGTCACATTTGACGTGGCCATCCTCGGTGACCTGAATGCAAGGTTATTTTAAAAAATCAGTCCGGTGTTCCATGTACACTTGCTGCCCGTACCAGCTCTTTCAGGGGGTGGCAATCGGCGTATCGCAGGATGGCATTTGGATTGTCCACGGGCAAAAATTAACGTTACCAAAATTACAACAGAAGCATTCGCTGCTAAACTACCCCCAGATACTCACGTATTCTTATGACAACTATTCAGGACTGCCAACAAAAAGGGCGTAGATCTCTCTCCCTAAAAGGAATAAATTCACAAGTGCCCCAACCTTCCCTAACTGAATTATCATAGCGGTAGTTGTAAAACGTCCGGACATCATATGTTGAGACTAACAAGGCCAATGCAGTTCAGCAATCACCTATTACTCTCGTTTTCTATATTAGGGCGCAGACTGAAACGTCCGAAGACAGCTCTAGTTAATAAATATCTAAGACTTAGTTGCTGACACAATAGGCTAGTATTCCATACGTTATTCTGTTCGATATCAGGGCCTGTGGCTATCTCCTGTACCTGTGGCTATCTCCTGTACAAGCATTTAAGAAACGTTTAAAAAATGAAATTTTTGTTGCATGTTTAGAATATGCGAAAGTTTTATTGGCGCACAATTGATTCCAACTTTAAACGAAGATGAAAACCCTAAAAAGTAGTTTTTCAAGCCTCTGATAGGTGCAGTTTAAGTTCCGTATAGCTACCTTTCGTTGACGTGCTTTGCTAAGCTCGGATGTTTCATGACTGTCTCAGTAGTTCAGGCGACTACCTTTTGTTGGTGTCTTACAGAAAGTGCCCAGCTTTGCCTCTCCGATTAACTTCTTGTTTCTTTCTACCCGTACGCCCAGTACCTAGCCCCCCTTTCCTAGAATACGTGGGGCGTGGAGTCAATGAGGGCGGGGAGTCTGTGATGGTGTCAGACCTGTTGGCCGTCGGTGCACTCCATGGTGATGACTGTACTGGCAATGGCGCCACTGAAATGGACATCCCATTGGGCTATTACGTTGATATTAATAATTCTTTCCGTATAACATTAGGTGATGGTCAGCATCAACCTCCTCAATCAAAACGGGCGCCTTTCACGCCGAAGTAGCGTCGAAGTAATATAAAGGTTACCTTGACGTAGCTTCTACGCACCCGTCTTTATAGAGGCTGTCAGAGTCGAGTGGGTGGGACATGTCGAGACGGATCTATAAAATCGTGTTCTGTTATAAAAATTTCCATCATCTTCTGAGTAACCCTTACAAGCTGTGCGCAAATGACCGAGCTAACACAAACTCGTTTATTCTTTCCTCAATCGGTGAAGCAAACCTACAACAGAGCGCACTGAAATGTTCTCCCAAGGAAGCATGAAAGGGATGTTGTGGGCATGGTCAAAATTTTCAACCTTTGAGTCAATGCCATATGGGGTGTAACTCAACCGTAGATCGACCGTTCTGTGGCGAAACTGACCTGAAAAACGTGCTCAAAGAAATCCGCCGTGAGCCAGTGTTGACCGAGAAAGTTGAGCGTGCCCATCGCCAATATCTTTTCTTTGGCGAGTGCTTTGACGTCGTCAAGCCGCGCCTCCAGCTGGCGCAGCGTGCTTCCTGCCTGGGCGTGGTTCTGAGCCGAAAAGCTGACCCCACCTACAGTCTTGGTAGCCTGGCTGACAGCCTGCGTATCACAAATCAATACTGGGAACTTAGAGCTGCGCATCTTTCTGGCTGAATTTGAAAATGTGAACTTACGACATCGACATTTTCTGCAAACAGCTGTGTAAAAGCGGGAAGTTCGAGACCTTTGCGGCAGTCGAGTGCGCGAATTAGAAATATGGCGATATTTTTTCAATCCCAAATTAAGAGCTGAAAGTATAGACGCTTAACAGTCCCCTGTACTGAAGGTACTTTTACAGAACTTTTACGCGAAAGCTGAGAGTATCTTGAGGTATTTAAACTATCTTTTATGGCTCACTTATGCATGCGCAGTCGATCTCGATCAATGGAAATTGGTGACATGGAGTTACCGCTTAAACGAATCAAACGCCTCGCATTTGGTAACATTGTACCAAGGAGCGTAAGAAAATGGCGTTATTCAGTACTGAAATATCTCCGCCCACCGCATAAACGTAACCAAAAACAGAACCTAGAAATTAACTTAACAGAAGTGCCATCGCGGTACGGTACCCTCGTTTTTGTTGCCGACGACTCCCGGTTTTCTTGCCCACCCCGTACACTGCGCCCGCGTATCGTCCTTGTATTTCCGGTGTGTTTGCATTTGTGATCAGTGAGGACAAGGACTCAGACCCCTTGCTGCAGCCTAGATTCAACCGACCATAATCTTGCAATGACGCCTGCGCGGGCGGAATCAGGCGTCCAAAGTGTGAGCAGTTTGTTCCAACGAGAAGGTTCTGCACCGCTTCTGCGTTTTCTGTTCAATATGGGTAACAGCTATTTATAAAGGAAATTGCCATATCTCACGCATAGGTGGAACTCGACGAAAAGTGGACCTTTGTACGTGTGCTTGACGATGACATAATAAACTGCAGGTTTTTACGGTGGACGTATGTTTTCTCTTCTTCGGAAGCGTTGTGCTGAAGGGTAGTAACAATATGGCCCGCGTGTACCGTCATGCTGATGATATGCCATTAGAGACTGAACTGATCCCCATGCATCAGGCACTTAATATTCACGAGTTATTCGAAATCCACTCGAAAAATACGCTACCACAACAGGGCGTGCCTTCCGTGCCCGTTATTTCGACGACCTGTAAGGCAGGAAAAAGAACAAGGACAATTCCTGATTTTTTCAGTGAGAGCTAGGCTAGTAGTCGTCGGCAACTTGCCTAGGAATTTGACCAGAAAGCTAGATAGTCACACGCGCCGGCGTTACTCCTTTCTTTAGTGCTACTCCATGGTATTGTCAACTAACCAATTGTTAAATGGGAAAAGAAGGCTTTAAGCCACATAAAAAATCTTTCCAAGCAAAACAACGCTGCTCTCCGATGAATGTTTTTTCTTGCAGGAAAAATAAGTAGTTCTGGAGGGAAAATCGCCATTAGGCAAACCTGCGCAATTTTTTGAATAATTCGCTTCTGATCCAGTGGCAGAAATCAGCTCGTCGAGCGTATTCCAAAGCTATAATGCTCCAAATTTGGGATTAGAGGTGTCGCATTCATTGTTGGCATTGTACGGCGCTCTTATGTCCAATAATGCACAATTTGTAGTTTTTTTTTCTATTTATTCGCCTTCTCCTAAAGTATGTTTCAAGTAATAAAGGTAGAAATATTCAAACAGCGATATTTCTACAGAGACGTTATGTTCCGATATCCGGCGTGTTGTCTACTTGTACTCCACTTGATCCGCGTCTGCATGGCTGTTTATATTTTTATAGAGTGGTGTATGAAAGCGAAATTAATGAGGCCTTTCTGAATTACTTCGAAATGAACTAATGGAGAACTTATAAGTTGGAAGCAGTGTGTCGAACAAAAAAAAAAAATACCAGTTCGTTTACTGTTTGGGTTTGGCGGAATTCATTTCATTCAGGCTGAGTTCCGCTTCGACCAAATCCCAACCCAAACCGGTTTGAGAACCGGTTCACATGCTTGAACCGGTTCGCGAACCGGTTCGGAGAGTTAAATTATTGGCGAAGTGCGAAAAAAATGTGTCGTCGTTTAAAGCAACCATAAAACCTAAATAGAAGTCTGGTTCATTTAAAACACTGCTTTTCCTAAGAAAAGTTGTGCAATTTTAAACACAACAGTAAGAGTAATGCCAGATAACAAGGAAAACAGTTGTAGAGACGATTTATGAGCTAGTTTCCCGACCTGCCCTTATGTGGTCCTTCAGACAATTTAAGCAACCACCAACTGTCAGGGCTGTCGGCGGGATATACTTTCTCCCGCTTTGTTTTTTATTGATATAGCACTCCTCTCTCTGCCTATCACCCTGAGCATAAAAGCCTGCGTACTGGCGCGTGACCTTCGTACATTAGCACAGGGCGCCCTTTCGTACCAGCGATGAACTTTTTTTCCCTAAGTTGCAGCCAAAAAAGAGAAATCCTATAGCAGCCGCGTAAATTCTATCTATAAATTCGGTTGTTTGTCCGCAGAGGATCATTTGTTAGCAGTCAACGTCTGAAGAATGTGAGCCAAAATATTTTAAAAAGTGAGCTTCATTGACGCTCAGTAACTCACTATTGCTCTAATCAATGGAATGGATTTTCAAGTTACTGTTGTCGATGATTGCGTCGACATGAATACGCCTCAGTTCCGGATGACCATCACCCCCGTTCCGTCCGCTACGTTGCGGTATCTTGTAACAGATGCGATTATAAACTGAAAGGGTGGTTGGACGAGTGAAGGACGATATTGAACTCTTATGTGAAGGTGCTCTTTAATTTGTTGACGACACTACCTCACCTCGGGAAGCAGAAGCAGCTGCAGCAGAGTACCGAGTTATACCAATCAGTGAACTGAATCTCCGAAAACAAAGCAGCCCTGAAGGAGACAAAACAGCAGAACAAGCGCAAAGTATCAACGGTGGGTAAATGTGATAGTGCGGGACCGGCCTGCCTTTATGCACGTGTCATGGACTTCTTTAGTGCCATTTTTTTATCGAATACGAAATGCGTAGTGCTTGCAAGGTTGGGGGATACAATTTGTTGTAAAAGGAGAAATTGCGTGCCATACGCTCAAAGTTTTCTGTGCTATATCTATTACCATTATTCGAATATGTCAAAAATTTTAAGTTGCTAACTCTACGCGTCCTAAAAATTGGCCGAGTATCTGCTACTTTGCGGCAAATGTCACCCAAATACCACGGTCTCCTGCCTCTTCTGTTACGTAACTGCATCCCCTCTCTATCTCGCCTCCTTCAACGTCGCTCCCCTCCTGTCTCGATCCTTCCGTAATAATCACAATGACGGCTTGCTGAATTCAATTCAAATTACCCACGTTCGCGCTGCTGCCCGGCCATTTGTTGGACCTTTTGTTACTGCTGCGAGCCGCGAGGCCAAGACTGTAGAACAAGCCCTCGTTGTATTTTGATTTAGGATATTGTTTGAACACGCTGTTTCTTGTTTAATATCGCAAAAATACGCCCAAGTATTTTTTACCTAGAACAACACTGAAAGTATCAGTTATGTTTTATTGTTTTGACTCAAATATCCTTAACGCTTGCTTTTTGCTGAACAAGTTTGACAAGTATGAAGCACTGGTCCAGCTTTATTAGTTTGAAAATTGTTTTGCGTATATATTCGTCTCTTTCAAGAGTTTTAACTTTTAGCCTGATGGCTCAATCAAGAAACGCACAGACTAATGTATAGACAATTTTTTGGCGTTTAAGTAGCCGAAAAAAAGCTATCGTCTATAAAATTGACTATTACACCAGGCACCACTGCGCTCGCTGCCTTCATGACACGTTTGAATATGCTGAAGGTTGGACAAAGGAAGAGATGTCTAGAGCAAAGTCTTCTTTTTGGCGTTTTGCACATTCGATGGACGAACGCAGCATAGAGGAGAAATATTTCGTGCGAAAACTCGGCCTGGAATAAATTAAAACCACGTTCTGGGCCTTTTCTGTGTCGTTTTCCCATGAGTCACACTTTTAAAAAAGTACTGACGCGTTTGATGCCCCGAAGCTTCTCGTGAGTTAAAACGCACACCGTAGATTGCAGGCCGGAAGAGAAATTTAGACCCTCTGCGGATCTTTAACGTGCGCCGAAATCTCGACACATGGAAGTCTTCGTTTTCTGTCATCGTCGGGAAAACTGCTGCCGGGTGCGTTGATTGAACACGCATCCTTGTAGTCAGCAGCCAAAGGCGCAGCCACCGGGCAGCTCTCGAGGAGTGCACTTGTCAAGTATTTACACTTTTCAGTGGTGCGACCTTTTTGCGACAAATTCAGAAATTCAACGGGATTGCACATTTCGGGTGTTGGACTTAGCCGTTGCGCAGTGCAGTAATACTAGAATGTACTATAAAACTTCTAGTACACTCTAGTAATACTGTGGCCCGCTTGTCTCTAAGCAGTCGCAGCGAGGGAAGGCCAAAGTAGATGTTTCATACCACCTGCAGGCTGCCGAGAGTGTTATATTTCGATCGCTCAGCCTTGCACTCTTCTCGCGCTAGCAGTACTAGCGTACAATTGCAGCAGTGGTTCACATACCTTTCCTCATCTTTTAATGACTAAAAAAGCGTTGATAGTGTTGTGACTAATACGGAAAAGAAAATACGTGAGAAGTTACGTAGTCTATGGGGCGTGAAAGAGAAAAGCCCCGAATGGCGTTGACCGCGCATTATCAGCAGTGGGTGGTCGATCCGTTTCGTCGTGAACCGGTAACCGTTATTTATTTTTTCGGTTCAGTTCCTGTTCGGGTTCAGCGTGCTCAAAAAATAACGGCTGTGGTTCGGGTTCAGTTCCGGGAGAAATACCGGTTTCGGTGGGTTCCGGTTCGACACCCTGTTTGGAATAAACAATAGTAATTGTGCACGTGTGAGATGAAATTTAAATAATCATTGTGGTTGCACGCATTAGATAAAAGTTAAATAATAATTGTGGTGGCGTATTAATAAAGCACAGACCATTTCGAAGACATTTTTCCAGCAAAAATCACCAGCCTGTAACGTAACGCCGGCCCGTCGAAAAGCTCGTCTGTGGCGGCACTTCAAACTCATGTAGAACCGGTAGCAAAACTTACACTCCTGTAGATGTCCCATGCACTTTGCCCATTGCTCGGCACGAAGCCATTGTCAGAGACTTCAAGCTCAGCGAAGACGGCGTAGTCACACATATTATTCGTGATTGGATCCTCAGCAAGGAGAGTCTCGCTGACCGTGCAGAAGACCACCTTCGGGCCGGGTGTGGTGCTTGTAACTGCAACAGCTATTTGAACGCAAATTTTCGGTGGTCGACATTGGAAAAAGTAGCACGGGCTTACTGAATTTCGCAGAAGTTTTACATTCATATATATTCCTCTGCGTCAAGCTGAGGGCATGTGCTATATTATTTATTTGAGTTTTGTACTTTCTGGAGAATCGCTAGGTGGCTCTTCCTTGCTCCATAGCCCAAAACTTCACGTCACGCCACATTCGCCATTATGCATACATCTGAAAAACAAACCTTTTGTGCCATTTCACAAGTTGTGGTGATCGAGATCGGGCCATTCTGCCTTAAGACATGAGAGTCTTAACTACTCGGCGACGACTTTTGTTTTCTTATTCTTTAAAAAAAATGAGAGTAAACACATCGTGACAACAAATTAGGTGTGTCTTCTCACTCATAAAAAAAGGTATAATAGTAGATTTTCTGTCCACGTATTTGCGTTTACGTTGAATCTCAGAAGGTGGTTTGTTGATGTTACATCAACAACTTTAAGTAGCACTACCGGAAACACGCGCGTTAGCTCTGCAAAGCTAACCCGTATGCTAACCCGTAAAAACAGAGCTAACATGGGTGACCCGTATCCCCCCTCCCCTCAGTATTGTTCAGATATGCAAGGCCAAAACCATGCAACTATATTGGCTAGAAAATGCGCCCCAGGTCAATATCCACCTGCGATCTCATTGCATGTTCCTTTGACCACGATTTGAACGCGAGAGTATACATTCTTCATTCAACGAAACTCTGACGTCCAGGGTGACAGAACGATGGTGCTAAATGTGGCCAAAGACGCCAAGAGAAGGAAGCATTACACTGGGTGAATTCACTTGTGCGATTGGTGCCCAGGGCCCACGGATTGCGATTCCAGCAGGCAACCCCCATACTACTGGGAAGCTTTGGTTCTAGCTCACCAAATGTAGACCTAGTGAAAAGGTTGCAACCTTCGAATTTAACACGTGGGTTCGAAGCATGTGTTGATGCCTACAGGAACGCTTTGAGCGTGTGTATTACACAAGTAGAAAAGGGTCATTACAAGGTTCACACGGGGGAAAACACGGACACAAGACAGAAAACGTAGGTCACTATCCCGCCCTGCGAAAATAAATATCCACCAAAGCTGCTGTAAACCACTACAAATGGTGATGGAGGCGGGTATAAAATGTTTCTCGTCGTCTCATCGGGCTTGCGTACGCGCTCGGCTAGTGTCACTAGATAACAGATCAGAGTTTCGGCGCTCTTTTCCCCTATTGTTCCGTGTCGCCGCCATGATCATTGGTGAGTTTGCATTACGGGGACATTTGTTTACACTACGAAGTTTTATGGGCACCGCAATTTTGTGGTTTATGCGTTTTAGTCGGTCAACTCTGCTAGTCCTATCGTGTCATCTCTGCCCTGCGGCTGAGAGCGACTGGTGTCGTTTCTTATGCGAATAAAAGAGAACGCGTGTAACAGAATTTCAGCAGCAGAAGTTTGTGCGAAAATTTTGTTTCGCTGCATCTTCGGTATAGTGTGGTTAACAGACGACCCGGTAGACATACACTGCTGCGGCTCGAACCCAAGCCTTCAGTGCCAGTACGCCGTACTTTTCATCAAGGCCACAGAGCCTGAACGGAGGGCCCGTTTTAGCAGGCGCTCAAAAGAATAGCGCGCGCAGTGACATCACACATGCCACGTGGGTGCTCTGTGCAGCGAAGCGTTTGGAATCACGCGACCCGGTCGAAGTTTACGGCGATGCCTTAGATGCCCCAACTCGCAACACTGACGCAGGACAAAATGACTGCCGTTGCTGACTTGCGTGCCTCGGCGGCGGTACTCTAATACCTTATATTGTAACACTGCGCTCGGCTTCTCTGGCGGAAACTGCTGTGTCCTGCCTAGCCTGACCGATCAGCTCGGCGTCTTGGGCGCTAAATGCTCTATTTATTGACACTGGTCCTGTCTAGCCATTTAAAACTAAGCTGTTGACATAATCTTTACCAGGAACACATTGGCGGCGTGGGGCCCCATTGTTCACAAGCGCCTTATCTTCCATAATGCGGTTTCGATGCTTGTTTTGTGCTTTTGTTAAACAAATGCTCAGCTCTATGCTATAGGCTTGTTAACCATGACGCACGCACTCGGCATCTTAGGCCTTGGCGCGTTGGCGTTATTGCCCACTAAGGTCGTCTGGCCATGGCGATGAAACCGTTGCTGTAAAAACGACGCAAAGCGAAAACGTTCAGGTAATGAGAGTACACAATCGCACTACCGGAAGCATACCGGAGTAATTTCAGAACTGCGATTGCGAATGCACAAAGGCACCTTTAGGCTAGTAGAGTATATATTCGGCTAAAGAGGGGGATTGGCCAACCCTGCAGTCGTAGTGACAGAGATAACAAAGAGACACAGTAAGAAAAGCATCGTGACGATGGTATTCAGAGGGCACAATTCCGCCAGTGGACATGTTTCTCGTGCCTGTTCTGTGACTAATACGATGGACTCTGAATCGTCTAAGTCAACGGCAGCTTAGACTTGGTCGTACGCCTCATGAAGAAATGCTAAGGAAAACAAAAATCCCACACGGAGAGTCAACAGGCAGTCGTCCGCTGCAGCTAAAACCCCCACCAATGTATGCCACCACGAGAATTAATTGCTCTGTGACAATACACAAAATAAACATTAAAAGAAAAAAAAAAGATTGAGGACGAAACCCGCACCATTACCACGGGAAGATAACATACCAAATATATACATCCATCTGATCGTGAAAGTATAGTTGCAGGCGGAGATTATATAATCTCTATGCGCTTACCATTAGCTAAGAGGATCCCGTCACTGAAATCAAATGTGGGGCGTACGCATTTGCAATTGTAAGGAACCCTAAGTGTGTGTCTGATTGTTTCACCAGTTTGCAAAGGACGACGTGAGCATACACGGCATAGAACATTATCATTCGCGACTAACCACAACCGCTTATCCATCACAGGAGGTCGGTATGCATCACCTTGGGGAGATAGCCTGCGAGTTTTTAAGTTCTTTGGCGTGGACTAGATGTGTTATCGTGAAATTGTAAAATAGAGATTTTTTGGGCGTGATTTTTTATATTGGCCCCGATTTTGCAACTTTTAGGTCAGTTTTGGGAAAACGCCTAACCAAACAGCAGAATCCTCGGTGAAAGCGTGGTTCTTTGTCGCTCCTTTCAAAAATATCGTTTTTCCGCATAAGCTGTCGTTCTCTTCACAGCGGACCGCAAACTTCTTACAGTTTATGTAGTGCAGCAGTACATTGCCCCTTGCATTGTACTTTCCCTAGCACTATTCACGGTCATTCTAATTATGAATGTGCAGCTATCTTTCCGGTTTGCATATCGTGATGACTGTTCGACGTCATTGTTCTCGTTCGCTTTAGGCTCTTTTTAGAAACTTAGGCCTGTCCTCTTTGGGCACTTGGCAATCTTTCGGATTTCTTGCAACACCGAAGACAGCGAAGAAGAGCTCTAAACATAGCTCACCGCCATCAAATATCACTCTGCACCGCTTTAACATATCACTCTATCGACAAGGGCGTGCGTACAGAGCGTTTTGTAGATTGACCTTTAAGTACGCTTTCAGACAACCTGTATATTATCCTAGCATTTGCAGCTCTGGAATCAAAGAACTAGAAGTGAAAAAACACGCTGTGTTATTTTAGTCAGTCTTGCATCCAAGTGGAAGTAACAAAAGACGCTGTATTATTTTAGTGAGTCTCGCATCTAACTGAGAGTGACAAAAGACGCTGTATTATTTTAGTCAGTCTTGCCTCCTACTTGAAGTGACAAAAGACGCTGTAT
Source organism: Haemaphysalis longicornis (assembly GCF_048455015.1). Classification (NCBI taxonomy): domain Eukaryota; kingdom Metazoa; phylum Arthropoda; class Arachnida; order Ixodida; family Ixodidae; genus Haemaphysalis; species Haemaphysalis longicornis. Next base: position 131,910,383 of record NW_027526361.1, read on the forward strand.
TATTTTAGTCAGTGTTGTATCCAACAGTTAGTGACCAAACACCTTGTCTTATTTTAGTCAGTCTTGCATCCAACTTGAAGGGGCAAAATGCTGTATTTTTAAGTCAGGGGTACACAACTCTGTTCAATTAAAAGAGATAAATCCGTCCAAAAGGTACATGGCTTCTCTAATTTTTAGAAACCGCCAAGACGGTCTGCCGAGGGAAGGTGACGGATTATTCATTTCACTGCAACTAACCATATCCTGAGAACAGATCCGGGAAGTGTGAGTGAAACTCCCTGCAAAAATGCACGTGAGCATTTCTACCTGAATACGGCCCGAACAAAAAGCACGTGCATTTAACCATTCTTTCTGCAATGAAGGATGCCAAAGCAACTGAAACCTTACTGGTTTTCGTGGCAGAAGAGGCAGTCCTTGTTGTAGCGCTGGTCACAGCAGTATTTGGTAGTGGTATGGTATCGAGTGTTGAAGAGTCGTCCTCTTCGACTGGAAACAACAACAAAAAAATAACACAGGAATTTTTCGAACGCCCTGTGTAAAGAGCGATATCAAACAGCGTCGCTTACAATTACTGCTACTAGCCATGCAAATATTTTTCTCTACAAAACACTTGTTCTTTATATACCATGTGTATAGTATAAGAACACTGCGGTTTTGCTATAATGGCGTTGCGTTGTGAGAAACTTTGCAATGGTAATCTGAAAATTAATACTGGCATAGCTCCCCTCTTCCCTCCACAGTCTAGCCTCCCTGAAGCTCCTTCACGTCGGTATGCTGAAAAATTGAATACGTTCTGTTGCCACTTTATTTCCTTCTAAACCCCCTGCACACACGGCAGTTGCGCAGACCTTCCGTATTACGTGAATGCCTTTTAAATAGCGCAATATTAGGAAAATCGGGCGAAATTCGCAGAACGGTACACTTATTCGTAATATTGTTATGTCCGTTTTCTTCATTGTAGTATTCTAAAGCCATATTTGCAATGAGTTGCCAAATACGATAGATTATTTTATTGCTTTATGTGTAACTTTATTTTCGCCAGTTATATACGTTTACACTATTAGGCTTTAAGTTTTTTTTATAATGATGTTTTCCGCACATGCAAAGCATCATGCAGGGTTTGTCCATTTCCACCAGTGTTACCAGTTATACCAGTTATACCAGTGTTACCAGTTCCATCAGTTATACGATGGTTTCCAGGTGTTTGAGCTGTGCGTGCACCAAGCTCGTAGACCAGAAAAGCTTGTAGCGGCGATACAGCTAACGGTAGTTACTACGCCGCACCTTCTTCACTCCCAACGTGCGTGTTGTCGGTGCTGGCCTCACTGCTACAGTGCACCCGCTGCACAGCCATCGTCGCGTGCCCACCTCATGGCTCCTCTGCACCCTTTACACTCGGCAACTGTGCGTCGTCTTGGTGCACTCTCTTGGGCGTGCACTGACATGCAGATATTATAACTCACAAACGCCTACAGCTCCGACGGTTAGCCAACTTCACAGAGTTGAATGGTGCTGACTTTTTATTGGTGTTTGCACCCTTCTTTCCGGTATTTATTTTTCTTTATTTGTGGGCGATATTTCTGGCGTTCATATCACTGATATTCTAAGTTCACTTCACATTTTTCCTGTGAATTAGCCTGCGCCTAATGCCCCTTGTTCTCGTTCCGGTAAAGCCCCTTTACTTTGCGCAGCTGCATGGCTCCAGCTCCGTACCGCTGGCCCCTCTTTTTCACAACTACTATTCCCCTCGCCACCACCAATGCCCTTTTCACAAGTTGCGCAAGGGGGTGATTACGGCGTTATCAGATGATTACGAAGAAACAACAGAATCGGGAATGGGAGTAAAAACGAATGAAAGCCGCTGATGCCGCCGAACATGTAGGCGCCGCCGTTGCCGCCGCCTCGCTGAGTACAGTCGGGATCAATTTGAAGGTTATCGCGGGAGCACCGACCGAGCGCGACGACAGCGCCTTAGCGTGACACTTTTTAGCATCAGCCACAACGAGATTATGCTAGGTTTGCTTCTCCCAAGGCGGTTCCAGGCAGTGCGCGCACTGCCGTCAAAAACGATAAAGGACACGCTCGTTTCTTTTTTTCTTTATCCTTTTCTCTTGCCATCGACATACTTCACACTGATACGCAACCTTTTCGGGGTAACTATGCCGGCATGCCGGGGCATTGTTGTGTAAAAAAATTGTAATTTGCTTCCGCAATGCCGCATTGCCGAGGTATCTTTGGTGTTATCAGGTTGCCGAGGAACAAAACGCGGATACGTCACCCAAAAAGGAATGAAGAAAAAAACTGCGGCAGTCGGTCTTTGCAGAAGGGGGTGAGCGAATTCTATGCAACAGCCAAGGGGTGAGGGAGGGCTGCATAATCTCATCTTCGCGAATGACAAAAGTGCCACGGAATGGCGCTCTGGTCTTGCTTGCTCGGTGCTCCCGTGATAACCTTCAAATTGAGCCTGACTGTACATTCAAATATTTCCCGATCGAAGAACAACTTGCCAGGTAGGAACGCCAGCATGAGCTCATACTTCAGCTGGAAAGACATTCCGAGCGTCATTTTTACCGTTGTACTTCACACCTAAGTATGCGCCCATCTCTGGTTACGGGCTTATGCGTGCAAGGGTTGGGGGAGAAGGATGAGGGTGTGCACGCAAAATTGGGCGTCATGCCGCTACTGGTGACATGCCCTTTGTGCTAGTGGGAGGTTTAAACTTGCAAGTCTTATGGCTGAATCGCCCTGTTAGCTGCCCTCCGTAATTGAGTGGTTTAGGTTTAGCTTGGTGTGTTACACTGTCAGTAAAATGCCTGCGAAGGGGGGGGGGAAATGGATGGCCACTTGATGGCCTCTAAAATAAAGCTTGACATCTTTCTGGTTGCAACTCCCTAATAAGCGGACGCATTTCGTTCGCATGGGGAAAGAAGTGCGGGAATTGAGGAAGCGTCGGGCCGAACGGAAGCGCAATGGGGCATGAAAACCGCGGAAAGCCGTTTCCGCCCCCATTTCTGCATTAAGGTTCCAGCACGTCGAGTAGCAGGTAATCCCTCCCGCACGAACAGCAACATGCCCTCCTGAAATGCCGACGTTAGCCAATATTGCTTGTTCAGCTTAAATGTCTTTCACAGCGACATTTTCGACGCTTTCTTTCAATTCTAAGCACGCGCACATAACCGGTTGCCGCTTTATCAGTGCAATGGTTACGGGTTGAGGGAGGAGGGGGCGTGCACGCGCAGCTATAGGTTTGATACCTTTACTGGTAACATTGGTTGCGCTGGCGGGAGGTTTAAATGTTTACGTGAAACGGCCCAGTGCGACCTGTTCGGTATCCTCAGTGGTCGAGCGGATTGCACTGATATGTTACACAGACAGTAGGATGCCTACGTCGTAGGATGGAAACAGACAGCTCCATGTTTGCCCTCTAGAATAACGCTCAGGTCATTCCAAGGTTCATTCAGCTCATTGGCAAAGAAGTGTGCCCTATGGTAAATTGCAAACAAACGTGTTTTGTTTCGTGCACTTCATGGGCTGCGTCCAAACTCGCAGGTCATTCTTTTCCACACAGTGGAAAGGTGCTAATGTTATTTATTTCGATTTTGTGTATTTTTGTTTTATTAACGTTCAAGCAATGCTGTCCATTTACGCAATTTTATAAAGATTGCATTGCGTAAGCTCTGTAAAACATGGATTTTTTGGAAAAATGCAGGCGTGGCATGGTTGGTTCCTTTTCCCGATTTTCTCAGCTTCAATACCACCGTCCTTTTGCGGTCTAGATTCATGATGGGCTTCTTTTTGTGAGCGAGATATATAAGATGCACGATTTTTCACTCTGCAAACTAAATTGTGGATTTTTTATTTTTGTACGTTTGTATGTTTTGCTTTTTTTCAAATTCACTTCCAGCAATCCTTTGCCCATTTGCCCCAGGGAAGGATTAAATTGTGTACCCAGTTGAACTTACTGCATCCGGTGGGGCTAATTGCAGGAGTTTGTACGATACAACGCGTAGAGTCAAGACAAAGTGAAGTTCCGGATAGCGTTATAAAACAAAAATCACCTGATGATAACTATACTCCCAATGCAAAATTTGTACGTAGCACGAACTCCAGTATTCTCGGTCACGGCGCTTATCTGCTGCGTATCAGGAAGTGATCGCGTGATCAGCGAACGGACGTCGGCACTCGCTATTATCCAGCAGCCGCCGAGCATATTGCTGAAAATGGACCTTGAAACGCCTGAGCCAATGTCACGTGGTTCGGATTAGCCACATACGGAGGAGGAGCGTCTACCGAAAGTGCGGGGGGAGGGCGCTCCTCGTCTGCGATTTTGTGAGGAGGAGGCAGTGAGACAAACCGAGCCGTGGCGACACGCCGGGAAATGACACCTTAGCAGCGCGCGCTGCCAAATCTAGATGGCGTTGGTGCTGCCCTCCTCCTAACCACACGGTGCCCCTCCGTTTTCTTTCTGCCTGGGGTGCCTATATTTCGCTGTCTGTGTTAGGCGGACGCCGCCGCCTCCGCCGCCGCGAAACACCTCTACAGGGCGCCAAAGCGCTGCGTGCTAAAAATGAACTGGTCTAATCATCGAACAGAAATTCACCACAGGGAATGTGTAGATTCATCCGTACATGTCCATTTCTCTATTTTATTCGTAAACGGAATCTACTCGAATATATTAGTTGACGAAAATTATGCGAAAACTTTGACGGGGTGACAGCCACGCCTAGCGGATGATTGAGCGAGGGTTACGTAACGGCTGCCAGACAGACGGCAGTACGACTTAATAACCCGATAAAGAAACTTCGCCGATTTGGTTTTGTTGCGTACAGCTGGTGTAGCTAGGCCTAAGAAAGAAACTGGAGCGGGGCGCGAAAATTCAGAATAAGTGGCTAATGCGTTGCGCTGCTGAGCACGAGGACGCGGGTTCGATCCCCGGGTGCGGCGGCCGCTTTTCTGATGGGGGCGAAAAGCAAAAAAACGCCCGTGTGTACGAGATTTCGGCGCACGTTAAAGATCCTCAGGTGGTCAAAATTAATCCAGGGCCCTCCACTACGGCGCGCCCCATCGCCTGCGTTGAGTCGGCGCGTTAAACCCTACAATAAATTAATAAATCAATCAAAAGTCGGAATAAAAAAACGGCGGCTAAAGCGAACAGCTTTGATCGAACGAATTCACTTAGGCTTATTTCCTCTTGGTTATACACGTCTCTAAACAGGCCGTGCGTATGAAAGCATGGGGTGGATCAGAGTTTTAAATGTTTACACTTTGGCGTCCTCAGACGTTTCTGCTAATGTGCAACGCATGCAGCCCTATTACCTAGTGCGTCATTCGTAATGCAGTTGATATGTTTTGAATTTGACCAACCCAATATAGGTGTAAAAAAATTCCTGGTATTTTTATTCACTGGCGGTATGAAGCGCATAATTATTGACGGTGTAGCTGAAAACGGATGGACATAAACTGTTTGTGAATGTCCAGGTGGCGGTTTTACTAAGGCTAATCATCATTCGAACGTACAGAGGTCAAAACTGTTAAATACAACGCGTGAACGGGTGGCTTTCGATACGTGCAGCGCAGCCTGCTGATAGCCACCGGCGGGACCAGCGAGATTAGGTGACGGCGCTGCGGCAGCTAGGCATGCGAAAGCTATAGCCGATGCTTCCTTGTTTTGGGGGGTGAGGTTCGACGCCGAAAGTCCCTTACCACGACCACCGCCAACGCATATATTAAAGATTATCTGACGCTGATAACCAGTGCAGTCTACACAACCTACCTTAGAATGGCTGTGCCCGACCCACATTCCTCTTTTTTGATATCGGAACCATACCAAAGGCGAAAACAAGACTTCACTGGTTATCAGCGTACGATAGCCCTTAATATAGGCTTTAACGGCGGTCGTGGTGAGGGACTTTCGGCGTCGAACCGTGCTCCCCAAAACACGGAAGCATCGGCAATAGCTCAGTCCTTCAATGCTTCTCTGGGCATGAAACTCCCGGCCAAGTTTCGTACGGGGACAAAGGCTACCGCGAGGGGCGCCACCGCAGATCGGAGGGCATCGGCCGGCCGCCGCTGCTCTGTAGCCAGACCGGCAGGCAGGAACGGAGTAGCAGCATGCTCGTTCGCACCAAATTTTTTCACCACTCACACAATGACAAGTTCATTTGAGCGGCCCACGACACGTAAAGCGAAAGCGCACTGCTGATAAGGCGGCGAGCGTCTGTTTTATCTTACTCCGTGGTCCGTTCCCTGCCAAACACGTTCTGACCACGCCCCCGGCTGCCCTCCGATCAACACCAGCGCCGCGGCGCGGCAGCATACGAAGCTCTCCCATAGCGTGGCGGCGAAGTTTCATGACCAGAAAAGCATTGAAGGACTCTGGCAATAGCTTTCACATGCCAAGCTGCGGCAGCGCCGTCGCCTAATCTCGCTGGTCACGCCGGTGGCCATCAGCAGGCTGCGCTGCACGTATCGAAGGCCACGCGTTCGCGCGTTGTTGTTATAAGTTTTGACGTGCCCAGGCGCAGACGTTTTCTTAACCGAATCTGCCGGCTTTGCGTATTAGTTCCTCCAATTATGCATGTTTGTGTAAATGCAGGGTTTTGCATGTATGAGGCTTTAGGAATACTTGGGAAAGAATTGTACAATATCTACACGACGCAAGGAGAGGTCACTCGGAAAGTTTCGTTTCATAGAATGGAGCAGAAAAATCATAAAAGCCGGCAAGTTAAATATCAAGTAAGGACGACGTGTTATAATAATCCTAAAAGAACACACGATCACTCAACAGCACCGAGGCAACGGTGAGGGGCCTTGAGGAAAGCGGGGGTCCAGCTATTCAAAATCATGCATACGTTGGAACGTTATTGAAGATAACAATGGGGAAACTTTGTATTTTATCTGTTAACATGTTTGTTGGTCAAAAGCCGCAGTGCTTGTTTCGTGAGGGAAAACGAATGCAAATGCACGTTAAGCTTCTTCTTCAATGGCTTTAAATTACGTGCTAAGGAAATGGCTGTGACATGACGTAGCCCTTACATACCGTCGAGTGCCTCTTTTACTCACCAGTCTTTTTAGCCAGGGTATCTGTAGAAGAAAAAGCGAAAACTTGAGATCTCCCAGAAGTTTGCTCTTAGAATAGGAAGTGCACGTTTCCTAAATAATGTTTTACTCATTTAAGGCATCGACCTTTCCTGCAATTTTCAATAAAGTGGGTTTGTATCGTTACCAGAAGCTCCTCTAAGCAAAACGATTTTCTGTGCCTTTCTTATTTTCAATTTAAGTTGCAATTAGACATTTATCATCATCATTAGTAATGTTTTGTGCATGGACAAAAGCAAGATATCGGCTTGACTGAGTCCATGCCCTCAACACGGCATACAGTGAGAGCTACAAAGGTCGGCGCTACGGCTGCTGTTATGATGGAGGCGAAAGGGGAAACTCCCGTGTGTTCGACATTTCGGCGCACGTTACAAATTCCCAGGGGGTAAAAATTAATCCGGAGCCCTCAACGACGGCAACCTCATAGCACAGGTGTAGCTTCACGGCGCTAAATACCGCAATCAATAAATGTAGGGATATCTTCTGCTGGGTGCATGGTATAATTGTTTGTACAACATTAAAGACGTAGAGCAGAGATGTGACAGCATATTTTTCCGAAATTGGAGGAAAGCATGTAAGCATTACACGATATAAACAAATTAAACACAGTTTCACACAGTCTGAAACCTGATAAAACAGCGGAGCTCCCGTTCTCCTGTGTCGGCTCGAACGTCAATGGTCGCTCACTCGAGAACAGCAGCTTGTTGCGACCGGGCGGGGGCACCCGATCTTTTCTCCGTGGCCTCCAACATACGATGGGTAGCGTGTAGGAAGCGAGCGGCCAGCCGGTGTTGCAGCCGTGAAGAAGTCCAGAGCAGTAGGGTAACGTAACTGTTTACTTCATAGCGAGAGGTGAGCCGAAGCCAAAAAAACGTACAATGCCCTGACGGGCGAGGTTACAATACAGGACTAGAGCAGAGCGACCGCATGGATTCGCTGCTCAGGCAGGAATGAATATCAGCGTTTGTGCTGCTTCTTTTATACCCAAAAAACGCCCCCAAGAGTAACACGCCACGAAATCATAGACACACACGCGCACAGTCTTTCCAAGATCGCGAGTCATCTTCGCCCCTTGTGGCGTCCGAGAGAGGGGGGAGAGTGTCCTTGAAAGGTGCCGGGGTCGCGCTATCAACTCTGATCGTGCCGATAGCGAAACGTCTGAGCCGGGAAGGTCAAGGCGACGCGCAGGTGCCTGAAGGGTGTGGCGCTGGCAGCTTCCGGAATCACGTTGCCAAGCGAGGTGACTGACCCGGCATGTCGAGACACGAAAGTACGATTCACCGACACGTGGGCGCACATGGTCGATTCCCACGTGGTCGCTGATGCGGAAAAACACGTGTTGCTGGGTGATTCGTAACAGCTTCTCCGCCGGGGGTCCGAGATCCCGATGGATAAGGGTCTTCAACCGTTGTCCGGAGGGATACTTTCGCAGTGAAGTGCTCAGCAGACGCTCGACTCCAGGCCTGGGCTGTACGACACCGTGCTGGAGCTTCACATGGCCGATCACTGGACGAGTAGTGGCTTCCCAAGAACGTCTCTGGATTGGTCAGGCAAGCAACAGAACAACACAGCAAGACACAACCGCATCGCCGGCAAGTGCGAAGACAAATCCCCACTGAAGATCTACCAGGCTTTTAGATGCGAAAAAATACGCTGATAACTAACTACACTAGTTATAGTTTTAGCCCAGCAGTACTTTAGACAAGTGCACAAACTTGAAAGGTGACATTTCGCGTGATTGGAAATGTCCCACACACACACAAAAAACGTAATCATAAAGGCGAAACCTGCTTCAGGAAAAACAAAGAAATTTGAGAAAGTCAGGCGTCAACAGGACATTTCTCGCGCCGAGAGCTGCGATTTGAGCTCTCGTCAATTCCCCAAGCTTTTCCCTTTCTGTACCGCACTTTAGTTGCAGCCGTTCTCTCAACGCTGCTGTGACCGTGTGAAACGACACCGGTCGTTTTCTTCGACAAAGGTTGAGCGCGCGGAGGAGCGAGCGGGATTTTCCCCCGTTCATACGTTAGGCGTGCACTGCTTCTAGGCGGCGTTCCCTCGACGCGGTGCGAGCTCAAAACTTTGCTCGCACTGAAACACGCGCCACAATTACGCGCTGAAGTTTTTGCTACCTCCTCGTTGCTCGCCTTTTTACGAACGCGTTTGGCAAACGAACCTCTGAACGCGTTTACGTTCACTCCTCTAGGCTGGTCGGTTCCAGACTTCGGTTCAGCCACAGGCGACACCGGAACCTTAACTAGCTCAGCTAATGTTGGCCTATCGACGGGAGCATCCGCTGGGAGTGAAACGGGCACGACGAGCCCATTAGACACCTTGGAGTTCCCAACAGTCACTACCTCGTCGTCCCTCGCGCTTTCAGCGACAACCTCGGCGCGCAAAGACCGAAGCGTGTTTCCGTTCTCCTTTCTTCCTGCTAGAACCACACTACACCTAGGCTGCCCTGTCTCAAAAGACGGCTCAGTTGCCCGCGAACTGCTCGCGTTCGGGTCGACAGCCGTTTTCAGGGATTCCAGTGATCTAGCGCACTTTGAACATGGCGACGAAACATCTCCACTCACCGTAGGGGCCTTACACACAGTGTACTTACGCTGCCCTCCGTCGTGAGTCTCCAGAAATGCCAAATCATCGCTTTCTGTCTGAGTTTCGCCATTCCTCACAGAGGCGGCGCTCTTCGCAGCGAGCCCAGCTGGTTCTTTCCTCGGCAGTTTCGCAAAATTGTACCCCTTTTCCCTTAACAGCTGATCCGACTTGTTAGAGAATAGATACCTGTACTCGGGAAGTAGTTGTGGGGATACTGCTGCCTGCGTCACAAGTTCACCAAACGGACCTCCGATGCTGACCTTAGCAATCGGCAGACGAACGTTTCGTGCACCTACGGCTGGCTTCACCCAAACACACTGCCCAGTTAGCTGATCCGGTTCAACGTACGAAGGGTGGACCATGTCTACCGTCGCCGCGGAGTCACGAAGAACTCGGCACGGTTTACCATTGACGACTAGCTCCCGTACGTACGGCTCTAGAAACTGCCTGCTGTCCTCACTCTGATCTAGTACGTGAAAGACTAGTTTTCCCTTCTTACAACTGGCAGCAAAATGTCCCGTCTCGCCGCAGTTGTAACATGCAGCCTGTCTGCGCGCTTCGAAAGCTTTCTTTCTGCGCTGCTCCGCAGCGTCTGCTGCTCTCTCTTCGTTATCGTGGCCAGTTTCTCTATCCACGAGAACGACTTCGCTTGCTCCACCGTCTACCTGGGGAGCTCTGCCTTTCGGCCCTGACTTATCAGACCTCGGCCTGAACTCTTTCTTGCCGTCTGTCGGCCCCTGCGCACCTCGACGTGCGACGAACTCGTCGGCTAGCTGAGCTGCCTGATCCACAGTTTTTACCCCTGGCCTATCTTGCACCCAGAGTCTTAGGTTCTCTGGTAGACGGCGGTAAAACTGCTCAAGACCGAAGCACTCAACTACTTTGTCGTGCTCTCCGAAAGCTTCTGCCTCTTTGAGCCACTCTTCCATATTGGCCTTAAGCTTGTAGGCGAACTCCGAGTACGACTCGCCTCTAGCTTTCTCGGCTTCCCGGAACTTCTGGCGAAACGCCTCTGCTGACAGCCTGTACTTACGCAGGAGGCTCGACTTGACTTTTTGGTAGTCCTCTGCTTCCTCCTTTGGCAAGCGGGCCATCACGTCGGATGCCTCACCTGGCAAAAGCGTAAGCAGCTTTTGCGGCCATGAGTCTCGGCTAAACTGGGCCCTCTCACACGTACGCTCGAAGTTGACCAAAAAAAGACCGATGTCTTCTCCTACCTTGTAGGGTCGCATTAGGTCGCACATTCGCAACGTAGGTCGCTCAGTCGCCGCAGACTGCACGCTGCTGCCACTCTGATGTCTAGGTCGAGACGCCTCGACGTCTAAACGCTTCATTTCCCGCTCATGCTGTCGCTCCCGTTCCTTCTCCTCGCGTTCCTGTTCTGCGTTCTGCCTCTCGAGCTCCTGTTCTCGCTTTTTCTCCTCGCGTTCCTCACGCTGGCGCTCAGCCTCTGCAGCCTGACGTTTAGCGGTCTCCCTGTCATTGATCAGCTCAATGCACTCGGACAGCTCGTCATCGTCAGCCCCAACAGCGAGTATAGCCTCTATCAGCTCTGGCTTTCTCAGCGCGTCCGTAACATCCAAGCGCAACTCTTTTGCAAGCTCCAACAACTGCGGTTTTTTCAACGCTTTCAAATTCATGGCCGGTCTAGAGTACTGCTTTCCCACTGTTCCCAAAAATGTTTTGCGCGAATAACCCACGCGACAAAAACAGACGCCCTACCAGCTATCCTCAGAAGCCTGGTAAAACTCAGTGAAGAAAAGTCCCGCACTCACCCTTGACCGCCGTGAATTCTGCGAAGTCCGAAGCCGCCTTGACGTCCGTGGTGTTGGGTCTCGCACCGCTGGCTCCAGGTGTCACGAAGTTGTCATCCCACCGCTGCCAACCAGTTGTTGCGACCGGGCGGGGGCACCCGATCTTTTCTCCGTGGCCTCCAACATACGATGGGTAGCGTGTAGGAAGCGAGCGGCCAGCCGGTGTTGCAGCCGTGAAGAAGTCCAGAGCAGTAGGGTAACGTAACTGTTTACTTCATAGCGAGAGGTGAGCCGAAGCCAAAAAAACGTACAATGCCCTGACGGGCGAGGTTACAATACAGGACTAGAGCAGAGCGACCGCATGGATTCGCTGCTCAGGCAGGAATGAATATCAGCGTTTGTGCTGCTTCTTTTATACCCAAAAAACGCCCCCAAGAGTAACACGCCACGAAATCATAGACACACACGCGCACAGTCTTTCCAAGATCGCGAGTCATCTTCGCCCCTTGTGGCGTCCGAGAGAGGGGGGAGAGTGTCCTTGAAAGGTGCCGGGGTCGCGCTATCAACTCTGATCGTGCCGATAGCGAAACGTCTGAGCCGGGAAGGTCAAGGCGACGCGCAGGTGCCTGAAGGGTGTGGCGCTGGCAGCTTCCGGAATCACGTTGCCAAGCGAGGTGACTGACCCGGCATGTCGAGACACGAAAGTACGATTCACCGACACGTGGGCGCACATGGTCGATTCCCACGTGGTCGCTGATGCGGAAAAACACGTGTTGCTGGGTGATTCGTAACAAGCTCTATTGAGGGAAATTTTGCACTTCGCGCAAACTAATCGGCAGCTAAACATCAGTGGCGGGAGGATCCCTGTCCTCTTCCTACCCTAGAGGAACGAAGACTCGAACGTCAATGATCGCTCACCCGAGAACAGCAGCTCCATTGACACAAAGTTTGCACTTCGCGCAAGCTAATCGGCAGCTAAACATCAGTGACGGGAGGGTCCCTGCCCTCTTCCTACCCTAGAGGAACGGACTTGAACGTCAAATGTCGCTCACCCGAGAACAGCAGCTCCATTGACGCAAATTTTGCACTTCGCGCAAACTAATCGGCAGCTAAACATCAGTGACGGGAGGATCCCGGCCCTCTTCGAACCCTAGAGGGAGGGAGAGGAACCCGCTTCTGTGAGGCCCCTGCACCCTCTATCGGTGGGTCTCAGACATTCTCAGACTGTTTTGTGCGTTGGAAAGGTAGGAAATAAAACCTGTCGACAGATCCCAGGAGCGTTGAGATACTTACGCAGCATTATGCCGGCGAACACGACGCAACACATGACCACGGTCAGGCACATGAAGCTCATCTTCACCATTCGCGTGCTCATAATTCTGAAAAACGATGAGCGAGTGCCGAAGATTAGAAAATTTGGCCCACAAACATAGGAAGTTCAATTATCCCTGTTTCGCGTTCTGTATCGAATTTTGTCTCAGAGCCGTCTTTGTGCTGTTTAGAAAGACTTTTCAGTAACACCCTTCTCCACATTTTCTGGATACACCCTAATTCTCTAAAAACATGTGTTGCATAGGTGTGATTAGGGTGTGGGTGGTGGGGGGGGGGGGTGGTTGCACCTTTTTTCTTTGTTTCAACACTTCTTTGATTATGGGTGTAATTACACCTACACTGAACAATCTGAATTTTTGCTGTGTGTTAAAAGAGAGTTCAGTTGTAAATAAATGATGCCCATTGATATTGTTCGAAACACCGTGAGGTCGAAAGCATCACCCCGCTAGTAGAAAATGTTGAAGTCCACCCTCGTAGACCCTCATTTCGAAGCAGTACGGGTCTATACATACAGTATCTGGGTTAAATTAGAGTTAAAGGAGCCATGAAGACAAAATACAACTTTGTTTTACTCGAAAGATTTCGTGTTTTACAGCGTCCCCAGCACTTGCGTGGCAGCAAATTATGCCGTATTCACTGATAAATTAATCAATTTTGGTTAAAATATTGATTCTCCCGCCAAATCGTTTGTTTTGGTGACGTCTGCAATGGAGTCATAACGGCGCGTATACAAACAAACTTCCACTGCGCCATTCGGTTCTGAAGCCTTGCTGCCGTCAGACCTCCCAGATGGCGCTAGCATACGCAGCCCTCCACCGTTGCTTTGTTTTTGACCGTATTTACACCTGGCTTGTTTTTGTTACGGTAGAAAGTAATCGCTTCGGGAAACCTGGGGTATGCTTGACAAACAGGGTCACGTAAAGCAACGTCACTCACGCCAATCGACCAGCGTCGTGTAAAACAACTCCGAAGCGCCGGACTGCTGTGCAGCTAAAACAAGTGCTCATAGTGCGCCCGGTACCAAGAGCAGTGCTCGTAGGTACTTCTATGTTTACGTGTATTTTCGTAACTTTTGCTGTTTCCCGTACAATTCTTACTGCTGTAAAATGGACATGCATTACATTTAGGCGCAAATAGCTCGTTCGGCAAGCTTATAAGCTCTGCCTAATTAGCGTTAGCTTTTGGCGGCCTCCTCGAATCGCAGAGCAGGCTGGTATGACATCATAGGTTCTGTTGCGGGAAATCAGCTGGTGGGTCGCATAGCCATTCCATTTTTCCCTAATTACTTGGCTTATTTGAGTGCAGTTTACCATAAAAGTATGATTCTAACGAGGCAATCTTTTGAATGAACCAAACATGTGTTTTGTGTTAAGGTAGTAAAAGTTGCTACAAGGTAATTCTAAAACGCACCAATCAGTGTTTTCTTGGCCTTGTTACTACTGATGAGGCTACAAATTGTCGCAAAGTAAGTATAGTAATACGATCATTGCACAGTCTATTGTTCGCTCGTATCAGAAGTCTTTGAAATGCACTGAAAAATGAGTACTTTCAGCAAACACACTAAACGTTTTGCATACTAATCTTCTTAAAAAGCTGTGAGGACCATTGTAGGGTGATAACACCTGGGTTTTTTTTTGTGCCAACCCTTTTTTGCACATAGAAAAGGGTGGTCAAAAAATGAACGCACTTCTTCGAAGTTGTTGAAGCAGTGTGCAAAATTCCACAATTTATTGAACATAACTACAGCACTTTTTTCTCTGCGCAGGGGCCCTTGCAATTCGGCACGCTGACCTGCATATGCTGACATTAAAATGCATAATTACAAAATTAGCCCAAAAATATTTTGTTTGCTGCAAGCCGACCGACTCTAGCAAATGAATTTCCCCGGGTTGTTTTAAAAGAAAGAAGAACCAAAGTACTCGTAGGCTAAGTATATGCTCGCTCTCCCAGTGGATCTTGTGGGTTTTCTTGCTCAATTCATTTGCTCCCTAAGTGTGAATTGTGCGTGTTGGATGTGCCCATGTCGTGCTGCGCGCTTACCCGATCCACATTACCACGCGTATGCAGCTGCGCTGCCCACACTATTATTATAGGGTATTAAGGAGCCTCAAACCTTTATTAGGGGGCGTTCCTTAGCAGGGCCTTTTTTCTTCCTTACACCTTCCATTAGTCAAAACACCTTTAAAGATGTGCCATGGGACGGAATCTTTGCCTTCTTTTTGCCCAGAAAAAGGTGCCGAAAAGTGTATTGTGTAAAGAACAAAAGGAATGCTCCGTTCAAGAAAATGCGTTACCTTCATGGCACAGGTGGTTAATGCCGAAAAGCGCCTCGTTCAAACCCGAGAAATATTAATATATCAGGATTATGAAGCTCAAAAAAAGTTATAGAAAGTTGCTGGTCTTCAAGATTGGGCAGGAACTTGGGACCCCTGCTAACGTTTTACTGACACGAAATGACATCGAGGCCTCTCACCGAGTTTCTTCTAAAGTTAAACCTAAATGCATTGTACAGTACACTCGGTGGCAGAAGAGGGACGTCCTTTTTGATAAGGCTCTTGAAAACGGCAATTGAACCACAAATAGTTGATAAACTGCTTTTTGTGGTGTTTAATGCACTGAAGCTACTACTGGGCTTCGAGGGATGCCGTATTGGGGGCTAGGTATTAATATAAACACCTGCGGTTGTTTAGCGTGCGGCAGAGTCTCAGCTTCACTTTTCGCCTGTATCAGAACTTCAGAAACTCTTCAAACTCGCTTTTGTACGTCTACGACCGCTTATTGTCAGTTCTGTAACGTTTTCTTGGCATGGCTGTCGCTAACCGAAACCCGTAAACAGCTGGCCCACATTTTTTCACTTTGTTGGCCGGGATTGCATGTCACGAAAAAACCCTTGATTTATCAGAAGTACAGCCCAGCTTTAATCAACCCCTCTGCACTTCAACTGCATGCATATTACTTTGCAGTAACCTAGAAATATGCATAATGATGTGGTAATTTATGTTGCGCGCTTTTTTACTGCGATCAACTTCACGAATACCTGTTTTGAATGCGAACAAAATTCATTTGCTTTGGCCAATAAAAATCATGTCATATGAATGCTACAAAGCAGCCGGGGGTGAGAACACAGCATGGTGATGTCGAATAGAAGTGAATGTGAATAAATTTCGGATTTTGTTTCCTTGCACCTGACTATGAAGTTGTTAATCGTGTAATATTCGTGGATTGGTTATTATTGTTACATGGATCGTCCACCTGATAGATATACTTCGAATCTTGTTCCGTGTTGCATTATTTTCTCGAGTATGTTGCTTTTCATAGGAACAAAATAATCCTGGGTGACGACCTTCATATTAACATGCTCCTTGACAGCCCCATATTAACAGAGTTTGAAACATTACACTTTCACAGCTGCCAATGCGACATAGCACTTGGCCCCAAATGACCGCAAACATGCAAACCATTCTTGACCTTTTTGCAACATATGTGTAAGCCTTTGAGTGAATTTTATTCCTCCTTTTCTTGATTCTAGAAAACATTTACTTGCGTGTGGCCTTACAGTTTTTTGGTACACCATCCACATTTATAGGCAACAGTGTGTCGTTGAATTTAAGGAATTTAAGTTAAGGAATTTAAGTTAAGGAATTTAAATCCACCCTCTCTTGATTGTAAAGACGTTTCGCCTTCGTTTAGCGATATATTTTCTTTGATAAAGATGTACCATCAACGGTGCACCATCACAGAAAGCACAAGAAAACCCTGGCATTGTGTATCACGGCCCTGCATTTGGTGTCGCAGAACGCATGCACTTTGAAACTTAGAATAAGGGAATGTTTTATTAAGGTTACAGTTTATCAGAGGCTTCAACTCTTTTAATAAAATCTAATTAATGTATCTACAGTTCTCAGAGCCTAGAGGTCTGTCAAATCTAAAAATAATTATGAAATTCCTTAGGCAAACACCGACATGTCATTACGCTTGCTTGTTTGAGGAAAGAAAAATTGCGGTGCGAGGTATGTACAATGTATGGGAGTCAACCACAAATCCAATCAACGAGAGTTTTTACTATGGTACTTACTGTTGTTTGTCTTTTTGCATTGTTGAAAAAAAGAGAATAAGCCATATTAGCCAAAACAATGAGCCACGAAATTCACTCTATTGTTCCTGCCAGTCTTATTTTATAAATAAACACATTTGTTGACACGGCTGTCGCACAAGAAACTTACCGCCGTACGAAGAAAACCACGAAGGAGTTGCGCCTGCCGAAATAACAAGAAAACGGTGTTTTATTAGCCCTAGAAACGTAAATGATCGGTATACACATTCCAGGTCACAAGACTCAATTTGTACCCCAAATACGATGTTAGCAATTATTTCTCTACTGAGACTCCCACTGAAAGAAGAAAATATATAATTATAAGACCACAATCATGTATTATATATCACTGCTGCTTTCTTGCGAAACTCGGGGAATCGTATTAGCAAATTCTATTCTTGCCTAATGTCATACAGCTTCGTGCTGCGAGATATCGTTACTAAAAGCGAGCTGAGAGAATCAGTAAGCCGGCATGGAGGCACCTTGAGTGAATGTCATTAACGTATTTTAAACCTTAAGCCTTTTTTCTGGCTTCTTCCGACTTTCTGGGCACTGCTGGTGTTGCTGTGGTCATGCCCCTACGCAGGTTTGTTCCAGCACCAAACAGCGCACATTTCCGCGTCTCACTGCCCCTCGCGGTCGCAGCCGCAACGTTTCAATAAGACTGGCACGCACCTCGCAGTCAGCAGAAGACAGAGATTCAAATACGACGCAAACGGAAATAAGTCATTGATAAGTATTTTTAGGTTTGGATTCAAATAATGCAAAAAGACTTTGGTTGCCGGAGGAGTTTTCATTGTCTCGAAGAGGATCTCCACCATAGAGCCAAACGATGCGGACGTGGCTCCACCAGGCCGGCTCCACCGAGTACGGCTTCTCAGATGCACCAAGGGGATACAAGATCACGAAACGAATATCAGTCGACAGACATTCTCATGACGATCACCGGGAGACCGAATTTTCCCAAGGCACGCCATTATTTCTCATTTTACATACCCGGGAAGTTTCGAAGCGGTGGCCGCCATCGTAACCCTAAATCAAGAGTTAGCCGGAACGCCGCGGTTAAGCAATGGCCTCCTTGAACCGTGATGCCAAGATGAGCGTGCAAGTCGAAAGAGAAGAAATTTCCCTCAGAAATTGTCCAAGACAGAGGCTGGAAGCTTGCGGGCAAACTTGTGCCGAGACGCCGACAGCGCAAACCAAGCTCGAAGCCTGCTGGCGCAAATACCCCGGCCAAGAAAGCAGCGAAAAAAATTAAGAGCGTCAAGGCATCGATAATTAAAGCTGGAAGAATGCCAGCTTTACCGCAGGAAGAAATCAAGATTGTCATATGGCCGACTGGTGGCATCGAAATTACCGCGCAAGGGGCCACGGAAGTCATCATGGCGATCCTATTAGCGGCCGGTTTCAACAACAACGAAGACAGAAAGAACATCCTGTGCCCGAATATTCAACATAACATCATCGTGATTAATAGATCCAAAGAAGAAAACGCCGTACACTACCAATGCCTCGAAGAGATAAACGTTCTAGGCAAGCTACACGAAGTCCGCCCCTACTGCGCCACCCCACACGACACTGTCAAGAGTGTACCAACCAGGATAAGCCCAACAGAAATTGACGCCATGGTTATAAATGTGAAAAAACCAGCGGCTGCGGCAACAAAAAGAATCCGCAGCACCACAACGGTCATCGTAGCCTTCGAGGGCTCGTAAGTCCCCAACGTCATCAGATTCGGGACTGTACTCCTCCCGTGCCACCTGTGCAAGAAACAAATCAGGGTTTGTGACCAATGCGGACACATCGGACACCGCAAAGACGTATGCCCTACGCCAACCTCCCGCGCATGCGTAGGATGCCGATTTCAAAACAGTGAGCAGATTCACCAATGCACACCCAAGTGCAAGCTCTGCGGTGGCGCACACCCAGTCTCCGACAGAGAGTTTAAGGCGAGATACAAGACCCCGTGCATTTTACACACAAGGCAATGGGGGCTATGAAAGCTGGAGCGTGAGCGCGAATTTAGGCGCTCGGAAAGCCAGCTGCGCACAAGTCAAGAACGCCTTGCAGGTACCGCTCCCAGTCCAGAGAGAGCGAACAGAGAGAGAGAGAGAGAGAGAGAGAGAGAGAGAGAGAGAGAGAGAGAGAGAGAGAGAGAGAGAGAGAGAGAGAGAGAGAGAGAGAGAGAGAGAGAGAGAGAGAGAGAGAGAGAGAGAGAGAGAGAGAGAGAGAGAGAGAGAGAGAAACAAGATTATTTATTTAGAACAAAATGCGGTTGAGGCAACCCGACTACAGGTTGTCTTTAGTGAATGCTGAACTCAGCTCTAGGGCGTTTTTTATGTACCGCACTAGGGCTAGCGGTTCCTCAAAACTGTAGGTGAGAGTCAGCCAGGTTGGGTCAATGCTATATGGCAGCTGCGTCAGTGTGCGTAAGTCAGAAATGCTGGGAATATTGTAAGTAGATTCGCATGGGACATGTTGCTGATTGGGATATCCACCACAGTGTAGCAAACAGAGGAAGCACAGCTGCAGCGCCGATTACTCCAAGTCCAGGCGTTCGTATCACCTAAAGGACAGAGTGAGCTGGGCCGACAAGCACTAGGGGCGATGAAAGGGAGGTCAACCGGCACCCGGAAAGAAGTTTAGCGAGCGAACAACAAACTATATGAGCCAATCAAAGAACGCACAAAACAAAACGCCGCCATGAATAGAGAGAATGCAGTTATGAAATCCACCATCCAGGAACTGAACGGAAAGCTGGAAGAGAAAAAGCAACTGCAAACAAGACAAAAGAGCGCGAGCACCGGGGTGCCAGTCAGATCAGCGAGAACGTCCCAGAACCGGCTCCTAAGAAGCTGGCGGTCGAGAGAAGCAAGGCTAAGTACGGAGACGAAGACAGCATTGCGAGGCTCGTGGTAATAATGATGGTCATGACGATCGCCATAGAGTCTATTCAAATCACCCTCGCGTAACATAACAGGTTCATTGTTTTTGAAAGAAACGTACAACTATTCATGAGTACAACTAATCTTCGCTGAATTACAGTGGGGTAAAGAAGTGCAACCGAACGAATTCCACCTGGGACAAACATGGCTGCCGGGACAACAAGCCTATTATGGTGCAGCAGAACTGTAGTGGTTTCAAGAAAAGTGACAAACACCCCAGCAGCACATCGAGCAAGTCGGCAAGAAACCCGACTGCTACTACAAGAGTCCCTCACGACCACACCATTTCTCCCAGAAACAGGATGCATGCGGCCCCTGTAAGCGGCAGAGGAGTATGCACCCTGGCGAGGAAGGGACTAACCTTCGTTGAACAAGAACTCAAGAACGTCGGCGTCGAGCACATGCTCACGGAAGTCGTTCCGACGAAACACAGAAAGCACAACATTTTGGTCCTAAACTTGTACAACAACACATCGCAGAGGCAACACATACTTAAACATGTCCTACACAAAGCGAGCGAAGCTGCCGGCAAGCACGTAGAACTCGCTTGCGGGGAACTCAACGAAATGAACTCCTCATAGGGTTACGACACAAGAGTAACATCAAGGGGAGGAAACAACCGCTGTATGCAAGCGAGATAGACTACACGCTATTCACAGACCCTGCTCATCCAACTAGAATTGGGTACTCTGTGTCCAGAGACACCCCCCCCCCCCCGGACCTCGCTTTTGTGAAAAACGACGAGACGCCCACAATCCCCTGGCGAAACACCGTGGGCGACCGCAGCAGTGATGACACGCTCGTGAAAGTTACCATACCCACCCGATGCCGCGTCGACAACAGAAAGAAGTACATCTGGATCAACTGAAATGCTTTCAGAGAAGCCAAGGCACAAAAAAGGGAGACAAAGAAGAAATAGACGACATAGAAGAATGTTCTAACAAGTTAACTCCGGATACGCGCATCGCAATCAAGAAAATCGAGACCGAAGTCCATGTCGACAGGATGGACAGCTAGCTAGCCCACCTTATAGAAGCCAAGAAACCCATACCAAACGGGTGGAAGAAACGGCGGCTTAAACGAAAACAACTAAAGAAGGGGGTGAACGTCCTGGCAGAACCTTCAAAGAGCACTGTCGCACGCTCTGCCCGCAACAGTGGAACGACCTGTAACGGCTCTGATGGCTAGATGCACAGCGGTTCGACCAGGAACCTGCCCAAACACCTGCTTGATGATACCAAGACCAAATCACATAAAAGGAATCGCTTGCAAAACGTCTGCACAAGGAGGTCGCCAGGCACGGAGCCGAAAATGTACAGCGCCGGCTGCGGAACAAATACACCCCGATAACGCCAACCGACAGCCACGGAACATACCAACGCGAATCCAATGCACGCTTTGGCAGAGACATCGGCGTTGAGGATATCCGGACGGCACGAGCGCTACAACAGAGCGGCACCCGCCGCGACGTCATCTAGAACAATGCTATCAAGAACCCTGACGATAAATGATAAATTCAATAAGAGCCTACAAGTGCTGGAAGAGCGGCGTCGTGCCGAAGAAGTGTAAAAAGGGAAAGAACGTAATAATCCCCAATCCAGGTAAGCCACCGAGCACGGACAACCTCCGCCCGATCTCGCTCACATCGTGCGTGGGAAAGGGGCTGGAGTGCGTCGTGCTCAACAGATGGCAAGAGTATTCGAAAGAAAAGAACTATACCCAGATACAATCATCAGCTTCAGAGAACACCTCAGCACTCAGGACGCCATGATTCAAATAAAACAACAGGTCATTGACGGAGACTCCAGGGATACCAAGGCAATACTTGATCTCGATCTGCAGAGTGCCTTCGATGAAGTCAAGCACTTGGAAATCCTGAGGCAGATATCCCGGCTCAACATGAACGAAAGGACGTGTAACTACGTCAAGGAGTTTCTCTGGAACATAACAGCCCAGCTTAGAGCGGGTTACCCAAACATGGACGAGGAGAACCTTGGCAACACGCGCACACCGCACGGCTCAGTCATTTAACCGATGATATTCAATCTCGTGATGATGCAACTCGCAAAGAAACTCAATCAGATCGAAAAAAGCAAGCACAACCTACCCGGACGACATCCGCTGTAGGTTTTTAGGGGTGGCGACGCCACGTAGAAGAAACGCTACAAACAGCTGTCGTGGCGATTGTAGACTGCCTCGAGAGCACGGGTTTTCAGTGCTCCTAAACTAAGTCCAAACTCCTGCTGTGCCGCCTGAGCAACAGTACCACAGGAAACGAACGCGGAGGGGTCACGAGAAAATCCACATCAGATCCGAAGCCGGGACGCTGATCCCGATGGTAGACAGAATACGTCCTCGGGATGAACATCAGGGACAACGAAGAAAACGGAGACCCCGTCACTTGCCTCATCGGCAAAACAGCAAATGCAACGAGACTTCTGAAAAGAGTCACGAAGAGAAGAAGTAGCATGAGAGAGGAAAGCCTCGCCAGACTATTTCAATCATTTGTGGCCTGCCACGTTGCGTACGTGGCGGCCTTTCACAAAGGGAAGAGGAGCGAGACTAGCAAGATCGACAAAATTCTACCGAGACCTTACAAGACGGCCCTGGGACTGACGGAAACCACCAACACGAACCGGCTACTGTAACTGGGGTCCACAATACGCTGAACAAAATAGCCGAAGCACAGCGAACAGCCCAGATCGAAAGACTGTCTATCACTAAAGCGGACAAAAAATCGTAGACAGACTCCGTATAGCACACCCCGAACAACCAGGCACTAAGAGCCCGTACCCGACAAAATAAGACGCGGCTACCGATTTGGTCCTATCTTTAAGAACGTGCACCCGGAATACCACCGAGGAAGAAGAAAGGCGACAGTCAAGGCACTCACAGTCCTGCATGCCGGCGGTGAGGGCGTTAGATACGTGAACCGAACACGCCGGCTGCAACGCCTTCGGTGCAGCGGTAGTCGACGCCAACGGGAACACTCGAGTGGTTGCCAGCCCTCTAAGCACTCAATCAGAATAGGCCGAGGAGGATCGGGACTGCCAGGCTGTCCTACGCGACTCGAGACAAGCCGTAAGGAACTTTGCCAAGGAAGGATCGCCCCGGTGGCGATCCGCATACTACTAGAAGCAATAAAAGACAAGAATGTCCCCATCAAGTGGTTTTTGTCCCACACAGGAGAGGCGTCGGAGAGAAACGCGAACTGCAACGAGACAGCACGCAGAGCAGCGCGAACTCTAATGGCCCGCGACCGTGGCAGCCGTCGACCTCTGTGGTCCAGCACTGAACACCGCTCGGTGAACTAAAACGAGATGACGCAGTTCTTCAGACAAAGCTTCAGGCTTAAAGGGCTAGACAAAGCTCAGGCTATCTTATTCAGGCAACCGCAGTCGGGCACCCTACCCAGTCAAGCGTGACTAAGCAGGATGCACCCCTAGACACACCGGAGCGACAAGTGGGCGGCGTGCCGCCGGGAGACGGCAACCTTTGCGCACATGCTGTGGGACTGTACCAAAAACCCAAGCGAGGCAAGGTCAGGAAGCATACCGCCACGACTGGAAGCCGCGACGAAGAGCGAAAACCAAGACGAACAACTTTACGCCGTCCAGCAGGCCCTCCAGGCACTAGCCAGGCAGGCGCCCTGCGAACAAGCAACGGTAAACGGGGACCCAATCCGGGCGCCTGCACCCAGAACGACGTAGATCCAGTCTACGCGTGCGCGCGCGTACTCTAGGCATCAATAAAATTTGTGCAAGCCAATCTGACCGTCTGGAAGACGCCGATGTCTTGAAGGGCATATGCACCGTGACCTTCAGGACATCAGACAGGACGGTCGGTCGGGGCTTTACTCCTAAACCACAAACGGTGTGGATTCTTTCGGCGAGCCTGAGGTGTTGCCATCTAAAGCTACAAACCATGGAAATATGGGCCTAGACGGCCGCAAACTGTCCCCGAAACGACACGTCTCTAATAGGTTTTGTAAAGGCCGGCGCTGCCTTACCTATAAGAATATAGTGTCATAAATGCAGAAATAAGAAGCTATAACGTTAAGGCCAGCGGCCATGAGAGGTATTAGCTCTGTAAACGAGAAAAAGAAGTTTGATTTTGGAAACATGCATCTTAAATAGAAGATCAGGCCCGTCAAACGTAACCAGCCGTGTGCATTTAGTTTTTAATTCATTGCGTGAACTGGCGCCCCTCGCAATGTAGGTTATCTTGCTTTTTTCTGCTCTAAATTACACAGTCGGTGCTGATCACCTAATGGTACACTTTCGCAGGAGCGTGTTTTAAGTACAATTCAGTTTGGCTCTACTACTGGTAGAATAAACCTTACAGGGGAGACACAGAGCTCAACTTTGGCATATTTCCAGCAGAATATCACTACCCGAGATTTAAAGACCCTGGAAAAGATTCTGAAATTCCGCCGTTCCTCCTAAGCACGCAATGTGGCGTTTTGCTCATTTTATATCTAACTGTTACTTTGTGCGTGTATTTGGCGGTTTAGTTTCACTGCTATAATCGACTTGATTGCAAGCAACGCTCAACGGGCGAATTGAGAAATGACATTGGCTTGCCGCTTTTTGGCAAATTCGCGAAACACGTTACATAGAATACGTGTAAAGAACTACACAAGTTGGTTCGGAAAATAGCCTAAGCGTTCTTAAGCGGAGCCTCTCTCGCATAGGTCGACCCTCCAGTGTGGTTGCTCTTGTTGTGGTTGTTCTGAGATACGAAACCTGGGCCTCATTCTCTTTCTTCCCCGAGAAGTTTTTCTTCTCGACATTTCGGTAAATAATGATGGTGGTAAACAATTGTAACATCAGATAGCACGTCGGAATGGTGTTCACTCGTCGACGCATTTCACAAATGCGGTTTAGCAAAACTGTTTCTCACCGCTTGATACTCCAGTAGCTCCGAATGCCGTAGGCTCCATACCTGAAAAAAAACCCGCATATTTTCCCTCTATTAGCAAATGGCTCATAGCTATAGCTATCAGCTACTATAGGTATATTTGCATTGTTACCAGCGCCGACTGGTACTCAGGTCCGCTATTTCAAGAGTCAACACTACTTTGTGTAAGTACATAAAACTGTTCCTGTCTGTAACATACGCTACTTACAATAGAAGCTTTGGAAAGTTGGTACATTTTTTAAAGAAGAAACAGCACAAAAACGAAATACGAGAAAGAGAATACAGAAACGCGCCGTGTCTGTGGAAAACTGAAATAATTTTGCTCATCAGTGCCGTGATAGTCGTGGCGCAATTTCCGCCCACTTTTCCTAGCCGTAACTCGTCAAAGTAGGAGAAGAAGAAGGCTTTTATTTTTCACAAATTTTCATATCTAAGTGCTGTGAGTAGCATCTGGATCCTTAGCCCCAAGGCTGGTTTCGGAGCCATAGAAAAAATTTCAGATTTTTTTTATCCAAGTCAAGAAGAAGGAACATTTCAGGGGGCACAATACGTGTAGGAATAGTAGTATCGCTTAAATAGTTTAAGTTGCTCCAAGTCTTCAAGTGGCGGTCTCTACAAAAACTGCAAAAATCTTTGAACAGGAGACCGGGAGGAATGCCGACATCTTTCTCCCATACTCGAACAAAATATTTCACTATCCAGAAACATTTTTGCAACACAAACTGCTCTTCAAAGGCTCTGCTGGGTCCACAAAATCTGTACAACTGCTTTCTTCCACTGTTACGCCAAGCGCCAGAAAAAATATCCTTCATTCATTCGTCAACAGTCTGCGTACATAATATCGCTTATATTCATGCTTTGATTATATTCAGACAACAATTGCTTTTCGTTGCTTTTCTTTCTAATTCTGCAAGCGCAACCACGCGATTCCGGCACTCTAGAGCACGGCTTAAAGATTTCTTTGCCAGCGCCTCTGAGCAAGCGGCGAGGGGCCTTTTCGTTTACGTCCGTCGTCACCATGGCAACACAGGGGGAGAATTTCCGCCGCGACGCAAACGTTATCCGACTACTGTACCTCCGGTGGCGCCAGCATTTGATACAACGGTGAAATACGGTGACGGTGAAATACACTGTGAACGTTTGGGACCAATCGAGAAACTTATGCTATACTCCCCTCACTATGTCGTGACCATCGGTCAAAGCAACGCTCCCTGTACAACATTTCCCGTTCCATTTTCTAATAATGGCGAAACATGCATTTTCTTCTTGCTTTCTCCTGCCCTTCCGCGCTCGCTAGCCCGCCCGTGGTCCCCCGGTTTCGGTGGGGATCGTCGGGCAGCGCCGTTTCACTCAAAATATGCAACATGGTTTACAGTGTTTGTCCAGTATGCGCAATGTGTAACTCGTACGCCACTGCGTTTAAACCCTTTAGGACGTCTAGGTAGCCGGCTCATCCGTGGTGGGGCGCCGGCTGGCGGACATTAATCTGGCGTCCTCATTGTTCCCACTGGAAAGTGAGTGACCGAACAGACAATGGTATAAAGGCGGTGTTGGCCAAACAATGAAGTGCGCGCCTAATACTCAAAAGATGATTCGTCATTTAGGTCGTGGGCGCTAGTAAACTTACAGCGCTCCGACACGACTTGTGATGGCCGCCTCGTAGGTACGTGCACGGCCGGGCCAAGAGGACGCGGACCTCCTGCTGTGAGCATCACTGGGGCGTTCGGGGCCGCCTGAAGCAAATGGACCATCTCTGGATTCGACATGCTCACGACGGCGGAGGCGGCGAGTAGGGAGATGAGACGTAACTTCGTTTCGAGGCTTTCCACCCCTGCGCCGGATGGCTCGTTCTTGGGCACAATTGGCAGAACTGCGAAGCCGTCCCTGCTGTAGCGTGTTGTGGTGGTGATAGTAAAGTGGCTCATGCCCATTCACTGCGGTTGGCCACGACGCGGGAGCTCAACACGCGATACGACATGGGGAATAAAAAATGAGATGCCAGAAGTGAACAACAAGGGAAGGGAAATTAATACAAAAAGCACAGGACGACGATAAAAGAAACGTTGCACAAAAACTAATATGAAAATCAAGAAAATCAAAAGAAAAAGTATGGAAGTACGTAAGAAATCATAAGTAAACGGGGAGGCGAGATAACGAGTAGAAAAGCGATAAATTGACCGATTGGCTTATGAGCTTCTAAAAACAGACAGAAGACTGAAGCTCTTGTCAGGGAAGTGGAAAGTGGGTAAAAGAAGTGGTAGCGAAGTCTACATTCACCTGGATGTACGCATGGTACTTGAAAACATTCACATTGGCGCGGCGTTCGTCTTTGTGTCAGGCGAAGTAGGTTAAAACGTGCGTAGTTTTGGTTATCGCGCAACTGACGTAATGAACTCGCCCCCACTCACGCCAATCCAGTCACACAAAGATTTTCTATTGTAGCACCTCCCCGGTCCCTCAAAACAAACAAACAAACAAACGAAAAAAAAAACAAATTGCAATTGAAAATTTTTGCGGGGCGAAACGATGGACTTCGCTATTTCTCATCCTCCACCCTTCTCGGCACGCGGGCTACATGCCTTCTTTTCCCTTAAAAATGGCACAAACCACTGTGTACGGAGATGTTCTCATAAAATCATTAAACTGTGCTTACAATAATCTTGCTGCCTGGGCGAATCATGTTTTCAGGGGAAGGTACCTAAATTCACACGGTTATCTACTGGCCTCATATAAATTTAGGGCAAAAAACTTAAATGCGCTATTGAGAATAAACGCCGACTACCCAGTCGGTAACCGAAAACAGCTTCCATTTTCAGGCTTGATAGCGTTGGATCACGTTAAGTTCTGATAGAACGCTTTTATCTTGATTATGAAAACCACATATTCGCATGTGCCCTTCGTTGTCATGAAGCAGCATTTCCAGAGGTGACAACGGCCGCAACAAGTGAAACTCGCTTGCTTTGACCCCTCACGTAAAACGAACAAGAATGCCCAAACCGTCTACGAAAAAAGTGACTACAGTTGAGTCCAGTAACGATACCGTTTATAACAATATATCGGATATAACGATGAACAGCTTAGGTACAGTCAACTTTTGTATTATTTCTATGGTAAAAGAAACCCCTTATTACAATGCTGCAGTACAACGATACGGGATATAACGATTGAATCCGATTATATTGTGCACCATAAATGCAGCAGTGATGACCCTAAGGACGCGGTTGCGCAGCCTGCTCAGGTAGTGTCTTCATAGGAGGCCCAATGCGTGACACAGTCCCTCGGGAACTTTGTTTCCTCCAGGGACATTTACCCTAGCTAGGTGAAGCACCTATAAAAGCTCTAGGAAAGGATATGCACTAGCGTCACATGGCAAACAAAGGTGACCGACTGTGGCTTCTTTTCCGCACATTAGTACTAGTGCGATCTTTCTGGCATGCGAATAAAATGTTTTGAGCTCTGTTCCGTCTTTTTATTTCGCAACCCGCTTATGACAATTATCGGTTATAACGATGGGATTTTCTTGGTACTTGTGTATTGTTATAAGTGGACTAGACTGTACAATGCTTGCTCGTGCGCTCTTCTGCTCTATTTTTCGTCTAACATGCGGTATAATTGTCACAAATTCGAGCGTACGACGTCTAAAAGTACCGTATAGTTTTTTCATTTTATTGTACAGCGCGTAATTCGTATTAAAGTGGTCCGATTCCTTCAGTTCGGTTCTATTCGCCCCGAGAAAATGCTGGAACTCTCTCGAACGAAGCGGCACTAACGCGACCACTCGCCGGCTCGCCGGCAAGAAAATACCAAAATAATAGCTCCGCCGCTCAGCTTTCACCGAAGCTTCGAGTTCTTTTGAGGGGGCGAGCGTTGCTTTGCGAGTGCTAAGACGCTCCGATGATTCCAGAAGGCAGAAAGAGGGAAGTTGTGCGCTCGACGGCGGCCAGCGCGTTGAGTGTTGTGCCCTCTCTCTCCGCGCCGACACAGTTACAAAAAGAGAAGCCGCGCCTGAGCAAATCAGCTATGTTTGGACGTCGTGATGTGACAGCGGCTTCTTCCAGTTTGTACACCCCACCATCGGCGACCCGCGCCCTGGAGGACTCCAACATACTCCCGGATCTCGAATCACCGTGATCGTCTCGGACGGCCTGGCCTACGACGAAGCCACGCTTCACAGGTAGCCGCATCGCTCCGACAGCGGTGCATCGTCCGGCCCGGTCGGTGAATATTGTGGGACTCTGTCTCTCATATGCATCGAACTGTTCGTTTTCTTTTTAGTTAACTGCTTTATTTCGTAATATCGATTTCTTAACGCTCCTGATTGTATAATTTTGCCTAATTTTGAACTGTTTCTCGCATTTGTATTCCTTCTAAGTTACCTCTCGGTTACATTATATGTCCTCGTGCTTGTGCAGTGTTTTGCCTGTCTAAATATAAGTCTTTGTGCTGTTTTTGTTCAAGGCTCTGACTCATTCTTGCCGCTCTGGTCGGCGAAAGACGGCCACCCCCTTCGTCACCTGTGCCCTGTAGATTCGGTAGGGTTATTTGCTCGCTTGAGTCGACTCCCCACATCTTCTAACAGCGCACCCGATTAAGGAAACGGTGACTTGATTAAGGAAACGGTGACAATAATTTCTGTAATACTTTAAAGGCTTCACTATCGTGCGTATGTAGCCCGCCATCAGAGGCTGCTACCTGTAAATAAATAATTAGAAAGAATGCATCCTTGAGTAACAGTTAGGAAGCATATGGTTAGATTTGGTTCTTACTCTCTCTCTCGCTCTCTCTCTCTCCTTTTTTTGTGCTCTCGTCATCAACACCGTACAAAGCCGACTGTAGGGGCAGTGGGCCGCTGTCAGGCAGAGTACATCGGCCTTTGCCTCTGTACCCCAGGCTACTTTTGCCCTAATAAAACCCAACTTGAAAACGAAATACATGCCGCGTAGATGTGAGTCCCAGACCCTGTTCCACGTAGGCGCACAAAAATGCAGATGGTGCTATATTGTAATTTAATATGACAGTTACCTATCAGAGAACTGATCCACACACAGCCGTTAAAGTCAATCCATCTCATCTGTATAAAAAAATTCGCTCCAATCCAAGCTGTGAAGGCGATTCCAAAGAAAAGCTTTAACCAACACCCACAACAATTGCCCATGTGACGTCAATTGAATTCACACACGTGACTCTACAAAGAGTGAAACCAGAGATTCTGCGAGCCATTACATGGAATTCCCGGGGTCGGCGTCCCGAACACAGCAGCGTCGCCCACGGCCAGGCTAGAACGGTGGACGCCGCCGCCGTAGCACAGCCGTGCGTCGGCAGAAAGAAAACGGAGAGGAGCGTCTTTCGAAGAGTGAGACAGCGGAACCTAGCCATCCTGATGTGCTAGCTCAGGGCTACACCACCGCGCTACACAAGCGCAGACACCGAAACAATTCGACATGTGAGCTTAGTGATTCCCATTTATACATACTTAAACTAGTTACTTTAGTAAGTCTGAGAATTGCGAGAAAGCGGAGGGAACTTATATAATCGCTACTGATTATAAGCAGTTGCTCCTTTCGCCTTTTTAATACCTCTTAAAACATAACCGGATTGCTATTCATCAATTTAGAAAACGGGGTCCCATTCGTGGCAGGCAATGCGCAAAAGGTAGCGTTTCTATGGCGGCCAGATGTCTGTATGCGGTCTCTAGATCTTGTTTACCCACCTTGCAAAGCGATGACAAACGTATGTTTGTCGTACGACCACTTTATTCCGTCGAGTCCGGGTTACCCAAGAGGTGCTGGCGAACAATTAATCAAGCCGTGTGAAGGAAGCGCGCAATGGACGCGAAGCTGCGTCAAAACAGGCCAAAAACAACCGCTGCTAAAGCAGATGACAAAGCCGTACCGCCAATGCGCCTGCCGGCGAGCAGGCACCTCCACTCCGGGAACGCTGGGTAAATTCGCCACGTCATCTACAGTGTGCTTCGTGAGTGATGGCGCTATAACCGAAGGAGGCTCAGGTGGATGTCCGTGCTGAGAAGGGAAGGGGTGAGCCCGGGTGATGCAGCTTTTCCCAGTTGATGGGTCCCTTGGGGCTTGTTTCGCAAGTGCGGGGGCCTTGCCATTGCCTGAGGTTCCCGCGTGAGCCGGTATACAGAAAAATGAGGTTGAACCACTTTAAATAGGAACCGGTAAAACACGAAAGTGAAATGTGCCTTCACAGGAGCATTTGAATGTTTACTGTGCATCGAGATGAACTTGCACATCGCTATATATATTTTGTCGGTATGGTACCGTTATACACACAAACGTTAAACACTGGATTGCACGCGCCGGAGCATTGCGTAAATATGACTGAAACCACAGGCACTCGCAAACCGACCGTGCGAACGCAGCCAAACGGGTTGTCAGTGAATCGTTTGGTGAACACACGGTCCGTGCTGCGAAAGCAGCAGCGGATTGTCACAGGAGCGCGACATTCGCAAGTCGGGGTCGATCTTACTCCGCGGTCGTTGCCTTACAGGCTTCTCCACAGGTTACGCTGCGCGTCCCCTGTACATAGGGTGCCTGGATGTTCCTCCTCGCCAGGGGCGGGCGAGGAGGAACATCCAGGCACCCTACCCATACACGTAGGCGCTGGCATTGAGGCGCCAACTGTCGGCGCTCATTAGCGTCGTGATGCACTACTTCGCTTCGCCTCTCCTAGACGGCGGCACCATCTTAAGGGAAGGATAGAAGGCGCGTTTGTCTTCCTGATTACGCGTCTGTTTATAGCGCAGTCGGGAGCGCGTTTCGTACCTCCCGTTGCGGCGAAAGAGGTCATGGTTCAAATCCGGGCGCAGCCGCGTCAATCAAGGTTTTTCTGGGGATGTCATTTCCGTGACAGATATGACGTCAGTCAGATCTTGGAGGACCCTGATATAAAACACTTTCGTGTTAAAAGCTCACAATGCACCTGTGGGTCTGCAGCGTGCCGACTCGTTGCGGGATATTTAAGATGACCTCAGAGGTTTCATCTGGTCGTTTTAGATGGCGTAGGACGTTGTTCGAACCTATAATAATTAACGATTCTTTGAAACGTTCTTATGTTTATAGTCACTGAACAGCTCAGTGAATGGCTACCATCTTGGCCACTTAAGGTGTCGTGTTGTCCAAAAAGCGTATCTCACACTTTCCATCGCATTCTGGACACACGAAGGCAGCACCGCCCGCCCAATGACTGGATCAACAGAGCCGTCGGTGAAAACCCTGAGAGCCGTGTTGCAATCTTCATCTAGTCCTTTAGGTGCCAAGGATGCTCGGTACAGTTTGCGTTGTTTGGTCCTCCAGCCATGCAGGCCGCTGTGGTGTCCAGGGATCGGAGCACATGCGGGCGCATCTGCTGTGGACGGTGCTTGCAGGAACTGCCTTCTGGGTCCTTGCGGTTGCTGTTTGAGATGTTGCTTTATGATGCTACGTGCACAATGTGTCATAGCGAGACAATGTTGCTGCGCTAGATGCCTGTCGGAGGTGAGGTCGGCATGGGTGTTCATGCCTGCCTCTGTGTCCAAGCTGGGAGTCTTGGCTGTAAGGACAAGGGCTATTTTTGTCCCGCCTGTTTAAAACCTCAAGCTCATAAGCTTGGGTCTTGGTAGGGCAGAGGTACGGTAGGACGTAAACTATCCTAGATTGTATGAGACCTCGGTGTAGGCGAAGAAGCATTTTGGCAGAACAACCCCACTCATAACCTGTGCACCGTCTGAGTATGTCGACAAGTCGTAGGCTGTCTGGTCTGGAGACCGTCTTTTCGCGGGTTCCTAGACACCGATAGAGGCAATAGTGGTATTGTAGGGCCGGGCTTCTCTCCCTATCTTGGGAGGGAGAGCGGAGGGGGCCTCTCGCCGCCGACGTTTAGCTGCCGATTTATTCGCGGAAACCGTAGAATTTGTGCAGTGACGGCGCTGCCGATCCTGGGTGAGCGCCCGTTCACGCTCGAGCCGACACAAAAGAACCATAGCTTCACTGTTTCAACAAATTTCCAACTAAGTGGAACTGGCCGTATTTTTTTATTTCGTCAACAGCAACTATTCTGAATCTCGCAAAGGTGATGTTATAATCATCACATTTTTTGACGAATATTCTAAAGTTCTGAGAAACTCAACTTGGCCTGAGTTCGTTTTTTTAAAAGCGCCCTTGGCCCTTGTAGTAGGGGTCTGCGAACGATCCTCTCTTTCCTTTTTATTTACCTCACCTGTTCTTTCACGCGACAATTTACGTATAGTTCACCATTCGTCGGCCCAGCCTTCCTTCTTGAAATCAAGTAATCGCTTAGCTCAGGGCTCCTGAACTAACGTTTGCCACCGGAATGGCCCTGTATTTTCTCTAGCCGGCTAGCGACATCATTAATTACCTTGTGTGGGACTACCCATTTTTTCGCAGTTCTCTATCTGGTGAGGATTTATTTTTATTTTTTCTATGAAGAAGGGTTCACCGAAGTTTATTCATTTAGTAACGGGTTTTCTGTAAATCTCCGGGATAGATATGCGCCAATTTTCAATGTCACCGACGTCTACACGGTAGCCACACCGTCTTATGCCAGTCTCATCTTGTGATCTGACGGAGGCCTTGTCCATCACATGATCTGCGGCGCCGGGGCTTGACGGCGTGACTGTTCGGGCTATTAAATTTTTGGCTGAGGATTTCGAGCCGGTTCTATTGAATGTAATAAATTCATCCCTAAGGTTTGGTTGGATTCCACTCAACTGGAAAATGTCCAATATAATTTAGCTCCAAAGAAGCCAGGTCATGGTCTCGATATAGACAACTTAAGGCCCATTGCTCTGACCTCCAACATGATAAAATAATTGAGCGAATAGTTTTTAAACGGACGACTTCTTTCATGCATGCCAGGCGAGGCGACTACTCAGTCCTGCTCAGATTGGTTTTAGGCGGTGATGTTCTATTTGGACCGCTCATGTGGACTTAGAGGCGAGGATCCGTTTAGCATAAAAAGGGAAAATGGTGTTGGCACTAGTGACCTTAGATGCAGCTAAAGCTTATGACAGTGTCGTGCATGTTATCTTACTTAACAAAATAGCATGCATAAACCTGCCTGCATACCTTTTTGCTTGGATTAGGGAGTTTTTGGCTGATCGGGAATTCTTTTGTACGAACGGAAGGCTATTTTCAGGAAGATTTCCACAAACTAGAGGTGTTCCTCAAGGATCGGTTTTATCGCCTTTACATTTTAACATCCCTATCAGTGACATTCCTCTATTCCCAGACGTAACAACCTACGTTTATGGGGACTATATAGCGTTCTTTGTGGCCGCAGTCGACATTCATTCGCTATATGACCGTTTGCAGGACTTTTTATCTCTGTTGGAGACATGGCTTGACAGCATTTATTTAAGGTTAAGCGTGTCGAAGAGTGCTTGCAGGAACAGTTTCAATTTCTCTTGCTTACAAAAATCAAGTCATTCTGCAAGTGGATCCGCTGAAGTATCTTGTTATTACATACACTTCTGCTCTTGATTGGCACACACATAGTAACGTATCAGTCACGAAAGTGAAGAGAGCGTTTGGTCGCATGATAAGGCTATGTGGGAAACGAGCAGGAATACGCCGGGACAGACTCTTGCTGTCGCACCGATTCTACGTCCGGCCAGTCATGGAGTTTGGCTGCACCGTTTTGCAATTGCCCTATTTACAAACTACGACCGTTGTACCTGTTGAAGAGGCGCATTTTCCGATTTTGCCTTGGCCTCCCCCGGTTCGTCTCGAACCGAGTTCTGTACTTAGAGGCACGCGTTCCTGATCTCAGGGTCCGATTTCTCTTGCTGACGGTTCAAACTTACCTCCACATGTACGAAGCCCCCTCTGGAGCTGCCAAGCCTGCATTTATTTGTGATCCGAGTTTATTTTGTACATCTCGGTGGCCTAAACTTATTTCCCCCCAAGTGCTACTCGTTCAAACATGCCTGGATTGTATTTCTGTTAAGCTATACGAAGTTATTCCGGTATCCACAATTGAGCGAGAAACTGAGTTTTTCTTTCAAAACCCCTTCCCTTCTCCTGAAAAACTTCTCCCACGCTCTCTTTTAGCCGCTATTTTAAATGAATATTTATCCAAGTATCCTGCTTCTTCTGTGATTTATACTGATGCATCTCAAAATGGCGAGAAAGCTGGAATTGGTATTTTTTCACAATCTCTAGAGTGGAGTTAGTCGCTACGAATCCCGGATTACACACCCATTTGTATGGCAGAATTGTCAGCAATAGCTCTGGCTGTATGCAAAGTACCGCAGCAGGTATCAAAAGCATCATATTATCCAATTCTATGGCAGTTATATTGGCATTAACTTCATCTTCCGATTCTCCATTGTACCGCACACTATTATTTTTTGTTCCTAGGCACGT
Source organism: Haemaphysalis longicornis (assembly GCF_048455015.1). Lineage (NCBI taxonomy): Eukaryota > Metazoa > Arthropoda > Arachnida > Ixodida > Ixodidae > Haemaphysalis > Haemaphysalis longicornis. The sequence continues at coordinate 131,945,508 of NW_027526361.1, forward strand.
GAAGGAGGTATGCTTGTCTTGGGTCCCTGGCCATACGGAAATCAAGGGCAACGAGCTAGCGGATCATTTAGCTAATCTCGCTGTCACAGCTCCCATTCAGTTCGGAATACCTAATCTGGCTCTTTTTGCATCTTCGAGATTAAGTCGATATTGGCATTTAGATGCTACTCGTTCAGACTCACTTTTATCATTTGAAGAATATCAACATTTAAAGTTCAGGTGGAATGTTCATTTTTGTGGTTATGGCAATGCGAGGTAACCTTGACCGAGCTGCGCTGCAGGATTCAAAGGCTTAATTTCTATCTGTTCAGATCAGGATTTTCACCAACGGAACTATGTGTGCGATGCCAGGTCCCTGAAACAATCGAACATTTTTTTCTCGACTGCCGCCGTTTCTCAAGAGGTAGACAACTGCTTTTGAAGGACCCAATTGAGCGTTTCGGGTTTATTTTGATTCCACTTATATTATCTATTGGCGCATCAAATTTGGGGTTTGCAAAAAGGGATATATAAAATTTTCTGTCTGCTTCAGGTCGTTTGAATTGCTAAATGGTGCTAAATAATGGGTAATTCGGGTTTTATTCATAACTAAGTTTCCTTTTACGGCCTCTTTCCGGAAATAATTTAGTATTTTGCGGTCCCCACGTATTTCAACAACCGATTTAGCCCTGGCCAATCCCCCCTTGTGGGTACGTGCCACAATCTTTGAGGACATCATCATCATCATCATCATCATCATCATCATCGTCGTCGTCGTCGTCGTCGTCATCGTACCTCTCCCGCTCACTCAAGCGGGGGAAGAGGAGAACAAAGAGCTACTCGCCATTTACCCTGACTAGGTAGTAGAACAGCGAACGAAGAAGCCAACCAGCGAACAAGATGCAATCGTTGTCCGAAGTTGCTCTCCGAATGCACAGTTCTTCAAGCGTGTAAGTAACGCCGCTGCTCGCCCTATCATGTCACCTATTCATAAAGAGCGGACAGGCAGCCCAAGGTGCTTTGAAATAAGAGCACTTGTGCAGCTATGTAGATACTCTGCTCTCGTCCCTTTAAAGGGTACTTTTCTCGAAAGTAATTATACCAGACAATTTCATGTCGCCGCGTATCTAACGCTAAGTGTTTCTATATTGCGACATAGTCGTGAAATCGGCAAGGGTTTAAGTTTTGAAAACGTTGTTGCGCTGAGTAAGTTCATGCAATATACTTTCGCATCTGTTAGTTCATATCCTTAAGAAAGCAAAACAAGAAAAGTCTGGCCGATCCGTATGCTTCTCTGCAGTGCGAAATTATGACGCAACCGTTTATACGTTGCGCAAGGGTGATATATTTTGCTGCGACAAAATTTGAGCACGACTGTTTGTATGATGTGTAAGAATGATATATTTTTATTGCAATGAAATCTGCCCTCAGTACGACCGAAAGCCAAAGGCAACGATGTAAAAAATCGAAACAGATTGACGAGTAACCTCTCCTGCAATGCCTTTTTGTGGTTTAGTTTCTACACACCTTGGTGAGCTGATTTTGTAGCGCTTACATGCTAACGCACTACCGACCCTTCCATCCAGAATGCGATGTCATTGTGATTGTATCTACGACGTTCTTTAGAGAGAGAAGGGAGGGAAAGAGGGAGAGAGGGAGTTAGGGGGAGAGAGATGGGGGGATAGAGTGGTCTTTAACAAAACTAGTCATGTTAAGGGAGCGCATTCGCCTGCCTTGCTACACAAGTTAGACGGGAAAATTTACATGAAGATGACGGGGGCGATTAATATGACAAAACAAACCATATTAAGCTGCGGATTTGTGCCTTAGTTATTCACACACACTGTTTCAATCGTGTGCTTTGCTCGTAGGTCAACAGAGCTTTCGTCGCATGCGATGCACATTTGAGATACGACGAAGAAAATAGCATGTCCCGCAGTTGCAATCTCGTGGAAAGCAGCTAACTCAAGCACACTGTGAGGGACATTCTGGTAGCTGAAAAAATCGCCCATACCCAAGTTAGGCCATCTGAGTCCCCGCGTACGCCATAAAATGACGAGGAGCGGGTGAGTGGCGTGTTTCAGCTGCATCATAAGTGTTCGAAGCCGGCGACATTCCCGCGCACGATGTAGAACGGCTTCGTGAAGTTTGGCGAGTTAGTGTCGCATTGTGAAGTTGTATTACATGTCGATAAAGACGTTCCTGCTGATGTAACGTGTCAGCAATATAGATAATTAAAGGTAGCAGTAGTAGCGCACTTAAATCAGGCAACATGACGACCTGATCACAATGTCAGAGAGCCACTAAAAGTTTCCTGATTATGCGCCCATAGCGCCCGTCCACTCGTACCTATATTTACAATGCGAGCACTTCGTCTGCGTAAGATGACAAGCACTGAATTACCGCAACGCTATTCATAACGTTTACCCACGGATGACCAGGTTTTTCATTGATGAATACAAAAAGTGCACGCAGGCTGCTAGTTTAGTAAATGTTCCGTGGCTGAGCGTAAGCGCAGTGTTACATAATGAAGGAATCCACGTACCGATCACCATTTTTTTAGACACAGAGCCATCGGTGTACAGAGGAGTGTGGGCTGTATATTTTTGTTGTCAGGCCTACGACAGAGCTCCTAGAGAAGAGACACTCTGTTCACTCTAAAGCGCGAGACCCTTGCAGATGGCGCCATCCTATGCGATGAACTGGTGGGAAATATGACTGCCGAAACTCTATGCACGCATAAATTCGAGACATATGGTCCGATGCGCGCGCTCGATGCGTCATAGGCATCGCTCTGCCAAGTTTTGGCTCCATGGCTGCCTCCCTTTTAAGGCACACTCAGGCCGATTTTGGTAGGTTCAAGGGAAGTCCGAGCAGGAAAAGAAAACATTTATCAACTTGATGTAATAATCAATAGTTCTATTACGTTGTACATTGCATTTTATATAACCAGGAAAGCGGTGCGGGGATGTTTAGAAGCGACGATTCCGCTCGTGCGTGCTGTTCATACCGCTGGCAACATGTGTCTACCAGGTGTCTGTATTTTCTGCGGAAAGCGTGTGAGAGCGCCTCGTGCTGCTCCCCTCAAAATGCTTGGAATAGGGAGCCTACATGCGCCCCAAGGCGCGGCGCATGTAGGCTCCCTAGCTTGGAGCTGCCGCTAGCGCCTCCTCGAGGATATCTCAGAAACATTCACAATGACGTCATTACGATGACACCTTCGGGGTCTCATGGGCTGCGGCCGCACTACGGTCGCAATAATCGTACGATTGCATCTGGCTGGCCAGTAACCCGCCCTCAGCCGCATCCGACGAGCGTACGATGCCAAAACCTGCCCTGTAGACCGTTGCCACGATCAGTCGCATGCCAATCGCGTGCCGTGGTCGTGCGTGTCTCGCACTTAACCGTACTTGCATGCTCGGCTGGTCTCTCCGTTTTCACGTACCGGTTGGCCACGTCGACGGTGAGACCGCATTAGCCAGCTTGGGGAGCTTAGGAGCTGTGCTCTAAAGCATCTGTGTGCATGCAGCTTCAGCACACATAAAACGTTTCATAAAACGCGATGCGCTAGAAGCGTTTTGTCACATCTTCATGCCCGGGATGGCCAAGTCAGGCACAGGTGCTGCTGACACGAAAACAAGTACTATACTATCTCTGTGCAAATACTTTGGCCAGACATTAAAGCTATCGGACGTGTTCTTTTCACTTTTTAGAGTGGGGAGAGGGGCTTTTTTTAAAGCCGCCACCGGTATTTCAATATCAGTATCTGGGTGTAACCCTGTCAGGAAGTACCACATACTTTGTGGCAGCTTGGGGCCTGAATCTGGTAGAGGTTTCTAGTATATATATAGCAATACCTGTATGCCTTATACCATGGAACGCCAGAATACCTGCACGACGGCGAGACAGCTTGTATTTGCGGAAGTTGTAAGAAAGCCCTTAAAGTGAACCACCGTATTTACTCGATTGTAAGGCGACCACGACTGTTACGCGAATTGTGAGCTGGCACTGCATAGGGAAAGAATAATACAACCGCGAAATTAAAGCGAGGGATGACCTTGTCGCATCAACAAAACAAAGTAAAGAAAGACCATCAGAAGTACTGACACGAGGCCAGCGGAAACATGGAAAAACACATTTACTTTTCAAACACTGTGACTAGACATCCACCTGTGACGCTTCAACCTTCGGTCGCGGGATTCCCATCTGCCGAGCGACATCGCTAGCTTCCGGCTCAATCAGTTCAACACTAATCGCCACGGGGCGGTTGCGCTGTGCTGTGACGAAATAAGCAACACGTTTCTCTTATTCGACGTTGTGGCTTTGGCGAGGCCCACGGAAACCTTTTTGTCTGGGTTTACTTGCGAAGAGGCGTTCCCGCTAGAGCCGCCATCCGCGTGTGGTCGATATATTCACGTCAAGTCTTCGGCCAGCAGCTGAATTACCTATTTCTTCAGCCATCAAAACAGCGCGTCTCTTGAAATGGGCGTCGTACCGGACTCGGTATCATCAATGTCGTAATAGAGTTTCTTAGTAAGTATACTAGAGAGGAAACTGCACTTGGGAATCAATGTCGGCGTAGGGGTGTTATTGCCTTATGGGAACACCACCGCTGATGGCTTGGCATGGCTATCGGATTCTTAAGGGTCTTCTTCGACTCCGGCCGGAATGGTCAAAATTCGCTTTGCTTTACTCGCTTCACTTGGAAACTCCAAACTCGTTTCATTAGGGCATTCTAACACAGTTGTGCTTCATCCCAAGCCAGTGGGAGGACTAGTGCCGGCGAAAGACCGTAAGTTCATATTTACTTAGGTATAACCCCACAATGTAGATACGTTAGTTCGTGGTAAGGAGAGTGCGCTTGCCCGTTCTGTTTTGCGGTACGAGTACATATGTTAGTAGCGGCTTTACATCTTCACTTAATCAGTAATTTACCGCTGGGAAAGTTGTAGCAGTCGGCGTGTAACCAGAACACGAACGAAAACACCGCGAAGGTGAGGTTCTCGTTTTCATAGGTACTCGCGCATAAAACCTTTTTGAGCTTTTCAATTTAGTTTATGAAATGTTCCCAAAATAAGTTCTTAAATGAGTCTCCCAAAATTTCGCGTTACCGTTAGGCTGCATAATAGTAGTCATAACCTTTCTGGCAGATTCTGAGAAAAAGAACATGCTTTATTTTTATTTCTTGAGGTTTAAAACACCGTGATTTATTTTATAATTACTTAATTTCACAACCTTCTTCGCGTTTTTGCGGCGCTGTATTAGAATTTATGGCCACTAAAACGTTACAATCCAAGCCAATGATGTAACTAAGGCGAGGGCCCGGTATACCAGCGGCCCATGACGATACAGACGGCGTTGATGCGAACCACATATACCCTAGCGTCAGATTACTCTCTTGTGTATATCGTAAGAAACTCTATGATCAATAGTACCGCGCGCGACATGTAGGCATCGCAAGGAGCGCCAAATAGGAGTTGAAACAATTGCAGGCAACGAGCACCACCGAGGCCCCCACACATCACTACGCATGAACAAAGGCAAAGCGCTGCGCACTCCGTCAACGCCGTCATTAGCGTGATTAGCTATGCTGAGGACAGATTTAAAAACAAACCAATTCGCGATCCTGGCGCACGTTATCTCAATGAGCTGATTCAGGAACACGGATTACAAGATGTTGGTGCCATTATGTCCGGCGGTAAATCACCGCTGTACACGCACCATCAGCAGGCTAGTCACGCTAGGCTAGATAGAGCGTACGTATCAGCAGAATTGGTACCAATGTGTGGCGAATATGAAGTCATGCCTGTCTCATTCAGTGATCATTGTCTGGTATATTTTACCCTAGGAAGTAAAACGAAACACTCTCGCTTTAACTGGGAGTTGTGGAAGTTTAATGATAAGCTACTTGAGGATGATTGCTTTCTAATCGGTGTCAATGGCCTTTTAGAAAAAACTCTTCAAGACAAAGTCGAATACCTTCATAGAGCCATGGGAAGAGTTTAAAAGCGGAGTTAAAATGCTTGCTATTGAAATAGGGTGCATCTTGCGGCAACAAGAAAGGAAAAAATAAAGCGAGCTTAAATGTGAAATAGAGTTTTTAGTAAGTAGTGATGGTTAACCCCGGGATTTTCTACAAACAAATAAGGGAAGTAAAAGGGAAGCTCGAGTATATAGATCAAAATAGATATCCTGCTGCAGTTGTTCGAGCTCGATCGGAACGTTTGTGGATGGGTGAAGCCCCTACTAAGCGCTCCCTTAGTGACGAAAACAGCTATGCTATGAAGAAAGAAATCAAGCAGCTTCGTCATCAAAATAAGCTCACTACAGACCCAGCGCAAATAGCAGGTGCGTTTGTCGACTGCTTTAATGATCTGTTTGGTAGAAAACTGCACGTTGAAGAGGGTTTAAAAACTGAATTCTTGCCTCTTATGACCAAACTTGATGATGACGTCAAGGCGGAGCTCGAGGCTCCAATCAGTATAAGTGAAATTGAACAGGCAATAGATGAGCGAACCGCAGGAAAATCGCCCGGGCCTGATAGCTTGGGGGCTGCCTTTTACAAAATGTTCAAAAGCGAAATCGCCATGGCTTTACATCGATTGTTGGTCGATGCATACAAAGTAAACCGGATGCCCCCCTCCTTTTCCAGGACACACATTGTTTTGGTACTAAAAACCCAGGATTTTGTTCAATTACTCTCTGTAACTTCTTACCGCCCGATTAGTCTCACAAATGTTGATTATAAAATATACATGAAGGTGTTGGCTAAACGATTGCAAACAGTAATGAATATCATTGTTGGCCCGCACCAAACCTGCAGGATTAAAGGAAGAACAATTTTCACTAATATACATAAAATGACAAGTATCATAGAGTGTTGCGATGCGGGTAATCGACTTGTGGCTATACTTCAACTCGATCTTGAAAAAGCATTTGGCCGTGTTGCACATGAAATTTTGTTTTGTATTTTGGAGTACGTGAATGTGGGTGCTGTGATACTGGATGGGGTTATAATGTATTATCGGGATTGCTTCGCTAGTCTTATTGTCAATAAGCAAGTTACGCCAGGTATTCAGATTCTATCGTCGGTTAAGCAAGACTGCCCTTTGAGTGCTCTGTTGTTTGCCATCTACTTGGAACCGTTTTGTTTAAAGATTAAGAACAGTGGAAAAATAAGTGGTTATAAGTTCTTTGAGAGCGAAGTAAAAGTATTAGCATATGCGAATGACATAGCCATAGTCTGCTGCGACAAAGAAAGTGTTCGAGAGGCAGTAAAGAAGCTGGAAAGTTTTGTAAACATACGGGTAGTGCTATAAGCTGGAAAAAGTCACTAGGTTTCTGGCATGGGGAGTGGGAAGACACGCCTGAGGTTTTTGAAAATATGCAGTGGACGTTAACTCCGGCCAAATACTTGGGCGTACCACTCAATAACTACAGGCAGCCTACCGAATTTTGGACGCTGGAAACAGAGCGCGCAAGAGTTCAGACAACCAGGCGGGGTGGGAAGGATTTGTCGATGTTAGCACGAGCTACCGTGTGCAACTTATTTCTTGTAGCCAAAGTGTTCTATGTCCTTCTGGTGCTGTCCATGACGAGAGTTTCTGTTCAGAAGCTACACAGAGTGTTTGCGGTTTTTATTTGGGGATCGACTTGGGAGCGGACCAGCCGCTCGAACTTGTTCCGCGCGGTTCGAAAAGGAGGCTTGGGGCCCTGCCACTTGTTTCTGAAGCAGATTGTGTCCAGGTTCTGTTTCTTATCAGAATAATCCCTTTCTACGTACTGTCATTCAAGTGCGTCTTCGCGACCCCATACCTGAATTTGTTGTGTCCTCTTTTGGGGCTAGACGAACGAGTCTATGTGGTTTCATGCGCGAAGTTGTATGGGCGTTCAAATTATTGAGAGTGAGATTTTCGATTGAGTACTTGAGCAACGTACCACGCAAAAAGTTATATAAGGACCTCAGTGATTTCCCTATACAGGTGTATGTATGCAGTGGGAAGGGAAGGTGATGTGCTCAAGAGGGTAAAGAGAATGCCCGTGCGCGCCTCCGTTAAAAGTTTCTTTTTTCAGCTCCACAGTGGCACGCTTCCTGTAAAGCCATGGGTCCAGGAGAAAAGATTGGACATACATTGGAACATTAACTGTCGCATATGCTTAAAGCCGGAAACTATTGACCACATTTTCTGACTGCTCAGACGCGAGATTTCACTGGGACATCCTACAGCGCACTGTTAAAAAGGACCTGCCCACAAACCCTTTCGGGATCTGTTTTCTGTCTGTGTGTGATACAGGAGGCGTGCCATTAGACTTGTTTATGATCAGCATGCACAGCTTGTGGCGCACAAGCATGTCTGACAGGCATGCCGATCCCAAGGCGCGGCCCGCCAGAGAGTATTTCATTGAGAGTAAGGTCAACATACGTGAGGTATACAAAGAGCTAATCGAACCACCTGAATGGTTACCAATGCTTGATGACCTTGTTCGGCTGAAGAGATTTTAAACTTGTGTTATCGCAAAGGTGGCGAATGTTATAAAATCACTGTAACCTAGTTTTTCGTTTGAGACAATCGGTAATAAAGAAAAAAAGGCTTGTGGCCGGGTGGTCTGAAGCGCTAGGAAGGCGTGGCCTGCGGTTATGGTTTTGCAAGTCGTAAGTTCGAATCTCCATGGGTGAAGGTTTTTTTTTAATTTCTTTTTTTTTCGTTTGCGGCCGATGTTTTCTGAACTGAGTTCACCATTTTTGGGCCGTAACGTTCACTGCTCCACCAGCGAGTTCGCAGAACGCGCGCAGACTGACACTGACGCGCTAGCGAGTTCTCGTTGGCGTGCTGTTGCCACAAGCATCGAGTACTTGCGGGCAGTGGGCACAGGCCAGGATCAGCAGACCCTTGGCCTAGTGCGAGCACGCTTTTACGATACAGGCATGATTGAGGAAAGCTCCGAATACGCGGGAAAAGCGCATGGCATTTGAGCGTCTGCGATGACGCGGAGAGCGTTCATCCACTGCGTAGGCCTCGTCTAGTGATTGCTACAATTCCAAGCTATCCTGGGAGGCTTATATTACCGTTTTATAGCCGACAACATGGCAGAAGCGCGGTATGGCGATTATTGAGATTTCGAGAATGCCCATCCAACGATGAAGTCGGATCTGAAGCACGTTGTTTTACAGAACCGAAACCGAAACTTGTTTGAGTAGTAGTCTTCGACATCATCCAATCACGGCCGCGTCTCCTCCCGACGTCACAGCGTTTTGTTGGTGCGGCCGCTGCAGACCGCGCATAGTAGTTTTTCTTCTTTCGGGCTTTATAAAATAATTACCTACTTATCAGCCCGATAAACGATGAAAAGCGCGGTGATTTGAGCCAGTCTACGCAGTGCAAGCAAAAACTGGAGCTTTGCAAATTTACTTCAGTGTCCCTTTAAGTCACTGAGCCTTGCTGACCCATTTCTTTTGTGGTCTTTTCAGCAGCTGGTTGAGCTGTTGGTAACAAAAAACCCTGGCCACTGCACTGGCTTCAGTGTAGACGTTGAGGATTTGTTCTACAGCCTGCCGCATGCCCAGCTTATGTAATCCGTGAAAGCCTGTATTACTGTACTAAACGATGAGGTTGCTTTTTCAGGTCGCTGCGGAATTTCGGTTGAGGGATTTCTTGAACTGTTAGACTTTTACCTGCGCTCCACATTCGTTGAAAGGGAAGGCAAAGTGCATATCCAAAGATCCGGAGTTTGTATTGGTTCAAGAGTGGGCCAGTTTTAAGCGACATTTTTCTAAGTTATGTGGACAGGTCCCTTGAGCGTGCGCTTAAGGGTACAGCTCTAAAAGTATGTCGATATGTTGACCACTACATGGTCTTTTTCCGTAGAGCGGACATGATGCGGGACATGATTGATATTTTGAAGCAGTTTAAGCAATGCGGGATGGAGCAGAGTTTCACCACTGAAGTCCCTACTGATAAAGCTATCAGGTTTTTAGATTTGGTTCTAATTTTTTGTTCGGACCACGTTTGCCGGGAGTTCAGCCAGAGGAGTGCAAAACCCCTTTTGAATTTCTCATTCTGTCACTCGAAGAGAGTCAAGAACGGTTTAGCAGTGAATTGCCTAAGGTCTTCCTTGAAAAAATCGTGCCAGCACCGACTGCAGTCCAGCTTTCCATATCAGGTGACTCACCTAAAGCAGGCAGGGTTTCCTGAAGAACTGTTGGTTTCGGCAGCGCACCGCGTTGTAAAAGACATCAAGCGCCAGCGCGGACTCACTGAGGGAGAGGGTGAAGTGGCCCGTCGGGATGAGAGGATGGTGGTTGCACCTTACACCCATCGCGTAGCTCACCGATTGCAGAAGGTCGCGGGGAGGTTAGACATCAAGGTAGTGTTCTCGGCATCAAACAAATCGTCCTCTTTGTGTGGGGCTATTGCAAGAAAAGTCAGCCAAAAGAAAGAAACTCGAGCAGACGGGTGCGGGGTCAAGCATGGAAAACAATTCGTAAAATGCTCGAAAGGCGTTGCTTACCAAATCCCGTTTAATTGCGGTGGATCCTACGTAGGCCAGACGGGCAGGTGCCTGAGCATCCGACTTCGAGTACACTAGTCTTCTTTGAAGGGTACCCCATGTTCCCATCCATCTGAACAGTGTAGGAAGCATGAGTGTGTGCTTCTGCTGAAAAAAAAAATCGAAGTCCTGCTTAGGCACCCTCAGCGACGTACATGCGAGGTGGCGGAGGCTTACGTTATCTTTTTGTGCAATAAGAATGGAACTTGTGTCAGCGCCTCATCCCTCGCTCTCCTTAATGAGGAATTCGCCTATCTGGAAGGTAGCTTTCAGTGAAAAGGCGGTAAATTTCTTGGCTTCGCAATGCTCGGTGCTGATCTTATCGATCTGCCAACATTCGCGCGGATCATCGGCCAATTGTTGCGGCGCATGTGATTGCTGATTCCTTCCCGTTTAATTACGGGAGTTTTTGTGTGTATGATGCGCCGCAAGGGCGCGCTGTGTCGAGATTTTCCGCTTTGGATTTCATTAAACTCATGAGTGCTTGTCCTGTGTAGTTATTCTCTTTGTCCCGCGTTTTTCTGCGCTTTTAGGTAGCATGTCAAAACGTCTTTCTTGTCTGTTAATCTGTTTATTCAGTTTTTTAACACGTAAAAATAAAAAAAATTCCCCCGCATTTCCCCGAGGGGGAGAATGTGAAAGTGCGAATGCACGGTTGTCGGCCCGCTTGCGGCGCTTGCGCTCGGCCCCCGCAGCCCACCGCCTCGCCGCCTTCTCTTCCATCTCTTCCATCGGGTTTGTAGTATCACGTGTACACCACGCAGTTATCAAGCCGCTATAACGCCGCTGAGTCGCCAACGCACGCCGCTGACGACGTAGTTTGAATGCGTTAAAGATATAAGGCGCGTCTAACACTGATATCACCGTCGCGTCCGTAGCTTGGTCGGTAGAGCGTCGCGCTGCGGCCGCAAAGTTCTCGGATCGAAACCTGGCGCCGGATGCTGTTTCTTCTTTGAAGAGCACTGCGGACGCCGCCGACGCCGCCGCCGACGCCGCCGCCGCCGCCGCCGCCGGCGGTGGATGGTTTGGGGTCGCTTATAAAGTGCATCGCACTTAAAAAAAATTCCCCCGCATTTCCCCGAGGGGGAGAATGTGAAAGTGCGAATGCACGGTTGTCGGCCCGCTTGCGGCGCTTGCGCTCGGCCCCCGCAGCCCACCGCCTCGCCGCCTTCTCTTCCATCTCTTCCATCGGGTTTGTAGTATCACGTGTACACCACGCAGTTATCAAGCCGCTATAACGCGGCTGAGTCGCCAACGCACGCCGCTGACGACGTAGTTTGAATGCGTTAAAGATATAAGGCGCGTCTAACACTGATATCACCGTCGCGTCCGTAGCTTGGTCGGTAGAGCGTCGCGCTGCGGCCGCAAAGTTCTCGGATCGAAACCTGGCGCCGGATGCTGTTTCTTCTTTGAAGAGCACTGCGGACGCCGCCGACGCCGCCGCCGCCGCCGCCGGCGGTGGATGGTTTGGGGTCGCTTATAAAGTGCATCGCATTTAATAACGCAGTGAAAGACGCCAAAGGGTATCAACAGATAGAAATAAAGAACAGGGAGGAACCATTTATTCAGACAAAAAGCCCGCACTTGTTTGTAAGCGTTAGAAGTAGAAGATATAATTGCTATCTGCCGTTGACGCACACGTTTATGGTGTCTTTAAGCTACAGGTACTATAGGGCGTAGTGCTTAGCGACGATCTTCATATGCTGAATGCTAATTCATGGGTTCTGCTAACACTATCGCTAGGTGTATTCATCGAAGTGTTGTTTGTCGAAAGCAGGTTTTTTTTCGAGACTAGCTTAAGCCTTCTCACTAGCTGTCACTATAAAAGATTGATAATGAGGGATTCAAAAGAAACCAGCCAGATTTTGTGTCCTTACGTCGTTTGCTCTCCTGGTAGGCTTAAAGTCCAGCAAACCAATCTTCGTTCAAATTTGGATGACTTTTTAAACACTGTAAAAAAAGCTGAGTACTTCCGGCCTACGTGGACGTCAGGAAAGATAACAATACTCCCAAAGGTCTACGGAGGCCTGTTGTGCGAAGTTGCACACCTAAATATGCGAGGTTATCGAAACTAATCAAAGTAACTTTAGGGCGCAATTTAGAAAGAAAATGTACGCGTTTTCCAAGTCTACAACAACGACCATTTTTTTTTTCGGAAATATTCTTCGCACATCACCTAACCTTTTATTTTGTTTACCACTGCACAGGCCGAGCTTGTTGCAGGGAGGCGACGTTCATGCTCCCATTCACTCCATCGAGGGGCGCGTCAGCAATAAGCTGAAGATTTTTGGCTTGTCTGGAGTCTTACTGTTCACGGCCAGCCTAGTGGCGTCCGTGCTCCTGACCACTTTCGATGTCTTCAGCCCTGCACCGCAGGTGAGTGCAACGCAAAGCGCCAAGAAGCGTTCGCTAGGGCAACGTTTGTCACATTTCGGATCGCGGAAGTGGTCTGCGCAAGTCATTCAGGATGTCTTGCAAATTCATTACACCCGCCTGACCGCTAAACCCAAATTTCCCTTTTCTTGCTCCCCAACCCTCAATATACACTCAAACCTTGTAATAACGAAGTTGAAGGGGAGCCATTATTATTTCGTCTTATCTGTTATTTTGTTGTATCAATTATAGCAGTTTAATGCAATATATGCTCAGTTGGGTGCAAAGCTATAAACATGCAATGAAAGAAACCGCCTCGCGGCCAACTGTACTGCTACACGACCATGCATACGACGGAAATTGAATAGAAGACAAATATTTTGCGTTCTCTAGGCACTAGACTTGGCACTTGGCACTAGGCATTTGCACACTTGGCACTAGACTTCTGGCGCACCATGTGCGCTGCGTTTCGGTTTCACACGGGAAAAATACTTGATTTTTGCGGGATGCAGGGCTCTACAGAGCGTCTTTTTCTTTGCTTTAAAAACTGATCCGTTGTCGTCGTCTCCGTGGATACAAATTCGACATGGGAAATAACCACCAAACGTCGCCAATTAAAAATTTAATTAGACAATTTTAGTTAATTAATTATAAAATTCGCATGTTTTTCTTAACTGCTGACGTCCGCCGAACCTGATAACTTGTTCCTTAAGAGAATTCCCATTTTTCTTGAAAAGCCTACCTTCAGGAATTTTTTATTGTTCACTAAAACACCCTTTATATAGCCACCCCTCGTGAGGGGTTTTACAATGTGAGCCTATTCGCTAAAGGTTGAATTTATTTTGGCGATTGTGAGATTGGTTCTGCCCTTTCTGTGTAAGGCGATGCCGAGGATTCTTGCGCACCTGTTTTCTGGGATGAGATCGTTGCATATTTTCTGGGTGTTTTTTATCTTGACCGTGGGGCGCCAGCCATCATTTGCCAGACAGTCCTCGCGGCCGTTACAGAGCCGCGAAAAGTTCAAAAACCAGTAATAAAATTTCGCAATAAACACTACACGCTGGGTTTTAGTTCTTATAAGGACACATTCTAATTCCTTTCTGAGCATTTTTGAGCATCATTGGTTTTGGCAGACTGGCTTTAGTCTTTTGCCCTCCTTTTAAGTTTAGTGACATTTTTGGTACCGGCACTATTGCTTGTGGGAGAGGCATTTTCATATGATGGAGTCGATTGCGGGAATGGCTTTTGACCCAGAGTTATTCATAATACACCAGTTGCGAAAGTCCTCCTAAGAATTCGGAGGGCCTGGTGCGCAAGCCTTGTGGAAGCTGAGGGGCAAGTGTATGGTGCGGCAGTTAGGGAACAACAGCTGGAGTTTGCTAAGCATTTACCTAATAACAAAAATTAATAAAATGAAGCTTGAATGTCAAATTAGAAAAATTATATTAGGTAATATTACCGGTGTTTCTACGGTTACTTCATGACTTGCGGCACAAGCTGCAGTCGCTTCAATACTACTTCAACGCAAAAGCTGCAGTTGCTTCAGTACTGCTTCAACTTTCTGCAGGGAGATGACAAACTAGTCAACTTGCCCCGTGCTTGCCCCTGTTCGCCCCAGAGGGCGGAAGCCAACTGCGGGCCCATTTTTGATACATTGAGCCTGTGTAGACTTTCGCAAGTGGTGAATGTTGAGCAACGACTGTTTCTGTCCAGCATACTACCATTGACAGGGCGTAGAAATAACTTTAGGCGCAGCGGCTTCTGTAATCTTTTCTTTCGTCACTGCCGTAGCATCATTGACCTCTTTTCTATAGTCCAGTTTCGGCTGCGTCGTATTCCAGAATCAGACGAACACCCGCAACTGGCTGCCTCAGCCCAAGCGTCCCGTTGGTCGCGATAACGTATTTCCGCGGACACCAGATGAACGGGGATGATATCGGGCGGTCAGCACAGACAGAAGAAACGAAAAATGAGCCTAATAACATTGTCGCATTATAAAGCAAAGCATGCGTCAGCAATGACGAGAAATAGAAATTCTTTTCCGATTGTGAGGTGACGTGAAGACTTTCTGGGGATCATTCCAGTACATCACCTACTAATTGGCGTGAGATGCTGGTTGCTTATGAAAAGGATGAAGAAAGTGGAACCTGTTGCTCCATGCTGGTAGTGGATGCCTCTACAACCGCAGTTACACTCACACTAATGTTTTGTTCTTCACAGGCGTCCTCCAATCCCGAAATCAGACAAGCTGACATGGCCATGGAATTCTCCCGACTCATCCCGCCGAAGAAGGGGGAAGAACAATCCAGCGTTCAGAGCATGCTGGCGGAAATAAAAACGGACGGCATTAAAAAGCACATGAGGTGGGCCCATCATGTACTTTGCCATCCTTACTCCAACGTGGGTGTAACTGGACACCCGATCTTACGGACCTGAACTTTATGTACATAGGTAGCTATATAAGTTGGTACTTGTATACCTCACATGCGAATCTTGCCTGATTAATAATTTTGTTGCGGTTTGAGTAAATCTTAGTTGTTTTTTTTCTTTTTCCGCTCTTTTAGCGCACTAGCCCATTGCTCACAGATATACGTTTATCTGTAAGCGCAGGTAATAGTTATTGATATGCCGTCTGCGCACACAGTTTTGGCTGCTGCGACATTACTTTAATTATTACCTGCGCAGTGCCTGACGTGTCCGCCAAAACCTTAATGGAAAACCCTACTGCAGAAGGAGCGAGCAAACCAGGGCGAGGTAGAATAAAACCCGTGGAAACCTTGGTATATATAGATTAAAAAGTTGTCCATGGGCATGTAATTACAGAAAAAAATGGGGTTGATTCCTCTTGCATATGACCCGGTAAAACACGAAACTAAAATGTTCCATCAAAGGAGCAGCTGTATGTTCATTCTGCATCGATATGGACTTGCACATGGCTATTTATAATTCTTCGGTATGGCACCGTTAGACACATCAACGTTAGACACTGGATTGCATGCGCCGGAGAATTGTGTAAATCCGACTCAAATTACAGGCGCCCGCAAACCGTGCGAACGAAACCAAATGGGTCGTCAGTGAATCGTTTGCTGAACACACGGTCCGCTGCAGCGAAAGGGGCATGTCTTGCGGGTGTGCTCGGCGATTGACGTCCTGCTGTCGGGTCGGTTCGGAAAAGGTGCGACCACTTTGGTCGTTCGTGGCGTGTACGGCAGACGGTTGCGCTGCGATAAGCTCAGCTTGTGGAACACGAGAGGCAGAGTCCATACCTTTGACCGTGAATGCGTGAACTCCTTACGCTTCCCGCTGCCGTGTCTCTCATCGTTCCACAGCAGTCACGGGCGCGACATTCGCCAGTCGGCGTCATTGCCTAACAGCGGCGCTCAATGCAACAGTTTTCTTACACGGGGCCATCACAGAGGAAACAGAAGGTTCCTCAATTCACCTGCGGCCCCCCACACGTAGGCACTGGCTTCGAGGCACCAACTGTCAGCGCTTATTAGCGCCATAATGCACTACTTCGATTTGTCTCTTTTAGACGGAACACGATGTATTCCGTCTAAGAGAGGCGCATGAAGATGGGCTGAAGAGACCATCTTCATTCTTCAGGATTCCACCTCAATGAAGTTGGGTCGAAGGGAAGGGTACGAGTCGAGTTCGTTGACCTGTTTACGCGTCAGTTTATAGCGCAGTTGGCAGAGCGCCTCATACCTCCTGTTGAGGCGAGAGAGTTTGTGGGCTCGAATCTGGGCGCAAACGCTTCAATAGAACTTTTTCTGGCGATGTGATTTCCGTGACAAATATGATGTCAGTGAGATGTTGGTGTATCCCGGCATAAAACACTTTCGTGTTAAAATAAGACGCAGCAGTGCCGTCAGTAAGCCGGCAACAGGCAAAGTGTCGAAGCGCAGCACAAGACGAGGGACATTAACACAGAACACTACGCCCAGAGCGCTCTGTGCGTCGTCTTCTGTGTTTCTGCCCCTTGTCTTGTGCTACGTTTCGACAGTTCGCTATGTACCAACTCGCTCAAACCAATACTCTGGGCAACAGGCACCATTCTGAATAACCTTGCACATTATGATTATCGATTCTCAGATGCAGAGCAGGCACAGCCACTTATCACTTGCTTTCACTTCGCACCAACTAATAGCTTAGTTCCCACAGTACTAAGGGGTAATGAATCGCTTCTGGCATCGTATCTATCCTACGGGGTGTGAAATGAGAAAAGCCGGCTTATGGATAATCTGTAACCATAACACAGACAAGTTAATGAGGTACTCATCTTCCTAATATTCTTCTATCGAAACTATTTCATGCAATCACATATACAATGTTTTTTAAACCTTGAATACGACAGTTCCTTGAACGTTGAAATGTGCGCATCGGTCTTATGTAACGCCGAAAACTTTGTAGTGGTCTTCTTCTAAAATAAAGCTTGTGAAATACATTGAGTGTTGAAAAGCAAGGGCATATGTATTGTGTTCCGTTAAAGAAGCCGAAGCCTGCCAATACAGGAAGTGTAGAGAGACACTCATGTGCTTTCCGTCACTCTCTTCAGCGCTTTGTTCCGTGATGAATTGTTTGGATGATCTTTCGGTAGTAGCAGCATCCTGTTATTCAGAATTTGGCACGCTGTACTGTCATTCGCTATGTAGAAGGGAACGCAAATGGTATCTAAAATGCACTGGTATCTAAAACTTAGCATCCTTTGCGCGCATTTCAGTTACGTATACGTAGAGAAAGACAGCTATTTTGTGCGGGTTTTCTTGGTCGCATCATATTACTCTCATCAGTACATCTGTTTCTTAGCCGCACGCACAGGAAGTGGGGGGGGGGGGTGGGGAGGGGGGAGCGCAAGAGAAGCGTGCACCCTCTGCTCAAGTGCACCACCCATCTGGCATACCCAGACATGTGCAATACCCCCTTGGGTAGAAAGCACAGGTTCTTCGGCAAAGCCCCCACTCGTACTTATCCATGTCGCTTTGCAGATCTTAATTGTGAGGATGTATGGGGACCTCACTCTCACAAAAGGAGTAACCGCCGATGGCTGCCCAAGTGCACCTCCCACGAGAATTATATCAATCCTCCCGTTCTTAACTTTCTTAACGTTGCTTTCCACGACAAGTGCAATAACTTTATGATCCCCGTGGATGCTGTTGTATCTATAAATAACTACGGATTTTGAGGGATGCGATTGATTTTGATTGCTTGATTGTTTAACGCGCCGACGCAACGCAGGCGATGAGGCGCGTCGTAGTGGAGGGCTCCGGATTAATTTTGACCACTTGGGGACCTTTAACGTGCACCGAAATCTTGTACACACGGGCGTTCTTTCTTTTCGTCTCCATCACAAAAGCGGCCGCCGGGGCAGGGAATCGAACCCGCGACCTTGCGCGAGGGATGCGAGGGTGTGGTTTGTTTACGTTTATTGGCTACTACAGAGTACGATCTCCAGCACCTTACAATGGTTAGTGTACAGGGGAGTCAGAGCTTGGAGTCCTTGCTTATAAAGACGATACTCATTGTTGGGTTAATTATACGGCTCAGTAAGCGGCTGGGAGCATTGGATTGCGCCTGAGCCGCATGAACCTCAGTAAAAATGTTTTCTCTGCATCTCTCACTCCCTCGCTTAGCCTACTTAAACACAAAAGCTTGGTCTGTCTGTCTGTCTGTCTGTCTGTCTGTCTGTCTGTCTGTCTGTCTGTCTGTCTGTCTGTCTGTCTGTCCTCGAATTCATCCATCCGGTCGAAAGGTGATAAGAATCCTTGGACGATAAATTTTTACTGGCAAAACCTTTCTAAGCCACAAAATGTGGGAGCATTCGTCACACTTGTAAACACTGTCGAGAAAAAAGAAAACAGACATGTCTGAAGCGAAACATAATACGCAACTGGTACTCGCCGAGCTCTAAAAGGCGACTGAAGATAACATGTAAAAGAACATTGAAAATAAATGTGTGGTTGATATTTGCGACAGAAAATTGAAAAGGCTTTTTCAGAAATAATATTTTGCCCCCGAAATACAAAAGATCTCGCAAAAGCCTGGACCTCTCTGCGGTGTTTCACGTGTTAAAAGTTCAAGAGTAAGGTAAACGTGCCAGTACATTGCATGAACAGAGAATCTCGGGAAAATGGAATTGACTTTTGCGAACCCCCACCGTGTTTATTGGGGTAGGCGCGAGTCAGGAGGGCAGGAGCATGACAGGTGGGCGAGAAAGAGAAGAGAAGCCTTTATGTGGCATAGTCGACAGAAGACTGTCGCCTTTCGCCGATATTTTCGCGAAGTGAGCAGATGCCCGACCAATTTATTATAACCTCGTTAATGAGCATCACTATAGTGTATTAACATGAACGTGTATTATTCCCGGATACACAAAAATTTCGCTGACGTCATATTCATCACGGAAGCGACGCGTGTACAATGAAGCAAGCGGCCTGTAAAGGGTGCACCCCTGCACACCAGGTCTTCTTGAGGAGAACCTACCCTTGGTACCAAAGAGTACGTTATACTTGGGCTGTTCGTTTTCGAGTTTTATATTTTAACACAAAAGCATTTTTATGCCGCGATACCCCAAGATTTCACTGAGGTGTATCCGTCACAGAAATGACGCCAGTACACCTCTGCCGAAGCGACCCGCCAGCAGGACGTCGCTGGCCAAGCACACCCGCAAGACAGCCACCGACCCGCAAATCATGCTCAGCTGCAGATTTCGCTGCACATTTCACTTTCGTGGTTTACTGATTCCCATGACAGAGGAATCAACGACAATTTTTTTCCCTTCCTTTATGATCACAGCTAAGTACCCTCATAGCTCAAACTTTAATATACCTTCAATGACCTTACATGTTGTCGCGTAGTGTAGCGTATAAGAGATCGTACTGAATATTATACGCTCACTTCAAAGATCCACAGACGGAGTTACTGTTTAACCGAGGAGGTTACCCTGCAACAGTAAGAAAAGCTGGAAAAAGATAATCTATGGTGTTTAGCGCAAGCATCAATGCAGAATAATAGAAATTGTAGCCAAGAGTGACAGATGCTAACTTGCATTGCCCGCCTAGCGTAGGTGGGAACCTCATTTTTTGAGTGTATATCTTTGCTGTGTTTCTGTGGCCGGTGAACCCCCTTGTGGCATTATGGGTTTTGATCTGTGCTCTTACAAAGCCTGCATCGGCACTTTCGTCGCTTGCCAGGGTCTTGCGCTCAGCTATGATGAAGGAGGCTCTTGCACTGGTTCTGTTTTGATTGGCGCGTTATACTCGAGACCATCCTTGGCCGTAGTTTCTGTGTGTTTTTTTATGTCGGTATGCGCAGGAGATGTTGAGTTAAACCCCGGCCCGTCGAAGGTTGAGGATGTCATGAACACGCTGAAGGAATTGTAGCAACAACAGAGCGGTACAATAACACCACTACTTCCACACTAAATCAGGCAAGATATTGTAGACATGTTACTGCTATCCTTAGTGCTATCGCCTTAGTGCTTTTCAGAACAGCCTGAAAATTGTGCCCCAAATGAAGGACGGCGTTAGTACTTTTAGAGGAAGTGTGGAATAAATAAAGGTCTCTTTGTCCCGCTCAAGCGAACAAGTTGTCGACTTTATGGATGACGTCAAAAAGCGCATGAGGAGGAGTAGCCTGCTTGTAAAGGGTTTAGCTGACCAAGAAAGGGAAGAGTACGCAGCTGCACAGCGACTCGTCCACGATTTCTTCTCGGCAAACTGAAAATGCAAGTTGGAAATATTGAGCGCGCTCATCGCGTCGGCCATCAATGAACAAACTGTCATCACCCCATCATTGGTAAATTTCTCGACTTCAAATCTAAGATGGAAGCTCTAGATAAAGGGCCTAAACTTAGATATCTCACCTAAAGTGTGACTTGAAGAAGAGTACTTCTCTCCAAACGTTCGACTTGCTAGGGAAAAGCTTCGCTAGCATGCTAAAAGCAATTTATTGATTGATTTTTGGGTTTAAAGGACCCTGCAACACTTTTTTCAACTTTCTTTGAAATCTTAGGTACTTGCAGAACGTAGTCGCCCAACACACCCAGTACTCAGATCAGGGGGTCGCAAAGTACCTCAGCCCAAAATTACTGCTCTATGCCCACCAGGTAACTTGTAAACTGGCTAAAAAGATTACTCTCTCTTTCCCGGTCTTGACGTTCTTCGAACGCCCGAATTACGTCACTGAGGCCATGTCGCGGCTGTTGGCCGGTTTTCCTTCAGTTGCAGCAATGAACGCTTTTCGATAGAAACTTTAACAATAAAGCCACAAAAACAAAGCAAGAACGGAAGGCGTATCTGGTGCGACGAGCAAATCACAAAGTGCCGGTCCGTGCTGGCGGTAACTGTAGCTTTCGCAGTGCTTCCAGACGCGAAGGAAAGAGTGAAAGCGTTTATAGAAAGTTTTACAGTGTCCCTTTAACGCACCGACGCAACGCAAGCAATGAGGCGCGCCTTAGTGAAGGGCTCCGGATTAATTTTGACCACCTGGGGTTCTTTAACATGCGCCTAAATCTCGTACACACTGGTGTTTTGCTTTTCGCCTCATCAGAAAAGCGGCCCCCGCTGCCGGGAATCGAACCCGCGTTTGCTGAAAGGAAGTGCAAGAAAAACTAGCGGTATAACAGTACACAGCTCGTTACAAGAAGCTCCATTTAAATGACATAAGGTACCAATTCCATCCTGCTGCAGGCCTCGTCGCGCAAATAAACAGTTCCCAGGTTCAGGAAGCTTCAGAATCACGTCGACTGCCTAACAACAGATATTCTATAACCACGCCCTAAGTTTTAGTGCTGATGGCTGATTTTCGCAGAATTTGAAACTCGGCCCAGAAACTTAGGGGGGAAGAGGGGGCGGGGCTGGTGCATGGTAGTTGGCTTGTGCGCTTGTCTGAATTCGCGAATACGGAAAGGTGTGCACGCGTGGCTTTTAAGGGCTCGTGTACACTAGTTTCGACAGCACATTCCATTAAGGAGATTACGTGTGTCCTGTTCAGATTCTTGGCGACGAAGCCTCATCTGTCGGGCACCAAGCACAATGAGAAAGATGTGGTGGACTACGTGGTCAGGGAGTTCACGAGGAGTGGCCTCGACAAAGTTTACAAGATTCCCTACCGCATCACGCACACGTGAGTAGCTGAACTTGTTCTCTGATTTTGTGCAAAAGTGCAACCAGCTTGATTGGGGTTTGGAAGCGATCGAGTCGTTCCTTTACTCTCATTGTGGCCCTGTTCGCGGTCGCACGGAACGTGGGGAGTCATTTTGCCGAGGCTTCCTTAATGAAAAAAAAAAAAAAATTACAGGAGCGTACTATTCTGCCTACGCCACCATACTGAAAGTCAATCGGACCGCTGATTGTTGCACTAGTCGATCTCTGATGTACTTGAAAGTGGATAGTTTGAATGACAAGTGCAACGTGAAGAAAAACAATGCGGGGTAATTGTACGTGCTTTATTTTTCTCCTTTATAGAAGTTTCCTGGGTATGTTAAACAAACACTGGCATATAGAAGTTCTTTTTTTTTTGGTGTGGAAGTATCCCCATGGCAGAACCAAAAGAAGCATACGTGATAACGAGTTATCTCGCTGGGTGGATGAACAATATACTCTGTAGGGTTCATGCGGAAAAATAGTGTTGTAAACATTGTCCTGCTTTTGCTTCGTTGCTGCAGCGTAGAGCTGATACGAATAACCTAAGCGCTCTTAAGCCGATATTACAGATATCAAGCACGAACCGTCGCTGTCGCTGTCGTTTCGCTACAAATTATGATCACTTCGTTACAGCAAAACATCAGGAGCAACAATTCGACTAACGATTGCTGTCGGGGCAATTTTGCTCGTGTCAGAACCCCAGGAACCGTGGCAGCCTTTGGCTGCTTTGACATATGCCTGGTTGATCCTAATTATTTAGAGAATTTTGTGAGTTGTTGTGCCTAGTCATCAATATTTTTGGCGCAATACAGCACGTGGTATGGTGAGTGCAATATTGGCAGCGTTGGTTGACTACCAATATTCACTGAAATATGCATCGCCTTTATGCAATATAGGCCTTGGTGTTTCATAAGGGGGGCCACAAATTTTTAACGGGACAAGAATATAGAACTTGTGATGCATTTACGTCATACAAGCAAATACACTGGCGGCTACAATAACCTAGTCACTTTCACGGGATATGGATTCTACACTTAGTCACCTTGTTACCTAACATTGTACAAACGATCATTTGCAAAACTAAAGCGCAAAAATTCCGTGGCTGTTTCACCTCATACAACGTGCCCGGATTCTGGTACTTCACGGCTTGAAACCGAGTGTCATGTATAGAATGCGAAAAGGTACATGACTCATGTTGCAAAACCTCAGCCTAGTGTCACTAGATAAGGTTAGAGAGTATCGACACTCTTTCCTACGAATTTTCCGCGCCGCCGCCACTATCATTGGCTAGTTCGCATCACGTGACATTTGTTTACACCGCGATGGCTTATGGGCGGCGCCATTTTGTTGTTTATGCATTTTAGTCGGTCAACTCTGGTAGACTTAGCTTGTTCTCCCCGCTCTGCGGCTGCCAGTGACTGAAGTCGTCCCGAACGCCAAAAAAGAGAACGCGTGTAGCAGCATTTCGGCAGCGGAAAGTGTGCCCGAAGATGCCGTTTGGCAAACCTTCAGCGGTGTTGTTAAAAAACGACCCCATCAAAGTTAGCTGTGAGGCCGTAGAAGCGGCAATTCAGCAACACCGATAAACACCAAAATGACCGCCGTTGGTAACTTGCGTGCCTCATTGACGGTACTCTGATACCTCATCTAGTTACACTAGCTCAGTTGTCATCACAAATTCGCAGTAAAAACGTGGTGGGAGGCACATACGTTGTCCTCTGGAGAACCGCCCGCGAACCAGCGCCTATGCACGCTGCTTTTCGAGTGATTGACTAGCTGGATGGCGCAGGGGGACCTCCAACACACAGTTTGACCTTGGGGTATAGAAACATGATGCTGTGCACGTGGTTCGGCGCTGCCTCGCGGGTGATTCACTATATGACGTTTGCTCCGAGCGTTGTCGCATACGCAGAAACAAAACTGCACCCTGGACACAAGCGCAGAACAACAGAACGCAACAACATTTCGG
Organism: Haemaphysalis longicornis; assembly: GCF_048455015.1. Taxonomy (NCBI): domain Eukaryota; kingdom Metazoa; phylum Arthropoda; class Arachnida; order Ixodida; family Ixodidae; genus Haemaphysalis; species Haemaphysalis longicornis. The sequence continues at coordinate 131,969,523 of NW_027526361.1, forward strand.
TTCAACTCTAAACGCATCTGCAAAGTTCAGCGGCCCACTAAGCGTCTCCCAGTGCACTCGCTCTTTCAGAACATGACAAATTCTTAGGTACCCCCAAGTTTTTTGTGACTTTCGCTGGTGATGTTCGAGATGTAACTGCAACATAGCAGTGTACACTCCATGCTCGAGACCACGTTAAGATCCTGACGGCATGTGACGAGCGGCCCATTGGTACCAGCGCAATATCTAAAACGCTGTGTCCGCTAAATCTGCAATCACGAGGACTGTTTCGAAAGGCAAGACTCACGCAAAGCATTAATTTGTTAACGAATGTACAACCGTATGACAAGTACTCCAGGCGCCTTCAAAGGACATTTTCAAGGGCCAAAGTGTAACCAAATATGGAATTCTGCATGCTCGTATGCCGTGCTAAGGTGGCATCGCTGATTTATAGCAAAAATGTCATTTCGTCTCTTGATACTCTGCTTGTTTTGTAAATTTCTTGAGGCGTAACTTTCCTCTCGAATTTCATGTTCTGCTGCAGATATCCAGTCAAGGATAAACCTAATAGCGTGAGTAAACATTGCAGCTCCTTTTGCTGATCTCGTTGTTACTATTGCACTTCTCTCCGTAAACAGACTTTAAAAGTAGACTCAACAATGCAGAGTTAAGTGTTGTCTCACAGTGCTGCTGCGCGCTTCTAAATATATTCAGGTCGGACCGCTCTCGTTAGTGCCTTCGGAGAGAAGTCTGCAAAAGCCTGAACAGTTTCAGTGTGGCAGTAACACACCATAATTCAAAGCACCCCGCAAGTAACTGAGAAGACCCATGAATCACCAATTGTAATGTGTGAACTGAAAGCTTTATTGATACAAAGCCGCGTATCATGCATCAGAGAGCAGCGGCGGGAAGCATTGAAATTGATTTTAAATAAAGTTCAGTTTTCCAGTGCATTGCATCAAACAGCAGAGTACACCTAAGAAGCAACAAAACAGATGTGTCTACTTACAGTTGGGGGAAAGAAATGTGGGACTCACGGGATAAAAACAGCGCTGAGACAACAGGAAAAATGGGGAACAGATGAGGACGGGTCCTCGCACTCATTTTGTGTGTTTGTCCTGTTCCTATGCATTTTTATGCTACGAATAGATTCCATGCCATCGCACTCAGCTTCAGATATTGGAGAAAAATGAGATCCCAGGTAATTGGCGTGGCTATAAAGCAAGAAAAAATGTCAGCCGTCATTTTAAAGAGGACGAGGAGCCCTAATCCAGATTAAGGTTGTTCAACTGTCCGAAGGTGCCGCTCAAGCCCAAAGGCTGCAGGCACTCATCTGAAGGGGAGTAATCCAGGGATCCAAGAGGGGTCGGAATCCACTCCTCCTTCCTCCTTTCGTCCAGTTTTGGCAAAATAAAGTTATTATCATCATCAGGAGGAGGTGGTTGATAATAATGACAGTGCAATAGAGGTTTTTACGAGTATTTTAGGATATTTCTAAACTTGGCAAGGGGACGTCTGCACGTGACTGCAATACTTTGAAGCAGTGTTTCTAGAAAAAAGCCATAAATGCAGAAACACGTTTAGATCGACATATTTTGTGTCTAGCGTACAAATATTGCGAAGAACAGTGGAGCTGCGCTTTGCAATTTATGCAAAGTAAAAACTGTAATAACTGAGCTTGCGACCACAGGGCATTACCGCCGTAGTAGCGCCAATGTCAAAAATATTGGCGGTCGACTGCGAATTATGCAAAAGGACATATGAATAGTTATGAATGCATCCTAATTAGTGCTTCAGGTCAAAGCCTAAAATACGTGCATATTTTACGTCAACCAGTAAAGTTGGGAGAGGTGAATCTGACTCGTTTTGAAGTTGTTTTCCGTGTAATAATTGAATGGGAAATAGCAAGAAACAAGTATTCACAATGAACGAAGTGCATATTCAGCGGTTTTATGAGGATTAATTGAGCCGTCCGTGAATTTCTGTGAGGGTATATTACTGTAGCTCGTGGAGTGTTCAGGAAATGTTGAAGTTGTTACAAGAAAGAAGAGATGGGTCCTTAAACCTGCCTCACATTCTGCATCATTGCTGATTATACACTTTCCCCTTCATTAAAAGGCTACTGGCGAAGGTGTGGTTCCACTTTGATTTCAACAGCATAATGTATCCCAGTGACCGTAAGTCTATCGTCACTTGCATGATAAAATACAACAGACTAGAAAGGAATATTTCAATCAAAGAGCAGATTGTGCATAGCTGTGTATTTACACAGACCATCAACTTGCTAATCAAAAGCTACATAAAATTAGTTGAATTACATTTAGCGTAATTTCTATATAGGCAGTAACAGCACTACCAACCACCATAGCAGCTTCACTGCCTAACCAGCTTCACAAAGTCGCACGCCCGTATATATTCCTTCGTCTGTTGCTGTGATAACAGATGAGGCTGCTTTTCTATCTGCTGTAAGGAACCTGTTGTGGTGACTGCATATCTTTACGTTGTTGTTTTCAGCTTGTGTTTGTGCTGCTGCTTTTCTTTTTTCTTTTTCTGTTACACAAGATGTAACCCACTCCCCTCTGTAACGCTGTTTGGACCCGGATGGTAACTAAATAAATGAATATTTTTTGTCGTTTTATGAATCTGGACTGTACACTTCAGCTAAAGACGCAATTTAGTTATTACTTAAGTAGGATTGTATAACGCAGCCGGAGATAAAAGTAAGACCATTTTACTTCAGGCTTGTTTTAATGTTGGAAGCGACAATAAAAAAAAAAATGCGCTACTCGCAGTAGCGGCTCAAGGGTAAGGCGCTGCGTCGTTGAACCCATGACTATGCGGAACCCTGCGGCTGTTTTTTAATGGCGTTCAAGTGCGGAAACAGCCGTGTGTTAAGATGTTGCGAATTTTTAAAATGCTCAGGTGGCATAACTTATTCCCTAGTCCTCCGTTTCACCAAGCCTCATTGATTAAGTGTAGCTTCGACGCGTAAAAAAACCTCAAAATGTTTTCAAGCGTTAGTTCTGAAGAAGGTGCACATTGATTGATTGATTAGCTAGGAAGGGGGTGGGGGTTAACGCGCAAAAGCAACACCTGGAGGGTGAGGCGTGCCGTAGTGGAGTGCTCTGGATTAATTCTGACTACGTGGGGTTCTTCAAAGTGCGCCGCCGTCTCGACACACGGGCGTTTTCGCCTTTAGCTCCCACCTGCAAAACAGACACCGTGGCCGGGAACGAACCCGCTGCCTTGTACTCAGCAGCAGAACGCCTTAGCTACTGAGAAGGTGTACATTGCGTCCATGGACGTTTATGCAATGTATGGATGGATGGTAACTATTTGAATCACAAAATGCATCGTATTTTGTTTTATTTCTACACTGCTATTCCACGTCATCAGAATGATGAGGATGATAGTTGGATGTTTGTGGCGCAAGGCCAACTTGGGCAAAGAGCGTCAAATTAGTGGTTATGTATGAGGGGTGAAGTATGAAGGATCAAGGGGGGAAGCATGGCATCAGAACACGCCAATTTCCTATTGCCTCGCGCTTTCCATCTTCCTCGGCCTCTTTTGTTGTAAATACAGGCGTCATTTCAGGCAACTACCTGACTTATTTTATTCCTGATGCCAGTTGGAATGCATCAATTAGATGTTCCTGGCGCAAAATCCATCACGCTTTACGTGGCTGCACCGTGGAAATGCGCCACAAAGGGTATTAACTTAAGTGTGGGTTCTCCTTTAGAGATTTCCTATCTTTGGTGTGCCTAACCATCTTTTCGGATGTTAGGAGTAACGAATGGGACAGGGTTCTTCATCTTTGTTTCTGTGCAGGTGAAGCTTCTAGATAAAGACGGAAAAGTCATTCACGCGGGTAGTCTTGGACCGAAGAAAGGCGTGGACGTAGTTAGCGGCTACCTGGCCTTCTCGCCCAGTGGATCGGTGAAGGTAAGCTTTTATATTACTCTGTACGGTTAAACACTCGACACTTTTACGACCCAGAGCCATTTAAGGACTATGCTAAGCTATTACGCAGAATAACTGAAACTGAACCTTATACAGAATGTAGTGCGCCAACAGAAGCGTAATGTTTAGAGAAGGCACAAAGCCGGTAAATAACTTCGGCAACATGCGTTATACTTGCGTTGGTTGGGTGAGGTTTGGGATGGATACACTATTTTATACTTGTCTTTGATACGTGAATTGGACCTGCCCGCAACCATAAAGATTGAGTTTGTGAGGCATGCTTGCATTGTTGCAACTATGGAGCACTCCCCCTAGTCTATTTGTTAAGTGAACGCCGATTCACAAGACGGCTTGCTGAAGGACACCACAGTGAAATAGCTCCCACAGGCTTTACTTACACCTTGATTTACTTGTTGTCCTAAGAAGTGTGTGTTTTCTCGTTTTGTTATCCTTTATTTCTCCTTCTGGGTTCTCCCTCCTCCTTTTTTCTCTTTGTGTCTCCATTCCATCACAATGAAATGCTGCGCATGCGACCTCTGCTATGCAAGGCTGACGGAACCGAGGTCTTACTGTTTCCAAAGCTAGTGTCATAACCTCTACGCCAATAATCCTAGGTTGACTTGGTGGTACAACGGCTGGCTTAACCAGCATATACATGCTTTATTGCTTTACGCGCAGTGCTTAATTCTAGGAGGCAGGAGTCTGCCATAGCTCATAGGCCCCATTTTACCTGGCAACTGGTCTTTTTTACTGAGCAGGCAAGGATAACTAGTCGATTGTTAGGTAGGCATAAATACTTAGCTACCTGGCCTTGGCTTTAATCTGGGCGAGCACGTGTGCGACAACGGCAGCTGGTATTTATTCATCTGCTTTACCATTTCTGGATACAAGCGGCCGCGGAATTGCCCAAAACATCAAGTGCAAGCGCGATGCCAAGTCAGAGTGACAAGGTTGCCACAGAAAAAAACTGATATCGTCGAATTCACGTTACCTTGAAGCTGGCTGCTTCTATACGCATTTACAACCTCAGATTGCTTTAGTGTCGTAAACAATCTTTTTCGAACACACGCCGTCTTGTTTCCTTGGCATCCAATTCGTAATTGGAGCCCGTTCAATTACTTTTCAAGCAAAGTTTTTTTTTAAGCAAAGCTTTCAAGAAAAGCAAAGCAAAGTCGTTTCGGGCAAAGTGGCTCGTCTCGCGCCCGGTGAAGAGGAACGGTGCGTGCGCACCGGCGAACGTCGCGTTCGGCCGGCCTCCTTCTGTGAGCGTTGCACGGAACCGAATGACTCTGAGACGTGGTCGGCAATACAGCTAAATCAAAGGTTAACCAAGCGAAGCCAAGACACAACCAGACTAAGCCAAGCTTTTGCTTTGCATATCCAAGGTTAGCGGAGCTAAGCCGCAGCCTTATTTGTTTTCAATGGCTGTGTCCATGGCTTTTTAAGTCAGAAGGTTTGCTATCCCATTTCTCATAGAAAGGGCGAGCGGCTATTTTATATGGAATCTTAAACTGCCAATCCACAAGCATGCACGTGCGTATCCAGAACATTGTTGATATGGCGTTGGTACGGTTTAACTGTATTTGCTGTTCAAAGTAGCTGTAGTGAAATGGCGCGAGCAATTATTATAGACATCGACTCTTAGCTCAACGGTGCTTAAACAACGAGTGTTCGTGTAACTTCCTAGGCCAAAACACTAGAGGAAACCGACTGCTGTGAATACGCAGGCTCGTGACGGAAATCATTTACGCAGGCCGACCTGGTCTTTGTCAACTACGGTTGCCACAAAGACATGGAAAAGCTCAAAGAAAGTGGCGTCAGTGTCGAGAGACGTATCTGCCTCGCTCGTTATGGCGGGGCCCATCCTGTTACCAAGGCAAGTACACAATATCGATTTCACGTTTTCACGGTGCTGCTTATGATCTGGCCTTATAGTGATACTAATATGATATGACGTATCAAAATCGCAATAGTGATTTCTTAATTGTTGAAAAACGTTTCAAAACAAAATGAAGGTCCATTTCTTGAAAGCAATAAAAACGTTGCTAGATACACGAAGGTCTTATACTAAACATACTGGAACGGGAGCCTCGAATAAGAAGGCATAAACCAGTGGTGTCGTATCGGCAAACCGCGTTAAGTTCGGAGATAAAATCATCAAACGCAAATATTAGTTCACCAGACCCCAAAACAGCATAAGGTAGTAAAGAAGTTTACCAATTGCTTAGGCCCTTTAACAATAACGAAATTCATTAAGAAATAATGCGAACGAAAGAAAGCAAGACGAAATCATAACCGTTTATCAAGTCGGAAACAAAAGCGAAGAATGGTATCCTCATAGGGCTATAGCCTTACCCTTATATACCCTTTATACTTATATACTTATATCCGGCATCGGCGTCGACGTGACTGCGACGGTGTCAAATATATTAGTGAATGAAATTTGAACCACCCACGCATAATTCTCGCCCCATTGACTGCGAATTCGGGTATGCGCCGGCCTATGGTCCCCATTAGTTGTGACGCGTTATGGAGATGCGAACGCAGAAGGCGGCTATCTGGTATTCGTTTGCGACTCCACTACATTGGGATTAACGTTATTTTCTGACGACTAACATCGTAAACCAGTGCCCACACTTGACTTACGACAAGTTAGACGTAGCTTGGTGCGTCTTTAGGCCGAACATAACGTTTACCTAATGTTAAAGGGACCCTGCAACATTTCTGATAAACGCTTTCACTCTTTCCTACTCGTTTGGAAGCACTGCGAAAGCCTTACTTATCGCCAGTACGGAGCGGCACTGCGTGATTTGCTGGATCAGAAGGTCCGCCTTCGGTTCCTCCTTTGGATTTGTGGCTTTCTTTTTAAAGCGGATATCGCATGCGTTTATTGGTGCAACTCAAGGAAAGCCGGCCAATGGCTGCTACACCACTCTAATTACAAAATTACAGCGTTAGAAGAACACCAGGACCTAGAAAGAGAGAGAAAAAACTTTCGAGCAAGTTTGTACTTCATCTGATGGGTATATTATATATATCAGTAATTTTTGGCTGAGGTTCTTTGCGACACCCTGATCTAAGTACTGGATGTATTGGTTGACTACGTTCCGGAATAATTCGAAAAAGAAGTGGAAAAAATGGTTGGTGGGCCCTTTTATTGTTGAAATTATCATAAGGTGCATCAGTAGCTATAGTGTATGCGTGTGCTGCAGGCAAGGAACTGCCAGCGCCGAGGAGGCGTTGGCCTCATTGTCTTCGCCGATCCTGAAGACGTCGCACCTGATGGAGAAAGCGTGTATCCGGCCGGTGTGTCCGTCGATGGTTCTGCGCTGCGGCGGGGTGCGCTCTACCACTACGGCGACCCACAGACCCCCGATTACCCATCTGTTCGTGAGTACCTCTCTCCCTTTCAGAAAACTTCGGTGGGGATCGCGGTGCGCCGATACCTTTCGGCGGGCGTGTGCAGTTCCGGTTTAAGAAACCTTAAAGATCTTTTGGAGACATTTGCGTCAAAGAAAGTTGTGTAAGCGCAGTTAGGCTGCAGCTTAAATCCGGCAATACAAAGTTTTCATAGAAATCCATTCATGCAAATCTGTATGGACGCATTGAAGCCGAAGCAAGGTGTAATACAGAACTGCAGCGATATGTTTCTCTCCAGACGACGTTTGCACAGTTTTTTTTTCTCACGCATGATGTTCCGTAGTACTTCCGAAACGTGCAAGCTTGAAGTAGGAAGTCATCGAAGGCTGCTGTAAACATGACAGTCTCCTCTAAGTAGACAGGTGTCGCCTGTGACAGTGGATACTGCTACCTTTTATGCAATAAACAAACGACAAAATGTGCTTAACATCTGTCAGAACGAACATGTGTTGATTAAGAATTGTAGTTTTCTCATTCCTTGGGAGAAAAATGCGGACCTGCGCTTTTACAAACTGGATTTAGTACAGCAAAGCGTGATGATTCTAGCATATATTTCACGATGAAGGTGGTGACAGCGACGGCAAATTTATTGAAAGCAATTCGTCCTCCCTCGTACCGCCTCTTCACTCCCTCTATCCTCGTTGGTATTAAGGTGATATTGCGCCATTGGCGTAGTTGATGCGGAGGTGTTTATTTATTCCGGTAGAGAAGGCGAATAGCAACCCCGGCGGATTAGCGATGTTCGTGCTAGCGGCGTTTCTTCTTCGTTTTTCTGGGAAAATGAGGCTCTAGGAAAACAAGCATTATGGTTTTGCGGGGAAATCGAACAATTAAGGAGTAGCTACTGTAGACGAAGCTAAACGTAAATCTTATCGTTTCGGATCGAGTTCAGTTTTTTTTTTCATTCTTCTTCGGCAGGCATCGCTCGCTAGCGTTCGATGAGGATCAGTCTTGGTGCACACAGAAGCTAGGTGCTCTAGTTGTGGTTATGAGTAGTTTACGTTATCGTAACTTCCGTTTACAATGCATGCCTATCGGCTTTATACGCTCTAGAGCAAATAATACAAATAGAAGGCGATGTTTCGCAGATACATTGTGAGAAAGCACGAATGTTCCTCTTTGTTCAATGCATCAAAACAAGTATACTAACGATTACAGGCTACGCCAGTCATGCGGCAGCGTACATGCACACATAACCCAGCTCCCGCGAACAGCTTCATCCCCGCGCCCTTTCGATCGCGGAAACAGTGTGCACACCAGCAAACGCGGAGGACACGCACGCACGCACGCACGCACACACGCACACACGCACACACGCACGCACACACACACGCATGCACGCACGCACACGCACACAAATAAATAAATAAATAAATAAATAAATAAATAAATAAATAAATAAATAAATAAATAAATAAATAAATAAATAAATAAATAAATAAATAAATAAATAAATAAATAAATAAATAAATAAATAAATAAATAAATAAATAAATAAATAAATAAATAAATAAATAAATAAATAAATAAATAAATAAATAAATAAATAAATAAATAAATAAATAAATAAATAAATAAATAAATAAATAAATAAATAAATCAGGCCCTGGCCGCGACTGCGGCACTGTCAACGAGGCTGCTGGGATAATTACGGTCAGCCCGTTTAGCTGTCCCTACCAACCTGAAGAGAGAGAGCTCATTACCACGGATGGAGTAGGCGACGCGTGAGCTGCGCGAGTCAAGTGTGCACGGGAACGTGGACATGGCTTTGGACCCCTCTGTCTCAGTCCGGAAGCAACGCAAAATTCAATTACAAACATCAGCGAGTGTTCACTGAAATGTACGTAGATGGAATTCAAGGAAGCGTTGCATTGTCGCAAGCGGAAATACGAAGCCGCATAGACGAAAGGTGACCCACAAAATATTTATCAAACAACATTTTGAAGTGAAATTCTCTACACGCATGTGAAGAGGTATTCACCTGGTGTTGCTGGTGTCTTTTTTTTTCTTGTTCAGTCAAAGCGCTTCGAGAGAACGAAACGGATGTACTGCCCACAATTCCTGCGCTTGTGATCGGCTACAGCGACGCAGACGTGCTCATGAGGTAGGAAATAGATAATCTCTGGTTGGACAGTTTTCAGAAATGTTGCGTCATGAAAGTTTTTTTTTTTCGGAGCGACGGATAATGATTTAGCCTACTCCTACCTTCTCTTTGAGCTCCCTTGGAGGCAAGGAGGTCGGCTGGAAAGGCGGGCTCAATTCTACCTACAACACAGGACCACTTAAGCCTGAAGGAAGGTGCGTGGCCAGTCGAAACTGACGACAAGAAACATTTCTGTAGTTTGTCCTATTTCCGCGTGTCGTACTGTGGTGTTGTTGTATTCTTGTCGTGTTGTAATGCTGATGTTATATCCGTGATTTTGATGTTCCGTCGTGCCGAACTCCTGTGTTGCCATAGTCGTGATGTTCCATTAGTAGTTGCACATTGTTTGAATGTTATTGCCCAATTGTGAAGAGTAGCGTAAATGGCAGTTCTGTTGTGACTACTGGAATATTTGTCGTTGAAAAAATCGACTTTGTCGTTACGACAGAAGTGTTTGTCGTTACAACAGATGGCTTTGTCGTAACTACATGACTTCTGTTGTCACAACAAAGATTTATGTCGCACAACAGGAATTCTTGTTATGTTTTTTCGGTATTCCTGTGGTGATTTTAGATTGTGTGGTCACTTATTTATTATTCTTTACAGTTTTAAGGTCGCACACTATCACAAAACCGCGGGAATTTTGTTTGTAGATTAATGGCAGTAACATTACCTCGAAGTTTCAAAGTCGGGAAAAAAATCGAGGGGCGTAGTTATCGCAAAAAGCAGAAGCCTGCCTATTTTTGCGTATGTTGTGTTATCCCTCGGCGAGAAATTGCTGGGATGGTTGATCTTGTTTGCATTGCAGTTCTATTTGAACTAAGAGCGAAGAAAACATCAAGATATTTTTGAGCAGGAAGCCACGGAAGCTACGGGAAAGCTCTGTGTTTCAGCAAACCTAAATAGCTTAATATTGGAAAAATTGAAGACAGTTTTTGTAGGCGGAAAGCTAGCTGTAAAAACATTTTAAGTCGCAAAGGGGATGTTCTCCTTAATACAGGAGGAAAAATAGCATATTGAATCAGTAAACTTGCCGTCTTACATTCGACGCTCGTGCTTTCAAACCTGGGCTTACGTGGGCTTTATTTTTTTTATAAATCAGTTGTGTCAGTTAAAATAGGTCTTGTCACAGAATGTCGCATACGTCGCATTGGCATTTTCTGACAGACACCAGAGCTTTTAAATGCATGTCAAAGAGGGCCAAGTATAAAAAATCATGCTAGGCTATATTTCTTTAGTCATGCGTTGATGGTTATAAATCTTTGGAAGCCGATTGACCTAAATGCAAGCCGTTCATTGGGAAATAATGAACAATCTCAAAAAAGAAACGTTCACGAACGACTGTGGGCATAGTCGTTGCTTTTGGGCGTGATAACTATGGTTAGAAGTGTTATATCTGGACCCTTTTTTCTCAAGTGTTGGTATTTGTTTCCGTTCCGGAAAACTCGCCCACGCTTACTATACTTGTACGAATGCATACAAGTTACCTGATGCTGTCCCCTCAAAAACTCCAGGCCCTATCTGTCATACGTCTTTTAAACCGCGACGAAGTAGAAGTTTCTAAAAGTATTGCGCTGCTGAGCATGAGGTTGCGGGTTCGTTTCCCAGCCGCGGAGGCCGCTTTTCTGATGGAAGCTAAAAGCAAAAACGCCCGTGTGCACGATATATCGGCGGACGTTTAAGATCCCCCTCAGGTGGTCAAAATCAATCCGGAGCCCTCCACTACGGTGCGCCTCATCGCCTGCGTTGCGTCGGCATGTTAAACCCTACAATCAATCAATCAAATCAGTTTCTAAAAGGAGCATTGTTTTCAGCGGAAACACTGAAATCGTCCATTTTCTGCTGCTCACAAACGCTTGCGTGAAACATTTGACTAACTGTTCAGATGTCGTATGCGCATTACGTGCAACAAAAACATTCCGTGCACGTTTGTAAATCTTTTTTTCTAAGCGCCACGCACGAGGAAGCGCAATTTACAGACGCACCCAAAATAATGCCGGCTCTATACCGCAGTACATTTTCTTTTATGATTCAACTAACGAAAAATCTCCTACAGCAGCTACTAAAACAGCAGATTGGCTTTCCTAAGCTACAGGTTTGCCGTTGGGTGACAAAAGTGAGTTATTTATCAATTACTGTGCTTAACTGTGCATTCTTTGCTGTGTGCCACAGCTCTTGCGGTGTTGCCTTTTGTATTTCTATTATTTTCAGTTATGAGGCTGCATTTTCAGTTATGTCTGTTTATTAGTCAATGGCTGTGTGAACGGTAAGTTTTCCTAATGACACGCAGTTCCGTCTGTGTTTTCAACCTGCTATAGGAAAGTTGAAATTACGGTGCACAGCAACGAAACGTCTGTGGAAGTCTACAACGTCATCGGAATCATCAAGGGAAAGGAGGAGCAAGGTGAGCACATGACCTCAAGGTGGTAGCTTGTAACAAAAGCTTGATGTGGGCTTGATATACTCATCTTTTGTTTTTGTTTTTGTTGTTGTTGTTGTTGCTGCCCTTGTTGTTGTTGTCGTAGTGGTCTGCGTTTCGAGTTATGGGGCGTTCAGAGTAATGCTGCATCCTATTTTTATATTGTCACGTGGCAGAAGGACAATGATGTGGCGAACCATGGGCGATGGTGAAGTGATGTATTTACAAGATGTCGCCGCAGAGCGATGCGATCTATTTACAAGCGGCCATGATCGCTCGAGCAACGAGCCCGTGCCGTCCACTGTTTCGTCGTCGTCAGCGATGGGTCCCATGGAGATATCCGCCAGCGTCCACTTGCGCTTGCAACGTGTGGGTACTAGCGAGTTGGTAATCCATTATAACTCCGTTAAGCGCAGTAGAGAAGACACAGGACGAGGGACACAAGGACGAGCGCTACTAACAACTGAATTTTAATAACAATTAACCATGAGACATATCCATTGAAAAGAGGCACAACACGCTCAAATGACTATGAAGTTTAGCACGTCACTGCACAGCCCTCCACGCACTCGTCACGCAGGCACGTGTGATAAATGCTTATCCAAATAGGCTAGCTCTTTTCAGCTCAAAGATGTGGACGTCGTACTGACACAGTCACCTATCGGCTCAACACCGCCGCCTCAACAATCTCTCGCGTGCGCTGATTCGCGTCTCGAAAAATGACGGAGCACACATCGCACATAGGCTCGCACTTGTCGCACTTTTGGCGATGAATACCCAAATTGCTGTCTTTTCCTTTCCGTACCTTGTTGCAATGTTCCCGTAGGCGAGTGTTGAGGCACCGTCCAGTCTGGCCGACGTATGCGTTTTTACTAGTAAGCGGCAACTTGTAGACCACCCCTTCCGTGAAACGCACGTACTGGTTGAGGCATCGGTTTTTTTCCTTTCTGACAGGGCACGTTTGGCTGCAGAGCAAAGACAGTTTATCAGAGGCCGACATGACAACTTTCACGCGAGCCCTTCCACCAATCCTTTTAAGGTTGTGCGATATGCAATGCATATAGACGGAATAACGGCTACATTCACACGTGCACGCTTGACGAGTGCGTGGGGGCTGTGCAGTGACGTTATAAACTTCATAGTCATTTGAGCGTGTTGTGCTTCTTTCTGTTTACATGTCGCGTGGTTGTTATTAAAATTCAGTTGTAAGTAGTCTTCGTCTTTGTCTCCCTCATCCTGTGTTTTCTTTACTGCGCTTAACGGAGTTATAATATTATCAATTCGTATTCACAAGCATAGCTAGCAGTTTATAGAGTAAATGTTCAAGCAAAACACAAATGTGTATTTTTCGTCCTGTTACATTTCGCGCGTTAATATTTTAAAGTCAGTTTCTAACTTGTAACGCGTGCGGACGCCTGTTTCTTGTTTATAAGGCCTGCTTATGTAACTTCCTGTGCGCTTCATAACGGAAACACTACGTCATTTATGAGTCGCAAATAGTACGATATTTGTAGTAATATATGTGGGCGTATGGACCAAAACAATAAACGACCGCAAAGCAGGTTTCCGTCCTTTTCCGCGGCTGCCTATCGACCGAAAGGGCGGATTTCCGGAAGCATGCGCTATCGCTCTAACTGCAAATGGATTCTTGCTTTTAATTAATGATTCCTCCGCGGATGATTCGTGCTCATTACCAATGACGTCGGTAGAAAGTTTGCTCTTCGGAGTAAGGAACTTATGATCATTTGCGGAAGCAATGTAAGCCAGAAACAGTGGAACATGGCTGTACTGTTAAAATGATGATGATGATGATTATGATACTGTTAAAATGAGGATGGTACTTGGAGCGTGACCACACTCAGTCTTGTCAATCTGGAGCAGGAAAAATATTTCCCAGCGCGCCCCACAACTTTCCTGCCGCTCACGGCAATGGGAATTTTTTTGTTAAACTAAGGGGCGAAAGTCATCACTTAATTGTGCGTTTCAGGTTTAGGAGATTGAATGAAATGTATGTTGCGATTCTACCCAAATCAAGCAGTGCTCACTAGCTCTAAAAGTGTGTACAACCCCAGTATGTGCAATGAAGACACTACGCCCATGTTTGCAAATCTGTTTTTCTAATGAAATTACGTACGAAGGAGCACCATGTCCTGTGTATGTACCCACCGTCACCTAGCGGATGCTTCATGAAGCAGATACCCATAGCGCTGAAGTACCCTTCCCACCGAGCATCGGCGTTTTAGGCTAACGTTGCCCTGTATGTCGGCTGCTGGCCCAATTGATACAATATTAGGGAAGCGGGTTTGGCGTTCACTTCGTGCTACCCTGCGCAGACCGATTCACCATCGCCGGGTCGCACCACGACTCCTGGGCCTACGGAGCACAGGAGCCGTCTTCGGCCACCGCGGCCCTCCTGGCGCTCGGCCGTGCACTGGGGACCATGAAGAAGCGGGGCTGGCGCCCGCGGAGAACCATTGTGCTGGCTTCGTGGGCCGCTGGGGAGATGGCTTTCGCAGGCTCCAGCGAGTGGGTCGAGGTTGGTGCAGTGAAAGTTGTGCACCTCCTGGCGTAGTGATACGCGCTTGTGTTCTGTGTGCTCAGGGCACAGGAGTGCCCACTGTGGTCGAGCAGTACAGGAACGTGGCTGCTCGGAGAAAATAATATGATGATGATGATGATTCCTATTGGTTTCCCCTTTGAAGCGGGGTGATGACATGTCATCTTACCAAAAAGGACTAATATAACCATGTTTTACACTCTTGGTTTAATACTAGCGCTGCTTATGGCAGGCCCTAAAGCTTATTAGGCCCGAAATACTTTCGTTTCCCTGTTACAGGTGGTAACTGTCCTAGGCAATATTCCCCTCTCTGCTTTTCGTCCACCAGCATTCCAATCTTCTTTCCGTCCCCTCGACAGCCTCGAAGTTAACTTCCTCTGTGATACCCTTAAATCCTAGGGCTTCTGAAAGCCCAATATTCCCTTCATGTAGATTTAAAGACGATATGTATTATTTCTTTTGCTACTTAGACGCGAAACTTTTAGTCTGTATGTCCATCGATTGAGCCGCCAGGTAAAGGTTAAGAATTCTGGAACGAGACGTTTATATAGACAACACAATTCCAAACTACTGAATCTGGTTGCAATATTCATTCTGGTCAACACTGTTGAGTAAAACAAAAATATTATGGATATTTAAGGCCGAAAAATCAATACACAAGTGATATATGCGGTATTCCTTTAATTAAGAACGCATGGCGGCCTGATTTTTGGGAGAGCAAATAAAAAAGCCCTCCTGCCAAGAATGTCTTCACCCAAAATACAAAAAGCGCTCACGCGCCACAGAAGCCTTCGAGGCGGCTTTCTAAGAAGTCTAATAATCAACAGTGGCGAAAGGTTCCAGTAGATGGCTCGCGAGAAGTGGAACGAGTTAATCGAATTGAGTTGAGGCAACAAACCTCAACCGTGTATATACCGGGAGGAGAGAGGTGGGAGGGAAAAGAGACACAGGACGAGCCAAGAGAAGAGATCTAAGTATTTAAGTGGCAGCGGTTGAACAAGTATATCGTCGTTTGACGACATTTGCAGCGAAGTACGCATACGCAGACAATATTTTTCCATTCACTTTTAGTTACTCTCCGAATTGTGAAATGTTGGCTTGCTCTGGCCATTAAAAGGTAAATGATGAGAATTGTTTCATTCAGTGATTATTCAAACGTAATCATAACTAAGATTTTAAAACCATCCTTTCTATTCAAGGATTTACGTTCACATAGAATAGTCTCGATGTTTTGAGGCTTAACTACTGTAATGCGCCGAAACGTCTCCATACGACGTATAAAGAGCCCATTGTTGCAAAGTGAAAGTTCGTAGCTTTGTAATGCGTAGCATTCTTTGCGGAGTACACCCCAGACAGGACCCTGTAACACCTTGCATTTCCACAAAAATACAGATTTTGCGGAACTGACTCTTACAATCGTTATAATAGCGTAAATGGAGATAATTGGTGGCAAAAACTTTAAGAACCGAGAAATAAAAAAATATAAAAAATTACATTTTCACGAAACTGATCTGGTGAACTCAAAAATATCTATCTTATGCGTCTCCCCCCCCCCCCCCAAAACCGAAGAATAAACAAAAAATTTCTCAAGGACACTTTTCAAATGCCAACAAAAAATGACGAGAATGGCGAAAAACCGCGTAACGCCCCGCATTTTCACAAAAGTGTAGATTTCGCGAAAAAAACACCCAATCGCGACACTAGTGTCAGTGGAGATAATTGGCAGATAAAGTAAAAAAAAAAGCCGAAAAGTCAGAAAACTACAAAAAATAAAAGTTTCTGAGAAATGATCCGACAAAATCAAAAATATGCATCGTATACATCTCACCCTAAAATAAATTTCAAAATAAACAAGAATGTCCGCAAGAGGATGATATAAATACCTATAAAAATAGCGTCAATGGGCCAACCTTGCTTCTTCGGCAAAAATAAATAATTAGCGATGTAAAGGTACTTCGCCACTATACTGGTGTATATTTAGATTATTTGCGAAAATAAACAAACGAAAACTTAAAAAGAATAAAACAATCCAACGCCCTTCGCTGCTCCTAGCCATATGTGGGTTGTAAACAGCTCACACTCAAGGGAAGCGGCATAAGAAGGCTACGCATTGTAGACAATTCTATGAATTCCTGCAGATTCTTTAGCGGGAAGTTGTTTTCATGTGTAAAGTAATTCAGTTTAAGTCTGTATAATTCTAACTATGCTTTGAAGCAAACTTCACATGTCATCTTCCAGGAAAACATCGTCCTGCTTAATAGCGGTGCGGTTGGATACGTGAACGTGGACAGCTGCGCGTCCGGTAAGTATGTTCGCATTGAGAGTTATGCAGCTTGATATCGTTGCCAAGACTATGGGGCACAAAACGCGTTAATAACGAAAATCAAACAGGCAGGGCCCCGCTCTGGCTTACAGTCGGTAGAGCGGATCTCGTCGGCTGCGCCATCGCGGTAGTTTCGTTTTATTTTACTTTTTCCCTTTGAAATAAAGCTCCATTCTAGCTACGACAAACGTTTTTTAAGCGAGAACACCGCAAGAAGTATTGAAAAACATTTCAATTACGCGCTACTGTGACGTGCTATGGCCAAGAGCGATGTAATATTGGGTGAGGAGTAAAAACGTAAATATCAGAGTGAAACACTCAGTTAGCATTAAAGCGATGCGATAAAGCTGAACGTGAGGCCAGGTGACAATCGTCCAGCCATGTGTGTTAGCGATGTGTTAGTTCAGCAGCCGCCATTAGCACAAACAAAATTCTGTGACGTCATAATGTGACGTCATAAATTATGTGGCGTCAAAGTGGCTAGGTTGTTGCCACTGCATTGCATGTTCTTGTTATTAACTCTATTATTTGTTTGAAGTTTCTGATAAAGTTGCTGTCATTGCTATCGAGACAAAGCAGTTTTTTTAATGAACCGAAATCGTATTTTGTCTTTGTCGCGCATTTTCATAGATTTTTTCTTGCACTAACTAGACCCCACAATTTTGGTCTGTCTGTCTGTATGTCTGTATACCGCCTTTCAGCCATCCGCCAAGAAATAAAAGCACTCTGAAATGAGAAGTTTACATAGACACAACATTCAAAACCAATAATTCTGAAAACATACTTAATACTCGTCCACATTGTTGAGAAAAAGAAACCATTAGGTATACCTGAGGCAAACTATCGATACATAACTGGTATTGTTTTTTTATTTAAAAACATGTGTGTGCTGAATACTTTCGATAGCAAATAAGGAATATGATAATTATCATGGCTGAACTAAGGAAAAATTGAAACGCTTACTGTGGTTGGAATTGAACCTCGCTCCCTCGTGTTATCGACGTGTATCCGATCGCGCCATTCCGGTAAAGTCAAAGCAGGTTAGATTTATGGAGGGGTGCATGGACGTGTTAATTACGCAGAAAATGCACCCCTACGTCAAACAACGACGACTATTGGACGCTAGGGAAAGCAACGAAATGCCCATATTAGTAAACCACTAGCGAGCACAGTTGCAGTGCAGTAAAGCGTCTCGATAAGAGACAGGAGTTCGCATAAAGAGCGCAGAGTCTGACGTCATAATTTGTACAACGCACAAGAACCATTACACAATTCTGCAACTCTCTTCTGGGTTGGTTCTCCTCGTGTTGGACTTGATATTGGAAAGCGTCGCGCTCCCCCATCGTTGTCGCTTCCACAGAAGGGGAGTTAATTTTTATTTTAAACAGCAAAAGTTGCTCGCTGCCGCATTTCAAGTCCGAGAGTAACGAAAGGTACCAACAAATTGCGAGCGAGCAGTAGAACGCGGCAATTCGAATTGACCTTAGAATACGTCCACCCTGTTTATCCTAGGAGGATCGAGGCGGGCAGTGAAGAGCTTAAGAGGTACGCGGGAGCGATAAGAGTCGCAATTGCATGGTAGGGGTGGCCCAAGGCTTTCATCTGTCAACAACATTTGCTGAAAATTGAGCAGGTACCCGGCCGGGATTGATCGCTCAAAGAAGAAGAGCAGGGATTTAAGGAGCGGTTTCAAGGAGAAGCACGCAAAGATGCACCCGGCACTCGAAAACGCACCATGGCTGTAGCTTGATAGGCTTCAACCTCCGCAGAGTCGAATGGCTCTAAATTATTGTTTAGTTTTTTTTTTTCGAAGCCTCTTTCGCTATGTTACAAGCACCGCTTCAGCGAGCTGCGCACGGCCGCCTTTTGTTTTGTTTTTGGTTGATGGAGAAGAAAGGCGACAACGTCCGTGTGTTCGAAATGTCAGCGCAGGTTAAAGATCCCCAGGTGGTCAAGAGTGGTCAGCAGCGTTGTGCTGCTGAGCGAGAGGACGCGGGTTCGATTCCTTCGCCGCGGCGGCCGCTTTTCTGATAGAGGCGAAAAGCGAAGACGCCCGTGTGTACGAGATTTCGGCACACGTTAAAGATCCCCAGGTGGTTCAAATTAATCAGGAGCCCTCCACTACGGCGCGCTTCATCGCCTGCGTTACTTCGGCGCGTTAAACCCTACAATCAATAATTGAGATTTGCTTGCTCTGCCTGAGAGTATTGTATGAAGACCTTGTATTATTTTGCCTAGCGCTGTAACACCATGCTGAGCTTCATATTGATGTCACCGATTTTGTCGTTTCTTTTGCGACGCAGGTCCTCGTTTCTCGCCGTCTGCGTCACCGATTTTGCGAAACATAATCTACAAAGCCGCCGAGCAGGTATGGCTTTAAAACTGCGGTGAAAGTTGGGCCGCAATCCATAAAGGGATCTGGAACACCTTCGATAAACGCTTTCAGTTTTTCCTTCGCCTCTGAAAGCACAGCGAAAGCTATTGTTATCCCCAGCACGGAACGGCACGGCGCGATTTGTTCGTCGCAGCAGATCCGCCTTCCTTTTCTGGTTGGTATTTGTGACTTTTTTAAGTTGCTTTCGAGTGCGTTTATTTCTCGAACCGGAAAGCCGGCAAATAGTCGCTATCTGGGTGTAATGACTTAATTCGAGCACGCGACGAACGCCAGGAGCGGGAAAGGGATAGAATTTTCTTGAGCGAGTTACTAAGTGATCAGATGGACTTATAGACGTAATGTTTTACTCACGTACTTTGCGACAATGTTCTGAAAGCATTTGGAATTTAGAAAAAAAGTTAGAAAGTGTTGCAGAATTCCAAAACAAAACGATGACACTCGCCAAAAGGCGCCTTAGAAAAGGAGTGAATTGCTCGTATTCAACATAGAGTCTAGGAAACTCAGAAAACCAGAATGCAAGGGTGGCCCGTACTGCCAACAATAAAAAGAGCAAACTTTAGCTCGGGAATTGCCCAAGTGTCCGCGATGAGTGTCTGATGGGCGAAACAGAGCATTTGAAACGATGTTGCACAATGAGTACGAAACATAGCTTCATAAAGTTTTTGGTTGTGCTATACTGAAGAACATATAATTTATCGGCCGGAGCACTAATAAAAAAGTCTCGGGCCATCTACACTAGCGTGAAACCTGGGGAGGGGCGAAGAATGCAGTGTACAAGTGTATTCCTGGCGCTTTGGCGTTTTTACCAACGCAGATGCAACCATTGGGGTGTAGAGGAATACAGCTTTGCTAGAAACGTCTCTTGTCTTTGAAGCACGAAGCTCCCTAAGCCCCCACGCGAGCAGTGGGAGAATACGCTGGCCAGCTC
This sequence comes from Haemaphysalis longicornis, assembly GCF_048455015.1. Classification (NCBI taxonomy): domain Eukaryota; kingdom Metazoa; phylum Arthropoda; class Arachnida; order Ixodida; family Ixodidae; genus Haemaphysalis; species Haemaphysalis longicornis. The sequence continues at coordinate 131,989,647 of NW_027526361.1, forward strand.
CTGCCCTGAAACGCAGATTTTTTTGCTAGCAGAAAGAGCGAAGACAGCCGGCAGTGGAGCCTTGGACAGAAGGCCCCGACCACAATTATGCTCACTTCAACTATGATTAGACTTTCTCTCTCTCTCTCGCTCGCTCTCTCTCTGGCGCGAGGCGTAAACGAGTGTCCCGGTGTTTTTTTTAGTACGCGTTACGTCACTAGCGAGCGAGCGAGCGAGAGAGAGAGAGAGAGAGAGAGAGAGAGAGAGAGAGAGAGAGAGAGAGAGAGAGAGAGAGAGAGAGAGAGAGAGAGAGAGAGAGAGAGAGAAAACTTTCTTTGAGCGGCTGGGGTTAGGGAAGCGTGGTGACCGCCGGTTGGAGGTCGGCGGCGACGATGGCAGCTCGTGCCACGAACGCTTTCTGAACGCCCTGGTGGAGCTACCCAGCGCACCCTCCCATTGTTCCTCGCGGGTGATTAAAGGGAAGGGATTGGAAGGACAGGCCCACATAGAGTGGAGAAGTGTGGCACGTTCACCACATGCGGGGCATTGAGGTGAGGGGTAGAGGGAAGGGTGGATGTGATGGAGCACCACCCTGTAGGGAAAGTAATTAACCTGCAGAAGTCGCCAGGTACGCGCTTGCTCATGGCTGAGCTGAGGATGCGCCGGGGGGTATTTTAGGCTGGCTAGGCGGTAATGCGTGAGTATGTCATGATACGTACTTAGGCGGTCTCTGGCTGATCGGGCCGTGTGGTGAGGAACTAGGCTGGCTCCTGCTTGAATTGTGAACCTCGAGCCGCGTCATGGGCCGCCTCGTTTCCCCCCGAGTACCGAGTGCGCCGGGGTCCATAGCAGTTCTACCGGGAAGTTGGAGGATTCTGAGCCGTAATTTTGGGTGCGAGTGGCGAAATGAGACCGCGGGTGAAATTTTGAACGGCCGTCTTTGTATCAGAGATTACGACTGGGGGGGGGGGGGGGGGGGGAGAATCGCGCTTTATGGCAGGGCAAGCACAGCTGCCGCAGCCTCCGCCGTGGCAGGGCGCGTGCACGGCAATCCTCCAAATCGTACACATCACGTCAGACACCTTGAATTTGCCATCCATGGGCACGCCGCAAGGGGCTGTGTTATCACCCATGCTCTTTAATCTGGCATTGCTAAATATCCCCAAAGAATTACAGAAAGTTTCCCGTCCGCGCTTCAGTATTTACGCCGATGACATTACTCTCTGGGTGACAGGTGGCAGTGATGCGCACATTGAAGAGACCCTGCAAAGTGGCGCAAATATTGTAGTTAAGCAAGCAGAGTTAGGAGGCCTTACATGTTTACCTACAAGTCCGAGCTGCTCGTCTTACCACCCAAAGGAGCCGCCCGCACAACGTCAGATATCTCCATCTCTATTAGTGGTTTTTCAGTCCCGGAAGTTCACACACTAAAACTTCTCGGGATTCTTATGCAACGGAATCAAAGCAATACGTTCTAGCGCGAGGCGTAAACAATTTTCCGGGGTTTTAGTACCGTGACTACATGAGACGACGATTACGACGACGGCGACGACAGAAGACGCCAACAGCCCTAGCCCTTAAAGGGCTTCACCCCTGAAAAGCTTTTCATGATGGCGTAACTCTATAAACCTGTCTTCGTAGCCACCAGCTGTTTCATTTTTAGCTATGTGATAATCGGATTTGCAAGTAATGTCTCCAGGAAGTATTAGGATAGCTTTATTGTTAGGGTAATTTTAAGAATCAAGTTAGTTTTGCACAGGTTTGCCAAAAAACGGGACTGAAAACAACCAGCACTGTATGATAGTTTTGCCAGAAAGAACAGTACCTTTGCCGGCTGTATAAACCTATACCTATCAGGCCTACAACAAAAGTGTATAATGTACGAAGAAGAGGTATTACACGCCGGCTATTTCTCGCCGGCTTATCCACAACTTTCGTGTATACAAAACAATTTCAATGTCACAATTGAGTGCAGTCTCAAGTAACCGCCATTCGTCTGTAAGATACGGATTACACTGTCTCGCAGGTAAAAATTGGCAAGAAGACGCTTCGTCAAAAGTGGGAAGAAGACGAAGGAAAAAAGCCACCAAAGTAAGTCCAAGTATTGTTTCCACACACAAATATATCATTACATAGGCCGAGCAAAACTGGAATTTCTGTAAAGCCAAATGTCGTAATAATAAACTGTATGTAGGCCTGAGAGAGAGAGAGAGAGAGAGAGAGAGAGAGAGAGAGAGAAAGAGAGAGAAAATGAAGTTTATTGAGTTAGGCAACTGCGGTGATTAGCCGTCGGCTGTGATCCCTTGGGCTCCGGCAGCTTCCTTAGCCAGCTAGACAACCCGGAGGTGATTTTCCGGGCGGGAGCCTAGCAGCGCTCCCTCCCACTGCTGTCTGTTAGTGATCGTGGGGCTGTTCGTGAACGCCTGCAGATACTGCCACAGCATGTGTCCATGCCCCTTTGATATGTATCACACTTGGGTGAGTAGAATGTTAGGTAATAGTAGCTAAAACAGGTGGGTTCGGATACGAATGTGTCTTTATGAGTCGCCGGACTACCAAATGTCGCTTAGTGAGGGATGGGTGCACGGGTGGGTATAGGAGGCACGGGATAAACGATGAGGAATTGTAACATTGCTGTATGACACAAGCCTTTCCCTGCCCGACATGGGGACGAGGTCCGCATCCGAGATGCCGTCCGCCGAGTCGGCAAAGCGGCGAGTAACTTCGTTCGTGGACTTTTTCCCTGCCAGGTTGGAGGGTGTGGGGGTCCGAATTAAGTTGATGTTGCTGTCCGGTGTCCGGTACGGATACCAGAAATTAGGATTGCGGACGCCTCCCGCGTTATTTTTTCATGTTAGATATTTAAAGTTGCAGACATTGAGTCGCTAATTATGTCTTGATTTTGGTTGAGGCAACCTCTTCTCCTACCTCCGAGTCTCGAGTGCGGATCGAGAGGGAGGCGATGGAGTTACCCCGATTGCTGACTGCCGCTATGGCCATTGTTTCGCGACGAGCGTAGTTCACCGCATCAACGTAGGCTGCGCTATCGGATTTCACATAGTGTTTTTTAAAACCTGAACAAAAAACCGGCATGAATTCATCCATTTGTCCGTGGTGCCTCGTGAAGAAAAGCACTGTAAGGGCCATCTTTACACTGTGTGGATGATAAGACAACGCGTCAAATAATCACAAATGATGAGTCGTAACCCTCAATAGTGGTAGTATTAAGAAATGAACGCCACAAAAATGAGCTGGAACGTTCCAAGGTTTAAAAGCAAAAATCAGCATATGTTATTCTTGTTTTTTGATAAAAGTAGCAGCACTGCAATGGGTAGTATGCTGCTACGCATGTCGTTTTTAAGAAGCCTAAGGCATTTTCCAGGTTTACTTATCCAAGTGTTCGGCGTCAACGTGCGTCATGGATAGTTGAATCTTCCGACTTTTCTAAGGTAATGCACTGTGTTATTCTTTGTGACCTTGCCCCGCCTTTCCCGGTACCAACCTTTCCCGGTGCTTTTCCCGGTTACCAAATCCACCAGCCTGCCACTGTAACTCTATAGAGTCTTTACGGTTGTTTTCGCCAGTTCAGTCGTCATTGCTTTTAGTACTAGGCTATTAATTGCATACTTGACGTACTTAGGTGGACAGAGGTCAATCATGTTTATTACCAACGTATTTATTTGCTTCAGCATTGGCTTGGTATTACAAAAGTCGGACTAAGAAAAGGCACATACAATTGACGTAAAGGCTGAAAGGTCAATTTTCATGTACTATAAATGTATTTGCTTGTTTAAGCGTTGGCTTGGCAAAACAAGTCGTAATAAAAAAGGACACATACACTTGACTGCACTTTCTTTACATCATATGTATGTGTCCTTTTTCAGTCCGACTTGTGTTGTACCCAGTGCATCCTACAAATGATGTTCAACCAACTAGCTCGCCATCAGGCGTTACGGTTACAGCGTTACAACCCATGTAGTTGGCCTGACGTTACCCTACTCCGTGCCTGCCCTTAAATTCCCGAGAGATCTGTGGAAAGCAACAGAGTCCGGAAGAAAAAAATGACATTTGGAGCAATACCAAGCTGACATACAGTATTTAAAATGCAGTATATTGAGCAAAATTTCAAACTAATCACACACCACTGTTTTGGCCATATCACATTTGGTCACCCGTGCAGCCTTCAGGTTCTCTCGATGAAGAGTCGGCTATGTTTTCGCATCGCCACAAAAGATATCCCTGGTGACCCTACTACACTGCAGTAAATCATGCCACTAAAAATCTTTTTTTTTTCTAATAACAGCGCCGAAGCAACACTGTTTGCCTTGAGTTCATTCGAAGTAATTAGAAAACAATGGCAGTTTCCAAAAGAGGTTTTTAGAGAAAAAATAGTTCTCTCAACAATAGTACACTCGGTGTTGTAACTTTTAGCCGATAGCGCTGAAAGCACGGTGTCGCAAAAAATGTGGCGTCGTCGGCGGCGTTAACCATAAGCGAAACGAAAAAATCCCGTAGCGGCCCCTGAATCCCGCAGTATTGTAAAGTGCTGCGGATTACATGGCGCCTGAAAAGTATTTATGCTACATGAACCGGACGCGACAAGGTTATTCACTCTATTCTTAAAGGCGAACCTTAAGTGTCCTGGAAATATTTTGTTAGAATATTCAGCCTGTATATTTAAGGAAAAGGATGGTTCACAACAGATGTGACACGGTGTTTCTAGCTGAATGATCGAAGCCACCCTTTATTTCGCAACCTTTGCTGTAAATCACACGAAGTTTCCTGACATCCGCGATTTTAAATTCCCGGCTGGAAGGAAATTACGACTGCTTTAAAATAGATTTAACTTGTAGCGCAGTTCACTTCCACGTGATATTCAAAATAGCCTGTCTAAACAGAAATCTGAAGTTTTAAATTAGGAAGTGGACATTTCAGAAGTGGCGGGGGAACTGATCTTCCTGCCATTGGGTTTATTTTACAGCGTACCGTTAGCCCACGGAGTTAGCGACAACGCCGCTTTCAACTTCTACAATGGAATTCCATCTGTGGGCTTCACGTTTCGCCCACACAAGGTGAGGTGCACATACTAGCAGGCAACGAGTGGAATGTAGGTACGGGAGGGTATTCCGCCCCTGAAAATGGTCTACGAATATATGTCTAGCCCTTTATAGCAATATTGGAATTGCCGTTTTCTCTTATTTTTGTGGTCAGGAGGTTCCATAACTAATTTTTCTGTATTTGCTGATATGGCCCAGACTCTAACCCATTTGTGATGCACAAAAATGATATAGTAAATATACCTTGTACGATAGATAATATGGTCTGCGCTGATGACACAAACGTTTTTTTCTTCAGACGAAACTCTTAATGTTGTTCAAACAGAGACAATGCTTGGCTATCCCAAATTGTCAATGGGATTAGCTCAAGTCAACCGTAACTGAATGTCACTGAAACAAATTTTTTCATCTTTAGACCCAAAAATATACCTGCTGGAAGTAACTTTTCTGTGACATGCTACAAGCACCTACGAACTAGCCAAACATCATTAAGATTTCTCGCCGCCAAGTTTTCACGAGCGCCTACTTTGTTCATACTACATAGGTTACATAAGTTTTCGTTTAATCGGTAATATAAATAGTCATCGAACCTTTTGCCAGTTAAGGAAAACCTCAACTATACTTTTCACTAATTTATTCCCCCAACACTACGCATTAGTTGTCAGGGTGCGACAACAATTTCCAAGCAGGGAAAAATTGCTTACACAACAAAAAAGAGCAATTCGTGTGATTGAAGACGGGCCTTATAATGAGGCCCCCCGAAGGATTTTTCTACAACATTGCTTGCTCACGATTAAACGAACTTGCGCAAGAAAATTGATCGTGCACATGTATAATCAAATAAAAATTGGCGAAGAAGAATATGAAAAGAAATATACTTCAGAAAGCACGTGCTTTCTCAAGTATTTTTTTAAAAGATACTATGCAGTACTGCATCGCATCTGTTTTGTCTGGCCAAACACTCGTGATTAGCCTCTTTTAGAGAGTAATGTAGAAGCAGAAGCTACTTTTCTTTAAAAATAAGGTTCATGTCTATTTTATAAATAGCGGCTCCATATTAGCCCTGCGTATTCTTGCAGCCTTACAAAAATGTGCTTGAACTTCTGCCAGCATTAAACGCCCGCCGAAATCTTGTTGCATTTTGCTCGCTTCTAGGCACCCAGCTTTGTTTTTTCCATTACGCAGTGGAATAAACAGTTGCGTGAGTTGGTTGAAATCTATGACAGACAAAACAACCAGCGCGCAACGGCAACGGGAGAGTTACAGAATTGCACAGGGCAAGAGCTTCGCCTCCCTCTTACATTCGTGGTTACATAGAAGCGGCGAAGAAAACTGAGACCCGCAAACGAAGTCGTTTTTGTGCTTGTGGTTTTTTTACCGTCCGTGGGCATCTCACGCGCGACCCTTCCTTACTGCTTTTCGTACTACGACGCACGTGCCAAAATGCTTAGATTAAAAAATTGAAGCACTTTCACTCAACGTGAAAGCTGTCGAAGTGCGGAGCACTGATTTGCAAGAGCCTCTGTGGCGCCCTCACTTGACTAGTTTCAGTATCAGCCTCTCGTTCATACCGAAACTAGACTGCAGCCCACAAAAAGCCTATGAAATGACACTGGACTTTGTATACATTAATTTGTGTAATTAATGGTTTAATTCATATTGTTTTCTCAATTTATACCATTGAGTCCTTATTTGCGGCCGAGAAACGGCAGCCTCCGTGACAACGACGCAAGTCAAAATCACCCCCATCCCTTTGCAGATGAGTAACATGTGCGTCTGTGGCGCAATGGGACCGACGTCAATTTCGTAACGCCAGAGACCTAGGTTCGATTCCGACGAGGGGAAGCGATTATATATTCAAAGCCTTTGTTTGCGCGCGGGACGCCGTGACTACGGCTGCCAGACTACGTGATCCCGGACCAGCTACGACGACGGGCAGGGCCCCTAAAGCACTCGGCACTAACACCCTTCTCCTCAAAATGTTCGCCCACATACTAATTATACTAGAATTTTCCTTTCTGTATAACTGACTTTGTTACTTTCGCCCTACGTTTCGTTACATTTTCACCCCGCTCTTTATTTATTTCACCTTTATTTCGATATCACAATCACGCTCGCAGAAGTCTTCGTCTCACATCTGAGAAGCTTTGTCATTGCGCCTGCCATAGCTCCCCTTTTAAGATAGTGCCTGCGAATGCCGTACCATTACAATCATTTCGTGATTGCCAAAAAGCACAGATCTGTGGCGTGTGTACGAGCAACAGAACTTTGGATTCTTTGGTCGCATTTTTACTTTAAAGTGGCCTGAAAGCAATTATGAGCACAATAAATGAACCAGCGCAATCGTTAGGTTGGGTGTTCAACGTCATCTGTGCCAAGCATAACATTATTACGTGCAACGGACAATGCTTTCGTTGCAAAGTTTGTTCCCTGGTTCCCACCCTGTCCTGCGTGCTTTCTGGCTCCACCATCTTCAAGTCCGTTATCGATTCTGTCACTTGCATCACGGAGCTGAAATCTTACAATCGGACGGCTTTTTTTCGCACTTCAGGCGGAGAGAGGCGTCGTCTGCTCAGCGTCAACGGGTCGCGGCGGTGCCTTTGCTTAATTAGCGCTTCCTGCAGCACGGCTTACGCTATCGTGCTCGTCCATATTTATCTTGTTTACTTTAATACCACACTTCTCGTTAAGGCGCGTTGGCTAGGCCGACACGACGACAACGCGATGGCGAGTATTCCCACAAAGCGAAATCGCAGTCGCAGCCTCTCAATGTAGTATATAGGTTATTTCCAAGCAATGCCAAGTGCGTCCACATGAGCGCACGCCCGTGAGCGCGGGCCTCTCGGCGACCGCCCGCAGTTAACAAAACCAAAAAAGTGCCTAGCCTCAGTTGCGCGTGCCTCGCGACGTCCGCCCAGCGTCCCCTGCGCCGTTTGTCAAGACCAGCATCGTGGCAACATTCGCCGTAATCGTGGCAACATTCGCTCGGAACGAGAAAAACGCGTCATAGCGTACTTCCCTTCAAGGTGATGTCCAATGATTACCACTTCCAAAAAATGAAGGAAGCTCACACTTATAGATGACGGAGTAAAGGTCGTTGCGGCAGCGAGGAAGGAGCAAATCGACTGCAATCCTGGACTTAAACCGTTATAATGGCCATGAACGTTGGGTACAGCTTCCCTACCTTCATGTTTTACGCGGTAGTGGGAGGTTACTTTATTTTTTTTCTGCATTTTAAAGGGCATCGTTTGCGAGTCATATTAGCGAATCGAAAGCAAAACTTTTTGATTGAGCTTTGGAACTATCATATCATACGTCAATGCATTGTTTATGGCACAGGCACGATTTGTTCAATTTTAAACTCGTGCTTTGTATGTATAAAAAGGCATTTGTACTTTCAGAAGACGAAATACTGATGTGTGCATCTTGCAATGTTGGTATGTCTTTATATAGAGTAAGCAGAGTTTCCTCCCATCCACTTAAACACAACACAAGGTAGGCTTGGGGGGGGGGGGGGGGGGGGGAGGATATAGAGCCGCGGCCGGCAAGCAAACCATCCCCATAGTATATTAATTGGCAGCACAGGCCACGTAACAAAATGAACGAGCAGCCTTTATAGAAAAATCAAAGGGGGAATAATTCTTTTGCGCAATCATATGCACAGTCCAATAAAGAGGCAGGCGCGCGCGGCCCCAAAACTCACACTACTTTTCCGATACCACTTGCAATATCGGTTACGGTGTACGTTGATAAACGCACGGTCACGTAGAAGTTTCCCGGAAAGCAAGGGGGGGGGGGGGGGGCGTTGTAATGCACCACGCACGCGCTCTAACAAAAGTCCCTGTGCCGCACCGTGGAACACTTCGGCTGGTATTTGTTACGGTTATAAATGTTTGGTACCGATCAGAATAACGGAATGGAATACTACAGCTGCCTGCGTAAACACGTGCATGGCGCCCCCATAACCCGACCAAGCTCAACATCGGCGTGAACGAGCGGGCAATTAAACAATATGTAAACCGCCGTCGGTTGAGAAGGCATGTACGCGCTCACTCTAACAAATTTTGAATTTTGAGGTGGTTGTCTAGTCAATCGCTTGCATATTTTAGACTCCCATATGCACAAAGACATGTCGTCGCCGCGAACGTGTGGTGACAGGGTCGTTCTCTTTTTGCGTGGTGTGGAAGCGTAAAAGTACCGCTCCATTTGTTCCATCAGCCTTTGCAGCCTGAGCGGATTCCAGAATTCATACAATGATAGGTATATATATTTATATATATAAACGCGGAGTGTCTTCTTTTGGCATACACTAGACCTCGTTCCCTCAAACTCCGTTAACTCTACATTGCCGTGAATTCAGAGGACTGCGCATTGCTGAACTGACATCTTATTACTTTCACGAGTAATTACACTTAAGATCATAATTCTGTTGTGACGGTCTTTGCCGCAAGAAAATTGCTTCGTCTTCAGTAGTGGTTTAATATATTGTTCTACAGATTCCAAAGAGTTGGAAGACATTAAGCGTAACTCAATGGGCTAAGAATTCTGAAAATAACTACACGCAAGTCCTCGATATATCTCCAAACGCCAATTGCTCATCTAGTAACTAAAGCGAAGGCTTGCTATAAAAAAATACCAACTTTGTGAAACGCTTCTACTAGGTTACTAAAAGGGACACGCAGTGATTTGTAAACATTGCGGGATTACTAGCGCAAAATGTAGTCCGTAGTCCCTAGGCCATGTTTAGACCGCTCTGGGTGCGTTTACACGAATTTATTTAGTAGAAAAATAAATTCGAAAATGCTGCCCTCTTCTCTGCCTCCTCGACAATTTTCTGTGGCGTCTTCGTGTGACGTCAGGAAAAAACGACATGCGTCCGCGACAGGACTCGAACCTGCAATCTTCTGATCCGAAGTCAGACGCCTTATCCATTAGGCCACGCGGACGTTTTTTTTTCTTTATTGCTTGCTTTGGCACATACAGAACACAGACATTCGTTCACAGACAGCCGTCAACCTGACTTTAGTTGACGTCATGTGTTTAAAAGTCCCTTAGGTGTACCAACGATTCCATGTCTGCAAGACATTCGGGCGGATTCGACACATATTTTTGATTTTCCACGCATTCACTCATTGCCTCTCTAAAATACTGTCTCGCGCTTCGCGCATCGATGTCAGAGTACGTTGCGACCATTCTTGCTTTCCAAATAGAGCTCAATCCAACAAACATGATCAGGTCGTAAGGCATACCATCCTCGCTTTCAACAGGCAAGTACCGTATACTTTGGGCATCCACAGGCAGATCTTTTTTCAGAGTTCCAGAAAGCGCAAAAGATGCATATAATGACATTTGCTTACCCCCTCGCAGTCCTGGAGGTTCCCCAGCGTTTTCTATCGCCTCAATCGGCAGTTGCTTCTAGCGGGAGTCCGACGCGTTTGCATGATCGGATTTTGGCATCACTGCACCATAAGTTCCATGCAAAAGGGCAGCCAGGAAGAAAAAATTGTGAACATTTATTCGCGCAAAGTTACGGTATTTTAAGTGCAGAACACATTAGGGGCTCGCTTTGTCGTCGTAGCTCGCTCGCTGGACCGAAGTAGAGCTGCACGGCGTTCCGCCGCAGCGGCTGTCGTCGCGGCGTAACCCAGAGGCTGCGAAAGCCAATGCAGGTACATTTGAGGCAAAATATACGTAATTAACTGGCAGCGCCCGCGTTCGTTTAGTTAGGAAGACTCGTTGGGTTGTTTTTAACGACAGTAAGCAAAGAACGAGAGAGGGGGATGACGGGCGCAGGAGGTCAAGCAAGGGAAAGTTACGTAAAAGAACTGAAACTAAAGCGTGGCAAACTGTTCGCATGGCGACGCAGTGAAACATCCCCCTCGCGAGGGGCACGATCAAATGCAGAGCATTTCCGGGGGCGCACGACGTTAAGTAGTTTGCGTTACGTTAATGTTGTTGGACTTGTGGCAACTGCTGACGAGAGAGCGCTCGTCAGCAGTAATTTGAATGAGTCAACGATATAAGGCGCGTTCGTAGGGTCCCATTCTGTGTCAGCTTTGTGGCGCAGTGGGTAGAGCACCATGTACATTGCGTTCCGCCCGCAGGGTCGAGAGATCGAAACCTGGCGCCGGATAGCATTTTCTTTTATATAGTGTAGGGGGAGGGGTGCGGACAACGACGGTGCGGACTACGACGGGACAACGCGGGTGACATCTTGAGTTACTGAAATGCTCTGCATTTAAAAACGGCCCAAACGGAACGCAGAAAGACAGACGGCCCCGTCCCAAAGCGATGCTGCGGCGCAGAATATCGCAGCAGCAGACGACGCGCGCCACCGGATGTTCCTGCAGACGTCACCAAAAAGCGAGGCATCATGGGCAGTCACGCTCGCGCAGTCCGAAGAGAAGGACGAAACGACGTAGAATAGCCACGCGGGCGCAAATGGGATGTTTTGATTTGTAATAACTCCACTAACTAAATTATTGAAGGAGGTAATTACATGGGCATTGATTAAAATGAAAATGTGAACACCCATGTATCAGTAAAACCTATTTCAGGGCCCCTTTAAGCATTCGCCTTTATCTGCGTGAGGAGTGCAACTTGCTTGATAGAAAAGTGTGGTCCCACCTGTAACTACGGTGTCGAATAGAGGATTTATCATTTTTGCGCTCACAGTAAATGTTATTGGCAGGAAGAAAAATACGCCCATGCACGCCGTGCAGATGGTTATCCAACGAAGCTGCAACGTGCAGTTCCACCCTCACCGCCGCCGCCCCTACCCGTTGTCGTGTCTCGAGCGGCGCTTCACGCTGTAGCTCGCTTCGCACGGGCTCTGCAGCGAGAACGTTTTAGGGGCGAAGCACCTCAGGCCTTCGCGCTGTCCGGGGCTCGGCGTCCGTGTACACAGTGTTGCGCAAGCGCGAAGAGCATGGGATTGGATTGGATTGAAATGAATTGGGTTGGATTGGATTGCAACGGACTGGAATGGCTGGGATTTAGATTGGATTCGATTGGATTGAAATGGGTTGGATTGAATTAAATTGAATTCTATCGGATTGGATTGCATTGGAATTGTACATAGTGTACACACGCGTTGTCAATAATTTACATGCGCGAGTGGGCAATGCCACGGGTGATTTACGCTAAGAACGATCCCCAGTGCTTCGCCCACTCGTCATGATTCACTTCGTAGAGATGCGCGAATTTTTTCCCTCCACGCGACGCGCCGTCGCCACCTTCCAGTGTCGGTAGATGCGAGAGGACAGCTACGTCATAAAAAATCCCAGTCACTTCTTCAAATCCTTGCCACCCTGGCTTTTTCCCACATGCGCATGCGCGGAAGGAGTTTTCTGCTAAAACGCAGAGCGTGGTTTTCCTTTTGCCTACCCTTATTACTCTTGGCTTTAGAACAAATGGGCGGTACAGTTACGGCACCCGTAAGCAACTAGCCCGTATCGGAACATTAATTCGGTTCATAGAATAAGCTGTTGGTAGAGTACGAAGCGTGGCAGATATTATGTAATTAGCGCAAAATATCTAAAGCAAGTCCGTGCCCAACTAGTAATGCATTCATAATCAACATGCATATTCACGGCGCAGAATATAAGATAGACTTTAGGATGGTATTATAAAAGCATTGCGTACTGAAGATGCCACCCTGGCTATTATACTGGGGAACCAGTAAAGAATGGAAATAGCTCATGTACGGCATTACTCCGCCTAAGTGACGGACCCGCATGTCAACGGGCGCGGGCGTTTTGAAAGGAGATGCTTGGATGCTTAATATCGTCGCCTTTTCTCACGTTGTTTGTTTGTCGTCGCTGCAGTAGTTTATCAGCATATTAGGTCAAAAACGCATGAAAACAGCGTGTTGTATTTTCAAAATATTCCCAGTAATGCACTACTTGCGCGGCGCGGAATAACATCCAGCTGCGGTGATGAGGCACAGCGTCAACTTCCGCTGCCCTTGTAAAGTTGCATGTGAGTATACGACTGACTGCTTTGCACCTAAAAGTGCAGCTAAGGTCTGTTGTGTATATATATGATCGTGGCCGGGGTCCACGGTTGTTCACCAAGCCTACATGCCTTCGCAGGTACGCTATCTAAATGAATTAGAAATGGGAAGATAATACACACATCTTTCTCGCCTTACGTCTGCGCAGAAGCTCACCTCCGGCTGGTTCCCGTCGTACCACACGGCTTTCGACACACTCGAAATGTTCGAGAAACAGGTGGACAAAGACTACGCACTGACGTTGCTCTGCAGCCAAATGTATGGGGCGCTTACGCTGAAACTGGCAGAAGACACCGTGCTGCCCTACAGAGTCACCGACCTGGCGCAGGAGCTCCGGGCGGGTTTCATCCAGCTGCGACCCATCGGTGCTGACCTAAAGGCTCACAACATCAACTTGGGTACGAAAGATATGTCTTTGAAGAATGCTTGAATGGCTTTCGGGCGCATAGGGCAGAGAATTACATTGCGCAGTCAGGTACAAGCGTCGGAAAGACATGAACCACCGCCGATAACGTGGCACCAGCTCACTGCTTCATCAAGAGTAACCGACTCATTCCCTCCCTGCCCTGCACTCCCAATAAATGGGTTTCCAGAAAACAGCTCACTCCCACTTCCATCGTTAATCTTCCATCGTTATCTATCCCTCTCATCACCTGTCATTACATTACCCAGTATTACCGGCCCGACAGATAATACTTTCCGCTCTCTTGACCTGCACTCGCCAAGGAAAAAGAACCGCTATTTGATAGAATACGAACCAATACCTTTTCTCCCCAGCCCAGGGCATCGTATGTTTCCAAATCAATATACTGATGAATTCCAATTCTCTTCAGAACCCGGTACTCTGTCTCACACTATAATGCAGTGCGAACGCAGTCCCTGCCTTCCTCCTCTCCCATCCCTTCTTCGCACCCCTGAGCTGCGGTAGAGCCTGGTGACCAGCAGCCATCTGGACGTGCGGTTTTGCTATCGTCCAGCCCGAACGATTCCTGAAAATCTCATCAATTACTCATCTAGGGAAGCACCCAAGCTTTCACGGCCTCACTAAACGTTTTTACGACTTTTAAGCACTTATCAAGAAACAGTAAAATACTGCAAGCTGGGAAAACAAAACCCTACGATCGCCCATCCTAACCCGTCAAAGTGACAAGAATATCCCTTTCACTGATCGCAAACCAACAAACTCCACTCCATTGGAAAAACAAAAGCGCGCTCCCGGCCCCCCTTCGTGGAAGTGTTTCGAATTCGAAAGTAAAAAAAAGGTCCCAGTAGATGGCGCTATCAGTCACGCACGGCTAGTGTGCCCGCATGTTCCACCTCGCCGCCCCTCGGTGTAGGCTGGAGACAACCGGGTCTCGTCGTACCATGGAGGAAACAAAAAGCTATTTACTGCATGCCCAGTACGGCAGCCCCCATGTTGAATCCCATCGGTACCACGTTGGGTCGGGCAGAGCGCTGCTTCAAGCACGGGGTTCTGCTATCCGATTGCCGTGCGCAGGCGCATTCTGTGATTACAAAATACCTTTAGAGTCAATGAGAACTTGCTTGTGGGCTTGTTGGTAGATATTAACTGTCAAATAACTCCGCTAACTATACGAAACGAAGACGCCGGAGAAACACACGATGTACTCACACGAAAGCGCATCCGTGTGCGTGTGCTTCCGCGGTCGGGTATCGTGTGTTTCACCATCTTTATTCGTGTCTGTAAACATTATAGCGCCTCATAAGTGCATTATGTTTGGTATTGTGCAGGGACAGGTCCCGTGAGAGGCATGTCAGATTTCGTAGTTCGCTCATATTCAGTCGTAAGCATTGTTTGAAAAAAAAAAAAAAAATAACCACAGCCGCGAAAGCTGTATTGCCACATACCTGCCCAATAAAGTATAATTGGCAAAACTACGACATTTAATCGTTGTAATTGTGCAAATCGATAATATGTGCTCAATCAAAACAAAAGAAACACACGAAAACTAACCTGAGTAATAATATCACAGAAGTCTATCGGAACTACTCCCTTAACACGATTGAAAAATTAATGAAAATAAATAACACAAACAAAGAAGCGCCTAAGAACACCAGCCGCCACCCCGTGTAGTAACAGAAAAAAATGATAGTTTCTGAGGACATTTAATCCGTATATTAAGTGTAGTGTAAACAATGGGATACGCACTATGTCATTTAGAGAGGAGGGGAAGGGCGGGGGTGGAGAACCCTCTAAAAAAGCGAGAGGGAGAACTTGAAAAGCAGAACAGGTAAAAACAACAAAAACCAAACAAGGAACCAATTCAAAATTGGAAGTAAAAACTTCCTGGCTGCCTCCAGCTAACTCTACAAGGCCTTCAGCTTGTTTCTTTTTTCCTTATTCGCGAACGTTACAAATTGGCCAGCGATGAAAGCAGACGTCGAAGCCGTGCAAGGTTGGTCTGCACCTTGCAACGGAAACGTAATTATGGGCCCTTTCTGGGCCTGGTTATGACCTCCCCCCCCCCCCCGCCCCCTTCCCCTTTCCGGCCTCCCAATATATGGGCGACCACGGCTCCATGCGGCGCACGCCAGTAAATGTAAATGCAGATCCCCAGTAAAAAAAGACAAAAATACAATGAAACGAAACTAAAATTCGGTGCTGCGATTCAGCGCGCCGCTACCTTCTTCGCGTGTGCTACAAGTTGGTGTAGTGTAACGAAGCCCCTGGGCCTCGCGTCAAGCCCGCCTTTCTCGACGTATTGAGAATAATGAGTTGGCGCGAATGGGAACCGATCTGCTGGCTTTGAGAAGTGCTATGAAGCTTAGCCTGGCGAGTGGAGAGAGAAAGAATGCATTTATTGGTAAAAGCGAGGTTAGCCGAGCCATATCGCTTAGCATGCTACGCCATATGAGGGAACGAAAACATGAGAGTCTGTGAACTGAAATAAATAAATAAATAAATAAATAAATAAATAAATAAATAAATAAATAAATAAATAAATAAATAAATAAATAAATAAATAAATAAATAAATAAATAAATAAATAAATAAATACGAATGGGGAATGTCAGGTAGCTTAGGGGTTAACAGCATTGTTCCCGACTTCTTTCAGGCTTTACAGCTAGGTGAAATATTTTTGCACCCTTCCAAGTCCGAGCACTGTAAGGAAAACATTACTAAAGAATCAGAATCAAATACTAGAATGAGAACTCAACGGCAAGTTTGCAAAACTCAAACTCTTTCTTTATCCCGCTCTACACGCTGTTTGCCAGTCCACTCTTGTGTGAATACCGCGGAGGAACTTCGCCAAAACGCTGGAAATGATTATGTAGGCCGCTGTAGAGAATGTGATTTTGGTTTGGCCTCGACCCCAGCCTACTGTCCCAACCAGCTGTCCCAACTCGACCTTAACACCCAACAGAAAGGAAGTACCTCCCCTTTTTAGTTTGCAGCGATCCCACATAAAGCGCTCATACGCAGCATTCCATTTCTGGGACACAACAAACAAGCACGCATGCCCAGTGAATGTTTACGTTCCAGCTGCAAATGTAAGGTATTCAGAAGATAGATCAGGGGCTCGCTATACCGCCACTGCTAGAACATGGTGATGATGACAACCACGGTCTATAGTACCGTATCTACTCGATTCTAAGCACCCCCTTTTTTCCACGATCGCAATGCCGTAAGTATGCCGTGTTGCAAACATTCGTGTTTGCAATGCCGTGTTGCAAACATTCGAGAGTAAAATAGGTACAGACAGTGAACCCACCGCGTACGTCTGGTGAGGGTGACACTTAGTCACCCTCACCAGTCACCCTCAGTTACCCTCACCCTCACCATTCGAGTCCGCTGTGCCGCTTGGGCCACCGCTACAGTACCCTTGCAGGCAGCTTCTGTTGCGTTCGAGTGGTTTGTAATTGAAAAGTTCATGCATGACTTCGCCCCAACGTCAACTCAGGCCCGCTTCCAGGCATGTGAAACCCACCTTGCGATGGTTGTTTAGAAAAGGGGTGCTTAGATTCACACGTAAGAGTTTTTTTTCCAATTTTTTTCCAGAAAGTAGAGGAGGGAGCTTAGAATCGGGGTATGCTTAGCATCGCGTAAATGCGGTACATACAGAACACAGTCCGGAACAATACGGACTTGGTGCTATGGTCGCTCTTTGCTTGCTGTCATGGCCGTTGTAGCGTCCTTGAATTTTAAAGGCTTGCAGAAGCTCCAACGTCCTGAATTTACTTTAGGGCGCTTAATGCCGCAAATAATTGATGCCGAAGGGAACAAGACACAGTGGTTGAATTCTGTGGTTTAATTTCAGACTGGCTTGACAAGGAGCTCCAGCTGTTCGAGAAGGCAGCTAAGAATTTCCAAGCAATGCTGGACAAGGGGGACCTAAAAAAGTAGGTACCCTTTCGGAAAGTTTACGCTTCAAGTTTAACTCACACATGCCATCGTAAAGCCGCGGAAAGCTAGTGCAAAAGCGTATGCAGAAAGAATTGAGGACTGGCGGGCGCTCGCCTTGAAGCGAGCTTTTCATTTCAAGATAGGGTCCCTATCTGCCATAAGTTTTGCTCGTTATTACATAACTATACATAAATGCTTTTCCGACTTTGCCGCAGAATGATTGACATTGTGCATGCTGTGATGGGTTTTCTAAGCAGCGTATATTTAGAGAATAATGCGACAGCTTAACTAGACACTGCGCTAAGAGTGCCGTGTTTCAGAGCGAATTACGTGCTGCCTCAAATTTCCTGCATCTAAAGAAGGTTGACAGTATTAACGTGTTTGTTTAATGATATCAAGTCCCAAGTGCCAAAGATTGCTTTGTGTGTGTGTTTGTGTGTGTGTTTGCGCAGCAAGTCCATTACCCGCATGGTGAACGAACGGCTGGTGTTGATTGAACGCGCCTTCATCAAGCGCGACGGCCTGATGAAAAAAGCCAACGTCAGGTGAGCTCATTGCGCTGTAGAAACTTACTTTAATGATTTTGAGCCGCAACATAGGCTAAGACATAACTCTGTATAAGAATGCACTGCTTGATTATCAAGCAGGCGCATTTGAACCAGACAGTGAAAAACAGCAGGAACGGAGGCCTCGAAAGAACAGATACACTTAAGCGTTCATCAGAGACACTTAGGCGGGGGGAAAGCGTTATTTTATTGAGCATAAAAGTGGGTGATTCTCTTTTTCCAGAAAGCCGCGAGCCAGCGCAGTAGCCTGGGCGCTAGCTATCAGGCATTTCTGGTCCTCGCAGGGTCCAGGGTTGCCAGATCTAACGATTTGTCGCCAAACTGGCGACTTTTCGAGATTCGTGGCGACGGAAAATTCAGTGTGACGAGTTGGCTACTTTCTGCCTTCTTTGAGAATTGGTGATCTCATATATTTCCGGGCCCTTCCGATGCCCCACTTTCTACGAAAATGGCCCTATATGACCTTTCTGTGCATTTCACCCGGCGATACAAACTGAACAAACAGAACCGAACAAACGTTCAGCCAGATGACGGTGATCTGGAAAGTTTAAAATAGGTTCCGATGAAAAAGTCACTCAAACACACCACCGTACAGAGCTTCTTGCTGGAAGTAATGAAGATTTGCCTTGCTCATTTTTAACATCCGCCACGTGATATATGAATAGAGTCAAAGCCTTCAAGAAAGACTGTGTTTCAAGTGTAATGCTTCAGTAGTTTACGGGAGCTTGAGTTTTCATGTGGAGTAGTGGGAAGTGTGTATGACTATGTATAATATGCGCGGGAATGTAAAGAGGCAGCCAAAGTGGTAAATCATGGTGTGCAGCGAACACCCCTTCTAAGTCTTCGTAATGTTTGAATGCTTTACCTAAAACTGCATATTTTAGCCTTTTTTAGGCAGTAGTCAACCGTTGTCGTTTGCCCCGACGACAGCAAACGAATAAAATTTGTAATACGGCTTTGTACTTCTCCACATTTCTGCATTTTTCCGCAAAGGTAATCAAAAAATACTTATAACATCGCCGGGCTGAAAATGGCGACGTTTCTGGCTCCTTTTGAAACATTCACTTTAAGCTGGCGACTTTGTTGGCTACTTTCGTCACTTTCCCGGCGACGTTTCCTTCTGAGGACCTGGCAACCCTGCTCGCACCCTATAAAAACTTTCCAATTTCTGACACGCTGTCCATATGAGGGACTTTAAAACAAAGATCCGTGAACCGTTTCCAAGATTTTTGTACTTTTTAAGTATTGAAATTGCGACACGCTATCGACCACGTTCAGAATTTCTCTCCATGCTTAGACTTTCGGCAAGGTGTGAACCCGCCTCCCCCCCTCCAAATAGCCCAAAGATTTTTCACAATGTATATCACTTCCTGTGCATGCCTAACGACAGCGTTATATGGCTAGCCGGCGCCGGAATCTACGTTAAATTAATGTGTTTTGGAGTATTTATTTTCAGTTGTATCATTTGTCGTAGTATTAAGGAGAATAGTAAATGCTGTCGCCCGTAAGCCACCCTTTCGTGTAGGAGACGGTCCTCTTACACATTTCATCAACAGTATTGGGACTGCGGGCAAAGGGGTGAGTGAGTGAGTTTGAGAGGGAAAGAGGTTCCCAGCCTGCACCACATATGTATCGCAGGGAAAGAAAAGGAAGGGCTGGGGGCAGAAATATGGGTTGAGGTAGTCGTAGAAAGGTGGTTGGGGCAGGAAAAGGATGGGGTAATGGGGAAGAGAAGAGAGATCTACTATCAGCGACCACCGTCCAGGGACAGCAAAGCTATCAGCGGGCTTTTATTTTCAAGAAAAAATTCATTGTTTGAAACGAAAAATCAGAAAACTCTACAAGCATTAAAATAAAAATAAAAAGACACTAAATGTTAAGAAAACTTTGTTCTAAAAATTGATCTTCGCTGTCGACTTGGATCCTTAGTAGACACCTTGTCTTGTTTGTTCTTGTTCTTGAACTTTACTTGATTCTTTGATATTGGCTTGTTGATCTTGTTCTTCATGATTTGTTCGTGGCCTGACTTGACCGGTGTTACGAATGGGCCAGCGCCGCAGTACTTCCCCGCATCACTCCTCGGCTGTGCGGCGAAGCCACTCGTGCGCCTTCGAAAACAGGCGCAATCATGTCGGCAACAAGTTGCGACAAAGCCTCGTCAGACGCTTCGCTCTCTGCGCATTCGGCGGCTGCCTGCGGCGGCTGAACTTCGGCGGCTGCCTGCACGGCTCGTCTCCACGCTCTTCAAGGACACAGAGGCAGGCCCCGGTGATCGCAACGGACTCCTCCTCTCTCCCCTCTCTCGGACTCAACGTGCCCGAGGCTATGAACGGCTTACGAACTCTGGAAAGAGTGTTGTGCGTGTTCCAGCCTGTTGGCGTTTGACCGTTACCGCTTTTGGGTATAAATAGAGCTGCCTAAGCGTTGTAAACCATTCCTGTTAGAGCAGCGAATCGATGTTGTCGCTCTGCTCGAGTCCTGTATTGTAACTTCGCCCGTCGGGGCATTGTTCTTTGGCTTCGGCTCACCTCTCGCTATGAAGTAAACAGTTTACGTTGGCCTATCAGCTCTGGACGTCTTCCCGGCTGCAGTCGGCCTTCACGGTCGCAACAACTGGTTGGCAGCGGTCGGATGGCAACTTCGTAACACCTGAGGCCGGCGGTGCGAGACCCAACACCACGGACGTCAAGGCGGCTTCGGACTTCGCAGAATTCACGGCGGTCAAGGGTGAGTGCGGGGCTTTTCTTCACTGAGTTTTACCAGGCTTCTGAGGATAGCTGGTAGGGCGTGTGTTTTTGTCGCGTGGGTTATTCGCGCAAAACATTTTTGGAGCAGTGGGAAAGCAGTACTCTAGACCGGCCATGAATTTGAAAGCGTTGAAAAAACCGCAGTTGTTGGAGCTTGCAAAAGAGTTGCGCTTGGATGTTACGGACGCACTGAGAAAGCCAGAGCTGATACAGGCTATACTCGCTGTCGGGGCTGACGATGAGGAGCTGTCGGAATGCATTGAGCTGATCAATGGCAGGGAGACCGCGAAACGTCAGGCCGCCGAGGCAGAGGCTAAACGTCAGGCCGCCGAGGCAGAGGCAGAGGCTGAGGCTGAGCGCCAGCGTGAGGAGTTCGAGAGGCAGATGCGGTGGTACGCCCTCGATATCGAGCGAATCCGAAGGGAAAGAAAGAGGCTCGAAAGAGAGAGACTCCAATGGGAGAACAAGAACCTAGAGCACGAAATTCAACTCGAGCAGGAAGAAGCGAAGCCCGAGTTAGAATTGTTGCTCGAGAAAGACCTCGTTGTCGTGGATAGAGAAACTGGCCACGGTAACGAAAAGAAAGTAGCAGACGCTCGGGAGCGCGAGTCGGAAGCGACCGTTGCTGCCCCGCAGCGCGTCAAGGTTGCGGAGAGAGATAACGACGGCGCATTAGCTCAGACTGTCCGCAGAGGGCAGTACGTGTCCACTGAGTGTGATAATGTGTCGACGTTTGTTTCGGAGATCTCGGCGGAGTGTTCGGAGGGTTCAAATACGCGGGAGGCCTTAGGAACGGCTAGCGGCGTGAACGTGAACATTTCGCGAGATAGTGAGGTTTCGCTGGAGTGCGTAGGCCATGAGGCTACCGAAAGGCAACACGAGCCCGCTGAAACGGAGGTTGTTTCTTCGGACGGCGGCAGTTCAGCAGAGACCTACGTTGTGGCAAAGCCTGCTGCCGAGGCAGCGAACGGTTTGCACGGTTCAGTTGGAAGTCGTGACGATCTCGCCACTGAGCAAGCCGATTCCGTCCTGCCACCAGCTCAGGTAACTGACCTCGAGCAACGGCCAGCCGAGCTCGTAGAGATTCAGGTGTCTGGGGCGGCTGAGCCGTCTTTTGAGACAGGGCAGCATGGATCTAGTGTAGCCTTGACAGCCGCAACACAGAACGAAAACACCCTTCGGTGTTCGCTTGCTGAGGGTGTTGCGAAAAAGGCGATGGACGCCGAGATAGGGTCTGTTGGAAGCTACGAGGTGTGTAATGAGCACGTCGTGCCATTGTCACTCCCAGCTGATTCTCCCGACGATAGGCCCATATGGGCTAAGCTAGTTGAGGTTGCGGTGGCGCCTGTGGCTGAGCCGAAGTCGGGAACCGATCAGCCTAGAGGAGAGAACGTAAACACGGTCCGATGTTCGCTTGCCGAACGCGTTCGTAAAAAGGCGAGCAAGAAGGATAGAGGGAAAACCTCTGCGCGCACTTGCGGCGCGTGTTTCAGTGCAGGCACGCGAAGGGACGAAGCCGTGAGCTCGCATCGCGCCAGGGGGACGCCGCCTCCAAAAAGGAGTGCACGCCTTACGTTCGAACGCTGGAAAATCTCGCTCGCTTCTCCGCGCGCTCGGCCTTCGTCGAAAACAACGGCCGGTGTCATTTCACGCGGTCCCAGCAACGTCGAGGGAACTGCTGCTGACGTGAACGTGAGCACTTCGCGAGATAGCGACGTTTCGCAGGAATGCGTAAACGATGAGCTTTCCGAGACGCCGCACGAGTCCGCTGAAACGGAGGTTGTTCCTTCGGACGGTAGTGCGGAAACGAGCGATGTGGTGGCAAAGCCTGCATTCGAAGCAGCGAGCGGTTTGCACAGTTCAGTCGGCAATCAGGACGATCTCGCCACTGAGCAAGCCGATTCCGTCCTGCCACCAGCTCAGGTAGCTGACCTCGATCCACGGCCAGCCGAGCTCGTAGAGATTCAGGTGTCTGGGGCGGCCGAGCCGTCTTTTGAGACAGAGCAGCCTGGTTGTAGTGTAGTTCTGGCAGTGAGGAAGCAGAACGGGAACACGCTTCGGGCTTCGCTTGCTGAGGCTGCCGCCGTAAGCGCGAGGGACGACGAGGTAGTGACTGTACGAAGCTACCCGGTGTCTAAAGAGCTCGTCGTGCCCGTGTCACTCCCAGGTGATGCTCCCGATGATAGGCCAACATCGGCTGAGCTTGTTGAGAATCCGGTGTCGCCTACGGCTGAGCCGAAGTCGGGAACCGACCAGCCTAAGGGAAAGAACGTAAACGCGTTCAGGCGTTTGCTTGCCGAACGCGTTCGTGGAAAGGCGAGCAACGAGGAGAGAGGAAAAACCTCCGCGCGTACTTGTGGCTCGGGTTTCAGTGCGGGCACGCCAAGGGGCAAAGCCGTGAGCTTGCATCGCGCCAAGGGAACGCCGCTTCCAAAAAGGAGTGCGCGCCTCTCGTTTGAACGCTGGAAAATCCCGCTCGCTCCTCCGCGCGCTCGACCTTTGTCGAACAAGACGACCGGTGTGCTTTCACGCGGTCGCAGCAGTCTCTTTCAGAGAACAGGCGCACCTAAAGTGCGATACAAGAAAGGGAAAAGCTCGGAGCAATGATGAGAGCTCGAATCGCGGCTCTCAGCGCGAGAAGTGGCCTGTAGATGCCTGACTTTCTCAATTTCATTGTTTTTCCTGGAACAGGTTTCGCCCTTTACGATTACATTTCTTTTTGTGTGGGACATTTCCAATCACGCGAAATGTCAACTTTCAGGTTTGTCACTTGTCTAAAGTACTGCTGGGCAAAAAAATATAACTAGAGTAGTTAGTTATTCGCGTACTTTTCGCAACTAAAAGCCTGGTAGAGCTTCAGTGTGGATTTGTCTTCGCACTTGCCGGCGATGCGGTTGTGTCTTCCTGTGTTGTTCTGTTGCTTGCCTGACCAAGCCAGAGACGTTCTTGGGGAGCCACTACTCGTCCAGTGACCCGCCCGGTGAAGCTCCAGCACAGTGTCGTACAGCCCAGGCCTGGAGTCGAGCGTCTGCCGAACACTTCACTTCGACAGTATCCCTCCGGACAACGGTTGTAGACCCTTGTCCATCGGGATCTCGGACCCCCGGCGGAGAAGCTGTTACAAATGGGCCAGCGCCGCAGTACTTCCCCGCATCACTCCTCGGCTGTGCGGCGAAGCCACTCGTGCGCCTTCGAAAACAGGCGCAATCATGTCGGCAACAAGTTGCGACAAAGCCTCGTCAGACGCTTCGCTCTCTGCGCATTCGGCGGCTGCCTGCGGCGGCTGAACTTCGGCGGCTGCCTGCACGGCTCGTCTCCACGCTCTTCAAGGACACAGAGGCAGGCCCCGGTGATCGCAACGGAGTCCTCCTCTCTCCCCTCTCTCGGACTCAACGTGCCCGAGGCTATGAACGGCTTACGAACTCTGGAAAGAGTGTTGTGCGTGTTCCAGCCTGTTGGCGTTTGACCGTTACCGCTTTTGGGTATAAATAGAGCTGCCTAAGCGTTGTAAACCATTCCTGTTAGAGCAGCGAATCGATGTTGTCGCTCTGCTCGAGTCCTGTATTGTAACCTCGCCCGTCGGGGCATTGTTCTTTGGCTTCGGCTCACCTCTCGCTATGAAGTAAACAGTTACGTTAGCCTACGGCTTCTGGACTTCTTCACGGCTGCAACAGCGGCTGGCCGCTCGCATCATACACGCTACCACTCGTATGTCGGAGGCCACGGAGCTCGGATTGGGTGCCCCCGCCCGGTCGCAACACCGGGGATATTGATCTGTTCCGCATGATGGTTTGTGATTATGTGTTGTTGTTGGTGTTCCGCTTGGTTTCCTTGTGTTGTTATGGTGTAAGAAGGGAATGGCTGGAGATGTGGGCAGAGTGCAGACAGGAAGGCTAAAGGCTAGATTTTGGCCGGTAGCTCACTGTTTGACAGCGTTTTCGCATTTCGCGTTTCTTCTTAGTCGCTCACCCATTTGAACTGTCAGGTACACACTTTGAAGGAGGCGATGGAACTCAAAGTGAAATCGGAAGGTGTCGGTTTTAAAATATCTAAAATCACTAGTAATACCATAGTCCATCGGTACGGAGTATGATGGAACAGGCAGAGTAAAAACACACACGTGGCTGTCATGGCGGCACCGCTTTTTATGCCGTTGAAACAAAAATAGAACTCCAGGCGACAACTTCAGTTTTTGGTACCTAACGTAGGAGCCTGGCGTTCGGCCCGGACCCCGAAGACGCGTACGCGGGAAAGGCTTTCCCTTTCCTCATGGAGCACGTCTTCCGCGCCAAGACCACGAAGGACGCCGACGAAGTGGCAGGCATCTGGCAGCAGGCCCACATCGACTTGGACATTCTGACGCTGGCCGTGCGCACGGGCAACATGCTTCTGAACCTACATAGGTTGATCTGACCTACAGTTGCGGTCGTTTGCCCCCTGGCACACTGTCAGTGCCTTTTTATGATGTGCATTCACAGGGGCAACGAACTTGACATGTCACACTGGCATCCATGGCTGTTGAACTCTTCAAGATGGCGTATACTGAACTGTACAGTAGACCGCACAGTGTGCAAGCTTCTTAAATCATGCATTAGAGGGCTGCAGGTAGACTATGCGTGGTGAATATTTTTTTAGTTATCGTTTGAAACGTTTTATTCGTGTACACGTGATTTTGTACAGCTTCAGTAAGTACTCGGGAGTCTTGGCCAAGGTAGCAGGATAGGCAGGCGACAATTTATTCCGATAGAATATTTTGGCCGGTTTTTAAAAAATAGTAGCAACGTATTATGGCCTCGATGTATAGAGACATTAAGAAGGTCGTCTCGCAGATAGCAAGACGCCCCCGTGAATTTGCGCATCTTTCATTTTAGTCACATGGGGCCGTCGCCTACATAACAAAAAATTGCTAGGACGACAATTTCACCTTCGGTGTCATTTACGGAACTATGCATAAATTCCTTGGATTTATTACATTTACATTTATGGCCAATTTCAGTACGGCAAATTCTTAGGAATTCATCATTTTCATCACCTGGCTCACACAAAACAGTTAGTTCACGATTTATGGTATATTATGTATTATAGCGTGCCTAAAATGGGCTGAACAATTCATATATCCAATGCGTACAGACAATTTGTTCTTACCTGGATAGAAATGCGGACGGCCATATTACTATTCAAATCTCTCTTCGCAGTTGAGAGGGTCGGAATTTATTTTATGTGCATTTATGTTTAAAACGAGCATTACACACGTTCAAGGACACATACTTCCATGAAGATTGCTGAATAAGTACGGGACCACGTCTTGGCCATTTAGGACCACGTATAGCTCAAGATGTGTATAGAGGTGCGCGAAGTTTGTTTATTCAATTCAGTAAACCTGTTCTCATTGACCACGCCTATCCGCATCCCGTGATGTGTCAGTGCATACCGGAGTTTTTGCTCTCGAAAGTGCCAATGATCAGAAAGCGTGCCTTTTAAGGCGAGATGCACATGCATTGGCCCCGCGTATGCACCGTCAAGAGCAAAACTTCACGCATCACGAAAGCAGCAATTTTGGATTATTTCTCTACAGAACGGCAGCTCGGGGTATTATGTGGGGTATTTTCCAGATGATTTATTAGTTATCCGAAATCTCACATGCGTACCACAGTTTGTGGGCTGCTACCGGAAGAGAAATAGCCTACAATTTCCATTTTTGTGGTCCATAAAATTTTGGTCAAGGGTGCATGTGGCTCATGGTTTTGAAGGTTTGATGGTCTATTGAAAACATATAGTTGGTACATTGAAATACAATATTTTATGCATACAGAAGAAGGTCCCAGAGTGAAACACTGTCGGGGGGTCCTCCTGTAACAACAGTATATGGTGCAAAAATTTCCAGAGGTGAAGCAGCATTCGATTGCGGTAGTGTAAAAAAAATTATACAATAAAAAGTGAAAACATGGCACAGAAAGAAAAAGCATGGCACGGGTTGGTTGTGCGAGTTGTTCACCAATGCGTTAAGTGTCAAGATCCGAACAGCTCTCAAAGAAGCTTTTTAATCTACAGTGAAGAGATCTTAGGGAACGAGACAATTTAATTTCCACCGGTATTGTGTTCCAGAATGCAATGCCTGAACGCGGAACTGTTTGTTTGCCGTAATTGGTGCGTGCTTTTGAAAGAAGGAGGTTATGATGCTCAGAAACTCTGGTAATGTTAGTGTTTGGGAGGTGATCATGGGGAAAGCCATCAATGACGATGACATGAGAGCGAAGGCGATAGATCAGTTGTCCTAACTTGATTAGCACTAAGTGTCTGAGTGGAAAGATTTTCAAACTGTTGTAAATGGAATATGTAGGTGCCGTGTAAGTGCTGAAGCTGATTATGCGTATAGCATGGTTTTGCAAGTGTTCAATCCCAGATAGATGCGCTTGGTAAGTGTTTCCCCATGATGAAATGCAATATGTAATGTGGCTGTGAAGAAAGGCAAAGTAAAACAAACGAAGTATGTGAACAGGGAAATAAAACATGGTCGCAACAAGACACGGATACGAAAGCATTACTTCTTAGTGAGTGATTTAGCATGCAGATTGAATTTCAAATGGGGGTCTTAGGTAATTCCCAGAAGTACAGCTGATCTATATGCGGCTATGCAGTGATTACGAAGAAAAACGGAGGGAGTTGAAGGAAGCTGCCTTTGATGTGAGTGAAAGATCATAAAGCTGGTTTTAGCGGGGTTTATATGAAGCTGGGTTTTTTTTCACACCAGAGATAAATATTTCTTAGATCGTTGTTGAGTCGCTCCGTTACATTGGTCAATATTTCGTCCCCAACAAATAGTGTGGTGTCATTGGCATAGGGGGTGCAATTCGTGTATTTAAGGCAAGTAGGTAAATCAATAATGTACAAGTGGAAAAGGAGAGGGCCTAACAGGGAAACCTGTGGTACACCTCTGTTATTAGTTGCTCGTTGTGATAAGGAATCTAATTTGCACGACTTGATACTCGCTAGCCAAATAACTGCGCGAAAGGGTTAAGACGGACCCACATATTCCGAGCGATTCCAATTTACACGAAAGTATAGTATGATTAATCGTGTCAAATGCCTTTGTAAAATCAATGAACAAGGCCCAGGCCCAGAATCCCTTGTCAATAAATGTTTTGATGGCGTCAGCAAATGTTATCAGAGCTAACTATGTACAGTAGTTAGCACGAAAACCGAATTGTTTAGATGTAAGCAAGTCAAATTTGTTAAGGTAACTGATCAGGCGGTTAACAATGAGTTTTTCGATGAGTTTGCTAAACGGCAAGATAGTGATTGGGCGATAATTGGACAACATATCACGCTCTCCTTTTTAAACAAAGGAACAATTTTGCCCTGTTTCAGCTGGTTGGGAAAAATATTACTCTCAAATACTTTGTTCACGATGTTAGCGAGTACACCTTATCTCACGGGATACAAGTTTAATTTTGGAGGTCATGGTGGCGTCCAGCCCAGCTCCGGTGTTCAAGCTACTCAGTACGACGTAAACTTCATCCGTCGATCTGGGGCGTAAGAAGAAACTATGGGGGCAGCGGGGAAGGTGAACTGCATGAGCGTCCTGAATCGGGATACCCGTTCAGAAAAAAACATCGAACGCATCTGCTATATTGTCGCGATTAGTCCAGCACCGAGTACAATGAGTAATTTCGATGATTCGAGGTTCTGGGTTAGCCAAGTTTAGAAATTACTTAATTAGATTCCAATTTTGTAATGATTTTTACTGTTTTTCAGGATTTGAGTTTGGTAGTAGGTTTGTTTGGTTTCTTTTAACAATTTGGTCAGTGTGCGAGCGCATTTCTCTAGGCGGGCTTGGAGAGCTAGGTTAAAAGGACGCAGTTTCACTTTTTTCTGCAGATCCTCTCGTTTGCGCATGGACTGCAATAAGCCGCGTGTAACCCAGAGATTTTTTTGGGTGTTAGAACGCTCGAAGGTCCCCAATCTTGATGGGCATGAGGTGATCGCTGTTTTTAGTTTATCAGAAAACATGTCGTATGCCTTTTCAGCATTTTTTCTGGATTTATATTCTTTCAATTCGTAGTAGAAGTTGTTTGAATAAACAGCCGGGTTAAATGAAGCTACACCCAGAATAATACGTTTTGTAGGGTTCTGATTTTCGATAAGTAAAAAGATGGGGTAGTGATCAGTAATGTTGAAATGGGCAACACCAGCAATCCGAGATAAGATTATGTTTGATAGGACGTGATCGCTCAGGGTAGACGGGCCAAGTGGAATGCGTCTTGTAGGCGAGGTAATCAAAGAATTCAGATCATGACCGTGAAAGCTGCTTATGTAATATGAGCAGGAGGCATCATTTATGAACGAGGTACGGTCAAATTATAGCCAGACGGACTCTACTTTATTTGTTCGGAAAGAAAAATCGATGCGGCGTTTGTAGGGCATTGTGTGGGAGATAAAAATGGCTGAACCACCGTGGCGTTCATTCGGTCTGTGGTCAAATTCACAGTTACAGCTTGGCAATGAAAACAGCGTGTCATCGCATGATGACAGCCAAATTTCAGAAAGACAGATAATTCAAAAATTGTGGCTCAAGAAGGTCTGGAAATAGGTTATGTCATCGGAATGTTTGGATAAGCTTCGACTGTTGAAATGAATTATGGAAGTGGGGCATGGCGCTGTTCACTGAGTAATTTTTTAACCGATCAACAGAGTAACTCATGACTGGAATGTTTAATGCGAGCGTTCACTAGTTAATATAGGCCAGATCGGCAGCCCTCGAGATCCGATCAACAGTGCTGTCAATTGTTTTGCGGGCTTTATTGCGGCAGTTGTCGACCCAGAGAAATTTCCATCGTTTTTCTTTTTTCAAATCTAAGGCCTGCGCCAAGAAACGTTTATTTTTCGGGGTAAAGTGGTCGTTGATGCACACTCGTCAGTATTGTAGAATGTAGATTGCTCCATGTATTCACACAATTCTTGGGTTCTGCCAACATCACCACCTCACCTGTGCACATGATGGAGACGCCTCTCACCTTCGAGCTACTTGGCGAATGTGCTAGCTCATCACCATGATGTACGCGCCGCGATGGCTCAGTGGCGTCGGAGTGTTACTGCGGAGCTCCCGGAGGCAAGTTTGATTCCCAACCGCGGTGGCTGCATGCGGTTGGAGGCAAAAACCGAAAACGCCCGTGTGTCAGATTTCGACGCAAGTTAAAGATATCCAGATGATCGCAGTTCCGGTAAGTGAAAGTGTGGTAGTTACCATAGAAACCAAAGGGTAAATATAACGGTAGCTACGTACCTCAACCTCACGGAAACGACGAAATGAAAACTAACGGGCACTTGAATCGACCCCATGCCTGCTTCGCATACTACTCAGGGTTCCCCTACGGGAAGATGGTGTAATTTGTTTCGGTATAGCCTTTTTAATTCATCTACGATGATATTGGGCTAATATCAAAGCCTTGCTTAAATAAACAACCAAAAACACGTGGTGCAAGTTGCGGTTGCGTTCTTTCGATGAGCCATCGGCAATGAAAAAAAGGGTGTCGTGCATGTCCCTGTTCGTTGGAAACCCCGTGCAAAGAAACGCATATTATTCGAAGTAGTGATTAAAAGCATATCACATTTATGAGCTTGCGCAAAGTGGATGCTTAGAATACCAATGTCAGGTTCTCCACCTAGTCAGGGGTCATACTTTGCATGCTTATTTGCAAGGGAGTAGACATACATGGGGCGGTGACTTCCAACAGCTCTATTATAAGACAACTTGGTATATACAGATTAAAAGTGGCCCACGTCCTAATCCGCATTCATTCATGTCACATTCGCATAAAACAGTTACGCTCTTTGAAAACTCCACAGAGGCAGTGCTAACAAACTGTCTTCCACATTCGCTATCAAGTTGGCCTCGAGTATATCTCCCAGTTCTGTTAGCGCTTCTTTCTTTGGTACGTCCTACCAACAGGCTGAAACCAGCACTCTCTTCTACTACATTTCTTTTTGCAGCTTAGCAGCCGCTCGCGAGGATAGGAAGCACCGTGGCTGACGTAGGGCTGATTTGCCTTCACAGTAGTTTGCTTTGCGTTCTTGTGTCAGCGAAGCGCGGAGAACGAGAGCTTCTCCGGTCGTCACCGCAGGCGGGCGACAGCGGGTTCTGAAATGTTTTTTAGGAGTTTAGAACTACGCAGGTTTGATCTATCCACATAGGCGGGATGTGACTGCAGTATAACGAGGGTGCTGGGAACGTCCATGCCGACGAATCGTAAAACTAGTACAGCACGTAGAAGCTCAACGCAGAGGTCCAACGTATCATCTGTCCTGCACCAAGACGGGTCGACAGCTCCGAGATAGGCTGCGCACATCTCACTTCCCCTATTGTCACTGAAGGAAACAAGCAAACGTATTTCTTTACGCAAGGTGTTTTATCTACTCGCCCGTCTAGCCGGAAATTTGCATCTTGTCTTCTACAAAGAAAGATGTCGCGGGAGCCGCACTTCCCAAACCATATGGAACTCAGCCTCTGCCCCACTATGTCAACCCGGAGGTGCACCCTTTGCCAAAATTTTGTGGGCCAATCCTAACCCTTCTCAACCACAAACAATTCAAAGAATCGGCTTTTCTTTTAAATGTGGCAAAATATTTTAGGCAGTACGAAATAAAAGTGTTTTCTCTAGCTTTCCTGCATAAACAGTTTCGGCCTCACTCGCGACGTAAGCTTGTACATTGAATTTTTTGCAGCCTGAGCGTTTCCGGATTGGCCCACAAAATTTTGACAAAGACTGTACGTGCCTACGAACGTGCCATGATCGCTACAGCAGCCACTTGTACCGGCACTACGGTTATATTTGCAACCAAACACTTCTTTAATGTGTGGACGGCGAAGCAGCAGTCATTTCGCTGACTTTTTTACCCGCCTACCACAGTCGCTATTAGTTCTTCCAAGTCTACCCTGCACAGGTTTGACACGGCCGTATATCTGCCGTTACTGCTTGCTTTTTCAGAACATTCATCACAATAGCTTAAGAAGCACATGGCTAGTCTGGATACCGGCCCATATTTTCCTGACAAGAAAGTAAGTAGCGCATGAGGGTGCACGAATGCTGTCCCATGATTGCCTAAATTTAGACGAAAGCTCACCCTCCCCAACTGCAACGTACAACCAGCAGTGTATTTTTCTTGAATGGAGAAAAAACACAGCCCTGATGTTTAAGTAGGCCCTGCCTTCCACCGCACCTTGAATAAATGCAACCACTTCTCCCCCGCCTTCCGGAGACTACTGTAGGCCGAAATTTCCCCAGTAATAACTCCTGGACCAACCTATACCGTGATACTCATTAAGACACATAAAAATGAAGACAGAATCATACATCATTCACTCATAACGTATGACAATGTTCTAGACCACTCACACTTTGCACACATTCCGGATCACCACACTACAAAACTGGGAGGCATGCCTGCTTAGCTTCGATGCCCACCTTACAAAATCTGCTGTCTATTACCCGCACACTCCAGAAGTGGAGCCAGGCCTACCCAATCCTCTTCTGACCTTCAAGCAGCTCTTGTTCATCTAGCCCCGGGCGCCGCCTGCCTCACGGTCTACAAGCGGAGTAATTTGTGATGCGTTTCAAATATTTTCCTCTCCCTGACTCCCTATCTTAGTTTTTGGGCCAAATAAAGTTCACAATTGCGGTAAGAAGCTCTAAGAAGCAGAAGCCGTATTGACAGTCACTACTGAAGCTGTGTTATGCAAAAAAGAAAATCGTGGTTTCGGTTGAAGCGTTATTTGTGTACCTAACAATGGCAGGCTCATTTTGCAGACCACGCCATCCTGTATTCTGCTGCTTTGTGCAATCTTGGTTCGGGCCGCCGGCGCTACGGCGACGGTGGGCTTGGCGAGAGCTCCGGTGGAGCGCCCATGGCGTATATGACAAGCCTGGCCACCCAGGCGCACCCCACGTTCAATTCTTTTTGGTGTCGCAGTAGAAGAGCAACATAAGTACAAGTAAAGGGGCCGGTAGGCTAAAACTACCTTAACGACTGTTATTTTATATATGTAAGGCTTAGAAGCGCACTAAGAGAACATGTCTCTAGAAAACATCGCTTCTCTTTGAAAAAAAAAATCCAATAAACTAGTACCACCGGGGCTTGAACCCATGTCTCTACTACTACGTCGCTTAAGAAAGTAGATAGGTGTCCAAGCGACCTTACAGATGGTGCTGGTGCGTTTAGGCGGCCAGGTTTGTCAATCCCGCGCACGGGCACAATCCTAGCATGGAGCAGGCATTTTGTGCTGACCGTCTTCTCACCAGCCGATATGTTCGTCACGGTTACTTGAAGCTTCCGCGTATATGAGTCGCTGAAGTTTCCAGTAAGTGCAACCTGTTTGTCCACGTGTGCTGTATCTTTAAACGCATTGTCAGATTTTTAAAGGTGGCACCCATTCGTATGACCGCAAACCTCTTTCTGGAGACCGTAATTTACGTATTTCTCGCCTTAGAAAACGATTGCGCGAGCTCACCGGAAGGAAGGAGGAACGTATGGCGTTGCTAGTATAAGGGGAAAGTTCCCTTTTAAATATTCCCTTTTTCCCAATCAGCCAAAATTGCAGCCGAAAAATCTTTGAAAAAGGGGAAAATTTCCCCCGCGGAAACTCGCTGCCCCAGACTGCTGTATTCCTTTCCGGGTGGGCAGTTAAGGGCTCACGCTCCCCGGCTGGAGCTCATTCCTGGCTCGCAGCCCCCTGCTCACCCTCCGCGACTTCCGCAGCTTCAAGTTATTTGGCACAATTCTGTGTATGCCACAACAATTTTAAATGCGGAGCATTTCTTAGGTTCGCCTGGTCCTGCGTCGTTGATGGCGTCGCCATCCACACGCTCACTGCGCATGTGCAACTCTCCTCCTTACACCCACAGCTCCGCGATACTACACTATAAAAAAAAGAAATAGTTAGCGGCGCCCGGTTTCGATCCCACGACTCTCTGGCCGCAACCGGAGGTACGCGGTGCTCTTCCCGCTACGCTACAAATCCGGGACAGGAGCAAGTGCTACGAACGCGCCTTATGTCCTTGACTCATTCAAACTACGTCAAGAAGCTACTGATACAACGAAGGCACGCGAAGCTGAACGTCAACGGAAACGACGAATTGAAAACTTTAGACGGGGATGCTGAATTTGCCGTGGGAAAGATGTGGCGGGAAGCGCCACGCGCCTTGCAGCTCAACCAGCCCCGTCCGCAGCGCCTCTGATGCTGATTGTGGCAGGATGCCCCTAGGGATTGGCCAACCAAAGAATCCATCACGAGATAGGTTCGCGTTCAACCACCGTCGTCATCTTCCTGTAGGAGAACCGCCGAAGAAGAAGAAGAACGAGAAGACAAAGCTGCGAAGAGGAGGGCGTGTACATTGCTCTCAGCCGGTGCACCAATGTCAACAACCTTTACCTCACCAAAGCTGACGGAGACTACCGATTCTACCACAGAGACAACGTCGACAAGAACATGATGGACGAGTTTCGGCGCCTCGAGAACCACCGCCTACTCACCGTAACACAACAGCACTTGCGTGCCTTTGCCACCGGTGTGGACCCGGACGCGGAATTCCCTCTGGCGCTAGTAAAAACCAGGGCCCGCTTGCACGAACACACGTTCTTATTGGCAGTCTTATTCACAGTCTAGTCTTATTCACGGACTTCAATAAGACCACGAATAAGATTCGGACTAGTGCGCTTGCTCGAAAGCACTCGGGCCAGTCTACAGAGCGGTCTTATTGAAGACTATAGGGACAGCGGGTACCTAGATGAGCACAGGAGAGGCCCCTAGGGAAAAGCGGGGAATGCGCCGCAAAACTGCTTGTTGCCGTCGCCGGCGTTGGGCAAGCGTTTATTTTCAACCATGATTGGATAAATTCAAGAAATGCTGACCATCAGACGCCGTATTTGGTCCTCGTGACACATACGTTACAATGACCCGCCATCCTTGGTACGCCAACTCACGCGGCCGGGCCTCGGTCGCCCGGCCGCGCAAAACAAAGATCGTCTGCTCGAAGCGTGGGCCCGAGAAACCCACTGGGCTGACGCAAAAAGCAGCGACGTTGTCTGACGTTGTCGCAACACGATTCGTGCGTTCATCTCACCGTAAATTAGAAAGTTGCGGATTGGCTTCGGGTTCATCGTCGTAGACTCGGATGCAACGAGCACTCCAGCGGCTCACGCCGCCTGGAACAGCGACACGTCACACGATCGCAACAACCCGCTGCCTAGCCGGCAGCACATTAGCGAGGGCTGCCGATGTAAACAATCGCGCTGTAGAATATAGCCGAATGTTGGTATTATGCACGCTGCTTTTGCGTGTCGCCTCCGGATCCAATGTGCTCAAGCAGAATGCGCTTCGTAACCGCCACTTTCGACGAGGAGGATAGAAAGACGCGAGTCTGCGCAGCTTCCGGTTGAAAACGTGATTTTATTTGACGCTCACAGGCAGAGGTACTACAGGCTGCTAGCGTTATGATGTTGTAATTTTGTTGTCACATTGTAGTTCTATTGTGAACGCCTATTTGTTGTTCCTGGGTTAATGGGCATGATTTTATATAACACTACATTTGTTCCGTCCTTTCCGTGCCACCTTTTCGTAGCTACTGTGGTGACAGCCGACATTGCAGACGATCACACATTCACACCGCGCGCTTGGCCGCCCGATGTCTGCTCGGGACTAATATCGGGCCGCAGACTATCACTCGTGTCCATCTTTGTTTGACCTGAGGGAGAAAAAAAGCCGCGCTACCCGGGAAAAAGAACCACACGCCCATAGCGCACAGCGAAATTTGAAAACGGTGGTTGGCTGCAGCCTTCGGTGCCACTTCAAAGGAGGTAGGCCTTGCGGCTTCCGGCGCCTGCGTTGTCTGTCGCTCTCCACCCTCTCTCCCGACGGCGTTTCCAACGACGTCGATCTCCTCGGAACAGGCATTTATTTGTTCCAAGCAGACGGTCGAACGGCCGCCGCTTGGTATCGTTCGCCACTTGTACGGCTACTGCACTCGTTTTTCACGGTATGGAGGTCGATCTTTACGATGAAACGACCGACCACGTCAGCATAAGACTGTGAATAAGACTGCTCGGAGCAGGCTTATTCACAGTCTTATTGCGTTCTTATTTGGAGTCTTATTCGCTGTCTTATAAGTTTCCAGAAAGCGTCTTATAGCCTAGGGAACATAAGACCCCGAATAAGACTGCCAATAAGATTAGACTGCGAATAAGACTGTCTTATTTGGCTTCGAGCAAGCGGGCCCAGATCACTCAACACAACGGCAACACAATGGAACCACAGGGAACCGCCACGATGTTTCGCATCCTCATCAGGGTTCCCCACGGGAAGATGGTGTAATTTTTTCGCACCTCACGTGCTCCAAGCAACACAGAGATGTAAGGTTTTCGCCATCTAAACAATTCGATGCTACTCATGTTACCACCAGAGGCGTTTAGGTAGAAGTAGACTGGTTCCTATCCTAAGAAGCTGCATGCTTGAGCGCCCTGTGCAGCTCCGAATCATGCTTCTCGAGGTTGTGGGGGGCCATATGTTTGTACTAGTGCTTCATGTGCGTTGCCACCAGGGTGAGGCTCGATTTTTGATGCAAAGTAATAAATGCAAGCTAGTTAAAATAACAGTGTTAGGCCTCTGCAAGAGCTAGGAATGGTCCCAAAAATGGCCGACGGCGCAAAGGAAATAGAGGTAAGAAAATAAGAACTGGTTGAAATTTCTTACTGGATTAGATCGCGGGGCCTCCCGGATACGAGTCCAATGCTCGCACCTTGCACCTACCCCAGTACGTGTGTCCAGCTAACCAATGGAAAACACAGAGTATTCTTTGTGGCCCTCAACGTATAGACGTACGTTATACTTATGCAGTGGTATCTTCAGGAGTAATTTGAGCATGATAATTACAGAAGTGAGAAAGTACATTTAGCAAATGGGGCCATAGACTAAGGGCACCACCATCTCAGAGCTGAATAATCAGACTTCATAAAGTTCTTTATTAGGCTACTACTACTACTGCGTCAACGGCCAATACGTGTGGATTACCACTGTGAGAGAGAAGACAATAACGCAGAGGGAAAAGTAGCATGACAGCGGTCATAAGAAGACAATCACATTGAAGTCTAGACCAGCAATATGAGCGTACTAATTACAAAAGAAGCAAAGCACGCTTACGCGATTAGCGCATCAAGAGTACCAACTAGGGTGGTGGTCCACGACTCTCTGTCCTAGAAACAGAGAAGAAACTAATGCAATCAGAAAAGCAGCAGGACGATATTGATTCGAGGACAAAATCGCTCCCGTGGACAAGTGCTTCCAAACTTTTCGCTGCTCAGTGTCCCTACGTGACATGCTGGTGTCATTTCGCGTGGTGCTACTTTATGCATGGGCTAAAAAGTGCCCGTCATTCAGCGTCCGTTTTTTCGGGGTAGGGTCCTGGTTACTGGCTGTGGCGGCCTGCGTGCGAGCCCCACTGGGTGTAAGGTTATTTTTATTTTTCTGTATTCCAGAGCGTTTGATAGAGCAATCCTACGCGTGGTTTTCTTCATTAATTGGATTTGGTATCCTTTAGGTCGCTTTAGTTTCGTGGTGCAGCTTATGCCCCGTTTCTTTACGGTCCTGCTTCGCACGAGGTGGAATCACGCATGTCACATGGTGGGCGCTCTGCAGCGAAGCGTTTGGAAATACGGCCACTAGCTAGAAAAAGTTCCCTATGTGTTCTCTCAGCGGTGATGGACTCAAAATACTATACCACAGAAGCAGCTGTGGAACATGTTCCTCCACGGAAATAAGCCTCGGGAGAAGATGAAAGGGAACACAACAATGCACCATGGTGAGAATGGGGGCAGGCGTCAGCTGCAGGTAAAACCACAACCAACCGACACCATGGCGATCCGTTACTGACGCAAAGATTATACGCCAAACATGCATCGCTCTAGTGATGAAGACATTGCCTCAACACCAGGTGATATAGGCATGAAAGGCCTACCTTAAGACGTACAGTACCATATAACTTGAAATAAAACTTAGTGCTTTAGCAATCTGACAAATAAGTGGCGTTAAGCCTCCGTCTGATCATCTTTTGGGGATGTTTTGCTTACAACGACGGTTCGGTGAGCGAATGCTTTAAAAATTGGCGGAGCACTGAGCTAGTGTTTGGGCTGCCCCACGCCACCGTGTTACTTGTGTGTGTGACGATGTTGTCTGTCGTGTAGCGCGGTAGACGCCATTTCCGTGTACACCTTCAAGTAGTGGCTGCATTGAATGGATGCTATCCAGCCAGACGCCACAGGAGAGGACGAGCGAGCAGCGCCAAAGCCCAATTGGGTCTCTACTACGACCAGCGCACCACGCGTTGTTGCCAACATCCTTCGCTACGACAAACCGAGAAAGAAAAACTACAAATGCTGCGTTTTTACGCAGAAATGAATTTAACAAAAATTGTGCTCTTAAAAGTATTCTCGTGCATTTTAAGAGCTCAAATTAGTTTCTTCTGTGAGAACTGATTGCCTAACGTAATGCCTTCAGCCAGCGTAGGAAACAAGCGTTAGTTCTGATTTCCGCCCCGTGCGAGCGTGTCTCTACGTCAGCTATAAAACCCCATTATTATGCAGTGGCGTCAGGCCACCCAATTTAGTACATTATCATCATTGTGCAATCTTGGGTTCTGCTGCCCCGATCACTTCAGAAAAATTTGGACCGAATGAATGATTACCTTTGGCTACTTATATTCATCTTAGTGTTTATTTTGTTACCAGCCAGGTACGAAGACGGCAAAACAATTACCGAATTACCGATTCCCACCCAGTGCGCACAAATGGCCAAGAGAAGTTGGTCGCATGGAGTGCATAGATCGGTAAGGAATTGTTTTTGAATTTCCCGTTTAATTTATGCTTATGGTCCTAGTGAAGTGGTTAGCGCTTTTTTAGTCACTCAGGATAATCCTGCAGCAATGCCTTGGACGACGACGCTGCAAAAGCAATGTGCGGAAAAACACGTCGCATTTTCTCGTTTCAGAACTAAGCACCCAGTAAAATTCACATTCAGAAGAGACGAAAAGGTGAATGCAATGTGCGGTGACTTACGTTTAATAACTATAGTATGACAACACCTAATGATTCGGCATCTGACTAGCCGACTAAAATCAATGACGTGTATATTAAAATTAAAAGCGATATTAATGCGCTGGCTAGGAATCTCGGAGCACATCCTTCAGATTTCTGCATGCTCGCAGTACTCTCTGTTCGTCGTCCAGGAACCCAAAGCAAGAAGAACGGCTGCGAGATAGGAGAGCGTGCCGAAATTTCAACGCCTGGAGAGGCGTTTGAAACACGGCTCCCTCCCTTTCACCTGTGCAGACATAGCCGTGATACGGATGCACGGAAACGTTCCACGAGGGCTTCCAAGAGTGGCACAGGCTGTCCAGGCTTCCCAGTCTCAGAGTCATCGCGTCGAAAACTAGCTGGGTTCCTGTCACGTCACACCTCGTGGCATTTCCGAGGACAACCAAGATGGCCGGCGCCGAATAAAACAGGTAGCATACCGAAACACTGGGCGTGGTAGATGTGCTTTCGGGGAAGACGACCGGCTGCAAAACTCCCCTGTTCATTAGTACAGACGCGGTCGGGTACAGAAGAAGGGACTGGGGGGCGGCCAGAGCTTTCGCGAGGAAACCCAGTCGCTTCACAAACACGGCTTTCATGGGGTCGCCAAACGGAAGGAAGAATCCCAGGGTAAGGTTCCTTTTATGTAGACGACCTGCGATTTCCCGGACTGCGTGGATGAAAACGGGCTCGATGTCGCCTATCTTGAGCTCGCCCAGGCTGACGCGGAAGCCTAAGTACCCACGGGCTTGGACAAGGCCTAGTACATTGTAAATGAACGCGTTGACACTCCCGTTCTGGTTCGTTAGAAGCTTCTGGAAAGTCGCGTACTTTGCGCGAATCACGGCGTATTGGATATGTGGGAGCCTTCTGGCGTGTCGCTGTGGCCAGTCTTCAGTGCTAACGCTCATGTCTTCTTGTAGAGAATAGCAACAGTGGAGACGAACGTCACAGGATCTGGCAGCGGAGTGTCCTTGCAAGAGGGGGTCGGTTTCGTTGGTTTTGAGGAGGTCCCACTCTTGGCCTTTGTGCGTGTAAAGGCAGATGTCAGAGGCAAGCTTGAAATCCTCGGTGACGGTCTCGAACCTCATCAAAGCCTCATCGATGTCAAACGGTGTAGCCGTGTATGAATCGTTTGATAACCCAGGGTTTGATGGAGAATCGCCTGCACCACAAGAAAGTCAAACTTGATATGAAAATACTACATCAAGAATAGATATTTGAAATGCACGCCATATGTGAATACCTTCACGGCATAAAAGCATTCCCAAAAGCATACAAACTCCTAGTGGACCGTCGCTAGTGGAAGGTATTTTTATTAAATGAGTGTCTTTTCTGCTGCCAAATGTGATTGCAAAAAGAACGAGTCGAACTTTATCCCGATGATGACATGTTGGTGTAGTAAGGCAGAACTGTCTTCCCAAATATTTCGTGTTTCCACGGCTTTGCATGGAAACAACCCCAACATTTTGTGTTAAGAGGAAACTAGATACTTTTTCATACTTTTTGTATGCGACGCATATATGAAGTAGTATGTCATTGCAAAAAGAAACCAACCATTGCCATGAAACTATAACAAATTTGAGACATGAAGCTTTGGTCGCCAGGTGTCTATTTTTTTCAATTGGTTCATTGGTGTGCAGCATATTTGATATGTTGGACTACGAAACTTACAACTTTCCTTAATGTTGGCGCCCTAACTTAAAGCCTGTGCTTTCCTAGCTTCGTGGAATAAACAGCCAATTTATTAGCTATTTCAAAACGTTTACGTTTGTATTCAAGTAGACCAATGTAACGCAAAGGTTTACATCGAGCCATGTAGTTCTCACTTTGAGCGAGGTATTGAACGCTTTTCTTCGTCGCTATTCCCTCCGAAAAAAAAAAATTACGCCCACCTCCCCTCGCGGGAACCCTGGTGTGATGCGACGCGGAGGGGGGGTTCAAGCGCAAGCGGAGAGCAACTGTCGACCGAAAGGCCGCCGGAGAGCGGCACACCGGTTATATGCGCAGCGCGCCCGAAAGAGAGGAGACCGCAGAGAGAGAGAGTACTGCACATGCGCAGCACCGCGCGCAGCGCCGCCCACCAGCGGAGTGAGAGCGCGCTGGGCCGCACACGCTCTCATCTGGGCACTCGCCGGCGCCAGTGCGTCTGCCGCGCCTATGACGCAGCACAATCCAACACAATTCACTTTAAATCCAATCCAAATCCAATCCAATCCAATCCAAGTCAAGTGAAGTCAAGTCAAGCCAAGCCAAGCCAAGTCAAGCCAAGCCAAGCCAAGCCAAGCCAAGCCAATCGAATCCAATCCAATGCCCCTCGCGAGCGAGTGTTCGCTATCGGAGAGGAGAGCGGGAGAGTGGCTGCGGACAACGGACGAACGCAGGAAGGACAGGGCCGCCGACAAGAGATGCTCTGAGCGCCGCATCTAAAAATAGATCCCTTATGGCTCCACAATGAGTACACTGATGGAATCGATTATCCTATTGTGTAGCCTGCACTCGGGGCTTTCAGTGAATGCTTACGACCATTTGGTTTGACTCACGAACTTTTTCTAGACAATATAATAATGTTCCTTAATTTAAAGCTTTATTTTCTGATAGCCGGACCTGTTAGAAGTATGAGCTTCGAACCGCAGACCTTTACTTATATTTTCGATTGGACACTGAAAGATTACAAAGCGGGGTGTATCGAAGTTATGTTTTCTGAATAGTTAATAGTAAAGTACTAGTGTCCTCATAAAATGAATGAAGACAAGGAAGTTCGGCGCATTTAATAAAAACGAGCATCTCAACAGTTGCGCATCATGCTCTGAAAGGAGCTGAGAAAGGTTTTCATGAAGAGCCACGGGAAGGAAAAAGAAAACATCGTAACACCCCGATTTCAGACCGTGGAATTTAATTGAAACTATGAAAAAGCGCCGTAAAATCCAAATAACAATAATTGCGCTTATAAACTGGTTTTCGCGCTACAGACAAGAAATTTCAATGCAAACTACAACCAACTGCTTTGCAGTGCTCGGAAACCCAAGAGACTAGAAAAATAAATGCGAAAAGAACAATGAAGTGCAGGTACCAATCACGCTGTATTAAAGCAAACCTTGTACAGCAGTTGACTGCCGCGATTCCCGCCAGTCAGTGCGAATCATGGCACACGCGATCACGACGCGCACATGTGGAAGCTTAAGCCTGCAAACGTGATCTCGATAGCAATTCAGGACTGAGTGGAGAAATAAAGACCTGCACACTTCATCTCCTAGCGCAGCGCAACAAGACAAGAAGGGACGGATGCAAGAAAAGTGGAAGGTGATTGTGCAGAGAAGGGGAAGCTGCTGGAGTGGCGAAAAACGAAAGATGCGACGGAGATGAATGCTATGCCGGAAAACCCATTCAGCTGGCTCAAGGTCCGCGCATCAGGCCGGCGGCACTTGCACGTCGTCCGCCGATCAGTCCCGTTCCGCGCGTGGGTGGCCGGATAACGCGGGTCAGGTATGAAATCACGTCGGATAACCGAGGTTTGTAATACATTGTTTCGGCTGCGCCGGACTCAACTTGTTCTTCATAAAACACGGGTTGTTGTAAAACCCGGGAACAGTAACCGGGGTTCCACTATTTAAACGCACGCCCCAATTCCTTTCAAACACAGCCTCTCCTACCACCTAAAAATATAGGCGGAACAGAAGATGTCAATGCCATTCTTTTTCGCTCCACAAAAACTTAGCACTTTGTGTAAGAAGAACCTCGCAACCGTTGTAAAATTGCGTGCGACAATATTCCCAAGGTCAAGTGTGTTGATTGTATGTTATCTGTAATCAACATAATCCCGGTTTCATGTGTCATGAAATACATAGGGCGAAAGGCACGATGTATTAATGATCGACTCCGGGGACATAACAACAATGTGAGAAACGGCACGACTGGTCGTTTACTCTCGCGGCTGTGGGGGCAAGCCTGGTCAAACGACGCGGCATCGAATCTAATCACGGGAACAAGATAACTGGCGAAATCGCTGACAGGCAGATGACATCGCACGTGCCGCTCATTTGTGAGTCAGTATGCCCATCCTCTCACTCACGGGTAGGGAATTGTACAGTCCTAAACAAGCCGTGTCATTGCTATCATTGTGTATGTTTGAGACACGTGCCCTACAACTGTCGTACTGCAAGAGGAAGGGTAGCTCAGTTTATGCCGCAGCGGTGTTATGTCAGCCCGTTATTTTCTTAATGAGGCTAGTTGCAAATTACGCATTCTATCGTGTATTTTCCTTTTTTTGTCGCGTTGTTGCGCAGCGAACGTTTAGTGTGTGTCAGCGACATGTATGAGGCCTTGGACATACGAGCGTGTCACCTGCCGAAGCAGAAAAGTACGTTTCCAATAAATGTCCTCTTTCCTTAATGATGTAATTCCGGGAACATACAGCCTGATGTCGGCAGCGCCATCATGCGCTAACCACCTAAGCCGTTGTACGGCTGGCTTCACCCTGAGCATGAAATATATTTGTGCTGCGTGGGTCTGCTCCAACAGGTGACGCGCGAGTAGGGTGAACACGGTCGTACGTTCCGGTGTGACGTTAAATGAATCTGGCGTTGCGTTTTCCACCATAATATGGGCAACCGGTACTCCAGATCGACGCAAATTAAGCTTATCGCTGCTGGCACTCCATATGATTATCATTCTGGTTGGGTTAATTTAATACAAACTACGGCGCTAACACGGGCTATGCACGAAGGTAGAAACGGCAAGAAGGCGGCCCTAAGGAGAAGTGACGATAATCCGAGGCCACATTCATTATTTCGTCACTAATGCTTCCTCAGTAACTGTGCGTAAGGAGTGCTCATAGGTGTCTTCGTAATTTTGTATTGATACTGTCATGTAGGCAAGAAAAAATGCAGTTCTCTTTTTGTAAATAATGTTTATTGGAGCAAATTTATGCTCCGCAAAAAATGAGAAGCAAACGTAAGCGGCAAATAAGCGTTCAACGCAGCGACACGACCAGTAGAGTGTCGGCGAATGGAAGGCCGCGGAGTTTGCAATGCGAGTATTTATCTCTCGGCATTATTCTTTCGCAGACGTTGGAATTAGAGCGAGAACTTTGGCGATCGAAGAAGAACGTCAGTGTGTAGTGACGAGAGGGCGAAACACCCCCTATCAAAAAAGATGACCTGTGCGCATACACAAGAAAGGGAAGGAAACCGGGCTTCGCTTGCAACACAGATAAAACAAGCGGACGCTGCCAGACGCTGGTAACAAAACACATAAGTAGCAAAAGAGAGGCCGCATTCTCAAAAAAAAAAATGGCCGCGTATGTGCTTCTTTCCTCCCTTCGCTTTCCCGCTCACCTCTCATGTTGTTCCTCGTGCGTCGCGCTAGTTCCAAGGTAAAGACGCCAAAGGTTTGCTTCATCATCATCATCATCACCAGCCTATTGAAGGTTTGCTTAAATCATTTTAAATTTCCCGCATTCCACTGCTTCAAACCGGGTGTCTCGATGCCAACGCTGCCGTACGGCGAGGACGCGCGTGAATCGCGGCGCCCTACTTCAACGTTTATAGAACCGCGTTTCCCTACTCCACGTGCGTTGCAAGCAGAACGTAGAACCTACCTAGTGGAACCTTTCCTAACCTTTGCCGGTTGATTCTTTAAAATGCCGCAAGAAGCTATAGTGGCGCGGGCGACAGCAGGCGACGGCAAAGTGATTTTTTTTTCTGGAGTTCATGAAGTATGTAATTTCGCCAAAGTCAAGCATGTATGATTTTTTATAAAGGAACTCTGCAAACATCACTTGTTTATTAATTTGTTCTCTTACATTTGCGTAATGTCTTGTTCCTCTTCAACAATGTTGACAGGTATGAACATTAACCGGACTTAGACGGGTAGATTTAGCTGTGACTATATAAGACTATTGCGCCGGCCCTGTTTTAGTTTGGCCGGGTGGCTGAATCGAGTCACAGACAGACAGACGGACAGACATACAGACAGACCAAAATTTCT
The DNA here is from genome assembly GCF_048455015.1 of Haemaphysalis longicornis. Taxonomy (NCBI): domain Eukaryota; kingdom Metazoa; phylum Arthropoda; class Arachnida; order Ixodida; family Ixodidae; genus Haemaphysalis; species Haemaphysalis longicornis. The sequence goes on from NW_027526361.1 coordinate 132,034,481, forward strand.
GGGTTTAAGTAGCCCAAGAAAGACTATCGTCTTTAAAAAAAGGGTGCACTTTTGAAGTGACGCGGTGTTTGCTCGCATTTGTCTGTATTCCTTGGTGCGGGAGTCGCTTTGGGATGCGGGAAAATGTGGACAAGACTCGGGGAGGCCTGTCTGTTGTTGAACAACGCCTCTGTCCAGAGCGACGTTCAACATGCAGAGTCGCTTTGGACAGAGGCATCGCTCAGTGACAAATATCTCCCCGTGTCGCTTCAAAACGGCACGCTTTGTTTAAAAAATTCGCCCCCAGAAGGCATGGTTCACGGCGATACTAACCCTCGCTTTCTCCGTAGCCCCGTCGCACGCCAAGATCGTCCAACTCTAGCCCTAGGAAGATGTCTTCTGGGGTGGTGCTGCGGTCAAATATGCCCTGGCGAAGCAGGGCCCAGAGCCCCACAATGCCACTTATCATTATCAAGGCCACGACACAGCAGCAGCACACGGACAGACAGCAACAGGTATCGTCCTCCATGGGCTCCCTGCGCTGCCTGGGCTCCCTGGTCTCCACGTAGATGGGCTCCTTGGGTTTCCGGCCCCACGAGATGCGATGACCGGGCCTCCATGAACGTGGTCGGTCGCTGCGACGTAGCAGTCGAGGGGCAGTTTACAAGCTAATGGGACACGGGTTGGATACACCATACTCACGGCAAAAAAGTAACCGGTGTGGGAGCAATTTGACGATAAATTCAGCCAATAACGTTCAGGCCGCCCCGTTTTTGGCTGCACATACATGCATCGATAAGCCTTGATAGACCGGTTTCTGATATTTGTCTGGGTTCAGACATATAGCGACCTGCGCTATGTCTATATGTCTGCGCTAAAGTGAAAAATAAATGTGCGCAACGCTAATATTCTTGCTCAAGTTTTGATATATCTATAGTTTCGACTCATTTGTTTTGGCTCAGTACTATGTTCGTACCGACGTCATTTTCAATGCAATGGGCCACTGCGGTAATTTACAGCTGCAACGCGTCACCATAATGGTTTAGTTCCATAATCCGTGACTGTGTCCGCCTCAATAAAGGCATTATCACGTTTCATCATCGTGCACAATTTCATGAAAATTGGATCCGCACCCCCACAGCTGTTATACAGGCAGGACCACGCACTTTGTAAAAACATTGCCTGCTGCTTTGCACAAAGCGGCTCTTGGACCCTTAAAAATGTTGTGCGAGGAGTGATGCCATTAACGCAGTGCAACCTGATTAGTTCGGCTGGGATAAACACTGTCGTGAAGTCTTCTCTCCTTGTAAATGACCCCAGCTGACCGAACTTTGAGCCCACCAAAAATGAAGCGCCTATAGCAACAAGCTTAATGAGCGGTATCAGAGCGGAATTTGGGTCTTCCTGTGAATGTTGGTAACAGGGCTAACAATACCACAACTACAGCGGTTTGCAGTTACGGCTCCGTAGCCAGTGTCCTGTTAAGTGGACTTTCCATTCATATTTTTGCATAGTCCGCCACGAAAGCTCCCTTTTGCGCCTATCATTAAGTATGGTATTGTTACGGTGCAGAGACCCGCCGCGGTGGCTCAGTGGCTAAGGCGCTGTGCTGCTGAGCAAGAGGACACGGGTTCGAGTCCCGGCCGCGGCGGCCGCTTTTCTGATGGAGGCGAAAAGCAAAAACGCCCGTGTGTACGAGATTTCGGCGCACGGGAAAGAACCCCAGGTGGTTAAAAATAATCCGGCGCCCTCCACTACGGCGCACCTCATCGCCTGCGTTGCGTCGGCGCGTTAAACCGTCCAATCAATCAATCAATCAATCAATCAATCAATCAATCAATCAATCAATCAATCAATCAATCAATCAATCAATCAATCAATCAATCAATCAATCAATCAATCAATCAATCAATCAATCAATCAATCAATCAATCAATCTCTTATGGTGCAGAGGGGATTTATTATGTAGGATATTGCTACGGTGCACAGGGGATTTATTAGCAGTAGACGGGGACTAGTGAGTTGAAGGAGGAAGGCCACTGGACGTTCCGACAGTACGAGCGAGCACTGACTTCTGGTCCCTCGTTCGGTTATCCCGCACGCCTTAATGCATACCCTTTCAAGAGGATTGATTCGCGTAACTGTGGAACAGCCTCTACCACTGCTTTCCAGCAGTTTCCGACCACCGATGTACAGTTTGATGCTTGACAATATTAAATGCTTTTCGGATCGTACTGTAGGGGCTATACGTAAGGGTGATTCGCAAGCAGCGTTAAAATCTACTTTATTACCACCCACACGCCCGACATCGCCGCCCTCGAGCGCTAGCTCGGCGGTATACGAGGGAAAAATGGGCCAGGTTCCACTTCTAAGCGTAGTTATCACAAGTGAAGGGTTGTCTGCTTGACTTGACTTTGCGAACATTATGCTACCACTGGGCACACATTGTATCATTATGCTAGGTTTTTTGATTACTGCAGTCAGCCTGTCGGTTCCCTAAAGCGCGCGCACAGAAGCCCTTCCGGCACCCCATCTATTGCGATACTAAGCGACCAAGCGCCGCCGAAACAGCCATTAAACGGCCACGTAGTCACGTGTTGCGGCTGCAGCAAAGCTACGAGTGGATGCAGCTGTAACGCCTCTCCGAAGCGGGTCACGTGGTGTCACATCACACCAAACACGTTTGCACTCCGGCAGGTCAAGGCCATGGCGACGAGATGCATAACCATCGGATGCGTAGCCTAGTAGATCTTTTCGATATAAAATAAGACAGCTGCTTTTGCGTTCTGTTTCACCCAAGACGAAAGCTGCTGTGTGACCAAAATGAAAATGAATCAGGTTTTTGATTTTTACTGCCAAGCAGTATACCTCTAACCAGCCAAGGAAATTTTTGTGTCCGCGTCAGCAGAAAACTCCCGGGCTACTACTGGCCACGCAAACACATATCCCAGGCAACTACTAGATACTGGCTACACCCAGGCTACACACCCAAGTTAGTGGCACCGCCAGAGATTGAACCGTAGAGAGGAACGGAGCGAGAGCCCGTCGTGTTGCCGAATAAGCTGCGCCCCGAACGTGGAACTGGGGGGACAGGCAGTGGTTTAGAGACATCATCTGGAGAGGGGGAGGGCGCTTGTTTGAGGCAACAGTTGAAACAGGAGTGACGGGGAGGCAATGATCGACCCGACGCCATAGTCACGCAATCTGCTCTCCACCTCACCATTCGAAAGACGCTTGTTTCTCTTTTATTTTTGCTGACGCTGCTGCGTTCGGGGTACCGCCGTGAATCACAAGTAATGGCTGGCAGAATCTGGTTTTACTCTGCAGACCTACGTGCGTAAATTCAAGCGACGCCGCATGGATAATTCTTCCGGGTGTCGTTTACAGATTCGCAGTCAGACAACCTTCACAGCGTGGTTTGTAGAAAATTCTTTCTAGAATTCTCTACAATTCGGCAGCGTGCCTACTGTTCAACCCAAATATCCGTAAATGGTCCGCTATGGGACTGCCCAAACCAGCAGGGTACCGGGATTTCGCTGCATGTCACGAAAATCCAGAGCATGTCTCCCATCGCCTCAGTAGTCAATTAAGATCAGTTTAGCGCGGCGTTGGAGGCCTTTCACTCCTTTAGTTTGACACTAGTATTGGAATTTCGTCACCGTCATACCCACTGCATGCTTCTTCGTAACGCATTCGCCCGCACTCTTGCAAATTTCATTTTACAGCCCATACGAGTGAGAATGGCACGCTCCAATAAGCTTTGCGAACGGCGCTCGTCCGCCGCCGCGTACACTAGGTCTCCCCTGAGGCAAAGTCAGCGCTGCCTGGAACGCAGTCAGCCGCCGTGAATGCCCGCGTTCAGTCGGCTTGTGTTCCATTCTATGTGCGCATTCTATCGTTCGCTGTTCTGTCGCTCTGTCTCCGCGATTCGATGGCCGAAATTTTCAAGACTCAATTTCTCAAGTCGTTCTGGGGCTACTTAAACCGAGAAATTTTGGTCTGTCTCTATGTCTCGCTATCTGTGACTCGATTCTGCCATCCAGACAAAATGAAACCAAATCTGCGTAATAGTCTTATATACTCACAACAAATGTAAACGTCTAAGTGCGGTTTTGGGTTCATACTTGTCGACATTGTTGAACATGAACGAGACATTACGCAAATATACGACGGAAAATTTATACATAAGTGATATTTATAGTGTTCCTTGATAAAAAAATTCATAGATGCTTGGTTTTTGCGAAATGAAATACTACTTCCATTGCAAAAAAAAAAATTCATCCTTTCGCCTGCTGTCGCCCGCGCCAGTATCTATATCTTCTGACGGCATTTTAAGAAATTAAGGGGCAACAGTTACGAAAGGTTCCGCTAGATAGGTTTCACGTTCTGCTTGGAACGCACATGAAGTAAGGCAACCTGGTTCTATAAATCTTGAAGTGGGGCGCCTCAATTCACGCGCGTCTCCGCCGTGTGGCAGCGCTGGCATCGAGGCACCTGTCCTGGAGCAGTTAAATTGAAATTGACCTGAGCAAACCTTTTGCGTGTTTACCTTAGGAGGAGCGCGACGGAAGAGGGACAGCATAAGAGGTGAGCGGGAAACCAAAGGGAGGCATTTACTAGGCAAATGTGGACAAAGACTATCGTGTTTTGTCGACATTGCAATGAAAGGAGCAGATACGCGGTCGAAGTTTTGTCTACATGCGCTAATAATGTTCACACAATATAAAAGCGACCGCCTAAGCACCGACAAGGGAAGGTCGCGCCCGATCACTCGGATGTCTTGACATCAGATATGAAGAGCCAGACGGCACGTCAATGCAATTTCGCACGCTTTTCCCAGTTGCTTTGTCTCCCAGTGTACCCAGGTCCCACTTTGTGGCAGTGAAACGGCTTTTTAACGGGGACCCACTAGAACAAGTGCGAAAGGAAAGAGGAAAGACAAACGACGCGTTAGCTAAATTCTTACCCTGTAACGAGGATAGAAGCCGTACTTTGCTCATCCGGGTCTGGAGAGGAGGGTTCAATTTCTACGCTTCTCGTTTTCGCAGGGGCTCCGGGTACAAGTTCCTGTGGGAGCTCACCGGCGTAGAAGTGCGACTTGTAACGCGAATCCCAGTACACATCCTGCGGAGAAAGGCCTTCCTCACGAGCCTGGGTTTCGGCCTCCAATTCAGCCTGAGGAATCCGGTACTTCAGAGGGAGACGTTTCTTCGCCGGCATTGTTGTTCTTATTGCTTAGGGTATTGTTAGTTGTCCTTCTTCCTCTTCAGCTTCTAGCGCTTCCTCGCTTGAGACTGTGGCATCCCGTGCTGCCCGCGTCAGTATTGAAATCATGTCATTGGCGGTATTGTGTGTTTTTGTCAGAAACGGTGTGTCTAAATTTTGTGTGTAGTTTTTGTGCTTTTATGGGTTCTTATTTTAAGTGCGAATGCACTTTATAAGCGACCCTGAATTCCGGTAACCGCCGTCCGTCCACATAGCAACAGCTGCGGGTGCGCGCACTCCTCGTCTTCCTTGGCAACGGGGGGAGATGGGCGCGCGCTGCCTGGCCGCTGACATGGCACATACCCACGTGGGGGATTGGCCAGGAATCTCCTCGTCTTCCTTGGCAACGGGGGGAGATGGACGCGCGCTGCCTGGCCGCTGACATGGCACATACCCACGTGGGGGATTGGCCAGGAATCGGGCGTGAGAAGGGCTAATGCACCCGCTTAAAGGAGTACTGACACGAAATTTCAAAGCTGAGATCCGCTCTAGCAATCAAGTACAACGACAACAGAAATAGGTCTCTGTGAATAAATGCATCTTTCTTTCTTTGTAGTTGTGTGTGTGTGTGTGATCTCTCCTTCGCGAACATTACCGAACCGCGCAAATTCAACTCCTGCATTCGCACTTTCACATTCTTCCCCTCGGGGAAATGGGGTGAATTTTTTCTCCCGCTGAGTGGGCAATCTTGGGCTTGTAAAATTTCCGTTAGCCCCGGCCAATGATCCGTTTCATCCGCCTCTCGCCTGCGTATAGCGCATTCAGCTCTTATTGGTGGACGTTGCTGTAAATAATTTGCAAGAAGGTGTTCATATAGCACACGGTGTTCATATAGTGCTCTCAGCATGTGAGCGAAAACAACCGGGGCGTTTGGTCAATGTTAGGGGAGTAAACACTAATTCCCAAAATCTTCGAAGAAGTTCTTCTAATTGCCATAAAATTAGTTACAAACCCACTTGATGGCACTTAGAAGAGGCTTCATAATCATCATCGTCGTCGTCGTCGTCGTCTAGACCATAATCATCATTATAATTCTCATCATTGTCATGATCATCTTACTCAGGTCCACTGCAGGCCGAAGGCCTCTCCAATCGACTTCGAACCGCTCCTGTCCTGCGCCGCTCGAGTCCACTGTTGGCCACTGAATTTTCCGATTTCCTCCCTCCATCATGTTATTGGCCTTCCCCTAATTCTAGGCCCGTCTCTTGTTGTCCACTCTGCCACACTAATTGTCCACCGGTTGTCGGTTCCTATCACTATATACAGCCCAAGTCCATTTCTTTTTCTTTACTTCTTCTTTACATTCCAGACTGCGTGCTTGGAGGTACTGCTGTGTCACATGTACTGCAATTTGGAGGGGATCTTATTGGGCACCGATGGATCCTGTAGGGTACATAGTGTAAGGTCATCCGCCTACATTTCATGTCGGAGATTGGGGACCGCTTCCAGAAGTCGTGGGAGGTCCTTAATTGGGATATCGAATAGCGGTGTTGAAATAGTGAAAAGGTTTGGACCGTGCGGGATCCCCTGCGGTATGGTTGTGAAGGTGACTGAGCGGAGGTGCGCAATGCCCGCTGAGGCGGTACGGTTGGTAAGGGCAGCGGTGACCTAGTTGTGAAGACGTTGTCCACAAATTGATTGAGCTAAGTCCTCATATGATGTATTGATGCGTTACGTGGTAGAAAGCACCTTTGATGTCTAATGCGAGGATAGAATATTTCTGTGGATTTTACAACTTGCTGAGTATATCTACTTTTAGCTGGAGTAAAATATTTTGTAAAAATAAAAAAGAAATAAAAAAAAAAAAAAAGATTTGTGCAGCTTGTACAAGTGTTGCAAGGCTGCAAAAATAGCAGAGCTGGGGTCGACCTAGCTTCTCTCCACATTGACAGCGGATCCCCGGAGAAAGGGAGCAGAAAAAGCAAGTATATCCACATTCCTCGTACAGGCGAGCGGAAACCCAAGACTGTTACTCTCGACAATAACGGCCGCCAAGACGTCGTCGCTGCCGACCGAGTCAAGCCCGCTTACGTCGCCGCCCTTCCCCGGCCTAACGAGCCTGACATGGAATTACCGAACTCAACCGACGAGTAACATCACGTGGACAACTCAACGGTCTCCGCCTCTACGGGCGAGAGCCCTGTAGCGGCCGGCGGGCCATGGGTGCGCCGCGTCGAAGAAGACGACGACGACGAAGGCGGGAGCTCCTCACATGTTTTCAGTCCACGCGGAAGCCTGGACGACGCCGGGCGTTCCTCGCGAGGCGCAGGTTCACGTTCTTGATATTTTTGGCGAAAGCCTCTGCGCGAAAGTCATGCCGGGTGTCTGACACCGGGGAAATTTTTTGTATTTTTTTGGGCTGACGTCAACAGACCAAGCTCAAGATTAAACAGCCTGATTTAGAAAAAAATGCCATGAACCGGTGGATATAGGTTACCCGCTTAAGATTCTACATGTGCGTTTTTCTGCTAACTGAGTATAATTTTGAAGTTCCCTCTTCATCAATACTATCATCGTCGTCGCCATCATTCCCTTAATGTCACTTGTGGGATAGCGAGTTAGTGAGTGGATACAATTTCCCCGAGTTTCTGACGCTTATGTTTGAGCCCCCCTTGCGCGGTATACATATTAATATTGTAAAAAAAATAACAATGTTCCCGCCACGATTTTTTGTAGGCTAATATTATAATATCCGGTGTAGCCTGACTGGTGCCGCAAGCTGTTCAATTGTAGTAGTCGGAGTGTTTTTAGATGCGAACGCATCTCATTCATTCGCGTTGTCCCTGCATTCAGGCGTTGTCGGCGTTGTCGGCTTCCGCCCCTCCCCCATTATCATCGCCGGGCCAGCTGCGCTCTCCGCCGCTCACCCCCTCTCCTCTCCGATAGCGAATTCTGAGTGCGTTCCAATTTACCGTTTAGACAGCTTCGTTGCCGTCTTCGCGGACAGTACGCCGTGTTAAGCCCCGTTCCAATTCGAACGAAGCATTCAAGGAGACAGCATCGAAGTCAGCAACGATGCAGGCTACCTTCCTGTCTAAACTAATAAGTGCGCCAGCGCCACCTTTTTGCGTATTAATGTTAAAATAAAAGCACTTGTTCCTTTATTTAAATATTTAGTATAAGTTACTAGTGATGAAGATGAGTTTGTTTAATTTTGTAATTACGTAACATTTGTAATAACAACGGTAATAATAGTTACGAAACCTGCGGCTTGTGCAACTCAACGTGTCTGCTATGACGCTGTCGTCTGCGCTGGTGTTGCGCTTGCGACCGCGGCGCCGTTCCAATTTTATTCCTTTAGACGTCTAGTTAGACTACTTCGTAGGCTGTCTACGAAGCTGTCCGCGAATTGGAACGCAGCCACTCTCTCGCGAGGGGCATTGGATCGGATTCGATTGGCTTGGCTTGGCTTGGCTTGGATTGGATTGGATTGGATTGGCTTGGCTTGGCTTGGTTTGGCTTGGATTGGATTTGGATGGGATTAGATTGGATTAAAGTGAATTGTGTTGGATTGTGTTGCGTCATAGCCGCGGCAGACGTACTGGCGCCGGCGAGTCCCCTCACCGTTATGCGCGCTATAAAACGCGGTGCCTGCGCCGCTCCGCGCCATCGTTCCAGCGCCGTTCCTTCGCTGTCCAACGCTGCAACGTGAACCCCCTATGCGTCGCATCTACACAGGGGTTCCCGCGAGGGGAGGTGGGAGTTTTTCTTGGGGCCTCACGAGGTATGCATGGTTTAGAATATGCCGTCGACTAAGCTTGTAACGTGTTATTTTTTGGGACTTGGCAGGAGCTGTGGCCTTCTCTGCGTCCTCCGAGGCCTTGTCGGCAATTCTCGGTCCTTTTGTCGGAAAATATCTTGCCCCTCTTCTCGGGATGCGCAAGCGTCCAGCCAATTCTTACTTTTCTATCGGGGAGTTCGGTTGACAGTATGACGCCAGTTGCTGGTATACCACTCAATATGACCAGAAGCTCCCTTACTTTGAGTCAGTTACGATCGCAGTGGCTTTCGTCCGCGTTAGGGCCAGCGAAACGACTAGCTCCTTCGAATCTTCTGGTCGATGCGGTTAGTACGGTGGCACTGACAAAGGGTTCCATCTTCGCGGTGACTGACACTGTCTTCGGTCTTCCACCATGAATTGAGACTGCATCCGTATCGTGTCGACAGTTTTCCGTGGAGGGGGGTGTCGTATGTCCTGTTCGAGGGTTTAAACCTGGTTTCCTGCCGGCTGTAGTTGCAGACCGGTGGGTGACGAAGGATGGGCGCAATATTGTTACGGGGAAGAGGCTATATTTGGAGGCTTGGTACAGCGAGATGCAAGCACCGGGCTAGACGAACAAGGCTGAGTGCGAGAAAGAGCCGTGATGATGATGACAGGGTCAAGTGATGATGATCGTAGTCATTCGAGTAGATTGTCCACCTTGTATCACGGGTCCTGCTCGCCAACAACATAACCATGCCTTGTAACATGACTCCTCGCTGGAAAAGCGTCGTCCCGACGCTAACTTGTAGTCGAGGAAGGCGCACAGTATGGCTTGTGGCGGGACACATGCACATTGTTAGTAGGCGAGGTTCTCTCGGAAGGTGAAGGAAGGACGGGGGTGATCTCATATGTTACGTCCGTAACCGAGCGGTGAACGCGGTAAGGACCGGTATAAGGCGCAAGCAGTTTTTCTGAAAGTCCCACGCGACGGGATGGTGTCCAGAGAAGGACCAATGATCCCGGAGGGAAGTGTACTGGCCGGTGGCGCTGGTCATATCTGTTCTTCTGAGAGGCTTGTGATTCGTGAAGACGGTCGCGGGCGATCTGCCTTGCAAAAGTAGCTCGGGTGATCGCATCGTGAGCGTATTCGGTGGACAAGGGGGCAGAAGAGGGCAGTAAGGTGTCCAGGGGCAATGCAGGCTCACGGCCGTAAAGAAGGTAGAAAGGGGAAAATCCCATGATGTCGTGGCGCGAAGATTTGTAGGCGAATGTAATGTATGGAAGGACGATGTTCCAATCGCGATGGTCCGCCGAGACGTAGGCAGACAGCATGTCCGTAAGGGTCCGGTTGAGTCGTTCGGTGAGTCCGTTTGTTTGCGGATGATATGCTGTGGAAAAGTTGTGCTGAGTAGAGCATGAGCGCAGAAGGTCGTCAACAACTTTGGATAAAAAGTATCGGCCACGATCGGTGAGCAATTGACGGGGAGCTCCGCGGTGCAGAATGACGTTGGCAAGGAGAAAATCGGCAACATCGGTCGCGCAACATGTAGGCAGGGCACGGGTGATGGCAAAACTTGTTGCATAGTCCGTCGCGACTGCCACCCACTTGTTTCCGTACTTGGATAGAGGAAAAGGGCCCAGTAAGTCCAAACCTACACGGAAAAATGGCTCAAGGGGAATTTCGATCGGTTGAAGCTGACCGGTGGGGAGCTTGGTCGTTGTTTTGCGCCGTTGGCAGAGGTCGCAGGTGGTGACGTATCGTCGCACGGATTTGTATAGGCCGGGCCAAAAGAAGCGACGTGCACATGGTCGTACGTGCGGGTTATCCCGAGATGGCCAGCCGTGGGGACATCGTGAAGCTGGTGCAAGATGGCCGCACGCAAGTGCTGAGGTATAACAAGGAGCAATTCGGGACCATCGGCGCGGAAGTTGCGATAATAGAGGGTGCCATCACGAATTGCATAGGCACGTAGATAAGGGTCAGGTGTTGCGGATTCGAGACCGTCAAAGATTAGGCGTAATGATGCATCACGGGGCTGTTCTTCAGCAATGTTCAGGAGGTCGGAGATGGCAAAAAGGGATACATCAGAACTTGCTCCACTCAGGTCGGGACGGTCCACAGGATGCCGTGACAGGCTGTCGGCGTTCTGGTGTTAGCGACCAGATTTGTAGAGCACAGAGAAAGTATACTCTTGAAGGCGGAGAGCCCATCGACCAAGCCTGCCCGTGGGGTCTTTCAAAGACGAAAGCCAGCAGAGAGCGTGGTGGTCTGTAATAACACTAAATAGCCTACCGTATAGGTATGGGCGGAATTTGGCGACGGCCCACACAAGCGCAAGACACTCCCATTCCGTCATGGAGTAATTGCGTTCGGCTGGAGACAGAAGACGGCTGGCGTAGGCGATGACGCGGTTCTGGCCGGCCTGTTATGTACCAAAACCGCCCCTATACCATGGCCGCTTGCGTCGGTGCGGACTTCGGTTGGTGCCGATGGATCGAAGTGGCCCAGAACGGGTGGCGACGTAAGGAGAGCGAAATGCGTAGTGAAGGCTTCATCCTGTTTGGGGCCCCATGAGTAGGGGACGTTCTTTTTAAGAAGGTCTGTCAGAGGACGGGCAATGTCGGCGAAATTCGCAATAAAGCGACGAAAGTAGGAACAGAGGCCTACGAAGCTCCGGACATCTTTTGACGACTGTGGTTTTGGGAAGTTCTGCACAGCGTGAACTTTATCGGGGTCGGGTTGAACGCCGTCGGCGTCGACAAGGTGTCCAAGAAGCTTAATATGGCGGCGACCAAAGTGACATTTTTTTGCGTTTAACTGAAGGCCTGCACGTCGGAACACTTCCAAGACAGCCGATAGCCTGTTGAGGTGGGTGTCGAATGTAGGGGAAAAACAATCACATCATCGAGGTAGCATAGGCACGTCGACCACTTGAACCCATGGAGTTAGCGAGTCCATCATCCTCTCAAAGGTAGCAGGCGCGTCGCATAGGCCAAACGGCATTACTTTAAACTGGTAGAGGATGTCGGGTGTAGCAAACGCCGTTTTTTTCGCGGTCGGATTCGTCAACAGAAATTTGCCAATATCTAGACCTGAGGTCTATAGATGAAAAATATTTGGTGCCATGCAGGCAGTCCAGTGCGTCATCAATGCGCGGCAATGGATAAACGTCCTTCTTGGTGATCTGGTTAATGCGTCGGTAGTCTACGCAGAACCGCCAGCTGTCATCTTTCTGTTTTACTAAAACGACAGGTGAAGCCCAGGGGCTCGACGAAGGTTCGATGATGTCCTTGCGGAGCATGCTTTCGAATTCCTGCTGAATGACCAGTCGTTCAGCATGGTACACACGGTATGGACGGCTGTGGACAGGGCTGGCATCACCGGTGTTTATACGATGTTGAACAGCAGTAGTCTGACCCAAAGGACGATTATCGAAGTCGAAAATGTCTCGGTAGGTGCTCAAAAGATGGCGTAGAGCGGCAGCTTGGTCTTCGGGAAGGTCGGAGGTGATCATGTTGGCGAAATCCTCGACAGAAGAAATTGAAGTGGTTTGGGTAACGGAATGTTGAGGTGGGTCCACGCACAAAGCTAAAACTTGGTGGTCACCTATCGGCCACAGTGTAGCCAGAGATATACCCTTCGGTAAAAGTTGCGGGGATGATCCAAAGTTGAGGACTGGTAGGTGAATGCTGCTGTCCACAACTGTCACAACAGTGTGTGGCACAGCCACATCACGCGATAGCAACACTTCCAGAACAGGCGAAAGCACGTAGTCACCGTTAGAAACCGGAGGGCTTGACAAGAAGGCAATGGAGGTTGCTGCTTGTGGCCGTAAGCGAACATCATGCGTGGAGACAATACGGCATAAAGGTTATTCGGCGTTGACCACATCTGAAGGCATCTGGACGGGTTGTTCAGGGAACGAATTTGGAAAAGGCAAATGAAGGCGGAGGACACCGGTGGAGCAATCGATAAGAGCTGAATGCTCCGACAGGAAATCATGTCCTAATATAAGGTCATGAGGGCATCGCTCCAATAAGGCAAATAGAACAACAGTGTCGTGCCCCCCAATGCGAATTCAGGCAGCACACATTCCGGTGACGGCAGACGTCCCTCCATCGGCGACCTGTACGACACTGGGCACCGCCGGAGTGAGAACTTTGCGCAGGCGGTGGCGGAGGTCTGAGCTCATAACTGAAATATGGGCGCCGGTGTCAATGAGAGGACTTACTGAAATACCATCGACAGTAACGTCTAGTAAATTTCGCCTGGTGGGCAAACTTAGTAGAGGATTTGGTGGCCGGGTCGTAGATGCAGCGTCACCTCCGGGAGCTGCACTGCCTAGTTTTCCGGAGAGGAGCGGTCATACGGGGTCGGCGACAGAAAGCGGCGGGGCTGCGGCAAACGGGACTGGCGGCGGTGCGGTGACGGCGAGCGATTGTTGCGGCGTGGTCGGGCGTCGTCGTCTCGGGAAGGCGTCTGAGGACGGGGAGAGAAGCGAGCAGGGCCTTCTTCCGGGTTGTTATAGGCAGGAAATCGGGGTCGGGGAGGCATAAATCGACGACTCTGGCAGTATCGTGCCACGTGGCCAACACAATGACAGTGGAAGCATATGGGTCGGTCGTTTTTGTTCTCCAATAAGCAGGGTTTCTGATCGGGTAGTTGAAAGTACGAGTATAGGGGGCTCGCCCATCACTGGTAGGTGGAAAGGGACTAGATGGGAAGTTAGCGCGGCTAATGGCGCAGACGGATTGAACGCCTAGCTTAGCAAGTTCTTCGCTCACGACAGCTTGAATTAGCGGGACGGGAGAACTGCTGTCTTCGGCAACGCATTGGGGAAGAGCGGCGGAGGCCATGGCCTCGAGCTATCTACGTACTATTCTTGTCAAACCGTCAGGTGGTGCCGCGGCCGTGGTCACGCCAGTTGAAATCGGAGGCGAACGGGTTTGGGTTTGTGGCGGAATGTCTTCGCAAGATGATGTGGCGGCAGTGTTTGGGAGCCGGGTGAACTGCGACGTAATTCGGCGGCTCTTCACCTGCTCGAACCGGCGGCACTCGGTGATGATGGCCTCGACCTAGCACAGTCTTTGCAGATGAGCAGGTGGAAAGCGTCATCGGCTATCCCTTTAAGTACATGTCCCACCTTGTCAGACTCAGTCATCTGGGCGTCAGGTTTTTTGCAAAGGGACAGGACGTCCTGAATGTAGGCCACGTATGATTCAGTGGAGGTCTGTGCGCGTGTGGCTAGCGCGGTCTTCGCTGCAAGTTGGTGACCAGCTGGGTTGCCGAACAATTTGCGCAGCCTTTCCTTGCAAATATCCCAGCTTGTTACCTCCGCCTCATAAGTTCGGAACCAGGTCCTGGCCGGTAAGTCCAGACTGTAATCGACGTTGGCCAGCATGATGGTTGGGTCCCACCGATTATAGGCGCTGACCCGCTCGAACGAGTCGATCCAGTCCTCAACGTCCAAGTCGTCGGCTCCGGTGAACTTACGAGTTTCACGGGTTGTTGAGAGACCACGATCAGTGGGGTGGTTGAGCCGGTGGCCCCATTGTTGGCCATGATCGTTGGTGGTTGAGCAAGGTGACGTCCGCTGCGAAGCTCCGTTGTGCGTAAAGCGTTACTCAGCACCTCCCACCAAAATGTTACGGGGAAGAGGCTATATTTGGAGGCTTGGTACAGCGAGATGCAAGCACCGGGCTAGACGAACAAGGCTGAGTGCGAGAGAGAGCCGTGATGGTAATGACAGGGTCAAATGATGATGATCGCAGTTATTCGCGTAGATTGTCCACCTTGTATCATGGGTCCTGCTCGCCAACAACATAACCATGCCTTGTAACAATATTTCACCTCCTGCGCTCCGGAAGCTGCTTGGGCGGCTTGAAGTTTGGGCAGCTCCATTTGATTCGGTGCCACAGTTTTTAACTAGTGTTTGTCGTTGAAAGACGTGTTTTCTGACTTGGGAGGTGGCCCTCTATGAGATCGTCCCCTGTATTCTGCAGACCGATGCTGTAGAGTTTGCTGGTTGACGCGCTCATGGGGATCCTGATGGCTTGTTTCGTGGCTTCACGAATAATGGTATTGCTTTGGCTCGAGTCATTGATTAGTATCATGTAGGGCGCAGCGTATGACGGCCTTGCGAAAACAAAGGCCTCGATAAAACGCGTCCTATCGGCTTCTCCTATGCCCAGCTGCCTATTTGTGAATCTGACAATCACGTATACGTCTCGTTCGGTCGTTTCGGTACGGACCAGGAGCACGCAGGGCTGAAATTAGTGGCGTGTGAAGGTCATGAGCCCTCGGTGCTTCTAGGACTGCAGTAATGAAGGCATGTTGTTTTTGCAGCGATGACTGAGATAGCACAGTCGCCCATTATTCAAGCGTTAGGATTCAGTAGAAAGTGTGGTTTGTGCAGGCAAGAGATGACGAGGAGGTGAATGGTGAGGGGGAGGTTGCAGTGCTGGCGTAAGTGGTCCTAAAATGACGGCTACGTGTGGGTGATGAAAATGTGGCTGTAATTGGCGCCGGTTTCGAGCCTGCGCCAGATGTACGCCTTAATGTTAGATAGGGAAATGTAGGTGGCGGGTATCGTCTCCTGCAATGCACGTATGGGGTGATGATGGCCATGTGTGTGGGTTAAACTGGGGAGAACGGAGTAGGGTAGAAGCCTTGATTCTGCCGCGATAGGAGCGCCCGGTGATGAAGATAGCGGGTTTCAGTATACGCTGCTTGGTCCGTTTCAAGGCCAGTATGACAGGGGGTCGACATAACGTTGCTTTCAGAATCTTTCGGAAGTGTGTCAAATAGTTTCAGGGCTTTACCTGGTGCAGGCCTGCTTCGTACGTGCGGTACGCATACTGTGAATGAATTGACAGCGACTACTGTGGTGCGCGGTGAATTTGGGTGAAGCGCAATATCCGTATAGCAGACTCGGTCATTAGTGTAGTGGTCGGTGAGGTGATTGATCCTAGCATATCTGAGTCCCTTGTAGGTAAAGTACGCTTGTGTTCAGTTATCGGTGCCACTAAAATAAAACATCGAATGTTGGATAGAGTGGGTTGAGGAGCACCGCACGAATTGAGAGGCAGACGGCCAATGTATCGTCGGATATTCCTGCCTAGAGGGGTAAGCGGGCAGCTTTGGAGGTAGGAAGTTTATTGTGCTAAGGTAGGCTCCCAAGGGTTGTTATGTAGACCGAGCTGGGCAAATTCTTCGTTAGAGGTATACGCTGGTACGCTAAGGGCTTCCTTGCACGTCGTCTTGCAAATGAGGGCATGAAGCCTGCGGTGTTCGCTTGGCTTGAGGTCAACAAGATGTGTGCCGTAGCTTATTCTGCTGGGCAGCAGGGGTTAAACAAGTTTTCAGCCATCGTACTCTTTGAGGCTGTGTTTTGGTTGGTAATGCTACGAATCAGGTTGATGAGTTGGATAACTGTCGGTTGGAGTTTAAACAGAACTGCAGTCCCTGAACTGTCGTGACTGAATGGTACGACAAGGATGCCAATCATGCTCACTTTAGGAATTTGAAGACCACTGCTTTAGATTCCAGCGCTCGGTTTAGGTTAGTGTTTCGTCCACCACTTGTTGAAGTGCTTCGTGTTGTTCCTAACTAGAACTAATGATATCCGACAGAACGACGCCGTCCACATATTGTGCGTTGCGGATGCGAGGAATGACCTCGAGTCTGTTGAGTAATGAGAGACCAGAGCACTGCGTGGGCCTGATTTTAAGGCCCGGGACCGGCCCAAGTCCGCTTTAGGAAGCCCGGGCCCGGGCGCCTGGCCTTTGCTCATGGTCTCATGCCATGCCCTGCCCGGGCCCGGTCATTTATTTTTAAGCCTAGGAGAGTCCGCGAGTGCGCGACCAGGCCCGAGCTTAGACGCTAAATCAGAAATTTTGTTTATTATATTTGGCTGAGTGTCTTTGTAGCGGGTAATCAGGCGGACATCAAATTGGTACAAGCAAGCCATGAACTGAAATGCAAAAGTTAGGGTTAATGAGTGCACGTACTTTACCTTATACCTGTGCTACACGAGCGCTTGAAAGGTTATTTAAGTCGAATGGCCTTCGAAATTCCAAACGCAGTTCGAACTAGAAGGAGTTCCGCTGGTGGCTGATCTGCACGACAATTCTCGAAGGAAGTTAAAACTTTACGCGTACACGCGCCATGTTAGGGTGTCGCCACTTCTGTCCAGTTTCATTTCCGTAAAATAATATGAAAATTAGTTTGTGCTAAAATAGGCCAGAAAAACGCACCGACTAGTGATAAAATTGATCATAACCTATATACACGAGCAAAGCATGCACAACGTCTGCAGTTTCTTTTTTATCTTTTTTGCACCGCCGGTGTTGGGCTATCAAGCCACTTTGTAATCATAGACCAAGTGATTCTAAACAAAAACGAACGAAACGTGATTAAGAGCGAGATTTCCAAAAACCAAGTTTTAGTCCTAAATCATTATTCTTGTAAATACGGCATGCAGAAACTGCCTGCGAGAGTACAGGTGTTCACGCTTCAAAGGCCGCTGAGATTCCCTAAAGTTGCTTGTCGTGCTCCTTTGACTCAATCGGCATTTCAACCAAATATTTTTTAAGACGTCGTGTAGCAGCTAAAAGGTGGCATTTGAGTCAAATAACACTCCGTTCAAAGGCCTTTGAAACGCTCGTGTAGCACGGGATTACACCGCTTGAAGATCACGTCGCATCGGCGTAATAACATGATTACCAAATTCTTACAAATTCACGAGGTTGTCACGAACACATTCCCCCATCCTATCCGGCTTCACCTTTGCAACCGCCAGAACTCCCCGCCTTCCCGATTTTGGGGCGAACCCGGAACTCTACGCCTTATCGTCGGAGGGTGTGACCAATCCCCACTGATTCCTCCCAACCTACACACTACATCAGAGATATGGGCTTGAGGGATGTTGAGGAGATAGGTTTATAACAATTAGGGGTGTGGGCGATGTTTGAGTAGGGCCTCAACTGTTTAGGGGTACCTTCCACATAGTGGTGATTGTACCGCTTAAGAAGTACACTGCAAACGAGTTGCTCGGGGACACCATTTTCGGTTTGCTGCTGATGGGTTCCTTTTAGTTGGCCTCAAAAAATCGCCAGTTGTGCTGTTGTAGGATGTCGGCGTATTCTTGAGGCGGCTGAGTATGAACAGCGTTTTTGAGTGTTCGGTTGTTGAGGTCGTGTTAAAAACCATTTATAAGGCCTCCCAGACGGGGACAAAGCGAGTGTCAGCTACTGGTGGGTTGTCCGTGAGGGCAATTTTCCAGGTGTGGTAATGCGGTGGTTGTTTGAGAGCAGAAGTCCATTCATCCCTAGCGTTTTGTATTGGAGGGAAGGGCTCCGGATCAGCTGTAAATCCTTCCCAGTGAGGGAGTTTGACTGTGCCCATTCGGACTCAGTTTTTGGCAGAAGCACTTGCAGTGATAAAAGATTTCATTCCTTATGGAGAGTATCGGGTCATACACGAATTATACAGATAATTAGAAATATTACTACCCTATTCAGTTGGATCGCATGCGCCGTTACTCCGCTTTCATGCCTAGAGATGTTGTTATGGCTCCATGGCCACTGTGAATGCTACCGGGCATGGATCAATGTTTGTGTTTACACTTGGGGTCTCTAGCTGTGATAGGTATCGCCACGCTTTTACCTTCCAAGCACATAAGCAGACTTAAGAGTCTCAAGGAATTTCTTTTTTAAATGCCCCAGTTCCTTTCCAGATATAATCACACCAATATTTTTTTTGTGCTGGAGTTTAAAGATTCAAGAACTATGGGTTGTCACTCACTTTATAATAAAATCGAAGAGCGGCGAATAGCATGAGTACAGTATGGATTACATTGTCTCCTTTACTTGAATAACCAAACGACGTTACACAGAAGGTATTCCGCATAAACGTTTCGGCCCCAAGTCCAAGTTTAAGTTTTGTGCGGCTGTCGGATTGCAATGGTGATGAAGAATACTGCGAACAATTGGTGCATGCGAGGAATTACCTCACTCTGTGGTTATGCATCATTAACTCCACAACAACACCGCAACGGGCAGTGCGCACACGGAATTAGTCGGAATTTATCGTTTAGAAAATAACAATTCACAGTGAATTCCGCTGACACAAGCGGCGAAAAAGTGAACAAATTGGTCTGGAACTTTGTTTTTAATTACTATATTATACATTTATTCAATGATTCGGCCTCTCACTGCCGAAATAAGTCTTGTCAGCGACATGCGGGGATTTCTGGGCAGGTCTTAATAAAATTGAATTGGGTTAACAGCCGCAAGTCACTCTAGCGTGGTGGTGATGAATCTCGAAGCACATTATTGAGCTTCTCGCACGCTCGCACAACTTTCTCTTTGTCGTCAAGGAACCCAAAACAAGAAGAGCGGCTGCGAGAGAGGACAAAGTTCCGAAATTTCAACGCCTGGAGAGGCGTTTGAAGCACGGCTCCCTCCCGCTCCCCTGTGCAGACATAGCCGTGATACGGATGCACGGAAACATTCCACGAGGGCTTCCAAGAGCAGCAGAGGCTGGCCATGCTTCCGAGTCTGAGTGACGTCGCATTGGCTGCTAGAAGGGTACCTGTCACGTCGCACCTCGCGGAATTTTTGAGGACAAGGAAGACGGCTGGTGCCGAATAAAATAAGTAGCACATCGAAATCCTCGCTCTGGTTGATACACTTGTAAACGACGGTGAAAGCTCCTTGCTGAAGAGTACAGAAGCGGTTGGGTACAGAAGGAGTGACTGTGGGGTGGCAAGAGCTGTGGCGAGGAATCCCAGTCGCTTCACATACACTGCTTTCATGGAGTCGCCGAAAGGGAGGAAGAATCCCAGGGTAAGGTTCCTTTTCCGTAGGCGACCTGCGATATCCCGGACTGCTTGGATGAAAGCAGGCCCGATTTCGCTGCCCCTATATTCACTCAGTCTGACGCGGAAACCTACGTAGCCTCGGGTATGACCAAGGGCTATTGCGTTGTGCATGAATGTGGCCATGGCCCCTTTTCTGTTCATTAAAAGTTTCCGGAAACTCGCGTACTTGGCGCGGACCACGGCGAGCTGGATATGCGAGCCGCTATCTTCTACCAGCATTGGGTGACGCGGCTGAGCTTTTGCGGCGGGAAGCTGTAACCTCTCTTCGATGTTGAGGCTCATGTCGTCTTGAAGAGAGTAGCAACAGTGGAGACGAACGTCGCAAGATCGGGAAGCAGGGTGTCTTTGCAAGGGGAGGTCGGTTCGGTTGGGTTCGGGGACATCCCAGCTGTTTTGATCTTTAGTCGTGTAAAGGCAGATATCAGAGTCAAGCTTTAAATTTTCGGTGCAGGGTTGTGGCCTTTTCGATGTGTCCTGGGTGTCCGGCAGTGCAGTCGTAGTAGTGGAGGAATCGTTCGTGAAATCCGCGGTTGGCGGAGAATCGCCTGCACCACAAAAAATAAAGCAGCTTCGGATGAACACCTTTATACGTTTAAAAAATGTACGTCTGTCTTATGTACAAATATTTTAAAAACACGTTACACGTTTAAAACTTTTAAGATAAATATGTTCACTCCCAATTTCCCTATCTTGCCAAAAGAGCCGGAATTCTAGTACAGAGAACTTCGCGAGAATGAAGTACTTTTATAAAAGCAACGTCGCTTTTGGTTGGAATAGTGATTACAAAGCCCGAGTGGCAAATTGGATGGCTGGTGAACTCTGTCTGCAGTAACTCGCCGCATCGCCGGTATACTGTGTGTTTTCTCGGCTGTTCACCGAAGCGGCTGCAATAGGTTTTAAGCTGGCATAGAAACCAATGATTTCATGATATTTTTCAATGTTCCGCCTGTGACAAAGTAGGGCAAGAGAGCATCCTGGTCGTGACACCGCACCAAGGGTAAGAAATGACAGTTTGGCTTGTCAGATATGCTTGTTTTTTGTGATGAGTTCGTTGCTGTGTAAAAGTTTCGGAAATGCTAGCCTAGCAAACGTATAACTTAACTGAATGTTTACATTCTAACACAAAACCTGAACTTTTTTATTGAGTGTTCATAGAGGTAGAATAGTTACTACCTAAACATGTTTACCTTGTATTTAAGTACAATAATGTAGGCCGAAGAATTACCTGAGATCACCAGGATTGGAGCTTGAATCAGAGATCTGGCACTACCATTTTTCTATATTTTTGCATTAAATGAGATTTTATCTAGGGTTACAAACGTGGCTAATGACATGTCGGCCCTGCGATGGAATCTATCATTTTTTCCAAACTAAACGCACGTCGTGTATCTGCATGTATTCATCGTGCATGCACTGGCTGGTCGCTTTGCAATGATGGCGTGCGATACTAGTACTATTACTCTGACCGATTTTGTCAGTGCTGACGCAGCTGTATAATATCTCTAAATAAAGTCGATGAATATAGTAGTAGAGCTATTACAACTAGTGCAACTCAACTCTAACTTCTGAGTTTCTCTACTGCTACACACATATGAGTCTCCTCCTACGTAGACTCACACGATCAAACTCCTAACCAAACTGTGTCACGACCACTGTGTTGCCCCCGTTTTACTGCAGCTAATAGTTTTTTTTTGCTTCAACAACATCTCAAACATTCAGGGCCTAATTAGATGAGACGCCAAGCCTCCACAGCAACACTCCTAGGCTATGAAAGCACCTGCTATTTGTAGACTACTTCATGTGAAACTATCATACATAAAATAAGCAGAGGCTACAACCATGCCAGCTCAGCGCCTTTCCCTGTAAACCCTATCGAAAGTTATGTGGTATATTGCTGAAGTGTCCTGTCTTCTTAAAACTGTAGCTCAGCTTTACAAGTCGAACCTGTGCGATAGTGCGCCAGTTCGTATAGCAAGATTGTATAGGATGAAATATACACAACACAGCTCTTGTGTTGTGTCTCTTGCATTTCGTCCCGCGCATTCGCGCGGTGTTTTTCTAAGTAGTCACCTTTCCATGAAAAAATTAATTGAGCAGAAAAAATAACAAAAAGAAAGCCGCCCGAGCTAGCCAGTAAGAAAAAGGTGAACTTGCAGGCATACAGGTTGCAGTTACGGCTCATGGTATACAACTCCGGGCTATGCCTAGCGAGTCCTGTGCCTGGTTATGTGCGTTCGTTCTTGGTTATGTGAATATGTAATTCTTCATAGATCACGTTGACATCTGCCTTTATCAGTAATTATTCCCTCTAATTAGACCACTCAATCTAAACATTTAACAACTACAGTCAAACCCAATCATAGCAAACCCGGATAGAGCGAATTATGCTATATATCGAGCAAAGAAGGAACAGTCACGAAAATAGCCGCGAAACATATTTTTTATAACGAAGTTCAGGTCTGATATATCGAACTTGGCACGCCTAGAATTGCCGCAAAAATGCATGGTCTCGGAACGGGGATTGAGATGTTCATTGCCTGCGATGGAGATGTTGAGTCTTCCATAGAACGACGTGCCTCCCGGCACTGTCCGCAACTGTTTCCGACGCGCCTGACTCACGATTAAACCCTCCAAGTCAGCGAGCACGGACCAAGATGGAAGCATCGATAAACTGTGGGAAGAGCTCTCCAACGTTCGCGATGTTGTGCTGAAAGGAGTGCCCTTCGATGATTGCCTGAGTGTCGACGACGAAGTTGCCTTCACTGTGAGCCCATCGGACGCCGACACCGTCACCGATGTCATGGCTGCTGGCGCTGCTGGAGGCAGCGAAGAGGCGGAGGATGTCCCGAGTGAAATCCGTCCGTTGCTTAATGAAGCGCTTTCGGCAGTCAATGTGCTCCACCATGATTGCTTCGATATTGAAGGACACGGACTGCAACTGATGCAAATGATATCTTATGTAGAGAATGCTGTGCTAGTTGATGCCGCCAAAACGAAAGTGAAAAAGAAGAATCACCGTATTTTGGGAAAGTAGGTACAGCGGAAAGTAGCTTTATTGCTTGCAATAAATAGATAGTTTGGTGTATGGTAATGGCATACTTGTGTTCGTTTCTGCATGCGGGGATGGGAGGAGGATGGGAAAGGGGCTGAGGGGGTCCCGCGTATTGCGAACTGGTAACAAAAAACTCGTTGTAGGCGGGTTCAGCTATTTCGAACTATCGGATATATCTAAGTAATCGTGGCGCATATTGCAGTTCCCAAAAAGGGGGTTGACTGTATTCTGCCAGATCAGCAGCATGTGGGCGCAGCGCTTCCAGGGCGCAAGAATGCGAGACGAGCGAGCATTCCGGCTGCAACCACTACTCAAGAAATCGAGCTCACTAACCGGGTTCTAGTGAAGGCATTGTGGCCTCTCAATTAGAAACAGGTGTTAGCTGCCTGTATTGAGGCCGATGCGGTCAATTAGAGCGTGATACTTCCAGAGGCAGCAATTAACTGGCAGGAAAGTTCGTTTTCACTAAATATCCGCTTTGATTGGTAATATCTCGAGTGGAAGGTAAGTGGCACCATCAGTCAGTGAAGGTAAGCAGCAGCATTATCCGGTACGCACGAAAGCAGATGTTGTGCGGCTGTGCCCAGCCAGTAGTAAATGTATTCGTGCTCCGTGGTTTCACCCCAACCAGAGGCTAGGGAGCGGTACAAACACAAAGGTACAGTCATGAACAAATAACAAGCGAGCAGGAAAATGCGAACGAGAAAACTCAGAATCGAAGAATTTGGTTCGTGGAAATCCCATAATGAAGCGACGGGGGTATTTTTGGATGTCGCGCTTACTTACACACTCTGCTTCTACTATGGTAGGATGTGACAATTCGATTTGTATAGAAAGAAGTTTCGCTAATTGTATGTTTTTGTTTATATTCGCGCCTTCGCCTTTAAGTTGTCCTTGACTCTACGTCCCGACTTGACGTTGTACCAACAGGTACGTTTTTAGCTATAATGTCAACAACCGGTCGCCACGGATCGACGGGCACTGAGTCTATCGTAGGTTGCACGCCGTAAGTCTCAGCATTACGGCTGGGCGTCGTTAATCCAAGATATAAGACGAAGGACCAATGTAGTTACGGAAAGAAGACGGTGCAAGGAATCGTAATCAGAAGACACAATCGGGGATTCGACACTGATGCTTTTTCAGTAACTGCATCCCAGGAGTGCTGAGGTGTCCCGGTAATTTTTAAGTTCTAAGCACTTTAGAGATCCGGCTTATCATTGCAGCTCGTCCGGGGCGACGGTATCTAGCCAGCGCAGTGTCGCCCGCCGAAAAACGTTCTAAGAAACGATCGTCGCTCCCCCAGGTTGGGATCTAAACTGGGTCCCTCGTGTTACGAAGCCGACGTCAACTCCATTGTGCTGTACAGGCAAACGGTACTCATGTGCAGTGTTGGGGGTGATCTTTCCGCCGCGCTGTTGCCACGGATACTGCCGTTTCTAGGGCGAAAATAGGTACACAGTAATTTGAAATTGGGAAAACATCATGAATAAACGAAATAATTGCCTCAATATATTGAACTCGCCATCCAGTGTCTCATTTCATGCATTTTCTGGGGCTGCGGCACACTCTCTAGACTACTTTCTGTATCAACGTCAGGCTGATACTGAAATTACTCAAGAGAGAGCGCCACAACCCTTCTGGCAAATCACTGCTCCACACTTGGCAGCTTTCTCGTTGAGCGGAACTGCTTTAATTTGTTTTAACACGAAATTGTTTTATGCCGGGGTCCAGCAAGATCAACCTGACGTCATATCCGTCACGGAAATGACATCGCCAGAAAAAAATTACGCCTATCTTCCCGCGAGGGAATCCTGGTGTGATGCGACGCATCGGGGGGTTCAATTGGTGTTCCAATTGGGTTGATTCTCTAAATCGCGTGAAACATGTTGTGAACGCGTATGATGCATTTCCATCACATGCGGGTGTTCGTATACGCGGGACGATGGGCGTAATTGTTGTGTCACACCACTCACTTCCATCTCGTCTTCATGGGAAGAATCAAGTCAAGCACGAAGTAGTCAAGCAAGGTCACGTCAAGTGCGAGAGCGAGCGCTTGACTGAGCCGCCGCAGCGCTATATCCGCTTTATATTCACAGCGATTGAAGGAGAGGATACAATGTAGGAGAGTCGTGCATGGGCGCACTTGCGCGCGCCGGAGCAGTTGTAAACGCAGCGAAGCGCGCGCGTACCAAGCGCGCCAGCTGTGGTACGCTAATGAGCCGGAGTGAGAGTGTTGCACACAGCTGTGGGAGAGAAGAACAGAGGAGGGATGCGGACGGACGCCGCGACGACGACACAGGAGGGACAAGAGCGAGAGCAAGCGATGCGTCGCATCTAAAAACTTCGATTGACGCGGCGGCACGTGGATTCGAGCCCCGTATGCTTTCGCCGCAACGGGAGGTACGAAATGCGCTCCCGACTGCGCTATGAACAGACCAGTGAATGGGACGACAAACGCGCCTTATAGCCTTTCATGTATTCTTTCCTCCCAGTAGCCTTCCTTTCAGATGGTGCTTGTATCAAGGAGAGGCGAAGCAAGTAGTGCATCATGACGCTGATGAGCGCCGAAAGTTGGCGCCTCGATGCCAGCGCCTATGTGTACGGCGGACGCGCAGCGTAAACTACGGAGAAGCCGACTTGCGGATATCGTGCTCAAGACACTGTCCGCTGTTCATTTTGCTGCAGCGGACCATGTGTTCACCAAACGATTCGTTGCCAACCCCTTTGGTTTCGTTCGCACGAACGGTTTGCTAGCGCCTGTGATTTCAGTCGGAGTTACGCAATGCTCCGGCGCGTGCAATCCAGTGTCTTACGTTGATGCGTCTAACGTTGCCATACCGACGAAATATAAATAGCGACGTCCAAGTTCATATCGATCCACAAAAAATATTCAACTGCTCCTATAAAGGCACATTTCACATTAGGGTTTTACCGGTTCCCGTGGAAGACGGAACAACCACAGTTTTAGCATACTAACTTCTTTCTTCGTCGGCACGGCCCCTTCTGTAAGCATCGATGGGGTCTTCTTGCTCGGTGTTTTCGTCTCGTGGCGTGGTAAAGTGGGCTCGGGTGATGTCCTGGGTGTCCGGCAGTGCAGTCGTAGTAGTGGAGGAATCGTTTGTGACATCCGCGATTGGCGGAGAATCGCCTGCACCACAAAAATTAAATCAGCTTCAGATGAAAACCTTTATACGCGCAAAGAAATGTACGCCTGTAATATGTACAGATATTTTAAGCGCACGTTACACGTTTAAAACTTTTAAGATAAATATATTCACTCCCGATTTCCCTATCTTGCTAAAAGAGCCGGAATTCTAGTACGAGAGAACTTCGAAAGGATGAAGTACTTTTATAAAAGCAATGTCGCTTTTGGTTGGAATAGTGATTGCAAAGCTCGAGTGGCAAATTCGATGGCTGGTAAACTCTGTCTGCAGTAACTCGCAGCATCGCCGGTATACTGTGTGTTTTCTCGGCTGTTCACCGAAGCGGCTGCAATAGGTCTTAGGCTGGCATAGAAACGAATGATTTTATGATATTTCGCTATGTTCCGCCTGTAACAAAGTAGGGCAAGAGAGCATCCTGGTCGTGACACCGCAACAAGGGTAAGAAATGACAGTTTTGCTTGTCAGATATGCCTATTTTTTGCGATGAATTCGTTGCTGTGTAACGTTTTCGAAAATGCTACCTTAGCAAACGTATGACAGAACTAAATGTTCAGATCCTAACATAAAACCTGTACTTTTTCATTGAGTGCTCACACAGGTAGAATAGTAACTACCTATACATGTTTACGTTGTATTTAAGTACAATAATGTAGGCCAAAGGACTACCTTAGATCACCAGGATTGGAGCTTGCACCAGAGATCTGGCACTACCATTTTGCTTTATTTTTGAATTAAGTGAGCTTTTATCTAGGGTTACAAACGTGGCTAATGACATGTCGGCCCTGCGATGGAATCTATCATTTTTTCCAAACTAAACGCACGTCGTGTATCTGCATGTATTCATCGTGCATGCACTGGCTGGTCGCTTTGCAATGATGGCGTGCGATACTAGTACTATTACTCTGACCGATTTTGTCAGTGCTGACGCAGCTGTATAATATCTCTAAATAAAGTCGATGAATATAGTAGTAGAGCTATTACAACTAGTGCAACTCAACTCTAACTTCTGAGTTTCTCTACTGCTACACACATATGAGTCTCCTCCTACGTAGACTCACACGATCAAACTCCTAACCAAACTGTGTCACGACCACAGTGTTGCCCCCGTTTTACTGCAGCTAATAGTTTTTTTTTGCTTCAACAACATCTCAAACATTCAGGGCCTAATTAGATGAGACGCCAAGCCTCCACAGCAACACTCCTAGGCTATGAAAGCACCTGCTATTTGTAGACTACTTCATGTGAAACTATCATACATAAAATAAGCAGAGGCTACAACCATGCCAGCTCAGCGCCTTTCCCTGTAAACCCTATCGAAAGTTATGTGGTATATTGCTGAAGTGTCCTGTCTTCTTAAAACTGTAGCTCAGCTTTACAAGTCGAACCTGTGCGATAGTGCGCCAGTTCATATAGCAAGATTGTATAGGATGAAATATACACAACACAGCTCTTGTGTTGTGTCTCTTGCATTTCGTCCCGTGCATTCGCGCGGTGTTTTTCTAAGTAGTCGCCTTTCCATGAAAAAGCAATTGAGCAGAAAAAATGACAAAAAGAAAGCGGCCCGAGCGATCCAGTAAGCAAATAGGCGAACTTGCAGGCAAATAGGTTGCAGTTACGGCACATGGTACACATCTCCGATCTATGCCTAGGGAGACCTGCGTATGGTTATGTGCGTTGGTTCTTGGTTTTTGATTATGTAATTCTTCATAGAGCGCGTTGACATCTGCCTTTATCAGTAAATATTCACTCTAATTATACCGCTCACTCTAAACATTTAACAACTACAGTCAAACCCAATTATACCAAACCCGGTTAGAGCGAATTATGCTATATATCGAACAAAGGAAGATCAGTTACGAAAATACACGCGAAACATATTCCTTATAACGAAGTTCAGATCTGATTTATCGAACTTGGCGCGCCTAGAATTGCCGCCAAAATGCAAGGTCTCGGAACGGGGATTGAGATGTTGATTTCCTGCGATGAAGATGTTGAGTCTTCCATGGAACAACGTGCCTCCCTGGACATTCCGCAACTGGTTCCGACGCGCCTGACTCACGATTAAACCCTCCACGTCAGTGAGTCCAAACCAAGATGGATGCATCGATAAACTCTGGGAAGAGCTCGCCAACGTTCCCGATGTTGTGCTGACAGGAGCGCCGTTCGAGGATTGTTTAGTGTCGACGACGACGTTGCCTTCACTGTGAGCACCTCGGACGCCGACAGCGTCACCGATGTCATGACTGCTGGCGCTGCTGGAGGTACCGAAGAGGCGGATGATGTCGCGAGTGAAATCCATCCGATGCTTAATGAAGCGCATTCGGCAGTCAATGTGCTCCACCAATATTGCTTCGATATTGAAGGATGTGCTAGTTGACGCCGCCAAAACGAAAGTGAAAAAGAAGAATCACCGCTTTTTGGGAAAGTAGGTACAGCGGAAAGTAGCTTTATTGCTTGCAATAAATAGATAGTTTTGTGTATGGCAATGACATACGTGTGTTCGTTTCTGAATGCGAGGATGGAGGGAGAACGGGAAATGGGGCTGAGGGGTCCCGCATATTGCGAACTGTAACAAAAAACTTGTTGTAGGCGGGTTCATCTATTTCGAACTATTGTATATATCTAAGTAATCGTGGCGCATATTGCAGTTCTCTAAAACGGGGTTTGACTGTATTCTGCCATATCAGCAGCATGGGGGCGCAGCGGTTCCTTGGGCGCAGGAATGCGAGACGAGCGAGCATTCCGAGCGCAACCACTACTCAAGAAATCGAGCTCAGTAACGGGGTTCTAGTGAACGCATTGTGGCCTGTTAATTAGGAACAGGTGCTAGCTGCCTGTTGTGAGGAGGAGGAGGAGGAAGTGGTTGTTGGGGGTGGGGGAAGGGGAGATAGAGGCCGGTAACTGTCTGGCGTTTCGCCGACACCTCAACCGGCCGAACGGAAGCGAGAGGGGGGACAGTAAAAAGAGTAGAGAAGGAGGGGTGGAGGAAGGGAGGGAGAATAATAATTCGGCACGCGACTCTTTTTTGTAGCACGCACCCGTCCCTGCAGACAGGAGAAACGCGCGGCACACAGCAACCCGCCCAGGGAACATCACCACGAACCCAGGGGTGCGCCAGGAAAAGATCAGAACCCCGGTAAGTGGGTCACGAGATTATGTCACTGTGAAGGTGAGCAGACGGTTTGTGAGGGCCTCGAGTGGCGCGAGCGCAAGACCAGATTGTAGCCGAGGGGGTAACTACGCCTTTGCCGCCGCCGCCGCCGCAACAGTCGCTAGGTCTGAACTGTACTACTGGAGAAGGGGTTACACGCTGGTTGGCGGTTGTGCTAGGTATGCATTATACATTGGTTAGCGGGTTATGCAGGAGTGGATCACAAGGTTGGGGCTGTGGGGGGGAGAGGTAGGAGGGGAGAAAAAAGTAATAATAATTAAAAAAAATTAAATAAGGAAAATAAAAAAGAAAAGAAAAAAAAATAGTATCTCAAAAGAAAATTAATAACAACAGAGGTTAAGCAGCTGAGCCGCAAAAGAGGACCGGAATAGGAACGAACAGTGCGGTTTTGGATAAAAAAAAAAGAAGATAAAGAGAAAAAAAGGAAACGAGAAAAAAAAGGAGTACACTAGATGCTAAGTAGTAGCTAAATTCTAATAACAACAATAAGGAAAAATTAAAGTTAAGTTGATAAAAAGTAGTGGATAAATGTTAAACAGCTGAACAAGATATATAAGGGTTGAGCTAAACGAAGTAGATGAGAGTTGAATAGGTAAACATTACAAAGGAAAAAAAAATCCCAGATGGCAACAAGAATTAGACAAGCGCGGATACATGGGGATAGACAGTGAGATAATGACGCAGGTAAAAGGATAACTGGGAGTACGTGAGCCTGCTAGATAGAATCAGGAGGATTATATGGTAAAGGTTATGAGGGAATAAATGGGAGTACACATTGGTTATACGGTTACGTTAGTTAGTTATAGAGGTGGGTGGACCCGTGGGCCGAGGTGCAAAGAGTTTTGTCGTTTGTACAGGTGACTGGATGCACAGGTGTTCGGTTTTGGGGGAGTTTTTTGCCATCCAGTTTATGACCGAGGCAGGGTGGGGTTGCTGGCTGAGGCACGCAGTCACGCACACACGCACACACACACACACACACACACGCACGCACGCACGCACGCACGCACGCACGCACGCACGCACGCACGCACACACACACACACACACACACACACACACACACACACACACACACACACACACGCACACGCACACGCACACGCACACGCACACGCACACACACACACACACACACACACACACACACACACACACACACACACACACACACACACACACACACACCCCGCTGGTTCATAGGCGTTGCGGATGGGGACACAGGTTGAGGTTAAGCGGGATGGAGGTGCAGTAGCAGGCTAGGGCTCTGTAGTGAGGCCGATGCGGTCAATTAGAGCGTGCTACTTCCAGAGGCAGCAATTCTCCGGCATAAAAGTTCTTTTAGATGCGACGCTGAGAGCATCTCTTGTCGGCGGCCCTGTCCTTCCTGCGTGCGTCCGTCGTCGTCGTTGGCGTCCGCACTCTCCTCTGCTCCCCCCTCTCCTCTCCGATAGCGAACACTCTCTCGTGAGGGGCATTAGATTGGATTAGATTGGATTGGATTGGCTTGGCTTGGCTTGGCTTGGATTGAGATTGGATTAGATTAAAGCGGATTGTGTTGGATTGTGGTGCATCATAGCCGCGGCAGACGCACTGGCGCCGGCGCGTGCCCAGGTGAGAGCGAACACTCTCTCTCAACATCTGTGGGTGTGCGGCCCAGCGCGCTCTCACTCCGCCGGTGGGCGGCGCTGCGCGCGGTGCTGCGCATGTGCAGTACTCTCTCCTCTGTCTCCTCTCCTTCGGGCGCGCTGCGCATATAACCGGTGTGCCGCTCTCCGGCGGCCTTTCGGTCGACGGTTGCTCTCCGCTTGCGCTTGAACCCTTTCAGCGTCACATCACACCAGGGTTCCCGCGAGGGGAGAATGGCGTAATTTTTTTCACCGTATATCCGCTTTGCGTGGTAATATCTAGATTAGAAGGTAAGTGGCACCATCAGTAAGTGAAGGTAAGCAGCACCATCATGCGGCACGCAAGAAACCAGATGTTGGGCGGCTGTGCCCAGCCAGTTGTAAATGTATTCGTACTCCATGTTTTCACCCCAACAAGTGGCTAGGGAGCGGTACAAACACAAAGGTACAGTCATGGACAAATAACAAGCGAGCAGGGAAATATGAACCAGAAAATGCAGAATCGAAGAATTTGGTTCGTGGAAATCCTATAATGAAGCGACGGGGGTATTTTTGGAAGTCGTGCTTACTTACACACTTTGCTTCTACTATGGAAGGATGCGACAATTCGATTTTTATAGAAAGAAGTTTCGCTAATTGTGTGTTTTTGTTTATATTCGAGCGTTCGCCTTTCAGTTGTCCTTGACTGTACGTCCCGAATTGACGTTGTACCAAAAGTTACGTTTTTAGCCACAATATCAATAACCGGTACCCGTGGATCGACGTGCACTGAGTTTATCGTAGTTTGCACGCCGTAAGTCTCAGCATTACCGGTGTGCGACGTTAATTCAAAAGATATAGGACGAAGGACCAAGGTAGTTACGGAAAGAAGACAGTCCAAGGAATCATAATCAGAAGACACAATCGGGGATTCGACGCTGATGCTTTCTCAGTAACTGCATCACAGGAGTGCTGAGGTGTCCCGGTAATTTTTAAGTTCTGACCACTTTAGAGACCCGGCTTATCATTGCAGCTCATCCTGGGCGACGGTGTATACCCAGCGCAGTCTCTGCGGCGTCGCGCGCCGAAAGAAGTGCTAAGAAAAGATCTTCGCTCCGCCAGGTTGGGATCTAAACTGGGTCCCTCGTGTTACGAAGCCGACTTCAACTCCATTGCGCTGTACAGGCACACGGTACTCATTTGCAGTGTTGGGGGTGATCTTTTCGCCGCCCTGTTGTCCCGAAGACTGCGTTTTTGGGCGTAAATAAGTACACAATAATTTGAAATCAGGAAAACATCATAATTAAAAGCAATAATTACCTCAAATTATTGAATGCACCATTCAATGTCTCATTTCATGCATTTTCTGGGGCTGCGGTACAGTCTCTTGACTACTTTTTGTATCAACGTCAGGCTGATACAGAAACTACTCAAGAGAGAGCGCCACAGCCCTTCCGGCAAATCACTGCTCCACACTTGGCAGCTTTCTCGTTCAGCGGAACTGCTTCAGTTTGTTTTAACACGAAATTGTTTTATGCCGGGGTCCAGCCAGATCAACCTGACGTCATATCCGTCACGGAAATGACATCGCCAGATAAGCTTCGATTGACGAGGTGGCGACGGGATTCGAGCTCCGGAAGCTTTCGCCGCAACGGGAGGTACGAAATGAGCTCCCGACTGCGGTAGGAACAGACACGTGAATGGGACGACAAACGCACCTTATAACCTTTCATGTATTCTTTCCTCCCAGTAGCCTTCCTTTCAGATGGCGCCTCCATCTGGGAGAGGCGAAGCAAGTAGTGCATCATGACGCTGATGAGCGCCGAAAGTTGGCGCCTCGATGCCAGCGTCTATGTGTACGGCCGACGGTCAGCGTAAACTGCGGAGAAGCCGACTTGCGGATGTCGCGCTCACGACACTGTCCGCTGCTCCTTTCGCTGCAGCGGACCATGTGTTCACCAAACGATTCGCTGCCAACCCCTTTGGTTTCGTTCGCACGAACGGTTTGCTAGCACCTGTGATTTCAGTCGGATTTACGCAGTGCTCCGGCGCGTGCAATCCAGCGTCTAACGGTGCCATACCGACGAAATATAAATAGCGACGTGCAAGTTCATATCGATGCACATTAAACATTCGAATGCTGCTGTGAAGGCCCATTTCGTGTTTTACCGGTTCCTGTAAAAGAGGGAAGAATGACATTTTTACCATACTAACTTTTTCCTTCGTCGGCAAGGCCCCTTCTGTAAGTATAGACGGGGTCTTGTTGCTCGGTGGTTTCGTCTCGTGGCGTGGTAAAGTGGGCTCGGGTGATGTCCGCACTGAACAAGGCCCAGACCACAGCTAAGGCACCTATCACGAGCAACGCCGCCCCGCAGCAGAAGACCGCGGGTAGCCAGCGGCATTGCCTCTGCTCCTCGCCTGTGTGCTCCTCTTCTCTCAAGTTCCATGTGACGCGACGCCATGGTCTCGCTGAGCGTGGTTTGTCGCTGCGACGGAACCGATAAGGTGCGGTTTACGAGCGAGCTAGATACGGGCACGGTACAGAGTATTTGCGGAAAAGAAGCAAATGGTGTAAGAAGATGTATACAGTTACAGATGCAGGGCTCACTTAGGAAAACGTTAATGCAACTTGAGAGGGAAAGGGAAGTACGATGATCAGCTGGATGGTTATCCTCCCCTCCCCGTCAATCATCTCCGCAGGTTAGTTAAAAGCATTTCATCCCCAGTTTGTGAAAAGGAATTTGAAAATGTGGTTTCTGATGATAAAGACGGCATGACACGCGTTCGCATAAACTCCTGTTTGGAGCTTGACAAGCCTCATGCGATATAATTTACGCTCTAGTATGACCTACATCATTTCGAACGCTCTACAACATTTTCGATAAACTTCCCCGCCACTCAAACTGGGCGCCCACATTCTCGGGAGGGAAAGAGCAGTTGAAGTCTTATAAACCCTTACCTTCATAGGAATCTGTGTCGAGGAATTAGAGGCTGTGAAATGGGAGAGAAACAGAGGGCGGCAGGACGCGGAGCCAGCTATACCGTCAAATCTATCGCAGGATCGGCAGAGTGATCCGTAAGAAAAATGCCCCCCTCCCCTCCCCCTAAATCGGAATAATGGCCCACTTCATCGCAAGCTAAAGGCACAGCTTGTCAATATACACGTGTGTCCTGCTTCAGGGCCACGATCATTTGACCTGTGCTGAGCAACAGAAGGCCCCTTGAACCAAAGGGAAACTATATTAAGTCAGACAGAACTGTCTGTATTTTTATGGTTGTTTTAAGCTGCGACCACTGAGATGGAGTAGTTATGAACTTCGCCGGGCACCTAAAAGATGTCGCCACCGCCATAACTCGCGTATACCTTGGGAGCCTAGTCGCTGACATATACAATACGAACATGCGCATTAGTTTAAAGGTATTGCGGCACAACCTTCCACGGCAGTACACATGACTGGGAAGGAAAAGACATAAACTTGCTACTAAACAGGCATTCTCTGAACATGCGGTAACACTTATGCTGATTGTAGTTACGAAATTCTTTCAAACGTAGATTACCCAAACTTTGCACTGGAGGACCCTGTGCGTTTCTGGCGTCAGCGGCGGTGCTTCAGGACAACTTTAAATTTTGGAATACCGGTATTAGGGGCGGGAGAGGTGAACTGAAATACGAGCTGAGAACGCACAGGCAACAAAGCCAGGGTGAGTGACCTTCCATGGCGAGTATTGCCGTTGCAATTTTAAATCCCTGATCACGACATTTCTTCTCTTTCCTTGCGTTCAATTTCAATGCTTATTTTCAGAAATAATTTTTAACTCTTATATCCGACCAGTGTCTTTCGCGAGCTTAATTACTTAAGGAGATATTATTCTAAGGACTATAATAATAAGAAGTAACATAATTAGTTCGAGGTTTCAACAAGGTGCTAAATGACACATATTTACGCCTTTTAATTAAGGCATCGATAACGTGTTCTATCTTTGCGCACAATCTTCGAAAGGCACAATACTAAATAAAAGTAAAATATAGAGCGGGAGAGACTCGGGAGTTTAAATTCTTATTCACTGCTTAAGCAATCTGAATACTCTCGAGAAGTTTCAAGCAGTAAAAGAGTGACAATGCAAATTGGGCAACGCAAAAAAAATTCTTCAAACGCCTCAGGAGCGCGAACAATGTCATCAGACAAAAGACAGAAATTCTGTCCCTAAACATGTGTTTTGCTTAAAGCTAAAAGCTAAAAGCCCACAGAC
The DNA here is from genome assembly GCF_048455015.1 of Haemaphysalis longicornis. Lineage (NCBI taxonomy): Eukaryota > Metazoa > Arthropoda > Arachnida > Ixodida > Ixodidae > Haemaphysalis > Haemaphysalis longicornis. The sequence continues at coordinate 132,069,557 of NW_027526361.1, forward strand.
GTCCATATACTTGAAAAAGGCTCAACCGAAAAACGCACAGACACATTCATCAGAGTGCAAATTAACAGTGACTGGATATCTGTGACCTATGGGATAGGCGCATACAAAAATTTGTGAAGCGAGAGCGTTCGTAAAAGAATGAAGCAAAATGGCGAATGTGCGACTGCAGTCACGTTGAAAGGGCCTAGATAGTAGAAATGCCTACTCGCTGCGGTCTTCACATGCATTGACATTTTGCAGTATTAACAACGTAAATACAGAATTCAAAGTAGCAAAACGTTCCTCAAAATCGGCTATCCGTTATTAACAGGGCAGACGTTATCAGTGCCGATGATGATGATGATGATGATGATGATGATGGTGGTGGTGGTGGTGGTGGTGATGAATATAATTTATTGCTAGGAGTCGAGGGGACAAGCTCTGTAATAATATCTGCCGTCTTGAAGCAACCAGTTCATTTTTGGTATTTATTGAAAAAAAAAAACTATTTACGGGCAAGATAGCATCGGTAGACTTCGCTGCAATTTACATTCTTCCTTTTGCTGCTGTTGTACGTCAATGCAAGGGTGCCTTTAATCACCCAACACGCGGTTTCTCTGTCGCTAGCTGTGGGAATTAATCGTTATTTTTATATTTTTAGCAGCAGAGATGTTCAAAGTATTATTTCCACCGTCTAGTGTTGCCAGAAAAAAAACGTATACCGAGCGCACGCGAGCGTGCACCGCGTGAGGAGTGCCCGGCGTAGCCCAGCTCGACCTCCGAGAAACGCTCTGCCCAGCGTTCATGCGGTGATCTTTCGTGCGCTGTTCCTCTCCCCAGTTCACGTGTGTTCGCGCCTAAAGTGCGATGTACCCACACCGATTTCGCGCTACAGACGCAGAGTTGGAGAAGCCGGTTGCCGCCGGATATAGCGGGTGCTAGCGCGGTCCAGTTTGGGAGAGATGTGGACAAAACGATCCGGGCCTGCGAGTCATGGAAACCGCTCAGCACCAAGTTCAAAAATCCATGCGAGGTGCAACAGCCGGGTATCCGACGAAGGGAAAGGGGCCGCCAGTTGCGCTCTTTCTCCATTCTTGCACCACTAGTTCAAGCTGCGCCAATATTTTGTTCGAGTTGTTTCCTTTGGGCTCATTTTAAATTCTAAAGGCTTGTGTGTACGAAGCGAGCTCGAGCTGTATCGAGGGTTGATCAAACCGAAATTAAACTACTAAAGCGCGGCAGTCAGGACATTAGAGCCACCGATAGTATTCGCTTGCCGCAGTTCTGAGCCATTCAGCATCTCCCGTTTTCTTCAGATGTCGCGGGCCCCAGCGAATTTATCGTTTTATAGGATACCCGGTAAGCCCTTTTTAAAAGAAGAGAACACAGTTAACCTCGTACGGGACCTATTTCTTCCAGAGAAATTCGCTCACGTCAAGAGGGCATAAAAATTAAAACGCATCTCGCATGCTACGTACGCAGTTACAAGGTCAACTACCATAAGTACGCGGTATACATTGAAATGTTCAAAATAATCTTAGAGATGTTTTATCAGCCTAATCAGGGCAAAGTAAGTAGCGCACGCTTCGCCCTCCCCGCCTAGCCGTGTGACGGCGAGAAATACACACTAATAGACGATCTCACTAGGGATTCTTTAATTAAATGGGTCCTAAAGGACAAGGCCTTTGGACAGTTGCGATTTTACGCTCGCCATTGTTGGAGTACTATCCAAAGAGCATCCTGTCGCTGAATGCTTCCCGAGAGTTAAGCATTAGCTCAGTTGTCGTTTAAAAAGAATCCCAAGTGATAAGGTTTCGGGATTTCACTTTTATCCCGCACCTCGAAGCACTGCGAATGCTATAGGCTGACGAGAACAAAGTGAAAGCTCATTGAAAAACCTCCCAAAGCTCTTGTTGCTCCAAGATACGCGCAGTTACTGCTCCACTGAGCCAAGCTTTTTTTCTTTTTTTAAAGTAGTGCATGCGTCACGGAAATGAATGTTTTCTTTACCGGGATTCACCAGAGCAATTATTAACGGGAACAAGAGCGGACGTAAATTCTTACCCTGTAATAAGGATGGAGGCCGACTTTTCGTGATCCGCTTCTGTAGACCGTGGTGAAAGTTTAATCACTACGCTTCTGTTTGTCGCAGGGGCTCCCGATAAAATTTCCGATTGCTCCTCCCCGGCGTAGAAGTACGACTTGTAACGCGGATCCCAGTAGATCGGCTGGGGTGACAGGCCGTGTTCATGGAGCCGGGCCTCGGCCTCCAACTGGACCTTAGGCGTCCTGTGCTTCAGAGGGACAGGTTTCTTCCGAGGCATTCTTTGTCCTTTTTCTTCTTCTTCTTCTTCTTCTTCTTCTTCTTCTTCTTCTTCTTCTTCCTCTCCCTCTTCTTCTTCGTCTTCTCCGCCACCTCCTGGAGTTACTTCCCTTGACACCCTGCTTTCATGTGCTGCCCACGTTAGAATCCTAATCACAGCGGCAGCAATCGTAGTATTGTGAGTTTTCATAAGAAAAACTATTAGAGTAATTTTATGCCTCCTCCGCTATGTCCTTTCTTATTTTTATTTCCTTACTTTGTGTACATTTTTCCGCAAATAAACTTAAAGGTAATATCGGCCAGCGATACCGTTTCCCCATCAGTGAAGATCGTTTCCCCGAAGTCCGGTGTCGATCAGGAACCCAATCGCCCGGGCTCCGGTTGATTTGGCAGGAGGCTGGCTGGGCGATGGTGTTGAAGTTCTTGGAGGTAGCGGTCGAATTGACGAACTCGAGGCGTTGAAGTTGATTTAGTGAAACGGAAGTTTATGTACAGCTATTTACAGTGCGAAAACTGGGTACATGAATAATAAAAGAAAAACTGCAAACTTCAGCTAGACGCCAGCTCCGAGTGCGCACAAATCACTCGAGCTCCTCAACTTCGTCTAACTCTTCCTATTCTCGGAGCGTACACAAACCGCTCGAGAAACGACGGCTGAGACTCTGTCTCGCCGCAAGATCCGTCTAGTTGCCCGGTGCGGCGCTGCACCCTGAACCTCCGACGCGATCTTAACCTCGACTAGGGGGCTCCTAAATCCCTACCGTTGTCAGATGGTTGGGGGATTGGCACCAGTGTGCCGCACCCCGGAGCAGCAAAACTCAACCAACCATCATCATTCAACTCCGATAATGCCACTCAGGGTAGGGTCCCCCCCGGAGCGAGGGGGAATCTTTTGATTTAGAGTGGCGGCCCTTCCCCCTGGGCGCAAGGGTGGCGGTGTGAATGCCCATGGCTACGTAGAAAGGAAAGAACGTTAGCCAGCCTGAAAAACAAAGAAAACCATTAGTACACCACCTTGATGCTCCCGCCAGCCTCCTCCAAGATTACTGCTGGACTACACCAGGTGAATGCGAAGCCCTGGGGCCCAAGCCCCAGGGCTTGGGCCCCAACCTAGCGTTAACGGTCGAGACTCCTTGTCTCGCCGGGAACTGCCAGCTCAGCGCTCAGACGAGAACCCTTTCCAACGGCCAAGTTCGGCCTTTTAAAACCTCGAGATCACCCTCTCTCGGGAACGCCCCTGTAGCGTTCGTACATTCGTATGGGAGTGCCCGAATTCACGTAGACAGCTGTCACTCAGCACATCACGGAATATTCAATGAGGCGCCGCTATCTCAGGTCAACGGCATGCTCGTAGACGAGCAAGTTCGGGTGACCCCGCGGGGGGGGGGGGGGGAAGCGGGAAAGACGGCGACCGTGCGTCAGGCTGACCAGGGCGCGACAATAGAGACACGCCGGTAATCCCAGCGGGTCCTGCAGGCGTTCCTGGAATCCGGCGCCGCAGTCTGCCTTCTCAATGGGGGATTACCCTTTAGGAATGCGGAGGGCCAGACAATCCGTCTCCCGCGCACGCCGCGACGAATTAGCGGTGGTTGCAGCGCAGTGTCGGCAGTGCTACGTCGCCAGACAGAGCGGCGCGTTCTCACGCGCAGCCCGGGCACCTGGCCGCTAATCTCATAAGTGGACCTTACAACTCCCCCCTTTAAGAGGGTTACTGGACCTCTTGGTTCAGTCAATCCGAAAAGAATTTAAAATGGCCACTCGTTTCATCTCTCCTTCCGCAATAACAGCGGCATAAACAAAAAAAAAAAAAAAACGTTGAAGGAGCTGGGTATAACCACAAATGAGCCCCCTGTTATTTCTGCAGTTCAGCTGATCCGAACTCTGTCTCCCCTAATCTACAAACACAACCTATTCACTAGCCGTTCAACAGGACGAAATACTCTAGCAAACCGGAAACACACCAGAAAATTGCTAAAAACACTAAGTGCGGGTAAATGAAATTGGGTCGTGTCCCCGGAGCGCGTAAACGCCACGAACAACGAGACAACTCAACCTAAAACACTGATGCGCGCTATAACTGCAAACACGCACAATTACTCCGGCACTCGACAACAAGAACAAAAGGAATAAGGACTGGCAAAGAACACGGGCAATTTCGCAGTCCACAAAAATAAAACGTTAAGAAAGTTTGCATTGCCACTATGCGCACGCGCGCAACTGTCCTCCTTGACGGCGTAGCCTGATAACGTCCCTTCAAGAATGTTCGGCTGTGCTTTCGCTCACTTGCGGTGCACAGAAAGTTCAGTTCGGTGCGCGGATCGATCAATTCGGTGCACGGATCGAGCCCTCAAGGCCTCTCGTCGCGCACAACCACGGCACACACACACACACACACACACATCACCAACAAAAAAGGACGGGTGAACGGGAACGTTCACGTCCGTCGTGGCGGTGTTAAGGCTGGGAGGGAGTTCAATGGTGGCCCTCCCAAGCAACATTGTGAAGGCACGACAGCGCGTCCGCGTTAGCGTTGTTTGCTCCCTTCCTGTGAGAAACCACAACGTTGTAGCGTTGCAAGGCTAATGCCCACCTTGACAATTTAGCCCCATGAGGCGTACAGGTCGTCAGGTAAGACAGAGGGTTATGGTCAGACACGACATTGACTTCTGCCCCGAAAACCCAATAATCAAACTTTTTCAATGCCCAAATGATGGCAAACGCCTCGCGCTCGATGGTTGACCAGCGGGTTTGGGTTGGAGTGAAACGATGGCTGGCAAACGCGATAGGCTTCTCGCGGCCCGCTTCCCCCATCTACGCCAGACATGCCCCGGCTCCCACCTCAGACGCGTCAGTAAACAGCCAATAAGGCTGGTGCGGGTCAGGTGTGTTAAGCGCCGCGGCTGAGCAAAGGGACTCCTTTAGCTGCTCGAACGCGCGCTCGGCCTCGCTACTCCAAGGAATCGGGTTCGGTACCCCCCGCTTTGTCAGGGACATTAGCGGCTCAGCTACCTCCGCGTAGTTGTTGACGTACTCTCGGTAATACCCGCAAAGGCCAAGGAGGCTTCGGAGCTCCTTCTTAGTCTTTGGCTGTACGAGACCTCTGATTGCGGCCAGCTTTTCCGGATCGGGACCGTGCGTTCCGCTGCCCACTACGTGGCCGAGGTATTTAATGTGGCCCTGGGCTACCTGGCACTTCTCAACGCTCGCCTTTAACCTCGCGTCCGTCAACAAGCCGAGGATAGTGTCCACGTGCCTCAGGTGTTCCTCCCATGAAGAGGAGAAGACGGCAATGTCATCCAGATAGGCCGTGGCGTAGGACCGGTGTTTGGCGAGCAACGTGTTCATCATCCTCTGAAATGTTGCTGCCGCATTTCTGAGACCAAACGGCATGACACGCCACGCGTACTGCCCGTCGTGCGTGACGAAGGAGGTTAGGTGCTGGCTCTCCGGCGCTACCGGCACCTGCCAGTAGCCCCTCCGCAAGTCTATGACTGTGATAAACCTCGAGTGACCCACTTTCAGGATCAGCTCCTGCGGTGGAGTCATAGGAAATGCATCGGCGCGAGTCACGGCATTTAGTCTGCGGTAGTCAATACACATTCTCCACGATCCATCTTTCTTTCCGACGCAAACGACCGGGTGAGCATGCTCACTTTCTACTGGGTAAACGAGGCCCAATTCTAACAGTTCGTCTACCTGGTGGGTGACTTCTTTCCTGAGCAGCTCCGGAACACGGTAAGGAAAAGCCCTCTTTGGCTCATAACTTCCCTGCAGCTCGATTCGGTGTTGCCCCACCGCGGCGAGTCCGGGCGTTCCATCGAACAGGTCGGCGTGTTTTGCAAATACGCTTGCAATTTCAGAGCCCTCTCGCTCACTTAAGTGTGACAACTTCTCGATCGGTAAGGGGAGGGTACTTCGACACGGCGGCATAAAGCGCGGGGCGCACTCTACGTCTCCAAACTCGCTATCTTCATCGAACACTACCCTCACGTGACTTACGCGACAGTAGTAAGGCCGCGGGCGGTTCACGTGCACCACCGAAGTTCTCTTTTCCACCATGTCGAGACGGTATGAATGCTGCCTCTCCTGTGCAACGACCGTGAATGGGCCCAACCATCTCGGGGCCGTCTTACGTTTACTCTCCGTGTCGAACAAAAGGACCTGTTCACCCACGCTGAACGTTTTGTTACGCGCGGTTCTATTGTACGCCTGCGCGTAGCTGCCCTGGCGCGCGTTCGCCGTGAGCCCCGCCACTTCCGCCGCTACCTCTAGCTGCTCGCGAAGCTGCCGTAGGTATTTCGCTGGCTCCTCTTTTAATGTGCCCGGTACGGGCAGTTCCCCTGTCCAACTGTGCTGGAGGATCGCCAGCGGTCCTGTGGGGTTCCTGCCATAAAGCATGCGAAACGGGGCGACTCCGGTTGTGTCGTGCGGAACCTCTCGGTAGGCCCACAACACGAACGGTACTAGTCTGTCCCAGTTCCTTGGATCCTTCTCGATGACGTGAAACAGCATGTTCTTAAGTACCCTATTCCAACGCTCCACCGTGCCATTGCTCTCCGGGTGTTCCGGTGTCGAGAAGCGTGGCGCGCAGCCCAACCTTTCCAAAAAGCTTTGTGTCAGTTGGGACGTGAAGTTAGTACCCTGGTCAGAGCATATTAACTCAGGGATGCCAGTCCTGCTGAATATTGTCAGGAGAGCCTCGCAAGTTGCTGTCGCCGTAAGTGACCGCAGGCACACGACTTCGGGCCAGCGTGTGCAGAGGTCCACCATACAAAGCGCATACTTGTGGCCCCGACCCGACGGTACGTCCAGGGGACCGATGATGTCCACGTTTACTAACTGGAATGGGTGGTCGGGCCTTGTTAGGGGAACAATAGGGACCCGGTCGCTGAGCCGTCTATCTGCCCTGATTTGGCAGCCATGACATGTTTGGCAGTGATGGGATACGTCTGCCTCTAGGCCGGGCCAGAAAAAGCTATATTTTATCCTAGCCTTCGTCTTTTTGGGGCCTAAATGGCCTCCACATAGTGACTCGTGGGCCAGCAAAAGTACCTCCTCGCGTCTCTCTGAGGGCAGCACAAGTGTCGTTACCTTCGCGCCGGCTATAGTGTCCCTATGAAACAGCAACCCGTCAGAGACAAACATGCTGGCTTTCCCTCTTTTCGCGTCGGCCCAAGCTTTCTTTAGGCTGTCATCAGCCAGCTGAGATGCCAGTAGCCTTGCCCGTGGGCCCTCAACTTCGACTGCCTCATCAATCTCCTCGGCCGGAGCTTCGGGTGCGGTCTCTCCCGTAATCTCACACACGGCAGCCGCCGGTTCCGAGATCGCCCCGGTGCCGACCTCGCGGTCCTCACTTGAGCGGACGAAAGTTTCAGCCGTGCTGTTCGCCTCCCATGTTGGGGTGAAATTTCGTCACCAGCTCCCAATCCTCTCTCGAAAGCAAACAGTCTAGTCTCTCGGCGAGATTGTTGGTGACAGCACAGATTAGCTGCACCTTGGGGCTCCCGACCACCGACACGGCCTGCCTCAAACTCACAGGCAGGCTGACCACTCTCGCGCTAACCGACTCGCCAAATGCTGGAACTAGCCTGATGGTGCCCGATGGCTGCATAGCGTCCTGTGGGACTAGACTTTCTCGTACCACCGTAACTTCGCTTCCCGTGTCGACCGTCGCGGTAACTGTCTTACCTGCACAGTCGAGTTCCACGTGTTGTAGTCTAGACTTTCTCAGCTCATCAATGCTTCCGAGCGCATTTACCTCGGCCACGAGAATTCGCTGCCCCCCGCTCGTCAGGCCAGCATCCTGAGCCTGCCCTGCACTTGCGTCCTCTACTATCACTCTCTGCACGTGCGCGCTGCGCCCTGGGTTTCCTGGCTTCTCAGCAATTTTCGGGCACAGCCGGAAATGTTGACCCTCTCCCTTACAGACGCTACATGTCCACATTCGCTTGCCACTGTTGGTATTGCGCGGAGGTACTTGATCTCTACGTCCAACAGCGGAGCCTCTTCCCTTGGCCTGCTCAAAGGTCTGCAGCACGTTAGCTATCTCTGGCGGCTTCAGCCACGTCTCTGCTTCGCGCAGGCGAACGTACTCCAGTCTCTCAGCGCTCAAACTGTTCTTAATTCTATCGGCCACCATGAGGGCCACTACCTCCTCTTTTGTTTCGACTTTCCTCGATTTCAGGTAGTAGTCAAACTGGGTGCCAACGCGGGAGGCAAATTGCGACCAGGTTTCGTCGTTACGTTTCGCTGCCTTTGCAAACCGGTCGAGGTATTCTGCGGGGCTTAGCCTAAGCTCCTGCAGCACGGCCTTTTTTACCACTTCGTAGTCATTGCACTCACTGTCCCCAAGTCCACGTAACATGTACCTCACCCGTTCCGACAACGCCGGTACAACTAAATGAACCCGACTCGACTCCGGCACACCGTACGTTACAAACAACCTTTCAACTTCGTCGAACCACAATGGAATGTCCGCATCGCACGGCAGCTTAAGCCCCTTCAGGACCTTTGCGCACTGAGTGACCGGGTCTAAGCCCGGCCGCCTACCCTCATCTGAGTCCGAGCCCGTAGGAGTTTGCGTACCAGCCCTCGTCTCCAGCTCCAACTTTCGCAACCGCTCTTCAGATTCGAGCTTCAGTTTTAGCATGCGTTCTTCCGATTCTCGCGCTCTTTCCTCTTTTCGCTCCGCCGCCTCGCGCTCTGCTTTCTCCCTTCGCTCTTGAAACTCCAACTCCATTCGTCTAAGAATTAGTGCCTCGGATTCCTCTTGGGGAGATCCTCCTGCTGCCGAGCCTCCTTGAGGTGGCACTTCGTCTGTCTGATCATTTCCGTCTCCTTCCGCCATGTTCGTCTGCATGCTCCGCATGACTACCATGCAACCCCAGACTCAGCCTACACCGCCACAACGAAGCGCAAGAAATCCCACTCACCCGCACCTCCGGTGGTCGGCTGCCGCGTCGTTGGCCCCGTGCGCTGGCTTGGCTCTGCCGCTCCACACCGCGCGGAGCTCGGCTGGTGCCGATGAAGACGGGCTTGCGTCCGCTTGCTGCCCTTGGCTGTGGCCTGGTGTTCTCTTCTGCCAAATCCTGTCGGGCTGCGCCAGTGAAGATCGTTTCCCCGAAGTCTGGTGTCGATCAGGAACCCAATCGCCCGGGCTCCGGTTGATTTGGCAGGAGGCTGGCTGGGCGATGGTGTTGAAGTTCTTGGAGGTAGCGGTCGAATTGACGAACTCGAGGCGTTGAAGTTGATTTAGTGAAACGGAAGTTTATGTACAGCTATTTACAGTGCGAAAACTGGGCACATGAATAATAAAAGAAAAACTGCAAACTTCAGCTAGACGCCAGCTCCGAGTGCGCACAAATCACTCGAGCTCCTCAACTTCGTCTAACTCTTCCTATTCTCGGAGCGTACACAAACCGCTCGAGAAACGACGGCCGAGACTCTGTCTCGCCGCAAGATCCGTCTAGTTGCCCGGTGCGGCGCTGCACCCTGAACCTCCGACGCGATCTTAACCTCGACTAGGGGGCTCCTAAATCCCTACCGTTGTCAGATGGTTGGGGGATTGGCACCAGTGTGCCGCACTCCGGAGCAGCAAAACTCAACCAACCATCATCATTCAACTCCGATAACGCCACTCAGGGTATGGTCCCTCCCGGAGCGAGGGGGAATCTTTTGATTTAGAGTGGCGGCCCTTCCCCCTGGGCGCAAGGGTGGCGGTGTGAATGCCCATGGCTACGTAGAAAGGAAAGAACGTTAGCCAGCCTGAAAAACAAAGAAAACCATTAGTACACCACCTTGATGCTCCCCCCAGCCTCCTCCAAGATTACTGCTGGACTACACCAGGTGAATGCGAAGCCCTGGGGCCCAAGCCCCAGGGCTTGGGCCCCAACCTAGCGTTAACGGTCGAGACTCCTTGTCTCGCCGGGAACTGCCAGCTCAGCGCTCAGACGAGAACCCTTTCCAACGGCCAAGTTCGGCCTTTTAAAACCTCGAGATCACCCTCTCTCGGGAACGCCCCTGTAGCGTTCGTACACGCGTATGGGAGTGCCCGAATTCACGTAGACAGCTGTCACTCAGCACGTCACGGAATATTCAATGAGGCGCCGCTATCTCAGGTCAACGGCACGCTCGTAGACGAGCAAGTTCGGGTGACCCCGCGGGGGGGGGGGGGGGGGGGGAAGCGGGAAAGACGGCGACCGTGCGTCATGCTGACCAGGGCGCGACAATAGAGACACGCCGGTAATCCCAGCGGGTCCGGCAGGCGTTCCTGGAATCCGGCGCCGCAGTCTGCCTTCTCAATGGGGGATTACCCTTTAGGAATGCGGAGGGCCAGACAATCCGTCTCCCGCGCACGCCGCGACGAATTAGCGGTGGTTGCAGCGCAGTGTCGGCAGTGCTACGTCGCCAGACAGAGCGGCGCATTCTCACGCGCAGCCCGGGCACCTGACCGCTAATCTCATAAGTGGACCTTACACCATCCTACCGCTTTCTGCGTTGATAATTGGTGTACGTCACTGTAATAACTTATAAGAGCATTTTCTTACCAAGTGAGCTCAACACAGACGAAATGAGGCGATAATTTGCGACACCATGTAAGTCGCGCGGTGCTCAATGCGTGCGAGTAAATTAGGGGCATTTATTTAGTGCTACTCTGGTTGCCGCGGGTACTGATTCTAGGCGCCCTAAAAGATTATCCTATTACTGCCGCAAAAAAGGGCGGGCCAATCCCCCCTGTGGGAGTGATTGGAAAGCGAAGCATTACATACCGTCTGCCACGGGTGAGCTACGGCCCGCTTGCTTTAATCACAAGTTAGACTGTACCTGTAAAACCTTCTTTTATTATTTCACTTCAGCACGACGTTCAGCGCGGCCTTGGGATCGGTGTAATGCTGACTTAGATTTTGCGTTTTCACCGCAGTTATATTTTGTAGCCGCTTCGAAGCTGTGTAACACCTGGTGGTCGATTGCTACAAACACAATTGAAACTATTTGTGGTTTGTTTCGTACGAATAGAGCGTAGAGCTGTCTACTGCAAAGCCGAAATGCAAGTAGTCCATAGAATCGGGGGCAGATGCGGACATGTGAGATGCCATGCGTTTGTGTGAGCTTCCTTTAATTTTTGCTCACTACACGCATGCGCAAGGCCCGCACATGGCCGCTACACGTGCCGTGGACGGAGCACCCACCAGCGCGAGAGGTCGCGTGGCGATATCACGTGAAATTAAGCGAGAACGCAGGGGGTAAACCTGTAGTCGTGCTCGCTGACTAAACCGTCTGTCTCCCCCGTTTCCGCGTGCACTCGTAGCTAAACTGGTAAGACAACGGGCTTTCGCTCCGTTTCCGTATTCGGTCCAGGTTCGATTCGTGGCGGTACGAGTAATTTCTTTATTTGTTCGCGGGAGTTTTCTGTTGACGCCAACCCTTGGCCGGTAGAGGTACAGACCTGGAGAAGCTTGCACTAAGTCGCCCAAGGCTTGGACCATACCGAAGCTACAGGATTTCTTTATACGTGAGCACTCAAGGACACATGACCACGCATTTGTAGAAGGTTGAAGTTGTTTATTTACACGTTCCATCGTAGCCTTGCAGTGTGCTAGTGGTAGCCATTGTCATATGCATCGATATCGTCGTGCTCCTCATGACAAGCATTACATGCGCGGTAGCGCTTGATGACAGCTGGGGCTCAGCGGCGGCGCGTATGTGCGCGATGCATTCGCTGTGTTCCTCGATTCCCGTCGAGGTTCCGGGGAGCAGGTGTTGCGCCAGCTTTGGAGTTTTTGGTTGCTGGGCAACGCGAGGCCCTCCTCAGGGTTTTCGCATTTTTTTTATAAAGCCACTGCGCAAGCCGGAGATGGTCGGCGGTTGCCGCGAGGCGCACGCTCACGAGCACCCTGCATTTCTTTTATTTGCGATCGAATGCCCGGCGGTATAAAATAACCTATTTACAGATAGACGTGGGCACCCGTCTCTCGGAGGATTGCGAGAAGGGAACGGCGGTGGGTTGCCCAGAGCCTCCGCTGGACGTCGGGGGGGCCTTCTAGGATGGAGGACTGTGCTTTTAATGTGTCGATTTCTCACTCAGTTTAGTGAAGGACACTCCCGCAATAGGTAATCCGTATCAGCTTGTTCGGCAGGAGCTGTGCAGAAGGGGAAGGTGTCATGGAACGGTGCATGGGAGAGTGGTGGATACGCCGGGACACGGAAGCTGAAAGAGCCAGTCCAACGCCAAGTCCCGCAGAAAAACCACCTCCCAGCTAGTCCCAGCTAGCAAATCTACTTGGGAGGCCTGTTCAACACGGTGGGATAAGGGAAGGTGTTGCGCGACGATATTTTCACACTTCTCGAGATTTTCGCCAGTTCTTTGGTTTGTGTGTTTTTGTTTGTTTGTTTGTTCGTTTGTTTGTTTGGTTAAGCCACTGCGCCTGCCGGGGAGCGTATTTCCAAACGCTTCGCTGGGCAGAGCACCCACGTGACATGTCTGTTTGTGCGATGCAGAACGCTAATGAAACGTCGTCATTGGCTGCGCACCAAACCTAACGCGACCTAAAACATACCAAATCACTATTAGTAAGAAAAACAACCGGAACATTTGAGTTTTAAAAGAAAAATTAGATTTGGAAAAAAACTGAGCACTGAAAAAAAGATTGAGATAGACCTGCTGGGACTCGAACCCAAGCCTTCAGCGCAAGTACTCAGTACTCTAGATGAAGGCCAAAGAGAGCGAACGGAGGGCTCGTTTTAGCAGGCGCTCAGAAGAACAGCGCGCGCAGTGATATCACAAATGTCACGAGGGGGCTCTGTGCAGCGAAGCCTTTGGAAACACGCTGCCGGGGACGCTCGGCGGTTGCTGCGAGGCACGCGCTCATGAGCGCTTGACATTTTCTTGGTATTTGTAACACGTTACGCGTAGCGCGCCATATATTACGGCCAGCTATAACAGCTTTACTGTTAAAGTTCACTATCAATAAACTTTATGCCAAGGCTTTGGAAGTGTCGCGAAGGTGATGGGGTGAAGAAATCAATGATGATAATAATTATTTGAGGCTAGAGGACACCTTTTGCTCGATTCTCATTTTCCTGCTACTCAGATTCTATGGGAGGATTCTGTGGAGTTTAGAAGTTCAATAGAAACCAGCGGGTGTTTTACTTCGGCGGCTGAATAGTTTCTAACACAGGTCAGTCTTACGTGCCCAATTGAATATTTGATTAAGCAATGTTTAAGCAATCGCTCCTGTGAGTGGCACTCGAAATGCACTTTGAAGTACCTCCGCGACTAATATACACTAGACATCGTGAATAAAACTACAGGCAGATGATCATTTACTGTAGCTTACAGGAGCAATAAACGTTTATGATAGGAGTGGGTCAGTTACCCGCCACGGTGCCTCACTGGTTAGAGTGTTGTGCTGCTGAGACCAAAGATGCGCGCTCCAATTCCGGCCGCGGCGGCAGCTTTTCTAATGGAGGCGAAATCGAAAACGCCCGCGTGTTCGACATTTGGGGGCACGCTTAAGGCCAACTACAACGAAAATTTATCTGCCCCAACTAATTTTTTGAAGTGTGGTATAAACCACTTAAGTCTCTTGTGACCTAATTGTAAACTCGAAACCCGCGCAGTATTTTTTTTACAAATATTCGAGAAAACGCCACTTCAGCCGACGCAGCACCTAATGGAGTGGCGCTACAACTGGCCGCAACTACGGCGAACTTCCGGATGTGACGTTAGACTCAGGACTGCTGCTGCCGTCGTCTCTCATCAGTAGCCATTTTACGCGCGGCCTCACGCAATTGAGCAGCGTAATTCGTACCTCTTGCATGAATAATTGCTTCACGTGTTTGCGAAATGCGAGAAGGCGAAGAAGTTTTGGGTTGCTGAAATAAAATAGTGGCATTTCGAAGAGTCCCGGAGCCGGTAGACGCGAGCCGACACGCTGTGGGCGAGTTTGTAGGGCAGTTTCACAACGGCTGATTTCGTGGTCGCGACAGCAGGCGGCAGGCTCTCGGTACTCTACGGCAACGTGAAACGCGAGCACGGCCTACGCCAGACGATACGATGCTGGCGCGGCTGGTCGGTGCGCAAACGAGTACGGCAGCTGTGCGGGGCACAGTAAGCTTGCGGCCGGACGGCTCTACGAGTGCACAATGCGTGAGAACGGCCGGCGCGAGACGATACGCTGTTGTCGCGGCTGGTCGGAGCGCGAACGAGTACGGCAGTGCGGCGCACTGCACAACCAGGAGCGTCGACTCGCCAGGGCAAAGGCGCTCACCGTCACACACGCCACGGACGCCGGCGCCTTCTACGTCGACGTCGCTCAGTACCCAAGCCGACCGAACGCTTACGCTGCAGTAGTCATAGCAGCTGTCTCTGGCGATATGTACACCGCGGGTAGTTTCACGGCTCGCGACGCCCACCACGCCGAAGAGATGGCCATTGCCCTGGCACTCATGAACCCAAGATGTACCACCGTGCTCAGCGACTCGCGACCGGCGATCCTTAGCTACGCCACGAACAGAGTGTCCCCCAGTGCTGTGAGGGTGTGCGGTGCCCTATCTCCCCGAACGACACCGGTAACTCTACGCTGGTTCCCGGCGCTCGCGGGCCTCCTGGGCCTCCGCGAGGGGCACGACAACAGGAACGAGGAGGCCGACCGGGCCGCGCACGCGCTCACCTGTCGCGACGCGCCCGATGGTCTGGCCTCCCCGCCTGTGCCGCCCCTACTCGCGGAGCCGGAACCCCTCACCACGTACCGGGACGTCCACGAGCGGTACCGCCTCGGTCGTCGAACCTACCCGCCGCCTCCTCCGAGGCTGACAAGGGAAGAATCAGTGATATACAGAAAGTTACAGACAAATTCGCTGCTAACCCCGGTGCTTGCCAAGCATATGTGTTCCGAAGTGTACTCCAGTGATGTGTGCAGACTATGTGCGAAGGAGAGGGCCACGGCGGCTCACATCCTGTGGAACGGTGAACTCCACCCACGAGAAGCCAGCAAAGCCACGACGATCCGGCCGCAGCTCGAGGCTGCGGCAAGAAGCGGTGACCACGCCACCCAACTCTTGGCCGTCCAGCAGGTGATGGCTGCCCGCGACCGTCAGCGGTCCGAAAGTGCTCCCTCCACCGGAGGCGGTGCGAATAGGTCGCGACAGGGGGCAGGCCGTCACGGCGTTTAGGCCGCGTCCTTGCTGCAGGCATCAATAAAGTTGTTTCTCTCTCTCTCTCTCTCTCTCTCACCACGGTGGAGGCATGGATGTCTGAACGAGGCTGCCGCACCGGCGATGTTTTTGGGCGTGGTTTACGGCTCCCTCGACAGATGGCGCGGCTCATGGGGGGTCAACCACAGCAGCCGGCGTGGCGCGCGATGTGGCACATACTTGGGCGGGGGCGAAAGGGTAGCCACATAAGTATCTCATATGTAACTGTGTAACAATTTGAAAGGTCAGGTGAGACTTTGAAAATCGAGGTGTGGTATACCTTCTTCAATTTCTAAGAATCGTAACACCATCCAGACCTAAGCGCGTCTCAATACTCTTGAAAGTCCAGTGTATCGCAGTCTGTATTAAGATCGGCGCAAACGCAAAACAATACAAATTTTGCGAAATGCAAAATTACTGGGCAGTAGTTTGTAGGCGATCAGGATATTTAACATTTCTAGCCACGGATGTCACATTCACTAGCTGCCACTAAAGTGGGCGATCGCTGCTTTCCAAATGGTTTCATGCGAGGTGTTATCACGTATCTTGATAATTCCATACGGGAAAATAAAAGCCTACCATGTACTTTAGATAGCCGCGTCTTCATAAAGTGACGTGTCTTCAGTCACGCGTATTGACCGCGAGCGCACGCACGCTAGGTTACATCGGCTGTCTGCATTTTTGAAGTAATACGCAAGACAGCGAAAAACTCACCAAACGAACTATATCAGTTGGCATTCGTAAACAGGTCATAAAGAGCTCGTTAGCAAAACGTTCATTCCATCCTAGACACGTTTTGCATGCTTCCGAAGGTTTGCATGTGTGTTTTTTACTGATTCTTTGATTGTTTGAAAGTCTACGGCATTCGCATAGATCTAATAGTGCAACAAATGATCCATGTTGTCACCTTTGTGTTGCTTACATGAGACTGAGAATATTCTCATACAGCATCCTCTGCATTTTCAGCTAATTTTCCTTTCCTGTGACCGAGCAAATCGCAGCAGGCGATCTCGCAGCAGTTTTGTCGGCATTAAGCGTGAACCGCATGGAGCGTTTTCTGCTCGCGAAAACGCGCCGCGCACGCCACAGGCGCGCTGACGCTGCCGCGTAACCACTAAGGTCCCTGAAATTACTAAGGTAGCGCCATCTTTAGATCTCGCCGCCTTTCGCGCTCGCCCACGCTGCTTTCCTCCTTCGTTTTTTGCCATTTTCTTTTTCGCCGGCGAACGCCGCGCGCCATTGGCCAACGGCCAGTGACGTAGTAACTCGTCCCCGCGTTGTTTGTTTTTTCTTCTCTTCGCCGCCACTGTCCATTTAAATTCGCCATTTTAGGCTCAACTGCCTCGGAGCAGGCCTTATCGAAACCGCCAGCGTATAACAACCGATAACAACCGAAGAGTCAGCTGCTCGTTTCAAACAAGTGTTGCGTCGGCGTAAGTTTATGTAGCTTCGCGATGCCGAGTTGTTGTGCCTTCGGCTGCTCGAATAAGGTCAGTGCAGTCACGGCCAGCTCAGCTGTAGCAAGCTGTAATTTATCAAAGCCCACACACGAATCAATGTTAGCTGTACAGCATAAAAAGGATTCACAGTTGCGCTTGTTAGCGCGCATCTGGCCTTGGAATACGGTAGTTATTATAGAAGTGGGCACAATAGCTAATTGTAAGCTGAGCGCATTCTTTGACTGCAAGTTCTTTGTGCCAGCCTTTTCCAGATATGCCCAACAGCGCCTTACTCGAAGTAATTGTGAACGCCAATCGCAAGAAAATTGCTATGCCACGGACAGTACAGCCGTCATGGGCGAGGCCAACGAGGAGACGCGAGAACTTTGACCCTGACAGCAGCCTATAACGACGTGAAGGTGACATATATTTTGCAACAGCGTCAAAGCACCGGAAAGTGCACGGAATAAAGGTGGCATGAATGTCAGTAGCTAATGAGGGACGCATACTGAGCACTGCCTAATAATTTACAACTAACGCAAAAAACGCGAACGCAAAAAAGCCAGCGCAGCGCTCTAACTGCCGCGAACCAAGGTCACCGCGAACCATGCGCAAACCCTCTGTGCAGCGCTTGCACGACCACAACTTAATCACGCAAATGCAAGAACGGAATTACTGTAACAGAGCAATTTGAAACGTACACGTTCGATCCTTTCGCGTTCGCGAACTATATATCCTGAGCATGCCGCACACGTAAACAAACACCGCGCTGTCCGTATGCGCCAGCGGCATCCATCTCGCAAATATCCCCTTCTACACAAAAATATAAAACAAAAAGCCTCACTTAGGGCGTGTTGCTAATACGGGGCTCTAGAAATACTAATAATGCTACCAAAGAGCGATTGCGGCGCGAAAACAAGAGCAAACTGCACGAAAAATTGCAGCGAGCGGCCCGAAGCGTTGCGAGGGCGTCTGCTCTGATGAAGCCAACAAAAATGGCGGCCCCGCCCCGGACTTAAAGGGACCGCGGCGTCGCGGGTGAGGGGAGAGAAAAAAGAGGAGGGCAGAGAAGAAGGAGGGAACAGTTGGCGCTACCTTAGTAATTTTAGGGACCTTAGTAACCACCGGCACTCTGCGCGCGCCGCGGCCGGCGGCGGCAACATGGCGGCGGCTTCAGCAGCGAAGTGGTGTCGGGAGCTCGAGCGACTGCTTCTAAGCGCTCTCTAAAATGCCGCTCAAGGCACAAACGAAGTTGATTGTGCGGTAAAGTATCTTATAATGTGGGTGAAAACGGTACTATAAAACGTAATCCGCGCTGCTAGTGAAAGCGCCCACTCAATATCTGCTGGGGTGGTAAGCCTAAACATCCCCGGCAAAGCCAGCCGGCTGTCTCGACCGCTTCGAAACCGCCACCATGAGGCGCGCGCCTCCCCATTGGCGCAAGTCGCCAGGCTCCTCCCACTGCTGCGCGCGACGCGCGTCAAAATCTAGCCAAGACATATGCTGCCGCGGGCGCGGAATCGCCGACGCGCGCGAAAAGCGTGAAAAAACGCTCCATGCGGTTCGGCCTTTATAACTGAGAAGAACTCAAACAATGCGTCATTGGTTGATTGTAGCGTTTGACGGGACACCGAAGTGAATTTCTCAAGCTCCCGTTTTTGCTTGCACTGCGTAGGCTGGCTCAAATTAACACACTTTTCATCGTTTATCCGGTCGATAAGTCGGTAATTATTTTATAAAGACTGAAAGAAGAAAAACTACCAAGCGCGGTCTGTGGCGGCCGCAGCAAGGCGTACCAGTCGGGAGGAGGTGCTCCGTGATTGGACGATGATCAAGGTAAGCATTCAAACAAGTTTCGTTTTTGGTTCTGCAAAGCAACATGCTTAACACCCGACGTTATCGTTGGATGGAAATTCTCGATATCTCAATAATCGTCATACCGCGGTCCTGCCATGTTGTCGGCTGTAAAATGCTTAAGATAAGCCTCCCAGGACGGCTTGGAATCGTAGCAATTACTAGCCGAGACCTACGCAGTGGATGAACGCCCTCCGCGTCACCGCAGACGCTCAAATGCCATGCGCTTTCCCCCCATATTTGGAGCCTGCCTTATTCATGCTTGAATCGTACAAATCGTGTTCGCACCAGGCTAAAGGTCTGCTGATCCTGGCCTGTGCCCGCAAGCAGTCGTAGCTTATGGCAACAGCAAGCCAAAGAGAACTCGCAAGCGCGTCAGTGTCAGTCTGTTCGCGTTCTGCGAACTCGCTCGTGCATGGAACAGTGAACGTTAATGCCAGAAAATGCTGAACTCAGCATAGAAAACATCGGCTGAAAAAAAAAATTAACCTACAAAAAAAAGATTGTACATACGGGTATTCGAACTTGCGACTTGCAAAATAACATACCTAGCGCTCCAGACCACTCGGCGCCAGGCCAGCTCTGCCAGCGTCGGAAATAAGAGAAATATAATGTAAAGCCAGTTTACATCTTCATTTATTTTAGCAATGAAAGCAGCTTAGGTAACTATTTGTTGCATAGCGCTCGTGCGGTAAGCGTCCCCAAAATTGCCACAATATCTCCCGTCTAGGGATTGCATTTCTTCGACGAAAAAGTATTCGCAGATGTGTGGTCGTGCTGCTGACCGCTGGGCTTGTTCACAGAGCGCAAGAAAGTGCTTTC
Source organism: Haemaphysalis longicornis (assembly GCF_048455015.1). Lineage (NCBI taxonomy): Eukaryota > Metazoa > Arthropoda > Arachnida > Ixodida > Ixodidae > Haemaphysalis > Haemaphysalis longicornis. Next base: position 132,089,168 of record NW_027526361.1, read on the forward strand.
TGCTCCCTAGTTTAACGCTGTACGGTAAAAGTTCCAGTTGATTTTATTTCTTTAGTACCTATATTGACTTCGCTGAATATTCTCCCACCTTTAAGTGGCCTTAGATTTTCCTACTAGCGTACCAGTAAGCGAAGCATTGCATGTGGGCTTGTGCAGCGCTTGTGTGAAGTGACCTGGACTTGGAGGTTGACACAGTGCACAACCTAACGAACTAATGAAAGACACATCCTTCCATTCATAATCCTATCGTGGCTTAGTTTCAACTGAGCGAACGAATCGCGACGACCAGTCGGCGGCCGGCGGACTAAACGCTGGGTCGACTGACTCTGTCGGAAGGTCGCCGAGACGTGCCGTAGCCCAGTCAAGCCAAGTAACTTCCTCCTGATGTCACACAAAAACGCCACAAAAGTGGGCGAGGATGCATAGAGGGAGAATTGATGAATATGCGCCAAACAGTTGAAATACAATAAAGCAATCAAGGGCGAAAGACATATGGCGCATTTATTCCGCAGGTTTCATGGCAGTCATCGATTCTGTACAAAGAACAAACAAAAAAGAAAAAAAGATGGTGTTTTGATAAGAGTATGGCATTTCATTGCGAAGTTACCGCGCACAACACACACTTTTGAATAGGAACTGACCTTTTTTGAAAAGGATGATTGGCCGAAAAATGTGGACACTACACAGCAACATAATTAGTTTGCCTATCTGCGGCTCACTTTTTACAGTACAGATCAACGCCTCCAATTACCCCCTCTCCCCCCCGCCCCCAATCGTGGGCAGATTGCAGTGTAACTTGCTCCGTTCATCTCTCGATCGTTGTCTTAATGGCGGCCAGCCGGCGGGAACAAAACAAGCGCATCCACATCAAATTAAAAAAATTCATACACGTAAAATATAAACACTTCCGTGTACAATATTCGATGGGCCGTAATATTCGACAAAAAGGACGCACTGAAGGACACACTGGAGGGCACACTGCTTAAATCGCGGTGAACTATCCACTTTATTCATGCCACCAGAGCTTGCACTCACATATGGCCCAGGAATAACAGCAACAGTTACGACACTACTCTAGAAACCTGGGATGTCGCCCTGGCCCGCTCAATGCTCTATCACCTCCTGTTGGTCAAGAGGGCGAAGGTAGAGGCCAGAGCCTCAGGAGCTCCAGAAATAGGCTTCCGCCACTGATCACTTACGTCTTCCTTTATCCACCATTATCTTCCACTTATTATAGTAAAAGTTTAACCCATATTCATTGCTATTGCCATCTTCTTCACCGCAGGAGATTCTCCATTTAGGTTACCCTGGAGTAAGCTTAGTTGGAACGGTTGATGCAACTCCACTGAAAGGACGGCAGAGATTATGTAAACTTTTACACTGGGACACGGTTAATCCTGTTGGGAAACCAGAGAAAGGAAGCAATATAGGAAGAGTTAAAACAGTGTATGGTTCGAAAAGGCTCGGTCTGAGTAGTGGCACCTTGCAGGTACGAGACCGCTTTAGACATTGACCTGAGCTATTTCCACAGAGTATGGTTGTCTGGTATTTAATAAAACATGAGCCTTTAGGTTGTTGGTATCCTAGGGGGTGGGTTGGGGAGGGTTATGTGCATATTTTTGAATTGCTTACCGTGCCAGATCAACGGCTCAAGGCGCGGTAGCTCTTCGCCCTCCTAAGCTTGGGGACTGTCTATATGCAAAAGAATCACAACCAGTTGAATTGTTTCGGTACAAACGCAGGGGAGTGCCCAGCGAGGTAAAGCTAAAGGTACGACGGCTTCAGCGTCTACGTTTTGCTGCTTAAAGAGACGTACCCAGGCAGAAGTTGCGTTCTTGGCTGCGTAGCGTGTATCAGAAATTTAATGCGTAAGTCAAAATCAAGCGAGGCTGGACCGCAGTCCAAACATATTTCTGCGATTTCCTACAGACCTTTGATCCTTTAGTATTCTACGGACACGGAAAGACATCACTCGACGCAGGCAGTCAGGAAATATCACTGTTCTCACTGTTCTTGTTCCGCAATGCCACACAAGACGCAAAAACGTTGTAGGCGCTGCTATAGCTGCTGTTTTAGGCGCAGAAGCAACCAATTGATCATTCTACCAACGATAACGCAGCATTATTACCCAGGAGGAAGATATAAATAAAATAGGCTCGTGTTTTTGTGGAGATTTTGTTATTGGGTTTTTCGGTTTCCTATGCCTTCTAGCAGTAAATACTTCGGGTTTTGTTTCCGTTTGTTTCTTTACCGAACCTAAACCTAAACCAGAACGAAATCTACATTTAATAGCTGCAAAACCATTTCTCCATATTTGCTCCTCAAGGTTTCTGACTTCTCCAGGAAAGGAAGTCAAGGAAATGAACACATGCCTGCCTGTGTGACCCAGAGGAAAACAAGTGATTCGAAAACGTTTGCGCACGTTTTTTTTAGTGTGGAGCATCATGTTGTGTGAACTCGGCTAGTTCACAAGCTTGTCGGCGGGGACGTATTTGTATCGGCGGCGGGTGGCTTCTCCGCTGCCCTTTGGCTCGCGCGGGCTTCTTGCGAAAAGCACAAGCCCATGATTGTGCGGAACAGATGAGCGTAGGCGCGCCGGTATTGGCGGTTCGTGGCCCCGTAAATGAGAGGGTTGATGCACGAGCTGATGTAGAGAAGGAGCTGGGTCCCTAGGTGAGCCGCCGGATGCCGCGAGTCAGCGTCCACTACCTGCACACGCCACGAAACCGAGACCTGTAAGAATGATTGCCACACTGGCGACACGATATGAGACGACTGGGTGCGGTGGCGCAGTAGCGACATCATGCGACAACGTAACTCATAAAAGACATCCCAAGAGTGTTTGGTGGCCTAAGCTTAACCTCCCCTAATGAGCAAGTTTTTGAGAGACTCCAGTTATTTTAACACGAACGTGTTTTATTCCCGGATACACAAAGATTTCAGTGACGTCATATCCATCACGGAAATGACGCCAGTACAACGGAGCAAGCCGCCTGTAAAGGCTGCACCCCTGCACACAGGTTCTTCTTGCGGGGAAGCAACCTTTACTACTAAAGCCTGCGTTATACGGTTGTTCATTTCCGGGTTGATATTTTAACACGAAAGTGTTCTTTGCCGGTATACACCAAGATTTCACTGACGTCGTATCCGTCACGGAAACAACGCCAGTACACCTTTGCAGATGCGACCCGTCAGCAGGACGTCACCCGCCACACCCCCAAGACAGCCGCCGGCCCGTAAATCATGCTCAGCTGCATATTTCACTGCACATATCACTTTCGTGTTTTACCGATTCCTATGACAGAGAAATCAACCACAGTTCTTTTTTGTATTTTGCGCCTTCATTATATTTCGGCCCGTACTTGAGTATGCATCGGTTCTTTGGTCACTACACCACACAAGTGAAATGGCTAAGACGGAATCTGTTAAAAAGGAATCAGATGCAGTTTTTCTCGCTATTACCAGCAATCACCACCCTATCCGCACGCGTGAATCTTATCGAGGAACAACCTGAACATCGGCGCACCTGTGATTGGGTCATCCTTCACCAAAAGATAGCTCAAAACGACCTTATATTACTCTGAAAATTGTCTTCCAAGCAATGCGTTTGTGTTTGTAAGTGCAGCTGACTTTAAATGTGAACGGTGATTAGGAGATTAGAATGCCGGTGAACGAAAACCAGAGAAGGGAATATTACCTAGGGCAGCTACCACCTGTAACAGAAAAAATGAGCATTTTGTGCCTAATAAGTTTTTTTGCGCCTGCCCTAAGAGAAGCGCTAGAATAAAGCAAAGAGTGTAAAACATAGGTATATTAGTTTCTTTTGAGTTTTTTTGGTAAGATGACGCGTCATAACCCCGCTACAAAGGGGATACCACTATCAGTCATCATCATCATATGTATTTGCTTGGTCGTCATAAGTTGGCTTTCTCACATTGTCTGTTGCACATTGAAGCCTACTTAAAACTTGAAGTGCGAATGAAACCCCATAAATGCGACGCGACAGCAATCGTCGACAGCGTGCAGATACTGATTCATCGTCCGCCACGAGTGCCTGGGAGACCGCATATCAGCGAAGAGCAAGAACCGTCTCTTCATATCGTGGGCCAGAGAATTCCGTAAGGTGTCTTCGAAACTTGAAAGAGATTAAGTCTTCGTACGTCAGGCTCCAAAGACTCTTCCTCGGTCGTCATTTTGGATCGAACTGCATCGTGTTCAACTGAACGTGGTTGAATTACGACCTCAAACCGACACAAACGGTCTCTGCAAACCACCGTACCAGGTTCACTGCTCCACCACCTTCAGGGTGGAACAGCCGATGAATTGTTCTCCGTGAATGGCAGATTTATTGAATGAACTGGAGGGAACGCTGCACTGACTCGGTGCTAAAAACTTCAAGGATGAACATCGTAACAATGTGTTTACTTGAACTTGCGTGTATCCTTTGTGTTGCCCATTTGTACCCACTTGTGCTGGGTATCAGGAGCAGCGAAGCCCCATTTGTAAGGGCAGTACGAATATTTTCCCATTAGCGAGAAAATAGTGCGACACGCGGTCACCTACCTTGACAATTGTGATTGGCAAGTAGCAGGCGAGGAATGAAAGGAAAATGACCAGCACCATGCGGGTGATCCGCCACTCGTCCCGACGACGCCTGGCGGCCTCACCATGTGCCTCAACCTGCAACCTGTGGAAAGAAGAATGTCATTCTTGTTTTCGAGGTCGAGGCACCATTTTCAAGATCAGTAGAGGCAAAGCAAAAAGGTATTTTAAATACGAAAATCTTCCTTGGGCTACTTAAACCCACAAATTTTGGTCTGTCTGTGTCTGTCTGTCTGTGACTCGATTCAGCCAGATGGCCAAAGTAAAACCAAGTCTGCGTAATACTCTTTTATACTCACAGCCAAATCTAAGCGTCCAAGTGCGGTTTATTTGTCCATACTTGTCAACATTGTTAAATAAGAACAAGACATCACGCAAATTTGAGGCAGAAAGTTATAAACACCAGAGATATTTACAGTGTTCCTTTATAATAAAATTCATACATGCTTGATTTTTGCGAAATGAAATACTACAGCTACTGCAGAAAAAATTTGCTACTGTCTCCTGCTGTCGCCCGGGCCACTATAGCTCCTTGCGCCATTATAAAAAAACTCAAGCGGCCACAGTTTTGAAAGGTTCCACTAGATAGGCTCCAGGTTGTGCTTCGAAGGAACATGGGCTAGGGCAACGCTGTTCTATAAAAGTTGAAGTAGGGCGCCTCTATTCAAGCGCGTCTCCGCCGCACGGCAGCGCTCGCCTAAAAGCACCTCGCCTGGAGCAGTGGAACGCGGTAAATTTTAATTGACTTAAGCAAACCTTTAGTGTGTTTACCTTGGGAGGAGCGCGATGGAAGAGGTGCAACATAAGAGGTGAGCGGGAAAGCGAAGGGAGGCATTTACTAGGGAAACGTCGACAAAGACTGTCGTCTTTTGTCGACATTTGCAACGAAAGGAGCAGATATGTGGCCAGTTTTTTTTTGTATGGATGTCTTTGTGAGGGACGACCACCGCCTATGCCTAAGAGAATTAAAATTTTCTTATAACTTTCACATAAATTTTGTGTCACACTTCTTCAGCTCCGGAATGGCGAGTTTATCTTTTTTTAACAAAGCGCAGCTTCAGTCTCCAACTGTTAGCGCTGTCAGGATGGGCATGTAGGTGCAGGAACGTTTAGCGATGAAACATTGCGCTACCATTTGTCTCAGCAGTTCCACACGGCGTTAAACAAGGTGACTCAACCTTTCGATTGTTCTTTTCGCAAATATTCCAGTGGGAGGAGTTTTTTTCGTTTTCTGTCTAGACGTAAAAAACAGGCTTATTAAAGGCCGATTTCATTGTATCAATATATTATACATCTTATTCGAAATGCTTTTCGAATTTTTCTGGCCTAATGCATCCAAACCGCATCGTGGCATTTCCTTGGAGAACTATTTTCTTCGGGGCAATATTTTTCCCGTGTGAGCGCAAACGCAAAAAGCTTTAAATAGACACATTATTCAATGATTTGTTTAATTGTGAGTTGATAATATTTTTGTCGTCATAACTAAGTTTATTTTATGTTAATAACCTTACTATTACATACATTCTCATAAAGGAAACCTCGAAATAATACAACGATAGCCATATTGCACAAAACGGATACACAGAATATCAAGGGCTACCAAGGGAGCACAAGAAGTCGACACTTAGCTTGAGGGCTAGATGCCTTCCGTAGATTCGCGCTATCTAAAAGTGGCTGTAAAAGGCTTGCAATAAAATATTCTGGTGCATAAACTACAGCAATACCACATATAAAAAATGAGGATGGTCGCACACTGAGCACGGGTTATCAGCGTTAGTATTTTGTACACTTCGTGTTCTTTTTTTATGAAAGTTTGGCCATATTTTTGTGACAGGTAACGTACGATAGCCGAAAATTTGCCGCTGAATGCAGCCCTGCGTGAAGTCTTCTTTAAATGCCCATGCTTATTATCCACAAAAAGCACAAGGACAGTCATGGTGGCCATTCTTCGCGAAAAATGCCAAAAATATCCTGAAAAATCTAAACAAGAGCTCGCACTGTAAAAAGATTTAAAGACAATCTGAACCTCAGCCGTGCTCCCTCGGTAGTACCACAAAATGCCACGTGCAAACCTTCCTTTGTGAAAATAATAATGTAAATATTGTCATCGTATTCCTTATGTAAAAAACACCACTTCCACTTATGAAACGGTATACCTGGCCTTTCGCGCGTGTATGAAGATGGCGGCGTAGCAGTAGACGATGGCCAGGCAGGGTACCAGGAAGGCGGCGACGAAGAGGAACGCCTTGGGCGACTTGCCGCCCGTGGCGACTATCGAGCAACCGGGACTCCTCGGGTCCGGCCCGAACTGTCCCCAGACGCCGGCCAGAGTGGGAGCCAGCATGAGGCACGGCGTCAGCCAGCTGGCCGCAACCATCCACCAGACGCCCGCTCCCCCGTACAGGCTAGCGTACCGCGAAGGCTTGACCACCAGGACGTACCTGCACGCCGCCATCCGAGCCTCGGTGAGCGACGTAGTCCCGTTGTACATGGTGTGAGTTTCGTGTGCGAATTCACAGCTGCGGTGCCGCTCGTTCGGCGAAACGATCTGTACTCGTTGCTCGGTCAATTTGCCAAATGCTTGAAACAGTTCAACTTCACCTGTGAACGTCACGTGGAATTTGGCAATTTGTCGCAGCACTGGAAATTGGAAAACAGTTCGTATTGCCGCCCTAGGGCATTTAAAAAGCACAACAAATTGAATAAACGGAAACCCTTGGATCAATAATAGACGCTCAACTATTCCAAGATAAGCGTTAGCAACAGTGAACAACAGACATTGATGACAGTGGGTGAGGATGCTCGACTACCTGTTTACGGCTATGGCGGTGATGGAGAGGAGCGATACGCCGACGTTCAGGTAACGGCCGGCTGCCACGAGCCTGCAGAGCAACGGCCCGTGGGTCCAGGCACCGCGCAGCAGGCTGGACGCGGTGAAGGGAAGGTTCAGCGTGCAGAAGCACAGGTCGGCCGCGGACAGGCTCACGATGAACACGGAAGACGCAGTGCTACCGCTCCGCTCACGGCGCATGCGCAGCACCAGGGCAGCTATGGTGAGCGCGTTGCCTGTCGCGCCAGCCAATGCGACTGCTATCACGAACGCACCTCCAGCGCAGGACGACTCCATCGTGGAGCACCCGACAACCGATCCAAGGTATCAGGTCGCTTTCAGCGGTGTCATCACCGCGTTTTGGTCCTGGAGACGGAGGAAAGAGTAATGACATTATGCCCAATAAATGCGTTATACGTTTATTAAAACACACCTCCCCAGTTGGAGTACGAGGTGTTTGAACCCCTGTTCCACCACGAGCAAGATATCCCGCTCCGAAAATCCCGCTACCAGCATCGCTTTTGTACAGGATTATTCATTCAAACCTCTAAGACGTTCCAAACTGCCCGCATACTTGTCACTTGAGATAAAGGACGGAATTTCGGTGTGTTGGGGAGGGTGGGTGAATCCTTCCGTGTTGCAAATGGTGCGTGTTGTGTATATTTGACACATGCGGCATTTGTTTGATTGCCATGATAGGCTGTCGATAGTCGGTTGCGACAGTCGGAACATGTTTTTCTTAAGATAGCGTTCAATACAACTTCACCCCAGAAAAACAATCGGAGCGACGAGCGGCACTGACTGCAGTCAAAAACTTCCTTTACGTACGTCATCTTTGCCAAACATATTGATGCCGCTAGGACGCAAGGCAGGCATAAAATTTTCGTAGGTAATTCAAGAACGAATTATCGAGGAGAAGTACCACGGAGAAATAAGCTGGAACAACGACAACAACTGGTTCTCTATGGAGGGCCGCGGAGCCACGCAAAAAAATGTAAATAAATGTTTTTCCAGCCCATTGAAGTCTACGCTGGCGACGTGCAAGAGCACCGGGCTGGTATCGTGCAGGCTTGTTATCAAATGCCTTCGGATCATATTTGTGTTTTTATTTACTCCCTGCCCCAGCTGCCATTTTCTTTAGCGGAAAACTACAACTACATACAACTTCAGTAGCAGCGACGCTTCTTCGCAGAATAGCGAACTTGTGGTTTCGGAAGTTAAAACCCATAGCAATTAAGCTATTGGCTCTGGAGTTTTGTTATGTTTTAGGTTTCACGAGTTGTGCTTTTCTGATCAGGGAGCCTTCTCTCAAACAAATTATTTCGCCATTCCCTAAGAATAAACTTCGGGCTCACAAATACAAGGAGTGTAATCAAAATCAATTATGTTGCTTTTTTTAACTTTTGCGCCACAACGAATTGTAAAAGAGCACAATTGTAAGGACTTTGTTGGGGTGAAATATGGTGACTAGTCTCTGGAGGGCTGTGTTTAGGCCCTTCCAGATGCCGATGCCAAAAGATAATTTTGCCAAAATTTTAATTCCGTACAAAATAATTCGGCAAGAAAACGTTATTTGGAATTATTTACTTTGAATAGGAGGTACAAGGTAAAAACAAATTCTTATCTGGAGGGGCCTTGGGGCGTAATGTTGGGGTAATAATAGAGCAATGATAAGAGAAGCAAATGGGACAATAACTTCTGATACGATAGTGTGGGCAAGACGTGCAACCTTTCGCTCGCACAGGTGCAGAAAAACGTTTTGCTTTGATCGTTTTGCATCTCAGCTGATATTTGAATGACGAAAGCTTTGAAAGCATACGTATAATAATCGTCCTTTCCCAAGCAGTTTTAAACGAAGGGAAAAATACAAACTGAGCGTTTGCCCAGGGACACTCCGCTACTATGCTTTCTACGTATGTTATGTAACGCATCGCCCCGACAATATTATTTAAGATCATAGGCTGCGGCATAAGTAACGCTGTTGCTAAAAATAAAAACGTTGCTGAGCTGTATTAGGTAGACTGAAGACCACGCAATTTGACGACTTTGCCAATTAAACTATCTCGTTGAATTGATTACTCCCTCTCGCACACCGACGTGTGTAAACAGCTTGTAGCTTCCATCTCGCTCATGCACTCATCAAAATATTTGTGTCAGCAAACTATCCGCTAAATTGGGTATTTTTTACTAACACTTGTAAATTCCGTCTGAACCTGTCTTGCCCGCTTAGCTTTGTTGTAGCTGCTGCATTGTTCTCTAGCGAACATGCATTTTACCCGAGAAGGGAACGCAAGCTCTATCTAAACCTAATTGTGTAATTGTCTAATTGTCTAAACCTAATCGTATTGTCTAAACCTACGACCCGACCTAGCAGTTTTTTACCTTCTAGAACGAGGATTTGTCGTATCGTGCCTTTCGCATAAAATAGGAGAGTTACCGAGACGTGATGGACGATTATTTCACTAATAAAATTTGCAAAGTCACTGCAGGTCTCAATGCTTATCAGAGTTCCTGCGCCCCCAGCCGCTCTCAGCCGAACTGGATAAGTGATTCACGACTCCCTTTTCTTTGTCAAACATAAGAATGCTCCTATAGGACAAAAGCGTATCATGTGGTAGAAGAAACAGCAGTGATTGAAGTGGCTTGAGACAACAATACAGGATGAGAACTGCAGGGATCAATACGGCCTGGGTTATAGAGACACAGAATATGAAGACACAGAAGCTGCCCAGGCCAAGACAGTTATTTCATGTCCCTAGGCCAAGCTTCTGCAGCACGAAAGAATCAAATATCTAGACGTGCAATTTCCAACAAAGAAAATAAAATGACTTACCACTTAGTGTGGAAACGTTGTGATGCTTTTCCTGACGGAATATTCTCCACTCACATGACCTTTCTCGGGCATGACTAGAATTTGTAGCCTAAACACTCACATCAACTTGGAGAAATGGAAAATATCCAGTCGTGCATCACCGAACAGCCCTTAATTCTTACATGTAAAGCTCAGCGGCATGTAGTGTCAAAAATGGGACTGCATGTGGTTACAGCGTCGTAGAAATGTTGAGCCAACCTCACTGCATTAACCTGTGCTCACCCTTCCGTCACAGCACCGTGGTACACGCTACCAAAAAGGTCAAACTAGCACTCCTGCAGACAGATGTGATGGAGAGTCCACAATTCTGCATCCACACCACGTGTCTTGGGAGCGCAGACAGGCGGAGGTAGCACCAAGATGCATCAACACTTCTTGCCTTGAAGGCGGCCTTCACTGCAGCAGAGAAACGGGCATCCGTCAGAACAAAACCATGTCATTTTGGCACTCCCCGGAAGGTGCCCTAAAAGCGCTTTTCAACTGTGTTTCATCCTCCTTCAATCTGCAGGTCCACACAATGCAGTGATGAGCTCCGGCCATCGCCGGCGACTGCTGCGTACGTGAACGAGATCCGCCGAACCCGCGAGCGGGGCCAGAGAGGAGGGCATCCCTGCCTCCCTGGGAACTGTCCGCGCAGGAAGTTCGCTGGGGAGGAAGCGAGCGCAAGTGGGAAGGGGGAAGGCGCCACGGACGCTACGCAAACTCCGGACGTCTAAATAGCCAAACACGCCGAGGCTGAGGGGGCCGCACTCTGGGTTCATTACACCCCGATGCGAGGATGACCCACGGCGCAGTTTGCGTCACACTGCAGCCATAAGTGTCGGCGTCAACGCACGGCGGGGAAATAACTACGCTCGGACAGGGGCACATTAAAAGAATGAACACTGTTTTTTTCAGAAATTCTTTTCGCGAAAACGGCGTCCATTAAAGTCCACCCGCCTGAGCATCAATCGACCAGCAATATAAAGAGAGATGACTCAAAAATCTGCAAAAATTCGGAGAATTGTCTATTTTTCGTTGCATTCTTGTTCCGCTTGTCTACAGTGTGAGTTCTTTAGAACCAAATAACGCTATGAGTAACAAAAGACGCTTGAATATTGTATACTTTTAGAATTTCATTTCTTGTATCATAAATGATATAAATAAATATGATTATTAAGTGGTGCCTTTACTTCGCTTATTATGTTTTTTTTCCAAGAAGCAAGGCGTACCCATAGTTGGTCCTTTCACGCTATTTTATGCGCATTTCCTAGGTTCTTTTGCGACATTTTTGTTTTTTTCTCAGGTTTTGGGGAGAGCTCTATAAGATGTATAGTTTTTTTTATTCCGAACTCCTACTTTTTTGGCCGACTTTTTTGTTTGTGCTTGGTTTTCGGCGGACGAAAATAACGAACTGTACAAAGCTCTGCATTTACACAAAAATGAACATTCGGTGAAGTAACGCCTTTAATCATTAGATTAGCGTACATGAAGATAACTGTTTCGACAAAATGTTTAAAAATGAAAACATAAGGCAGCTAAAAAATAAAATTGTCACAAAAATTATCTGACACAACAAAAATATGAACTTTTTCAGTTCCCCCCAAACCGAAGAATAACCGAAAAAAGACCACAAAAAGCGTTCAAAATACAAATAAAAATAGCGAAAATGGTGAACCGTGTAGAGCCCCGCATTTCCCCAAAAATGCAGGCCTACCGGTAGTAACAACTTTAACCGTTATATTACTGTAAATGGAGATAATTCGTCGAAAAGAATTTTGAAGAAAATTTTAAGAAAATTGGAAGTATAACATTCACAAACATGACCTGACAATGTAAAAAAAGCGCCTTGCACATCTCCCCAAACCGAAGAATAAACAAAAGAAGTTCGCCAATTAATGTTCAACATGCAATAAAACAATCGCGAAAACGGGGAACAGTGTAGCGCCCTTCATTACTACAAAAATGCTGATTTAGTGAAAGTAACCCCGGTAATCGTTGCACTAGCGTAAATGGAGATGATTGGTCGAACACAATTTTGAGAAACCAAAAAATAAAATGAAAAATAAATAAAACCGGCACAACAACGTTCTGACAAGCTCAAAAATATGGATCATACCCTCCCTATAAATCGAAATGTAAACAAAAAGAGTTCGCAACAGAATTATCGTGGGAAAACTGAACAAAAATGTGTAAACGGACCAACTCTGCAGTACGTCTTGCACCAATACCAGCGTTACCGAGTAGCAGCGGTTGCAGTGGCCACCTCAAGGGATCCACCACTCACCGCGTCTCACTATCGAGGTCGGTTCCATTCAGGAAGCGGAAGAAGTGGCGATCGCCATGGCTATAACCCCAAACCACCAAGATTACCGTAACTCCATATTGTCAAGCGGCATGAAGAAGCTACGCGGAAGGCGCAGTTTCTCCAACAGCACTGCGCCTCCTGAGCAAAACCCCTCCCCCTCGTACGGCCAGAATCCTGTGGACCAATGCCCACTCCAATCTCCCGGGCAGCGACAGAGCCCATGCATTGGCCCGCGCTCCGGCTAAGCAGGCTCAAGGGAGCAGCGCCGTCCAACGCCGGTTCCAGAAAATAACCCAATATTATAAAATAGGTAGGAGGACCTTTCCCCCCGCCCAGCCCAGTTTGTCTAAAACGCAGAAAAACACATTAAGATGAATTCAAAGCAACGCGTTCCCAAACCCAGAAACAATAAATCATGTATTCCCTACACAATACTCCAGGGAGTGTACGTTTTGCGGAAATTTAGGCCCACATTGTCACATCGTCTAAGAGTGCGACCCAAACCCCAAACTCCCCCGCCCCCTTTCTAAACCTTCCCGTGAGCAGTGGGAGAGCATGTTATCCAGCTCGAGCCTCGACGGCCACATTATCTTGGTTGACAGAGGGGCTAGCGCCGGGATTGCCTATTGACTTTGGGAAATTGGGACCAGAAAACCACCCCACAATTTATTTTTGCTCAGGTAATTTTCTTCCTCCTTCCTCATTTTCGTAAAAAATAGCGAAGTAGAGAGACTTCATTGCTTTAGGGGTATATATTTAAATAATTTAAACGTGTTTTGGTACCGATAGGCATACTTGGCTGTAAAGAACTCACACTATAGACATGCGACGTATGAATGCTCCGCGTTAGTTGACAATCTCTTAAATCTGCAGTTTTTTTTCCTATAATGGCTGGAAAAAGTATGCCGCTGTAATTTAAACATTACCAACGAAAACGTATGCAGATAACGCAGCGGTACGTAGGACGAGCTAGAACGCTTTAACGTCCAACATGACGGGCGTTTCTGTAGAGGGCATGGCCGCTTACAAAAAAAAAAAAAAAAAAAAACGCCAGTTCTACGGCTGTGAACTTTGCTGAAAGAGAAGAGCTGACGTTGGCGCGCTGGCAGCGACCCCCCCCCGCAGGGGCAATGCACACTCACAACGCCACTCGTCGCGGTATGTACGCACTCGAAGCTGACCCACGGAGGCCTGGTAGTTTATCGGTTCATATATATGGGGCAAATTGCGCACTCAACGGAATGAATGGGTGATACTTTAACCCGAGAAAATGGCTAAGGCAGGTGCCATCGCAGTGGACGGCTGTCGATGTGGTGGCGCCAACTGTCGGCCCGGTCAGGTACCTTCCCCTGGACTGACGGGCGTCATCAGCGTACACCGCGAGCCTCTAAACAACTCTACTGTTAAAAAAAGGAAGCGAAAGAAAGGATATAGCCCGGCAGATGAACTGAGTGTACATCAAAAGTAGCGTGTGCGAATTGTGACTCATTGGTTCTAACTGCATGCGAAGCGAAGAGTGAATTGCTTGTAAAAATTGATTCAAGAAAAATTCAGTGACCCAAGGCTTGAAACCCCAAACTAACTCACTCAGCTGGTTACAGACTTTGACGCAGCCTGAACGACACCAAAGCGATGAAGTTAAGGCCATCCTGGTGTGGTCGAAACCTTATGAGGTTTTCCCCGCCTGCTTCTGGGACTTGGGGCAGCTGATGCCTCGGCCCGTTTGCGCATACTATAAGCACCCTTGAAAGCTTCTAAAACGGATGTCCACACACAGCGCAATTTCGCAATGTCATCTTGATGCAGCGACATCCTCTCTCATCATCGGCTTCCCCGGACGAATTTTCTCCCTCACTTTTTTCAAGGTACACAAGAATCAAGGCACAATGCTCAGACAAATCCCCTATCTATTTCAAAAACGTTTAAGCTCGCAATATGGGCAGTCACTTTAATCGGTATACGGCCGTTTTATTTATTTATTTTATTTATTTATTTATTTATTTATTTATTTATTTATTTATTTATTTATTTATTTATTTATTTATTTATTTATTTATGGTTTATTTATTTATTCATTCATTTATTTATTATTTATTTATTCATTTATTTATTTATTCGTGTATACATTTATTTATTTATTTATTTGCTTAAGATCGACAACGCCATGAAGGCAATACAGCAGGGAGGTGGAAACCAAGGTACAAATAAATAAAAAACGCTGAACTTGCAACAAAAGACAGCGGTCGCTAAACTAGACGCGAGAAAAATGCAGCACTGTAAAAATTGAGAAGAACCCGCCGCGGTGGCTCAGTGGCTAAGGCGTTGCGCTGCTGAGCACGAGGTCGCGGGTTCGATTTCCGGCCGCGGCGGTCACTTTTCTGATGGAGGCGAAAAGCAAAAATGCCCGTGTGTACGAGATTTCTGCGCACGTTAAAGATCCCCAGGTGGTCAAAATTAATCCGGAGCCCTCCACTACGGCGCGCCTCATCGCTTGCGTTGCGTCGGCACGTTAAACCCTACAATCAATCAAAAATTGAGAAGACTATATAGTACGCAACATTCGATGCTACAGCAGCTTAAATTGAACCAACAGCACATTCCCACGAGCACTTTTCCAGCGCAACGCAGCATGAAAACCGATTCGCGCACACAAAGGCCTTCAGTCAACAAAACTCTATGACACAGAAAATAGATACTAGTTCCACTTCCACATATAATAAGCCTGTTAAACTCAACATTTCATTTACGTTGATAGCACATATTTGAACAAAGCGCAGTAAAAAGAATTGCTTTTAATACGAGACACTGCTACTGACAACAACGTTCTGATAAAAAAATTACCATGCTTTCCTAAAGAAAGTGTAGAGAAGCGTTAACGCTGTTTAACATCAAAACAGCATCAAAATTGCGCCGAAGCCGTCGCTAAAAGTGCATTTCTACTATCGCCTAAAGTGCGTAAAACCGATCGTCAAACCTACAAATACCGAAATTGCAAACGGAGAACGAACCCATGAGACTATTTTTCGCGTACAGAGTAACCGTATCTAGGACCGATCTGAATGTACACCGATATGTGGTTTGAGATAAACGTCTACTGTTGTACTCCTTCTTCGTGGTCGATGCGTGTAATGTCTTCCGTAGAACCGTTACGTTTTGGCGGTTTTCAAGCAGCCATTTTGACACATTGGAAGTTTGGATTCACGCACGGGCCTTGTGTCCAGAGATATTATCAAAGCTTTTCGATGGATAAACGAGTCTACAATGGAAATACATTCTTTTTTAACTGTACGCCATCGGTCACAGTAAGAAAGCTTTCGTTGTAAAAAAAGAGAAAGGGCCCATCTCCCCGCGAGGGGGACTGGAGTAAATGCGTCGCATAGGGGGTGGGTGTATTGCGTTAACGTTTAGTGTTTGTGGAGATGGTGGTAGTGAATGCGTTGTATCAGCAGCTTCTTGAAGTAGTTTGAATGAGTCAAGGATATAAGGCGTGTTCGTAGCCTCCCATTCTGTGTCGGCTTTTTGGCGCAGTGGGTAGAGCACCATGTACCTTGCGTTCCGCCCGCAGGGTCGAGGGATCGAAACCAGGCGCCGGTAAGTATTATTTTCTTTATATAGTGTAGGGGGAGGGGTGCGGACCTGTTGTTGAGAGCGAGGAGGGTAGCTTGGTGCGGGAGAGGAGGAGTGGGGGAGAGGGCGCACCTGGAACGGCTGTTGCGGACGCCGAGGCACGCCAACGCCGACAACGCCGGGTGACATCGTGAGTTAAAGAAATGCTCTGCATTTAAAAAACATCTTGCCAAGGCTGCAGTGTTGCATGTACGATTGTTTTAACTGCGAATGCACTTCTTAAGCGAGCCTGAAGCGTCCGCCGCCGTCCGCATTCCGCCGCCGTCCGCATAGCAACAGCTGCTGATGCGCGCGCTCCTCGTCTTCCTTGGCAACGGGGGGAGATGGGCGTGCGCTGCCCGGCCGCTGACATGGCACATACCAACGTGGGGGATTGGCCAGGAATCTCCTCGTCTTCCTTGGCAACGGGGGGAGATGGGCGCGCGCTGCCTGGCCGCTGACATGGCACATACCCACGTGGGGGATTGGCCAGGAATCGGGCGTGAGGAGGGCTAATGCACCCGCTTAAAGGAGTACTGACACGAAATTTCAAAGCTGAGATCCGCTCTAGCAATCAAGTACAACGACAACACAAATAGGTGTCTGTGCATGGCACATACCCACGTGGGGGATTGGCCAGGAATCGGGCGTGAGAAGGGCTAATGCACCCGCTTAAAGGAGTACTGACACGAAATTTCAAAGCTGAGATCCGCTCTAGCAATCAAGTACAACGACAACACAAATAGGTGTCTGTGAATAAATGCATCTTTCTTTCTTTGTAGTTGTGTGTGTGTGTGATCTCTCTTTCGCGAACATTACAGTTGTGTGCGTGTGTGTAATCTCTCGACTACTCATTAAGATCACGATATTCACCGTAATCGCGCAATCAACAACCGTGCATTCGCACTTACACACTCTCCCCCCGGGGAAGTGCGAGGGAATTTTTTTAAAATGCTCCGTTCATCTGCGGCCACCTTCAGAAGACGAGTGCACGATGTCGCTTCACGAACCAAGTCGTCCGCAGCCTTGTTTCCAAGCAATCCTACGTGGGAAGGGACCCACTGGAAGCGAACGCTAAATCCGTTTTCCTTTATCTGCTGAAGCAGACGCAGGGAGCGTTGGCAAATTTTATCTGATCATTTCCGCTCTCTTTGGCGACTACGACATCGACCTTGTTTCACCAAAGGAATGAAGAGGACAGAGGCAACCTTACCGTTCCGCATCCGGACCAACTCAGCGCGGACACCGGCGTGGCTCCATAAGCTGAACATTATCTCTTCACCTCTGTGTGGAACGTGTGGTGCTACAGGCGACATCGGTCATTTTATTATGGACTGCCGAGAGCATGCGGAGGAGCGGTTAGCTTTGTTTAAAACTGCGAAGGATAGCCGCTCCGCATGCCTCTTTGTACGATTTAATTTTCCCGGAAGGCCATCTTTCGTTTGATCCTGCAATTTTTACGTGTCACAAGCCTCAGCGAGTCATGGTGAATTCCCGCGCATAGCGGTAAAAAGGTGCTGATTGGGTGAGCAATTGCCGGCATACCACGCAAGGCTAGGTGCACCCGTCAATAAACATAACCACCACCACCACCACCAGTGTTGCATGTGTACTTTCGTACTTTGTAAGCATTGTCTATCCGGGGTGGTGTCTAATGTGGGGCTGTATGTACTGTTCACATGGAACACCTGCTTAGGATAAGTGCATTTAACGGTATAATGTCAAGCGGAGCTTGCCTCGGCGGTGTTATATCATATCCGATAATAAAGTTCTTTTTAAAAGTATTCAAGGGAATTTTCAATATTCAAGTATTTTCTTAATACATATCGGGCTGCCAGGTTGTGGACCTTCTGTACTTTTTTTTCAATCAAAGTCGAAGGGTCCCGCACTGTGCATGCATATTAAAACTACCGTTTTCCCAAGTCATTTCTCTATATAATATACAGTCATATGCAAACATTCTCAGACACCACTTAGCATCTTCACTGATACGGCATATATAGGGGAAAAGTAAAGGAGGTTACAAAACTTACCCCTTAAGAAACTCCCTCCCTCCCATCACCTCAACAAAAACACTGTTTACGCTCATTACAACATACTGGCTCCTTCACCGGCATAATAGAACTGGGAAACCCCGTTGATATTGAAACGTGGCAGTAATTGTACCAAGAAACCATGACGAAGCAAATTCCAAAATCAATGTGATTACCTATGCTTTTGCAACATCATGAGCAACGTCTCTTAACGCGTAACCGCGGAGCAGCCCCTGCGGAAACCTTGTTTGTGCGGGTTTAACTCGGAATTGTCATTCATTTGTTGTTAAGGGTGTATATAAATCATTCTAAAGGATTTTACGGTAGGCACTGATGAAACAAGCTGGCCGATATTTAAAAGCGACGCTTCGCGGCCCTGATTTGGGAACTGGCAATAAAGATGCGGATTTCCAGTCGTTGGGTAGTAAGCATGCATTGTTCGAGTGATTTTTCAGAAATTAGTTTTAATATCTCGATAATGTATGCCACCCAGTTTGAAACAAAGCATTTGGCAAACCATCCGGCAAAGCCGCTTTCAAGTGTTGAGACTCTGATGTAATGCTTCTATGCCATTTGCATTGAAGACAATTTCGTTCATGTCACGCACGTAGCCTACTCTTTCTGTAACGCCACTCCTCTGCAGCTAGTCCTGTTTGTACAGTTGAAAAAAAAAAACAGAATTAAAAGAAGAAATAAATCATTCGGACTGTTGTGATCTTCATTAATGGTATAATGTCCTACAACAAGTCCAGGAATTAACACGTGTCTTTAGGTTCA
Source organism: Haemaphysalis longicornis (assembly GCF_048455015.1). Lineage (NCBI taxonomy): Eukaryota > Metazoa > Arthropoda > Arachnida > Ixodida > Ixodidae > Haemaphysalis > Haemaphysalis longicornis. The sequence goes on from NW_027526361.1 coordinate 132,108,175, forward strand.
TGGTGGTTCTTTTTCATATCTATTTAGGATTTTGGTTAATTGAGCTTTTAAAATGATTGGAGTATCCCGATGTAAAAGAGGTATTGAAATTTCACATAATTTCTCATTTGCTTCAGTTTATCAAGATTTGCTGCTGTAGGATAGTGCGTTAATTTGCCGCAAACCTTATTTTTCTTCCGGGTCAGTACGCGCAATTTACTAGTTAGCCACAGTCTGCTCATACTTTTCATTTTGATTAGTCATAAGATGGAACTTAACGGCTGCAAATTTCCAGAATTTTTTTCTAAAAGTCGACCAGAGACCCTCTGCAGAACAGTATTCAGCAAGAGTTTCAAAAGCAGCAGTTTTCGCCTGAAGTGCACTGTTAATTTCCGAAATATTCGCCTTTTCATAGCTGTAGCACGTTAAAAAAGTAAAAGCAGCAAGAATTGAAGACGACGAACCACGACACCATCTCGTGACCACATTCCTCACGTGCGTGCAGGTGCATTTCGCTGTGGACGAACACGTCAGCGCTGCGATCGAAGCCATCGAACGCTGCTCTTTGCTCAGTGGTGATTTTGGTTGGGGTTTGCCGATTTACGGGGTGGCGGCTTGTTTAGTTTTATCTCTGTTCCCTTACCGTGGCAGCGGCTAGGAGTTTACCATGTCATTTTCGTCTCCCGGCCAGGGAACCACTCCCTGGTCGGCTAGTCTCTCAGCGCAGGACGTGCCTCTGGACTCCTTCCTGCGGAATGGCGTCATGGCTGTTCCGGTGGCTTTGGTCCCTACGAATGGTGGGGCGATCCGGCTCAAAAACTTCAAAACAATTCAAAAAGACCTTCAAGCGGTAAGCGAGCACTACAAGAACGTGAAGGAGGTGAGACCGTATGGAAAGGGTGGAATCATCTGCAAATCCTCAGACAAGGCCTGCTTGGCCGACCTTCTGAAGTGCAAGAATTTTGGGTCTTTCCCGGTGAGCCCTTTTGTGCCATCTCACCTTGCATGCTCCAAAGGAATTGTCCGCGGTGTTGATGTGGACATCTCTCCCAGTGAACTGCTAGACCAATTCCTGGATGCTGGCGTAGTCGCAGTTTACCGATGCTCCCGCGTAGTTGACAGCACTCGCATTCCAACTGAGTCTGTGATAGCTACTTTTGCTGGCACTGCATGCCCATCAGGAATCAAGGTGTGGCCTTTGGTGTACAGGGTTGATCCTTTATCTCCCCGTCCTCGCCAATGCCGCAACTGCTGGCGTTTCGGTCACAATACAGGGTCATGCAAATCCTCTACCCGCTGTGGCAATTGTGGGGGCGAGCACTTGGCTAACCAGTGTACTGCTGTTGAATCCTCGTGCTGCCTTTGCGGATCTGCGCATCCAGCCGACTACTCAAACTGTCCGGCTCGTGCAACAGAAATTAATGTTCTCGAAGTACTAGAAAAACGTCGATGCTCTCGTAAGGAAGCAACGGCAATAGTGAAAGAGAGGACCTATGGGTACGCTGGGGCAGTGGCCCGTCAAACCCCATCGAATGAACCATCTCTAGCAAAAGCCATATGTATTGCTTTGAAAGAAGTCTTGCCAGAAATTTCCGGCCAACTAGTGTTGTCTGTGACTGAACAGGTTTCAAATCTGCTGTCGGCACATACACAGCAAATGGCGCAGGTTCTGTCGTTGCCCTTGCCTGCCTTCCAGCAGCCGGAGTGTTGGCAGTCGGCATCCAAAACTCCCACAGAGCATGTACCCCAGATTTCAAGAGCTCAGGCAGTCATGTCCGAGCCGAGTAATCCATCATCCACCACACTCCAGCACTCTGCTCCCAACGAGGATGGCAGGCAGATTTCAGCTACAAAATCAACTGTTCAGGCTTCGACGCCTGTCTCTGCGGCCCCTCAAGGTCAGCCATCCTACTCCAATCTTGATCTAGATGATGAATTTGATATGGAAGTTGAAAACTCCGCAATGTCGGCAAGATGCCCTGAAAGTAAGAGATCACCTTCCAGTTCACAACCGTCCACGTCCCCTTCAGAAGTGTGTTCGAAAAAAGCAAAAAAGGGCCAATCCGAGGTTAAACTCAAAGAAAGCATTTTGGAGGCAGCTGTGGCTGCGATCAACTCCCCTTAATGTCCCTACGCATTCTTCAGTGGAATTGTCGATCAGTAATAGCAGCCCACGCGGATCTAAAATATCTTATCCACAATCATTCCCCAGATGTTATTATTCTACAAGAATCCTGGCTATCTCACGGCAAGCCCTTCCTGCTTCCAAATTTTAGTGTGTTTCGTCTAGACAGGACAACAAGAGGTGGTGGATTATTAATTCTCATATCGTTAAACTTTTGCCGCAAAGCCAGGTTGTCCTTCGAGTACCTCTTGTCAGAGTGTGAACTCATGGCCATTGATATCATCCTCCCTGGGTGTGTGCCCTTCTCGTTACTTAATGCTTATTTCCCTACCGGTGTGCTTACCACCAATCCTCTTGATTTGGCCATGTCGGCCTGTCAGCAAAACGTCATAGTCGCAGGAGACTTTAATTCCCATCATGTTAGTTGGGGTTTCAAAACAGACATAAGCGGCTGCCGTTTATTGGATTGGACCGCAGAAAATAACTTGGTCTGCTTTAACTCGGGCAATGCGACATTCTTTAGGGGTCAAACGCATTCAGTTTTGGATTTAACGTTTGCAAAGGGCGGATTAATTTCTTCGTGGAGTACCATTGACTGCCCCTTGAGTAGCGACCATGTACCTATTGTTTTTAATGTAGCAGTCTCCCCAAGCGCACCAAATCGTGTAGTGCGCACTTTAATAAACTATCAGGTAATGCAACAAAAACTACGCTCATCCCTCTCCTCTCTACCTAAAGACCCTGCGGAAACGAGGGCTCTGGAGGTAACAGCAGCACTAAAAAGCTCACTAAAAAACTCACAATTTATTGTTTCTTCAACCAAAAAAGACGGAGTCAGTCCTTGGTGGAATCAGGACTGCGCCAGGGATTATCGTCGTAGAAAGGCGGCATGGAAGAAATTTATTCACAATCAAAGCCCTGATAACTGGGTGAATTTGAAATATTACTCCGCCATTTTCCGCCGAACTATATCTGTGGCGAAGGAGGAGTTCCATAAAAGTCGCTTTTCCGCGCTTTCAGAAAATAAAAACCGGCGTGCGTTGTTTGCATTCCTGCGCAACCGTAAAAGTACTGGTAATCCAAGTACAGTTGTTTCAGTTGTAGAGAAGCCGGAGGAAATTTTAGATTACCTCGAACAGATCTCTAAGGAATTACAAAAAAAGTTTACTGCAACCCTTCCTTCTATTATACTTGAAATAGACCCAGGTTCGAACTTTTCCACGGTAACGATGGAAGAGATGGCTGATGTCATCATGCGTCTCCCGGACTCCTCTCCAGGGCCTGATGGTATCTCTACCGCCTCTATAAAGCTGCTCTTTCAGGAGTCACCTGAGGATCTGTTAAATATCGTCAATACTTCCTTAGAAAAACCATGGATCCCCGCAGATTGGAAAATTGCGAAAATTGTTACACTGCTAAAAAACCCTAGTCTAGGAACTATCCCGGACAACATTCGTCCAATCGCTCTGACTAGCAACGTGGTCAAGTTGGTGGAGAGAATTTTACATGGCCGTTTACTCCGCTTCCTCTCTAAAGAAAATATCCTTAGTCCCCATCAAATCGGCTTCCGTCCAGGCTGCTCTATTTGGTCAGCTCACGTTGACTTGGAGAGCAGAATACAATTTTCCCGCAGATGTAAGCAGGTTTGCGCGCTAGTCACACTGGACGTGGCCAAGGCATATGACAGCGTGGAGTATAGCATCCTGATTTCCAAACTCAAGGATTGTGGTCTTCCCAAATACATAATTTCCTGGATACAACAATTTTTAATTGGTCGTCAATATTTTTGTTCCAAAAATGGTTTTAATTCATCGACTCGACAGCAAACAAGAGGTGTTCCGCAAGGATCGGTTCTTTCTCCTATCCTTTTTAATATATTGCTGAGTTCTATCCCAATCAATCAGGCAGTTTGCTCTTATGTATATGCTGATGACATAGCCTTCTTTTCTGCTGCGCGGAATATTCACGATCTGTATGAACAATTACAGGCATATCTGGGTTCTATCGAGAGGTGGATTACAGGTTTGAATTTTTCCATTAACGTCGCTAAATGCGCGGTCCTGGTGTTTCCATTATCCACTCCTGTTAACCTTTGTTTGAGTTATCGCGAGAAGAACATTCCTCAGGTGACTGCTCTGAAGTACTTGGGTATTATCCATGACAGTACGCTTGATTGGCGCCCGCACATAAACCACATTTCGACAAAAGGGGAAAGAGCTTTAGCATTGTTGCGTAGATTTAGCAACAGAAAAATTGGCATGCGGAGGGACACCCTACTCTTTATATATGGTGGTTATGTAAGACCCATTTTAGAATTTGGGTGTGTCCTCTTTTTGGGTGCAGCAACGTACATACTCCGTCCTCTTATTCTTTTGGAGCGACGAGCACTGAGATTATGTCTCGGCCTACCGCGATATGTCGCAAACAACATTCTGTATTTAGAAGCCCGCTCGCCGTGTCTAGAGTCTCGCTTTAAACTTTTAACAGTGCAGACTATGATGGGAATCTTCGAGTCTCCTTTGAGCAAACCTTTGTCATTGATGGTGGCTCAGCCAGCATTGTTTTTTAATTATCCATGGCCTCGATACAATCGTCCTCAATGTGTGTATGCCCAAAGCTTGCTTTCACCACTCAACATCAGTCTTCCGGAAATTCTTCCGATGTTACCTGAAGTCGTACCTGCTCCTCTGTCCCTCGATAACGTATTCCCCCATAACGCCAAACTGCTATCCACACGGATACTAATCCGTTTGCTGGATGAGCATCTGGGGAACTTGCGCTCACATGTGGTAGTGGCAACGGATGCATCGCAACGTGCGGAGAGGGCGGGCGTGGGAATTTTCAGCCCACAACTTAATTGGTCACTTTCTTATCGTTTACATGATTTTACTCTTATATTCGAAGCTGAGTTTTTTGCGATAGTTATGGCCTTAAAAGAATTACCTCCACAATATTTAAATGTTGCTATTATTTCTGATTCCCTGTCGGTTTGTACCGCGCTAACATCTCCAAAAAATTCATTCTTTATCCGTACCTTCAGCCGCCTTGTGCCTCCCCATTTACGCGACATCCGGCTCATCTGGGTCCCAGGGCACAGGGGCCTATGGCTCAATGAAACGGCTGACTCTTTGGCCGGTTCAGCTTTAGATGGCCCTACGGTGGACCTCAGCCCTACCCCATTCCTCCTGGCGCGCGCAAGGTTCCGGAGATTTCTACGACTAGGGATGACACAGGAAGGTACTATCACAGGCTTGGATGATTATGCCCATCTTGCTCACACTTGGAATGCGAGATTTTGCGAGTCCCGCCAGTGTGAGGTCACTTTAACAAGTATCAGATGCAGAATACCGCAGCTTAACTTTTATTTGCATCGCGCTGGTCTCACCTCCTCCGGTCTTTGTGCTGCTTGCGGTGAAGTTGAAACAATCGAACACTTTTTCCTGTACTGCCGCGGTTTTTCTTTCATTCGGAAACGGTATCTAGCCGCACCAATTCAACGTATTGGCCTTCCTCTGTCAATGCCGGTGCTTCTTTCGTTCGGGGCCACATCCCTGGGGTTTTGTCATAGAGGCATTATTGCGGCCATTCACGCGTACATATCTGAGACCAGACGCATGTCCTGCTAACTCGGTCAAAATTTTTTAGCCTTTTCTCCCAAAAATGACATCATTCACTGATTCATTCTTTAGACTTATTATATAATGAGGTGGGCGATTTTATATAATGAGGTTCATATATAATGAGGTGGGCCATGGGGTGGGCGATTTAGCCCGAAAAGCCACCCCGTTTCTTGGCCAATCCCCCACGTGGGTATGTGCCAATCGAAAAGGAACAACAACAACAACAACAACAATAGAGAAGAAGAAGAAAGAAGCACGGTTCGTGTGTGTGGCATGGAGCTTCTTCTTGCACAGTTACGGCGGACAAAGGGACTCATCGCGAGTGAGTCATTTCACAGCCATGTCGCTTTTGGCCACGGCATGTTCCAGAAGAAAGCACTGCTGCTTCTAATTATCGCCGTGTTCGTGTTGAACAGTCAGGCCAGTGTCATAGACCTCGTTGCGGGCGACGTGGATCACTGGTGATGGGCGCCCCCAGACTACAACCTGTCTGCGATAACCTGGAGCCTGGAGGAAAGAGTTCATCCCCGTAGAAGCCGACCGACGACCCAGCCCAGTGTTGTCTTATCGGCCTACGCTGTAATGCATTCCTTGATTGTCAGGGTGATGCTTGGGAAAGTTCTATAACTTCGTTATTCCATTATTTTTGTAATCCAGCCACTACTAGTCACTGCAGTGTACATTCAGCGGACCATGACCACTGGACTCGCACTTATCTTGTCCAAGTCTTGCGTGCAAATCGCATTTGTGATGAGCATCCCCTGAATAAAAGAGCTTTTGCCTACGGCAATAAGCGCCAGCGCCTTGTTGGTGATTTTCGGTTGTGGTCGTCTTTGGGTCGGTATGCACCTCTGTCTTTTTTGTGCTCCAGAAGGGCAGCCGGGAAAACGCACCGTTTTTAAATGCGGAGCATTTCTTAGGCTCGCGATGTCACTCGCCGATGTTGTCGGCGCCGTCCACACGCTCACTGCGCATGCGCGTCGTGCCGAGGCGCAGGTGCGCGTCTCTCCCCCGTACCCTCCTTGCTCTCAACAACAGGTGCGGCGGTGCGGGAGGAGCGCGTGTACCCCGTGCGCTCCGTCGCTCTCAACAACAGCTGCGGCGGTGCGGGGGGAGCGCGTCTGTGCGCGCATGCGTCGTAGCTACCCGTGCGCTGCGTCGCGCTCAACAGTAACGGCGGCAGGGCGTGTACACGTGATAACGGCGTAGTGGGTGCGTGGAAAGTTCGCGCGCTTGTGTACGGAAGTGTGCGCATGCGCGGCTCTCCCCCGTACTCCTCTCCCTGGAACGCGGGCGGTGTGTATATAAGCGGCGGAGCGCGCGTTCGGAATTCAGTCAAGGGCGTCTTTTCTTGGCTTTCGCTTGACTTGACGCTTTGCTTGACGGCACCGAGCAATAAACACAGACTTTAACTTTACACTCCTTGCCTTCGCTTCTCCTTCATTCAATAAATAAGAATAATACAGACGAAATAACAATTAGGCATTCCCAAACCATACCCAATTACGCAACATTCACGCGATACCCCCACCACTCTGCGACGCATTTACTCGAGTTCCCCCCGTGAAGAGATGCGGACGGGTTTTTTCCTCGTAGCACAGCTTCTGTTTGTTTCGCTTGGGGTTCATTTTCTTCCACATGCAACTGAAGCGGACTGCGCGAAAATCTGCCCCAGAAGGGAACCCGCCCTTCGCAGGCAAGCCACTGACCACATAAAGAGGACAGTGCAGCGATCCTACGTAGCAAGTCAAGCCGGGACAGTGGGAAATATTCATCCCGCTCAAGACACGCTCAGCGCTTTCTTCCCGAGTGACTTAAGCCGATACGTTTTGGACCGATACCAAGTTTGACTGGCTTCTTGTAGTAATTTCCTCGGTTCGGTTTCGAAAACTGAGCCGCTTGGGGAGAACTTATCAGGTTTAATTTACTTCCCATAATTAGCGTACAAACATTTTCGCAATTCAGCCCCCCCATTTCTTTATATAAATGGGGCGCTGTGTACACTCTAGTTTCGATATGAAGCAAGATGTTTCCTCTTCTGACCAAAGTAAATTATGAGTTAACATGTTTGGAAAGTTTCAGAAAAAGTGAATGCTCTCTGTATTTAAAATATTATGTTTAACCTAAGCCTTTTGTCATTTGTCGCCCCGATCGATACAGCCTAAATAGGACACAGATCAGGTGTTATGGTGCCAATATGGACATTGAAATGCCATTTCTTCTATTATAGCCGAACGTATTGTATCCGCAAAGGGATCATTTGCCTTTCAGACAAATCGTACGTAATTTATGGAAATTTGAGGGACGTCGCCATCTGTACAGCATGTTGTGGAGAGCCGGGCGGATCAGGCTTCTCTCCCGCGCTGTACACGCCCCAGCTACAAATGAAGCAACATGCATTTCACGATAATACAAGGACATGTAAAGGCTAGCATGTAGGAAGAATTTGCGAAAAATCGAACATGTGTTTTCCTTTATATTATAGTCTGAAATTTGTACTTCTTAGTTTTTTTTATCCAACGTTCGCGCTCGCTGCATTGTAACTGTATATTATGCAATACCAATGTTCGCTGTGTTTTTTCATAACTGTAAGAAAAATAAGGGAGTAAAATGCGAGGGTTGTAACGTAGGTACATTGTGTAATATTTAGGCTCAAAGTTCGAACGAAATTGCGCTGTGAGCGAATTTTACCTATTTATGGCAAGAAAGTTTTTTTGACAGCGTCAACACTCTGTCAGAAATATGCACAGTGGGCGTGAATTCAGCATAAAATTTAGGAATTGTCCATAATATTTTCATAGATAGGCGTCACTACAATTGGCCGAGGCACAAGGTCATGTAGCGGCGGGGGTCACCATTGTTGATTTCCAAAAAGTTTTACAGTTATAAATTTTTTCCAGGGAAAATATTGCCGGGTGTCGACATTGGAACAATAAAAGCATGGGAAAAAATTTTTAAGCAAATGATTATTGAGTATATGAGCTCAACATGCTGAAGTAACGTTGCAAGCCGTGTTGGCTTCGCATGGAGAGATGAGGTACGTATGGCTATGTAGGAACAAACCATGGGCTCGGTGTGCTATGGCCTCCTACATTTATTGACGGTCAGTAAGCCCGGCATCAAGTAGAAACGGTGACGACAAGCGACCCAACACGGGCACAGTTGCACTCTCGACGCAATAAGCCACGCGCCACTGATGATGATGATCGCAGTATGTGAATTATGATGACAGTGGCGATAAAGGCGGATGATGTTGATCCCACTGCAGCTTAATACGAAAGAAGTTTTCCGGTGTGTTTTCAAGGGCAATTCTTAGTCTCTTCTGCTTCTCTTGAAAACTTTCATCACACGCCAGTAATTTTAGCATTTCTGTATTTCTTTTCTTCGACAAATGGCCCTGTTTATATATGTTCTTAGAAGACGACAGCTGTTGTGACGGGTTGCCATAATAAAGTTTTAGTGTGTTTGCAACGCAGAAGGGAGATTTCAATTCAAATAAAGGAATCGTAGACTAGGGATACCTTCAAGGGGGCGAGGCCCATAACACCAGCCTCCGCTAATAAATGGAGGTTTATTTTCTTTCTCTGTGTGAAAATACAACCAACCAGAGCTATAATATAACGCCACATCAGAAAATGCAACCTCTCTGTCGGAGGAGCCAGTCCATTGTGGGAACGTTTTCTATATGAATGCACAAAGAACAATACTAGCAATAAAGTCAATATTTCAACTAAAAGATGATGAATTAAGTTAGTTGAGTCACTTCTTTCTACCTTAAGGAGAGCTTACTTCTCTGGTCGATAACGTAGGACCAAGGCGCCCTTTTAACGTAAGCTTTGTTCTTGAAACGCGTTAGGGCACCGAAAAGTGTTGTAGAGCAAACGTTATCCTTGAGTTAGGTTTGTGAATACGGAAGCCCCGTTCTGGAGCCTACTTAGGTGGTTTGTGTGAAAAGCCAGTTCTCCTTCGTGCCTACGTTTCGGGATAATTTGGACATATGTGGTTACTTCTTCAGTTCGCGGTGCACCGCCGAAGTCTCTTCTTGTGATGGACAGAAGACGGTCAAGGTCTTGTGAAAGAACCGGGAGGGGGAAAGGGTTAATTATAAGTCCGCGCCCCCTTCTCGCCTGCGCCCTGTGCGACCATCCTGATCGCCCACCCATGAGACGTGCGCTATAGGCCGATGCCATTTTGGTACCTCGGGGCCACGCTGCAACATACAAACAGACGGCAAAAATTTTTGGCGCCGTATTTCTTGGAGATGCCTACCAGGTCGGCTTACAAGTCAAAAACCTGTGCATTGCGCGTCGGGTATGGGGGGTACGAGGAAAACGCCAAGCAGATTCATTTTTTCCTGTTTCATGCGCGGATATATGGCCTGGGCAGGCGTCGCATGCCACTGAGACGCCCGTCGGCCGTCGGAGGCACGGGCAGTTGTCCAGAAAAGGTATGCCTAAAAACACCTGCCAAAACACGAAGAACCGACCTAATGGTGCCACCGGCCAAGCATGATGGTTCACCCCAAAGGGACAAAAGCCTGTGTTCATTTATTTGGCGCATTTCGTCGTGGGCAGCCGCTGCCCACGGCATGGACGTACTTTGCCCTTGCGACAAAGAGCTCTGTGTTGCAACAGCAATGTCTACTGCGAGCTGCAAAGCTAGAGTAAATGGTTTTGAAGCCGCATGTGGAGCTAAATTTGCTCACAGTTAAGGTATCAGACTAGTTCCTCGCAGGTCAATGTGTGAAGATCCAGTGACTTCGTGTTTAGTTTCTGTTTCCGAAGCGGAATAATAAAAATGGGCTGTTGCAGATCGTGGACAGGCAGGAAAGAATTGAAAGTAAAGTTCATTGAATCTGGCGCAACCAATCAGTTTCATGCAGTATGTACTTCAGATGAGGGATCAATACTCTGACAGTGTTTTACAAAAATGCCGAGGGCAGACAGAAAAATAAAACAACGAATATGAAAGAACAGGCGGGTGAGGAAGTGCGAACTGCTAACATAATTTTTGACTAGCATCACCACGTTTTCCAAAACCCCTGTTCCTTTTCGCGCCCCCTTAACTGCATTCGTGGACGCTACTGTGAGCAATAAAACACTTCGTTGTACAGTACAAAGTGTTAGCAAGGATGGAAAAAAAGGGTGCATTGGGGCTAAGAAAAACCTTGAAAAACACTGGTCACAATTTGGAGTAGAAAAAAGCTTCTACAATTGAACCTTAGACTACCTAAGCAGCCGGAAGACGCCAGCGATATTAACATCGTCGTCTCCGTATCACCATTCCATTCTCTTTGCATGCTATTAAAAAGCGCCTAATTTTATTCCAAACCCATGACTCCAAAGCACGGAGAAAGAAATATTTCTTGCTCTGTGCTCCAAACGTTGTCCTGATTCTCTTCGAATTTATTACGGCATCTAAAAAAATTGAGAAATATCTAGAGTGATTCCGATTCTGGAGTGGTAACTCCGCAACACTGGTTAGGAGCTTACCTCATCAGGTGTGCTATGCGTATGTATACAATATTTTTGGTGTCCCTTGCTACCAAGGGCATTCGAATTCTAACCTGAACCGTCCAATTCCCGACTGTCTACTGTCATCTGTCATGATTCCGGCTGATTGATTGATTGTTGGGGTTTAACGCGCCGACGCAGCGCAGGCGATGAGGCGCGCCGTAGTGGAGGGCTCCGGATTAATTTTGACCACCTGGGGATCTTTAACGTGCGCCGAAATCTCGCACACACGGGCGTTTTTGCTTTTCGCCTCCATCAGAAAAGCGGCCGCCGCGGCCGGGAATCGAACCCGCGACCTCGTGCTCAGCAGCGCAACGCCTTAGCCACTGAGCCACCGCGGCGGGTATGATTCCGGCTGTCAGCGTACATCCTCCCAGTACTTTGAAGCAGGGTGTGACAGCGTCCAGTTTGAAGACTATTACCTAATGTGCGCACTGATAGCACGCCACGTGTTTATGACCGTAATGCTATGTGTGTAACTAACATCGAACGCCCATAGAAGGCTAGTTTGAAAAGCTCTGTGCCATACGATCACGCGCAGAGAGTAGCTATAGAAGTACCCAAATTGCTGCAGTTCGAACGGAATGCTGCCGCGTGCAACGGAAAATGCGGTGCAATTTTGAAAAGCTGGGAAGAGAGCTTTGGAAACGAGTTTGCTCTTCAATAATGTGCGCAAGCCTTTTCATTATTTTGGCAAGTGGTGCGAAGTCTCCAGTACCAGTCGAAACAACTGTACCTTCCTTGGTTCGGCTCTACGCTTCGGAAAAAGCGAAGTAGAGGTATCCGAAGCATAATGCAAAATACTTATTGATGGGTCTCACGGCCTGCGTCCCAGTGTACAAAGGCGTACACCGCAGACCACAGACGACCCTATGAATATTCCGTTCTCGATGCAAGAGTTAGAGGCCAGTCCTCCTGCCGCTGCTCTCCTCCAGGACCTGATGGTGTCCGGCTCTGCGTGCGGCGAAACCTTGGTAGCCAACGTTGGAGAGCTTTCTTATCATTGTTCTATGCGACGTGGATCTCTGGCTCGGTCACCAACCACTGCAAAATGCAGTCGAGTGGGAGCTCTACTGAAGCGAGGAAAATCCTGCTTTGAGCGTTCCTCATACAGACCCATCGCTTTAGCAGGCTCAATCGGAAAGTTTACGGAGAGAATAGGGCTGGCCCGACTCGGAGGGTTTGTTAAAGAAAACAACTTTTACCCAGATAACATGAGTGGGTTCTAAAGAGGACATCCTCTATAGGCAACGCCATCGATCTGGTGTCATCAGTGGAGCAAGTAAGAAACCGTATCCCAATAGCGGGAGGATTTTATTTCATCAAAGGCGCCCATGACATCACAGGCTCCAATGCGATTATGGGTACTCTAGAGACTGTGGGTGTAGGCGGAAGTCTCTATACTTTGGTTTCGAGTTACCTTACTCTTCGCACAATCTTCATGTCCTCGTCTGCCGGCGAAACAGGACACCACCAGGTTAATCGCTGTGTTCTCCTAGGACGAATATTGAGCCCTAGCCTCTTTAATAGCGCCCTAGTCGGTCTCGTGAACGAAATGCTTGAAGCCGTCACAGTCGCTATGTATGCTTATGCAACGGGACTTCTGGTGTAACTCGACCGCAGCTGCGAGCCCATTTACAGATAGCTGCAACAACAACGTCCCGGTACGTGTGCTGTCAAGGTCTCAGTATTGCTCCATCAAAATTGCGCCGTTCTTGCGTTCACTAGAAAGTCTATGTTTCCGTAACCCATCACTATTGTGGGGACACTCGTACCAAACGTTACGCACCATTGATTTTTGGGGGTTACTGTAGACCGCGGTCTGTAGTGGATGAAGCACATCGCCTCGCACAAGTCTAAACTTGCAAGCCTTGTGCATGTTTTTCGCTTCGTGTCGGAAATAAGTAGTGGCCCATCTGAGAGTGCTCTTCTCCAGTTATACCGTAGCCTATTTTTATATGTCGTCGTTACAGCCTGCCAGTGATTTCGAACGTGGGAACTTCTTCGCAGCGTACATTAGAGAGTTTGCAAGCACAATCCTTAAGAGCATGCTTGGAACTACCACGATGTACTTATACTGTGGGGAAAATTGCCGAGGCACGTGTGTTTCTGATGGAAGCAGTTAATTTTGGGCGAATTCTTCTTAGGTTACCTTAAAGGTGTCACATGGCACGAACACCATCTATTATCGGCTCTTCCGACAATGTGCTCAAGATGTATATTTTGTGGCCATTTTGCTTCATGAAAAATGCATTCCTTTGGGTTTCGCCCCTATGGTGGTTTCACATCATATTCCTCTGTGGGTACTATCAAAACCACCGATCCACCCTTCTATCCCGGGAATTGCAAAGAAGTCTTCTTTGCGATCAATAACCCTCAAACAATCGTCTCTAGCGTGCTTGACAAACAAATACGCGTGAACTGTACGTGTACATACTAATGGCTCTGTGACTGAATCCAGGACCACTGCGGCTGTGGTAATTCCAAGCTTGTGCGTCACCCGAGGATTCACACTGGACCACAAGACAGTCTCCACTGCTACTGAATCGCTTTCCATCCGAAGAGGCGATTCATTTTGTCTCTCTTGAGTCACCTCAAGCTTACACCCTGTTTTATGGCCCAAAGCCAGCGCTGCAGGTTCTCAACGAAGTTACGAGTCAAGGACCATGCATTTGGTGCAGCAGTAACAGAATTATGCTCCTTTGCACTGCAGTAAGGACATGTCCTTACCATTAAGTGGGTACCAGGCCGTTGTGGGCTAACTGGTAACGATTGGGCTGACAAGGAGGCAAAGGAGGTTTCTGCAAATGTAGATTTTGTACGTCTTCCTTTTTCAAGGCCGAACACGACCACCCTTCTCTCTGGCATTCTCCGCCTAACCTCAACGAAATTCTGGTCCCACCCTGAAAACCGTATAGAATACTAAGTCCGAACCCGAACTGCAAGTTTTGATTACCTTCTCGTACTCAGCGAAACCATACCACGCTGTTTCGCCGATTTCGGCTCTGCATAGCCTTTAGCCTTCGGTACAAGCACCTTACGGTGTTACAAGTGACCCCCATTGTAAAACATTCCGTGTACCAGAGACGATTTCGCATTGGCCAGTATGTGTAAGCACGCTGGCTGCGTGGCCGACGCGGCCATGGTAGGGGGTAGGAAAAGTTTGAATTGCAGCCCCAGAGATGTGAGATGGTCATTGCACTTTTTTCTTTCTAGTATTATGAGGCAGAAAGTTCATATTTATTTAAAGCGGACAGAAACCGCATGCCCGTGATTTAGGTATATAACTGCTGATAAGGAGGCTTCCGTAACAAAAATATACGGAAAGATGCAATGAACTGTTTACAAGAGCAGCGTCGTCTGTCTAACCTGAAGCGAGGATTGCTTATGCCAATTTTCTGCGGGTACCCAGAAATTGCAATCCGCACAGAGAAAGGAAGTTCTCTACAGAGAAAACCTGCTTGACCTCATAGTCCTGTGTGAGCCGTGCTCCCCCCTCCAGCCGCAGATATTCGTGGCAAAGTCGGTAGTCCCATTTCACTAATGTGGCCACCATGTCTGGATTGCTGGAAGCCATGTGGAGCACATTGTCGCGAAGTATTTTCGGTACCCGTTAAGTGTACTGTTAAAAGCGGCGACCACACGGCATGTTTTGCTCGCGTCTGGAAGCAGTCAGCATCTCCTGGTTGCGACACGAAAAATTTTGGAGCCCAATTTAGCCCACCTACGTCTTCTAGATTGGTTTTTAACAAAACCACCTAATTGGCCAGACTGGCTCTTCCTTTTTTTGGAGTTTGTCCTCTCCTCTACCCGCCACTCATGGGTCTCAACAGCAACGCCGCACGCCTTGGCGACGACTAAAACCCAGACATACTGCAACACAACAATTGTACGTAACATCGATTGGCATCGACTTGTTGGGTCGCGGCTGGGCAAATCGGTTGACCTCGGCGACTCAAGTGAACACACCAAGCCTCTCGGATCACGTCATCCCGCCGAAGCCCCGTTATCCATGGGGATGTTTATTCCCAGCCCTAGCTGTTTCCTCAGGCGATGATCGGCAGACACCTGTGGAGTGGACCAGACATGATGCAACTCCATGCCGATACCGTGCCCAGTTCTTCGGCGTGACTCCAAGCGTTTTGGGACACTGTCTTTTTGCATAGGCCGGGATCGCTGTTATAAGGCCACTACACACCGAACTCTCCATCGTAAACCATGGTGGGAAGACTTTTACCCTTATTTGCCTCTCCCCACCCATTCATTGCAGCCTCAACAGGGACGCTCGTTCTGTACCGGGGGGGGTTCGTCACAGGACATAGGGAACAATGTCCAATGGGGTTCTTGGTCACCCTGCACGATAACCATGACGACGACGATGACGAGTGGCTGTGGTGCAGCGTAAGCGCGCTCTGTCCTCACCGCTTGCACAAAATGTAAATAGATCATCCATCAACTATCTACCCTGGTTACTATTTGATATCCGATGCATAGGAAATTTGATACCCAGCTATTTCATATCCGCCTGTACCTCGCAGAACTAAATGATCAGAGCCGAACCCCTCACCAGTAACATTAACCACTTTTCTCTCTCCCCCGGCACTTAACTTTTCGGAGATGGAGGACCAGGGAAACTATAAAATTCTCAAAAATCCTGCTTACAGAGGGAACGCGTATATTTTTTCCTTATTATGTGATAACACCATGCCGATGAAGATATAACGACTGTTTTAACCCAGCTGACAAGCATTCAGCTTTCCATTTCTGTCACTTTGAAACGCGTGTATTGATGCAAGCGTGAATTTCGCAACCTTTCCAACCCCACTGTTACCTATACGACGACTAGGAAGCAAATTAAACCCTCTTAATCACATAGTCATCTTAGTGTTTAGTTGTTGCACATTATCTTGCGCCATCGTGTCTATAACACAGCGGTTAGAGCCGTTTCCAAGAACCATATCGCTCCTGTAGATGTCATTCCCTGAAGCCGATGGGTGTTGTAGGATATTGATGACTTTACTGTAGACTAACCAGTGTTGACAATTGTATGAATATTGGCGTAAGAATAAAGTCGTCCTCATGGCGATTGGGAGAATGTTTTGGAACTGTGCTAACAAAAGAAGAGTTAAACAGTACTCTGGTGAGTATTTGCGATAAAGTTGGCTTTCTTGATAGGTGTTTTGCTCACGTAGAACAATGTACGAAAAACTGGCATTGAACAGCGTCACTGTAAAGGCCACTTCGCTTTTTGTGAATAGTATACAAAAAGTATGGGGCTTCTTAGAGGGCAGGTTATGCGCAGTGAAGAAATGCCGAACTTGCCGATCTTGCCGAGCAGGAACTTCCAACAAAGAAGCGTGATAGCAAGGAAAACAAGGAGCGTGACCCTTCCGAAACTTTCTTGGTCTGCCATTGTGACGTCACAAGTACTAAAAAGATCCGAAGGTGTTGGCCTCTTTCGCGGGCAGTCTGTGGGATTCATTTGTATTTTAACTATGTTTGTCTAGCCTGTTCATTCTCATCGCTGTGGTAAAACGCTGGTTCACACTTAAAGGACGCATCACTGGTTTTGGCACTTGGCCGATGATGTCAGTGGTGACATCGTGCAGAGGAAACATTGATGATTAATAAAAGTTTTGGGGACCGAATGCGATTAACCTGTGAGCAAAGCCTAGTTTTAGTAAATAAACCACAGATGTACGACCATTTACTGCAAAGCAGTATATGTATAACCCCCAGTTTTCATTCCGGAATCATCGATTTACTCGGCGTCGCTACGGCACTCCTTCTCACATCCGGGGAAACCTCTTTCACAACTATTTTCCACCTTGCCTGCACCAATACCCTGTTCGAAAGTTGCGCAGTCGGCCGCTGACGGCGGTAGTGCAGTTATGAGATGATTGCGACAAATAAACAAAAGCACGGATGGGCGTAAAAATGCACTGACGACTACCACACTCCCTAATATGAAATTTGTGCGCAGCGCGAGCTGCAGTCTTCTCGGTCCAGGCGCATTTCTGCTGCGTCTCAAGAAGCGTTTGCGTGATCAGCGAACGTACGGCGGCGTGAGCTACTCTGCTGCTGCCTCGCAGAGCGCCGCCGCCCCCGGCGAGCATGTTGAAAATCGCATTTGAACCTCCCACGCAAATGTCAAGTGGTTCGGATTAGCCCCACACAAGGGAGCAGCGAGCATGTTGTTGCACAACGGGTTTGAACCTACCGCACAAACGTCACGCGGTCTGAATTAGCGGAGAATGAAACAGCGTCTGGGGAAAGTGTCAGGGGTACGGCGCTCCTTGGTGGCGCCGCATAAGACATGTGTAAGGGAAAGGCAGTGAGAGAGACGGCGCCGTAAACGCACGTGTCCTACTCCACTTCACCCTTCGTTACACGCTCTTCTCCGTTTTCTTTCTTTCGTTGCTGCTGCCTTTACTCAATCGGTTACGCGGACCTAAAAAGATGCCACTCCCGCGAAGGCCAGGTAACGGCTGTCAAAGTGCTGCCCCCTGAAACGACCGAAACTCACCATCGCCGTTTCCGCTCAAATTCCACTTCGCCATGTAGCTGCGAATCCCTCCCGGTAGAAGAGAAACTTCTGCAGTTGGAACACCGGCTTGAGCCCGTATTGATTTTTCAGCTTGGTTGCCGGTTTATGTGTGCGCAGGTTTGTAGGGGAGAATAGTGGGAGGGAGGAGAGGAAGCGTGCACGAGCAGCGATTGGGTTCATGCCCATACTGATGGATCGCATGTCCGTTGTGCTGGTGAGAGGTTTAATCACGGACGTTAAACGCCCAATGGAACCTGTTCGGAGCCCTTAGTGGTAGAGCGGATTGGGCTTGTGTGTTAGGCTATGTTCGGACTACCGACGCAAAAGCCGTATTGTGATCTATGGACGCAAAAAAACAGCATGTCACGCAGTTCGGTTGGCTTAGACGGGAATGACGTCATTCTTTAAAGTTATGACGACAGTTGCAGCAGCAGTCTGAACCTGGCCTTACACAAACAGTAAGCTGCTTGTTACGCGGGAGGGACACAGGCAGCGCTATGTTTATGTGCAAGAAAAAACCTCGGATCCTTCAAAGGTTCATTGCGCTAATTGGCTGGGAATTATGCTCCATCGCTAATTACGATAAACATGTTTTGTTTTGTATTATCCGTGGGCAATGTCCAGCTTTGCAGGTCATCATGCTTCAAAGAGTGGAAAGGCACTCATTTTTTTTCTGGCGTCTCTAAAATTTTCATTGTCTTCGAGGAGGTTCTTCTGAGAATACCATTATTCTGACGAAATGTTATGCGATTTTGAACAAGACCAACAATAAAAGCTCTTAGAGGTTACAACTACCCCAAAAATTGGAGTATTTTGCAGGGTTATTCTATTGAGCAGGATACAGAAGAAAGCAACCAAAAATCATTTCGTCGGTTTAATTGTTGCTGTGCTTACATACATGTTTTGGACTGAGACGGCCGTGTACGCTACCGGACAACAATGAGTTATTTGTTTCCTGCTTAAACGGCCCTATTAGTAGTAGGAAAGATTCTATAGCTGCGGTGTTTATGGACATAGAAGTGCCACTGAATAGCGATACATATCGTGGAATTCTTACCGCGTGACGGTATACAGATCACATGGCGGGATAGTTATTTTAATAGTCACAGGCTTGGGGATTGGCCTGGAATCAGTTAATTTAAGGGGCAACATGCCCACTTCACAAAACTCACTAAACCACGATTAATACATGGAAGGTTTAAATAGAATGTTTGGCGAAACACCTGAACGCAACGAGTACAGAACAGGTGTGCACCCGACGGGCATAACCCTGAATCCAGAGAAGTTGTGGAGTGAGCCAGTGTGCTTGTTGACATAATTAGCGTACAGAGACAAAGAAAGGAAAGAGAAGAAAGCGATGCAAATGCAACGTCGCAGCCAAGAAGTTATAAATAAATATCGCGAAACGTTTTCCATGAAAGCTCGTAAGAAGTGTCATGTGTCTCCAGAAGCTCTTTTTTGATTCATGGGAGTGCCACAACTCAGTAATTGTTGCGAACCTAGATCTCTGAACAGTTTTGTTTGTAGTAAGCATGCATGCCGCCTAAACAGTAACACCACCATTACTGGGTGATGGGCTCCTGATTTTCCGGATTGTCATCTGTCAAAGAAAAGTCCTTCAAATATCGCGATTGAGATACAGTTCTTTAGGAACACATGATTCAGAAACCAAGAACGCGATTGAAATACACTAAACACGAAACAAAGCGCCGAAAATTATATTTTTTGGTGGGGCAGGAAATTTTATTCTCCTGTAAGAAAAACGATTTATGTTCGTAGGCTCATAATAACACGCATACTAAACCTGATACCATCGCATTGAGCAGAAGTGGGCTATCTCTGTATAAAAAATACAAGAGATGCCAGTCAAATTTGATCTGGATTTTCAATGCATCGTTTACTCAATTCGGCTGCTCAACGTTACCATACTATGATCCATGTATTGGAACTTGAGTGTTATGCGCCTAGAATTTTGTTTATAGCAACAGACAATTTCGGCACATGGATTATGATTCATATTACGCATAAGAATAAAGCGGAAAGAACACGCTGGGTTTGTTCAAGAAGCGCCTCGATGGTGTTAGACAACTGAAAACGCCTATTTAATATAGACACAAGAAAAAAAAGTGGTCTGCAGAAAGAACGGTCAGACCACATCCGCAAGGTTCAGAGTGAAAACTCTCGGTTTAAGTTTGTGGAGTAGGCCGTGCTGAGATGTGCCTCGGGCGGGGCGTTGATTTTGCACTTTCCCGGAAGGACTTTCCAGATTTGGACGGCTCCAACGTCTTCTTCATGTGGTCCATGGCTTGCCTGCGAAGAGCGGATTCCCGCCTGGTGTAGATTTTCGCGCATTCCACTTCAGTTGCTTGTGGAAGGAATTGAAGGGCCAGTAGCGCAAGAAACAGAAGTAATGCCGCGAGGAAAAAGGCGAAGTCTTTCCGGCCCATCTTCTGGAGCGCATAAAAGACAAAGGCGCATACCGAACCGGCACGTCCACAACCGAATACAACCAGCAAAGCGCTGCCGCGCACGGTCGTTGGGACAAGTTCCATTATGTAGGCGATACTCGTCACTAACGCAACATATACACCGGCCTTTGATAACATCAGTAAAATTTCTGTAATGATCTTTGGCTGAAGGTGGACTGCAATGGCCAGTAGTGATTGGATTACACTCAGCAAGAGATAGCAAAGCCACAGAACTTTCACGAGCGGTACCCTGACAATCAAGTGATGCATTGCGGTATAGGCCAATACGATAACACAGGACGAAACCAACCTAAACAACGCTGGGCTTCCAGAGGTTCCGGAGAAAACCGAGACGTGGAATGCAAATAGCAATGAGAAAAACGAAAGAATCATGATGAGTTCGCGGCGTAGAAGTGGACAATCGTCAAGGGCCTTTTTTTGATCGCTGAGGCCGTCTTGGTTGATATCGCGCTCTTGTTCTCGGAGTCTCTTCAGCAAGCAGGCCGTGTTGGGCAAGGGAAAGCCATTCAACCGGGCACCTTCGAGCATGACGTTCTCCGCGGCATTGTAGTTTCCCTGTGAAATGAGCCATCGTGGGGATTCTTGCACGACGAAATAGGTCGACAATGAGAGAAAAGCAGGAGAAAGATATAATGCTTGCTTCCATACCCAGTTCAGGTGAATTAGTGTAAATATAGGAAACCACACATCCGCTATGAAGAGGCCAATAGCTCCAGCGATGATTATATGCCGCGGCCGGTTGTCGTGTGTTGTTATCTCGAATAGAATCAGGGCACAGAGCACGCCGTTTACATTGGCGAAACAGGCCGTGAAGAATCGGACTGTCACGTAGATTGCATATGAAGTCACGAAGGAATGCGCCACCGTGGAGATGACCAGAAGCCCAGCCGCTACGCGAATAACTGGGGCGCGTCCAACATAATCAGCGATGGGGCCGGCTGCTATGCAGAGCACACCTCCGCTGCTTTGGACGGCTAAGGCGGCTACGAGGAGCACACGCCTGTGGCATACGAGATTCCAATAGCTGACGATCGTTCTTCCAGCGGTGCTTGCATCGTACTCCCACTCTTGACAGGCTGTAAGTTCCGTGTGGTTGAAGTCAGGGTGGTACTTGTAGAAAAGGCAACGGCTGGGTTTTCCGTCGGCTTCTACGGGGATGAACTCTTTCGTCCAGATTGTTGCAGACATGTTGTAGTTCGGGGGCGGCCGGCACCAATGATCCACGTCGCCCGCAATAAGTTTTATGACTCTGGCCTGAGAGTTCAACACGAACACGGAGATAATTAGGAGCAGCATTGTCTTCTTTTGGAAAATGCCGTGGCCAAAAGCATCGTGGCTGTCAAATGACTCACTGGCGACGAGTCTCCTTGTCAGTGCTGGCGCTTTAAGCAGCTCCATGGCACACGCCTGCTGTGCTGGTTCTTTGCTTCTGCTTCCCCGGCAGGTTGATTAGTTGGTGACACGAAAATGGCTCATACCCGTTCAAGAGGATTTGGAAGGAAATGGGCGGACGCAAGCCGGTGCCCCGCGTTGTCTTTTTTAACACGCATTTAATTGTTGCGAGTTTGCAAAAGCTTTTCAAGGGAAACGTTAAATTCGACAAAGCATTGTTCTGCGTTAATTGCTCAGCAAGAGTTTAATGTCGGCTGAATTTCATCGTTGACCGCCAGGATAAATCAATGCTGAATCATGAATGGTGGTTGGTTGAGTTGCAGTGGCGAAGCACATAAGTGGAAATTCTTTTGTTTATAAAATTAAAGGAAGCTCAAACTCGGTGTTAGGCAATGTCACTACTCCTTCTCTTTGCCGCCGCCGCCGACGAAGGCGACGAGACCAACAGCATACACTGGCACGTGCGATGCCATGCGTTCGTGAGGGCTTCCTTTAACTTTATAACGCCTAGCGCATGGCCAAGGCACGCACACTGCCGCTACACGTGCCGTGGGCAAAGCGCTCAGTGGCGCGAGAGGGCGCTTCACACTATCAGGTGGTATTGAGTGAGAACGCGGGGGGTAAACCTGCAGATTTGCTCGGTGATGGCACCGTCTGTTTCCCCGGCTCGGCGTATGTGTACATAGTTGTAAATATGTGTACTAAATATCATTTCCTTCATTGGCATGTAGGGCAATAAATAGCATGTCGAAAACAAGAAAAATAGCCTCGTAGCTAAATCGGTAAGACAAATTGCTCTCGTTAGTTCTCTCTATTTGTTCAAAGTTCGATTTCTGGCATTGGCAGTAACTTTTGTTTGTTACAGGGCGTTTTCTGTTGACACTAACCGTCACCGCAGAACCCTTTGGGATAAACTAAAAATCTTCGCTTTAGAAAATTTGCGGGGGTGTCAGACCTGCTCAAATAATTGGAAGCCCGAAGCTTTCGATAATGACTAATTATTGTTTGCTGCAAGATGGCTTTCCTGGATTTAGTGATTTGGTTGGTAGGCGCCAGTTACTTTGTCTACCTGCTTTTCTCCTACGCAGAAAGTGCGTCTCTTTCATCCGTGTCTTTTTTACTGTTGCTGTAGAATATGGTCAGCAGGCAGCAGAGCGGCCCACACCACAAGATTCCAAAATTTAGGGTTCTGCGGGGTGTGTCGGCGGCTGCTCCACCCACGCAGCATCACGTTCAGGTGTCAAGCTGTAAGTACTATTTATACGCTCACTTCTATTATTTACGGTTTTGTGAATACTGGGATGCAAGAACACTGCTTTTCAAAGCTCACGATTCTTGCATAATCCGCTTTGTGTGCGCCAACAGAACAAGAACAGCGACTTTAATCATGTGTTGGCATTCTACGGAGACAGCACTGTTGTATAGTAGGTAAACTGCAAGTACTCTTCAACAGTTCTTTGCAAACTGTCCGTAAGAACAGCGCATACGGGCACAAACGGGAGGAAAGGTCAGTGCTTTGAAATTGTTTATGATGCGGCTGTTGTCCTATCAAGAAATAAACATTTGTGTTGGCACAACCATTTTTTTACTTGCCGTGTTGTGCGGAACTTTAAAACTGTTTTTTTTTTGTTTTATTAGGTGGTAGGAAAATTCGGTTCTTGTCGTTTCCACATGCTGAAGGAGCGCCCTATTATATATCTCTTGTCAAGAGATCGTACCGGTTGTGGAAGTGCCGCATTACTGATGGGGTTGCAGAGCCCTCTGGCCAAACGAAGTTCATTTTTCCGCAGTAGGCTACATTTGTGCGGTGCACCTATACGCTCGAGTGTGGCCCATCAGAGTGGCGGCATCTGATGGAGCGTGTATCTGCTTTTCCTAGTTTTGATGGGCACGTAAATTTATCGAGCATGATGTACTTCTTGTATGATTGCTACGTTTAGTTTTTTGTAGTAATTGTAAGTTTTCCATGCAAAAGAGGGGATATGGCTTAGCTCCGATAATCCTGGATATACATGCATAGCAAAAGCTTCACTAAGCTTCGTTAAGCCTTTGTATCACTTTTTTTAATCTTTGGTTTAAATGTAAGCATTTGATTTTCGTCCAACACCTGCCATTTTCAACGGTTGTGGTCCCGCGTCAGGCGTTTCGCGATCCGTTTTGCTCCCTCTTGCTCAGTCGCAGATGCTAACATCGACCACTGGCATTTCGGTCCAGGTAATCGCTACTCAAGAGCTATGGAGGCATGATTGGGATAGGTAAAAGGGGTGAGGAAGTTTCAAGCGAGACTCAGCGCCTGTGGAGTGAGAAAACCCCCACAGAGACAACAGCCTCCACCGTGTATCGACGACCTGCACCGAGTTCGTCCAATCGGAGAGCCGCCGAACATATGTTGGAAGGTACTTGAGCAGTTGCATTTGTAGGGCCGGGAATTCCTACGGCATATCATGCACCGTGGGTTTGGCCCCGGTGAAGTAGATGGTGGAGCTAACAGTGGCACCTGTAGTACAGCAACTCCAGTAAAGCCACTGACAGAGCGATATCCGCGGAGTGGTCAGACGCCGCTTGAAGAAGACGGCTCGAAGCACAACACTCACAGAAGTAGGCGCGTCCTTGTTCTGATCAATGGCGAACGCGGATGTCCTTTTCGCGGTCCGCGCGGTTACTCACGCACTCAAGCGGCGACGCTGATGAAGACGCTCTTCCGAACGGTCGTGTTTTTCGATGCTCTCTGCGGCAAACAGCACATCGGTGTTGAGTTGCGGTCCTACTTCGTCCGGAACTGCTATGGACATGTACAAGATCATTACTCCCCGCTTTCCAACTGGTAATGTTGTGTAGAACACCGTTTCCCTGCATGTAGGTTGCAAATGGCGTCCATAATATGGCCATGGATTTAGAAATTCCCTGGTTCGTGTGATCAACCTTCGTAACGTATTGTGTATTGGTGAATAACAAATCAGTCACGTGTGGATGCCTACTTGCGTCTCCAGCGTCTTGTAGCACAAGTCTGTTCAGTTTGAACACATCACCGTAATGCGGTTAAAGCGTATGGCGTTTGACCCGGGCACAAGGAACACCAAAATGAAGTTACTTTGGAATATACTAAATAATGGTATATATTTTCATCTGCTATATTTAAATACTGGTATATACTTTTCTGTGTATAATTGTCTGCTTAACATTCGCGTTTGGTTACTGGCTTATGTTTCTCCATCATGTTTCCCGTGTTCCGCATATCTCAGATTTTTTTGCAGCATACAGTTATGCAGGTGTACTTGATACAAACCAGGCGCCCAGATTCGCAAGTTTAGGACATTGTTATTTCTTCAGAAAGGTCATGAAAGCTTCTTGCACAGAAAATATTTTGTATGCAGAGTGCTTTTATTTACATTCTAATTAGTAAAGTAGCATTTGTCGAAGTGAAAAAATTGGCTAAGTATCAGGTAGTGTGCACTGAATGTGCGCCCTAACAGAACAAACGGGTTTGATCTCAACCGAAATGGTGAGCCAAAATTGGATAAAGCTAAAGAGTTTGAGCAGCGAATGTGATGCATGAAATGCCGGACATGGCGCTGTCGCTGTCACTCTTTCTACGCACGAAGATGCGTTAATGTAAATTCTTTAAACAAATAATGTACTTCATTGAAGAAATAGTGACTGTTACCTAAGAAACTTAGGAATATCCGTCTCGTACTGATTTCGATTTGTATTGGTGTGCAGCGAAGCTACACCTCATCGAAATGGTGGAAGTACAAGCCATTGCTTCGCTTTAGCCTTCCGATCGGCGTTGTTAAACGTTAAACTGCGCGAAAAAAGACGACCAGGAAAACACCGAGACATCACTCAGATATGTAATAATTTGCCCCCTTACAATCCATGCCACACCGGTGGCGATTTAAGCAAGAAAACGTTATTCAGCATGCAGTACATTGAACTCATATGTTTTAGTTGTTGCTCGTAGAACCTTCCTCCGCAGAAAAGGTGGGTGAGTTCAGCTGTAAACATTTGGTTTAAAGGATCACACGTACTGACGCAGGCGTACCTCACACACCCTCACAATACCAAGATTATGCAATCAAAAACAAGCCGGCAGCGGTCAACACGACTATTCGAGCAATCGCGCGCACAATGTGCGTTGCCGCTGTGCAGAAGCATTTGGCTGTTCCATTAAGATATGAACTCAGGTGGCAGAGTATGCTCCATTTAGTAAGATTCAAGTTTTTAATCTTGTCTTAAGCATTCAAGCTTTTCTGCGTTCGGAATTGAGCTCCCTACACGGCGCAGAAAGGAAAACCTTGCCCTTACCTGAATGTGTCGCGCCGCTAAATGCACAACTCGTCATCTGGTAAGCGTCATGCACTCAGGGAACAGCATACCGAACGCGAAACGAAATATCCACCTTGAAAGTACTCCAAGTCACCAGTGACTACAACTGGTGCACACAAACAAAAAAAGATATTTCCCGCACCATTGGAGCCCAGCTTGTTCGTTCGTGGTGGGCCGGAAAAGAAATGCATGCGGAACCTATTATGCAACGCGGAAGCCAACAGCATCGCGCGTCACCATATTAATTGGTGTTGTTACTTGGCTGAGCTGGTGAAGGGGCTTTACTGCAGACTACGGAGAGGGGGACGACTCATGGACAGGCCACCACCATCCCCCCCCCCCCCCCCCCCCCCGCACTGCGATGAGTTTCTACATTCCCGTTTTTGGAACATTCATTGCCGTCACTCATTAGGGAAGGGTGTGGAGAGAGAAAACAGGTAGGCGTAACAGTACCCACATTTGGGTGTGCAATGTTGCCTAGAGGGCGCAGCCGGGAACTTCGGGACATGAAATAGTAAAGGGTGGAAGGGGTCATAAAGTAAGGCGGTGAGAATGGATTCAGTTTGTACTATACAAAGGAACCCTTCTCCCCTCTGGGAGTAGCTCGGCACGAGAAGAGTCAACGGGGGCACATGATATTAATGACAAAGGCATCGAAGGTGAGCAGTAGGTCTCGGGCCGATTTCACCTCGTCGCAGTCCACTGAGCGCGGGTATTTAGGCATCGCGTTGCATCATGGGTGGTTTCAGTCAATCGGACTCTTGCGTGCCTGACTACATAGAGTAGGACAGTTAAGTGTGGGGCACAGAATGCGCAGAGACAATCTTAGCTGCCCTTGTAAAAATAGTACCACCTGCGCGTTTTTAAATGCCTTTTAGAATCAGTGCTGATAAATATTGGTGTTAGGTGCATGTTCCGGGCAAAAGTGACTGCTGCTTTTTAAGCTTATTTTTGGTTTGTGGTGCGGAATTAAACGGGGTAAGGGCAGTGTTAGTTGCTCCCATGACGGTAGACTGAAGTGCCTACAAGCGGCAGCGCCTACATAAGGTTGGTGCTCTGTAATGAGCAACAGTTTGCAAACTATTGGGCTCCGGAGGGCGCAGACCCGAATGTAATTAGGGCTGCCTGCCGCGTAGGAGAGGTGAAAGAAGGAGTTTCGGCCGCGTGTCTGCGAGAGCTTGGTTGTTTGACAAGAGGATGGGAAGGAAGGCACGCGTCGCGGAGTTAGTTAGCATGCGGGTGCGTTGGTTAGTGGGATGGGCGTCAACGAGCTCCACGATAGTACTGCAGGACTGCAGGTTGAAGGGGCGGGGAGTTTCCTTGTTCGTCCGTGTCGAGGAATCAGAGAGCTGATTTTATTGCTTTGCAATTTGATAGTTTAATCTTGTTCCGTTAAGTGGAAAACACGCTTAAATCCGGGAAAGTGTAGGCTATTCTGTGGCGAGGTAAACTGTGATGAGTAAAATGCGCTCCTTCGTGAGTCAGTGTACCTGTTGCGGTAGACACCTAAAGAGCCCTGCGAGATAGATGACTTGCGCGGATAGGTTATCAATGACAGCGGTTTTGGTCTAGTTAGCCTAGATTGTGAGTGAAAAAATTTGATTGGGTGGAACTGCGGAATTTGGGGAACATCATAAAAGGCCTTTTTTAATGGAGCCATAACCAGAAACCAAAACAAAGTGGGACAGAACTGCAGTGACCAGGAAAACTCGGCAACTTACCCCTAAACAAGTGGTAACAAAACACAGTACAGATAACACCCGGAAAACGTGTACGCAAATCCTATTTCGTATCGAAAATGAGGCAGATACTGATCTTTCAAGGATTAAAATGAGCCAAATTCATTTGACCGATGAGAATTTCGTTTCGGTTTAACGGTTCAGACTGTTTCGAGGGTGTTTTCGGAAGTTTTTTTTCTTTCAGAAGCTGGGAAACTATGAATGCTGGCGATAATTAAAAAAAACGGCGAGACATCTGTCCCGAGATCTAAACGACGAAGGGAACAGAACAAGAGAAGTAAATGAAGCTGAGATTGAAGTAAAAGAAGTAGGTGAAGTAAATGAAGTAAGTAAAGTAAATAAAGCTGAGAAACGAAATAATGATTTCGTTTCCTCTTACACACGCCTACGACACAACTCTGGCTATATTTCTTTTTTCTTACTCTCATGTTTACCATTTTAGTACTTAACTGAGTATCTGCTGCTTCCCTGGTAAATCCTCACTCCCTTACTCCCTTACAGTACGAACCACTTGATTAGGTGAAGAAGGAGATATCAGCAGCCTTCTTCTGACGGTTTTGTAAATTCATGGCAATGCAATAAATTAGTGAGTGCCCTAAGACGTGCAAAATAAAATCATCCTCGAGGAGAATTCCAAGAGAGCTTCTAATGGGGCCAAGAAGACTCACCTGCCCCCATATTAGGTCTGCTGTTCTTGAACCGCTGTTAAATAGTTTAAAGCCTTTTCCACCGAAACGGAACCACACCATGCTTGAAAGTAAATTTCAACTAGTTTAGGCCAGGCCGATTTCTTCCAGGCAGTTAAGGAGGTGATTGAAGGTGTCGGGAATAAGCATCGCCTTCCCGAAACGAGTTTTCGCCCTCTCTTTTCTCAAGGTACGCAAGAATCAAAACACAATGATTTATTCGTTATTTGGCGGTTGTTTTTATTAAATTATTTTATTTATTTATTTATTCATAATTCATTTATTTCTTCCTTTCCTCAATACCCACAACACCACGAAGGTTACAGTAGGGTGCAGAAACCAAGAAAAAAAAGATTTGCAGAATTAGTTTCGCACAAAAAAAGGTAATGCAGTAATGCGTAAGACTTGAAAGTAGCAAAGCTGTACGTAACAGTGGCGTTTTCCCTATTTCACTTCATTATTTAAGCCTCCCAGTTGTAGGAGGTACCACAGATTGATGTTGGCCTTCCTGTATTTCACACGGTTTTGCACCGCACGTGGACTCGTGCCAGTCCTTCGTGACGCTTAGGATGGAGTGGTGGTGGTGATTCATTAACAAATGAGGGAAGAGAAAAGGCCTGGGGATATTGTTGAACTCAACGGAGAGTTCAACCTCATACAACCCAGTCCAGGAAAAGGGATTGGGGTTTCAAAGGATAAGAAGAGAGAAGGGGAAGAGCAGAGTGGTAAGAGAGTGGGGGATAGCCTATACGTTCGTTTCGTCCATGATTTGATGGCTACAAACGCAGCGCTAGTCCTGTTGTAACTAGGAAGTTGAGTAGGTGCTGGAAGACCTGCCATCGGATGGCGTCCGGTCCCGTGGGGAACAGGAACACTTCTAGATTGTGGCTTGGGGCAAGGAGTCGCTAGAGTGCGGCCCTGAGTTCTGCTCTAGTGGTGTCGTGCTGTCTGCAAGAGCACAGAACGTGCACTAGCGTATCGCGTTCTGGGCCGTTCGCGCAGGTGGTGGATGCCCGGTGGCCTTGGTGGTGCAATCGCGCTCCCCCGTTGCAGCTATTGAGCCGCAGGCGAAGCGGGGGCGCCGGGCGTTTCTGTTAATGCGTCTCGTGCCAGGATTGTTCTTGCAGCGTCAAATGACACAACATCCCGGGAGGCTGGTACCCTTGGCCAAGGCGTCTGCAACCTCGTTGCCCAGGATGGCCATGTGAGAGGGTAGCCAGTGAAGTCGCAGTGAACACCACTGGGCCTCCACTGCAGGAAATTTGGCCGCCAGCGACCGCTCAACGTAGCCGCTGGAGCTGGTTGGCTTGTCGGCGGCACGCAGACAGAGGAGGGCAGACCGTGAGTCAGTCAGGACGATTGCCCCCCGGTCCTGGGCGTCAGTCAGGATGATGGCCGCCCGGTCCTGGGTGTCTTGCTTGAGAAGAAGACCTTCCGCCAAGTGGAGTCCAGCCGGCTCTGCATGGGTGGATGAGGCCGGGAAGGGCAGGTTGCACACATGGCTGGTGCCGACTTCTATGGCCGTGCAGGCGGCTCAGGTTCTGCCCGTCGACTGTTGCATAGAGCCATCCGTGTGCACTTGCAGAAGTGTACACGGGTGGCGGGCCTGCTCCATAGAGGGCCCGCTCCAGCAGAGACACCACAGCTCCCAGGGAGTCAGCCGTACATCGGTGGTGCCTGAAGCAGCGTTGCTACCCCTAGAAGACGCCCCGACGACCAGCATTCCACATGAGGCCGGCCAGGATCGCATTCTCTATCAGCTTCCCCGCTGCGGACGTCAGGGAAACGGGCCGGTATGATGCAGGGTCAAGGGCGGGGGTTGGGCGGGTCTACCGACCTTCAGCATCGGCCTGACTAGTGCCACCCGCCAAATAGGTGGAAGATTGCCCTCCCCCCACACCCGGTTGAAGAGCTGTAGAAGCGGCTGCAGCTGGGTTATGTCCAGGTTCCGGAGCATTTGGTACATCGCCCCGTCCACACCTGGGATGCTCAGCCTTTTGGGGGATCGATCCAGGGCGGCCCGCAGCTCCCGGAGTGTGATGTCGCCACTGCAAATGGCCACCACTTCCGGGTTCTGGGGGGCCACCAGCAACACGTGCACCTGAGCTTCAGCGGCACGTAGAGCCGGGGTGAACTGGTCGGCTAGCCGCTCTGCGAAGGCCTCCTCAGTGATGCCCAAGGAAATGGCGGAGGCCAGCAGAGGGTGCCGGTTGGTGACGGCAGGCTGGAGAAGGGCCGGGAAGACTCTCCAACTCCATGGAGGAGCAGAGCGACTCCCAGCTCTGCCTCCGCCGCTGCTTGGCTCTCCTCCTGCAGGGTGCATCCACCTGTGGGTACACCGCCCAGTCTAGCGAACGGCTGCTCCGGATGGCCCATCGTTGCAGCTGGTGGCGCCTGGTCAGGAGTCTCAGGAGCTCCAGGTCCGTGAGTGCCGTGTAGAGGGGTTCTGCCCCCCGCACTGTCACCTTGCCGGCGCTCTGCACGACAGTTGCCAGAAAATCAGCGTCTGGGTCGTCCAGACGCTCTGCCATCTCATTGCGGTAGGTGGCCCAGTTGGTAACGGCGTAGACCCTGGTGTCTGCTCGCCTGCGAACGCCTCTGGGTGTGACCAGGATGGGGTAGTGGTCCGATCCCTAGTTACTGGAGGCGGTTTCCCAGAGATAGGCACACCACTGGAATACCATTGTGACGTCAATGTGAGATCGCTGGTCCGCTCCCAACGGACCAGCGTGGTGAATGTGGGCCTGCCTGTGTTGGCTGTGCTACTGCAGGCTGTGGTAGCATCGAGATATTCTCGTCCCCTGCTGGTGGTGTGGGGCTGCTCCAGGCTGGGTTGTGCGCGTTGAAAACTGCGCACACGAAAACGTCCGGACCCAGGTGGCCCCGCAGCCACCCCACTGCTGTGGCGTCCCAGGGCTGGGCTTCGCAGACGTAGACCATGGCCACAGTGGTGTCCGTGGACTCTATTCGCACCGTGACAGCGGCGAATTCCATGGGGCCATCCACGATCGAGTCCAGGTTCACTGGAGCACTGTTGAGCACAGTCCTGACGTAGACAGCTTCCTGGGAATTGCCTGGTGGGTGGCTGGCGTCTTGGCAAGGATGGCCGGTGCAAGAGCACAGGCTGCAGCTGGTTGCGGTGGCGTGGCACACGTTCCCCGGAAGCCGCAGGGTGCTGCCACAGACGTTAGTCCCCGGAAGCGCCAGTATATCGAAGTGCTCCCGCAGCAGCTGCTGTGCTAATTCCGCGTGGCGAGGATCCAAGCGGTTGCAGTTCCACAGCAAGATGCGTGGCCGCTGGTCTGTCCTGCAGGGCCTGTTATGCATAATTGAAGGTGGGCGGGGTGCACGTGTGCCAAGGAAGCAGTGGCTGCCAGGCGTGCAGGGTCTTCAGTAGGCAGGTGACCCACCAGGCTGTGCACCACGGCAAGAAGGATGGACACCAACTGGTCCTGACCTGTTGCGGCAAAAGCTGCAGGCAGATGCTCCACCCGTGGTTTTGCTGACCGCTGGGGATGTGGGCGCCCCGATGTTTTGCGTGGCTGCTGTTGGCGTTCCTCGGTAGCTGAAGGCTGCAGCGGCTGATGGCGTCTCTGGGTAGCTGGAGTCTGGTGCTGGCCTGCTGCTGGCTGGAACGTCGTCTGGCCCTCGCCGCTTAGCTTGGTGGCTGTTCAGTGCGGACTGACGCCGCAGCTTCCTCTCTTGGTACTGGCTGTGTTGCGGGTGCCATAGCTGTGGCCACCTTGCGTTCGTGCTGCCAGCGGGGGCAGCGGGGCTCGGTGACGGGGTGCGGGCTACTGCAGTTGGTGCAGCGTGGGGTAGAGGCAGGGCATGGCGCGTGCTTATCGCTACGGCTGTGGCCTCCTCGTCTTCCATTGCCCCGTCCCCCGCACGGGACCCGCGCACGTCTCCTTGCCTTCCTCGCGTATCTCTTCCCGGAACTTGCGGAAGGTGGTGTGGTTTGAGCTTTAGGGTTCGAGGGTAAAGCTAGTCACCCCGCGAAGACTGCCCGAGGTAGTGTAGTGTAGCTTGCGCTACAAAACTAGATGGGAAAAAAGCAGCAGTGTCAAAATTGAGAAGAACGCATAATTTGATGCTACAGAAGCCTAAATCGAACCAACAGAACATTTCAATGAGCACTTTTTCAGCCCAACGCCGCATGGAAACGCATTCGAGCATACAAAGGTACCGACCAGAGTAAAAAAAGTGGCGTTCATCTTCTGTGTGCATGCGCTGTCGCATCGCCTTAAGAAGACCACTGACAGATTCGGGGTTCGGGTGGTATTCTCGACAAGTTAGGCAGATTATGCAGCATGGTGAGCAGCAGGCTAGATTTCCGAGACAATTATCCTTCACGTGGCTGTTTGAAAAAACACAAACTCCCATTTGCTCGGTGTACAACCAATGTTGTGTACTGCATTTCAATGTCCTGCGGCCGGGTGTACGTCGGCCAGACAGTCCGCTGTCTCTATGTACGCTGGAGGGAGCATCATTCCTCCTTAAAAAGAAGACCCTGCACACAACTGGCGCCGCACAGTTCAGACTGCGGTTGTAAGCCATGCTCCACAGCCACAGAAATTGTTTTTAACCACAGAGACCGTTCTACAATGAAATTTTCTGAAGCCTTGCATATCCTGATTAAGGAATCTAATTTTATAAGTCACCAGTCGCTTAGTACTCTAGATAAATAAGTGGAACGTCTTAAGGAGAGGGGGTAGAGAGATGAGGGAAAGATAAAGAGGAGGAGGAGATGGGGCGGTTGTCCTCATGTACCGCCGAACGTATGTGCGACGGTCACACGTGCTTGATTGCTAGGTCTTGGTGTGGTATAAATGTGTTTTCGATTTTAATAAATCTCCCAGCTGATAGTAGGCGCGGGTGTCGTTTCCCTTTCTCGTCCCTGTGTCTGCTTGCGCTTAAGTTTCACTGATGCATCCTCCTTCCCCGCAGGTGCAGCTTGTGTACTCAAGGTGTTTTTGTGCGTAGCGCCACTAGGATCTTAAGCTCCGCAGGGGTGCCTACTGCCGTAGGCACTTGGTGTCTTGCAGCACCACGTACCTGAGCACATGTGGGTTGGACCCACCCACGTCCCTGCTGTGCGTGGCTTTGTCGTGTCGGAGGAAAGGGGACCTGGTGGCTGAGCCAAAGTTGGGGTTGATTTGGACCTTTACGACCCACCTGCAGCGGCAACACGCCACTTCGGCCCCAGCTTTTCGCAGACGGTACCCCCGGCCTGACCCGCCCGGGGGAATCAGCCAGTCGCCTTTTGCTTTCTTTCTCTCCATTC
Source organism: Haemaphysalis longicornis (assembly GCF_048455015.1). Taxonomy (NCBI): domain Eukaryota; kingdom Metazoa; phylum Arthropoda; class Arachnida; order Ixodida; family Ixodidae; genus Haemaphysalis; species Haemaphysalis longicornis. The sequence goes on from NW_027526361.1 coordinate 132,141,878, forward strand.
TTTCACTTTCCTATCTCCTCTTCTATCCCTGTACTGTCATCCCTTTTATTCCTCATTTCTACAATTTTCCAGGCGGCGAGGGTTAACCTTTGCAAGAATATTAACCTTTGTACCAAGTATAGGGTTATAGCGGCAGGGTAACGGTTAGCGTACAATTTAACGTGACGTTTCCTTGTTGGGTTTGGTGGTGGGCTACCGGCTCTGCCGCCGAATGGATTCCATGTTCATATTGTTTTTTCTATACCCCCCAAAAAACTTATTGGCCTTCTTTAAGGGGCCACACCGAGGTAACTCAACTGAAACCTGTCTCCCAAGCTGAAACTGTCACAAAATACCTTGTAATCCACTCCGGAGAAGAAAATGCACCACGTGATAAAAAATCTGTCTTGATCATTGCAAAGTGCCTTGAAAGCCTTGTCGGCTTGGATTACCAAGTAAAGAAACTAGCGTGTGGTGATCTGCTGGTAGAAGTGCAGCGAAAGAACCAAAGTCAGAATCTACGAAAGCAGGACACCCTGGCTAAACTCAAAGTAACGGTTACACTACATCGTAACCCGAGTACAACGCAAGGCGTGACCTTTGAAGGGGAACTGCTTCCCGAGACAGATGAGGATTTGCTTGAAGGACAGAGGGACCAGGGCGTCACGGCTGTACGGCGGATCACCATGCGTCGCGCAGCTGAGGAAATTCGAAATAAACATATTGTTTTCACGTTCAACCGTCCAACGTATCCTGAATCCGTCCATACTGCATTCATATCCTGCCCAATACGCCCTTGCATACCTAGTCCTCGAAGGTGTTTCAAGTGCAAGAAATATGGCCATGGAACTCAGTCTTGTCGTGGGCGACCCACCTGCGAACACTGCGCACCTGCTGACCACGCCAGTGATGACTGAAAAAAGAACAAGTGAAAGTCCAAACTGTGGTGAACCAGACTCTGCGTACTCACGTCCATGTCCTGCATTCAAAAAGGAAAAGAAATAATTCAACTCAAAGTCGCTGAAAATGTAACCTTTGCACAAGCACGCCTGAAGCATGCCCTCCTTTCAGGCAGAAGTTACGCAGAAGTTGCTCGCCGGGGGGGTGGAGCGTCGTCTGGTGGATGCCGGCACCTAGTGTAAGCTGGTCCCGCCACAGCCCCCCGCTAAGCAGCAGAAAGGTGCTCCCGTGGCTTCTGCTCCTACACTCTCCTCCAGTGCAGTGCCTTAGGCTTCCAGCGGGAGCTCCAGTGCTGCGCCTTAGGCCTCTAGCACAAGCTGTGGTGCATTTCCAAGGCCTCATGCACGAGCTCAGTCCAGATTTGCGACGATCTGGCTACATCCTGGGCATCTGCAAAACAGCAGGAGGCTGTACTTGCGGTCACTGCTGTTGCAACAATGTCCAGTGCTGTGCATGCAACCTGTAGCACAAACAGTGTCTGAACTGAAACTGCTCCTTCGGAAACCTTGGATGAGGCCATGGATGACTCTCCAACAACAGCTGCTCCTGATACACAACAGGAGCACCGCAGTTCCGGTGGTCGGGGTAAATCAAACAAACCAAAGGTGATCAAGATCACTACCCCGGGAAATAACTCGGCGACCTAGGTAAACTACTCAAAAGGCCCCAAAAACAAAACTCTTCCACTAATGACCCTTTTAATAGAAAAAAAAAACATCTCATGGTCTGCATTTCTCTTCTCGTGGTATGTATGGGGGCTGAAAGTGTTATCCTGTGGAATTGTAGGGGGCTGTTTAAAACCCCTGACGATACTTATGATATACTCTCAAATCGCAAAAATACTGTGCTTCCAAGAAACACACTACCACCCATTTGAGACAACATTTTTAGCACAATAGATATTTCGTAAAGACAGACTGAACTTTCGCCACCCGTCTGGTGGTGTATCAATAACAGTACAAAAATCTGTTGCTTGTCAACACCTGCAGCTACAAACTTCACTTGAAGCAGTTGCCGTTAGAGCCATAATTTTTGATAGACTAATAGCACTGTGTTCTTATTACATTCCACAGGAGTATTGCCTACCCAGCGTACTCAGCCTACTCACCAGTGAGCTTCCTGAACTCTACCTAATTATTGGGTATTTTATTGTCCACAACCCTCTCTGGGGATCTGCGCGAGCTGACGCGCGAGGGCGGCCTATTGAAAAGTTCATCATATCATCCGGAAGCTGCATTTATAATAAGAAACATCCAACATACCTCAGCATGGCTCACAACACATATCCTGCAATAGATCTGGCAATTGGCTCTGCAATTTTACTGCCTACATGTGAGTGAAAAGTAATTAAAACCCCTATGGCAGCGGCTATTTCCCCTTCAAACTACTATGTATAAGCTATAACTCCAAAGACACCGATTCGCTTCGAACTTTAAAAATAAGCAGCTGATTGAAAACATTGAAAAAACTTTCCAGACTAACCCCTTCAATAATAAGTCATTTAAATATTAAAGCAGCAAGTTCACTTATTACGGCCACTATTCTTGACTGCGCTGGAAAAACCATTCCAGAGAACACTCCTAAAACCCTCCCCAAACCTAGACCATGGTAGAATGGGGAGTGGAAGCGTAAACGTTCTGAACAGAAGAAAGCATGGGCTCTCTTACTCCGCTATTCTACGGCAGACAACCTGCTTAAGTTAAAACGGACAAAAGCCAAAGGAAAGTGGACACGGCGCTTAGCAAAAAATGAAAGTTAGAGTAGGTTTATATCGTCTATAAACTCTTACACAGACTGTCGCAAAGTATGGACTAGAATAAAGAAACTAAAAGGATAGAATACCAACCCTACTCCCCTTGTAAGTAGTGCGATTAAAACAATAAAAGACCAAGAATACGCTCTCGGCAAACATTTTGAACACGTATACAGTTCCTCTCTATATACACCAACATTTTTACAGCACAAGAAAGAAGTTCAGCGACAGCCCCTTTGTGTGAACCAACGCTCAGATGAAAGATTCAATGCTCCATTCCCGATGCCCGAACTAATTACTGCACTGTCCACATGGGTAAGTCCGTCCCTTGAGCTGACAGAGTCAGCTATAAGATGATCAGGCACTTACACATTGACGAGCTTTACGCAATATTCTCTCCCTTTAACAAAATGTGGCAGAAAGGCCACTTTCCAAGATCACGGAAAGAGGCAATCGTTCTACCTCTTCTAAAAGAGGGGAAAGAACCATGCTTTGCTGCAAGTTACTGGCCTATTTACCTCACCAGCTGCTTGTGTAAGCTCATAAAAAATGATAAACCAGCGACTTTTTTACTTTCTGGAGTTTTATGGTGTTCTAGACAATAATCAGGCATGGTTTAGGTCTGGGAGATGAACTACAAATAACCTGGTTGCATTTGAGTTGTATGTTAGAGAAGCCTACGATAGAACGTTGCCGTGTAGAATTCTTTTGGACTTGCAGTCGTTTGGCCTTAGTAGCAGTATACTCAATGCTATTTTAGACTATATGTCTGATCGCACATTTTGTGTCCGTATGGGGACTGCCCTGTCTAGAACATTTGTTAAAGAAAAGGGCATACCACAGGGAGGAGTGCTGAAAAAAAATTAGCGCTAGTCCCATCTACTGTGTTTCTGTGTCCTCGTCCTTTGCGCTCGTTTTAATTTTTTGAAGCCATGAACGAACACGCCCAAGGAAGCTTTCTATGAGGACTGCTGAGCTGCGCACTGTTCATTTGTAAATTGAGTTCTCTTAAAAGTGTGCTGCCTAAAACTGTTTGATACTCTGCCTATCTTGACGATATCCAAGTTAGCTATAAATCTTGTAATCTTTATTATGTGAACGTCAAATCAATTAAATGTCAACAGGCTGGTTACATAGGATCAAAAAACTGATTTTTGGTTACGCTGACAAAAGTGCTGTTGTTGTCTTTTCTAGGATACGCGCTGTTCAACCTCTTCCTGATATCACGCTAGGAGGTCAGCCCAAACCAGTGAAAAAGGAACACAGGTTTCTAGGTATTTTGCTCGACCACAAGCTCACAGTCATACCACACATAATTTACGAAAAGTAAACTGCCTGAAACCAATCCGCATTTTAAAGGTACAATCTCATCCGTACTGCGGAACGGATACAAAAGGTCTGCTAGCACTTCTAATAGTGTTGTTAGGTCAAGAATAGACTACGCTTGCATTGTATACCAGTCAGCAACCAAAACAGCTCTCAAAATGTTCGACCCATTATACAACTTGGGGCTTCGCTTGGCCACAGGAACATATGAAAAGAGTGCTATTCCATCCCTTCATGTCGAATCAAACCAGTCGTCTCTAGATTTACCAGCGCGCCTACACTGCTCTGTTGTATGCCGCAAAGATCACTTCTCTGAAGGAACATCCTCTGAATACCATAATGAAAAATAACACAACTGATCATCTCTTTGAAAACCGACCATCTATTGCTCAACCTTTTCCGCCGGCAGTGTCACACCTCGTCAGCGAGTTCCAAGTTCCTCTTACTGATGTCCACTGTACATCAATTTATGAATTGGTCACTCCATAGGACAATTTCCGAATTCACTGTGACATGTCCTTTAGAGAAATACAAAAAAAAATGTACCAAATTTTGTCATCACTCAGCATTTTCTGTTCCTCCATGACAAATATACGCAGCGGAATTTTACACCGATGCCTCAAAAACTACCACAGCCCTATTCTGTGCTGCAAATGGCCCCCTACTTAATATATCCAAAACAATGAACAGGAACAAAAGTGTATTCACTGGAGAGGCGTACGGTATTCTACTCTTTTTGAACGACATTCTTAAAAATAAAATGAAGAAGTCAGTTATATAAACAGAATCTCTGAATTTTGGCTCAAATCTTTCATCTCGAAAGGTCAGTGGAAACACTACTTTTATTGTGTTTTAAGAGCTCTCTACTCGACTTATGTCCTGAAACTTGTCACAGTCTGCTGGGTTCCTGTACACTGCGGTATTGCTATTAATGAAGCTGCTGACCATAGTGCTGCAGCTGCCCCCCCCTCGAAGCAGCATAGACATAAACAAGGTCCCATATCAAGATCTGATACTTTTTGTAAAAAGGACGCTGCAGGACCACTCGCCGGAACAATTGGACAGAAAAGTAGACAATAAACTACAAGTCGGTAAACCCAAAAGAGACAAGGCCCCTGCTTAAAAACAACAGATTTGTAGAGGTGGCGTTATCTAGATTGATAATAGGCCGCACACATATCACATACTCATACCTTTTAACAGACGCAAACAAGCCACATGTCATCGGTGTGAGGGGCAGCTCTTAGTTCTTCATATGCTTATTGAGTTCAAGAAGTGCGACATAGAGAGAAAAGTCACTTTCATGAAATATACACTCATGGAATACCCTGGAACCCTTCATTATTTTTATGAGATAGTACCATGTTTTCTTACAGAAGAGTTTTTAATTACTTCTCAGATTTTGACTTCTTAAAGTACATATCATACTCACCATGATTTCAGAAGGCCTCATGTTTCGTCACAAAACAATGGTGGTGTCATGTGGTGTTTAACACCTTGCATAGCAACATTTCTTACTTTTAATTATGGCCATATACCACAAATTCCATAGTTCATTTAATTGTAGCAGATTTCTTAGATTCCATTTTATTATCGCCTCATAGCATCCCATTTGTCATGGCGCTCTTTCCCTGGTCGGCCTTGCGCCATAAAACTTTATAACTTTATATTATCATCATCATCAGATCATCCTCCTTCACAGAGTGGAAAGGCACTAATTTTATTGCGTCTCTAAAATTTCTAACATCTTCGAGAAGGTTCTTGAACGAAATGTTATGCAATATATAACAAGACCAACAATAAAAGCTCTTAGAGGTTACCACCTAAAAAAAACGTGAGTATTTTGCTGGGTTTCTCTATTGAGGAGGGTACAGGAGAAAGCAACCAAAATAATTTAGTCGGTTTTATCGTTACTGCGCTTGCATGTGTGTTTTCGACAGAGACGGCCGTGTACGTTACCGGACAACAATTAGTTCTTTGTTGTCTGTTTGAACGGCCCTATTAGTAGTCGCAAAGATTCCTTAGCTGCGGTTGTTATGGACATAAAAGTGCCACTGATTAGCGCTACATATCATGGAATTATTACCGCGTAACGGTATACAGATCAAATGGCGGGATAATTAATTTTCATAGTCAGAAACTTGGGGATTGGCCAGGAATCAGTTAATTTAGGGGCAACGTGCCCACTTCTCAAAACTCAATAAACCACAATTATTACGTGGAAGGTGTAGAATAGAACGTCGGGCGAGACACCCGAACGGAACGAGTACAGAACAGGTGTACACCAGACGGGCACAACCTTGAATCCAGAGCAGTTGTGGAGTGAGCCAGTCTGCTGGCTGACTTAATTAACGTAAAGAGACAAAGAAAGGAAAGTGAAGAAAGGGATGCAATGTTGCAGCCAAGAATTCATAAATAAACATCGCGAGATGTTTTCCATGAAAGCTCGTAAGAAGGGTCATGTGTCTCCAGAAGCTCTTTTTTGATTCGTGGCAGTGCCACAACTCAGTAATTGTTGTGAATCTAGGACTTAGAACAGTTTTGTTTGTAGTAAGCATGCACGCCGCCGAAACAGTTACAACGCCATTACTGGGTGATGGGCTCCTGATTTTCCGGATTGTCACCTGTCAATAAAAAATCCTTCAAATGTCGTGATTGCGATGCACCTCTTCAGAAACACATAACTCAGCAACCAAGAACAAGATTAAAATACACTAAGCACAGAGCAAAGCACCGAACGTTATATGTATTGGTGTGGCAGGAAATTTCTGTTTCCTTTAGGAGAAAAAAATTATTTGGAATGCTAATAATGACAGGCATACTAAACCTGCTACCATCATTTTGAGCAGAAGTGTTCTAGCTGTATATAAAAAAAATCTCCGCCCCTCCCCGAGGGGGATTGTGAGGATGCAGAAATGCATGGGGTGCACCGATGAGTGTGATGCGATTAATGGCGAAGAGAGAGGCGAGAGTGTGAGCGTAATCATTTATTTTTTTCTTTTCCCACACCCGTCATTTCCGCTTCGTTATAGAGAAGCGTCTTCGAGACCGCGTTGAACGCAACCGCCAACTGCAGAGGATCGTTCACGTCAAAGTCGTCGGGAATCGTTTCGAACTCACCGTCAGCATCATCGACGTCGTCTTCCTGCGGTTCCTCTCGTTCGCCGCCGTCATCCAAGTGATCGAGCCGACTTCAATCGACCCGAACGTTGATGGCGCGATACAGCGGGGTGTGTTCAAGGTGCTTGAGCCAAGCCAGGATGTACGTTGCCGGACTCATCAGCCTCCGCTTGATGAGAAGTCGAACGCAACATCCTCGGGTACCATGGGAGGAAGGCACCGCACAAACTTCGATACGTCGATGGGCACGTTCACCGCCTGACCCTTGATTCCAAACTGCCCGTTGCCTCGAGTCAGCCGCCTGATGCTCATGAAGGGGAGTCGAGGCGCGATGAGCCGCTCTTCGACCGGGTTCAGATCGGGAAGATACGCCGGCCGACGAGGATAACGGTAGCCAAAACTCACGCAGCCCTCCTCTTCGCAGCTTTGTCTTCTTCTCCTTCTTCTTCTTCAGCGGTTCCCCTACAGGAAGATGACGATGGTGGTTGAACGCGAAGCTATGTCGTGATGGATTGTTTGGTTGGCCAATCACTAGGACCATCATGCCACAATCATCATCAGACGCGCTGCGCACGCCGGCCAAGGGACGCACGACAACCCCCGACTATAATGCATTTCTGCATAAAATAACAAGAGATGCCAGTCAAAATTGACATGGGTTTTCAATGTGTCGTTTACCCAATTTGGCCGCTCAACGCTATCATTCTATGATCCCTGGATTGCATATTTTGCTCAGTGGCTAAGGCGTTGCGCTGCTGAGCACGAGGTCGCGAATTCGTTTCCCAGCCGCGGCGGCCGCTTTTCTGATGGAGGCGAAAAGCAAAAATGCGCGTGTGTACGAGATTTCGGCGCACGTTAAAGATCCCCAGGTGGTCAAAATTAATCCGGAGCCCTTTGCTACGGCGCGCCTCATCACCTGCGTTGCGGCGGCGCGTTAAACGCCACAATCAACCAATCAATGGATTGCAACTTGAGTGTTATGCACCTAGAAGTTTGTTATAGAAACAGACAATATCGTCCCATGGGTCCTGATTCACTATACGGATAAGAATAAAGCGGAATGAACACGCTGGGTATGTTCAAGAAGCGCCCGAATAGTATTAGAGAACTGAATACGCCTACATAAAAGGCACAAGAAAAAAATGTAGTCTGGCAAAGGGAATGGTTCGACCACTTCAGAGAGGTTCAGTCTGAAAACTCTCGGCTTAAGTTTGTGGAGTAGGCCGTGCTGAGATGTGCCTCGGGCGGGGCGTTGATTTTGCACTATCCCGAGGAGACTTTCCAGATTTGGATGGCTCAAAAGTCTTCTTCATGTGGTCCATGGCCTGCCTGCGAAGAGCGGATTCCCGCCTGGAGTATATTTTCGCGCATTCTACTTCATTTGCATGTGGAAGGAATTGAAGGAGCAGTATTGCAAGAAACAGAAGTAACGCCGTTAGGAGAAAGGCTAAGTCTTTCAGGCCGATCTTCTGAAGCACATAAAAGACAAAGGCGCATACTGAACCGGCACGTCCACAACCGAATACCAAAAGCAAAGCGCTGGCACGCACGGTCGGTGGGGCAAGTTTCATTATGTAGGCGATACTCGTCACTAACACAACGTATGCCCCAGCCAGCGATAAAATAAGTAAAGTTTCAGTAATCATCGTCGGCTGAAGGTAGACTGCAATGGCCAGTAGTGATTGCATTACACTCAGCAATAGATATCAAAGCCACAGAACCTTCACGAGCGGCACTCTCACAATCAAGTGAAGCATTACGGTATAGGCCAATAAGATACCACAGAAAAAAACCCACTGAAACAACGTGGGGCTTCCAGGGCTTCCGAAGAAAATAGAGACGTAGAACGCAAAGAGCAATGACAATAACGAAAGATTCATGACAAGTTTCCGGCGTAGAAGGAGGAAATCGTCAAGGGCATTTTTTTGAACGCTGAGGCAGTCTTGCTTGATATGAGTTTGTTACGAGAGTCTCTTCAGCATGCATGCCGTGTTGGGCAAGGAATAGCCATTCAGCCGGGCACCTTCGATCATGACGTTCTCCGCGGCACTGTAGTCTTCCTGTGAAATGAGCCACCATGGGGATTCTTGCACGACGAAATAGGTCGACAGTGAGAGAAAAGCAGGAGCAAGATATAATGCTTGGCTCGATATCCAGTCCCGGTGAATTAGCGTACCGATAGCGAGCCACACATCCGCCATCAAGTGGCCAATTGCTCCAGCGAAGATTATATGCAGCGGTCGCTTGTCGAGGGTTGTTATCTCGAATAGAATCACGGCACAGAGCATGCAATTTATATCGACGAAGCTGGCCGTGAATAATCGCACTGTTACGTAGATTGCATATGAAGTCATGAAGCAATTCGCAACCATGGAGATGTCCAGAAGTCCCGCTGCTAGGCGAATAACTGTGGCGTGTCCAACATGATCAGTGATGGGGCCGGCTGCTATGCAGAGCAAACCTCCGCTGTTATGGACGGCTAAGGCGGCTACGAGTAGCACACGCCTGTGGCATACCAGATTCCAATAGCTGACAAACTTTTCTTCCAGCGGTGCTTGCATCGTACTCCCACTCTTGACATGCTGCAAGTTCCGTGTGGTTGAAATCAGGCTGTTGCCTGTAGAAAAGGCAACCGCAAGGTTTTCTGTCGGCTTCTACGGGGATGAACTCTTTCCTCCAGGTTATTGCAGACAGGTTGTAGTCCGGCGGGGCCGGCACCAGTGATCCACGTCGCCTGCAAGGAGTTTTATGACACTGGCCTGACTGCTCAACACAAACACGTCGATAATTAGGGGCAGCATCGTCTTCTTCTGGAAAATGCCGTGGCCAAAAGCATCGTGGCTGTCAAATGACTCACTGGCGATGAGTCCCCTTGTCAGTGCTGGCGCGTTAACCAGCTCTACGGTACTACACGCCAGCTGTGCTGGTTATTTTCTTCTGCTTCTCCGGGAGGCTGATTAGTTGTGCCAAGAAAATGACTAATACCCGCTCAGGTGGATTTGCCAGGAAATGGGCGCTCGCAATCCGGTGCCCCTCGTCGTCATTTTTTAACATGCATTTAATTGTTGCGAGTTTGCAAAAGCTTTTCAAAGGAAACTTTTAATTCGGTGAAGCATTTTTTGTTTTCCTGCGCAGCAAGAGTTTAATGACGGCCGAATTTCATCATTGGCCGCCAGGATGTCGCTGTGGCTTGGTTGCAGGAGTCAGCAAATTGCAGGTGTATCAGTGCGCGGGTATTGACAAAGCTGCTTCATTCGCCATAGAGCAGTGTTGGACCTCACGAGTTTTGAAGTCGACCTCAATCTCACAATGTGAGGTGTGTTCAGTTTAGCTCAAGGGATGTACGTGACATAGGCACTCTGGTTGGGAATGTAAGTCCTAATCCCCGAGTTCCCCATTTTGCGAAACACGGGCGTCGTTGTGTTTGTCCGGTCAAGAAAATTGGCGGGACTCTAAAGATGCCATAAAAATGCGGGCAAATCCATGCTGTGATGGTGGTTTGAAAGTGAATCTGTAAACGACGCAGACAAAACTTACCCGTGCCTCGTAGCTTGACGAACGTGGCTTTACAACTAATGAAACCAGATACTAGTGATATGCAGTTAACCACAGTATTTATTACTTCAAAGAGATATTCCCTGCTAAGGTTAAATCAATAGACGAGTCATGAATCGTTGTTGGTTAAGTTGCAGTGGTGAAGCAAATAAGTGGAAATTCTTTTTTTATAAAATAAAAGAAAGCTCTAACCAGGTTTTAGACAATGTGACTACTAATCCGTCTCTGCCGCCACCGCCGCCGAAGGCAACGAGACCCGCATTAGAGACGGAGAGGTTCGATGCCGTGGGTTCATGAGGGCTCCCTTTAATTTTTATAAGGCCTAGCGCATGCCAAGGAAGGAAGGAACAAAGACTTTGTTGAGTGCCTGCAATAGACAGAGTTTGTACACTGCGCCCGGACGAGCCACTTGTCGATCCCGACGTCACCCCTGCTCGGACCACAGCATCGCTACTCCCTACGGGGTTGGACGCCGCTGCCCCATAAGGGAGGGCGTCGCCACGCAGCTTTCGCTCGGGTGCTGCTTTTCGAGGTCCGCCAGGACCTGCTGGACGGCTGATAGTTGTCACAACTGCGCACTGTTTCGTGGATCCACGGCGGTAGGTCTGTCCTGGTTGCCGCCTCCTTAGGTCGCATTTCACAGTCCCAGAGTAAGTGTCCGGTCGTGGCCCTAGCATTGTTACATAACACGCACGTGTCGTCCGTATAGAGTTCTGGCTGTATGTGCTTCATGACGACCGGGGTCATCAGTGAATTCGTCTGCAGCTGTCTGAACGTGGACGCTTCCTCCATGGTTAGCTCGGGGCGAGGCGGTGCCAGCACCCTCCTAGAATTTCTATTATATTTGGTGATACCTTGAAAGGTACCGTACCTGTCCTTCGTCTCGGTCCAGCACTCTGCAGACGATTCAACTGCTGCCGCGCGGCCAGCTAATCCTGGCGCGAATGCGTTCGCCGTCTCGTTGTGGTTGGTGGCGAGTTCCGATACCTCGTTCCCCGCATGCGCGGGAAACCACTTGATTGACCCGCCGCGGCGGCTCAGTGGCTAAGGCGTTGCGCTGCTGAGCACGAGGTCGCGGGTTCGATTCCCGGCCGCGGCGGCCGCTTTTCTGATGGAGGCGAAAAGCAAAAACGCCCGTGTGTACGAGATTTCGGCGCACGATAAAGATACCCAGGTGGTCAAAATTAATCCGGAGCACTCCACTACGGCGCGCCTCATCGCCTGCGTTGCGTCGGCGCGTTAAACCCCACAATCAATCAATCAACCACTTGATTGTCACCTTGCGTGCATCGATGTTCACCCGCTCGAGCAGCCACATCGCTTCACAGTACAGCCAACCCTTGTTGAAATTGCGCGCAGCACTCTTTGAGTCGCTAAGCACCGCCGTCGTCTCTGGGTCCGCGATGGCCAGGGCGATGGCCAGCTCTTCTGCTCGCTGCGCGTCTTACGTGACGATGCTCGCGGCGTTCACCGTGACTCCCGACTTCCCATCTATCACTACCGCTGCGAAGCACCGGTTGTCGCCTTACTCTTGGGCGTCGACGAATCTGGTGCCCGCAACGTTCAGGTGATGTTCCAACACAACCTTCGCTCTGGCCGCTCTCCTGTCCGTGTTGTGGGACGGATCCATGTTCTTTTGTAACGAGTACACTCGGACGGATTTCCGGACTGCCGACGGTACTTCGCGCTCTTCCTGCTTGCCGAGGCTCTGAGGGTCGGCACCGTCTCCATTCCGAGACGGGCGAGAATGGTCCTCCTCGTTCGCGAACCCTTGAGCCGCTCTATTTGGCCGACCCGCTGGGCTTTCATGATCTCCTCCAGCGTAATATGTATTCCCAGCTGGAAGAGCTTCTCCGTGCACGCTCTGTCGAGCACGCCTATGGCTGCCTTGTACGCCTTCCCCATGGCCGCGTTCAGGTGGTTGTGCTCCTGAAGCAACCAGTTGTGGAAGGACGCCGCGTAGGCGACGTGGCTTATCGCGAAGGACTGGATAAGTCTGAGCAGGCTGTCCTGCCTCATCCCGGATCTTCTGTTCGCCACTGGCCTGATCAGCTGCGTTGCGGCCGCTACCTTGCCTACCAGTTGGGTGACCGTGTCGTTGTTCCAGCGGTTGCGCTCGGTCAGGAACCCCAGCACCCTGATCTTGGCTACCTTCGGGATCGCCTGCCCGTTGCTCGTGCGCAGGCTCATGTCGCTCTCCTGCTTGGGTCTAGATTTCGGCGGGATTATCAGTAACTCCGACTTGTTCAGGGAAACGATAAGGCCCGTGCCCCTCAACTGGTGTTCTGCGGCGTCCACCGCCTGTTGCAGGGAAGACTCAACGTGTACGTCGCATCCGCACGGCACCCGCAGCGTGATGGCGTCCGCGTATATGGTGTACGGACTTCGGGTAGGGCTTCCAAGCGCCTCACGACTCCGATCATAACAAGGTTGATTAGCAGCGGCGATATCACCGAGCCCTGGGGTGTGCCCACGCTCCCTATATTCTGCTCGTCCCGAAAGTGGTCTCCCGCTTGAATCTTGGCCGTGCGTCCAGAGAGGAAGTCGCGCACTTAGTTGTACGTGCGCTCCCCCACCCGCAGGGAGCCGACTTCGGACAGGATGGCCGAGTGCTTCACTATGTCGAAAGCACTCTGCAGGTCCAGTCCCACTATCGCCGGGTTGTCTTTTGTCGCGTACTTTATGACGTCTGCCTTGATCTGCAACATGGCGTCTTGGGTGCTCAGTTTGCTCTTGAAGCCGATCATCGAGTGGTGGTACAGATAGTTCTTCTCTAGGTACGCCTGCCACTTGTTCACGAGAACGTGTTCTAGCACCTTCCCCACGCAGGACTTCAGAGAGATCGGGAGCAGATTCTCGATACCCGAGGGCTTGCCCGGCTTAGGTATCAAGATCGTCTTCGCCGTCTTCCAGCGCTTGCGGAGCTTGCCCCCCTTCCAGCACCTATTGAACAGGGCTGTCAGGCTGGCGAGCGACGGCTCGTTCAGCTGCTTGAGTACCTTGTTCGTCACGTGATCAGGGCCTGCTGCCGACCGGCAGTTCAGCTCCTGGACCGTGGCGCGAACCTGCCAGAGTTCGATGTCTCTGTCCAGCTCCTTGTTGGCTGGACCCTTGTAGTCGAGGTGGCTCTCCTCCGAGATGTCGGGTAGGTACTTGTTGCTGATTCGGTTGAACGTCTCTTCCTGGCCGAGCTCTCTGATCGACTTGTTCAGGATCTTACTGAGATTGTCGCGCTGGTGGGACTTAGTCTTGGTCTCGTCCAGCAGGTGGCGTATTAACGACCACGTCCTCCCCACGTGGAGTGTACCGTCCACCGCACTGAAAACCTCCGCCCATTGCTGGCGGCAGAGCGCGGTGCAGTGTTTTTGAATGGCCCGATTTGGATCTGCGACCTTCTGCCGTAGCTTCCGCTGCTGCTTCCATCTCTTGTGGTTGAAACGCCTCGCCTCGAGCATGTGAGCCAATCTGCTGTGTATCGCTTCAATCTCGGGTTTCGTCTCTATCTCCTTGGTGGCTGCTCCAGCGCATTCCACAATCTTGGTCGTCCAAGTCTCTACGTCTTGGATATCCTCCTCGTCCTCCGGCAACAGGGTGCGATACAAGTCCCAGTCCGTGATCTTGTGGACTGGTTTCTCGAACGGCTTTTCGTTCACGGCGACCCAAAGTTCTAACATGTAGTGGTCGCTGCCCCAGTTAAGACCCGTGTTGGTCCACGCCGGGAGCTTCCCTCACGTTCTGACGAACGTTAGATCCGGAGTGGTATCTCGATCATTCTTGGAGTCGGTGCGCGTGTGGTACGAGAGGTCCGTGATCAAGGTCAGATTCTCTTCCTGGGTGGCTTCCAGGAGGTCGTTTCCCTTGGCCAAATTCTCGGCGTACTCTCACCTCTTGTGGTGAGCGTTGCAATCGCCGCACACCACTAGTTCCGCGTTATTACCTGCCGTCTTGCCGATCTTGCGCATGAGTGTCTTGAAACGCTGCCTGGGGTAGCTCGGCCTGCTATAGATGTTGGCCACGTAAACGCTTTGCTTTCTTTTCTTGCCTATGAATAGTTCCGTGATGGTGTGCTCGACCATGGACTTCTTTAGACCTTCTCTCTCTTCGTGACATATTCCCTTCCTGACGAAGGTGCAGACCCACCTGCCCGTGCCGTTGGGTGCTTTGCTTAAGGGGCTGGCGTGCGCTTTGTAACCTGGCAAACGAGCGTTCTCGCTCGGCGTTTCCTGTAGGACGATGACGTCCGGCTTCCTATTTGACTTGTCGGCGAGGACTTAGAGTACGGCCTTTATGCTGTCGTAACCTCGACAGTTCTATTGAAAGATGACAAGGGACTTGTCGTTTACTGCGGGCGCTGCGGTCCCGTCCATTGTGGTACAATCCGACTAAACTCTTCTCTGAAATGTTGCATGGCAGCGGCTAGTTGTTGCTGCATGCTCTTTTCCTGTTGTATGGCTGGCATGACGATCTGCTGTATATATGCCTCCACGCTCTGTTGAATGATGGTTGCCATGGCCCTGCGGATCTCGTCCTTGAAACTGTTGAACGCGTCTTCTAGTTTATCTACCCGGTCGGCGAGCTTGCGGTCCTTCGGATTCTTGATGGCCCTCCTCTTGGGCGACGGTTCGGAGATTGCCGCCCTCTGCGGCTGCGCCGGCTGGGCCTCGTTTGCGCTGTTGTCCTCTCCCATCGGCTCCGCCTGCTGCTCGTCTCTCGGTAGCTGCAGATGTTGCTTGTGCTGCTGCTGCTGCTGTTGCTGCTGCTGCTGTTGCACCTGACGTACTGGAGTCGTCTGTCTCGTCTGCCCGCACGCCTGCTGAGCTTCCCGCGCCTGCAGTTGTTGGCACACCACCGTCATCTGCTCGGACATGATTTCTATTGTTTTCCGAAGCTGCTCATTCTCCCTGTGAAGCGCTTTCATCTGGCTCTGAAATTTCTTGTCGTGGCTCGCCATGGCATTGCTTTACGCGGGGGAGCTCGTTCTGGGCTCCTTCCTTCCCGCGCTCTCTTGTATGATCCGGGACCAACTAACTCTTTCCCTGGATTTCGATCTGCTTCTGCACTGGTCTCTCGTGCTGCTCGCGCTGCGGCTGGGTCGCCGTCTGCTCGCAGAGCGTGGTCGTCTGCCCTGGCTGCAATAGAATCATGCGTGCTCTAACTCCGGGAATCTATCAGATGCGAGGTTCTCCCGCTCCAGCCTGCGCCGTTCCTGTTCCGCTTCCTTCCTGGCCCACCTTCGTTTGGTCACCACGTATGGGGTCTTATATCTGTTCCTGCAACCATTGGCCCAGGTGCGGTGGGGACCGTTGCAGAGCTTGCATCGTGGCTTGCAGGACACGGCGTGTCCTTCTTTCGGATTCTTTTGACTGCAGTCTGTGCACACGCGCACGTTGGGCGTGGGGCACACGTCTCTTCTGTGACCGACCTCTCCGCACGTCTTGCAAAAGTCGAAGTGCTTCCTGCACAGGCTGCACTCAAAAATGCTAGGGCCGTAGAACACTTGCCTGGGGACCTTGTCTCCTTCGAACGCAACAATGATGGTAGGGGTGTTGCCGATCCTCCGCGCACCGATCACCGTCGGATTCTTGGGCGTAATAAGCTTAGCCATGATCGTTTCTTGCGTGTGTTCCACCGGCGCGTAGCGAATCACGCCCTTCGCGGTTCCCTCTGGCACCGTCGCGAAAGCGCCCACTTCGTGTTTCCTGCCGTTGATCTCTATCTCCTTGATCTTCGAGTACCGACACTCTCGGGTTGCCTCGGGCTTCTCATCACGATGATGTTTTGCTCACTGTTGGCCACAGACGAGTCGTTTGTCGCTTCGCTCAGTGGTATGCCCACGGCCGTTGTGATGGCCGCCTCGATTGCGGGTAGTGGAGTCCTCGCCACGCAGAGTCCTCCACGCGGTCTCACGACCACCTTGCCGTCCTCCTTGATAGGTTGGTGTGAAGCCTCGCCGCCATGGTTGCCGCTGCTGCCGCTAGTCTCGCGAATGTCTTGGTTGCCGTAATCGCTGGGGGTGGGGAGCGCTGCTCTGGCTCTCCTCTCGGTTTCTTATTGCGTTTGACCGTCGTCCAGCCGTCCTTCTGTATTGGGGCAATTGACGTCTTTTCCTCTTCAACACCTGCTACTTCTACGCACATCCGGTGCGTGGCGTCAGTCGTGAGAGGTCCTGTCTGCACGGGATCGGTCGGCATGGTCTCTGATTCAGCGATTATTAGGCTTAGCGGTTGGCCTGGCGGCCTATCTCCGCCACGTATTTCCTTTCCAGTCGGGTAGGCTTAGCTCCGAACAGGATATCGGCAGAGAAAAATCGCCAAAAGGTCCCCAAAAAAATCGTACCTTTTTTTAAAAATCCGGTATCAGCGTGTGCGTGATGACCTTCCGGAAGCACTGGTAACAAGAGCTTTGTGATAACAACTAATTATCACCTCGCTAATTCTCATTAAAGCCGGAGCCGACGGAGACACGTCTGCACCCTTCGTCGTCGTCGTCGAGGCCGCGCATGCCAAGGGACGCACACGGCCGCTACACGCCCCGTGGGCGGGCGTGCTCAGCGGTGCGAGAGGGTGCGTCACGCTATCACGTGGTGGTATTCAGTGAGAACGCAGGGGGTAAACCTGCAGATTTGCTCGGTGACGGCACCGTCTGTCTCCCCGTCCCGGCGTATGTGTACATAGTTGGAAATATTTTTTGTAATATCGTTTCCTACATTGGCATTTAGTGCAATACATTAAATACTTTACGGAAAACAAGAAAAATGGGCTCGTAGCTCCGTCGGTAAGACAACTTGCGCTCGTTTCGTTTCTTTATTTGTTCCAAGTTCAATTCCTGGAATTGCCCGTAACTAGAACCCTTTGGGGTTAAACTACAAAACTTCGCCTTAGAAAATTGCCCGGTGTGTCAGACCTGATCAAATAATTGGAAGCCCAAAGCTTTCGATACTGACTAGAATTATTGTTTCCTGCATGATGCCGGTCCTGAATTTTGTGATTTGGTTTTTAGGCGTGAGGAACTTTGGCTACCTGCTTCTCTCCTACGCAGGAAGTGCGGCTCTTTCATCCGTGTCTTTATTCGGTTTGCTGTCGAATTTAGAAAGCAGGCAGCAGAGCGGCCCATGCCACGAGTTTCCACGGTTCAGAGTTCTGCGGCGTTTATCGGGGACTGCTCCACCCACGCAGCATCACATTGAGGTTTCAAGCTGTCAGCACTATTTTAAAAGTTCACTTTTGAAATTTCTGGTTTTGTGAATTCTGGAATGCGAGAACACTCCTTTTCAAAGCTCTAGATTCTCGTGCAATCCGCTTTGGGTGTCCCAAGAAAGCAACAGCGGCCATAACTTTAATCATGCGTTGGATTTTGAGGACAGGGCACAGTTGTGTAGTGGGTTAACTGCAGGGCCACCTGAACATTTCTTTGCAAACAGTCCGTTAAAATAGTGCATACGGACAGAAACGAAAGCAACGGTCAATGCTTTGAAATTGATTATGATGCGGCTGTTGTTGCACTAAGAAATAATCATTTGTATTAGCAGAACCATTTCTTTAATCGCAGTGTTGTTGTGCGGAGCTTTAAAAAGGCCTTTTTTGTTTCATTCGGCGGAAGACAAATGCAGGTTTTGTCGTTTCTACATGCTAATGACGCGCCCTATGACATATGTGTTGCCATGAGATCGTACAGGTCGTGGAAGTGCCGCATGAATGATGGGCTTGCAGAGCCCCATCGCCAAGCGAAGCTCATTTTTCCGGAGTAGGCTACGCTGGTGCGGTGCACCTATGCGCTTGAGTCTGGCCAAACAGAGTTGTTCCATCTGATGGAGTGTTTATCCGCTCTTCCTAGTTTTGAAGGGCACGTAACTTTAGCGGCAATGATGTACTTCTTCTTGGATGATTGCTGCGTTTTGTATTTTGCCGTAATTAGCTCAGATAAGCCTGAATATACTTATGCAAAGCAAAAGCTTCACTAAACTTGGTTAAGCCTTGGTATCACTTTGTTAATCTTTGATTTAGGTGTAAGCATTTGCTTTTCGTATAAAGTCTGCTGTTGTCTACGGTTGTGGTCCTGCGTCAGGCATTTCGCGGGCCGTCTTGATCGCTTTTGCTCAGTCGCAGATGCGAACTTTGACCACCTGGCATTTCGGTCGCTCTCCAGTCAATCGATAATCAAGTGCTCTATTGGGACAAAGATTACATGGAGGCCTGGTTGGGAAAGGTAAAATGGGGTGAGAAAGTTTCAAGCGAAAGTAAACGCCTGTGTAGTGAGTAAACCACCACAGACACAACAGCCTCTACCGTGTATCGACGACCTGCACAGGGTTCATCAATCGGAAGGCGCCGAACATCAGTTGGAAGTTACTTCAGCAGTTGCATTTGTAGGGTCGGGAATTCCTACAGCATATGATGCACCGAGGGTTTGGCCCTGGCGAAGCAGATGGTGGAGCTAACGGCGGCACTTCTAGTAGAGCAACTACGGTAAAGGCACTCACCGAGTGATATCCGCGGAGTGGTCAGATGCAGCTTGAAGATGACGACTCAAAGCACAACGCTCACAGAAGTAGCCCCGTCCTTGTCCTGATCCATGGGGAACGCGGATGTCCTTTTTGCGGTCCGCGCGGCTACTCACGCACTCAAGCGGCGACGCTGAAGAAGACGCTCTTCCGAACGGTTGTGTTTTTCGATGCTGTCTGCGGCAAACAGCGCATCGGTCTTGAGCGGAGGTTCTGCTTCGTCGGGTGCTGGTATGGACACGTAAAACGCCATTACTCCCCCCCTTCCAACTGGTAATGTTGTGTTGAACACCGTTTTCCTGCATGAATGTTTGAAAGGGCGTCCAAAACATTCCCATGACTGCAGAAATGTTCTGGCTCATGTGATAAACCTCCGTAACTTATTGTGTAGTGGTGAATACCAAATGAGTCACGTGTGCGTGCGTACTTGCGCTTCCAGCGTCTTGTAGCACAAGTCTGTTGAGTTTGAAGAGGTCAACGTGATGCGGTTAAAACGTAAGGCGTTTGACCCGGGCACAAGGAACACCAAACAGAATTTTTTTTTGAATTTACAAAATAATGGTACATAATTTTATGTATTACATATAAATACTGGTATATACTTTTCTGTGTATAATTGTCTGCTGAAATTTTGCGTTTGGTTACTGGCCTATGTTTCTCCATAATGTTTCCCGTGCTGCATATAACTCAGATTTTTTTCCAGCATAAACGTACGTAGCTGTACTTGATACATTATATTCGCCCAGGGCTATTTCTTAAAAAAAGTGTTGAAAGCTTCTTGCACACAAAATATCATGTATGCAGAGTGCTTTTATTTACATTTTAATTAAGAAAGTAAAATTTGTCGAAGTGAAACATTTGGCTACTTATCAGGTACTGTGCAATGAATGTGCGCCCTAACACAACAAACGAGTTTGATCTTCAACCCCAATAGGTAGCCAAAATTGGATAAAGCTAAAAGGCTTGAGAAGCGAATGTGATGCATTAAACGGAGGATATGGTGCTGTTGCTGTCACTCTTTCTACACACGAAGATGCGTTCGCGTATATTTTCACAAATAATGTACTTCATTTAAGAAATAATACCTGTTTCCTAGGACACTGGGCAAATACGAAACCCCGTCTCGTAACGATCTCGATATTTATTGGTTTGCTGTCCAGGTACACCTCATCCAAATGTGGGAACTCCAAGCTATTGCTTCGTTTTCGCCTTCCACTTCACGTTGCTAAGCCTTAAACTGTGCGAAAAAAGACGACAAAGAACAGCCAGAGACATCACTCAGGTATTTACTAATTTGCCCTCTTACAATTCATGCCACAATGGCGGCAAACTAAGCAAGAAAACGTTATTCGGCAACCATTATATTGAACTTATATGTTTTGATGTTGCTCGTAGAAGCTTCCTCTGCAGATAAGTTGGATGAGTTCAGATGCAAACATTTGGTGTAAAGGTTCGTCGTGCAGACGCAGGCATACCTAACACACCAAACACGATACCAAGATTTCGCAATCAAAAAGAAGCCGGCAGCGGTCAACATGACTATTCGAGCACACGCGCGCACGAGCTGCGTTGCTGCTGTGCAGAAGCATTTGGAGGTTGCAGTAAGATATAACTGAGCTGGCACAATTTGGTCCATTTCATAGGATTCAGGTTGTTTAATCCTGTCTTAAGCATTCAATACCGGCGTTCGGTATTGAGCTCCCTACGCGCCGCAGCAAGCCAAACCTTGCCCTTTACCGAATCTGCCTCACCGCGAAATCCACAACTTGTCATCTGGTAAGCGTCATGCACTGAGGGAAGAGCTTACCGAAGGTGAAATAAAATATCCACCTTAGAAGGGCAAAGTGACGAGTGAGTACGACTGGCACACACAAAAAAAGATATCTGCCGCACCCTTGGACTCCGGCTTCTTCGTTTTTCGTAATCCTATAACGCAACGGCGGAGGCCAACGCCATCGCGCGTCAGCACATTAATTGCTGTTGTTACTTGGCTGAGCTGATGAAGGGGCTTTACTGCAGACTACGGTGATGGGGACGTCTCACGGCGAGGCCGCCACCACCCCTCCCTGCACTGCGATGAGCCTCTACATTCTCGTTCCCGGACCACTCATTGCCGCCACTCATTAGGAAAGTGTGTGGAGAGAGAAAAGAGGTAGGCGTAACTCTACTCACATTTGGATGTTCAATGTTGCCTAGAGGCCGCAACCGGGACCTTCGGGACAGGAAATAGTAAAGGGTGGAAGGGGTCATAAAGTGATGCAGTGGGTACGGATTCAGTTTATACTATACAAAGAAACCCTTCTTCCCTCTGGGAGAGGGAGTAGTTCAGGACGGGAAGAGTCTACAGGGGCACCTGATATTAATGACAAAGGCATCGAAGGTGAGCAGTAGGTCTCGGGGCGATTTCACGTCGTCACAGTCCAATGAGCGCGGGTGCTTAGGCATCGCGCTGCATCGTGGGTGGTTTGAGTCCATCGGACTCCTGCATGACCGACTAATATAGTAGGACAGTGAAGTTTGGGAGCACAAAATGCGCCGGGACAATTTTAGCTGCTCAGGTAAAAATAGTGCTACGTGCGATTTCGTAAATGCGTTTTAGAATGAGTGATGATAAATGTTGGTGTTAGGTGCATGATCCGGGATAAGGTAAATGATAGTTTTTCAGCTTTTTTGTGTTGTGGTGCGGAATTAGACCCGGGTGATGGCAGTGTTAGTTGCTCCAATGACTGTAGACGGTAGTGTCTGCAAGCGGCAGCGCCTACATAAGTTTGGTGCTCTGTACTGATCAACATTTTGTATACTATTGGACTCCGGCAAGGCGTAGACCCGAATGGAAGTATGGCTGCATGCCGCGTAGGAGAGGTGAAATAAGGAGTTTCGGCCATGTGTCTGCGAGAGTTTAGTTGTTTGACAAGAGGATGGGAAGGAAGGCACGCGTCGCGGAGGTGGTTAGCATGCGGGTGCGGTGGTTAGTGGGATGGGCGTCAACGAGCTCCACGATAGTACTGCAGGTTGAAGTGGCATGGAGTTTCCTAGGTGCGTCCTTGTCGAGGCACGAGAGAACTGATATGATTGCTTTGCAATTTGAGGTGTTTATTTTGTTCCGTTTAGTGGAAAACACGCTAAATCTGAGAGAGAGAGTAGGCTATTCTGCGGCGAGCTTAGCTGTGATGAGTAAAATGCGCTCCTTCTTGAGCCAGTGTCCCGGTTGCGGAACTCACGTAAAGAGCCCTGGGAGATGGATGACTTGCGCGGATAGGTTTTCAACGACATCGGTGTTGGTGTAGTTAGCCTATATTGCCAGTCGAAGAATTTAATTTGGCGGAACTGCGAAAATTGTGTAAGATCACATGAGGCGTTCTTTTTAAATGAGCCAGATCCAGAAACCGAAACCAAGACGTACCAAAACTGTAGTGACCAAGAAAACTCGGCAACTTTCCCCTAAAGAAGGGGTAACAAAAACAGTACAGATAACACCCGGAAAACGTGTACGCAAATCGTAGTTTGAATAAAAAATGAGCCAGATCCTGCTGTTTTAAGGATTAAAATGAGTAAATCTCCTTGACCAATGGGAGTTTGCTTTCGGCTTGGCTGTTCAGAGTGTTTCGGGGGTGTTTTCGCAAGTTTTTTTTTTCTATTAGAAGCAGGCTTAATATTAATTCAGGCGATAATTACAAGAACGGCGAAAGATCTGTCCCCAGATGTAAACGACGAATTGAACGGAACAAGTGAAGTAAATGAAGTGTGTGAAGGAAATGAAATAAGTAACGTAAATGAAGCTGAGAAACCAAGTAATGATAATTTCCTCTTACACATCCCTACGAAATAACTCTGGCTATATTTATTTTTTTTACTGTCATTTTTACCATTTTAGTGCTTAGCTGAGTAGCTGCTGCTTCCCTGGCAAATCCTCACCCCCTCACTCCCTGACAGTGCGAACCATTTCATTACGTGAAGAAGATACGAGCAGCCTTCTTCTGACGTGTTTTGTATATTCATGGCAATGCAACGAATTTGTGAGTTCCCTAAGACGTGCAAAATAAAATCACCCTCGAGGAGGATTCCAAGAGAGCTTCTAATGGTGCCAAGAAGACTCACCTACCCCCTTTTAGGTCTACTGTTCTTTAAACGCTGTTAAATAGTTTAAAGCCTTTTGCACCGAAACAGAAACACACCATGCTGGAAAGTCAGTTTAAATTAGGTTAGGCCAGGCCGATTCCTTCCAGGTAGGTAAGGAGGTGATTAAAGCCATCGGGGATAAGCATTGCCTTCCCGGAACGAGTTTTCGCCCTCTCTTATCTCAAGGTACGCAAGAATCAAGGCACAATGACTGAATCGTTATTTGGCGGTTGTTTTTTATTAAATATTTTATATATTTACTCATTCATTTATTCATCCATTTCTTCCTTTCTTCAATATCCACAACACCACGAAGGCATTACTGTAGGGTGTAGAAACCAAGAAACAAAAAATAAATGCAGAATAAGTTTCGCACAAAAAAGGTAACTCAGTAGTGCGTAAGACTTGAAGGTAGCAAAGCTGTAGGCAACAGTGGCGTTTTCGCTATTTCAATTCATTACTTAAGTCTCCCTGTTGTAGGAGGGACCAAAGCTCGATGTTGGTCTTCCTCTATCTTCTACGGTTCTGTACTGCACGTGGACTCGTGGATATCCTTCGTGACGCTTAGGATGGTGGTGATGGTGGTGATTCATTAACAAAAGAGGGAGAGAAAAGGCCTTGGGATATTGTTGAACTCAACGGAGAGTTCAACCTCATACAACTCAGTCCAGGAAAAGGGATTGGGGTTTCAAAGGATAGGAGAGAGAAGGGGAAGAGAAGAGTGGTAAGAGAGTGGGGGATAGCCTCTATCGCGTTCGTTTCGTTCATGACTCGATGGCTAGAAACGCAGCGCTAGTCCTTTTGTAACCAGGAAGTTCAGTAGGTGGTGGAAGACCAGCCATCGGATGGCGTACGGTCTCGTGGGGAACAGGAATTCTTATAGCTTGTTGCTTGGGGCACCGAGTCGCTAGAGTGCGGCCCGGAGTTCTGCTCTAGTGGTGTGTTGGCGGCAAGAGCACAGTAAGTGCTCTAGCGTATCGGGTTCTGTTCCGTCCACGCAGGTGGGGGACGGCCGGCGGCCTTGGTGGTGCAAGCGCGCTCCTCCGTTGCAGCAATTCAGCCGCAGCAGAAACGGGAGCGCCGGGCGTCTCTGCTAATGCGTCCAGGCAAGTCCTGCGGGGCATGGCCACTATCTGGGCATCTGGATGCATGGCCTCCACCACTCGTGCCAGGATTTTTCTTGCAGCTTCAAATGACACAACATCCTGGGAGGCTGGTACCCTTGCCTGGCGAGCAGCACCCTTGGCCAAGGCGTCTGCAACCTCTTTGCCCATGAAGGCCATGTGAGAGGGTAGCCAGTGAAGTCGCAGTGAACACCCCTGGGCATCCACTGCATGTAGCTTGGCCGCCAGCGCCCGCTGACCGTAGCCGCTCGAGCTGACTGGCTTATCGGCGGCTCGCAGACAGAGGAGGGCAGACCGTGAGTCAGTCAGGATGATGGCCCCCCGGGCCTGGATGTCCTGTTTGAGAAGAAGACCTGCCGCCAAGTGGAGTCCATCCGGCTATGCATGGGTGGATGAGGCCGGGAAGGGCAGGGTGCTCACATGGCTAATGGTGAGTTCTAGGGCCGTGCAGGCGGCTCCGGCTCAGCCCCTAGACTGTTGCACAGAGCCATCCGTGTACACTTCTGCAAGTGTACACGGATGGCGGGCCTGCTCCAGCATAGGCACCACATCTCCCAGGGAATCAGCCGTACAGCGGTGGCACATGAAGCAGCTTTGCTGCTCTTTGAAGACGCCTCGACGACCAGAAATCTACCGGAGGCAAGCCAGGATCGCGTTCTCCATCAGCTTCCCCGCTGTGGACGTCAGGGAAACGTGCCGGTATGATGTAGGCTCGGGGGGGGGGGGGTCTACCGACCTTCAGCATCGGCCTGACTAGTGCCACCCGCCAAGTAGGTGGAAGATTGCCCTCCCTCCACACCCGGTTGAAGAACTGTAGAAGCAGCTGCAGCTGGGTTATGTCTAGGTTCCGGAGCATGTGGTACATCACCCCGTCCATACCCTCGGCGCTCAGCCTTTTGGGGCATCGATCCAGGGCGGCCCGCAGTCCCAGAGTGTGATGTCGCCACTGTAAATGGACACCACTTGCGGGTGCTGGGGGGCCACAGGCAACACATGCACCTGATCTTCAGCGGGACGTAGAGCCGGGGTGAACTGGTCGGCTAGCCGCTCCACCCAGACCACCTCAGTGATGATCAAGGAAATGGCGGAGGTCAGCAGGGGGTGTCGGTTGGTGACGACAAGGTAGAGACGGGCCCGAAAGATTCTCCATGCTTTGGCCGGATCCTAAAGAGTCCATGGAGGAGCAGAGCGACTCCCAGCTCTGCATCCGCCGCTGCTTGGCTCTCCAAATGCACTGTGCATCCACCTGTCTGTACGCCGTTCAGTCTGCCGGACGGCTGCTCCTGATGGCCCGCCGTTGCAGCTGGTTGCGCCCGGCGCGGAGTCTCAGGAGCTCCAGGTCTAGCAGTGCCGTCTAGAGGGGTGCTTCCCCCCGCACTGTCCCCTTGTTGGCGCTCTGCACGACAGTTGCGAGGAAATCAGGCTGTTCGTCCTCCAGACGCTCTGCCGATTCCTTGTGGTAGGTGGTCCAGTTGGTGACGGTGTAGACCCAGGTTTCCTTTCGCCTACGGGCGCCCCTGGGGGTGACCAGGATGGGGTAGTGGTCCTATCCCTAAGTGGTGGTGGCGGTTTCCCAGGGATAGGCAGTCCGCTGGAAAACCAGTGTGACGTCAGTGTGAGACCACTGGACCGTGCCCAAGGGACCAGTGCGGTGAAGGTGCGGCTACCTGTGTTGGCCACCAGCAGTCCGCAGGCTGTGGTAGCATCGAACAACTGTCGTCCACTGTGGGAGGTGTGGGGCTGCTCTAGGCTGGGTTGTGCGCATTGAAATCTGTCCACACAAGAACGTCCGGACCCAGGTGGCCCCGCTGCAGCCCCACTGCTGTGGCGTCCCAGGGCTGCGCTGGGCAGACATAGACGCTGGCCTCAGTGGTGTACCTGGACCCCACGCGCACCGCGACAGCGCCGCATTACATGGGGCCATCTACGATCAAGACCAGGTTCACTGGAGCGCTGTTGAGCACATCCCTAACGTACACAGCTGCCTGGGAATTGCCTGTTCGGTTGCTGGCGTCTTGGCACGGATGTCTGGTGCAAGAGTGCAGGTTGCAGCTGGTTGCGCTAGCGTGGCGCACGTACCCCGGAAGCCGCAGGGTTCTGCCGCAGACGTTGGCCTACAGCAGCGCCAGTACATCGAAGTGCTCCCGCAGCAGCTGCTCTGCTAATCAGCGTGGCGTGTCTCCAAGTGGTTGAAGTTCTACAGCAAGATGCGTTGCCGCTGGCCGGTCCTGCAGAGCCTGTTAGGCATGCCTGGGGGCGTGGGGGGAGCAGGCGTGCAAAGGAAGCAGTGGCCGTCAGGAGTGTGGGGTGCTCATTAGGCAGGTGAACCACCAGGTTGTGCACCATGGCAAGAAGAATGGTCACCAATTGATCCTGACCGGTTGCGGCAGAACCTACAGGCAGCTGCTCCACCCCTGATAATGCGGACGGTTGGGCAGGTGGGCACCCGGCTGGCTTCTGGCTTGCGTGGCTGCTGTTGGCGTGCCTGGGTAGCTGGAGGCTGCTGCAGCTGGTGCTGGCCTGCTGCTAGCTGGAACGTGGCCTGGCCGTCACCGCGTAGCTTGGTAGCTGTTCAGTGTGGACTGACGCCGCAGCCTTTTCTCGTGGTATTGGGTGTGGTGCGCGTGCCATGGCCGTGGCCACCTTGCATTCGTGCTGCCAGCGGGGGCAGCGGGGGTCGGTAACGGGGTGCGGGCTACTGCAGTTGGTGCAGCGTGGGGTTTAGGGAGGGTATGGCGCGTGGTTATCGCTGCGGCAGTGGCCTCCTCGCCTTCCTTCGCCACGTTCCCAGCACGGGTCCCGCGCTCATCTCCTTTCCTTCCTCGCCCATCTCTCCGCCGAAACTTGCGGAAGAGGGTGTGGTTTGACCTCTAGGGTTCAAGGGTAAAACTAGTCACCCCGGAAAGACTGCCCGAGGTAGCGTAGAATAGCTTGCACTACAAAACTGGATGCGAGAAAAAAGAAGCACTGTCGAAATTGAGAAGAACGCATAATTCAATGTGACAGAAGCTTAAGTTGAACCAACGGAAGGGTTCAATGAGCACTTTTTCGGCCCAACCCAGCATGGAAGCCCATTTGCGCACACAAAGGTCTGCAGTGAATAAACCTCATAACACAAAAAATCGATACTACTGCCAGATACAATAGGCCTGTCGAATTCAAGCTTATTATACGTTCATAGCATAGTTTTAAACAAAGTGTAGAAAAAACAATCCCTTTAAATAGGTGACACTGCTGCTGACAACAAATGGTATGTGAAAATTACCATGCGTTACTAAGAAAAGTTGAGAGAAGCATTAAAGCTGTTTAACATCAAAACTTCATCAAAAGTGCGGAAAAGGCGTCGCTAAAAGTGAATTTCTTCCTTCGCTTAGTGGGCTTGAAAGCGATCGTCACACCTACAAATACCGAAAATGGAAACGAGGAATGAACCAATGAGATATTTGTTTCGAACAAAGTAAATGAATCTACGACCGATCTGATACCATCATATCGAGCAGAAGTGTGCTAACTGTATATAAAAATACAAGAGATTCCGGTCAAATTTGACATAGATTTTCAATGCATCGTTTACGCAATTCAGCTGCTCAACGTTATCATAATATGATCCCTGCATTGCAAATTGAGTGTTATGAGCCTATAATTTTGTTTATAGAAACAGACAATTTCGGCACATGGGTCATGATTCTTAATACAGATAAGAATAAAGCGGGAAGAACACGCTGGGTATGTTCAAGAAGCACATGGATGGTATTAGACAATTGAAAACGCCTATTTAATATAGGGCACAAGAAAAAGTATTCAGCAGAGATAATGGTCAGACCACTTCCGCAAGGTGCAGACTTTAAACTCTCGGCTTAAGTTTGTGGAGTATGTCGTGCTGAGATGAGCCTCGGGCGGGGCGTTGATTTTTCACTTTCCCAGGAAGACTCTGCAGGTTTGGACGGTTCTAACATCTTCTTTGTGTGGTGCATTCCTTGCCTGCGAAGAGCGGATTCCCGCCTGGTGTAGATTTTCGCGCATTCCACTTCAGTTGCTTGTGGAAGGAATTGAAGGGCCAGTAGCGCAAGAAACAGAAGTAATGCCGCGAGGAAAAAGGCTGAGTCTTTCCGGCCGATCTTCTGGAGCACATAAAAGACAAAGGCGCATACTGAACCGGCACGTCCACAACCGAATACCACAAGCACAGCGCTTGCGCGCACTCTCGTTGGGACAAGTTCCATTATGTAGGCGATACTCGTCACTAACGTAACGTATACCCCGGCCTTTGATAAAATCAGTAAAATTTCTGTAATGATCTTTGGCTGAAGGTGGACTGCAAGGGCCAGTAGTGATTGGATTACACTCAGCAAGAGATAGCAAAGCCACAGAATTTTCACGAGTGGCACTCTGACAATCAAGTGGTCCATTGCGGTATAGGCCATAAAGGTAGCTGGGAACGAAACCAACCTAAAAAACGTTGGGCTTCCAGACGTTCCGGAGAAAATAGAGACGTGGAATGGCAATATCAATGAGAAAAACGAAAGAATCATGATAAGTTCTCGGCGTAGAAGTGGACAATCGTCAAGGGCCTTTTTTTGATCGCTGAGGCAGTCTTGGTTGATATCGCGCTCTTGTTCTCGGAGTCTTTTTAGCAAGCACGCCGTGTTGGGCAAGGGAAAGCCATTCAACCGGGTACCTTCGAGCATGACGTTCTCCGCGGCATTGTACTTTCCCTTTGAAATGAGCCATCGTGGGGATTCTTGCACGACGAAATATGTCGACAATGAGAGAAAAGCAGGAGAAAGATATAATACTTGCTTCAATACCCAGTTCAGGTGAATTAGTGTAATTATAGGAAACAACACATCCGCTATCAAGAGGCCAATAGCTTCAGCGATGAATATATG
The DNA here is from genome assembly GCF_048455015.1 of Haemaphysalis longicornis. Classification (NCBI taxonomy): domain Eukaryota; kingdom Metazoa; phylum Arthropoda; class Arachnida; order Ixodida; family Ixodidae; genus Haemaphysalis; species Haemaphysalis longicornis. The sequence goes on from NW_027526361.1 coordinate 132,171,203, forward strand.
CAGCGGCCGGTTGTCGTGTGTTGTTATCTCGAATAGAATCAGGGCACAAAGCACGTTTACATTGGCGAAACAGGCCGTGAAGAATCGGACTGTCACGTAGATTGCACATGAAATCACGAAGCAATTCGCCACCGTGCAGATGACCAGAAGCACAGCCGCTACGCGAATAACTGGGGCGCGTCCAACATAATCAGCGATGGGGCCGGCTGCTATGCAGAGCACACCTGCGCTGTTCTGGGCGGGTAAGGCGGCTACGAGGAGCACACGCCTGTGGCATACGAGATTCCAATAGCTGATGACCGTTCTTCCAGAGGAGCTTGCATCATACTCCCACTCTTGACAGGCTGTACGTTCCGTTGGGTTGAAGTCAGGGTGGTACTTGTCGAAAAGGCAACGGTTGGGTTTTACGTCGGCTTCTACGGGAATGAACACTTTCCTCCAGGTTGTTGCAGACAGGTTGTAGTTCGGGGGCGGCCGGCACCAATGATCCACGTCGCCCGCAATAAGTTTTATGACTCTGGCCTGAGAGTTCAACACGAACGCGGAGATAATTAGGAGCAGCATTGTCTTCTTCTGGAAAATGCCGTGGCCAAAATCATCGTGGCTATCAAATGACTCACTGGCGACGAGTCCCCTTGTCAGTGGTGATGCTTTAAGCAGCTCCATGGCACACGCCTGCTGTACTGGTTCTTTGCTTCTGCTTTCCCAGCAGGTTGATTGGTTGGTGACACGAAAAGGGCTCATACCCGTTCAAGAGGATTTGCCAGGAAATGGGTGGATGCAAGGCGGTGCGGCGCGTTGTCTTTTTTAACACGCATATAATTGTTGCGAGTTTGCAAAAGCTTTTCAAGGGAAACGTTAAATTCGACGATGCATTGTTCTGCGTTAATGCGGAGCAAGAGTTTAATATCGGCCGAATTTCATCGTTGGCCTCCAGAATTTCGCTGCATATTGGTCGTTTGAGCCAGCAAATTGCAAGTGCATCAGTGCGTGGGTATTGACAAAGCTAATTCATTCGCCATCGAGCAGTGGTGGACCTCTCACGAGTTTTGAGGTCGACCTCAATGTCACTATGGGAGGTGAATTTCAGTTTAGCTCAAAGGATGTATGTGACATAGGCACTCACGTTGGGAATGTAAGTCTCAAGCCCTGACTTCCCAATTGTGCGAAACACGGGCGTCGTTGTTGTTTCCCGGCGAAGAAAATTGGCGGGGCTCAAAACACGCCATACAAATTCGCGCCAATTCACCCTGTGAAGTTTGTTGGAAAGCGAAGCACTAAATGACGCCCACAACGAGTGCCCCTGCGACGCAACTTGACGAACATGGCTCTACAAAAATGAAACCAGAGACAAGTGAAATGCACTTAACCACACCATTTATTACTTCAAGTAGATATTCTTTGCTCAGGTTAAATTAAATTTAGACACCAGCCAAATTAAATTTGGCCGGCACTCATATTTGCATTCACCGTACAAACGTTCTCCAAAACGCGTGGAAATCAACCGTTATTACGATGGCATCGTTCAGTGATGTCTTATCGGCGTACGCCGTAATGCATTCCTTGATTGTCAGGGTTATTCTTGGAAAAGTTCTACGGCTTTGTTGTTTGATTCTTTTTGTAATCCAGCCACTACTAGCCCTTGCAGTGTACATTCAGCGGACCATGATTACTGGAGTCGTACTTATTTTGTCCAACTCTTGCGTGTACATCGCATTTGTGACGAGCATCCTCTATATAAAGTAGCTTGTGCCTACAGCCATACCGGCCAGCGCCTTGTTGGTGATTTTCGGTAGTGGTCATCTGGGGTCGGTATGCACCTGTGTCTTTTTTGTGCTCCAGAAAGCAGGCCGGGAAGACGCAGTGTTTTTCTCGTAGCACTGCTTCGGTTTGTTTCGTTTGGGGGTTCGATTCCTTCCAGGTACAACTGAAGTGAACTGCGGGAAAATCTGACCCAGAAGGGAACCCGGTCTTAGCAGGCCACATAACAAGAACAGTGCAGTGATCCTTACGTATCAAGTCAAGCCGACAGAGTGGGAAATGTTCCTCTCGCTCAAGACACATCTCAGCGCTTTCTTCCCGCTTGACTTATGCCTAGAGTTTTAGACAAACCTTTTAACCAAAAAGTGGCGGTCATCTCCCATGTACATGCGCTGTCGCATCGGCTTAAGAAGACGGCTGACAGATACGGGGTTAAGGTGGTTTTCTCGGCCAGGAATAAGCTAGGCAGATTACGCAGCATGGTGGGCAGCAGGCTCGATTCCCGAGACAACATTCCCCCACGTGGCTGTTTGATAAAACACAGACTAAATTTTTTCAGTGTATGACCAATGTTGTGTACCGCATTCCAATGTCCTGTTGCCGGGTGTACGTCGGCCAGACTGGCCGCGGGGTCAATGTACGATTGAAGGAGCATCATTCCTCCGTTAATGGAAGAACCTAACCACACCTGGCGCTGCACTGTTAAGACTGCGGTTGTAAGCCATGCTTCACAGCCAGGCAAGTTGTTTTTAAGCACAGAGACCATCATCATCATCATCATCACCAGCCTATCTGCGCCCACTTCAGGACAAAGGCCTCTCCCATTTTTCTCCAATTACCTCGGTCCTGCAAGCTGTGACCAATTTATCCCCGCAAACTTCTTGATCTCATCTGCCCATCTAACTTTCTGCCGTCCCCTGCAACGCTTGCCTTCTCTAGGGATCCACTCTGTTACCCTTAATAACCAGCGGTTATCTTGCCTTCTCATTACATGCCCTGCCCACGTCCGTTTCTTCTTCTTAATTTCTACTAATATGTCTTTAACACCAGTTTGCTCCCTGACCCACTCCGGTCTCTTCTTGTCCCTTAATGTTACACCTATCATTTTCCCCTCCATTGACCGCTGAGTCGTTCTCAATTTAAGTTGGACCCTCTTAGTGAGCCTCCATGTTTCTGCCCCGTAGGTGAGTACCAGTAAGATGCAGCTGTCATACACTTTCTTCTTCAGCGACAATGGTATGCTGCTATTCATTATCTGAGAATGTCTGCCATATGTACCCCACCCCATTCTGATCCTTCTAATTATCTCTGCCTCATGGTTGGGATCTGGGGTCACAACTTGGCCTAAGTAGATATATTCGCTTACCACTTCCACTGCCTCGCCACCTATCTCAAACCGCTGTGCTGTCCCGAGGTTATTGATAATTACTTTAGTTTTCTGCATCTTAATTTTCAGGCCCACGGTTCTACTCTGTTCGCCCAGTGCGCAAAGCATGCTTTGCTACAGAGACTATGCTACGATAGAAATTGCTGAAGCCTTCTATATCCGGATTGAGGGTTCTGATTGTATAAGTCTCCCGTCGCTGAGTATTCTAAATGAAGAAGTGCAACTTTTTAAGGAGAGAGAGAAGAAGGTGAGGGAAAGAAAAAGAGGAGAAGGAGGTGGGGCGAGTTTCTTCATGTACCGCCGTACGCATGTGTTACGGTCACACGTGCTTGATTGTTAGGTCTTGGTGTGGTATAAATGTGTTTTTTATTTTAAATCTTTCAGTTGATAGTAAGAGTGGGTGTTGTTTCCCGTTCTCGTCCCTGTGTCTGTTTGCCCTTAAGTTTCACGCATGCATCCTCCTTCCCAGCAGGTGCAGCTTGTGTACTCAAGGTGTTTTTGTGAGTAGCGCCACTAGGATCTTGAGCTCCGCAGGGGTGACTACTGCCGTAGGCACTTGGTGTCTTGCAGAACCACGAAGCTGAGCACATGTGGGTTGGACCCACCCACGTCCCTGCTGAGCGTGGCTTTGCCGTGTCGGAGAAAAGGGGACCTGGTGGCTGAGCCAAAGTTGGGGTTGTTTTGGACTTTTACGACCCACTTGCAGCGGCACCGTGCCACTTCGGTCCCCGCTTCTCGCAGATGGTACCCCCGGTCTGACCCGCTCGTGGAAATGAGCCAGTCGCCTTTTGCTTTCTTTTTCTCCATTCTTTCACCTTTCTCTCTCCTCTTCTACCCCTCTCCTGTCATCTCTTTCTTCCTTATTTCTACATTTTTCCTGGCGGCGAGGGTTAACCCTGTGCAAGGATATCAACCTTGGTACCAAGTATATGGTTATAGCGCCAGGGTAATAGTTAGCGTGCACTTTAACGTCACGATCCCTTGTTGGGCTCAGTGGTGGGCTACCGGCTCTGCCACCGAATGGATACCATGTTCATATTGTTTTTTATATCCCCCAAAAAACATTATCGGCCTTTTAAAAGGGGCCGATCCGAGGTAACTCAACTGGAACCAGTCTGTCAAGCTGAAACTTTCGCAAAATACTTTGTAATCCACTCCGAAGAAGAAAATGCACCACTTGCTAAAAAATCTGTCTTCTTCATTGCACAGTGCCTTGAAAGCGTTGTCGGCCGGAATTACCAAGTAAAAAAACTAGCCTCTGGTCATCTGTTGGTAGAAGTGCAGCGAAAGAACCAAAGTCAGAATCTACTAAAGCCGGACACCCTGGCCCAACTCAAAGTAACGGTGACACCACATCGTAGCCCGAATACCACGCAAGGGGTGATCTCTGAAAGGTAACTGATTCACGAGACAGATGAGGATTTTCTTGAAGGACTGAGGGACCAGGGCGTCACGGCTGTGTGGCGGATTACCATGCGTCGCGCAGCTGAAGAAATTCGAAATAAATATATTGTTCTGAGGTTCAACCGTCTAACGCATCCTGAATTCGGTCATGCTGCATTCATATCCTGCCCAGTATGCCCTTGCATACCTAGTCCTCGAAGGTGTTTCAAGTGCAAGAAGTATGGCCATGGAACTCAATCTTGTCGTGGCCAACCCACCTGTGAACACTGCGCACGTGCTGACCAAACCAGTGATGACTGCAAAAAGAACAAGTGCAATGTCCAAACTGTGGTGAACCACACTCCGCATACTGATGTCCATTTTCTACATTGAAAATGAAAAAGAAATAATTCAACTCAAAGTCACTGAAAACGTAACCTTTGCAGAAGCACGCCTGAAGCGTGCCCTGCTCTCAGGCAGAAGGTACGCAGACGTTGCTTGCCGGGGGGTGGAGCGTCGTCCCGTTGGATGCGGGCAGCCAGTGTAAGCTGGTCCCGCCACAGCCCCCCGCTGAGCAGCAGAAAGTTGCTCCCGCGCTTCTGCTCCAACATTCTCCTGCCGTGCTCTGCCTAAGCCTTCCGGCGCGAGTTCCAGTGCTGCGCCTTAGGCCTCCAGCTCAAGCTCTGGTGCTGTGCCAAGGCCTCAAGCACGAGCTCAGTCCCGATTTGTTACGATCCGGCTACATCCCGGGCATCTGCAAAGCAGCAGAAGGCTGCTGCTGTGGTCACTGCTGTTGCAGCAATGTTCAGTGCTGTGGCTGCGACCTCTAGCACAAACAGTGTCTGCACTGACACTTCTTCAGAAACCTTGGATGAGGCCATTGATGACTCTCCAAGAACAGCTGCTCCTGAAACACAAGAGGAGCGCCGCAGTTCCGCTAATCGGGGTAAATCAAACAAATCGATGTCAGCCAAGATTACTACACCAGGAAATAACTCGGCGACCTAGGTAAACTACTTAAAAGGCCCAAAAAGAAAACTCCTCCGCTAATCACCCTTTTAATGAAAAAATAACATCTCATGATCTGCATTTCTTTTCTCGTGGTATGTATGGCTGCTGAAAGTGTTATGTATGGCTTCTGAAAGTAAATTGTAGGGGGTTGTTGAAAAACGCTGACCATATTCATGATATACTCTCAAATCCCAAAACAAAAATACTGTGCTTCCAAGGAACACACTAACGGCCCTCTCAGACAAACGTTTTGACACAATACACTATATTTTGTGAAGACAGACTGAACTTCCACCAGCCGTCTGGTTGTGTGGCAATAATAGAACGAAAATCTGTTGCTTGTCAACACCTGCAGCTACAAACTTCACTTGAAGCAGTTGCCGTTAGAGCCATAATTTTCGGTAGACTAATACCCCTCTGTTCTCCTTAAATTCCACGGGACAATCGCCTATCCAGCGTCGAATTCGAAGACCTCGCCAATGAGCTACCGGAACCCTACCTAATTATTGGGGATTTTAGTGCCCACAACCCTCTCTGGGGATCTGCGCGAGCTGATGCGCGGGGGCGGTCTATTGAAAACATACATCGGCAAATTTGGCGCGGCTCACTCAAACTCACTCACAATTTTTTTTTGAATCACCACTCACTCAAACTCAGACTCAATGCTGAGGAGCACATCTGCGCTCACTCAAACTCAAACTCACATTGAGCGCAAAACTCAGAACTCACTCGGACTCAAAACTCAAAATGTACTCAAACTCAAAATGTACTGAAACTCAATATGGACTCAAAACTCAAAATGTACTCAAAACTCAAAATGCACTCAAACTCAAAGTGTACTCAAACGCAAAATGGACTCAAAACTCAAAGTGAACTCCAAACTCAAAATGTACTGAAAACTCAAAATGTACTCAAACTCAAAATGTACTCAACACTCAAAATGTACTGAAAACTCAAAATGTTCTCAAACTCAAAATGGACTCAAATCTCAAAATGTACTCAAAACTCAAAATGAACTCAGAACTCAAAAGGGGCTGAGAACTCAAAATGAATTAAGAACTCAAATGGCCTCACAACTCTCTCATGCTAGGACTTTACTCGGGGTCAGATGGACTCTGATTTCATTAGCAGTCAGTGTTTTCAAATACACGCGTGGTAAAAATATTACGGGTGCAAATTCTTGAGCTAAAACTCTTCCATTCGCCACGACATGACACCGTAGCTCTTGTGAGGTCGGAAACAATTTTCGTTGCAGATTTAATACAGCTATACCTGCTTCCCATGAAGGGTAGGGCTGGTTGGAAGCAATTGTACGTATATATTGGATACCAAACTCTTGATGTGGGCTCCGTTTTTGTGTTCATGACAGAGGCGGTCCAGGCTCGATGGTGTGCTGGGTCCCCAGGTCGAAATAAGCAAGATTGGGTGAGGGGACGTGCGCTCACTGCTCCGTTCATTTATGTCGAAGCTGTTTAGGGTTACGGTTCCGTGCCTTCTTGCTCTGTATCCTGAAAAAACGCGTTGTGTCAAAGCGAACTGTCCCCGCGAATCTCTGAAGCGCGAGGCGGTCATGGATATACCTTTGCTGTTTTATTGTGTAGCATTCTTTGCCGAGTACACCCCTCCCCTTATCCCCGCCATGATCTTGTAATGTCCTGCATATACACAAAAATGCAGATATCACGGAAGTTCAACCAGTAATCATTATAAAAGCGTAAACGTAGAGAATTGATAAAACTAAATGTTAAAAGTCTAAAAAAGAAATAAGAAAAATATCAAAAATGGCAAACCGTGTAACACGGGAGTCATAGATCTTCTCGGATTGGGTGAAAATGCAGACAAGTGTGGCGCTAAAGAATGTGGGGTATCAAATTGAGGGTCCCTAGGAGGGAAATCACGTGGGACCAACAAAAAAGTGCCTCGTTGTTTACTGAGGCACTTGTATTAGTTTTTATTAGCATTTGCTCGGTGGGATCAGCTCTTGTAGCTTGGAGAAACACCACGCTGTCGTTGTAAGCAATGACCGCCACTGACCGTCATTGTAAGCATGCACGCGTGTGTGAGTGTGTGTGTGTGTGTTTGAGAGAGTGTGTGAGTGAGAGACTGAGAGAGTGTGTGAGAGAGAGAGGGTGAGTGAGAGAGAGTGAGAGTGAGAGAGTGAGAGTAAGAGAGTGAGAGAGAGAGTGTGTGAGAGTGAGGGAGTGAGTGAGAGTGAGAGAGTGTGTGAGAGTGAGAGAGAGTGTGAGAGAGAGTGTGCGAGTGAGCGTGAGAGTGAGAGTGTGAGAGAGTGAGAGTGTGAGATTGAGAGAGTGAGAGTGAGAGATTGAGACAATCAGAGAGTGAGAGTGAGAGTGTGAGAGTGAGTGTGTGAGTGTGAGTGTGAGTGTGAGAGTGTGAGTGTGAGTCTGAGAGTGTGAGCGTGAGAGTGTGAGTGTGAGTGCGAGAGTGTGAGTGTGAGAGTGTGAGAGTGAGAGTGTGAGTGTGAGTGTGAGTGAGAGTGAGAGTGAGAGTGTGAGTGTGAGTGTCCGTGAGAGTGAGAGTGAGTGTGTGTGTGAGTGTGAGTGGGAGAGTCAGTGTGACTGTGAGTGTGAGTGCGAGAGCGAGTGTGAGTGAGTGTGAGTGTGTGTGAGTGTGACATAGAGTGGGAGTGAGAGTGTTAGTGTGAGTGTGAGTGAGAGTGAGAGTGTGAGTGAGAGTGTGAGTGTGAGTGTGCGCGAGCGAGAGCGAGAGTGAGAGTGTGAGTGAGAGTGAGAGTGTGATTGTGAGAGTGAGTGAGAGTGTGAGTGTGCGCGAGCAAGAGTGAGAGTGCGAGTGTGAGTGCGAGTGAGAGTGTGAGTGTGTGAGTGAGAGTGGGAGTGAGAGAGAGTGTGAGTTTGAGTGTGAGTGTGTGAGTGTGAGTGAGTGAGTGTGAGTGAGTGAGTGAGCGTGTGAGTGTGAGTGTGTACCTTTTGCTATATACCTTTTGCTATATCCTCATAATTATAACCAGAAAGCATTTTTATATTTGCCCACGTGATCCCCATCGACAAGACCTTTAATTTGATACCCCACACACCCTAGCAGGGTCATATGGAATTAATACCAGTCAAACTAACCATGACTCTCATGATTGTAACCAGGACGCATTATTTAAGTGTCCGACGTGATTCCCCTAACTGGAACCTTCAATTTGACGCCCCACATGCTTCAGCGCACTAACCTTGAATTTAACCAATCTATGACTCATAATGACTATCTCATAATTCCAACTACGAAGCCTTATTTTATTTGTACCACGTGATTCTCCTCATCAAGACCGTAAATTTGATACCCTACACGCCCTAGCGGGGTCACTTCGAATTTTACCCCAATATAAGACTCTCCATGACAATCTCATGGTTATAACCAGGAAGCATTTTTGCATTTCTCCCACGTGATTCCGCACATCAAGACCACTAATTTGATACCCATCACATCCTAGCGGAATCAATTTGAATGTTAAACCAATCAATGACTAACCATGACTATCTCATGATAAAGGCCTGTCACATTTTTGTCCCACGTCATTTCCCTTATCGGAACCTTAAATTTGATGCCCCAGACACCCAGTGGCATCATTGTGAATTTTAACCTAATTTATGACCCATTTTGACTATGTCATGATAATAATAAGAAAGCACGTGATTACCCTCATCGAGACCTTTAATTTGATACGCCACACGCCCTAGCGTCATGAACTTGAATTTTAACCGAATCTATGACTTACCATGACTACGTCATGATATATCCACAACGCATTCTCGTCCCGAATGATTCCCCACATCGAGACCTTGAATTTGATTCCCCACATGCCCTCGCAGCGTCATTTTGAATTTTAACCCAATCTATGACTCATTATGACTGCCTGATGACTACAATCAGGAAGCATTTTTTTTATTTACCCGCGTGATTCCGTTAATCCGGACCTTGCATTTGATACCTTACAACACTTAGCCTCATCAGTTTCACTTTTCACCCAATCTAATGTGGTCATTATTCTGTCTTAAGGGGCACTGCCCAGTCTATTGAGCTAATTCATTTGAACAGCAGAAAGCACAGCCCCCGCCCCCATTTCTCCCCGGCTCTCACCTGTTCCGTTGTGACCCCTAGTATATCAAGGCGTTAACAGTAGCAGGCGAACAACCAGCACGCCAGCACTGCCGTGTGCTTTCCCACCACCCTTTCCCGCGCTCTTAGTGGATCTGTCAGGAGGAAATGTTAAGACAACCCTTTTTTATGACCTCACCAGTCAATTATCACTCACGCGTCCAGCCGCGAAAATTAGGCATACAGCAAGTGCTTATGGCCATGAAAATTCAACAAGAAACTAAAAATAAAAAAAAATCAGACACCCCCTCCCTCCCAACCGATCATGCAGATCGCGATTGGCGCCGTACCCGCAGGTAACCTGAATTCCGAGCCAACCATAGCTGCCTGCTAGGCTACTCATATGTACTCAAACTCAAAATGGACTCAAAACTCATATGTACTCACAGCTCAAAATGTACTCAAAACTCAATATGTACTCAAACTCAAAATGTACTCTAACTCAAAATGTACTCAGAACTCAAAATGAACTCAAACTCAATATGTACTCAGAACTCAAAATGGACTCCAACTCATATGTACACAGAACTCAAAATGGACTCAAACTCAAAATGGACTCAAACCCAAAGTGTACTCAGAACTCCAAATGGACTCAAACTCAAAATGTACTCAGAACTCAAAATGGACTCAAACTCAAAATGTAATCAGAACTCAAAATGGACTTAGAATTCACTAGGTCTCAGGCGTACTCAAACTCAGTCGGGATCACTCGGCTCAAACTCACTCAAGCTCAAACTCACCATACCACACTAGCGTCGAGCTCACTGAAACTCAAACTCACGCGTGAGTTTGAGTCCAAATGATTCTGAGTGAGTGGACTGATGAGCGAGTTCGCCGACCTCTGATAGAAAAGTTGATCATATCATCCGGAAGTCGCATTTATAATAAGAAACATCCAACATACTATAACACGGCCCACAACACATATCCTGCAATAGATTTGGCAATTGGCTCTGCAATTGTAATGCCTACATGTGAGTGAAAAGAAATTACAACCCTATGGCAACGGCCATTTCCCCTTCAAACTACTAGCTATAAGCAATAACTCCAAAGTACCGATTTGGGTCGAACTTTAGACAATGAGCAGCGGACTGAAAAACATTGAAAGAGTTTTTCAGACTAACCTCTTCAATAATAAGTCATTTAAATATTGAAGCAGCATGTTCAATTATTGCGGCCCATATTCTTTACTGTACTGGAAAAACCGTTCCAGAGAACACTCCTAAAACCCTCTCCAAACCTAGATCATGGTAGAATGAGGAGTCGAGGCGTTAACGTTCCGAACAGAATAAAGCATGGGCTCTCTTACCCTGCTATTCTAGGGCAGACAACCTTCTTAAGCTTAAACGGGCAAAAGCCAAAGGAAAGCGGACCCTGCGCTTAGCAAAAATTTCAAATCGCGCGCCATCAGCCGCAAAGGGTTCGCACAACATCCGACAGATGGCGACGAGTGTACTGGCCAGTAGGAAGCCGCAGTGACACATGCCCCTCGCGAGGGGCACGATCAAATGCGGAGCATTTCCGGGGGCGCACGACGTTAAGTAGTTTGCGTTACCTTAATGTAGTTGCACTTGTGGCAACTGCTGACGAGAGAGCGCTCGTCAGCAGTAATTTGAATGAGTCAACGATATAAGGCGCGTATATAGCGTCCGATTCTGTGTCGGCTTTGTGGCGCAGTGGTTACAGCACAATGTACATAGCGTTCCGCCCGCAGGGTCGAGGGATCGAAACCTGGCGTCGGATAGTATTTTCTTTTTATATAGTAGGGACAACGACGGTGCGGACTACGGACGCCAACACGGGTGACATCGTGAGTTACTGAAATGCTCTGCATTTAAAAAACGACAGTTGGAAAAGGTTTATATCGTTTATAAACTCTTACACAGACTGTCGCAAAGTATGGAGTAGATTAAAGAAACCAAAATGGTACAAGACCAACCATACTCCCCTTGTAAGTATTGCGGCTAACACAAAATGACGCCCATCTTCCCGCGAGGGAACCCTGATGTGATGCGACGCATCGGGAGGTTCAATTGGTCCTAACGTTGCCTTGAGCGTTTGCGCTGGCGCTGGTATTGAATTGTATCAGCCTACTCGCTGAAGGGACCGTCGCTTCCATCACGTCATCATCGGAAGAATCAAGTCTAGCACGGAGTCGTCAAGCAAAGACACGCGGAGTGGAACGAGAGCGAGCGCTGACTGAACCGCCGCAGCGCGCAACCCGCTTTTTATTCACAGCGCCTGAAGGAGAGGAGACAGCGGAGGAGAGTGGCGCATGCGCGCACTTGCGCTCACCGCGCGCGCCAGAGCAGTTGTTAACGCAGCGAAGCGCGCGCAAAAACAAGCGCAGCAGCTGTTGTTATCATAATAAGCCGCAGTGAAAGTGTTGCACACAGCAGTCGGAGCGGACGGAGAGAAGAACGGAGGAGGGATGCGGACGGACGGCGCGACGACGACGCAGGAGGGACATGCCTCAGAGCAAGAGATGTATCGCCTCTAATAAAGGACCAAGAAGACGCTCTCGGCTAACATTTTGAACACGTATTGAGATTCTCTTAATACACACAAACATTTTTACAGCACAAGAAAGAAGCTCAGCGCCAGCCCCTTTGTGTGAACCAACGCTCCGATGAAAGATACAATGCTCCATTTACGATGCCCGAACAAATTACTGCACTGTCCACATGGGTAAGTCCGCCCCTTGAGCTGACAGAATCAGCTATAAGATGATCAGGCACTTACACATTGACAAGCTTTACGCAATATTCTCTCCCTTTAACAAAATGTGGTACAAAGTCCGCTTTCCAAGATCGTGGAAAGAGACAATCGTTGCACCTCTTCTAAAAGAGGGGAAAGAACCATGCTTTGCTGCAAGTTACTGGCCTGTTGGCCTGACCAGCTGTTGGTGTAAGCTCATTAAAAAATGGTAAACCGGCGACGTTTTTACTTTCTGGAGTTTTATGGTGATCTAGACAAAAACCAGGCACAATTTAGGCCTGGGAGATGAACTACAGATAACCTGGTTGCATTTGAGTCGTATGTTAGAGACGCTTTTGTCCATAAATCGAACTGCTTCTCTGTATTCTTTGATATGGAGAAAGCCTACGATAGAACGTTGCCATATGGAATCCTATTGGACTTGCAGTCGTTTGGCCTTAGTGGCAGTATACTCAATGTTATTCAAAACTATTTGTCTGATCGCACATTTCGTGTCCGTGTGGGGACTGCCCTGTCTAGAACATTTGTTCTAGAAAAGGGCATACCCCAGGGAGGAGTGCTGAAAAAAAATTAGCGCTAGTCCCATCTACTGTGTTTCTGTGTCCTCGTCCTTTGCGCACATTTTGTTTTCTTGAAGCCATCAACCAACATGCCCAACAAAGCATTCTATGAGGACTGCTGAGCTGCGCACTGTTCATTGCTAAAATGAGTTCTCCTAAAACTGTGCTGCCTAAACCTGTTTCATACTCTGCCAAAGTTGACGATATCCCAGTTAGCTTTAAATCTTGTAATTTACAATATCTGAACTTCAAATAAATTAAGTTTCAACAGGCTGGTTACATGGGATGTAAAAACTGATTTTAGGTCACATTGATAAAAGGGCTGTAGTTGTCTTTTCTAGGATACGCGCTGTTCAACCTCTTCCTTATATCACGCTAGGAGGTCAGCCCAAACCAGGGAAAAAGGAAGACAGGTTTCTCGGTATTTTGCTCGACCACAAGCTCACATTCATACGACACATTATTTACAAAAAGTAAAATGCCGGAAAACAATCAGCATTTTAAAGGTACAATCTCATCCGTCCAGGGGAATTGATACAAAATGTGTGGTGGCACGTCTAATAGTGTTGTTAGGTCAAGAATAGACTACGCCTGCATTGTATAACAGTCAGGAACCAGAACGGCACTCAAAATGTTGGACCCATTATACAAATTGGGGCTTCGCGTGGCCACAGGGGCATATGAAATAAGTCCTATTCCATATCTTCATGTTGATTGATTGTAGGGTTTAACGCGCCGACGCAACGCAGACGATGAGGCGCGCCGTAGTGGAGGGCTCCGGATTAATTTTGACCGCCTGGGGATCTTTAACGTGCGCAGAAATCTCGTACCCACGAGCGTTTTTGCTTTTCGCCTCCATCAGAAAAGCGACCGCCGCGGCAGGAAATCGAACCCGCGACCTCGTGCTCAGCAGCGCAACGCCATAGCCACTGAGACACCGCGGCGGTTATCCCTTCACGTCGAATCAAAACCAGTGCTCTCTGGTGTACAAGCTCACCTTCACTGCTCTGTTGTATGCCGCAAAATCACTTCTCTGAAGGAACATCCTCTGAGTACCATAATGAAAAATACACAACTGATGATCTCTTTGAAAACCGACCATCTATAGTTCAACCTTTTCCGCCGGCAGTGTCACACCTCGTCAGCGAGTTCCAAGTTCCTCTTACTGATGTCCACTGCACCTTAATTTATGATTTGGTCACTCCGTGGGACACTTTCCTAATTCACCGTGACTTGTCCTTTAGAGAAATACAAACGAAAAATGTACCAAACTCTGTCATCACTCATCATTTTTTGTTCCTCTATGACAAATACAAGGAAGCTGAATTTTACACAGATTCCTCAAAAACTGCACAGCCCTACCCTGTGCTGCAAATGGCCCCCTACTTAATATGTCCGAAACATTGAACAGGAACAAAAGTATATTCACTGCAGAGGAGTACGGTATTCTACTCGCTTTGAGCCACATTGTTAAAAATAAAATGAAGAAGTCAGTTATATCAACAGAATCTCTGAATTTTGGCTCAAATCTTTTATCTCGGAACGTCAGTGGAAACCCTACTTTTATTGTGTTTTAAGAGCTCTCTACTCGACTTATGGCCTGAAACTTGTCACAGTCTGCTGGGTTCTTGGACGCTGCAGCATTGCTGTAAATGAAGCTTCTGACCGTAGTACTGTAGCTGCCACCCTTCGAAGCAGCATAGACATAAACAAGGTCCTATATCAAGATCTGATACCTTTTGTAAAAAGGAAGCTGCGGGACCACTGGCAGGAACAATGGGAAAGAAAAGTAGACAATTAACTGCAATTCGTTAAGCCCAAAAGAGACAATGGCCCTGCTTAAAAACAACAGATTTGCAGAGGTAGCGTTATGCAGATTGATAATTGGCCACACATCTATTACACACTCATACCTGTTAACAGACGCAAACAAGTCAGATGTCATTGGTGTGAGGGGCAGCTCTTAGTCCTTCACATGCTTATTGAATGCGAGATGTGCATCAGGGAGAGAAAACGTCACTTCCATAAAATATACACTCATAGCATACCCCTGCACTCTTCACTTTTTTATGAGAAAGTCCCATGCTTTCTTACAGAAGAGTTGTTAATTACCTTGCCGATGTTGACTTCCTAAAGTACATATCATATTCCCCATGATCTCACAAGGCCTCATGTTCCACCACAAAACAATGGCGGTATCATGGGGTTTTGAACACCTTGCATGCCAACATTTCTTACTTTTAACTATGGCCATATACACCAACTTCCATAGTTTATTTTAATGTAGCAGATTTCCTACAGATTCCATTTTAATATCGCCTCACAGTCTCCTATCATTGTCATGGCGCTCTTTCCCTGGTCAGCCTCGCGCCATAAAACCCTAAATCATCATCATCATCAGATCATCCTCCTTCACAGAGGGGAAAAGCACAAATTTTTTTGCGTCTCTAAAATTTCTAACATCTTCGAGAAGGTTCTTCTGAGAATTTCATTATTCTGACGAAATGGTATGCAATATATAACAAGGCCAACAATAAAAGCTTTTATAGGTTACCCCCTCCAAAAAACCTGAGTATTCTGCAGGGTTACTCTATTGAGCAAGATACAGGAGAAAGCAACCAAAAATAATTTTGACGGTTTTATTGTTGCTGCGCTTATGTGTGTGTTTTCGACTGAGACAGCCGTGTACGTTACCGGACAACAATTAGTTCTTTGTTGCCTGTTTGAACGGCCCTATTAGTAGTCGCAAAGATTCCTTAGCTGCGGTGGTTATGGACATAAAAGTGCCACTGATTAGCGCTACATATCATGGAATTATTACCGCGTAACAGTATACAGATCAAATGGCGGGATAAAATTATTTTCATAGTCAGAAACTTGGGGATTGGCCCGGAATCAGTTAATTTGAGGGGCAACGTGCGCACTTCTCAAAACTCTCTAAACCACGATTAATACATGGAAGGTGTAGAATAGAACGTCTGGAGAGACACCCGAACGCAACGAGTACAGAACAGGTGTGCACCCGACGGGCACAACCCTGAATCCAGAGACGTTGTGGAGTGAGCCAGTGTGCTTCTATACAAAATTAGCATAAAGAGACAAAGAAAGCAAAGTGAAGAAAGGGATGCAATGTTGCAGCCAAGAATTCATAAATAAACATCGCGAGATGTTTTCCATGAAAGCTGGTAAGAAAAGTCATGTGTCTCCAGAAGCTCTTTTTTGATTCGTGGCAGTGCCACAACTCAGTAATTGTTGTGAATCTAGGACTTAGAACAGTTTTGTTTGTAGTAAGCATGCACGCCGCCGAAACAGTTACAACGCCATTACTGGGTGATGGGCTCCTGATTTTCCGGATTGTCACCTGTCAATAAAAAATCCTTCAAATGTCGTGATTGCGATGCACCTCTTCAGAAACACATAACTCAGCAACCAAGAACAAGATTAAAATACACTAAGCACAAAGCAAAGCACCGAACGTTATATGTATTGGTGTGGCAGGAAATTTCTGTTTCCTTTAGGAGAAAAAAATTATTTGGAATGCTAATAATGACAGGCATACTAAACCTGCTACCATCATTTTGAGCAGAAGTGTTCTAGCTGTATATAAAAAAAATCTCCGCCCCTCCCCGAGGGGGATTGTGAGGATGCAGAAATGCATGGGGTGCACCGATGAGTGTGATGCGATTAATGGCGAAGAGAGAGGCGAGAGTGTGAGCGTAATCATTTATTTTTTTCTTTT
This sequence comes from Haemaphysalis longicornis, assembly GCF_048455015.1. Lineage (NCBI taxonomy): Eukaryota > Metazoa > Arthropoda > Arachnida > Ixodida > Ixodidae > Haemaphysalis > Haemaphysalis longicornis. The sequence goes on from NW_027526361.1 coordinate 132,187,887, forward strand.
CCCACACCCGTCATTTACGCTTCGTTATAGAGAAGCTTCTTCGAGACCGCGTTGAACGCAACCGCCAACTGCAGAGGATCGTTCACGTCAAAGTCGTCGGGAATCGTTTCGAACTCACCGTCAGCATCATCGACGTCGTCTTCCTGCGGTTCCTCTCGTTCGCCGCCGTCATCCAAGTGATCGAGCCGACTCCAATCGACCCGAACGTTGATGGCGCGATACAGCGGGGTGTGTTCAAGGTGCTTGAGCCAAGCCAGGATGTACGTTGCCGGACTCATAAGCCTCCGCTTGATGAGAAGTCGAACGCAACATCCTCGGGTACCATGGGAGGAAGGCACCGCACAAACTTCGATACGTCGATGGGCACGTTCACCGCCTGCCCCTTGATTCCAAACTGCCCGTTGCCTCGAGTCAGCCGCCTGATGCTTATGAAGGGGAGTCGAGGCGCGATGAGCCGCTCTTCGACCGGGTTCAGATCGGGAAGATACGCCGGCCGACGAGGATAACGGTAGCCAAAACTCACGCAGCCCTCCTCTTCGCAGCTTTGTCTTCTTCTCCTTCTTCTTCTTCAGCGGTTCCCCTACAGGAAGATGACGATGGTGGTTGAACGCGAAGCTATCTCGTGATGGATTGTTTGGTTGGCCAATCACTAGGACCATCATGCCACAATCATCATCAGACGCGCTGCGCACGCCGGCCAAGGGACGCACGACAACCCCCGACTATAATGCATTTCTGCATAAAATAACAAGAGATGCCAGTCAAAATTGACATGGGTTTTCAATGCGTCGTTTACCCAATTCGGCCGCTCAACGTTATCATTCTATGATCCCTGGATTGCATATTTTGCTCAGTGGCTAAGGCGTTGCGCTGCTGAGCACGAGGTCGCGGGTTCGTTTCCCGGCCGCGGCGGCCGCTTTTCCGATGGAGGCGAAAAGCAAAAATGCGCGTGTGTACGAGATTTCGGCGCACGTTAAAGATCCCCAGGTGGTCAAAATTAATCCGGAGCCCTCCGCTACGGCGCGCCTCATCACCTGCGTTGCGGCGGCGCGTTAAACGCCACAATCAATCAATCAATGGATTGCAACTTGAGTGTTATGCACCTAGAAGTTTGTTATAGAAACAGACAATATCGGCCCATGGGTCCTGATTCACTATACGGATAAGAATAAAGCGGAAATAACACGCTGGGTATGTTCAAGAAGCGCCCGAATAGTATTAGAGAACTGAATTCGCCTACATAAAAGGCACAAGAAAAAAATGTAGTCTTGCAAAGGGAATGGTTCGACCACTTCAGAGAGGTTCAGTCTGAAAACTTTCGGCTTAAGTTTGTGGAGTAGGCCGTGCTGAGATGTGCCTCGGGCGGGGCGTTGATTTTGCACTATCCCGAGGAGACTTTCCAGATTTGGATGGCTCAAAAGTCTTCTTCATGTGGTCCATGGCCTGCCTGCGAAGAGCGGATTCCCGCCTGGTGTATATTTTCGCGCATTCCACTTCAGTTGCATGTGGAAGGAATTGAAGGGCCAGTAGCGCAAGAAACTGAAGTAATGCCGTTAGGAGAAAAGCTAAGTCTTTCCGGCGGACTTTCTGGAGCACAAAAAAGAGAAAGGCGCATACCGAACCGGCACGACCACAACCGAATACCACCAGCAAAGCGCTGGCGCGCACGGTCGTTGGGAAAAGTTCCATTATGTAGGCGATACTCATCACTACCGCATCGTATGCCCCGGCCTGTGATAAAATAAGTAAAATTTTAGTAATGATCATCGGCTGAAGGTAGACTGCAATGCCCAGCAGTGATTGGATTACACTCAGCAAGAGATAGCAAAGCCACAGAACCTTCACCAGCGGCACCCTGATAATCAAGTGATGCATTACTGTATAGGCCAATAAGATAGCAAAGAAGAAAACCCACTGAAACAACGTTGGGCTTCCAGAGGTTACAGAGAAAATCGAGACGTACAACGCAAATAGCAATGAGAAAAACGAAAGAATCATTATAAGTTCCCGGCGTAGTAGGGGACAATCGTCAAGGGCCTTTTTTTGATCGCTAAAGCAGTCTTGCTTGATATCGTGAGTTTGACCCCAGAGTCTCTTCAGCAAGCACGCCGTGTTGAGCAAGGGATAGCCATTCAGCCGGGCACCTTCGAACATGACGTTCTCCGCTGCATTGTAGTTTTCCTGTGGAATGAGCCACAGTGGGGATTCTTGCACGACGAAATAGGTCGACAGTGAGAGAAAAGCAGGAGCAAGATATAATGCTTGCTTCAATACGCAGTCCAGATGAATTAGCGTAATGACACCTTGCCACACATCCGCCATCAAGTGGCCAATAGCTCCAGCGAAGATTATATGCAGCGTCCGGTTGTCGTGGGTTGTTATTTCGAATAGAAACACGGCACAGAGCATGCAGTTTATATCGACGAAACTGGCCGTGAAGAATCGGAGTGTTACGTAGACTGTATATGAAGTCACGAAGCAATTCGCAACCGTGGAGATGACCAGAAGTCCAGCTACTAGGCGAATAACTGGGGCGCGTCCAACATAATCAGCGATGGGGCCGGCTGCTATGCAGAGCAAACCTCCGCTGTTATGGACGGCTAAGGCGGCTACGAGTAGCACACGCCTGTTACATACGAGATTCCAATTGCTGACGACCGTTCTTCCAGCGCTGCTTGCATCGTACTCCCGCTCTTGACATGCTGTAAGTTCCGTGTTGTTAAAGTCAGGGTGGTACCTGTAGAAAAGGCAACCACTGGGTTTTCCGCCGGCTTCTACGGGAATGAACTCTTTCCTCCATGTTATTACAGACAGGTTGTAGTGCGGGGGCGGCCGGCACCAGTGATCCACGTCGCCTGCAATGAGTTTTATGACACTGGCCTGACTGTTCAGCACGAACACGGCGATAAATAGGAGCACCATTGTCTTCTTCTGGAAAATGCCGTGGCCAAAAGTATCGTGGCTGTCAAATGGCTCAGTGGCGATGAGTCCCCTTGTCAGTGCTGGCGCTTTAAGCTGCTCCATAGTACACGCCAGCTGTGCTGCTTATTTTCTTCTGCTTCTCCGGGAGGCTGATTGATTGGTGCCAAGAAAATGGCTAATAACCGCTCAGGGGGATTTGCCAGGAAATGGGAGGTCGCAATCCGGTGCCGCGCGTCGTCATTTTACACGCATTTAATTATTGCGTGTTTGCAAAAGCTTTTCAAGTGAAACGTGTAATTCGGTGAAGTATTCTTCTGTTTTCCTGCGCAGCAAGAGTTTAATGTCGGCCGAATTTCATCGTTGGCAGAGAGGATGTCGCTGCGTCTTGGTTGCATGATCCAGAAAATTGCAGGTGTATCAGTGCGTGGGTATTGGCAAAGCTGGTTCACTCACCATCGAGCAGTGGTGGACCGCTCCCGAGTTTTCAGGTCGACCTCAACCTCACTATGTGAGGCGTGTTTCCGTTTAGCTCAAAGGATCTAAGGTGACATTGGAAGCTAGGTTGGCTATGTAATTCCTGAGCCCTGAGCTCCCCATTGTGCGAAACACCTGCGTCGTTGTTGTTGTCCATTACAGAATATTGGCGGGGCTCTAAAGAAGCCCTAAAAATGCGCGCCAATCCACCTTGTGATGATGGATAGAAAGCGAAGCTGTAAACGGCGCCCACAGCAATTAACCGTGTCTCGTAGCTTGACGAATGTGGCTCTACAAAGAATGAAGCCAGAGACAAGTGAAATGCACTTAACCACAGCATTTATTACTTCAAAGAGATATTCCCTGCTAAGGTTTATTCAATGCATGAGTCATGAGCGGTGGTTGGTTAAGTTAAGTGGAAATCCTTTTTTTATAAAATAAATGAAGGTAAAACCCGGTGTTAGACAATGTCCCTACCATTTTGTCTCTGCCGCCGCCACCGACGTAGGCAACGAGACCCACAGCAGAGAAGGAGAGGTGCGTTGCCATGTTTCGTGAGGGCTTCCTTTAATTTTTATAAGGCCTTGCGCATGCCGAAGGCAAGAACACGGCCGCTACACTTGCCGTGGGCGGGCGCGCTCACCGGTGCGAGAGGGCGCGTCACGCTATCACGTGGTGGTATTCAGCGATAACGCCGCGGGTAAACCTGCTTATTTCCTCGGTGACGGCACCATCTGTCTCCCCGTCCCGGCGTCCGTGTACATAAATGTAAATATATGTTGTAATTTCATTTCCTACATTGGAATTTAGCGCAATAAATAAATACCATGCGGAAAAAAAGAAAAATGGGCTCGTAGCTCAGTCGGTAAGACCACTTGCGCTCGTTTCGTTTTTTTATTTGGTCTAAGTTCAATTCTTGGAATTGCCCGTAACTAGAACCCTTTGGGGTTAAACTACAAACCTTCACCTTAGAAAATTGGCCTGGGTGTCAGATCTGATCAAACAATTGGAAGCCCAAAGCTTTGGATACTGACTACAATTATTGTTTGCTGCAAGACGCCTTTCCTGCATTTTGTGATTTGGTTTTTCGGCGTGTGGTTCTTTGTCCACCTGCTGCTCTCCCACACAAGAAGTGGGGCTCTTTCATGCGTGTCTTTTTTCGGGTTGCTGTCGAATTTGGACAGCAGGAAGCCGAGTGGCCCACTCCACAAGTTTCCAAGACTCAGGGTTCTGCGGGGTTTGTCGGCGGCTGCTCCACCCACGAAGCATCACGTTCAGGTTTCAAGCTGTCAGCACTATTTTAAAAGTTCACTTTTAAAGTTTCTGGTTTTGTGAATTCTGGGATGCGAGAACACTGCTTTTAAAAGCTACCCGCTGCGGTGGCACAGTGGCTAAGGCGTTACGCTGATGAGCACGAGTTGGCGGGTTCGATTCCCGGCCGCGACGGCCGCTTTTCTGATGGAGGCGAAAAGCAAAAACGCCCGTGTGTACGAGATTTCGGCACACGTTAAAGATCCCCTGGTGGTCAAAATTAATCCGGAGCCCTCCACTACGGCGCGCCTCATCGTCTGCGTTGCGTCGGCGCGTTAAACACCACAATCAATCAATCTTTTCAAAGCTCTAGATTCTTGGGCAATCCGCTTTGGGTGTCCCAAGAGAACAACAGCGGCCATATCTTTAATCATGCTTTGGCGTTTTGAGGACAGGGCACAGTTGTATAGTGGGTAATTTGCACGTCCACTTGAACATTTCTTAGCAAGCACTCCGTGAAAATATTGCATACGGACAGAAACAAAAGCAACGGTCAATGCTTTGAAATTGGTTATGATGCGGCTGTTGTCCCACAAAAAGATAATCATTTGTATTAGCAGAACCATTTCTTTACTGGCAGTGTTTTGTGCGGAACTTTAAAAACGTTTTTTCTTGTTTCATTCGGCGGAATACAAATGCGGTTCTTGTCGTTTCCACATGCTGTAGACGCGCACTATAATATATGTGTTGCCATGAGATCGTACTGCTCGTGGAAGTGCCGCATGACTAATGGGCTTGCAGAGCCCCCTCGCCAAACGAAGCTCATTTTTCCGCAGTAGGCTACGCTGGTGCGGTGCACCTATACGCTTGAGTCTGGCCAATTCGAGTTCTTCTATCTGATGGAGCGTTTATCTGCTCTTCCTAGTATTCAAGGGCACGTAACTTTAGCGGCAATGATGTACTTCTTGTATGATTGCTGCGTTTTGTATTTTGTAGTAATTAACTCAGATAAGCGTGCATATACTGTATGCAAAGTAAAAGCTTCACTAAACTTGGTTAAGCATTGGTATCACTTTGTTAATCTTTGATTTAGGTGTAAATGTGCTTTTCGTATAAAATCTCCTGTTGTCTACGGTTGTGGTCCTGCGTCAGGCATGTCGCGAGCCGTCTTGCTCGCTCTTACTTAAGTCGCAGATGCGAACTTTGACCACCTGGCATTTCGGTCCCTCTCCAGTCAACCACTAATCAAGAGCTCTACTGGCACAAAGATTACATTGAGGCCTGGTTGGGAAAGGTAAAAGAGGGTGAGAAAGTTTCAAGCGAAAGTCCACGCCTGTGTAGTGAGGTAACCCCCACAGACACAACAGCCTCCACCGTGTATCGACGACCTACACAGGGTTCATCTAATCGGAGAGGCGCCGAACATCTGTTGGAAGGTACTTCAGCAGTTGCATTTGTAGGGCCGGGAATTCCTGCAGCATATGATGCACCGTAGGTTTGGCCCTGTAGAAGCAGATGGTCGAGCTAACGGCGGCACCTCTAGTAGAGCAACTCCGGTAAAGGCTCTCACCGAGCGATATCCGCGGAGTGGTCAGACGCCGCTTGAAGATGACGACTCAAAGCACAACGCTCATAGAAGTAGCCCCGTCCTTTTCCTGATCCATGGGGAACGCGGATGTCTTTTTCGCGGTCCGCGCGTATACTCACGTACTCAAGCGGCGACGCTGAAGACGCTGTTCCGAACGGTTGTGTTTTTCCATGCTGTCTGCGGCAAACAGCGCATGAGTCTTGAGCCGAGGTCCTACATCTTCCGGTACTGGTATTGACACGTCCATAACATCGCCATAATAAAGGGCGTCCATAACATCGCCTGGACTGTAGAAATGCTCTGGCTCATGTGATCAGCCTTAGTAACGTATTGTGTAGTGGTGTATACCAAATGAGTCACGTGAGGATGCTTACTTGCGCTTCCAGTGTCTTGTAGCACAAGTCTGCTCAATTTGAACAGATCAACGTGATGCGGTTAAAACGTATGGCGTTTGATTCGGGCACAAGGAACACCAAAATGAAGTTACTTTGGAATGTACTAAATAATGATACATATTTTTATGTACTACATATAAATACTGGCATATAGGTTTCTGTGTATAATTGTCGGCTTAAATTTCAGGTTTGGTTACTGGCTTTAGTTTCTCCATAATGTTTCCCGTGTTCCACATAACTCACAATTTTTGCAGCATAAACTTACGTAGCTGCACATGATACATTACACGCGCCCAGATTCGCGAATTAAGACATTGCTATTTCTAAAAAAAAGTGGTGAAAGCTTCTTTCACACAAAATATTTTCTATGCAGAGTGCTTTTATTTACATTTTAATTCAGAAAGTAAAATTTGTCGAAGTGAAATATTTGGGTAATTATCACGTTGTGTCAATGAATTTCTGCTCTAACACAAAAAACGGGTTTGATCTTCAAACCCAATCAGGAGACAAAATTGGATAAAGCTTAAGAGGTTGAGAAGCGAATGTGAGGCATGAAATTCCGGACATGGTGCTGTCGCTGTCACTCTTTCTACGCACGAAGATGCGTTGGTGTATATTCTTTAAACTGTAGCGATGCCCTCTCCCGTTCTCCAATGTCAGTGTCCCACGACTCCGCGTGCCTCCGTGCTGCCGACGCTGACATGTCACCACTTTTTTTCTCCGACTTGCGAAGAGAGAAGCGAAAAGACCCCTGGGTTGTTTCCCTCATGTCTTTGGTTTCTGGCACTTCACCCCTTCACAGATCTTGGGCTCTGCGCAGGAAAAGCTTTGCACTTCACGATTCGCGACGAGTTGCTGTATCGCCACAAGTACGACAACGTAGGACGGAAGTGGCTTCTTGTCATTCCTCGTCATCTGCGCATCGACATTTGTGACACTCGTCATGCCGATCCCGCATGCGGCCATGCAGGGGTGCTCAAAACATACCAGCGTCTCCGCCTGCGCTAATATTGGCGAGGGATGTATAAATTTCTGCGCAAGTACATCCGATCATGTGCGACCTGCCAACGCCGCAAATCACCGCCGTCCCGTTGTATTGGTCCGCTGCAGCCCCTTCCATGCCCAGCGAAACCATTTGAGTGTATAAGCATTGACCTGTATGAACCTTTGCCCTATACAGCCGCCGGGAATCGATGGGTCATCGTTGCGGGCGACCATGTCACGCGCTACGCTGAAACCGCTGCACTGCCTACCACCACAGGACGAGACGTCGCCTCAATCTATTACGTCGCTTCATATTGCGCCACGGAGTGCCCCGAGAGCTCCTCAGTGGCCGAGGACGTGTCTTCTTGTCCGATGTTGTCGCGAAGGTCCTCATTAAGTGCCGTATTATCCACCGCACAACTGCGTACCACCCGCAGACTAATGGCCTCACTGAGCGTTTTAACCGAACTCGTGGAGACATGCTGTACATGCACGTCTCCTCCGACCACGATGACTAGGACCTTGTGCTCCCCTATGTGACGTACGCATACAATACGGCCATACAGACCACAGCCGGCTTCTCCCCCTTCTACTTACTCTACGGACGAAAACCATCATGCACTCTCGACACTGATCTTCCTTCTCGTCCTGATTTTTCAGAGTGCATCCTAGCATCAGAAGCCGCCAACACGCGGAAGAGTGCCGACAACTCGCGAAAACCTTCACAGCTGAAGACCAGTGGCGGCAAAAATCTCGCCACGACGATACAGCTGTAGCACTGACTTATTCTGCCAGGGTCATTGGTTTGGCTCTGGATTCCTTCGACACCCCGGGATCGTCTACGAAGTTTCTCGCCAAGTATCATAGCCCCTACCGCGTCTTGGAGCGTACGTCACCAGTAAACTACATCGTTAAGCCTATGGACCTATGTACGGACTGTCGCCTCCGTGGGTGTGAGACTGTCCACGGGCAGCGCTTAAAACCCTATCACAAGCCTCTGGTTTTGTCTGCTCCCTAATTCGCCAAGATGGTGTCTTTTTCCACGGCGGGAAGTTGTAGCGAAGACTACAGGACATTCTCTGACAGCGCCATTGCCGTGCACCATCGCGGATCATCGTCACTGTCATGCTTTTGGCACACCTCATCTATCATCATCACAAGGAGCTTGTAAAGAAGAGGTTCAGCTGGCTCGGCATCCCCCCTCGTATTCTGAGTGTTTCCTCGGTGTTCCTGAGCACCAATAAACCCATTACCAAAACAAATAATTTACTTCGTTAAGAAATATTGACTGTTCTCTAAGAAACTGAGCAAGTATAAAACACCGTCTCGTATAGATTTCGATTTTATTGGTGTGCAGCCAAGCTACACCTCATCCAAATGTGGAAAGCCCAAGCCATTGCTTCGTTTTCTCATTCCACTTGACGTTGCTAAACTTCAAACTGCGCAAAAAAAGACGACGAAGAAAACACAGAGACAAAACTCAGATATTTAATAATGTGCCCCCTTACAATTCATACCACACCGGTGGCAATTTAAGCAAGAAAAGGTTATTCGGCAAGCACTGCATTGAACTTATATGTTGTCACTGTTGCTCGTTGAACCTTCCTCCGCAGAAAAAGTTGAGTGACTTCAGCTGCAAGTATTTGGTGCAAAAGAACATACGTACTGATGCACGCGTACCTCACACACCCTCAGAATACCAAGATTTCGCAACCAAAAACAAGCCGGCAGCGGTCAACACGACTATTCGAGCACTCGCCGGCACGATCTGCGTTGCAGCTAAGCAGACGCATTTGGCTGTTCCGCTAAGATATGAACTGAGCTGGCCCAATTTGCTCCATTTTGTAGGATTCAAGTTGTTTAATCCTGTCTTAAGCATTCAAGCTTTCCGGAGTTCGGTATTGAGCTCCCTACTCGTCGCAGCAAGCCAAACCTTGCCCTTTACCGAATCTGCCGTGCCACCAAATGCACAAGGTATCATCTGGTAAGCGTCATGCACTGAGGCAAGAGCATACCGAAGGTGAAGTAAAATATCCACCTTAGAAGGGCAAAGTCACGAGTGGCTACGACTGGCGCAAACACAAAAAAAGATATCTGCCGCAACCTTGCACTCCGGATTCTTCGTTTTTGGTGATCCTATAACGTAACAGCGGAGGCCAACGACATCGCGTGTCCCCACATTAGTTGCTGTTGTCACTTGGCTGAGCTCTTGAAGGAGCTTTACTACAGACTACGGTGATGGGGACATCCCGCGGTGAGGTCGCCACCAACACTCCCCGCACTGCGATGAGCCTCTGCATTCCCGTTTCCGGACCACTCAGGGCCGCCACCCATAAAGAAAGGGTGTGGAGAGAGAAAAGAGGTAGGCGTAACACTACCCACATTTGGATGTGCAATGCTGCCCAGAGGCCGCAGCCGGGACCTTCGGAACAGGGTGCAATGGGTCATAAAGTGATGCAGTGGGAACGGATTCAGTTTGTACTATAAAAAAAACCCTATTCCCTCTGAGAGAAGGAGTAGTTTGGGACGGGAAGAGTCAACGGGGGCACCTGATATTATTAACAAAGGCATCGAAGGTGAGCAGTAGGTGTCGGGGTAATTTCAGATCGTCGCAGTCCAATGAGCGCGGGTATTTAGGCATCGCGAAGCATCATGGGTGGTTTCAGTCCATCGGACTCCTGCGTACACGACTACATAGAGCAGGACAGTGAAGTTCAGGGGCACAAAATGCGCAGGGACAATTTTCGCTGCCCAGGTAAAAATAGTGCCACGTGGGATTTCGTAAATGCTATTTAGAATCAGCGATGATTAATTTTGGTGTTAGGTGCATGTTGCGGGGCAAAGGGGATTGTTGGTTTTTCAGTTTTTTTTTCGGGTTGTGGTTCGGAATTAGATGGGGGTAAGGGCAGTGTTAGTTGCACCCATGACTGTAGACTGAAGTTTTTAAAAGCGGCAAAGCCTACATGACCTTGGTGCTCTGTAGTGATCAATATTTTGCAAATATTGGGCTCCGGCAAGGCGCAGACCCGAATGAAAGCAGGGCTGCATGCCACGTAGGAGAGGTAAAATAAGGAGTCTCGGCCACGTGTCTTCGAGAGTTTGGCTGTTTGACAAAAGGATGGGAAAGAAGGCACGCGTCGCGGGGGTGGTTAGCAGGCGGGTGCGTTGGTTAATGGGATGGGCGTCAACGAGCTCCACGATAGTACTGCAGGTTAAAGTGGCGGGAAGGTTCCTAGTGCGTCTGTATCGAGGAATGAGAGAACTGATCTGATTGCTTAGCAATTTGAGGTTTTTATTTTGTTACGTTTAGTGGAAAACACGCCTAAATCTGGGAAAGTGTAGGCTATCCTGTGGCGAGGTAAGCTGTGATGAGTGAAATGCGCTCCTTCTTGAGGCAGTGTCCCGGCTGCGGAACTCACTTAATTAAAGGGGTCCTGAAATACCTTCCGCCGATGCATGGATGTACATGTAGCCAAATAAAACCATGTATTTGCAATCTCCTCCCGCAAGAATTTTGTTAAAGCGACAAGTATTAGCTGAGAAATCGTAAATCAAAAACCGAGAATTATCGTCGCTCCGCGTTTCTTCCTCCTTTCGACTTACTCTCCGCTGTTGAAGGCGCGAGAGCCTTCCCTCCCATGATGCTGCGCTCCGCAGCGGTGACGTACTTCCGCTATTGCGCTGCTCAGACTGTCGTCTGCTACGGGCAAGCTTTGTTGACACAATGAATCCCGCACTCCGCTCAAGGCTGGAAAAGCGAACGAAAAATCTGGCCGCATGTATGCGGCGGCCTGGCCTTGCCCTTTCGTGGTGTACGTTGCTGGCGGCACATGACTTTTTATCGGCGGCGAACTCGCAGCCGCACGGGGAGGGTCGTGCGCTCGTTCCCTTGATGCACTGCGCACTGTTTATCCAAAAAGCGCCGTATCAGATGTGGCTCCGCTGGTGCCGGTTCTTATTTTGCGGCGGTGGTAATTCCTGCAGGCGGCATGTGAAAAAGTCACATGAAACCGTGCACAAAACGCTTGCATCATATGACCCGTTGAGCTTGGGGCGACGTGTGGTAGAGAGCGACAACGTTGGCAAACCACGCTCCGCCGCGGCTCTGAGCTTTCTAGCGCTGGAGCGAGCGCCATTTCTTTGACAATCTCAAACATCGGTTGCCTTGGCAACAAGGCACAAACCACTCCAGATGTCAGTTACGGTTGCGTGATCCCGGTTCAGCTTGGCGCCCCACTTCACGACATGTGGGCACTGCAGACGTACCACTCACTCCCATTGGGAAGTGCGAGATGCGTTTGGTATTACAGGAGGCGATGGTGTGTGTGTTGTGGACGCCTTTGTTTCGCGATAAAATTGGACGTTGTGCTTCTGCGGGTGGATTGTGCTTCCCATGGTCTGGATTATCTTTCTCGAGCGACATACGACTCAACCTGGCATGGGGTATGTGCAGTGTGCGTGGCTAAAAGAGTTCTCGGCTTGCGCGCCAGAGTTAAGTGACTTGCTGTTCGTCCCCGCAAACCGCGCGTGAGGTGGGTACCGAATTTACGATGGGCAGGAGGCAACCCATCCTCTGTCAATCGTGGTTCAGACTTTCAACGCATGTTGTGACGTTGTGTTCGTTGGAAACGCATCTCTGGATTGTTTTGAAGTTGAATAAAATGTATGCGTCAAACCCGGGCATTCGGCTCAGGGCGTTCTCTGCGATTGCACGAAAGAAGTGCCACGGGGCTTCAACGCTTTCTTTATGGAACGTACTCAGGTAAGAGAATATCCATGTCGTGATAGGGCAGTGTTGCATTCAATACAAACGGTTAAGCGTTTGTTTACACTTGTTTCGTTTGTCGTAAAATGCCCAAGCACTCCGGCACTCCGCTGGCAGATCAGCCGGCGAGCCGACGCTGAGCAGACGACTCATCTCTTTGCCGGAAGTGCGTGAAAAAGCCGCCCAATAGCAGGATGTCTAGCTCATGACGAACATCTGGGAATCGATGATGTAGACATGTGAAGATGGCGGCGTCCAAAAACCCGAAGGGAAGGGTGAGAAAAAAACGACAAACTTTGCAACAAAAGTGTGAGCTTTCCGCTGCGAGTAAAAGAGTAATACTTGGCATAGAGGACGTTGACGACGCAATCTAAGGGTTGCGCTACTTAATTTAGTCTGCTCAAAATGCCTTTCAGGGCCCCTTTAAAGAGCCCTGTGAGATGGATGACTTGCGCGAATAGGTTATCAACGACATCGGTGTTGGTCTAGTTAGCCTATATTGCCAGTCCTACAATTTTATTGAGCGGAACTGTGGAAATTGGGTAAGATCACATGAGGCGTTCTTTTTAAATGAGCCAGATCCAGAAACCGAAACCAAGACGTACCAAAACTGTAGGCACCAAGAAATCGCGGCAACTTTCCCCTAAAGAAAGGGTAACAAAACAGTACAGATAACACCCTAAAAACGTGTCCACAAATCCTAGTTTGTAGAAAAGGAGCCAGGTCCTGCTCTTTTAAGGATTAAAGTGAGCCAAATCTCCTTTACCAATGGGAGTTTGCTTTTGGCTTGACTGTTCAGAGTGTTTCGGTGGGGTTTCAGAAGTATTTTTTCCCATTAAAAGCTGGCTTAATATAAATTCAGGCGATGATTACAAGAACGGCGAAAGATCTGTCCCCAGATATAAACGACGAAGTGAACGGAACAATTGATGTAAATGAAGTAAGTGAAAGAAATGAAATAAGTGACGCAAATGCGGCTGAGAAACCAAATAATCATTTCATTTCCTCTTACACGTCCCTACAAAATAACTCTGGCTATATTTATTTTTTTACTGTCATGTTTACCATTTTATTATTTAACTGAGTAGCTGCTTCTTCCCTGGCAAATCCTCACCCCCTCACTCCATGACAGTGCGAACCACTTCATTACGTGAAGAAGAAGATACGAGGAGACTTCTTCTGACGTGTTTTGTAAATTGATGATGATGATGATGGTTGGTGTTTTATGACGCAAGGCCAACGAGGGCAAAGAGTGCCAGAAAAGTTATTTAATGAAAAAAAGGTATTACCACAAAAGATAGGTATAAAACGTGTAAACCGGACATTGTAAGATAAAAAAATATAATGGTTATGGCTGGTGTATAGGGCCAGATTTGATTATGCATGATAAGAAATGAGGTTTAAAAACTTAATGTCTGACAAATACTTAAACAGGCGTTTCACAGAAACCATGGAATCGTCAGCCAGAAACAACGATGGGTGTAGAGGAATATGTTGTCTGTAGAGTTCTCTGAAGTGTTTGTGTCGTGTTGTGTCAAGTGCCTTGCATTGTATGAGTATGAGGACTACGGATATGCCCTCCCCACACCTACTACACAAGGGTCTTGGAGATCCCGTGAGCAGGTGCGAGTGCGTTACACGTGTATGGCCTATCCGTAATCTAGCTAAGGTAACTTCAATGTTGCTGTTGTGTGAGTCAGTAGTGTATTGTCCCAAGTGTGGTTTTATGACGTGTAGTTTGTTGTCTGTCTGTTCGCTCCAGTCTGCTTGCCAAGTTTTACGGAGTTACTGTTTTATGTGTGGCTTGAGGTCTGTGTAAGGTAGTGTTGTTATGTTTACTGTGTTTCGGAGTGCAGCATTGGCGGCCATTTCATCCGCCAGTTCATTTCCTCCGATGCCAGAGTGGCCTGGCACGCAACACACAGTCACCTCAACGTTTGAAGAATACGCCACCATAAGTGATTTCAGGACAAGGTTAACTACATGGTTTTTCGACGCCTTTCTGGATGCTAATGCACGGGCGACGCTCAGCGAATCTTTATAAATGACGGATTTAGGAATATTATGTTCAACAATGTGATATACAGCCAGAAAGATGCCACATGCATCTGCCGAAAAAATACTTGTCTTTGCATTCATGGTTCTACGTCCTTCAAAATTGGGTCCATGAGCAGCACAAGACACCGCAGTGAACGTTTTGGAAGCATCACTGAAAAACTCTGCAGCGCTGTATTTATCCTGCAGATACATCAAATGCTGCTGAATCGCAATTCTTGGTGCCCTGTTCTTATCAAGAAGCGTAAAAGACAGGTCACAGAGAACAGGGCGCAGATTCCATGGTGGTATAAAATCAGTGATGGGTGTCTTGTGAATGTCTAAAAAGGGTACCTCATGCTCAGAAGCTTCCTCTCTTATCCTAAGTGAAAAAGGCAGAGAGATGGATGGACGATTTAAGAACATTTGTTGTGAGGATAAGTTATTATTCGTGGAATTAAAAGGGTGGTTAGTCAGGGCCATCATTTTCGAGGCATACAACAAATCCATGTAAATCCTCTGGTGATATAGGGACCATTTATCACACTCGGCGTAGAGGCTCTCGACTGGGCTAGTGCGAAAAGCACCACATGCCAGGCGACCCAGATGCAGCACTGGGTCGAGCATTTTCAGTGCCGTTTTTGTTGCAGACCCATAAATGACGCTTCCATAGTCCAATCGGGACCCCACTAGGCTTGTAAAAATACGTAAGAGGAGTTGCTTGTCCGTTCCATAGGACTGGTGTGACAATATTTTAAGAATATTGAGAGCCTTTAGACATTTACGTTTTAATTGCTTAATGTGAGGGATGAATGTAAGTTTTTCATCCAACACCACTCCTAAAAACTTGTGTTCCTTCCTCACAGGAAGCGAAACGCCATTAAGTGTAATGTCTGGGTCCGGATGGATCCCACGCTTCCTGGAGAAGACAACACGGGTGCTTTTTTCTGGATTAAGTTGAAACCCATTCTTGTCTGCCCAGCTGGCACGTTTTTTGACAGCGAGCTGGACTTGACGCTCACAGATGGACATATTGCATGATTTAAAAGATACCTGGACATCGTCTACATACATGGAATAAGAAATTATCCGTGGCAATGCCTTCCCAAGGGAGTTCATTTTAACTATGAAAAGAGTGCAGCTGAAAACTCCACCTTGCGGAACGCCGTTTTCTTGTACATGGACCCTTGAGAGTGCGCTACCAACTCTCACACGAAAAGTTCTTTCGGACAAATAACTAGCAAGAATGTTCATCATGTTCCCCGAGACGCCAAATGACTTGCGGTCACTGAGGATCCCGTAGCGCCAGGCGGTGTCATATGCCTTCTCAACGTCAAAAAACACCGTTGTACAAAGCTGTTTGTGAATGAAAGCGTCCTTTATATATGATTCAAGGGCGACAAGTTGGTCATTTGTAGATCGCCCCGCCCTGAAGCCTGCCTGGCAGCCCTCGAGAAGACCGTTGTACTCAAGGAAATACACAAGTCTCTTGTTTATCATCTTCTCGAGGAGCTTGCAAAGGCAGCTTGTAAGGGCGATGGGCCGATAGCTAGCCGGAGAGGAAGGGTCCTTTCCATCCTTCAGGAAAGCCACCACTATGGCCTCCCTCCAAGAGCGAGGAATGTGCCCCGAAAGCCATATGTTGTTGTATAGATGTAGGAGTGTTTCAAGAGTGTCTGGGTGTAGGTGTTGTATCCTGGTGTAAGTGATTTTGTCTGCACCT
Organism: Haemaphysalis longicornis; assembly: GCF_048455015.1. Classification (NCBI taxonomy): domain Eukaryota; kingdom Metazoa; phylum Arthropoda; class Arachnida; order Ixodida; family Ixodidae; genus Haemaphysalis; species Haemaphysalis longicornis. The sequence goes on from NW_027526361.1 coordinate 132,204,023, forward strand.
GAAGCTGAAGGCTTACATGTGCTCAGAGCAACCTTCAGCTAATGAATTGAAAAAGGAGAATTGTAAGAAGTGTGGAACTTGTTGCTATCACGCAGGTACTTCTTTTCCGCAGATGTTTTGTGCTTCATGAAAGTGTTTGTGTAGTGTGATGAGCTGGACACGTGTTCGAAGTGTTGTGCAAGTGTGTTGGCCTGGTCTTCGAGTGTGTCCTCTGTTGTGCTAACCAGGGGCAGGCTGTGTGTCTGTTGTTCTTTCAGCTTGCGTATATGTGTCCAGACTTTGTGTGTATCAGTGTATGAGTTGATGAAAGTGAGGAAGGTGCGCCAACTCTCCCTTTTCGCCTCACGACGCACTCGCTTCCCAAAAGCTTTTGCCCGTTTAAAAGAAATGAGGTTATCTGACGTGGGGTACCGGCGAAGGACACCCCACGCTTTGTTCTGGGCCTCTCGCGCCCGCCTGCAGTCCTCGTTCCACCAGGGTCTCCTTGGTGTGCGGAACCCACTGGAGGCCTGGGGAATGGACTTTTCGGCGGCGTCGAGGATGTGCGCCGTGACGAGTTGGGCGGCTTCCTCCACGTGTAGGTGTTTTATGGATGTGTGGTGTAGTTGAGATGTTTGTGTGAATGTGCTCCAGTTTGCTTTTGATTCATTAAAATTTTTATGGGAAGATGGACTGCTCGGGCCTATACCTATATACGTTAGTGAACTGGGGAAATGGTCACTACCATATGGGTCTGTGCCCACACCCCACTCAAGACATGGGAAGAGAACTGCGGAACCAATAGCCAAGTCAAGATGCGAGTATGTATTGTGTCCTAAGTTATGGTATGTAGGCTGTTTTTTGTTGAAAAGGCATGCTCCGGAGGATGTAAGAAACTTCTCTATCAGGCGACCTCGGGCATCCCTTCTGGAGGAGCCCCAAGGAGAGTCGTCGCCTGTTAAGGTCGCCTGTTAGTATGTATGGTTCGGGCAGCTGGTCAACCAGCGCCTCGAAATCAGAGCTCGAAAGGGCATGATCAGGAGGAATGTAGATGGAGCATACCGTTATCAACCTATTAAATATTATCGTACGGATCGCTACAGCCTCGAGGGCAGTGTTTAAAGAGAGAGGGTGGCATGCTAATGATTTCCGGGCGATAATGGGCACACGTCCTGAAGAGTGGGTGCAGCCAACCCTGTCCTTTCTGAATACCATGTACCTACTTAAGAAATTTGTTTGTTTAGAATTGAGGTGGGTTTCCTGGAGACACATGATACTTGGCTGACTGGCATGCAGAATCTCATACACATCATCAAGATTTTTAAGGAAGCCTCTGCAGTTCCATTAGATGACGTTTTGTGTTCCCATTATTTAAATTTAAGAATGACTGGAGTGTGTGTGTTCGTGTGTGTTCATGTGTCGTCTTTCGGTGCCGTTACTCTTGGATTAGGCTTTTTAGGCCTTTCTACTGGCTTGGCCGTCGGAGGCCGCTCCTTGCGCTGTGTTTTGTAAATTCATGGCAATGGAATTACTTTGTGAGTGCCCTAAGACGTGCAAAATAAAATCACCCTCGAGGAGAATTCCAACAGAGCTTCTAATGGTGCCAAAAAGACACACCTGCTCCCCATATTAGGTCTACGGTTCTTGGAGCGCTGTTAAATAGTTTAAAGCCTTTTCTACCGAAATGAAACCACACCATCATTTAAAGTCAATTTAAATTAGGTTATGCCAGGCCGATTTCTTCCAGGTAGGTAAGGAGGTGATTGAAGGCGTCGGGAATAAGCATCGCCTTCCCGCAACGAGTTTTCGCCCTGACTTTTCTCAAAGTACCCAAGAATCAAGGCACAATAATTTAATCGGTATTTGGCGTTTTTTTTAATTAAATTATTCTATTTATTTATTTATTCATTTATTTATTTCTTTCTTCAATATCCACAACACCACGAATGCATTACAGTACGGTGCAGAAACCAAGAAACAAAAAAATAAATGCAGAATTAGTTTCGCACAAAAAAAGGTAACTCAGTAATGTGTAAGACTTGAAGGTAGCAAAGCTGTAGGCAACAGTGGCGTTTTCGCTATTTCAATTCATTACTTAAGTCTCCCTGTTGTAGGAGGGACCACAGCTCGATGTTGGTCTTCTTCTATCTCACACACTTCTGCACCGCACGTGGACTCGTGGCCATCATTCGTGACGCTTAGGATGGTGGTGGTGATGGTGATTCATTAACAAAGGAGGGAAGAAGAAAGGCCTGGCGATATTGTTGAACTCAACGGAGAGTTCACCCTCATACAATCCAGTCCAGGAAAAGGGATTGGGGTTTCAAACGATAGGAAGAGAGAAGGGGAAGAGAAGAGTGGTAAGAGAGTGGGGGATAGCCTATATCGCGTTCGTTTCGTCCATGACTCGATGGCTGCAAACGCAGCGCTAGCCCTGTTGTAACCAGGAATTTAGTTGGTGCTGGAAGACCTGCTGTCGGATGGCGTCCGGTCCCGTTGGAAACAGGATCTCTTCTAGCTTGTGGCTTGTGGCACCGAGTCGCTAGAGTGCGGCCCAGAGTTCTGCTCTCGCGGTGTCGTGCTGGCGGCAAGAGCACAGTAAGTGCTGTAGCGTCTCGGGTTCTGGGCAGTCGGCGCAGGTGCGGGATGCCCGGCGGCCTTGGTGGTGCACGCCTGCTCCCACGTTGCAGCAATTGAGCCGCAGGCAAAGCGGGAGCGCCGGGCGTCTCTGCTGATGTGTCCGGGCAAGACCTGTGGGACATGGCCACTGACTATCCGGTAATCTGGATACATGGCCTCCACCACTCGTGCCAGGACTGTCCTTGCAGCGTCAAATGACACATCCTCCTGGGAGGCTGGTACCCCTGCCTGCCGAACAGCACTCTTGGCCAGGGCGTCTGCAACCTCGTTGCCTATGATGCCCATGAGAGAGGGTAGCCAGTGAAGTCGCAGTGAACACCCCTCTGCCTCCACTGCATGAAGCGTGGCCGCCAGCGACCACTCAACGTAACCGCTGGCGCTGTCTGGGTGGTCGGCGGCACGCAGACCGAGCAGGGCAGACCGTGAGTCAGTCAGGATGATGGCCGCCCGGGCCTGGGTGCCCTGCTTGTGAAGAAGACCTGCGGCCAAGTGGAGTCCACCCAGCTCTGCGTGGGTGGATGATGCCGGGAAGGGAAGGGTGCATGCATGGATGGTGACGAGCTCTAGGGCCGTGCAGGCGGCTGCGGCTGTGCCCGTCGACTGTTGCACCGAGCCATCCGTGTCATCATCATCATCATCATCACCAGCCTATCTACGCCCACTGCAAGGCAAAGGCCTCTCCCATTATTCTCCAATTATTTCGGTCCTGTGCCAACTGTGACCAATTTATCCCCGGAAACTTCTTGATCTCATCTGCCCATCTAACTTTCTGCCGTCCCCTGCAACGCTTGCCTTCTCTAGGGATCCACTCTGTTACCCTTAATGACCAGCGGTTATCTTGCCTTCTCATTACATGCCCTGCCCACGTCCGTTTCTTCTGCTTAATTTCTACTAATATGTCTTTAACACCAGTTTGCTCCCTGACCCACTCCGGTCTCTTCTTGTCCCTTAATGTTACACCTATCATTTTCCGCTCCATTGCCCGCTGAGTCGTTCTCAATTTAAGTTGAACCCTCTTAGTGAGCCTCCAAGTTTTCTGCCCCGTAGGTGAGTACCGGTAAGATGCAGCTGTCATACACCTTCTTCTCCAGCGACAATGGTAGGCTGCTGTTCATTATCTGAGAATGTCAGCCATATGCACCCCACCCCATTCTGATCCTTCTAATTATCTAGGCCCGATGGTTGGGATCTGGGGTCACAACTTGGCTTAAGTTGATATATTCGCTTACCACTTTCACTGCCTCGCCACCTATCTCAAACTGCTGAGCTGTCCCGAGGTTATTGATCATTACTTTAGTTTTCTGCATATTAATTTTCAGGCCCACGGTTCAACTCTGTTCGCCCTTGCGGAAAGCATGCTTTGCAATTCGTCCCCCGAGATACTTAGCAAGCAACGTTATCAGCAAATGTGAGGTTACTGAGGTATTTTCCATTAACCCTTACTCCCACCTGTTCCCAATCCAACGTTCTGAATACTTCTTGTAAGCATGCTGTGAATAACATTGGAGAGATTGTGCCTCCCTGTCTGACACCCTTCCTTATGGGTATTTTACTGCTCTTCCTATGGAGGATGATGGTAGCTGTAGACCCATTGTACATATCCTCTAGTATTCTTACATAATGCTCATCTACCCCCTGGTTCCGTAATGCCTGAAGGACTGCTAGGGTTTCGACCGAGTCAAATACTTTCTCATAATTTATGAAGGCTATATACAGGGGTTCAGTATTCTCAGCGCACTTCTCTATCCCCTGATTGATCGTGTGAATATGGTCCATTGTTGAAGAACCTTTACGAAACCCTGCTTGTTCTTTAGGTTGACTGAAATCTAAGATTTCAGAGATTCGGTTAGCGATTACCTTGGTAAATACCTTGTAGACGACTGACAGTAAGCTGATCGGCCTGTAATTTTTCAAGTCCTTCATGTCGCCTTTCTTATGGATTAGGATGATGTTCGCGTTCTTCCAAGATTCCGGTACCATTGCGGTCATTAGGCATTGCGTATACGCAATGCCATCCGTGTACACTTGCAGAAGTCCGGCAGCGTCGTCCTGCAGCAGGGCAGCCAACTCTTAGTGGACGGCCTGCGGTGGAGTGGAACTCTTGCTACGGACCCCCGGCAATGTGGTGGCGATGCGTAGAGCCAGCCCCGTGCCTGGGGGTGGTGGCTCCAGGCGGGGCCGCTGCGGCACAGCGATGTGGCTGTCGTACGTACTGAGCAGCATGCCCATCCGAGGGTTTGGGCGGCTGCGGTAGCGCTGAAGGAGTGCCGCGCCATCCGCTGTGCCCTGCAGGCGGTGGATGTACTGGAGCCCCACCTGCAGGGCCCTCATCTGGATTAGGCCAGAAGCCTGCCTCCGCGTACAACGCCGCCACCGGGGATGTGTTTGTAAGGCCCAGGCAAATGCGTATAGCCCGTCCCTGATCTACCTCCAGCTCCTCCCACCGGCACGGCTTGAGTTGCAGTGAAGGCAAAGCACACAGGACGGCAGACGACGCCATCCCATGCAACACCCGCAGGGCCATGATGTTTGTGCAGCCCCGTCCACGCGCCAGCAACCTCCGCATGCCCACGGTGGACCCTCGTTGTGCGTCTCCGAACCGCCTTCACCGCAGGTAGCCAGGACAACTGGTCGTCGACCAGGAGCCCCAGAACAAGGCACTGGTGCACCACGGAAGGGCTGACCGTTCAGGGTGAGCGGCGGTGTCGTCTTGCGTGCCCTGTAGCACCTCGAGTGGAAGATCATGGCCTGCGTTTTCGTCTCGCAAAGCTGCAGGACAAGGCTTGTCAGGAAGGTGGTGACTACCCACAGCACCGCCTGGAGACAGGCCTTCACCTTGGAGAGTAGCCTCGTTGGTCCGTGTGCCCAGACTGCGATGTCGTCAGCATAGACTGCCATCCGCACTGGAAATACAAGCCCAGCTGTGATGCAGTCCGGGAGTGAAGCCAGGACGAGGTTTAAAAGGAATGGGCTGTGCACACTCCCCTGGGGAACCCCAGAGGCGACATCTCTTGGGCTCCTCGTTGCTTTTCCCACCCTGACTCATAGGGACCGGTTAGTCAAAAACGCCCTCACGTATCTCCGTAGCTGGGCCGAAACGCCCTTGCTGTCCAAGGCCTCCAGAATGGCCATGTGAGGGATGGAGTCGAAGGCAGAATTCATGTCCACCAGTTGCAAACAGGCCACCTTCTTGTCATAGCGGGACTGCTCCAGTATAAACACCACCTCTCCCAGGGAGTCAGCCGTACAGCGGTTGCTCCTGAAGCCGCTTTGCTGCTCCTTGAAGACGCCCCGGCCACCAGCAATCCAATGAAGGCAGGCCAGGGTCGTGTTCTTCATCAGCTTCAACGCTGCGGACGTCACGGAAATGGGCCGGTACGATGCAGGCTCGGTGGGGGGGGGGGTTGTCTACCAGCCTTCAGCATCGGCCTGACTAGTGCCACCCGCCAAGTAGGTGGAAGGTTGCCCGCCCTCCACACCCGGTTAAAGAGGTGTAGAAGCGGCTGCAGCTAGGTTATGTCCAGGTTCCAGAGCATTTGGTACGTCAAACTGTCTATACCTGGGGCGCTCCGCCTTTTGGGTAATCGATCCAGAGCGGCCCGCAGCTCCCGGAGTGTGATGTCGCCACTGCAAATGGCCACCTCTTGCGTGTTATGGGGGGCCACTGGCAATACGTGCACCTGAGCTTCAGCGGTAGGTAGAGCCAGGGCGAACTGATCGGCTAGCCACTCTTCCAAGGCCTCCTCAGTGTTGCCCAAGAAAATGGCGCAGGCCAGCAGGGAGTGCTGGTTGTTGACGTCAGGCTCGAGAAAGGCCTGCAAGACTCTCTCTAAGCTTTGGCCAGATCCCTACACGAGTCCATGGAAGAGCAGAGCGACTCCCAGCTCTGCCTCCTCTGCTGTTTGGCTTTCCTCCTGCAGTGTGCATCCACCTGTTGGTACGCAGCCAAAGTCTTGCGGACGGCTGCTCTGGATGGCCCGCCGTTGCAGCTGGTTGCAGCTGGCCCGGAGTCTCAGGAACTCCACGTCGGGTAGTGCCGTGTGGAGGGGTACTTCACCCCGCACTGTCGCCTTGTTGGCGCTCTGCACAACAGTTGCTAGGAAATCAGGCTCTGGGTCCTCCAGACGCTCTGCAATCTTCTTGTGGTAGGTGGAACAGTTGGTAATGGCATAGAACCTAGTGTCTGCTCGTCTGCAAACGCCTTTGGTTGTGACCAGGATTGGCTAGCGGTCCGATCCCTAGGTGCGGGTGGCGGTTTCCCAGGTGTAGGCACACCGCTTGGATACTAGTGTGACGTCAATGTGAGACCGCAGGACCGTGCCCAAAAGACCAGTGCGGTGAAGGTGGGGCTGCCTGTGTTGGCCACCAGCAGTCCGCAGGATGTGTTAGCATCGAGCAACTTGTCCCCTGTGGGTCATGTGGGGCTGCTCCAAGCTGGGTTGTGCGCATTGAAATCTCCGCACACGAAAACGTCCGGACCCAGGTGGCCCCGCAGCCGCCCCACAGCTTCTGGTGTCCCAGGGCTGCGCTAGGCAGACGTACACGCTGGCCACAGCGGTGTCCGTGAATCCCATGCGCACCGTGAGAGCGGCGCATTCCATGGTGCGATCCACGATCGAGACCAGGTTCACTGAAGCCCTGTTGAGCACAGCCCTCACGTAGACAGCTGCCTGGAACTTGCCTGGTGGGTTGCTGGCGTCTTGGCACGAATGTCTGGGGCAAGAGCGCAGGTTGCAGCTGTTGGCGATAGCGTTGCACACGTAGCTCGGAAGCCGCAGGGTGCTGCCACAGACGTTGGTCTACAGCAGCGGCTGCTCTGCTTATTCATCGTGGCGTGTCTCCAAGTCGTTGCAGTTCTAGAGCAAGATGCGTGGCCGCTGGCCGGTGCTGCAGGGCCTGTTAGGCATGCCAGGGGGCGGGGGGGGGGGTGCAAAGGAAGCGTGCAAAGGAAGCAGTGGCCGCCAGGCGTGCAGTAGGCAGGTGACCCACCAGGCTGTGCACCACGGTGAGAAGGATGGGCACTAACTGGTCCTGAACCCCTGCTGCTGAAGCTGCAGGCATCTGCTCCACTCCTGGTTGTGCGGACGGCTGGGCAGGTGGGCACCAGGCTGGCTTATGGCTTGCGCGGCTGCTTTTGTCGTCCCTGGCTATCTGGAGGTTGCAGCGGCTGCTGGCACCCCTGGGTGGCAGGTGGCTGGTGCAGCTGGCGGCTGGCCTGCTGCTGGCTAGAACGTCGCCTGGCCATTACCGCGTAGCTTGGTGGCTGTTCAAGGCGGACTGACGCCGCAACCTCCTCTCGGGGTACTGGCTGTGGTGCGCGTGCCATGGCTGTGACCCCCTTCCGTTCGTGCTGCCAGTGGGGGCCGCGGGGGTCGGTGACGGGGTGCGTGCCACTGCAGTTGGTGCAGCGTGGGGTAGAGGCAGGGCATGGATCGTGCTTATCGCTGCGGTAGCGGCCTCCTCGCCATCCTCCGCCACGTCCCCCGCACGGGTCCCGCGCACGTCTCCTTTCCTTCCTCGCGTGTCACCCCGGAACTTGCAGAAGAGGGTGTGGTTTGACCTCTAGGATTCAAGGGTAAAACTAGTCACCCCGCGAAGAGCCCCCGATGTGGCGTGGTGTAGCTTGCGCTACACTACAAAAACGAAAAAAATCAGCACTACAGAAAAAGAAGCACGGTAAAAATTGAGAAGAACGCATAATTCGATGCCACAGAAGCTTAAATCGAACCAACAGAACATTTTAATGAGCACTTTTTCAGCCCTACGCAGCATGGAAACCCATTCGCGCACACAAAGGTCTGCAGTCAATACATCTCCAAAACACAAAAAACTGATACTGCTGCCACATACAATACGCCTGTCGAACTCAACATTTTATTATACGTTCATAGCATAGTTTTACACAAAGCGTAGGAAAAAGAACTGCTTTTAATAGGTGACACTGCTGGTGACAACAACGTTCTGGGAAAAATTACCATGCTTTACTAAAGAAAGTTCAAAGAAGCGTAAAGCTGTTTAACATAAAAACTGCAACAAACGTTCGCCAAAAACGCCGCTAACAGTGCATGTCTTCCTTGGCCTAATGTACTTAAAATCGATAGTCAAACCTACAAATACCGAAAATGGAAACGAAGAACCAACCCATGAGACTATTTTTCTCGAACAAAGTGAACGCAACTATGACCGATCTGAATGTACATCGATATGTGGTTTGAGATAAAAGTATACTGTTGTGCTCCTTCTCCGTGATCGATGCGTGAATTGTCTTCTCTAGAACAGTTAAGTTCTGGAGATTTTCAAGTAACCCTTTTGACACAATCGAAGCGCGGTTTCATGCACGGGCCTTGTTTCCAGAGATGTTATTGAAGCTTTTCGGTAGAATAACCGGTCTACAGGGGAAATGCATTCTTTTTAACTCGACGCCATCGCTCACACTAAGAAAGCTTCCCCTTTGAAAAGATCCTGCCAAGGCTGCCGTCTTGCGTATGTACTGTGGTACTTTGTCAGCATGCTCCATCCGGACTGATATTTATGTGGTGCTGTGAGTACTCTTCGCAGGGAGCACCTGCTTAGTTTAAGGGTTTTTATCAGAATAATGTCAAGCGGGGCTTGCCTCGATGGTGTTATAATATATCACAATTTAATGTTCGTTTTGAAAGTGTTCCAGTGAATTCTGCAATTCTAACTTTTCCCTAATTCGTAACGGGCTGCCAGATTCTGGACCTTTATTACCTTTTTTGTCAAAGTCGTAGGGTCCTACACGGTGCCTGCATATTGTAACGGTCGTTTTCCCAAGTTATTTCACCCTAAATTATACAGTCCCTGCAAACCATCTCATACAACACTTAGCACCTTCGCGGCATATATAGGGTAACAAATAAAGGTTCAACACCTACCCCTTAAGAACCCCTACTTCACTTCAACAAACGCCCTCTTTACACTCATTGCAACATACTGCCGCCTTAAACGACCGTATCCGAGTGCTTCAGTGCTCGGGAACTCAGTAGATGATTTTAACATCGGTAGGAAAACTTGTCAGTAGTTGTACCAATAAACCGTGAGGAAACCAATTGAAGGGTTTTTTTAAAATCCAAGAACATACAATCAACATCAAAGCGATCACCTATGCTTTTGCAACATCATGAGCAGAGTGTTAACTGCTCATGATGTTGCAAACAGGCCGGTGTACTTTGGCCGGTGATTTTCTGTCCGGCCGTTTCCCGGCAGCCATGTTCGCCCCATGTCCAAATGTGGGCCTTTTGGCCGTATACGGCCGTACTCCCATGGCTGTCCAACGGCCAGTGTCCGTCGGCCAGTCGACCGGCTTACGGTCATACGGCCAGATTCCAGCCGTAGGGCTCCAGCCATTCCAAAGCGACCCGTGTACGGCCGAAGTACGGCCGCCGGAGGACAGCCGAGATGCGGTCGTCGGACTCCAGCCGGTCTAAAGCTACCGGAAATACGGCCGTGCTACGGGCATTGGAGTTCAGCCACAGTACGTTAGCTGTACTGAGGCCGGTCTCTGCAGGTCGTGCAAACAGATGACTCATTCGCGCAGTGCAGAAGCAGCACAAACCCAGCATTTTGGGTCCAATGCAGCCACATCAAAGTGAGCTCGCCCGCAACCACCAGCCGTCAAGCTTTCAGCGCAGCCTTGCTTAATTACCAGCCTCAGTTGACAGCAAAATTAATTTATTACACAGTGCTGACAAATTGTCGTTCCTTTAATTGCTGTGCCTCTTTTACTGCCGAACACAGAAATTATTCAGTTCATTGTAGAGCTTGAATAGATGTATTGTCCAGGTCCTGATATCCTCTGTGGGGCGGCTCACCTGTAATAAACTAGGAAAGAGGAGGGGGGTGGGGGGGGGGGGGGGGGGGCGGCGGAGGGCGCATACTTTAGTGGGTTGAATTTCAGAGAGATAAATTGCTCCGCTTTTAGCCAATTTCTTCTAGGGCAATATTCCGGAACACTTTCATGCTATGACTACATAAACTATTTTTAGAACAGCTGCTTGACCAATATTGATGTATATAAAACCGGCTAAATGGCTTTACGAAGAGTTTTGGTTCTCAAAAAAACTCAGGAGTATTTAATATAACTGCTTCACAAAAAAAGTATGTCCAGTTTTTGCCCATTTTTCTTGCAAAGACATTTTCTACTCGATCAACTTTTCTGATGATCTCGCGCAGGGCTGATCCTAAGAAATAGCGAGCAGGTACTTTCATTTTCAATCTATTTTAATGTTGTTTTCATGAGTATACGTCCACACCACTTGATAGTCCAAAAGGACTTAATTTTCTTCTAATGTCATACTACATTAAAAAAATTCTAGACGCGTTGCGAATGACGCCCTGCTTCAGGTGGCTGCAGTTGTATCCCTCTGTGTTCACGCAAGGAAAGGCGTAAAATTAGAGTTACATAATTTGTTTCAAACCAATAACATAGCAATGGTAGCATGCATACAGGAAACCTTGCATACTGCAACGAATAGGGCAATATATATTTTATTGGTCAAGGTTGAATGCGTAGGGTTGTCAACCCGTCGGAGGCAAAATTGCGCCTCTGGAAGTTTATTTATTTATTTATTTAATTATTCATTTATTTATATATTTATTTTTATTCATTTATTTATTCATTGTTTTATTTATTTATTTATTTATTTATTTATTTATTTATTTATTTATTTATTTATTTATTTATTTGATGCCTGCTTGCCTTTGCATGCATTACAGAAGGGAGATACATAACACTAAGCATTAAATATGATACAAAATAACAAAATAATTCTACAAAGCGCGCTGAAAATCGTCAATATAAATAGTGAATGTAATCATACGTGGAAGATAATTACACTGCGGTATTGATGTAAAATAAAATTAATCGCGCGAGGCGTCACCTTTAAAGGAAAGTTAATAATTTGCTTTAAGCTAGCGGTCCCACTTTGCGATATGTAGAATGGCGCTTGGACATACTTCTCCCCTTCTACTCCAGTTTTCGAATGACAGATATTACGAAAAAAGTTCAACCTGTAGTTTCGTCTGTGATCTTTCACGTCCTGCTATTTCAGCTTACTTTTACTTTCTCTCATGCTAAGTTGAGCGTGCCAATTACCTAATACGCATCGCACTGACATATTCTGTATGTTTTCGAGCGCCTCAACCAGCGCTTTGGTGTAGGGATCCACGAAAACTCATGCGTACTCCAAGATTGAGCGCACATGAGTGAAATACGGTTGTTCTTTTCAGTTAGATGGAGGTTCACTGAAATTTCGTCTCAGAAAGCCAAAAACATATGCAGCCGTTACTATTATGGTGTGAACCTGCCTATTTAACCTCTAACCACTCCCTAAATAAACTCCTAGGCATTTATATTCCTCGGCCGTTGTCACAGCAGCATAATTTACGGTATACGTATTCAATTGGAATGAAGGTTTTCTTGTAAAGGTGCCGTTAACACACTGTTTAACATCCAAAAACATTTCTGAAATAGCACACCAGGATGGTATTAAATTCGAATAAAGCTGCAGGTATACGGAATCAAGTTCATTCGCTATAGTCCGGTAAACTACACAGTACTTTTGAACAAAGCTATAGGGCCAATAGCAATAACAATGCAAAACCCAATTCATTCAGTTCATAAGATGAAATCGACTACGAATAAGGTGATATGGAACACCATCATTTGCTGTTTTGCAGTTCAAAAATATACAGTAAACCACTTTAAGGTTATCTATTGCAAGAGCCAAATAGTGCGTGAACTCGACAATCTGCGTTGAGCAAGAAAATCCTGACAAAATCCGTGTTTGCTAGGATGCTGGCGATTATGTTTAACCAAATGAGTCATATCCCAAGAGTAGGTAAGCTCACCTTCAAACATCGGAGCTAAATCAACAGCAAAGCGTCGTCAGTGACAAGGCTCTGTTGTTATCGAAAATTTAAAATAATTGATTTTCTAAATAGGCAGTCGTAAAATCAAATGAAGTAACATAGTGCAGGGCATGAAGTTGATCCTACCAATGCACGAGCGAGTCTCTTCTACGTTTATCACCAACAACATAGTGCAACATTGCTTGTCGCACTTTAATTGTAAGCAGAATAACTTGCGCTTTTGCTCGCACTTGCCTTTCTTTGGTGGGGAGTCCTTGACATGGTGGCGGTTTAGCTCCTGCGTGGTGAGAGAGAGAGAGAGAGAGAGAGAGAAAGCTCTTTATTAGAGGAAAGCAGAGAGGTCTGCCGGCATGTTGACGCCGACATGCTACTCTGCGGGGTACGGGAGGAGGGAAAAAAAGTTGCAATAGGAAGAAAGGTGGTAGAGAGAGAAGATAGGAGAAAATAAAAGAAGTGAAAAAAAAAGGAGGAAGCGTGTGCGTTGGGTTCCGTCAGTGCGACACGTGAAACGTCTATGGGCGGTTGTACAGTGCAAGAATGGTCTGGTCCTATATCAGCTCAGCGACGCCGATGTCATTGAGATATTCAAATAATGCGGTTAGCACTTTACGCATAGAGGAGGGAGATGGCCATGGTCCCAGAAGTGCTTTTAAAGTCAAGGAACTGTGGTTGAGGCACTCGATCTTCTGTGCGAGGTTGTTTCTTGCTTGATAGTATGCTGGACACTCCAGTAAAATGTGCTCGACGGTTTCTGGTGAACCGCAGTTGTCACAATAGGGGTTCGAGGTTAGGCCAAGGCGATAGCGGTAGGTATGTGTTAGCGCCACGTTGAGACGTAAGCGATGGAGCAAAGTCTCTAGCTGACGTGGAAGTCGCTCCGGTAACCTCAGTGACAAAGTTGGGTCGACATGATGCAGGAATGGGTGCTGGTTTTCCGGGAGAGACCAGAAGGTGCTTCTTTCCCTGAAAACAAGCTCCTTTGCTAGCCTAGAGGCATCGTGCTTCGTGAAGAAAATGTTCCTCACGTTCCGCAGTTGCAATCCTCTCTTGGCAGCCTCATCTGCTTTTTCATTGCCTATGATGCCGCAGTGGGCAGGGATCCACTGCAGTATCACGCGGTGTCCGGCGACACAAACTAGATGATTTAGGTAAGAGACATCGCGTGATATATGTTCATGAATGCTGAAGCAGCTGGCACGTCGAAGAGTTTGCAGTGCTGCCTTCGAATCCGTAAAGATTACCCACTGTGCTGGCTGCTGGCGGAGAATGTAGCGAAGTGCTTGTTTGATGGCATGAAGCTCAGCAGATGTAGATGATGTTGGGCGCTCAAGACGGTATGAGAGCGCTTGGCCGGTGGATGTAATGAAGAGCCCACAAGAACTGCAGTCAGGCGTAGATGATCCATCAGTAAATAATGTGGGTCATACGAGAGTATTGGTCACTTATATGGGCAAGTGTTAGTTGAAGGAGGCATATCTGAGGCATAACTTTTTTTGATGTGAGTCCAGGTATGTTTAATTTTATCCATAGGGGTGATAGAGTCCAAGGCGGGAAATCAGATGGCATGAGTTGTCGTCGTTGGGTAGGTACAGAGATGTTTATAGTATTTAGAGTTTCTGCGAAGCTCGAAATTTTGTTGCATCGTACAATACCTGCCAAGAACTTGAATTTTGCGTGCAGCCTATGCCTCAAGTATATTCGAAATGTTTCCTGCATTCTAATAATATCTAAAGGCAAGCAACCAGCCTCTGCGACAGTGCCAACACACGATGAGCCCTTAGGAAGGCCGAGGCAGGTGCGCAGGCAGTTATTTCTAGCCGCATTGAGTTGCTTTTTGCATGTGGGCGGCAGCCATTGCAGAACAGGCAGGCTGTAGCGCAGCAAGCCGTCTACATATGCTTTGCAGAGAAGCACCATGGATCTGCAGTCGCTGCCCCATCGACATCCAGCAAGGTATCCAATAACTTGTGCCACCGCAGAGAGACGAGTACGTAACCGCTTCACTTCCGGCGCCCATGATAGATTTCTATCTACGACGATCCCAAGGTATTTTTGGGTTCGTGCGTATTGCAGACAACGACCGCCAAAGATTAGAGGGTATTGTCTCATCCGCTTGCGGGTGAACGCCATGTCAAGCGCACAGATTGGGAAGCCTTCAAAAACCGCACTGACGTGGGAATAACCGCAGCCACTAACGACAATGACATAATACGAACTATAGTTAATTGTCTGACAGAGTCATCGATCGTAGTGAGGAAGCGCCTAGATATTAAGACCGATCCAGAATATGAAAGGCTGCGTGCCATCCGTAGACGTGCTGAGCGTAAGGCGCGACGCACCAAAAACTTAGAGGACTTGAGGCAGGCTCGCAAAGCCCAAAGACACGTGAGGCGTTATTTAGAAAAGTTAAATCGGCAACGGTGGCGTGATTTTTGCACAAACGTAGATGTCCACAAACCATTATCGAGGATATGGCGCATTATAAAAGGTATGCGCACAGATAACCAGCAACTGTATCCTTTCAAAGCGCTGTCGTTACACGAAGGCATATCACAAAAAGAAGCCGCTGAGAAGTATTGTCGGCTCATATCTACAGTATCCATGCCTCCGCTATTCCTTCAACGTGTCCCCGACGTAACGCCACCAAACGCTGTAGCCGCAATGAACCTTCCGTTTTCTATTCGAGAGCTCGACACGGCCATCTCGAATGTCAAGAAACGTTCTTCTCCAGGTCATGATGACATACCTTACGAAGCGATTTCCCATCTGTCTCACCATTCCCGCCTACGCCTTCTGGAATACTACAACTCAACCTGGCTCTGTGGTAGTGTTCCTACAGAATGGAAAATCGCTAAAATTACTGCAATCCTAAAACCTGGGAAGCAACCGACAAGATTCGACTCATTCCGGCCTATCGCCTTACTAAGCTGCATTGGCAAAATCATGGAAAAAATGATATTTAAGAGAATTACGTGGTACTTGGAAAGCAGAAACCTTTACCCACCTGAAATGAATGGCTTCCGGGAAAACAGATCCGCTATTGATAACATAATCGCTCTCGTCGCTTCACTGGAAGAAGAACTACAAAGCGGACACATACCGACAGTAGTATTTCTTGACATTAAGTCAGCATTTGATTCAGTCTTGCACACTGCAATTCTAGAGTCCTTAGCTGTCCTTGGTCTTGGTGGAAGACTGTACGCCTGGATTGCGAGCTACCTCAAAGGACGTGAAATTTTCATGTGCACGCCAGAAGGCCCTACTTCCCATCACAGTATACAGAAAGGAGTGCCTCAAGGAGCCGTTTTAAGTCCTCTATTATTCAACCTTACGCTTATCCACCTAAAGCGTGCGCTCCCTCCCGGCGTCAAGGTCACACTTTATGCGGATGACATCTGCATTTGGTGTGCGGCAAAGTCACGTCGTACAACGCAACAGCGGCTGCAGAAAGCTTTGAGCAATGTGTCTTCGTACCTTGCGTCCAAGGGTCTTCGCCTTTCTTCCTGCGTGGTGGCCGCTTGCTCGACGCCCTTGAAGGCCCGTTATTTTGGTGAACCATCTCCATCTCGGATCGGACATCTCCGCTGGGTAGATGTCTCCAATGCTCTCCATTTCTTGAGGGGGCCAATAGCCTCGAGCTGATGCGTCGACAAAGCTGGCGGCAGAGCCGTGGTAGCGGCGATGCTGGCGAGGCTTAGCTCACCCGTCAATGTGACACAGTCTTCTTGTGGCAATAAATGACATTTCGGTGGCCTAAAGGTTCCCTGCTAATGGCCAGTGAGTCCTTGCACCTTGCCCGTTCACCGAGAACACTCATTACTGGTTGACAAACGATGTTCGTTCATTTAAAACGTAGAAACACGGAGCAGATGAAAAACGCGTCCCCGTCGTTCGGCTCCTTAACGGTTTTTTCTCCCCCCAGGAAACAACCGGTCGGTCTCCTTCCAAACACGTCTGTGCATGAATTCTCGGCGCCCAGGCACGTGCCGTTGTTCGGGTGTATGCCGTTTGCCGAAAAAAAGACGTATAACCAGATACCTTACGGAGGCCGGTCTCCTGTTGAACACCGGTAGCCAAATATTCTGTGGCCATTCGCTTGCCGTAATTCGGCCGAGGACCGCTAACCGAATGAAAAACGTATATTCTGGGGCCATACGTCGGCCGGTATCCTTCATAACACTGGTTGCCCGAAGAAAACGAACATTCTACCGCCGGACGCGCGGTTCACCGTTGAAACAACGAATGCATGACAGCCGTGCTACGGCCAGTCTCCTTTCGAACGCCAACGGCCGCAAGAATACGCATATTCTGTGGCCGGTCGCTTGCCGTGCTTCGGCCGATTACCGCTTCCTGAAGAAAAAACGCATGCCCTAAGGCCGTACTTCGGCCGTTCTCTTTCTCAACATCGGCAGCCGTAAGAGAACTGAATATCTGGCAGCCGGTTAGCTGCCGTTGTGCGTCCGGAATCGGGCGGACGGAAAAATACCGAAGCGCTTGTTTCCGAATGTTGGCCGTTCAACGCATGATCAGTGGCTGCCAGAACCTGGATGCTGGCCGGACATGCCAGAAAGCGGCCATAGACGGGCCGGTATTGGGGCACACTTTCTTACCGAAAGAAATTAGGTCATTTTTGTAGGGAAATAAAATTATTTACATATTAGGATGAATTAGCAGTAGATGAATAGACAAAAAAAGTCAAGAGATTAGAGAAAGAAAAAAAAGGTAAAAACGAACACCATTTAATGAAAATTGGAAGTAAAAAACACGAAGAAAGTGGTACAGATGAAGCAGTGAGCTGGGCGTGCATATTCTTGACAAGGGAATCCAGTAGGGCTAAATGATGCCTAGCACGGCAGACGGCCTGATTTCAGTCATTCATCCTGGTAGAGTGGTCCGTGAATTATGGTGCCAGCACGAAGCGAAACCTCGATCTCTTGTCCCGTTCAGCTTGCTCAGATGATTGGCAGTTGAAATGTAATGAACGCATCGGCGAATATATGGCACTTAAGGTGTGAGTAACAGTATATATTTGAGAAAATGGTTGACTCAAGATTAAAAACAAAAACAGCGGTTCACTGACGTCTCGACTGGAGGACCAGTCTTCATCTGAGTAACATACAGCCTAGAAGCACACACGCTTATACAGGTGCAGAAGGTGTACTACAGTGCACCCTTATTAAGAACATTGGTAGGTTGAGGCGAGAGAACAGGGAAAGAGAGCGTTTATAAATGTGCGTACAAACATTCGTGACGTCGTGCTACTCACAATCTCTCCATAGCAAAAAAAAGGAAGAACAGAACAAAAATACAACGTTTCATAGTCACAGGACATGCGGTACCGCGGGCGACAAAAGTTTTCCTGAAAAGCAAAGCAATCAACAACTTGCAATCAACAACAAGAAAAGCAATCAATCAACGACAGGGTGGGAAGCTGGCGAAAAACAGGCACTTCAGCAACAGTTGAGTCTGAATAGCAAGAGCAAGAGGACCTTCGTTATGCGAAATGTCTTGGCTGGTGTTGTTGCAAAGCAACTTCATAGTTAAAATTTTTGTGCGTTTGAACATTCGATTGATGTAAGTTATTAACGCCCCGTAGCAACACATGATTGATTTCGGATTACTTTAGTGCAACTGGGGTCTTCAACGAGCGCCGACATCTCAACACGGGGGCGTTTGCCCTTTTCTGTATAATCAAGAAAGCAGCCACCATGGTCAGGGTCGAAAATTTGTGTTTGTGCTCAAAAACTAACCATTAACATTGCGTGTCAATTTGAACTGGTCATTTTTATCGCTCTGTACGTGACTTTATTGGCACCCTTGACATTACAAATCAATGCGTCTCAGGGGTACCAACTGCCCTAGATGTATTCTAGAATTACAATAGCGCGTTTCATAGGGCTCACGTCAGTGTTTAGATGGGAAATTATTGTCATGTCCCAGAAGGATGACACGAGACAAGGAATTTCCTCCAAATTACTGCAAATAATTTTTTCAGCCTCAGCTGGTGAACGTTTCTTTTATAAAAATAAATAAAAATTTCTATATTTAATTTGCAATAGTTCACGCTAAGGATATGAGTGAACGCTATCAGCCTGTACATCATTCTGCGCCTTCAAAATCAGATGGCAGACAGACTAACGTTTCCGTGCAGGACACATTGCAAACTAACAATTAAGGCCACTTCATCGTTTTTGCTTTTATCGCAACATCCTCTTCTCCCCTGACGGAAGGTTTCAAATTCGACGACACAATAAAAGTTGTGAACTTTTTAAAAACTTACACAATACCATGTGTTTATGGGTCCACTGAACGTGGAGGGCCCAGAGTACCATTTTACATGCTAGGCACATTTCTTTTATGGTGCCACGTGTGTAAGGGACACCCCTTATTTGTTCCAAATACACTACAAGACTTTGTTGTACTGTAGCGGTGTTAATGGAAGAGATAGTGAACGCTTCATTTCAATCATATAACTGACCACTAAAATTTGATAATCTTGTCTGGTTTATTACAGGAACATTTTCTTTGCCAATATTTCTGTGTCCTCAAAGGTTTCTTGCACGAAAATTTTCAATAGTGATTCAATTTACACATAGACATAATAAAACAGCATCAATGAGTTAACGGATACATTTAGGCAGAGGTCAAGTATTCCTTCCTCGTTCTAAAGCAACGCATTTTTGGTCTCACTGATGGCGGTGTCTTTACCAAAACCTGATGCAGTGAACACAACATTACAAAAAATAGAGTGCACATGGATAAGGATAGTGATGATGATAAAACAAGAGCCAACACTTTTCGTAGTCGGAATCTAAATTTGATACCTCGAAATATGAAGCGCTTGTCTATCTGATTGCGCTCTCAGTTCATTCGGGTTGCTGAGCATTGCTGAGTGGTTGTGGTGCGGGTACAGGCTTTGGAGTTGGGGTGAGATGAAGTGGACTTTGAAGTGAGTTGAAGAGAAAGAGGGAAAAGGAATTGAGTTAAAATAACTGAATGCATGTATATTCAAGTTTTTCTGGTGCGTGCCGCCCTTCCATGCAAAAAACAGCACTCAATACGCCTTCACCGCGTTTTCTATTAACAAAGTTCCAATCCCCTCTTCTAAACGACTGCCATTGACAAACGACGATGAAGAATCAAGGGAGTTGGAGGCACTCTGCTTTTTCTAGAGAGATTTGTCTTCTGTCGGGTGTATTCAGACTTTGACTGTCAAGAAGTGTACACTTTTATAGCTGACGGTTACTCTTTGATTCGATTTCATTGTCTGCTTTGTCTCGAATTCATTCGGGAAAAACTAGGTAATGGATGTTTCAAAACCTGAAGCGAACTCAATAACCCTTTACAGACTTTGGCGTCATCTAAACCAGACCTCACATTCTGAGGTTGAGGGTCACTTAAGGTTGAGGTTAACTTTGTGGGGTCCAAACGTTAAGAATTTCTTCACCCCCGTTTAATGAAAACGAGGTATGGACGACAACGATTATGATGATGATGATGATAATGATGCCCATAAAGGTTTTGAACTTAACCACAAGGGCAATTTCCAGGGCTAAATCATGTGTTGGAGTTCGCTAAGACTTCAAAATAGCAATTATTACCGGAAATCTCTAGCCTCATCCGACATTTAAAATCTCCTGAACAAGACGTGCACACAGCACAATTTCTGAATTCTCACTTAAAGCACCAACAGCCTGTCTTATTATCGCTCCAAGCGACGAGCATTGGCCCCTTCTTATTCCGAGCTACTTAAGAATAAAGAATTTTAGATCCATTTTCCAAATATTATTTCAATTTCTCATTTTTCAAATATTCTTGGGGAAAGTGTTTTAAGCAAACAAAGTGCCCGAGCTTTTCAATAGATATGTGGCGATTTTAAGAAGATGAAGTGCGACACCGGCTCGAGCCAACCTCTAAGAGAAGAAGAAGAAGTAAAAAGGCAGGGTTCGTGAGGGCTTTTCTTGGTACCAACCAACAAGCCAAACACCCATGGAGCTGCTTCAACCGCAAGTACTGCTGAAAAAGGGACTCTTCCTGAGCGAGTCATTTGACATCGACGACGCTTTTGGCCATGGCGTTTTACAGAAACAAGCAATGGTGCTTGGAATTATGGGCGTGTTCTTGATGAGCACCCATTTCGCCGTCATAAAAGTCATCGCGGGCGACGTGGATCACTGGTGCCAGCAGCCGCCCGACTCCAACGTCTCCGCGATCATCTGGAGAAAAGAGTTCATCCCTGTAGAAGCCGATGGAAGACCCAGCCGTTGCCGCGCCTACTACAAGAACCAGACTGACTTCAACAACACGGAACCTACGGCCTGCAACGAATGGGACTACGATGTAAGCACCGCTGGATCCACGATTGTGAGCGTTTGGAACCTGGTATGCCACAGGCGTGTGCTCCTCGTAGCTGCCCTAGCGGCTCACAACAGCGGCAGAATGCTTAGCATAGTAGCCGGCCTTATAGCTGACTACCTTGGACGCGCCCCAGTCATTCGCGTAGTCGCTGGCCTTATGGTCATCTCCACTGTCGCCAGTTGCTTCGTGACATCATACGTCACCTACATAATCATCCGATTCGTAACGACTGGTTTTGCGAGTGTAAACTGCCTGATGAGTGCCGTGATTTTATTTGAGTTCACTGCGCATGACCACCGGCCGGTCCATTTAATTTTCGCTGGAGCTATAGGCTTCGGGCTAGCGGAGCTGTGGTTTACCATTGTTACCCACATTCATCTGGACTGGGCCCTCAAGCAAAAGGTTTATCTTGCGCCAACAGTTCTTTCACTGGCAACCTATTTCGTCGTGCAAGAATCTCCAAGGTGGCTGATTTCACAAGAAAAGTACAGTGCAGCAGAGAACGTCATGTTCGAATGTGCCCGGCGGAACGGCTTTCCCTTGCCCAACACGGCATGCCTGTTGAACAGAGTCCGGGAACAAGCTCACAATAACGACCAAGAATGCCTCAACGATCAAAAAAAGGCCCTTGAAGATTGTCCAATTCGCCGCCGGCATCTTATCATGACTCTGTCGAATTTCTCATTGATATTTGCCTTCTACGTAGCAATGTTCTCCCAAAATCCAGGACAGGGAACGTTGTTCCAGTGGGTGTCCTTCAGTGTCGTCTTATTGGCCTACGCAGTAATGCATTGTTTGATTGTCAGGCGGCCGCTAGTGAAAGTGCTAGAACTTTGTTATTTCATGATGGGTGTAATCCAGTCACTACGAGCGTTGGCAGCCTACATTCAACCGGCAATCGTTACTGAACTGCTACTTATCTTGTCCAAGGCCTGCGTTGCCGTTGCTTTAGTGACAAGCGTCGCTTACACATTGGAACTTGCTCCAACGGCCGTGCGCGCCAGCGCTTTGTTGGTGACTTTCGGTGGTGGTAGCATCGGTTCGGTATGTGCCTCTGTCTTTTTTGTCCTCCAGAAAGTCAGCAGGGAGGACGTAGCCTTTTTCCTCGCGGCATTCCTTCTGTTTCTTTCGATGGAGTCCCTTGAGTACCTCCCACGTGCAACCGAGGTGGAATGTGCCAAAATCTACACCAGGCAGGAATCCACCGTTCGCATTCGAGCCATGGACCACATGAAGAGGACACTGGAGCATTCTAAAAGCAGCAAGGCTAGCAAAAAAAGTGCGAAATCAACCCCACGTACAAGACGCTCCTCGTCACGGACAAGCCCACACACTTAAGTCGGGAGGTTTCAGAACGAACTTTACAGTAGTTGTCTAACGATTTTCTATGCCAGACTACAGACTACATCTGTTATGCTGCGTGTATAGGGGTGTTCAGCATTCTGCAATACCTTTCAGGGGTTCCCAGGACTCGTGAAGTGATGAAGACTTGGTGTGTTCTTCTTACTTTTCTTATCCATTCTATAAACCATGACACAAGCATTCGATTTCTCTTATTCATAAAGGAAATTCGACTCTCGTAGCTATGTCTATATTATTGCGCGTTTATTACACGCAATTTCAACAACCAAGTTTATAGCATAGGAAGGTTAACGTGTGCGAATGCGCTAAGGGATGTATTTAAAATCCACGCCGAATTGGACTGTTGCTATTTTTATAGAAACTAGAAAACGACTGCTCGCAATGATCGTATGAGGTTTATCTTTCGTGTCATAATTTGCCCAACTACAAGTTCTTTTACCCTCCGGAAAACAAGTGCTTGCTGTCAATCGAGTCAATATATTATTCTGCACATTGCTTTGTTGTGACCGCATTTTACCTCGTTCTGGGTTTCTGAGTAGCTGTATTCCTGAATAACTTTATATTTACTAGGGTTTCGAGTGACTTTCCATTGACAGAAGTAAATAGAAAAAAATCCTGAGCCAGTTCCCCAAGTAAGGTGGGTATGACTGTTGAGTCGGAATGCATGCTTATGAGGAATACAACTACTTAGAGATCCGGGTTTTCAACACTTGGTGATCGTCCTGGCACTCGCACCGAAGGAAACAAAAACTCCTGGGGTGGCATATTTCCAAACCCTTCTTTGCACAGACCACGCGCGTGCCATGTCTGTTCCCGCGATGGAGAACGGTAAATCAACGTGTTTATTGGCTGCGCCCCAAACCTAAAGCAAGCGAAAACATGCCACATCACATTATTAACAAAAACAACGCGTAGATTTTAGCGGGAAAAATGAAAGTTAGAAAATATTACGCAATCAAAAAAAAGAAAAAGATACAGACCTGCTTGGGTTCGAACCCACGTAGTACCCGCAAATAATCTTAAGTCTACATGGTGGCTAGAGAGCCAGAATGGCGAGGTCGTTTTAGCTTGCGCTCCAAAGAATAGAGCGCTCAGTGACAACACACATGTTACGTGCGTTTTCTGTGCAATGAAGCGTTTGGAAACACGCCCTCGGTGACCATAATGAATCTTACGCGCTTTAAAGGATAACAGCAGGCGGAATTTATTAACAGCTTCTGTCTGCAACAAGGCACTTGCATCGCACTCTTCACTACCGCTTCTTTGTTTCTTGGTGGTAATTGCGTCAGTAAAAAGACTGGATCGCGCCAAAACTTGTCTAGCATCAGGATCCTGCCGGCCTGGTGTGCACCTGTCCTACCCATTTGCCATGACGTTAGAGTGTCCGGTTGCACGCTTCATTCTGCATCTGTAACGTATCAAAATTATTGTTTTGCAAACTTTGGAAAGCGGCACATGGCTCCTCACTTTTCTCGATTCCTGGCCAATCCCCAAGCTGCTAAGTGTCACCAAGAAAGGACTGCAGCTCATTTTTTTTGCCCACGACGTGCCATAAGTGCACAGGTGGTAGGTCACAGGGCTGTTGATGTGCAGACCAAGGTGCGCATGGGTTTTTAATTATTCATTAATTACTGTGGTGGCTAATTTTGACTGCTACACAACAGCGGTCATTTCTTGAATAATGGCACACTCAGTGCTTTCAACTTAAAATATGGACGTTAGCGTTTGCGAATCGGCGACCATCTCCGCGGTTACGTGTCATTCCCCTGAAACGTTTGAAGGAACCAAATAGCCCCAACATTGAACCTTTTAAAGTTCGCCATAACCTAGGGTGTTGCTTTCCAATTTATTTACTTTCCCGAGCTGCGACAGCACGCGGTTACCTGGACTAAGGCGGCCGTCCATCTGCTCTAAATATGTAAAATAAACGTTTGTTCCTCCTTCTCCTCCTCCTCCTCCATCGTCAAGAACGTTTTACTGCCCTGAACATCCCCATAAGCCCTCCCCCTATGCGGCCCATGCCCGAAAGAAAAAATACCTGATGGAACCGTTGGCGTGTGGAAATGTTTGACCGGTACTTTAATGACGACAATTTGGCGGTGTAAACGCACGCAAATGAGATTCGGAATGCGGGTAATGCGCTTTAAAATTCAAAGGGTCTTGGACTTCTCGTGAGTACTCTTGGAGGAGAAGCAGTCGTTTCGGTGTCGTTATACGAAGAGTTGGGCAGACTAGACGTTCTATACTGCGGAGAGCGAGATCGTTTTGTCGGATGAACAGTGCGATTCGGTAAAGAGCGGGGCTTCCCATGTAATCAGCACTTATGGGTATCGCGGTATCATTGGTGAGGAGAGAACGTTAATTTAGGGTAAAACAAAATGAGTTTGTGAAGGTAAGCTTAATGGGCAGTGGAGTGTTACGGCGGCCAGCGGGGTGTAGTGACGGACCCGTATCATTTACTTAGGGTTTCAGGAGCGCGGTTGGCATTTGCTTCTTATTTCGTTAGTAATACCTCGGCAGACATGGGGAGGTTAGGTAGAGCAGCGACAAATCCGCCTGGGGAGAACCGTGTAATGTGGGGTTTCTTTACTTTCTTGAAGCAGTGCGTTCGCACATCTGTCGAGAATGAGACCTTCCAGTTTGGGAAAACAGCAGCGATATGTGCACGTCAACTCTCCTGCGCACCTTTACGAGCTGCCAATCTCTTTGCAGAGGGTGCCTCATGTCCGGATGTACAATAAATGCGAGTGTCGGAGCCGGTTCCGGGGGAGTCTGGTTATCTGTTCAATGCCGTTGTTGGCAACTGTGTTATAGTATTGCCGTTATTGAAGGTTTTTAATGCTTCACATGCAATTATAAGAATTTGAGTCCCTGGTCGAGTTGAACCATTCTTTATAAGCAAAATTGTAGTGTGTGTAACCATATAAATTACGTAAATATAATATTTCGTTATGTGAGCTGTACACCGTCACGAAGAAATTATTAGAGAAGAGTTAGAGCTAATCAGAGGCAGTTTTTTTTTTTTTTATTTGCGACAGTATGCCCGTTGGCATAAATACTATGCTACAAGTATAGGTTAACTCCCGTTTCGCGAACAAACGCAAGGAGGGAGCGGTGGTGGGGTCCCCATATCCACCGATGTAGGTCAGGTGGTCTGCCAGGGTGGAGGCCTGTGCCTCGAAGGTGTCGTGTTCTGGCCGCTTGCAATGAAGGGCACGTCCACAGCAAATGTTCTGTGTCGGCAACTTGGGCAGGAGCCGTGCAAAAGGGGCAGCTCTGGTCGAACGGGGCATGGTAGCGTGGTGGCCACTCCCGGGTAACAGCGGGAGAGAGGGCTACACCAACACGAAGTCTTCGCAGCAAGACCTCCTCCCAGCGAGCGAGTCGGCTAGGGAGGTCCGTTCCACACGGTGGAATTAGAGCTCGTGTGGCGCGACGAAGATCTTCTTTCTTTTGTAAAAACTGTCCTGGGGTATCTAATGTCAGTAAAGGCAATGGGCGTGGAACAAATGCAGTGTGGCAGGCACCATCCGCCGCAATGTGAGCGGGAAGCGTATTTCGCCGGACCCACGAGAGCCGCAGAGGGCAGGGGTACGTATCCAGTATGTCGTGAATGTCCCTCGAGATAGCCGAGTTGTTATTCACTCGACGTAAATCACGTATGGCCACCGTGGAGTCTGTATAAATTTGTAAAGTAGTACCTCCAGGGGCTTGATGAAGAGCAGGAGTTAGTGCTTGCAAGCCGTCCCGGATGGCCGTAAGCTCAGCCAGCATAGACGGCAGGGTGCGGTGTGTTTCGTAGAAGCACGTTTGACAGGCCTCTGGATGGGAAGGACATTGTAGTGTTGTTGTTGCTACGCGTAAGTAAGCGTAGCAACAATAAAACCCACAAAATTTGTGTACAAACTGATTCTTTCGCCTGACACTGCTCAAAAGAAAAACCATGCAAAATTTCCTCGTTTGTGGGACATGGCAACCCCTAACAGCTTTTCTAATTCGTCTTGTTGAACGGTGCGCGAAAGTTCTGCAGAATACCAGAACATAACAGAATTCTGCCGAACAACCTTCTTGAAGGTCACAAAAAGTTTACAGGAAAGCAAAGGATCGTACATCCGTTGTTTACTTACGGGAACTACATTGCGATAACTGCCTTATATGACCCCATCCCATTTTGGGAAAAATAATGTTTTCACTTAAAAAAGTACAAACGTTGATGAAGTATACAACTTTCCCGAAAAAAAATAAAAAAAATCTCTTCGATTTCCTCGCTGTCAGGCTTCCTTTCTGGAAGTTGGTGTCGAAATATCATGATTGTTACCTGGACGCGGTGTTTTTCGGATGCACCCAACCTGCACTTCGTCTGAATGGACCCTAAGAAGCCGCATGCATTGAAATGTTCTCTATAATTGGAGTGCTGTTTTTCGTGATGCCGTTCTTATGAATACAGTATGCTCTGTGTACAGCATGCTCAGAGCCGTCAGTATGTTCCACATTACAACTTATGACAACCGGCCGCTGCATTTTTTCTTTACCGACAACCTTGGCCTCGTGCTAGCTTATGTATCGTTTTTCATTCTTACCCGCCTTGAGTTTAAAATATAGTTGTAAGTTGCATATAGTTGTATAGTACATAGTTGCAAATATATGTTGTAATATCAGTTCCTACATTGGCATGTAATGCAACAAATGCCATAGGTCGGAAAACACATATTTTGTGCCCCGTATGTAGGTCGTCGTCCGCGTGCCGATAGCGTGCAGACTAGAGGAGGGGTATTGTGACCCCTGTGGAGTGTGACGAATAGTATGCGTTCTCGGCAGTCGGATAGCGTAATTTGTCAGTGAGCGAGTGAGTGAATGAGCGCGTGTGCGTGTTCAGGTGAGTGTGTCTGCGTGCATGCGTACGCGCGCGCGAGTTCGTATGTGTGTGCGTGCGTGCGCGTGTTCAAGTGCGTTTGTGTGCGTGCGCGCGCGTGTATGTGTTTGTGTGTTGCGTGGGTGTTCGTGCTTGTGTGCGTGCGGGCATGTGCGTGAGTGTGTGTGTCCGATGACTTATTCTCCCCGTTATTTCATATAAACTTTCGACGTGAACGTGTTTCGGTGCCCGGTGCGGGCGCATGACGGTGAGTTTAGGATCAAGCTGCGGTTTTGGTCTGCGGCAGGCTGGCGCCGTATAGGGAGGATACAGGGAGGCAGGCGTGCGCCAGGCAACTCGTCTCCATGAGTACGCCCGCGCTAAAGTCAGGCGGCGCCGATTTGGTGCCACCACGCTGCGCGCCTCTCTCCCTCGCCTTTTGTCCGGCAAGCGCTCAAGGCCAAGCGCTCCAGTAGCGTTCCTTCGCCTTCCTTGCCGTTTTCAATTTTTTTTTTGTGGCGGTGTTTTGCTGGTCACTCTCGCACTGCGCCCTTTTGACCTGGGATTACCCTTGAAATAAACAGTTTGGAGGGTTGTCCCGAGCGAATTGACTCCGCAATTTTAGTGGCTCGGATAGCGTGCCTCGAGATAGGAATATTTGCTCGCGCTATCCAGTATTTTGACTGATGGCAACAGCTTTTCTAAGATTTTCTTCCGAACTGGACTATTGCATTTATGTTTGCACCACTGTAAAAAAATTTAGTGTTTCTTTTCTTTTGTAGAATCGGATCGAAATAGCATAAACAATAATAAAAAGTCATCATGAATGGCTTCTGTAAATTTGCGAGAATTTGTTCGTTTCGTAAAAGAGTCCAGCGACGATTACCGCTTAATTTATTTACGGTGTCCCTAAATGCCCTCGAGAAAGCGTATGTTATACGCTCTTAGTCAATTCCTGGTTATCCGATCGGCATGCAGGCGGGCTGCTGCGTCAATTTAAAGCCGCTTATAAAGCGGCGGTTCAGGTGGCCTCGAGCACAAGCTGCCCGCCGAAGACGCGGCCCAGCGTTTAAGTGGCCCTCTTGAGCGTCGCCTAAACAGAGGGCCACCTAAAACCCGGCCCGTTTGCTCGGCGGGCGGCTGGCCGTAAGCTTCGCGATTTAATTCTCGTAATACAGGCTTTTTTTCAGTTGGATCAATTTGGAAGGTGGTAATAATTCTTTTGGGGCATGCCTCATTTTTTTCTGGCTTCACGTAACATAGTGGTGTCGGTGTGAATAGGGCCGCTTTGAAGGTCTCCTCAAAATTGAACGATTCATGTGGTTTACAATAAAGGCGAAGTTTAAACTCCCGTGCTGTAAAAAAACGGTCATTTGAAATGTGAATTAGCGGTGGTTGTGAGTGAGCGTGAGCGGGTTATGGGAGGTGAGAGTGCGTGTGAGTGGAGGAAGAGAGTGGTGATTGCGAGTGAGTGTGAGTGGCCGTTGCAAGCGGTGACTGCGAGTGCGAGGGAGTATAAGCAGCGAATGCGAGTGGTGAGCGTGAGCGCGGGTGAGTGCGAGTGGTGACGACGAGTGGTGAGCGTGAGCGCGAGTGAGTGTGAGTGGTGACGACGAGTGATGAGCGTGAGCGCGAGTGAGTGCGAGTGGTGAGGGCAGAGTGGCGAGCGTGTGTGCGAGTGAGTGCGATTAGGGTGGCGAAGGGATCAGCGTGAGCGCGAGTGAGTGCGATTGGTGGGGATGAGTGGAGAGCGTGAGCGGGAGTGAGCGCGAGTTGTGAGAGCGGAGTGGCAAGCCTTAACGTGAGTGAGTGCGAGTGGTGGGAACGAGTGGCCAGCGTGGGCGCGATGAGTGTGAGTAGTAAGGGCGGAGTGGCGAGCGTCAGTGCGAGTGAGTGTGAGTGGTGAAGGCGGAGTACCAAGTGTGAGTGCGAGTGAGTGCGATAGGATAAATATATTTTTTTTGGGTGAGTGTGAGTGAGTGGCATCTAGTTTTGCCGAGCTTTGGCAACTCCAACCCCACTGGCATTGGTGTGCACTTCAGTAGGTGCCTGGGGTTCAAAATGACGGAGAATCGGGCTGGACGCCAGAAGATGTTTCAAGTGACGAAATGCGACGGCACAGTCGGTACTCCATTTGAATGGAACGTTTTCCTGCAGAAGACATGTCAGAGGATGGGCTATGTCACCAAAGCCTGGGACCACGACAATAGGAGCAAAGTCCCAAGAAGCTGCGAAGTTCCTTCGCAGAGGTGGCTTCTTTAAAGCAGCTAACGGCTCGTATTTTCTGTGGATCCGGTCTGAGGCCTTATTTGTCGACAACGAGGCCTAAGACCAGAGTTTGCCGCTCTCCGAAGCGACATTTTTTTAGTTCAAGACGAGCCCAGCCTTTTATAAACCGTCCAAAGCACTGGCCAAGCCCGCTTTTTGTTCATGAAATGTGCGACCAAAAATGACGATATCGTCAAGGTAGCACATGCACACTTCCCACTTGAGGCCCCGAAGTACCCTATCCATGAAACGCTCAAACGTGGCATGACCGTTACAGATTCCAAACTGCATAATAACATTAAATTCAAATAGTCCATCAGGTGTGATAAACGCTGTTTTTTCCTATGGTCGGGATTCCCGGGAATTTGCCAATAGCCTGATCGCAAGTCCACTGGAGAGAAGTACGAAGCCGAATAAGGAAAATCTATTGCATTATCTATGAGGGAAAGTGGGTAGACGTCTTGTTTAGTAACTTCGTTGAGGCGCCTATAAGTCAACGCAAAAGCGCCATGACCCGTCTTTCTTTCCGATCAATATCACCGGCGCTGCCCAGGGACTTGAAGACTATCTAGCCACGCCATTCGGCAACATGTCTCGCACTTGGTCATTGATAATCCTGTGCTAAGATAATGAAACGCGGTACGGCTTTTACCGTGCGGGCCGGGCTGCCCCAGTATGGAATAAATGGTGGGTCTGTATGACCGGCATTCAAGAGCATTGATGTGTTCGCCCGAAGCCAAATGCGCGTGAGTATCGTGCAAGCATAGCAACCAACGCGCGACGCTTTTCTGGTTAAAGGGATTCAACAATCATGCTTTGAAATTTGGCAGGGTGCACCGGGCAAGGATAAGTGGGCGGACAAAACTGCCAGTGAAGTTGAAACGCATTCGATCACTTCGGCAAGTTTCAACCCGCGTGGAGTATAGTGGGTTCGGCCGAAGAGTTGATGGTCCACACGGAGGTTTGTCCCTGCATTACCGTAACAACAGATCGAGGCACCAATACATTTTTCTTTGCACAGTTTAAGGTAATCGGCTCACGTGAAGCTTCAAATTTATCCAGATCAGTTTCAGCGAAGTCCGGTGGTGTGTTCACATCAATGCTTGCCACCGTAGTTACATTAGCCAACCGACCGAACTATGGTTTTACACGACGCTTCTTCAACTCCTCTAAGGTGCGACAATGCTGGAGAACGTCTGACGCCGATTCCACCTTGTCACGTCCTATTAAAAAGCTGTATACATCTTCAGCGATACGTTTTAATAAGTTACCTACTTTAGCTTCCTCAGACATTTGGGGGTCGACGAGTCTGCAAAGCTTTAACACCTCTTCAATGTAGGTGGTTCACGTCTCGCCTGGCACTTGAGCGTGATGGAGCAGCGTCAGTTCCGCCCGCTTCTTATTACCGACGGAGTCGCCAAAGCGTGATGAAATATCTACGACGAAACGGTCCCAGGCTGCGAGCTTGCTTTCATTGTTCTCTAACCAGGTCAGGGCAGTCTCATCTAGCGAGAACACGACGTTCGAGAGCTGTACAGCGGTATCCCAGCGGTTGTACCCGCTCACCCGTCGATAACGCGTAGGCCATTTCTCTACGTCTTCATCGGCGTTCCCAGTCAACATTCGGGGCTCTCGCAGGGGATGCCAGCCAGACGTGCGGGCTGGGTCAGTGTTCCTACCGCGAGGCATCGTAGGAGGCAGCGGTGGCCGACACGCGATACCTCGGCTACGGCAGTAGTCCTGTAGGTCCGTCGTGGTGTACCCAGCACCTCCCCCAAACTGTTACGAGATGAATTTATTTACAGTGAGGTTGGAAGGTTTAGGACGAGCGTAGATGGTAGAGTGGTGGCGGTGGTGGTTCCAGTGAAATGGCGCGTACCCACTCAGGGGGATTGGCCAGGAAATGGGTGCCTTACCGAGAGAAATTAGGTAATTTTTGTGGGGATATAAAATTATTTAAATATTAGGATGAATTAGCAGTAGATGAATAGACAAAAAAAGTAAAGAGATTAGAGAAAAAAAGGTAAAAAAGAACACCATTTAATAAAAATTGGAAGTAAAAAACACAAAGAAAGTGGTACAGATGAAGCAGTGAGCTGGGCGCGCATATTCTTGACAAGGGAATCCAGTAGGGCTAAATGATGCCTAGCACGGCAGACGGCCTGATTCCAGTCATTCATCCTGGTAGAGTGGTCCGTGAATTATGGTGCCAGGACGAAGCGCAACCTCGATTTCTTCTCCCGTTCAGCTTGCTCAGATGATTGACAGTTGAAATGTCATGAACGCATCGGCGAATATATGGCACTTAAGGTGTGCGTAACAATATATATTTGAGAAAATGGTTGACTCAAGATTAAAAACAAAAACAGTGGTTCACTGACGTCTCGACTGGAGGACCAGTCTTCATCTGAGTAACATACAACCTAGAAGCACGCACGCTTATACAGGTGCAGAAGGTGTACTACAGTGCACCCTTATTAAGAACATTGGCAGGTTGAGGAGAGGGAATAGGGAAAGGGAACGTTTATAAATGTGCTTACAAACATTCGTGACGTCGTGCTACTCACAATCTCTCCAAAGCAAAAAAAGAAAGAACAGAACAAAAATACAACGTTTCATAGTCACAGGACATGCGGTGCCGCGGGCGACAAAAGTTTTCCTGAAAAGCAAAGAAATCAACAACTTCATTCCATTGAAAAAGAACAGGGTGGGAAGCTGGCGAAAAACAGGCACTTCAGCAACAGTTGAGTCTGAATAGCAAGAGCAAGAGGACCTTCGTTATGCGAAATTTCTTGGCTGGTGTTGCAAAGCAACTTCATAGTTAAAATTTTTGTGCGTTTGAACATTCTATTGATTTATGTTATTAACACCCCGTAGCTACACATGATTATTTCAGATTACTTTAGTGCAATTGGGGTGTTTAACGAGCGCCGACATCTCGACACGGAGGCGTTTCCGCTTTTCTGTATCATCAAGAGAGCAGCCACCATGGTCAGGGTCGAAAATTCGTGTTTGTGCTCAAAAACTAACCATTAACATTGCGTGTCAATTTAGACTGCTCATTTTTACCGCTCTGTACGTGACTTTATTGGCACCCTTGACATAACACTTCAATCAGTGTCAGGAGTACGAACTGCCCTAGATGTATTCTTGAATTACAATATCGCGTTTGCTAGAGCTCACGTCAGTGTTTAGATGGCCAAATATTGTCATGTCCTAGAAGGATGACATGAGCCAAGAGATTTTCTCCAAATTACTGCAAATAATTGTTTCAACCTCAGCTGGTGAACATTACTTTTTTTAAAAAAATCATAATAAATTTTATCTTTTAACTTTCAAAACCTTAAGCTAAGGATATGAGTGAATGCTGTCAGCATGTGCATCATTCTGCGCCTTCAAAATCAGATGGCAGACAGACTCACGTTTCCGTGCAGGACACATTGCAAACTAACAATCATAGTTACTAGATATAGACAGTTGCGAAACTCCCCATAGGCCCTATGTATCGAAAGCCGGTCTTCGTTTGCCCCCCTGCGCCAAGGCAAGCACGGGGCAAGTTGACTAGCCTGTCGTCTGTCGGCAGGACGTTTAAGCGGTACTCAAGTGCTTGCGGCTGCTGCCGTAAGTCATAAAAAGAAAAGCTGCAAAAACACAACAAAATTTTACGTAATTATTGTGTTTTAATTTAAAAATAAATCTTTATTTTACAGAAGAATTTCGAATAATAATAGTTTAGTTAAGTTCCGTTTTTATCTCCTAGGTGCCGCGCGCGTCGACTTGCCCCTCAGCTTCCACGGAGTGGGGGGCTAGCGCCGCCCGGATTCTGAAGCGGAGTTTCGCAACTGTCTATATTGAGTAACTCTGGTAACAATTAAGGCCACTTCATCGTTTTTGCTTTTATCGCAGGTGAGCTCTATCTGCTACCGCACTTTATTATCTGGCAGTTTACTTATTATCTGTTTACTCCCGCTCATACTCACCTTTTTCTGTAATTATTCACTTTTCTTCTTTTAATCCAAATTAGTTTTTTCTCTTCTCTCAGTTAGCGCCCATTTCCTGGCCAATCCCCCTGAGTGGGTACGAGCCATTTTTTTTTGGACCAACAACAACAACAACATCCTCTTCTCCCCTGACGGAAGGTTTCAAATTCGACGACACAATAAAAGTTGTGTACTTTTTATATACTTACACTATACCATGCGGTTATGGGTTTATGCACTGAACATGGAGGGCCGAGACTACCATTTTACATGCTAGGCGAATTTCTTTTATGGTGCCACGTGTGTAAGGTACACCCCTTTTTTGTTCCGAATACACTACAAGACTTCGTTATACTGTAGCGGTGTTAATAGAAGAGATAGTGAACGCTTCATTTCAATCATATAACTGACCACTAAAATATGATAATCTTGTCTGGTTTATTACAGGAACATTTTCTTTGCCAATATTCCTGTGTCCTCAAAGGTTTCTCGCACGAAAGTTTTCAATAGTGATTCAAATTACAAATAGACATAATAAAACAGCATCAATGAGTTAACGGATACGTTTAGGCAGGGGTCAAGTATTCCTTCCTCGTTCTGAAGCAACGCATTTTTGGTCTCACTGATGGCGGTGTCTTTACCAAACTCTGATGCAGAGAATACAACATTACAAAAAATAGAGCGCACATGGATAAGGATGATGATGATGAGGAAACAAGAGCCAACACTTTTCGTAGCCGGAATCTAAATTTGATACCTCGAAATATGAAGCGCTTGTCTATCTGATTGCGCTCTTAGTGCATTCGGGTTGCTGAGCATTGCTGAGTGGTTGTGGTGCGGGTACAGGCTTTGGAGTTGGGGTGAGATGAAGTGGACTTTGAAGTGAGTTGAAGAGAAAGAGGGAAAAGAAATTGAGTTAAAATAACTGAATGCATGTATATTCAAGTTTTTCTGGTGCGTGCCGCCCTTCCATGCAAAAAACAGCACTCAATAAGCCTTCACCGCGTTCTCTATTAACAAAATTCCAATCCCCTCTTCTAAGCGACCGCCATGGACAAACGACGATGATAATTGAAGGGAGTTGGAGGCACTCTGCTTTTTCTAGAGAGATTTGTCTTCTGTCGGGTGTACTCAGACTTTGACTCTCAAGAAGTGTACATTTTAATAGCTGGCGGTTTTCCTTTTACTCTTTGATTCGATTTCATTGTCTGCTTTGTCTCGAATTCATTCGAGAAAAACTAGGTAATGGATGTTTCAAAACCTCAAGCGAAGTCAATAACCCTTACAGACTTTGGCGTCATTTAAACAAGACCTCACATTCTGAGGCTGAGGGTCACTTAAGGTTGAGGTTAACTTTGTGGGGTCCAAACGTTAAGAATTTCTTCACCCCCGTCTAATGAAAACGAGGTATGGACGACAACGATGATGATGATGATGATAATAATGATTCCCATAAAGATTTTCAACTTAACCACAAGTGCAATTTACAGGGCTATATCATGTGTTGGAGTTCGCTAGGACTTCAGAATAGCAAATAATTACCGGAAATCTCTACACTCATCCGACACTTAAAATCTTCTGAACCAGACGTGCACAGGCACAATTTCTGAATTGTCACTTAAAGCGCCGACAGCCTGTCTTATTACCGCTCCAAACGACGAGCATTGGCCCCCTCTTATTCCGAGCTACTTAAGAATAAAGAATTTTAGATCCATTTTCCAAATATTATTTCAATTTCTCATTTTTCAAATATTATTGGGGAAAATGTTTTAAGCAAACAACGTGCCCGAGCTGTTCAATAGATATGTGGCGATTATAAGAAGATGAAGTGCGACACCGGCTCGAGCCAACTTCTAAGAGAAGAAGAAGAAGTAAAAAGGCCGGGTTCGTGAGGGCTTTTCTTGGTAACAACCAATAAGCCAAACACCCATGGAGCTGCTTCAACCGCAAGCACTGCTGAAAAAGGGACTCATCCTGAGCGAGTCATTTGACATCGACGACGCTTTTGGCCATGGCGTTTTACAGAAACAAGCAATGGTGCTTGGAATTATGGGTGTGTTCTTGATGAGCACCCATTTCGCCGTCATAAAAGTCATCGCGGGCGACGTGGATCACTGGTGCCAGCAGCCGCCCGACTCCAACGTCTCCGCGATCATCTGGAGAAAAGAGTTCATCCCTGTAGAAGCCGATGGAAGACCCAGCCGTTGCCGCGCCTACTACAAGAACCAGACTGACTTCAACAACACGGAACCTACGGCCTGCAACGAATGGGACTACGATGTAAGCACCGCTGGATCCACGATTGTGAGCTTTTGGAACCTGGTATGCCACAGGCGTGTGCTCCTCGTAGTTGCCTTAGCGGCTCACAACAGCGGCAGAATGCTTAGCATAGTAGCCGGCCTTATAGCTGACTACCTCGGACGCGCCCCAGTCATTCGTGTAGTCGCTGGCCTTATGGTCATCTCCACTGTCGCCAGTTGCTTCGTGACATCATACCTCACCTACATAATCATCCGATTCGTAACGACTGGTTTTGCGAGTGTAAACTGCCTGATGACTGCCGTGATTTTATTTGAGTTCACAACGCACGACCACCGGCCGGTGCATTTAATTTTCGCTGGAGCTATAGGCTTCGGGCTAGCGGAGCTGTGGTTTACCATTGTTACCCACATTCATCTGGACTGGGCCCTCAAGCAAAAGGTTTATCTTGCGCCAACAGTTCTTTCACTGGCAACCTATTTCGTCGTGCAAGAATCTCCAAGGTGGCTGATTTCACAAGAAAAGTACAGTGCAGCAGAGAACGTCATGTTCGAATGTGCCCGGCGGAACGGCTTTCCCTTGCCCAACACGGCATGCCTGTTGAACAGAGTCCGGGAACAAGCTCACAATAACGACCAAGAATGCCTCAACGATCAAAAAAAGGCCCTTGAAGATTGTCCAATTCGCCGCCGGCATCTTATCATGACTCTCTCAAATTTCTCATTGATATTTGCCTTCTACGTAGCAATGTTCTCCCAAAATCCAGGACAGGGAACGTTGTTCCAGTGGGTGTCCTTCAGTGTCGTCTTATTGGCCTACGCAGTAATGCATTGTTTGATTGCCAGGTGGCCGCTTGTGAAAGTGCTAGAACTTTGTTATTTCATGATGGGTGTAATCCAGTCACTACGAGCGTTGGCAGCCTACATTCAACCGGCAATCGTTACTGAACTGCTACTTATCTTGTCCAAGGCCTGCGTTGCCGTTGCTTTAGTGACAAGCGTCGCCTACACATTGGAGCTTGTTCCAACGGCCGTGCGCGCCAGCGCTTTGTTGGTGACTTTCGGTGGTGGTAGCATCGGTTCGGTATGTGCCTCTGTCTTTTTTGTCCTCCAGAAAGTCGGCAGGGAGGACGTAGCCTTTTTTCTCGCGGCATTCCTTCTGTTTCTTTCGATGGCGTCCCTTAAGTACCTCCCACGTGCAACCGAGGTGGAATGCGCCAAAATCTACACCAGGCAGGAATCCACCGCTCGCATTCGAGCCATGGACCACATGAAGAGGACACTGGACCATTCTAAAAGCAGCAAGCCTAGCAAAAAAAGTGCGAAATCAACCCCACGTACAAGACGCTCCTCGTCACGGACAAGCCCACACACTTGAGGCGGGAGTTTTCAGAACGAACTTTACAGGAGTTGTCTAACGATTTTCTATGCCAGACTACAAACCACTTCTGTTAAGCTGCGTGCATTCTGCAATACTTTTCAGGCGTTCCCCGGGACTCCTGAGATGATGAAGACTTGGTGGGCTTTTCTAACTTTTTTCTTATCAATTCTATGATTTATTACACAAACACTTGATTACTCGCATTCATTAAAGGAATTTCTACTCTCGAAGCTATGTTTATATTAGTCGGCGTTCATTACACGCAATTTCAACAACCAAGGTCACTGTACAAGAAGGGTAAGCTGTGCAAATGCGCTAAGGGGTGTATTTAAAATCCAGGCCGAATTGGACCGTTGAAATTTCTAAAGAAGCTAGAAAACTACTGCTCGCAATGGTCTTATCAGGTTCATCCTTTGTGTCATAGTCTGCCAAACTACAAGTTCGTTTACCCTCCAGGAAACTAATAATTGCTGTCAAACCAGTCTATATATTTTTCTCCACTTTGCTTCGTGCTGACCATATTTTATCACGTTCTTGCTTTCTGAGTAGCTGTATTCCTGAATAACTTTATTTATACTACGGTTTTTAGTGACTTTCCACGGAAATAGTCAATCGGAAAAAATCATGAGTTTTCAGTGACTTTCCATGGAGAGAAGTCAATAGAAAAAAATTCTGAGCGGTAAAAATCCAGTAAGGTCGGTAGGACTGTTTAGTCGGCGTGCATGCTTATGACAAATACAACTACTTAAAGAGCCAGGTTTGCAACGCTTGGTGATCGTCCTGGCACTCGCACCGAAGGAAAGAAAAACTCCTTGGGTAGCGTGCGAACATCAAGATTTTTGCGCTCTTTAAAGGATAACGCCATGCGGAATTTATTAACAACTTCTGTCTGCAACAACGCCCTTGCATCGCTTTCTTCACTATCCCTTCTTTCTTTCGTGACGGAAATTACGTCAGTAAATAGACTGGCACGCGCCAAAACGTGTCTAGCATCATGATCCTGCCGGACTGGCTGGCACCTTTTCTACGCATTTGCCATCACCTTTCCGTGCCCCGTGGCAGGCTTCATTCTGTATCAGTAATGTATCAAAATTATTGTTTTGTGAACTTTCCAAGGCGGCAAATTGCCCCTCAGTGTTCTCGATTTCTGGCCAATCCCCAAGCTCGAAGTACCATCAAGGAAGGAACAGCAACTCTGTTTTCGTTCACAACTTATTTTGTTCTTTAGTGAGATTGCGTTTGGAAATTGGTTCCGTTGTGTGGAAGCAGCTCCCAAAAACGTATTCCCACCTAATAAAATCAGTCCAGAAGCGCGTGGTTCGAAGCTTCTATGACAGATATTTCGAACGTTAGGTTTATTATGAATACCATTCTAATAGGCATCACCGACCTAAAAAGTCGCCGATGTTATCGTGACGCAATGTTTTAGGGGCGAAGCTCCTAAAGCCATGGGTCTGTCCATCCCTTGTGTCTCGTGGTACGTGACCGTCCGCATGCTTTCGGAGATGTCGCAAAGTGGGCCGCGTTGCACGCGCAAGAACCGGCTGCAACCGGCAGCGCAAACTCGGCACCGGGAGCGCGAGCTTGTCTGTG
This sequence comes from Haemaphysalis longicornis, assembly GCF_048455015.1. Lineage (NCBI taxonomy): Eukaryota > Metazoa > Arthropoda > Arachnida > Ixodida > Ixodidae > Haemaphysalis > Haemaphysalis longicornis. The sequence continues at coordinate 132,242,585 of NW_027526361.1, forward strand.
TTCGCCAACGGAGGCGTGACGCACGTGCACTGCGAGGGAGAGATCACGCAAAAGATCACGCCACGAGCGCAGGCAGTCGTTCTAGGAGATCGAACGAGACGCAAGGACCTTTTCTCGTTTCCTCTCGTCTTGTTCGGGCACAAGTTCGCCCTAAATAAAAGTTCTTTCTTTACCGTTGTGTCCCATCCTACGTGACGAATTGTGGTAGAGGTGCGGGGTAGTCCTCGATGGCGCGGGGTCTTTCACCAGGTCTGGTTCTGGGAGCATTGACTCCGAAAATAAAAGTTTATTTGTACAATGTACGCACACAGTCTTACGTCTTTCTTAATGATGTAATGGGCGAACTTTCACGGGAGAGTTACGGTTACCGATGATCTCCCCCTCTCGAGCTTCGCCCCACTTATCATCATTCATTCCGTGGATATGGCGTAATTTTTTTTCTATAAGACACTAAATGGTCATTTTGACGCTCCTGATTAACTGCACAGAGTCAATTTACATGTCACTCAGCGATTCATGCGCCATTGTACATTATTTGCCCCTAGTATGCCACATAGCAAATCACCTGTTGAACGCATGCAAATTCTGTGCAATTATATGTCAACAGAAACTGGTTTTTTCATGCCTCAAAATGTTTTTATTGTACCTTAATAAATCTCTTTTTAATGCCGTGTCTTGCGGTTCTGCCTTTCATGCACGGTTATTTCACTGATAAATATGTGCTCGCGATATTGCCATGTGCTTGTAGCTATATTAAATTGGGATTTTTTTAATTTTAACTTTATCACATTTTACTATCTGACTTGTGTACCAATGTAAGAGCCTCTATGGTGTAGTGGACACGCAATAAAACATGAATGAATGAACATGAATGAATGAGTGAATAAGTGCACAGGGGTAGGGCACAGGGTTGTTGATATGCAGACCAAGGTGCACATGCATTTCTACTAATTCACTCATTACTGCGGTGGCCATTTTTTGACTGCTCAACAACTACAGTCATTTCTTGAAGAATGGCACACTCAATGGTTTCGACTTAAAATATGGACGTTAGCGTTTGCCAATAGATGTTCATCTCCGTGGTTACCTTCCATTCCCCTGAAAAGTTTGAAGTAAAGAATTAGCTTCAACATTGAGCCTTTTGAAGTTCAGAATAACTCAGAGTACTGCTTTCCAGTTTAATTCCTTTCCCATCGTCAAGAACGTTTTGTTGCCATGAACATCCCCGTAAGCCCTCGCCGTCTGCGGCCAAAGCCTGAAACAAGAAATACCGGATGGAACCGTTGGCCTGTGGAAATGTTTGACCGGTAATTTATTACGACAATTTTGTGGCGTAAACGCACGCAAATGAGATTAGGAATGCAGGTAATGGGTTTTAGAATTCACAGGGTCTTGGACTTCTCGTGACTACTCAGGGAGGAGAAGAAATCGTTTCGGTGTCGTTATACGAAGAGTTGGGCAGACTAGACGTTGTATACTGCGGAGAGCGAGATCGCTTTGTCGGATGAACAGTAAGATTTGGTGAAGAGCGGGGCTTCCCACAGAATGAGCACTTATGGCTATCGCGGTATCATTGGTGGGGGAGAGAAAGTAGGCGTAGGGTATAACAAAATGAGGTTGTGAAGGTAAGTTTAATGGGCACTGCAGTATTACGGTGGGCAGCGTGGTGTATACTGATAGGCGCGTTCCATTTCCTTAGAATTTCTGGTGCATGGCTGGTATTTGCTTACCGATACCACGGCAGATATGGGGAGGTTAGGTAGAGCAGCGATGAAGCCGCCTGGGGAGAACAGTGTAATGCAGCGTTACTTTACTTTCTTGAAACGGTGTGTTCACACATCTGGCGAGAATGAGACCTTCCAGGTTGGGAAAACAGCGGTGACATGTGCACGTAAACTCTCCTGCGCACCTTTACGAGCTGCCAATTTCTCCTTGCAGAGGTGCCCTCATGCCCGGACGTCGAATCGATGCGAGTGTCGCAGCCTGTTCCGGGAGAGCCTGGTTACCTGCTCAATGACGTTGTTGGCAAGTGCATTATAGTATTGCCGTTCTTGAAGGTTTTTAATGTTCAAATGCAATTGATTTATTGATTTATTGATTCCTCAAAGGTCCCATTGGGACATTACATGAGGGGTGGGCATGACACGGCACTTGAAAAAAAGGGTAACAACATTGTAACGGCAACAGACGATGTACAGTAACTATAGCGGCACTTCTATATAAGGGGTGGGTATGATACAGTACTAGAAAGGAGGGTTACAACAACGTACCGACAGCAACAGAAGGGGTACACTAATTATGGCGGCACTTCTTCAATGGCGTGCTTGAAACGAGATTGGTCAACGATTGTAGCAACTGCAGCAGGTAGATCATTCCAGTCTCGGGATGTGCGTATGAAAAATGATTGTTGAAATGTATTATTATGGGCACGTTCCGGATAGACTGCATTGGTGTGACTAGTACGGGAAATACGGTGGGCTAGTTGGATGTACTGATTTCTAAGTTGTTGCGAGTGGAAGAATTTGTGGTAAAGACACAGTCGAGCTATTTTGCGGCGAGATTGAAGTGTAGGAAGGTTAAGTTCTTCTTTTAACGCTGAAACGCTTGAATAGTGGGAGTAATCAGACAAAATAAATCGAGCGGCTCGATTTTGGACAGATTCGAGGGTGTTGATCAAATAAGTTTGGTGAGGATCGAAGATAGCGTTTGCATATTCTAATTTAGGCCGCACGAAAGTTACGTATGCAAGTAATTTTATTGAGGGAGGGGTTAGGGCAAGATTGCGGCGCAGGTAGCCAAGAGCATGGTTAGCCGAGTTCGTTATGTGGTTAATGTGATAGGACCAGTTTAAGTCGTGGGATATATGGACACCTAAGTATTTAACCGAGTCAGCAGAACCAATAGCAATGTTGTTAATAGTATACTTAGGTTGCACAAAATTGCGGCGGCGGTGGAAAGAAACGTGCACAGTTTTTTGGATATTTAAAAACATCAGCCAGCTATTGCACCAATCCTGCACGCGAAATAGGTCTTCTTGTAATGCGGATATGTCACAGCTACTACTTATAGGGCGATAAATGACGCAGTCGTCAGCGAAAAGACGGACTTTCGACGTAAGATTTATGGGGAGATCATTTATATATATGAGAAAAAGAAGTGGCCCCAGGACGGTTCCTTGGGGAACACCGGAGAGCACGTGCGTGAGTGATGATGTATGCGAACTGGCGTGGACAAATTGCTGGCGGTCACTTAGAAATGCGTTTATCCAATTCAAAACTAATGGGTCCAAATTAAGCCGCGACAATTTTAGCAGTAGGCGATTATGTGGGACTTTATCAAATGCTTTTTCAAAATCAATAAAGATTGCATCAGTTGGAATGTTGCGGTCTAGGCATGAATGTACGTCATGAAGGAACATGGCAAGTTGAGTGTCGCAAGAATGATCTTTACGGAAACCATGCTGATTAGGATTGAAGAAATTGACGGAATTCAAAAATTTGGCAATGTGCGAATACAATATATGCTCCATGATTTTAGAACAGACACTGGTAATTGAAATCGGACGGTAATTATTAGGGCTCAAACGATTTCCCTTTTTAAATACTGGGATGACCTTACCGATGCGCCAGTCATAGGGAACCGATCCTGTGTTCAGAGACTGTTGAAAAATGAGTGAGAGAAACAAGCTGCTCACGTGTTTGGTGTTTTTTAGCACTTTAGCATTTATACCATCAATACCAACCGATGATGAATTTTTCAGCGAGGTAATTACTTTGACTATGCCTTGTGGTTCAAACATAATACTCGGCATGGGGGGGTGATCGTAAAAAGGGACAGTGGGAAGGTCATTCAATGGTTCATGCGTAAAAACCGCGCTAAATGCGTTGTTCAATATATCTGGTACTTCACGGTCCAGGGTAGGGAGTCCAGAGCTATCGCACAGGGAAACACAGTTAGATGCACTGGGATTAATAGTTTTCCAGAAGCGCTTCGGTTCAGTGCGTAGCATAGAGGGTAAGGTGACAGAGAAGAAACTTTGTTTAGCGTGGGCGGTTGAGGTTTTGTAATCGTTTTCTGCGGCGTAATATTTCTGCCAGCCTTGACTCGTGTTAGAATTCTTTGCTAAGGATTTGATAAGGATTTGAGTCGCTGGACGAGTTGAACAATTCTTCATAAGGAAATTGTTGTGTGTGTAATCACATAAACTACGTAAATGAAATATTCTGTTATCTGAGGAGGACACCGGCACGAGGCAAATATTTGAGAATATTTAGAGCTAATACACGGCAGTTTATGTCCGTAACCTTTGCTGCCAGGAACTATAGGAATGTGCTTCTAGGGCCGCTCAAGCAGCTAAATTTAAACTAATTTCTTATACGGCAAAAGTTATGCAGTCACGGCCGTAAACGCGCAAGTAAGTGGGAACGCAATAAAACCCACAAAAAAATTATTTCACCTGGCACTGCGCAAAAAAAAAACCTTGAAATATGTCCTCGTTTGTTGGACGTGGCAACCCCTAAGAGCTTTTCTAATTGGTCTTGTTGAACGTTGCGCCACTGTTCTTCAGAATAAAAGAACATAACAGAATTCTGCAGAACAATCTGCTTGGAGCTCACAGAAATTTTAGAGGAAAGCAAATGGTCGTACATCCAATATTTACTTAAGGAAATTACACTGCGATAACTGTCTGATATCACCGCATCCCATTTTTGAAAAAAATAATATTTTCTCTAATTAAAGCACAAACGTTGATAAAGTATGAAACTTTCCTGCAGGAAAATATCGCCAGTGACATCAGCGGCGAGTTACCAAAAGCGGCGATGCGTGCTCTAAGTGCATGGCAGCGTTTTCCCCCCACAATCAAAGGGACCAGGCTGCTTTACCATTGCCACGAATCGCACGGAGAAGTCCTTTGCCAACAGCTTCAGTTTCATTGGGTCGTAAGAGCCCACGGGCAGATCGAAGAAATGGTGTGACGCTCAAAAACACTTTTCATTTTCCTCGCTGTGAAGCTTCTTTGTTGGAAGTTGGTGTCGAAATAATATGATTGTTACTTCAACGCGGTGTTTTAAATGCAGAGCATTTCAGTAACTCACGATGTCACCCGCGTTGACGTCCGTAGTCCGCACCGCACCCCTCCCTACTATATAAAAAAATAATAATTACCGGTGCCAGGTTTCGATCCCACGACTTTGAGGGTGGAACGCAAGGTACATGGTGCTCTACCAACTGCGCCACAAAGCCGACACAGAATGGAAGGTTATGAACGCGCCTTATATCCTAGACTCATTCAACCGTCGGCCACAGGTGCGCCCTCTCCCCCGCGTCCTCCTCGCCTTCTCTCCGCTCGCAACGCCCTCTCTCGCCGCGTTCGGTTCGGGCGCACAACAGGTGGGGACGTGCGCAACACCCTCTCTCGCCGCGTTTGGTTCACGCTGAGCAACAGTCGGTTCGCGCGCAAGAACAGGTGGGGGCGCTCGCATCGCGCTCTCTCGCCGCGGTCGGTTCGCGCTTAAACAACAGATGTCCTTCGCGCGCGCTCCGGTCGCTAACATCTGTGGCGTGATCGCGACGTCAACATCACGCGTTCGTGTGGTGGCGCGATTTCGGCGCTATAAGACTCTCTCGCGAGGGGCATTGGATTGGATTCGATTGGATTGGCTTGGATTGGCTTGGCTTCGCTTGGCTTGGCTTGGATTGGTTTGGATTTGGATTGGATTAAAGTGGATTGTGTTAGATTGTGTTGTGTCATAGCCGCGCCGCGTTGCGTCATAGCCGCACCATGTTGCATCATAGCCGCAGCAGAGGGTTCACGGCACGTTTCACGTTTCACCATCGACTTCATCGACAATGTCTACGCTGGAAGACAACAATTACAACAACAACCAATACGTAATCCATACGACTTGCAGGCGCGCCCCCCGCGGAAATGTTCTGCATTTGATCGTGCCCCTCGCGAGGGGGATGTTTTCAGAATGGGGAAGCTTCGCGCTCGATTTTTTGGTTAACATGGTGCTCAGCTGTGGAACACGTTACAGTTCGATGAAGACTTAGAAAGCACACTGGTCAAGCGCTTTTCTCTTATGCTTTCTAAGTCATCGTTAAACTTCCCGCTGTAACGTGTTACATGCTTAGAGAAGCATCCTCAGAAGGCTCCGTAATAGGATTAAAGATGAATATGAATCATAGAAAGTAATGTTTGACAGACAAACAGAAAGTCTCAGTTTCAGCGTGGGCAAGAAACTAGGAGTGCTCAAAAGCATACCGCACGTTTTTCACCCTGTATAAAAATGTAAAAATTTCTGTATATATGGATCTGTTGTCTTGTATTACTCGCTGGTGGTTGGGACTTTCACTACACCGTTTTCTTTTCGAATGCGCCCAACTTGTGCTTCGTCTGTATTGAACCTAAGAAGCGGCATGCATTTATATGTTCACCATAATCGCACTAGTCGGCTCCCGTGTCTGTGATGGCGAGTACATCAAATCCGTCGATGGACAGCTGAACATTGGACGCTGTCTTCTTCCCGTTCCGGCTTCGTCGTGGCGTCGTGTCCCGGCTTGTGCGTGTTGACGGTCGGGTACTGTGCGCCGTCGTATTCCCCGTATTCTCATCGGCATATTCGGTCATGTCGGGCACGCGTCGCGCCGTTTTGCTGTCGTCTTGTTCGGCAGTCACATCAGGGCATGTCGTGAATCATGGTCTTCAAGGGACAGTGAAGTGCATTTGTCAAGCTCCCGGTTTTGCTTGCACGTAGACTGGATCAAACAACCATACTTTTCATCGTTTATCCGGTTGATAAGTCGGTAATTATTTTATAAAGCGAGAAAGAAGAAAAACTATCAAGCGTGGTCTGTGGCGGACGCAGCAACTAAAGGCTGTGACGACAAGAGGAGATGCATCTTCATTGGACGATGTCCTAGGTTAGCATTCAAAGAAGTTTCGGTTTCGGTTCTGTAAACAACATGCTTGAAATCCGACGGCATCGTTGGATGGGAATTCTCGATATCTCAGTAATCGTCGTACCGCGCTTCTGCCTTGTTGTCGGCTGTAAAATGACTAAGATAAGCCTCCCAGGACGGCTTGGAATCGTAGCAATCACTAGCCGAGGCCTACGCAGTGGACGACCGCCCTCCGCGTCCCCGCAGACGCTCAAATGCCATGCGCTTTTACCCCATATTCGGAGCTTGCCTCACGCATGCCTGTATCGTAAAAAGCGTGTTCGCACCAGGCCAAGGGTCTGCTAATTCTGGCCTGTGCCCACTGCCCGCAAGTAGTCGGTGCTTGTGGCAACAGCACGCAAATAAAGAACTCGCTAGCGCGTCAGTGTCAGTCTGCGCGCGTTACGCGAACTGGCTTGTGGAGCCGTGAACGTTACGGCCCAAAAATGGTGCAGTCAGTTTAGAAAACATCGGCCGCAAACAAAAAATCAACTTAAAAAAAGCTGCACACTCGGGCATTCGAAGTTGCGACTTGCAAAAAGTAATTCAAGCACTTCAGACCACTCGGCCACGAGCCAGCGCTGACGAGATTGGATATATAAGGTATATAATGTAGAGCCAGTTTACACTTTTATTTAGTTTTAGTATTTCAAGTTCCTTAGGTGATTATTTGTTGCATAGCGCTCGTGCAGTAAGTGTCCCCCAAACTTCCACAATATCTCACGTCTAGCAGTAGCATTTCTTAGACGTAAAAGCTTTCGCAGATGTGCGGTCGTGCTGCTGGCCGCTGTGCTTGTTCACCCAGCGCTAAAAAGTGCTTCCTCCTCCCTCGTTTTCCGCTGTACGGTAAACGTTTCAGTCGATTTTATTTCCTTAGTACCTAAATTGACTTCGCTGACTCTTCTACCGCCTTCAAGTGGCCTGAGCTTTTCCTACTAGCGTACCAGTCTGCGAAGCGTCGCATGTGCACTTGTGCAGCGCTTGTGTGGAGCGACCCGGACTCGGAACTTGATACAGTGTACAAACTAACAATGTAAAGAAAGGCACATTCTTCAATTCACAAACGTGTTCTGGCTTAGTTTCCACTGAGCGAGGAAATTGCACGACCCGTCGGCGGCCGGCGGACTAAACGCTGGGCCGTCTGACTCGGTCGGAAGGTCGGCGAGCCATGCAGTAGCGCACCCAATTGCCAGCTCATCTCCTCCTGACGTCACACGAAAACGCCACAGAAAATGGGCGAGGATGCAGAGAGGAGGACATATTTTTTGAATTAATTTTTCTACTAAATAAATTCGCGTAAATGCGCTCAGAGTGGCCGAAACATGGCCTACGGACTCCGAACAACAATTTGCGCTAGTAATCCCGCAATGTTTACAAATCACTTCAGTGTTCGCTTCAGTGACTCACTGCGGCGTCGGAGGGTTTTAATTTTTCCGCCGTTATGCAACTTTACCTCCCGAGGTTGATGCTTTTAGTTCCCCCCGTGTGGGCTGGGGAAGCTTGCTACGGCGGTTCAACGACTGGTATGGGTAGCGCGACGGCGAAGGGTTGAAACGGGCAGGGCCATGGCTGGCTTGAGATAGATACTCGTCGATCTCACGTGGTCGTTGGCCAGGGAGAGGACGAGGTGCGTCGACGGAGAAACCACGCAGTCCGAGTCTCTTGTATGGGCAGCGACGATAGATGTGGTCGTCCTCTCCACAGTGATAGAAGGGCGGACGATTATCGGGGTTTCGCCATACGTCCGGCTTCCTCGGCACCTGGTTTTGGGCTGCAGGGGGTTGTGCGGGCGACAGTGGATGGCGGTATACGGCGGGGCTTCTTGACGACGGGTTGGAGCAGGGCGGGTTCGACGAACAGCAGCGGAGTAGGTCATAGCTTGTAGTTCACGGGGTGCTTCCAAAATGCGTAGAAGTCCCCAAAGCTAGTTGAATTTCTTCCCGGATCACGTCGCTCATAGAGGCAACTTGGGATTGCGGCGTTCTTGGGAAGAGTTCCCGCAGTTCTTCTCTGACGACAGCGTGGATTGTCTCACGTAGTGTGTCAGAGCTAATAGCCCTGTCATCGATTGTGTCCGCAACTAGCGCATTGATTGGACGGTTGTACTGCCTTCTACGAATTTCCAACCTCAGACGCGAATTCGGCCACCGTTTTAGGGTTGGTTGCGGACAAGGCAAGCAAAACGTTCTTTCTTTACTCCTCGCATCATAAATCTCAGTTTCTTTTCTTCCGTCATTTCCGAGTCCGCCCGACGAAATAGTCGCTTCATTTCCTCAACAAAAATCACGACTCCTTCGTTGGGGTGTTGCGTTCGAGTTTTCAGCAAAAGCGCAGCGCGTTCCTTTCTCACCACGGTCATGAAGGTCTTAAGGAACTCGCTTTTGAATTGCCTCCAGTTGGTGAAGGCGCTCTCGTGGTTCTCGAACCAAGTTCTAGCTGCATCCTCAAACTAAAAGAAAACATGCCAGAAGGTTTCTTCATCGTCCGAACTGTTGAAGATCCGGACGCGCTCCAGTTTCTACAACCATTCCTCCGGGCCTTCACCGGGGCCTCCTTGGATTGATGGCGGTTCCCAGGGCTGCTACTGCACAATTGGCGACGTTGTTTCTTCAACCATGGTGGTGCTTGCAGCGGTGGTTCTCTTGGGTCTTTTTTGCAGGAGGCGGAACTCGGGTGGGAAACCTTGCAGTCAGCGGCTGGCTCTAGTTGGACTGGCCTCAGGCTTCCAGAGGTCGTCGGGAGCATATAGGGTGCGTACCCCGCACCTTCCCCAGATGTCACGAAGCCAAAGACGATGCAGTTGCCTTCAAGGGAAAGACGTTTATTGGAGCTAACTTGTGCTCCCCTAACAACTTAAAAAATAGAAGGCGGCGAAGCAGCATTCGGCAAAGTGACGTGCGCAAGCGTGCATCGGCGAGTCGAATACCGCGGCGTCTGCTCTGCAGGCTTTTATCTTTAGGCGCTTGTGTTTCTCGAACCGTCGATTTACATCCAGAACATTGTAGATCAAAGAAGATTATTCTAGGTTAGTGAGGTTAGGGCGAAACGCTCTCCCTACCATAATGCGATTACCCCTGCGGCATAAAAATAAATATTGGAACGCCCACTCCGCTTGAGAGACACCGATAACACACCATGGCGTGGCCGGGCAGAAAACAAAAGATAAACAAATAAACCCAATGCATGCTTCGCGGCAATATCAAAGAATGGTCGCCTAATGCAACATACTGCAGCGGGCACCGAGATATTGCGTAATACGTTTGAGGGCCTGTACACGTATACCATAGTGCTCAACATTTTTAATATTATCTCATAATTCAGATAGTCAAACGTCTACTGGAACCTACAAAAACGCGTACAGTAAGAAGCTGCGAAATAAACTTATTTAGAATGTCCCCTTCTTGGTCAAGTAATGCCGGCGCAGTAGACCTTTTTTTTTGTAAAGACCGACTCGCAATGACCATCATACTCTCTCTAAAAAGTACGAGGAAAAGAAGATATAAAATCTCCCATGTTTTAAACACAGGAACCCTTAGAGGAAAATAGGAAGCTTCGTTGTGTCCCCAAAACTTCTGAGGTATATTTACGTAATTATTTTGCAAATTACCAGCACTGTTGCATGTTGTCTGGAAAGAGTAAATTTCCCAAATGTGAGTGCTGAGTTGTGATATGCAATAGTGAAAACACGTTAAAGGGCCCACGTATTTTACCGGCCCGCTTTGGGCACTGCACGAAACGCGTATTGGTTCTACCTTCAAACTACTGAACAAATCAAGAACCTCAACCACACCAATATGTACACACATTACTCAACCCTGTCGGCCAGAAGACGATAAAAACCAGTGTTGCAAAGCCAGTCACCAACTTCAGAAACAAATTTACTGAAAGCATTGGTGCCACATCAACCTGCAATTTCACAGACATCAAAATTCGGGCTTTTCATTGGCAGAGAAATGGTGCTCCTGTGTAGAAAAGTATCTAAACACTTCTCTTTTTCTTTTCGGTTGCAAGAGATGTGTTTATAACGAAGCTGCTGGTAGTAGGCAAACTTTGATTACCGGATTTTTTTGTTGAGCGGCAGGAGCAGATCGGGATATCCCAGAAAATCCTGAAGCTTTTCCTTGTTAGGAACTTAGCGCAGTTTTTGTTTTCCCTATTACTCGCAGATAACGAAGGCGGGCATTGATCCGTACTTACAAAGCTATCTATGTGCCGTGTGATCAATGTATAAAAACTCGCGGTAATATTGGAGACAAATTCGAAGATATTTATTACTGGCATGATGAGCTGTACCCTTTTGAAAATATCATGCACCCCTCCACCTAACTGTTATGTTTGAAAGCGAAGATTTATCGTGGTGTGTTCTTTGCTTGGGCAATCCCACATTGCGAGTATATGCTACTCGGGAGGTACGCACCACTTTTCTACAATACCCACAGAAATTCTACAGTGTGCGCACTGTAGGCCTAAAGCGTGAACCGCATGGAGCGTTTTTTCACGCGATTCGCGCGCGTCGGCGTTGCGCGTGCGTGTTTTCGACGCCCGCGTCGACGATTCCGCGCCCACGGCAGCATCTGCCTTGGCTAGATTTTGACGCGCGTCGCGCGCAGCAGTGGGAGGAGCCTGGCGGCTTGCGCCAATGGGGAGGCGCGCGCTTCATGGCGGCGGTTTCAAAGCACTCGAGAGAGCCGGCTGGCTCCGCCGGGGTCATTAGGCTTACCACCCCGGCAGATATTGCTTGGGCGCATTCAGTAGCGGCGCGGATGATGTTTTATAGTACCGTTTTCACCCACATTATCAGCTCCTTTTGTCGCTCAAGCAACTTCGTGCGTGTCTTGAGCGGCATTTTAGAGAGCGCTCAGAAGCGGTCGCTCGAGCTCCCGACGCCACTTCGCGGCCGGAGCCGCCGCCATGTTTCCACCGCCTGCCGCGCGGCGCGCAGCGTGCGGGTGGCTCCGCGGCAGCGGCAGCGTGCCTGTGGTGTGCGCGGCGCGTTTTCGCGAGCAGAAAACGCTCCATGCGGTTCACGCTTAACGTTTGGGTTTGGTGTGCACCACGCGAATCGGTACCTTGAGCTTGGCGTTCGCTCTGCCCTTGCTGCAATGAAGGAATCGGATAGACACAGACTTCATAAAGCGAGGTACTCAGCATCCATTCCGTCCACGGGAAGCATTTCTTTCCTTCACTTCGCCCACGCTTATTCATCGTCATCGTCACAGAATGTTGGCTTTCCTGCGTAGCGTATTTGCACGCAATGGAATCAATAAGGACACTAAAGCTTAAAAGTGCATTATGGTAGAGACCAATAGGGCATGGCTGAACGACAACCGCCGAAACACTTTCCTTTCGGCTCACGTGGGAGGAGACTGTGACGTCGGACGCAAATAGCAAAGATAACCAACGTACAAACCATTATTATCCCACACTGTGGTACCTTACATCCGCAAATTGCAATTTTTTACTACAGCGACATGCCTGATTTCTGCGGTGGGGATTGTTCTTGCACTCTCTCCAGATTGCATGCCGTGTTCAGCACAGCAGTTTCGAACGTGATAGTGTGCGTCGCATTCAAGTTTTCCCGTAAAATTACCGATCCTGGTGATTCCTGACGGATGATAAAGGTAGCCAGTTATCGAACAGTTGTCACAAGATAAATTTCTGTCCTTAGGGCGCCTAGAGGAATAAGACCAATAATGCCAAACCATAGATCCGCTAGCCCGTTTCCGATGGTTAAGCAAAGATTGAATGCACGGGTCTGTGCGTATGTGTCGCGATCGCGAAGCGAATGATGGCACTGATCAAACGGTTGACAATAACAAAAGTTACGAAACCGGAGGTGAAAATTAGGGCCATTACGTAGGTACCATTTGACGTCACGAAGTATCTACCAACCGAGGAGACGACATTAGGTCTATGTCTACCCGAATTACGGGGGCTCGTCCGACGTAACCATCGATGGGGTAGTCCAATATGGCAGACGCCACACACACCTCCGCCGATATGGGCGTCTCAGGCGGCTACGAGGAGCAGACGCCTGTGGCATACGAGGTGTCAAAGGCCCACGACCGTGGATTGAAGGGTACTTCCATTGTACTCTCATTCTTCACAGGTGTTTTTTTCTGAGTCGTTGAAATCGGCGTGGGGCTTGTAATCGTAAAAACGCCTTTGTTCTCCATCGGCTTCTAACGGACTGAACACTTCTCCCCTGATGATCGCACAGATGTTCAAATCGGGTGGAAAGTGGCACCAGTGATTCAAGTCGCCAGCTCTGAGTGGTATGACGACAGCCTGAAAGTTCGGCACTTGATTGGCAACTGTGAAAAGGACTAGGTTGTTTTTTGGGTAAACACCGCGCCCAAGAACATCGTGAATGAAAAATGACCTAATTGCGATGAGCCGCTTTGTCAGACGTGGTTGCGCCTGAAGCAGCTCAATGGTATCTTGATGACTATAACGATGATGATGATGATGTTTCTTGGTGAATGCACATGCCAAAAAGGGGATCGGCCAAACATCACGGGTATACAAAATGCAGAACACCGCCGTCTTTTCGTGTACTTCTTTTTCTTGTTCGTCTTCGATTTCACGTTAAATGAGGCGTAGCGTCTCGTACCCATCGAAGGAGATGGTCTAAGGCTTGAGAAAGGCTGTTTTGTTGAGTAGTAAATGACACAGGAATGCTATTAATTGTAAATATAGGAATCCAAAATCAAAATAACCATGTTGACTCCGTATGAGGGGGAAACATGATGAGAACAACATTTGAATTGAGTAGTCTTCCAGTGGCTAAAGTAAAATCGTGAAACAAAAAGTATTCACTTTCTGTTTCCAAGGCTGCTTGCGCTGAATGAAAGATGGGCGCCAGTTTTAGCTCGAGGCCCAGAAGTTTAAAAGCAACAGTGAGATCACTTTTTCTATGCTTAGAGAAGCTCCAGCATTATGGCTGAAGTCGTGGAAGTGAGTGTTTATACAAATCTAGATATGTATAAAGGAAAATGTAGGGTAGAAGGCGGAATCTTAGGCCTAAGAGGTACATTTTACATTTGCTGGAAGTGCTGAGAGACGAGTTTTATTTAAGTGGTCATACTCTAGTCACCAATGATAGCTTTGGATCGGCCACCGTGAAAGAAATGGCATTTTAATCGGTGTACTGTACGTAAGTCAGAAAGTGTAGGTAATGCACAGCTGGAACACGTAAAGCGAAACTAGCTAAGGCATCTTCATTCTTATTGAGTATAAATACCGGATGCCCAGAAACCCACGCAACGTGCACAGGAGTTATGTAAATGGAATACGTGGTGGAGATATCGTAGCCTTCCTTGTTTCCGAAAGAGAAAGTTCTGAAGGTTGTACAAAGCTCAAATTCACATTCAAAAGGCGGATCCTAAAAAGGCAGCGCAATAAGCAGATACTGCATAAACGTTTTTTTGAGCGCGACCGTAGGGGTTGGGTGTAGATCGTAGTCCAATCTTTTATGCTCTGAGGCGGCCCACTGGGCACGCATTACCAGAAACTCGTGATCCGCGAGCTGGCCACAGCGCAGTAACCTCTCTCACTGCGCGCATATGCGTTTCCTAGTCAGTACAGCCAGCCGTCACCTGCGCTTGCTTATGGGGGTTATATCACAGCATAAACCTACCTAAAGCCTACAAAACCACCCGAACAGAAATAAATAACAGCCAAAACGGTCCTGAAATGAATCGAAACCACGGTCTAGAAAAATATTCAACAGAAATAGCCGAAACTGACCTAAAAGGGGAAAACACGAAAAACGTACAAGAAGCAGTAACGGAAACTGACCTAAAGGCAACGAAAATGCCCAAAATTCCATTTATAATGCATAAAGATGTCATAAATAGATTATATGCGTCATAACAAATGTTAATATTCAAATATGACAAACCCTTCAAACAGAAAAAAACAGAAAAAAACGCGGGAGCGGGATTTGAACCTTGGTTAGAATGTTTCTTCGCAGAAGCGGAACTACTACACTACGAGATTTTTTTTTCTTCAATGCGTGGAAATTTTAGAAATCTTCAGAAGACAAGACAATTAAGACACAATATAAACACTAACCGACAGCAAAGGGCAAGGACATCAGTCGAACAAAGATTAAAACTCAGGCAAGCAAACACACGCATCGAAAAGAGGCAGCCACTCTGGTGGGTCACTCTGCGCAGCATAAACGCTCCCCACCAGCGCCACCTGTTCGCGAAAAATGCACTTGGTCGGCCTAGGCGGTTCCGCATGCCGATCAGTCATGCGCCACTTCCACAAGCTAAACAATCCTAGGAGAACGAAAACGTCACATGGCACCCGATTAACATCATCAAATGGAAGGAAGCGAATGGTCTACGGGGTGATGTCAATATCCTGTTTTGATGTCCGCTGCAAAACGTCCCAGAAGAATACAGCGTCCCGGCACAACACAGAACAATGATCAATTGTCTCTGGTTGATTACAGAGGCGACAATTGTGCGACCAAGGAATAGACATTCCCTTGTCGCGCAGCCATGTCTTAACTGGGAGTGTGGAAGAATGAAGCTTGAAAAAAAATGTTTTTGCATTTGACGGGATACAAAAGCTCATTACGCGTTTTAAAACATTGTTTTTCTGGTGGCCTAAGTAAGGCTGGCGATAAACAGGCACCGGGAATAGACTTTCAATAAGGGTGTTCGTCATAGTTTTCATTGACATGCTGAACAGATATTCCAAGGAAAACCGCGCGGTAAGAAAGTTAAATGACTCCACGACCTCTTTGAGAAATCCCCATGGAGGCTCCATATTCACTTCGCCCGTATATACAAGCAAAAAAAGGCAAATGGAAACTTATGCGCTGCTGAAGTACAGTTAGTAAAAGTGGGTGATCAACCAATTTGTAGAAGAAAAAACGAGACACAAGCTAGTGCACAAAGAAATGCATAAGCCCAACACCCCCTGCCTTTAAAGGAAGAAACAAGTTGTCCCTGCGCATAGGTTCCCATTGAAACCCCCCCCCCCCCCACAAATGTTGCAAAAACTCTAGGTAAGGCCTGAACTTTTGCTCGTGCACAGTGAAGCACTTGAAGCACATAAGGGAGGTTTGTGGCAAGGAAGACGTTGCACACTCTTGCACGTGCAAACACAGAGAGGTCTCGCCCATTCCATGCCTGCGATGCGCGCTTAACTTGCGTGAGCGCTGGGGACCAATGAGGCCCTGTGTTCCGTATTTGATGTAAAGGCACGCAGAGGTACTGAAGTGGAGCGCTATCCCAAATACTACCAGCGAATCTGGATTGTTTCGTTCCTCATTGTCCGATTCAAAATCCCTTAGTTTTTTCCATATTACATCCGCTCCAGACACATCGCAGAACTGCTTAGTCACTGTAAGGGCTTCTGGACACTCTTTTTGTCAGCGCAAAAATACGCTATATCATCTGCATAAGCAAGCACCTTAATTTCGCACGATTGTAAGCAAAAGCCTTTCACTCTGACTCTGCTGAATGCTGAGACAAAGAGGGTCAAGGTACAATGCGAACAGCAACGGTGACAGGGGGCAGCCTTGTCTGACAGACGACTTGATCACAATCGGCTTAGACACGATACGATTGACAATAAGCTGTGTATGGCACCGATCATAGCACAGCTTGATGGCCTTATATAACACATCGCCTAAATTGACTGCTGCAAGAAGTGCGAATAATAAATCGTGAGAAGCCCGATGAAACGCGTTTGCAAAGTCAATTTGTGTTAGGGCCACCTGATCTACCGAATCAGACACGCACTCCAAAACAGAACGAGCGATATGAATATTTGCGCGAATACTGCTGCCCCGAATACCGCAAGCTTGGTGGGACCCCACTAAGCTAGTGAGTACAAATAGAAAGCGCTAGATAAAATTTTTGCAAAACTTTTGTAGTCAACGTTGCAGAGGAAGATTGGTCGGTAACTCTCTCATACCTTAGTTTCTCTGCATCCGCAGTTTTGGGGATTAGCACTGTGTGTTCTGAATAAAAGGTTTGCGGCAAGATAATATGATCATAGGCAGCCGTAAATACGTCCAAGAGAACTGGAGCAAGGATATCAGAAAACTTCTGATTTAACTCCCCACCAATGCCATCTGGCCCCGGTGTCTTGTTAGTCTTAAGTAAGGAGATGGCATCCTTAACTTCCTCCAGTGTAATAGGCCCTGACACCATCATGCACTCGTCCTTTGTAAGCCTGGGAAGTAAGTCAATGAGGGAATGGAACTTTAAATGCCGAGTATTAATACTGGACCTCCCAAATAACGTGTTGTAATGTGTGTGGAAAGTACTGACAATTTCATTTGCTTCAGTGTACCTAACACCGTTATAATAAACTTCAATTCTCTCCTTTGCAAGTGCGGATTGGCGCTCATCACTAAGACACCGATGAGAAGGATAACTACCAAATATCTTTTCTGTTCTGGACCGAATTAAGGCACCCGGATACTTTTCAGGTACATATTTTTGCAATTGTCCTCTACAATCCCTATGTCTTCCAAAGTTAATCCCGCATGGACTGCTTCCACTTCGTGAAGTGCCACCAATGTACGGGAAAGTTCACGTATATGAAAGCGTTTTAAAAACGAAAGCCGAGCTGACTCCTGTATTGCGTCATCCCTAATTTCCTGTTTAAAGAGATCCCATTTCTGATACAGAGATAGTTCGGGAGTTCTTATAATATGGTGTAAGCAATCAGATATACTTTTGCACAAAAATTCGTCCGCCAGTAGAGAGGTATTAAGTTTCCACAGATCCCATTGAGTCGGCTTGTTACGTGGTCTTGACCTACCGAAGTGGATGGAGACCATACAGTGATCAGTAAAAAATATCGGACGTACATTATAGTCCGAAACGGCAGAAATTTCCTCTTCTGATATATATATCCTGTCAAGGCGGGCATTTGAACTGTACTGAAAATAAGTAAAGTGCACTGCACTTCCTTTCATCTGACCAACATCAAGAAGACCATGCTCGTGCACTAAATTGGCCAGTGTGGCTGCACTGCGGTCATAGCGCGCAGCTGGCCTAGAACGATCATGCTCACTGAAGACACAGTTGAAATCGCCCATAAAGAGATCCTTTCGTTGTGTTCGAAGGAACTGCCCAAGCGAAAAGAAAAAGGTATCACGCTCTCGACAATTAACTGGTGCATAGAGGCAAATAATACGCCATTCAACACCCCCAAGGGCAAGGTCACAGCAAATCAAACGCCCTGAAGAATCTACAGTGCAGGAGAGACAAGAAATCCCTACTTGCTTGCTGATCAAGAGGAAACATCCGCAAAACGTACAAGCATGCGGAATGAGTGACGCATACACTATAATGTTCTAAAAAGGGCTCTAATGCGGCCGCTGTGTCCTCATCACCGCAAAGATTTGTCTCCCGAATAGCGGCGATGCTTACGTCCATACGTTTAAGGAGATGTAAGAGCTGATACTGCCTTCTCCTCTTCCTGAGTCCTCTCACAATAAGTGTGGCAGCGTGCAATGCCGTGACACTTGCCATCCCGTTGGAGCAGCTTACGTAATTCCTCCTCCAGCTGAACCACCCTTGCGGCTCGCTTTGGACGATTGAGGCTTAACTTGCTTCTTAGAGCCGGCCAGCGGCACTACTCCACTAACCCCGGTGGCCGTGTCAGCATGGTCCAAAACAGTGGACGCCTGCTTTTTGACGGCACTGGATGGTTTGCTTTCGCTGTCAGCTGAAGCTGGTCTCTTCATCCGTCCACTGCTTGCGCCCGAAACGTTCTCGGGCAGTACCGGGGCAACCGCCCACGATGGGTATGAAACATCGACAGCGTCAACTTCCCCAGAAGACATGTCGCTGCGATCGCTATCGCTTGCCGAAAGGGGCACTACAGTGTGGTCGTCAACCACTGCGTCATTTTGAGGCAGTAGATGCGTGTCCATTTGATGTTCCTGCTGCAGGTCGCATGACGTTGCCTTAGACTGGCTGTGATGGGAGCCCCCATCCTGCTCACTATCTGGGAACACTGGAGGTGGACACATATCCTTGTTTCCTCCTGCTGAAGGAGCCGTGGGCACAGCCGTCACATTTTCCGACAGCATCGACTGGCTAATCTCCCCTGTCGCATGAACGACCTCCGTGACGTCCATTACATGGGATACAGCGCTTCTGAAAAGGAATGCGCGTGCCAGGTGTGGGCAGTTCAAAAGCTAGCTTGTTACATCGCCAGCTCGCATTTTGTTATTGAATCTGACCACTGTCCCCTCACGTGGTTGCAGACAATGTCCGCTAAGAACGGCCGCCTCCTGTGCTGGAGCCTCGCTTCGCAGCAGTACTCATTTGAGGTGCGTTACAAGTAGGGGAAGCTCAATGGCAACGAGGACGGCCTATCCGCTGCCCTTATTGTAGAGATGGCCTCGAGGAATACGGTTTCATTTTTTTCCTGAACTATGGTTTTATTACCAATATTGAATTCTGTGGTTGGTGTCATTGTAAGTTCCTTTGTGGATGCGTTTTGCATACCAGATTTATTTTTATTCAGTTCATATTCTCGTGTTAAGGGTTGCCACATAACATGGGTTTTAGTCAGTAGGTTTTTTTACTTTAGAGGCAGCCTGGTGGTCTTTCAGGGGATTGTCCTTGCACCCGCTTGCTTTGTAGCTGTGTGTTTTGTGTTTTTCAGAACCTCCGAGTGCACGTGAAAGAGCCATCAAGCCCTCCACGACATGCAAAACCAGGAGTGTTCCCGCTAGTGTCTTGGCCGTGATTCTGACAGCTTCGTCGTGTTAAAACAAGGAGTTACCCTCTGGAAGGACTGATCTAGGTGTTTGTGTGCCGGCCTGAAGTCTCTACCTGGGACAAGACTCCCTCCTACACGGGCTGCAAAAACGAATGTTGTCGGGAGCTTCCCGCCGGACGGAGATGCTGTTACGATCGGCGTATTAGCAATTGCCACGACCGTCTGCAATATTATCGAGTTCAATCACCCAACCCTCCCGTCGTCCGGTTTTCGCCGGTTCCTTCCCGCCCCCGTGATTGACGGTGAGCGACCAGGCTTTGTGCGCAAGGACGCGGGGCGACTAATTCTGCTACTGGACACAAGCCGCTTTCCGCGGCTGCACGGGAACCCAAGAGCCCGCCGGCAAGGCAATGCAATGCGCGATAATGGTGCAGGGAGGGATGAACAATGGCGTGCTGCGTTGCTCCTCCGGCGGCAATCTTCAGCTGCGAGCCGAGCATCGTGGGGCCGCTTTGTTGTGGATCCGAGACGGCGCTGTTTAAGGAAGCTTGCACCACCGAAGCCAGCCGACTGACCTTTGAGAGGGAAAGTGCCTTCTCTTTGTGAGTGTGTGGACATCCGTTTCAGTGGCCCGGATTGGTGCGTCGTGACGTCAGCCGAGAAAAAGAGGAAAAGGGCGCGGACCCACCCTCGTTATGTAATTTCCTGTGCGCCGGAGCGCAGAACCCTGTTCACTCAGTCAAACGCCATGTAAATATCTGTACATAAAATTTCTTTCTTCGCCCTACGCGACCCCAATGTTTGCCCCAACTCCTGATCAATGACCGCCATCACCGGTCACGCTACCAGATTCGCAACACCAGCTATGCCGACACAGGTCGCTTTCCCGAATCTCCTCGCAGGCAAAACGGGTAAAACGATATTTCCCCGACTTCTGCCCAGGCAATGGCTGACTACATCGCTTCAAGGGGGGACGGCATTGTTTTTAAGTTGGTTGTCGGCAAGGCGGCGTCGGCAAGTGACCAATATATTGCAGCGTGGCTTGGAAAAAATGGAGAAGTTAAGCTATGAGGAGTGCGGCGTCTACAACGCAGATAAAACTGCGTTATGTTAGCAGATGTTGCCGGATAAAACGCACGCTACAAAAGGCGACACATGCACTGGCGGGAAGCATAGAAAAGTGCCCGTCGCAGCTCTTGTGTGCACTAAAATGAATGGCAGTGACCGCCGCGTGCCCTTCGTCATCGGAAAGTCGAAAAAGCCGCGTTGGTTTAGAAGGTGCCTGTGCCTGTGCGCTACAGGCACAATGGTAAGGCTTGGATGATGCGCGATTTATTCGCGGATTGGCTGAGCGCGTTCGACCGTGACATGCAGAGGCAAAGCAGGCGCGTGCTGCTCGGGATGGATAACTGCTTTGCGCACCACGTGCAAACTTAAATGACGGCAGTGACCCTGCTTTTCCTGCCATCCAATACCACTTCGCAGGTGCAGCCTCTTGATTTGGGAATAATACCTGCCTCTAAGGCATCGTATAGGCCCCGCCTTGTGGAGCGCTTGGTCATGTAGCTGTTGACCACCCAGCAGCCAACTTGCCGCTTCGAGGTTCGCTGTATTCAGCTGTAGAGATAATGAAGGCGGCCTGGTCGGAGGTGACAGCCACTTAACCTGAAGCCGAGCCTGAAGCTTCCGATGGTCAGTCCGGCGGCGATTTGTGGCAGCGAGTCATCGACTCCGACATGGTGGTCATGACCTCGACTGGGACGATTTCGTTTGTGCCAATGAAGATGCTTACACAATATGGACAGACACTGACTCCCTAGGAAAAATCCAAGACTCACTTCAACAGGCTACAGATGTCCTTAACAAATATGCCTCATCAGTTGGGCTTCAATGCTCTCCACAAACCTCGGAACCTACCGTCGTACGCAAACATCCTCCTGCTTCACACATGGAACCGATTTGTATCCACCTCGACGGCCATAGCATACGACACAGCTCCTCACTTCGAATTTTAGGCCTTATCATCCAGGCCAACACGCGTAATGATCAAATTTTATTGAAACTCTCCAAGGCGTTTTAGCAAGTCTCAAACATGCTTCGACGCGTTTCGAACCGCTGCCGGGGCATGAAGGAGAAAGATCTCATTCGACTGGTTCAAGCTCTCCTGATTTCGCGAGTAACCTATGTAACACCTTACCTTACCATCACCAAAAGTGACACAGAAAGCATTGATCGATTAATTCGCAAAGCTTTTAAGCAAGTAATAAATCTACCTATGAACACTTCGACGGCCCGTCTCCCACAACGTGGCTTCCACAATACGATATCCGAGCTTTTTGAAGGCCACCTATCAAGCCAACGGCTCCGTTTAACACAAACACCTGCAGGGCTAGCCCTCCTAAACAGCCTCCATATCACATGCCTGCAATCTACTGTCTGCCAGCCCCTCCCTGACCATTGGAGAAGTAACATCCAGGTTCGCCCTTTACCCAAAATTATGCACCCTGACCTCCATCCCGGCCGACGACAAGCGCGAAGCCAAGCACATGAGAATATTTACGGAAAAAGAACAGATGTCGCCTATACGGATGCTAGTACCTACCCTAATGGTCAACACAAAGCAGCCGGAATCACCACAAAGGGCGCCCTCATTACCTGTGCATCAATCAAGACATCATCAACATGGGTTGCCCAGGAGTGAGCTATCGCCTTAGCCCTCATACACACGAAGTACCCAATCATTATCATGGATTCCCAAGCTGCCTGCCGAAGTTTCTTAGCCGGGAGGGTGGCCCCTTCTACTTTAAAGCTACTTTTACCACATCAACCCCGCTGGAAAGCTAATATCATCTGGACTCCTGGCCATTCCTCCCTGACGAGAAACAACTTTGCTCATCGGCAAGTCTGCGTCCTTTTTCTCCAGGCTTCCGGGGAGACCACATCGTCCATCCCGCTCCTAACTTATCAAGACATCACGCAATATTACCAGTCAGACAGACAACACTTCCCTCCCCCTCATCCTGCACTATCTAAGGAAGAAGAATCGCTGCTCCGCAGACTACAAACCAATACCTTTCCTCACCCAGTTCCCTGCATCGTATGTTTCCAACTCAATACTCTGCTGTATGCAGTTTTATTCACAACCCGGAACTCTAGCCCATATTATAATACAGTGTGTGTGCAATCCAAAACTTCCACCTCTCCGATCCCCTCTTCCCACCGCTGAGCTGTGGGAGAACCTGGTGACCAGCGACCATCTGGACGTCCAGCAGCTCCTGGCATCCAGAGCGAAGGCTCTCTGCTCACTTGATGGATTCCCGGACTAGGGAACCACTCCCACTTTAGAAAGCTCGATGAAACGTTTTCTCTCTCTCTCTCTCTCCGCGGTACCGCGCACGGACGAAGGTATCGTCATGACGTGTGGAGGAATCGTTAATGTTAATCGTTAATGAAGCAATGTAAAGGAATCAGACGCGAAGGACGACGAAACACCTGAGCCTCCGCCTATAAGCGCGCCTGTTTCCATAGGCTACATAGAGGTCCTTACACAGCTTGTTTACGCCAAGGGCCTCGGCGAAGATCACGCGGCTGCTCTAAATAAACTGCAGGCCGCCCTAATCAAGTCTGCCCTGCAGAAACAAAGAGCCATCACGGACTTGATTGTAAAAAAAAATAAATTGTGTTGTGACATTTTGGTTACTATGGTCCATCTACTACGAACTTCGGGATATAAAGAACGGAGGCCGCGTGACGCTGAGGTTCGTTATAAGTGGGGTCGACTGTATATATATATATATATATATATATATATATATATATATATATATATATATATATATATATATGTCGAGCCCGCTTATAACGAACCTGAGCGTCACGCGGCCTTCGTTATAGCGAAAAGTAATACGTTTGAAATACGTATGAGTATGCTTAGAGTGCACTTCAAATATGCTTTGTATTTGTACATGTATTTCAAGTGCATTAAAAATTGCATTTTCTAAATTTTTAGTATATATTGAAACTACATTATAAAAATTCGGGGAAAATACAGTGTTATTAAGTACCCTCCAAATATATAAAGATTGCACTGAACCTCACGGATGTGCGCTTAAGGCTTTCAGAATATATTGAAAATGCATTTCTTCCCGCCAAACGAACACGGTGTAAATGCACTGTAAATATGATAAAAAACGCTTACCTAACTACACTTAGAGCAGCACTCTCAGTACACTTTAAAAGTGTGCTGAAGCATAGAAATATACTCCGAATATATTCGAAATATATTTCAAATGCCTTTTACGTTTTTGGAATGAACATGGTAGAAATACACTCTCAATGCAGGGAAAATATTTATTGAAAATACATTTTAAATGTATTAAAAAGCTTTACCGAAATACATTTCGAGTACTCTAGAGGCGCTGCTTCAGTTTCTAAATCGTAAGATTCACATAAAGCATATCTGAAGTGCCCGATAAAATACATCTCAGATGAATAAACGCAGTGCGAATTTTTTTTCCTCGATATTTACATATAACAAAAGAAACTGAGGGAGATACTTTCGCTTACTGCGCTGTCTAAGGGAGGCATACAAATAAACTCTGCGTATTCGAGAGAAACTCGGCGTACAAATATGTAAGCTGTGGTGTTTCAGCGCAATCGTTATGCAAAAACATTTAATTCAACGAATACATATATGTATGAAACCACTTGCACTTTGCCAGCGTTGTTACGACGGTGTCGCTGTGGAGGCATTGAAATTTTTCCTTTTCTGAACTATATATTGGCCTTAGACGGACAACGTTGGCTGTGCCTGCGAGGGCGAGCGGTTGGGCGCCTCTCGCTGCCGCTAACTACCCCCCCCCCCCCTAGTGCCCGGTACTGCGGCGCAAATTGAGCGGCGCACCCCTCCTTCACGTTCTGTCTGCCATCTCTTCGCTTCTTTGGCCTGTCTTGTGGTGTTACAAGTTTTAGAACTCCTCAACTCAATGCGCGGTCGTCGTGTGGACGCTGTCTCTGCTTGGACGGCGCGTTGCAGCGGCGTTTGTCTCAGGATTGCCGTCCATAAATGGTAAGCACGAATTTTCGGCTATTTGCGTGTACGGTGTTGCACAACAATCAATCGACGTATTTTTGCCTTGCAATCGAAGAGTGTTAACGCAATTTATGAACTCCGCACGTGGTTGTTAAGCTTACTTCCACCTGCGAGCAAGATTTCGTACCGTAACTTCTCCGTGCAAGCGAATGTACTCACAAATCAACGGCAACTAGAAGACGTAAAAAATATAAATAAAACGTATTTAATTCCTCTCCGTTTTGCTCCCAATTTTTAGCTCGGATCCTGCTGAGTGGCCGCGGGACTGTTGCTACGAGTTACCTTATAGATCGAGTTATTCCGTTCTGAGCTTATTGAGGACTAACACTTGCAGTAAACATATAACAGTCAGAAACGTTTCTAGTATAGCCTGTTCACAGAAAGTCCGCCGTTCATGTTTACGCGCTTGAGAAATTTGCGATGTGTATTCATGGACGCAGCAGCCGCTCACAGCTGCGCATGTTCACAGCAGCCGCCGTACGGGGAAAGAACCCAGTTTGTGACATATATGCATCCTACTGATGCGCATGGCCGGGCCATACGGCGAGAAGTCGAGTAGCATTCGCGATTTTTGTCGGTCGCATGTCACCATTCCGTCAATTAAAGCCATGAGAGAGTTTATGCCGTCTGTTTGGAAATATCCAAAAGTGTTAAAAGCGACCGAACTATTCTTCAGTGCAGGTGGCTGTAGCAAGTGCTTCATGCCCATTGACTTCTAATAAGACAAACTGTATAGGGAACCTGCGCTGGGTAGGAGGCGCTCCGAACAACGTTCACTGAGCGCCGCCTAGGGGGGCGGCGCAGAAACATTTAGTAGTACGGCAGCAGACGATCTGCCCGTGTCCGTGCGTGTATCGGCCTGCGCGCGGGTTGCGCATGTGCTGTTTTAACATATCTTGTGTCGTGTTTGCCAAGGGAGAATGCCACCGGTCGTTTCGCGGTATGGATCTGCGAATTGTTCCCAGTACCCTCAGACTTTCTACGAGAACTTTTGACGGATGAAGGGTGGAAGCAATGTACACCAAGCTACGTGTACGACGTGGAGCTCCTCTGTGCTTGCGCAGCTCGGAGTTTGTGTTGCCCACCTCTGCAAGTAGACAGAAAAGAGGTCCTTCAAACGCAAAAAAAGCTGCCCCCCCTCAAAAAAACAAAACAAATATGGTATAAAGCGCAATAAACAGCTAGAGAATGTTTTTGAGGGCGCAGTCTTCGCACCAGGCCGGGCGAAATGAGCGGCTAAATGCATTAATAGCCAGTTTTACAATAGGGCAACCCGGCCCCAAACGCAACGGACTTGCGCGCGGCGAGTTTTAGAGGGGCTTCCCTACCAACCCGCAACCAGTGTGCTGCTCGGGTCGACTCGGGTGTTGGGAACTTTAGGCTTAGCATCGTGGCGGATATTTGATCACCGCTATCTGTACAATTGCGAATGATAAACCCTAACACAACTTTTTACCGCACTATCATCCCCTTTACCGCATGTACAGCTTTATTTTCGCAATAACTGCCATTTCAGGCGAACGGCGGCAGCTGCCGTGGCCTGTTTTGACTCACCGCACTTTGTATACTCACGACGGGGCGATCCGGAAAAAAAAAAGGAGGGGGTTTTGCAGAGCAGTGGGTACACTAAAAAGTGCGAGCAGATTACTGCGAACGACTTCGTTTAGCGAACTGAGGGCTGAGCTCTCGAATCGCTCCACCGATGATCAAGCATCACAAGGCTTTACACAGTGGTACGCCGATGAGGACAACAATGGAACGTATGCCGGACGGTGCATGTTTTTCACTTGTAACCACATGCAGCTACGGTGAGAAGCTACGTGAAAATAGTGCGTAACTAAATGTGTGCAACAAAAAGATAGCGGGGGCGAAAGTGACAACCGAAAATGCGGACTACGGACGCCAACGCGGGTGACATCGTGAGTTACTGAAATGCTCTGCATTTAAAAAGTTAATACACTGCCACCAATGCTCTCCGTCCTCATCGCTCGTTACTGCCGCTCGCTTGTGGGCCGCTGCTGACCGGCAAAAAACGAGCGGCGGCGACGGCCCGTCATCTGCCGCTGTCGCCGACCCCGGGGGCCTGTGTAAAATTTTTTTAGCTGGTCGCTGTCGCGCACGCTGTACCCGATGAGTGATGGTTTTTACATCACCCACCGCCGCACGTGGTCACCCCTTTACCCCTCGCGTTGTCCTCCAAAAGCGCACTGCATATCCTGGTGTTCAATGGGGGCTGCCATGGGGGCGTGGATTTAATAAATATTCGTAAGCTCGTTGTTCTCCGCGCTTAGCCACGCAAAAGATTGCAACGTCAAGATTGGTTGCGACGAGAAGTCCTGATTGCTTGCCTCGCCCGTCGGACCACCTGAATCCAGCGCTATCGCCGCTCGACCTCGTGCGGTTTCGACGGAGAGGAGTAGAACCTAATATTCGCATCGAATCCTTCCTGATTGTGGCACTGGTAGACACAGGAATACCTTCCCTTACACGGCTTTCTGCAGTGAACGTCGCGACAACCACCGCCGCCGCTAGCGTTCGCAGCCACTTTAGTTTTGAGCGTCTGCTGCAGGTACTACCAAAAATAAAATGCCGCTCCCACTAGGGCGGCGCTACCTGTCAGTCAAAGCTCCAGCGCAGGATCCCTATGAGAGTCGCAGGTAAGGTAAAATCAGTTTCCGTTTCTGGCGCCACCCGGAACCAAGAACCAGCAAAGGAAGGACAGAGAAGGAAGGCGGGCGGGCAGAGGGACTGCGAGGGAGGCAACCAGTTCCCCGCACGAGACCCCTCGGTTCCCGGTACCGCTCCCCCTACGGCCGTGTTCATCTCTTTTGTTCCCTCGATCGCGCCCCTAAAATTTCCTGAAACTTCAGGACGTTCCACCCGTCCTCTTTTGTGTTTACTAGCAACTTTTTCGCTCCTTGCTTATTCATATGGTAGTGCATTCCCGAACACGTGTGCGCGTTCCGAGGGGCCCTTCGGACGCTCGTTGTCGAATGAGAATTTTAAAAGGCTGTGGCTAGCGTTTCGTCCAGACGGAACGAGTTAAAAGTGCTAAAGTCCGTCCAGACGAAACTGGGCACGTCAGGTTATCCTTCCGTCCAGACGGAATACAACAGAGAGCTTAGCGTTCCGTCCAGAAGGAACCGGCGTGAAAATTTATACAGTTCCGTCCAGACGGAAGCAAAACCGGCTGATTAGACGCCGTGTTCAGTCTTCAGATTTGTTGTAGAGGTTGCGCCTCGGATAATTGCATTACTGTACCAGGTTGGAGTCCCCCCCCCCCCCCCCGGACATGCTTTTTTTTTTCTTGCGTAGTTTCGCCAGTGTTTTGTAATGAATAACTTCGCGCCCACTTTACAATTGACGCGGTGAGAGCAGTAGGCCTTGATTTTGCACTCAACCGACCGCTCCGCTACCGCTCACTAGAGCCAAGGCCGACGACGTATCCATCGCCAGAGTTACGATCATCTGAAGTTCGTAATGGTGATCACTAACTAACGGTTATTCTGGCTAGTCAATGAGCGGAAGCGGTTCATTCGGCTGGGTAAATATCAAGAAAGACTGCTCTCGCTGCTTGTTGTGAAGCGGGCGTGGTCGAGGTAGCGGCTTGGAGTTCCGTTTGACGGAGTTCGAGTTAGTTTGTTGAAGTTAGTACTCAGTGGAAGTAACCGTAGTTCAGTTTAACCGTGGTTACTAAACTTTAACCGCGGTTATCGCAAACTGCGGTTTTTGGAGTTACACGCTAAATTTTAAGTGTGCACTGACGGTGGTCACTTCGTTGTGAGCGTAACAAAAATAAATTAACACACTTTTAACTTCACGATAAAAAACAAAAGAGAAGCAGTGTAGACAAAAGGAAATATCGTTAAAACAGTCGCTTCATGCGCAAACGCAACGCACTCGCGCGGCGAGATTTAGGTGACGGGCTTCAACAACAGCTCGCAACCGGCTTGGTTTTCTCGCGTCTGCTCGGTGTTGGGAACTTTAGGCTTAGAGTCGCGGTGGATATTTGACCGCAGCTATCTATACAAATGCGAATTGCAATCCATAGCACAATTTTTCACCACACTAACATTCACTTTCTCGCATGTGGAAGTTCTTTTGCGCGATCAGATTGGTTTCGAAGAGCGGCGATAAGCTGTTGCTGCCGTGGTCTGGGCCGGTTGGAGCCGCTTTCAGTGCCGTGCGGGAAGGCGCGCCGGCATGTTTGCAGGCACGGCCACTGATCTCCACTAGAGTTGCTGGATGGCGCTTCGAGCTCTCCGCCGCACGGCCGCCGGAAGTTCGAGCGCTCGTTCCGGAAGTCGCCGTTTTAGCAGAGCGCATGCTACGTATAGGCTGGTTTCACGCGCATTCCGCCAAAAATGCCTGCTTGTTGCGCCGTCAACTGCGCAAGCAGACTAGAGAAGTCGTCTGGGAAGACGTTCCACTTGGAATTATTACAATATTCTGTACGACGTGCGTGATACACAGCGAAACGCAAATGTCACATCAGTGTCGTTTTTAAGCTGTGGCTTTTGTTACGCAGATTCCCTCGGTCTAAACGGAATTTAAACCGGCGTTGGCTGGCAAACTTAACAGGGGACAAGTGGGCTCCGTCCCCAGGCAGCAGGCTCTGCAGTGACCACTTTACTGACAACTGTTTTGACAGTACGGGCGCACAAACTCGGCTACAGACTGACGCCATGCCCTCGTTGTCTTTCTCGAAGCATCTGGAAAAGGTATAGTACGACATGCCTCGGCATTTTGGTGTAGCGGACCTGAAAAAACAAACGAATACTGTTCAGCCATCGCAGTTCGCTCGTTTAGCGTTCGTATAACTTCCCCTGCAGTTGGCGCTACGTTTATTAGACACTGAAATCGCCTGCATGGGCGCTACCTTTTTTCGTAGTATATTTGCAGAGTCGCTTTAAAAATAGCGCTCCACAAATTAGCTCGGAGCAAAATAAAATCTACATGGAGCTCTGAAAAGCTGTGGTTGAGGAAGAATTGTTTTGCAAACTTACTCTGAAAACCATGACACGTAATTTGTAAAACGTCTCCACAACCTTACAAAGCGCGAGTTCTTAAATTTTAAGTACTCAATTTTTTCTTTCAATTCTTGAAATGCGGCTATCTGCGTTATGTACCTCAGTGGTGCTATGATAGCTGTCTAAGATGCTAGACGTATAATTCCAATACACACATATGCTTGAATTCATACTGTGAAGGGTTCCGATGTACTGACCTTCAAAGGTAAAACAGGAGCAAGCTGCGCACAGTCATTTTCAGTTTTTTTTTTGTTGGCAGGTAGCAAACCGCAAATCGGTTCTTCAGTTTCAGGAGCTTCCTCCGTGTTGATATCGAACTCGATTAGCTGGTTGATTTTCGGATAATCCAAGTCCTTTCCCGTATGTTAATTTATTGTTTTCGACTAATACAAGTCCATGCACGACTGTTAATTTATTGTAAGACGTGAATCTTAACACGAATTATGAAGTCCGCTCGCTAGCATAAATCCCGTTCGGGCTGCGTCGTCTCCTCTCAAACCAAGATCCAAGTGACATTTTCGTTCTCCTTCGCAATTAAATTCTGCTTCATATTAACGTTGCATGTTTCGGTATAGCATACGTTGCGATCTGAACGCGCTGTGTATAGCCAAAATGCAATAAAGTGAGAACAAAATGCCAAAATGCGCCAATGGGGACGTTTATCAGCGGTTGAGAAGCGTAGCAGACGCCCGATTTCCGGGACGAGCCGGTGGACTTCCAGTGGCCGCGCACGCACCCGGCCGCGACAGCGGCGAAGCGCCATCCAGCAACTTAGTGGAGATCAGTGGGCACGGCCGACGTGCGGGCCGATCGTTTCCGAGTGCTGAAAACGCACCATGATTGCCTGCTTTGGCGAGCGACGCGCGAAATTTACAAATTTAGCACGGCTTTTGTCGTAGTTGACCGGGTGGATCGGGAAACGAGCCGTTGCTGACGAGAAGTCGCGCTGACTGCGAGAGCGACGCAAAGAACGCAAGTGCCCCTTGGGGGCAGCGTTGGGGCGCCCGCTATTTAAGAACCTTCTTCTCCTCTGAACGCGAGGTGATTGTTTTTTTTCGTTTCCTCTGATGCGCCGCCACTTGCGTCCAAACTGACTTGCGTGATTTTGAGCACTGCGGCTGCGGGAACTGCGGTGAGCGTGACCGAACTGAGGTGGCCAAGCTCAGTGTGCATTTACCACAGTTACCGGGGTAACCACAGTTTCGTCTCTCGTGCAACGCAGCAAAATGCGGTTTTGCCTAACCGCGGTTCGCTTAACCGTGCTAAACTGTGCCCGTGTAAACCTCTTCCGCTCATTGAATAGCCAGAATAACCGTTAATTAGTGATTACCATTACGAACTACAGATGATCGGAACTCTGGCGATGGATACGTCGGCCTTAGCTCTAGCAGAGTCCTTCAATGCTTTACTGGTCACGAAACTTCGGCGCTCGTTTCATATAGGGACCGCGCGCGCCACTACAGGCGCCACCGACGCACGAAGGTCATCCAGCCGCCGCGCGGGCGGCGTATAACCAGCCCTTGGCATGCAAACGCTTGCTGCTTTCGGTGTCTGCGCGCTGATTAAGTGTTTTTTTTTTTCGTAGTAGTTAGCGGTGAATAGTCCAGTCATTGTGTAAATCACCTGCTTTCAATGGGGTTTTATTTTTCGAAGTAAATTACCGTAGACTTCGGCCGCAAACGGCAACGGCTTCTGTGTGCTCTGGCACAAGTGCTGCGCCGTCGTGTTTACGGATTTTTAAATCTATATTGCTTCTTTTCTTAAAGCAAAGTTGTAATTACCACATATACGGTAGCTGTGTAGTCACGAACTGCTGCGGGCCTATCGATAATACAATAAAAAAAACTGAAAGAAACCAAGTACGCGTCGTTAAGACTACGCTTAATGAATCCGTTGATTGCTCTGGAATGCACAGAACGATAAAAGAGATAGCCCAATTGTATTGTCGTTTCGATGAGTGGGTACATACTTGAGAACATGTAAAAACGCTGCAGGAACGCGAAGGATCAAAACACGAAGAGATATATGGTGCACCATGTGTCTTTCTGCATCCACGCTTTGCGATACTTGCAAAAACAGGAAGCGAAAAAAGAACAATAAAACTGATTTTATCACACGCAACAAAAAATTTCAATGTTACGAAGGGAGACAAAAGAGCGTGGTCCAGCGTACAAAAATTTATTTTTTCGCGCTGCGATGTGCAGCACACGGAGGAAACAGAATATTTCCACGTAGCCAAGAACGAAGCAAAGCTTTTCTGAACGCAGCGAGCTAGCGATCTCCTGCAGTACAAAAAACTAGAATGAAACACAAACGACCCAGAAGCAGTCCGCAGTGTGAGGTGCACTGATGAACGTCGATTAAGTGAGTTGCGTGGCGTTTGCTATGCATGCATTACTCTCGGAACGTTATTAATTTCAGATCCATGGAAATAGGATCGAGAACATTGTCGAAGAAACAAAAAATCAAGTTTGCGACAAGGTGGCACCCTTTCCATACCCAACAATATTGCCCGACGGGAAGTACGACAAACAGAGCAAACGGGCGCTCCGGTTGAAACGCCAGATAAGAAACCGCAATCGGCCACGCGCGGTTACAAAACAAACAAAATGAACCCTAAGGGATAATTCGCAGAAATATGAAAAGTAAAAGCACAAGGACGTCCCAAAGCTTTTTTACACGCGAGCTTCAGCGCAAGATAATAGAAGTTTGCGAACACGTAATGAAGCACCGCTACAACCTGAATAATATGACAAACATCCGGCTTTAAGTTAGCCTTGTACAATTCTAGGTCCACGCTGCTCTCAAAATGGTACATTGCTTTTTCCATTCTCACACACAGTGCATTGCCACACACTGTCGCACACTTATAATCGAAGCTGAAATCTCCCGTTGCTTGCCTTGGAATGGCGCGCCTCCAATTCTCACGCAGCTGCCCGTCTCTCAGTCAACAGAACAAGGAAACATTTTCTGTGGTATCGTTGTACAAGGAACGACATCCTGGGACGCAACACATGTTCGGCATCGTCGTTGCACTAAAGTCGCATCACGAGAGCGCGATATGCGCGTTACATTTTTTTTTTCCCGCACAAAACAGACACAACTCACCGCGGCTCCGCCGTTCGAGACAGCGCAACGCCGCCCGAGGAGTGACCTCAGTGAGAGGGTGGCGCCACCGCGCGGCGGCCAAACGCAGCATATGAAGCTCTCCCATTGAGTTACGGAGCAGTTTCGTGACCAGTAAAGCATTGAAGGACTCTGGCTCTAGTGAGCGGTGGTAGCAGAGCGGCCTGTTGAGTGCAAAATCAAGGCCGACTGCTCTCACCGCGTCAATTGTAAAGTGGTCACGAAGGTAGCTGTCACAAAACGCTGGCACAACCATGCAAAGAAAAA
Source organism: Haemaphysalis longicornis (assembly GCF_048455015.1). Lineage (NCBI taxonomy): Eukaryota > Metazoa > Arthropoda > Arachnida > Ixodida > Ixodidae > Haemaphysalis > Haemaphysalis longicornis. The sequence continues at coordinate 132,275,753 of NW_027526361.1, forward strand.
AAAGTATTTCCGGGGGGAATCGAACCCGGTACATTTGCGCCATTATCAGAGGCGCAACCTGTAAACAAAATATGAACAGTGAGCATGGCGTCTAATCAGCCGGTTTTGCTTTCGTCTGGACGGAACTGTACAAATTTAACGTCGGCTTCATCTGGACGGAACTCTATGCTCTCAGTTGTATTCTGTCTGGACGGAACTTTAGCACTTGTATAACTTTGTGCCACAGCCATTTCAAAATGTGCCCAAAGGCACAGCAAAGCAGCAAGTCTAGAGCGGGTTCGCGTGGGCTGCTTGTTGGTTGTGTGTGTTTAGCAGCCGCAATTGGTTATTTGCACCTAAAAGGTGTACTTAAACGAGTTTCGTTTAGGTGTCTGAGTAATAATAAAGCCACTACTTTTTACTTGATGGTCCCTGACGCTAACAGGGGTTTATTTGTTTTTGTATGTTCAAGACGCGAGAATTTACAATTATTTTCCACGTTGCGACCTAATTAAATGATTACGTTGTCTGTGTACAGCAAAAAGTATAAAATTACCGATGATGTGCGGCGGAGAGAACGAAAATTACATGTGTGGAAGCAACAATAGACTTTTTCTTGCTTTGCTTGTTTTAATCGTTTCGGTTATGCGTACCATATCAGAGCTTGTAATTTTACGGACTGCTTGTAATTTTTCTTTTTTTAAAAATAAACTTACTTTGCCGTTCCTATGAAGGCATTGTTAAGTGCACACGCCAATCTAATGACTTTTATGTAAGCAATATACTGCATTCCTGACCATACATTTTTAAACTGTCTAACTGTGAACTATTTTTTTAGAACGTAATCTCCGAAGAAGGAGACGCCATAAACCGGAACACGTAAAAATAATTATAGTTAATATGATTACTACTTATCTTATTTGATTAGCTTCGTGTGGGGTACGAGCAGTTTTCTCCAAGTTAGTTGAAAAACTAGAATGGCCACCATTTCAAGTTAACTCAAGCGCCTAAGAAAGAGAAGTAGCGTAACGCTAAGAACTCTGTTCCATGTTTGGTAACGTTGTTATCTTAGCTGTGTCTTTTTTTGCAAATTTTCGTACCATGTTCGAACATAAACCTCCGCCCCACCCATCAGCCTTTCTTTACAGTGGTATTGAAAATCCAATGCCGCATGACAATATAAACTATGCTTAACATTACATACATTGTCTTACGTCCTTCAAATTGCCATTGTTTTCATTACGTTTTTTTTGTTTGTTTGAAGGGGAATTTAAGAAATTCGTGCTCACGAAGAACGTTGGCACGGGTAGAGAAAAGGCCCGAGTAATTTATCATGTATATGCATCTAAAAAATAAGTGTTTTCCTAATATTTTGTTTTGTTTTGTTTTCTTTTCACTGCAGGTGCTGGCGAAATTTCCCGCGTGGGAGAATCCGAAGTACGAGGACTCTGATGCACAACGCTGCATCTGCCCTGGCTACAGAGGTGGCTGAAAGGCATTTATTCCTGCTGCTTACTAATGCGAAATTTGCCACTCAGCTGAGGTGTACAATAAACAACTTTCAAACTGCCAATCTGTGCGTATACATACTGTTCTTTTCAGTCACTTGCTGGTCCGCATTCAGAGCATGGCCGGTTTACATTTCCATAATGGAGCATATCTTTCGGCTAGAACCTATTAAACTTTTCGAAACCACAAAACGAAATACTCTAGTCGAACGTTAACAATTCCCCTTAAGACACATTGCAATGGCATCTCTCAGTGTACTTAGGGTTTTATTTACTATACACTATTGACACATTTTGAGTATATTAGAAGTAGTATTTTGTGTGCGTTCAAAATGCATTACTAATGCATTTCGCACGTATTTAAAATTGCGTTTTCTGAGCGTTTTAATGAATATAAAATGCATTAGATATATATTTTCAATGCACTCCTTATGTATTTCTGGATGTACATTTTAAATACGTTTTCAATGTATTCAAAATGCATATGGAATGTGCACAAAATAATGCAGAATAAATACATTGTTAATATTTGTAGTAAATGCATTCAAAATAAATTAAAAATACGGCATATTTTCGCTAAAGATCGTAGTAAATGAACCACAGTAAAAAATCAGAAGTCAAGACAACTTATTTTTTCGCAAGGAAGTATATTATGGCTGTTGGTTTCTGGAATGCCGACGTCATGAGGGCAGTCTCCAGTTTATTTAGAGCAGCCGGGTGATCTTCGCCGAGGCCTATGTTTAAACCACTTTTTTAAGGTCCTCTATGTAGGTGGTTGCAATAGGCGCGCTTGTAGACGCAGGCTCAGAAGTTTCATCGTCGTCCGCGTCCGAATCCTCCGCATCGCTCTTGCCCAGCACTTCATTAACGATGCCCTCGTCCATGCACGGTTCCCAAGTGTCAGCATCTTCATCGGCGCAAACGAAATCGTCCCAGCCGAAGTCATGGCCTCCATGTCCGAGTCGATGACTCGCAGCCACACATTGCCGTCGGACTGACCATCGCATGCACCACGCTCGGCTTCAGGCTGTGCGTCGACGAAGCCGACCTTGCGCAAACAATTCCGCACGCAAGTGGCTGCCACCTCTGACCAAGCAGCCTTCATCATCTCTACAGCTTAAGGCAGAAAAACTCGAAGTGGCAAATTGGTTGCCGGGTGGTCCAGCTATGACCAAGCGCTCCACAACGCGGCACCTATACGACGTCTTAAAGGCACGTATTCTCAAATCAAGCGGCTGCACTTTCGCAGCGGTATTAGGTGGAAGAAAAAGGAGGGTCACGGCCGTCGGGGAATTTTGCACGTGGTGCGCAGAGCAGTTATCGATCACGAGCAGCACGCGCATGACTTGCCTGTGCGTGTCACGGTAGAACTCGATCAGCCACTCCTCGAATAAAGCGCGCGTCAATCACGCCTTAGCGTTGTGCCTGTAGCACACGGGGACATACCTCCTAAACCAACGCGGCCTTTTCGGTTTTCCGATGACGAAGCGCACTCGCCGATCGCTGCATTCCATGTCAGTGCACGCAAGTGTTTTGACACGCGATTTGCTATTCTTCCCGCCACTGCATTCGTCGCCTTTCATATGTTTTATCCTGAAACATCTCCTAAAATAACGCAGTTTTATCTGCGGTATAGACGTCACGCTCCGTATAGCTTGAAATACTTTCTCCGTTTTTTGCAAGCCGCGCTGCAACATCTTGGACACTTGCGAACGCCGCCTCGCCGACAATCGACTTAAAACAACTTCCGTGCCGCACCTTGAACTGATGTAGCCATACATTTCCTGGGCAGATGTCGGGAAAATCCCACATGAATGCAAAGTCTCTGGCATTGCGTAGCATCATTGGGCCACTTATTGGTATGTTGCGAGCCCGTGCGTCGAGGGACCACTTCAGTAGCGCGTCCTCCACGTCCGCATAGGTGGCCTTCCGCAAGCGCTCCTGTCCGTTGAGTTGGCGTCACCACTGACTATGTTATACTTGTTTTTCAGAATCGCCGAAATTGTGGATTTCGTCACGCCGTACTTATTCCCTAACTTGCAGTTTTCCACGCCTTGGGAGAGCTCGGTCAAAATGGTTCGCTTCGTTGATATGTCCAGCGTTTTTCGTTTGAGAGGTCCACTGGTTTGAGAAGTCCTCGAAACGCGCAGTTCGCCCGGTTTTCCTGCGAGGAGGTTCGCGAAAGTGACCGGCGCCGGCAGAGCTGGGCAGAGGCCGTCATTTCAACCCACATCCGACGCCGGCCGTTCGCTGTGTCCGAACGGCAGGGCTCAAAGACCTTACGGCCAAATATTGGCATGTCCTAGAAGGATGACATGAGCAAAGGGATTTTCTCCAAATTACTGCAAATAATTGTTTCAACCTCAGCTGGTGAACATTTCTTTTTTTTAATTCATAATAATTTCTATCTTTAACTTTCAAAACCTTAAGCTAAGGATATGAGTGCCAATGCTGTGAGCCTGTGCATCATTCTGCGCCTTCAAAACCAGATGGCAAACAGACTCAAGGTTTCGTGCAGGACACATTGCAAACTAACGATTCAGGCCACTTCATAGTATTTGCTATTAGCACAAGATCCTCTTCCCCCCTGGCGCGTGGTTTCATATTTGACGATAAAAGTTGTGAAATTATTATATACTTACAATATAACACAATCCGTTTATGGGTTTATACCACTGAACGTGGAGGGCCCAGAGTACCATTTTACATGATAGTCAAATTTCTTTTATGGGACCCCGTGTGTAAGGTACACCCATTTTTTTTTGTTCCGAATACGCTACAAGGCTTCGTTGTAGTGTAGCGGTGTTAAAAGAAGCTATAGTGAACGCGTTATTTTTATCATATAACTGACCACTAAAATATGATATTCTTGTCTGGATTATTCCAGGAACACTTTCTTTGCCAATATTTCTGTGTCCTCAAAGGTCTCTCAAGAGCACGAAAGTTTTCAATAGTGATTCAAATTACAAATTAACATAAAGAGCATCAATGAGTTTACGGATACATTTAAGCACGGGGCAAGTATTCCTTGCTCGTTGTTGTTATTCTTGTTGTTAAAAACGTTTATTAAGAAAAGAAGGGAAGGGAGTTGGAATAAAATGTGGAGCACTAATGACCATCCTATTCCGGTAGGCCGCGGGCTGTGGCTGCAGTCATCACCTGGAGAATGAGGGCTTCCCGTTCTTCGATCTAGCTGCAGCGCAGCGCGTGCTCCCAATGCTGAGGAGAAAGGGAGAAAGTAGTGTGGAGTGGGGGATTGGCCGGACATGTCCAATTTGGGTGGCTGGTGTTATTGGGAGAGTTGCAGTATTGACAGCTGAATGGGTAGAGGGTAGGGGAGACATAGTGAAGCCGACTGTGATTATGGTACGTCTGTGTTTGTAGGCGGCGCCGTATGCGGGCGTCGGTGGTTGTGAGGGAACAGGGGGGACATAGTCATCGGGAATTCCGGTAGTGGGTAGCGGTCGTTGGGAGCGATTAGCGGCGTGCTAGGATGTTGGAGCTGATGCGAGTAATGCGTCCCGTGGCGTAGCGGCGGCAAGCGGAGTGGGAGTCGTTCAGCACTGTGGTGTCCGATGAAGGTGCGTTGGTGATGTCCAAAGCGAGTACAGCCTCCTCTGCGATATCGATGGATGTGGTCGGTATTGTGGCAGAAGCTGTGATGATGTTGGTTGTGTGGATTACTGCTGTGGCATGGGCCGGGTATGTGCGGCATTGGGCTGCGTCAGTGTAGTAGGTATCGGGGTCGGCGCCGTACTTTTTCAGGAGTATGTGTGCGCGATGTTTGCAGCGACAACGTTATAGATGGGGTGCATATGTTTGGGTAGTGGAAGGACGTGAATGGCATCTCGGGAAGGTGTAGAAGGGCTGCAGAAGGTTTCCGGGGTTGGAGCTCTAGAGTGGCCCAGGTGTTTCAGGAGGTATCATCCAGTAGTAGTTATTTAAAGTCGTTGTAGCTGGGTTGTAGGGCGGGCTTCAATCATTTTCGACAGGGTATTGTGGAGCCCTAGCTGGAGGAGAAGATTTGTGGATGTGTAGGGCGGTAGGCCTAGCGCTGACTTGTATGCTTTGCGTATGAGGATGTCAATCTTTTCTGACTCTTGTCGTTTCAATGCCAGATAAGCTGCTCCCTAAGTAATGCGACTTATGATATGCGACACGTGTCTGCCTCTTTGAGGCCGTGGCGGCGAAAGCATACTCGTATTAGGTGCGCGAGTTGAGCCACCGTTTTCTGCAGGCGTGGCAAGAATGCTGCCCCCGATCTATCGTGATGATATTGCACCCCGAGGATGCGTAGTGTGGGTACTTTAGGGACTGGTTGGCCATCTATTCATATTTCGGGGTCTGGTGTTGGTTGTAGGGGGCGGCCCCCTGTTCTACTTCGGAGTATTAGGAGGGCCGACTTGGCTAGTGCGCAGTGAAGTCCACATGTGCGGAGATATGAAGTGACGGTGTCGGTAGCTTCCATCAGATTGTCTTGTTGGAGGCCTGGGGAGCCTTGGTTGGTCCAAATTGTAATATCCTCCGCATAGAGTGCGTGGGGATATCTGGTATGTTTGAGAGCAGTGGTTGGAGTCGCGCTATAGCAATATTAAATAGCAGGGGCGAGATGACTCACCCTTGTGGTGGTCACTTCCTAAGGTTGCCGGTAGAAGACTCCAGGTGAGATTATTGGTATGATGCGCGAATGTTAGGTCTGAGATAGTGTCCCGCGTGACGCTTGTGCCCATGCGGGTGGGTTGCGTGACGTCGTTATGCAGCGTAAAATGGTTTTGCTGCGAGGCCTGTAGCAGCGCTGTTCCCTTTTTAGTCACTCTCGAGTAGCCCCAAGTGATACGGGGGGCATTGAAGTCCCCCAGTACAATGCAGGGATTGGAGTTGGCTTTGCAGGCTGTGGCATTCAATAAGGTTTCAATATCCATGAGGGAGTGCGTTGGGGGGCTGTAGATGTCCAAAACGAATATGCTGGGACTTGAGAGATTCCGTGGTATAAGTTTAGTTAAAACGTGGTCCGTCGATGATGCGATTGCGATCGCTTGTGCTGTGATTGTGCGTGCAACTAGGATGGCTGTACGGGAGTGGGGAGGGCTCGTGTACATGTCGAAGCCTCTGAGGGTGGGGTGGGGCGTATGTGTTTCCTGGAGAGGAATTATGTCCACCGGTTGCGTAGGTACGAAATGTTCGAGTGCCGCCTTTTTGCCTTTGAAATATCGGCAGTTCCACTGATATATCGTGAGTGAACGTTGCGTGGGTGGCTTATTTTTCATCTTGCATACGGGTTTTCTTTGTTTGGGGTGGGTTGTCGAGGTTCATTATGCGTTCCAACTTTCCGATACGTTCATTTAAGGTGCGAATGAATGTTTCTGCAGCATCTGTGAGCATCTTGACGAAATGAGCTGTGACTTGCTCATTCATTTTTTGTACCTGGGGGAGGACGTAGTCCTTGAATCGTGTGTAGAATATTTCTTCTATTTGGGCTGCAGCAATGTTTGCAGAGGGGCAGGTTGTGAAGGGGGAGGTCGCGGGGAGGTGGTGGAGTGGAGCTTTCCGCTTCGAGTGCTTTAAAGCGAACGAGTAGTTGGACGTTTTGCTCTTTGAGCGTCGATAGCATGGCGAGTAGGGCTGGCGGTGGTGATGGAAGTTCCTTTTTAGAGATGGCAGTGGGTTGGTGGTTGGCTGTAGGGGTGGGAAAGAGTTGGTGGTTGTGGGTGGGTGTTGAGCAGCAGGAGCGCGGGCCACGATAGCAGACTAGCTTACCTGGTTAGGGGCCTGCATTTTGGGCTTGCGTGAGGGGAGTTGCGGCAGGAAACATGTGGACAGTCCTTGCCCGCCGTGTTGTGCGGTACGAGGCACAGCTGGCACTTCGGGTCGCGGGAGTGACTTGGTGGTGGGTCGGATAGTCCGCAGTTCAGACTGTGGGTCGGGAGTAGGGCACACGTCTGACCGATGTCCGAGTTCACCACACACGCGGCACACTTGCACCGATCGGCGAAAAGGGCGGCAGTGAATTAACACACCGCCCACTTTCACGTAAAACGGGACGAATTTCGTTCGGGAAAGAGTGCTGACCTTGTTTTTCCCATTATGCGGGCGTGAAGCAAAGTTAGCCCATTTTCCTGAAGGTACTTCATGAGGGTTTCCTCGGTGATGTCTGGGTCGAGGCCATTAATTATCCAATGGCTGGTGCCAGGGGGTGCCTTCATATACGCGGAGAATTCCAGTAGGCGGTTGGTGTGTTGCAAGCTTTCAATCTCGCGGAGCATGATCGCGAGGTGCAGGTCGGCTGTGCTTGCGACGAGCACGTTCTGGACGGGTTGGAGCAGAATAGTCACTTTTCGAAAGAATTTTGGGAGGAGGAAGTTTCACTTGTCTGCAAAGCCCGTGGTCTGTAATTGGGTCATCAGGGAAGCTGCATGGAGTCCTTCTCTGGGCCGGTAGACGATCGTGTAGTTGTCTTGGGGCAAGCGGGGAGGCGGCTCTTTAGAGGCGGAGTGAGGTGCCGATGTCATCGGTCGCTGGACGGCGTCTTGTGACGAGGGCGACGCGTTGTTGTCTTGATTTTTGCTTCTTTTACGCAGTACGGTGATCCAAGGGTTGGCTTAGTCGCCTGTATTCTGGTCCGAAGAGTCCGTTTCCATGCTGTTGCCTTGCGGCGGCGAGAGTGGGGGTTCTTGGCTCATCGTGCGGTGAGCCGGTGTGTCTTAGACGAATGGCGGTCGCTAGTCCTACAATGTAGGCCCAGCGGCCAAGTTGTCGACAACGACAAAATGGGTTTGACAGGTATATTGTGGCTCACCCTGGTATCAGATGCTCCCTGGTGATGTTAAACATTCGCTAGTGGTGGTCTTTTTGGCGAATACAGCGTATATTCGCCGCTGCTGAGTCGGAAAGCGAGAGCGAAACAAGGCGCGTTCGCCTGTGTCAATTGCTCATTTTAAAGCGGCGCTTTTTTGGTCGCACTGATGGCGGTGTCGTTACCAAACCCCAATGCAGTGAATACAACATTACACAAAAATACAGCGCATGTGAATAAGGATTATGACGATGATGATGAAACAATAGCCAACACTTTTCGCGGTCGCAATCTAAATTGGATACCTCGAATTATGAAGCGTATGTCTATGTGATGGCGGTATCAGTGCATTCGGGTCGCTCAGCATTCCTTAGTGTTTGTGGTGCGGGTATTGGCTTGGGAGTTGGGATGAGATGAAGTGGACTTTGAAGTGAGTTGAAGAGAAAGAGGGAAAAGGAATTGAGTTAAAAAAGATCTTCTGGTGCGTGCCGCCTCTCCATGCAAAAAACGGCACTCAATGTGCCTTCACCGCGATCTGTATTTACAAAGTGTAATCCCCATTTTTAAACGACTGCCATGGACAAAAGACGATGATGAATGAAGGGAGTTGGAGGAACTCTGCATCCTCTAGAGAGATTACCATTCTGTCGGGGGTATTTGGACTTTCACACTCAAGAAGTGTGCATTTTAATCGCTGACGGTTTTCGTTTTACTTTTTGATTTGTTTTGATTGTCTGATTTGTCTCAAATTCATTCGAGACAAACTCACCCTGTTACACACCTGGGCGCCATATAAACCAGAGTTGAGGTCAACTTTGTGTGGTCCAAACGGAATGAATTTCTTCACCCCCGTCCAATGAAAACGAGGTATGGACAATAACGATGATGATGATAATGATGTCCTCAAAGTTTTTGAAACTTAACCACAAGGGCAATTTCCAGGGCTGAATCACGTATCGGAAATCGCTAAGACTACAAAATAGCAATTAATTTGCGGAAATCTCCAGCCGCATTCGATGCGGTCATGCTCGTGACACTTAAAATTTCCTGAACCAGACGAGCACACAGCACCATTTCTGAATTCCCACTTAATGCACCGACAGCCTGTCTTATTACCGGTCCGAGCTACTAAAGAATAAACAATGTTAGATCCATTTTCCAAATGTTATTTTATTTTCTTATTTTTTATATAATATTAGGGAAAATGTTTTAAACAAACAACGTGGCCGACCTCTTCTCTAGATATGTGGCGATTTGAAGAAGACGAAACACCACATCGGCTCGAGCCCACCTGCAAGGGAATAAGAAGAAGAAGAAGAAGAAGAAGAAGAAGAAGTAAAAAGGCAGCGTTCTTGAGGGCTTTTCTTGGCACCAAGCAACAAGCCAAACACCCATGAAGCTGCTTCAACCGCAAGCACTGCTGAAAAAGGGATTCATACTGTGTGAATCATTTGACATCGACGACGCTTTTGGCCATGGCGTTTTACAGAAACAAACAATGGTGCTTGGAATTATTGGCGTATTCTTGATGATCACCCATTTCGCCGTCATAAAAGTCATCGCGGGCGACGTGGATCACTGGTGCCAGCAGCCGCCCGACTCCAACGTCTCCGCGATCATCTGGAGAAAAGAGTTCATCCCTGTAGAAGCCGATGGAAGACCCAGCCGTTGCCGCGCCTACTACAAGAACCAGACTGACTTCAACAACACGGAACCTACGGCCTGCAACGAATGGGAGTACGATGTAAGCACCGCTGGATCCACGATTGTGAGCTTTTGGAACCTGGTATGCCACAGGCGTGTGCTCCTCGTAGTTGCCTTAGCGGCTCACAACAGCGGCAGAATGCTTAGCATAGTAGCCGGCCTTATAGCTGACTACCTCGGACGCGCCCCAGTCATTCGTGTAGTCGCTGGCCTTATGGTCATCTCCACTGTCGCCAGTTGCTTCGTGACATCATACCTCACCTACATAATCATCCGATTCGTAACGACTGGTTTTGCGAGTGTAAACTGCCTGATAATCGCCGTGTTTTTTTTTGAGATCACAACGCATGACCACCGGCCGGTGCATTTAATTTTCTCTGGAGCTATAGGCTTCGGGCTAGCGGAGCTGTGGTTTACCATTGTTACCCACATTCATCTGGACTGGGCCTTCAAGCAAACAGTTTATCTTGCGCCAACTGTTCTCTCACTGGCGACCTATTTCGTCGTGCCAGAATCTCCAAGGTGGCTGATTTCACAAGAAAAATACAGTGCAGCGGAGTACGTCATGTTCGAATGTGCCCGGCGGAACGCCTTTCCCTTGCCCAACACGGCATGCCTGTTGAACAGACTCCGGGAACAAACTCGCGATAGCAACCAAGAATGTCTCAACGATCAAAAAAAGGCCCTTGAAGATTGTCCACTTCGACGCCGGCAGCTTATCATGACTCTCTCGAATTTCTCATTGATATTTTCCTTCTACGTAACAACGTTCTCCCAAAATCCAGGACAGGAAACGTTGTTCCAGTGGGTGTCTTTTAGTGTCGTCTTATTGGCCTACGGAGTAATGCATTGTTTGATTGTCAGGCGGCCGCTTGTGAAAGTGCTAGAGCTTTGTTATTTCATGATGGGTGTAATCCAGTCACTACGAGCCTTGGCAGCCTACATTCAACCGGCAATCGTTACTGAACTGTTACTTATCTTGTCCAAGGCCTGCGTTGGCGTTGCATTAGTGACAAGCGTCGCCTACATATTGGAGCTTGTTCCAACAGGTGTGCGCGCCAGCGCTTTGTTGGTGACTTTCGTTGTTGCTAGCATCGGTTCGGTATGTGCCTCTGTATTTTTTATCCTCCAAAACGTCGGCCGGGAGGACGTAGCCTTTTTCTTGGCGGCATTCCTTCTCTTTCTTTCGATGGCGTCTCTTAAGTACCTGCCACGTGCAACCGAGGTGGAATGCGCTAAAATATACACCAGACGGGAATCTACCGCTCGCATTCGAGCCATGGAGCACATGAAGAGGACGCTGGAGCATTCTAAAAGCAGCAAGTCTAGCCAAAAAAGTGCGAAATCAACCCCACGTACAAGACACACCTCAGCACGGACAACCCCACACACTTAAGCCGGGAGTTTTCAGAACAAACTTTACATGAGTAGTCTAACCATTTTCTAAGCCAAACTACAGACTACTTCTGTTATGCCACGTGTATAGCGGTCTTAAGTCTTCTGCAATACTCTTCAGCAGTTTCCTGTACTCGTGAGGTGATGAAGACTTGGTGTGCTTTTCTTACTTTATTCTTATCCATTCTATGAACCATGACACAAGCACTCGGTTTTCTGCTTCATTAAAACAATTTTCTACTCTCGAAGCTATGTTTTTATTAATCGGCGTCCATTACACGCAATTTCAAAAACATAGAATTTCAAAAAGCTAGAAAACTACTGCTCGCAATGATCTTTTGCATTTTATCTTTCGTGTCATAATTTGCCCAACTATAAGTTCGTCTACCCTCCACGAAACGAATACTTGATGTCAATGTAGTCAATGTATTATTCTGCACTTTGCTTTGTTCTGACCGCATTTTACCTCGTTCTGGGTTTCTCAGTAGCTGTATTCCTGAATCACTTTATATTTACTAACGTTTTGAGTGACTTTCCATTGGCAGAAGTAAATAGGAAAAAATCCTGAGCCAGTTCTCCCAGTAAGGTGGGTATGACTGTTTAGTCGGCGTGCATGCTTATGACAAATACAACTATTTAACAAGCTAGGTTTGCAACACTTTGTGACCGTCCTGGCACTCTCACCGAAGGAAAGAAAAACTCCTGGGGTAGCGTGCTTCCAAACCCTTATTTTCACAGATCTCGCACGTGCCATGTCCGTTCGCCCGATGGAAAACGGTAATTCAACGTGGTCATTAGCTGCGCCCCAGACCTAAAGCGACGTAAAACATGCCACATCAACATTATTAACAAAAACAACGCGTAGATTTGAGCGGGAAAAATGTAATTTAGAAAAAAGATTACGCAATGAAAAAAAAAACGAGACAGACCTGCTGGGGCAAGAACCCACGTAGTAACCGCCAATACTCATTAGTCCACATCGAGGCTACAGAGCCAGAATGGCGAGGTCGTTTTAGCTTGCGCTCCAAAGAATACAGTGCACAGTGACACCACACATGTTACGTGTGTGCGCTGTGGAATGAAGCGTTTTAAACACGCCCTCGGGGAATATCATGAATCTTGCGCGCTTTAAAGGATAACGGCAGGCGGAATTTATTAACAGCTTCTTCGCTGCAACGTGGCACTTGCATCGCTTTCTTGACTATCCCTTCTTTGTTTCTTGACGGTAATAACGTCAGTAAATAGATTGGCTCGCGCCAAAACATGTCGAGCGTCATGATCCTGCCGGCCTGGTGTGCACCGTTGCTACCCATTTGCCATCACGTTAGAGTGTCCCATGGCACGCTTCATTCTGCATCTCTACCGTATCAAAATTATTGTTTTGTGAACTTTGCAAAGCGGCACATTGCCCTCAGTTTTCTCGATTCCTGGCCGATCCCCCCGCTTGTAAGTGTCACGAAGAAAGGACTGCAGCTCATTTTTTTTGCTCACCAGTCGCGGCGTGAGCCCGGACGCCCCGCCGATGGAAACGAAAGACGACGAGGCGACGCCGCTCACCTCGTATAAGGACACTCTGGAGTGGTACAGGGGCAACAGACAGGTGTTCCCGCCACCCCACCACAAGGTTACGAGAAGGGAAGCGGTGACGCTGCGACAACTACAAACTTGCGCGATGTGGACTCCGGTGATAGCCAAGCACGTGTGTCCGGACGTGTATCCGAGCGATGTCTGCGCGGTGTGCAGGAAGAAAAGGGCCACGATGGCTCATATCTTGTGGAAGTGCGAAGTGAACGACGGTGCTGCAGAGACGTTACCGCCGCACCTAGCGGATGCGGTGGCAAGCAAGGACTACTACGTGCAATACAGGGCCGTCGAGCAAGTGTTGGAGGCTCTCGAGCGTCAGCGGCCGAAATCACTGTGTGTAGGTAGCCGATGCCGAGGGACCGACTGAAACGACGTTGGGCAGCGTCAATTTTGCCGGAAAATAAAGATGTTTTATCTCTCTGTCTCTCTCTCTCTCTCTCTCTCTCTCTCTCTCTCTCTCTCTCTCTCTCTCTCTCTCTCTCTCTCTCTCTCTCTCTCTCTCTCGCTCTCTCTCATTTTTTCGCTCACAACGTGCCATAAGTGCACAGGTGGTAGGTCACAGGGCTATTGATGTGCAGACCAAGGTGCGCATGGGTTTTTACTAATTCAATAATTACTGCGGTGGCCATTTTTTTGACTGCTCAACAACAACGGTCATTTCTTGAAGAATGGCACACTCAATGCTTTCAACTTAAAATACGGACGTTAGAGTTTGCGAATAGATGTGCACCTCCGCGGTTAGGTGTCATTCCCCTGAAAAGTTTGAAGGAAAGAAATAGCCCCAACATTGAACCTTCTAAAGTTCGCCATAACTTAGGGCATTGCTTTCCAATTTAAATACTTTCCCGAGCTGCGACAACACGCGACTACCTGGACTAAGGCGGCCGCCCATCTGCTCTAAATATGTAAAATAAACGTTTGTTCCTCCTCCTCCTCAATTGTCAAGAACGGTTTACTGCCCTGAACATCCCCGTAAACCCTCCCCCTATGCGGCCCATGCCCGGAAGAAAAAATACCGGATGGAACCGTTGGCCTGTGGAAATGTTTGACCGGTACTTTAATGACGACAATTTGGTGGTGTAAACGCACGCAAATGAGATTCGGAATGCGGGTAATGCGCTTTAAAATTCAGAGGGTCTTCGACTTCTCGTGAGTACTCTTGGAGGAGAAAAAATCGTTTCGGTGTCGTTATACGAACAGTTGGGCAGACTAGACGTTCTATACTGCGGAGAGCGAGATCGCTTTGTCGGATGAACAGTGCGATTCGGTAAAGAGCGGGGCTTCCCATGTAATGAGCACTTATGGGTATCGCGGTATCATTGGTGAGGAGAGAACGTTAATTTAGGGTAAAAGAAAATGAGTTTGTGAAGGTAAGCCTAATGGGCAGTGGAGTGTTACGGCAGCCAGCGGGGTGTAGTGACAGGCCCGTACCATTTACTTAGGGTTTCAGGAGCGCGGGTGGCATTTGCTTCTTCTTTCGTTAGTAATACCTCGGCAGACATGGGGAGGTTAGGTAGAGCAGCGACAAACCCGCCTGGGGAGAACAGTGTAATGCGGCTTTTCTTTACTTTCTTGAAGCAGTGTGTTCGCACATCTGTCAAGACTGAGACCTTCCATTTTGGGAACAGCAGCGATATGTGCACGTCAACTCTCCTGCGCACCTTTACGAGCTGCCATTTTCTCTTTGCAGAGGGGGCCTGATGCCCGGATGTACAATAAATGCGAGTGTCTGAGCCGGTTCCGGGGGAGTATGGTTATATTTTCAATGACGTTGTTGGCAAGTGTGTCATAGAATGGCCGTTATTGAAGGTATTTATTTCTTCAAATGGCAATGATAAGGATTTGAGAACGCTGGCCGAGTTGAACAATGCTTCATAAGGAAATTGTAGTGTGCGCACGTTAATGAAATATTCCGTTCTGTGAGCCGCACACAGTCACGAGGCAATTATTTGAGAATATTTAGAGCGTGTCAGTGGCAGATTTATGTCCGTAAACGTTGCTGCCAGGAAATATCTGAATGTGCTTCTAGGGCCGCTTAACCAGGCAAATTTATAGTAATTTTTTATACGGCAAAAGTTATGCAGTCACAATTGAAAACGCGCACGTAAGCGGAGTAACAATGAAACCCACAAAATATTTCTTTCACCTGACACTGCGCAAAAAATAACCGTCCGAAATGTCCTCGTTTGTGGGACGTGCCAAACACTAAGAGCTTTTCTAATTCGCCTTGTTGAACGGTGCGCAACAGTTTTTCAGAATAACAGACCATAATAGAATTCTGCAGAACAACCTGCTTGAAGGTCGCAGAAATTTTACAGGAAAGCAAAGGGTCGTACATCCGTGGTTTACAAACGGCGATAACTGCCTTATATCACCCCATCTCATTTTCCGAAAAATAAAGTTTTCTCTTAAGAAAGTGCAAACGTTGACGAAGTATGAAACTTTCCCGCAGGACAATGGCAGCAGCGGCGAGATACCAAAACCAACGATGTGTGCTCCAAGTGCATGTCTGCGTTTTCCCCCAGCAATCAAAGCAACCAGGTTAAACCTCGCCGAACAGTACTACATATTCTTAATTCCAGGTTGTTTGACCATTGCTGCAAATCTCACGGGGAAGTCCTTCGCCAACAGCTTCTGTTTGATTAGGTCGCAACATTTTTATTTAGTTACTTTCAGGGCCCGAGGGCATTACAGAAAGAAGGGCAGATCGAGGAAATGCTGTGACGCTCAAAAAAACTCTTATTTTGCCTCCCTGTCAAGCTTCTTTGTTGGCAGTTCACGGCCCTGTTCAGTTGAACAGGGCCGTGAAGCAAGCAATTTCAGTTCTCGCCCTGGCGAGCTGTTTTGCCGTGCAGGAATTTCCACGAGAGCTGTTTTCAAAAGGCAACTCCTATGCTGCCGAAGATCTTTTGTTCGAAGGTACCCAGTTGAACGGCTATCACTTGCCCGACACGGCGTGTCTGCTGAACAGACTCCGAGAACGAGCACACGATGGCAGTGAAAGGGCAAGTGCACTCAAGTTTTCTACCACGCAAAAATGATGTCTCCTAATAGTACACATAAAAATAGTGCGAAAAGCAAAATACTACGTTTCAGACATGAAGGCGCGCGACGCAAACGGTTCACGACATTGCCATTTTCGGAACAGAAACTGAATAAAAAAGGCGCCCATTATTTTCGGCCGGACCTGCCGTACGTGGTGGAATGGAAGTGGCCGCGCTACAACCCAAGACCCCTTAAAATATGCGCGTGGTAGCGTCGCGTTTCGCACTGGTATTTCAGCAAAATAACTCCCACTAACGATTGCTCACGATAATGGAGTTGGGTGCAATTCCGACATCACGTCGCTTTCAATCGAAATGTAGACCGTACGCGATTTCTTTTTAAATCAGAATAACTGCCGTTGTAGCAATCCTTGTCATTACAAGTAAAAAAACCGGGCCCTTATTTACAAAGCTAGTTGCTCGCACGATATCGCAAAGCTGCTTTGCTAAGGCGGCACTTCGGCTTTAACCTCGCTATTTTGAAGGGAATAAACAGCACGCGGGCGAAGATTAATCACTATTTGTTACTACACATTACGTCCAAACAGCTTTGTGAATATCAGCCCAGTATTTCTCGCCTAGCAGCACAACGACAATCGAATTATAAAAGCAATCTAACACTATAAGCAAGCTCTTACAGCTAAATGATGCATTTAAAGAACAAAACAGTTGCCTATCTACCTCTGTTTTCTATTTTCACCAGAGACATGTTCTATTGAAAACATTTGACTTTCAAGAAAAATGAATCTAGAGCTCTACAAAACCAAATACTTTTTTTGGGAATTGAAAAAGAACCAAGATTATTTTTAATGAGAGGAGCAGTTTTGGTAGCTTTCGTACTTCGAGAAAAAGGCGGCCGGTATTGCGCGGATGTATTTTTAACACGAGCAAGGCTCGATTTTGGTTCACTTAGCGAGCGAGGTAAAAGTCGGGCAAATGTTTATACCCGCGTGTGCAACAACGCCAGTTAGTTCGTGAAATTTTTAGAAAGGTAGGGATGGAGGCGGCGTTGGGCCAGCCCAAATGTGGCGCATACATGGACACGGAGGTGCAAGGGGTCAAGAATTTATAAAATACCGTTTTAAAGAGGATAGTCTTTCTTGGGCTACTTAAACCCAGAAATTTTGGTCTGTCTGTATGTATCTCTGTCTGTCTGTCCGTCTGTCTGTCTGTAACTCGATTCAGCCACCCGGCCAAAGAAATATGCTTGGTGCGCAATATTCTTATATACTAACAGCCAAATGTAAACGTCTAAGCCCGGTTTATATGTTCATACTTGTCAAATTTGTTGAACAAGAACAAGGCATTACGCAAATATAAGACAGGAAATTAGTACACAAGGAATATTTACAGTGTTCCTTTATTAAAAAATTCCTGGGTGCTGCAGAAAACCGCCGCTTCCTGGCGGCATATAAAAAATCACGCGGCAACAGCAACGAAAGGTTCCACTAGCTAGGTTCCACGTTCTGCTTGGAACGCACGTGGAGCACGGCCACGCGGTTCTATAAACCTTGTAGTCGACCGCCTCCATTCACGCGCGTCTCCGCCGTACTGCAGCGCTGGCATCGAGGAACTCCGCCTGCAGCTGTGGAACGCGGTAAATTCAAAACGCCTTGAGCAAACCTTTAGTGTGTTTACTTTGGGATGAGCGTGACGGAACAGGAACAGCATGAGAGGCGAGCGGGAAAGCGAAGGGGGGCATTTCCTTGGCAAATGCCTACAAAGATTATCGTCTTTTGACGACATTTGCAACGAAAGGAGCACATACGGGGCCAATTTTTTTCTGTTGTAGCGCCCTCTGGTTGGCGCTCTTAGCCGGCGCCTTGGTGCCGGCTATGAAAGAGCAGAATAAAGAAGCGAGCGCCGCGTGCTTAGTGCGCCAGCACGGCACGGGCAGTTCGATTCCGAAAGCCTGCCACGCTGGTACTCTTTCAGTGGCGGTGCGCTGCGACCCCGCGGTTCCCGACAGTGGTGACTCCGGACTAAGACATGACCGACCCAAGCAACCTCGCACCCTCGGGCCCTCTTTTGCCTGACGCTTCCTCGCTGCCGCCGGACGTCGCAGTCGTACAACTCCGTCTGCCCACCTTTGTGAGCAAGAGCCCACACGTCTGGTTCGCCCAGGTCGAAGCCGTCTTCGATCTGCACCGCGTCACCTCGGAGACTACACGGTACAGCCACTTGCTTTGCAACCTGCCTCTTGAGTTGGCTGATGAGGTGGCAGACGTCATCGGTGCACCTTTGAACGATGCCCCGTACCAGCGGCTCAAGCAGAGTATTCTGGACCGAACCACGGTGTCCGAGAGCGCGCGCCTTCGGCACCTGCTCACCCACGAAGAGCTTGGAGATCGCCGCCCTTCCCAGCTACTCAACACCATGCGACAGCTCGTGGGCGCGAGCAACGTGGACTCGAACGGTGCACTTTTAAAGGAGCTCTTTCGGCAGCGCTTGCCACAGTCCACTCGCATCGTTTTAGCTGCTGCAGGGGACTTGACCCTCGAACGCGCCGCCGAGCTTGCCGATAGAGTTCACGACGCGACTTCTCCCTCAGCCGCTATCCTCGCTTCGACAGCAGAGTCATCGGCCGTGTCCCGCTTAGAGACTCGGATCGATCAACTCGCCGCTTCCATTGAAGCGCTTAGGACGTCATCTGATCGCCGATGCGGCTCCTCCCCACGACCTAGCCGTCGTTCGTCTTCCCCGGGAGGTTCTTGCTCGCGAAGCCCTCGAAGCTCGTCTATCTGCTGGTACCATCGCACTTTTCAGCACCGCGCTCGTCACTGCACTTCCCCATGCAGCTGGTCGGGAAACGCGACGCGAGATCACTGATGGCGGCATGTGACCTCGCCTTACAACCTGGTCGCCTTTTCCTGGTCATGGATCGCATTTCTGGTTTGCGCTTCCTTGTAGACACGGGTGCTGAGGTCAGCGTATTACCGGCCACCAAGGATGAGCGTACTTCTAAGTCAACTGGACCTACGCTTCGTGCAGCGAACTCTACCTCTATCGCCACGTATGGCCTGCGGTCCCTCACCCTCGACCTTGGTTTGCGGCGCGCCTTCCGGTGGGTCTTTGTAGTAGCCGACGTCAATCAGCCCATCCTCGGCTCCGATTTCCTCACCCACTTTGACCTATACGTCAGCATGCGTCACCATCGCCTGATTGACAGCAAGACGCGCCTTTCCATCCTGGGCGTACTGTGTACTGTCGCTCCAACTGGCATCCGCACGCTGCTTCCCTCATGCCCGTACGCAAGAATCATCGAAGACTTCCCTGAGGTTACGAGACCCTGCAACGTAAAGCAGCCGCCCAAGCACAGCGTTACCCACCACATCGTCACGCGTGGTCCACCAGTCGCAGCTCGGCCGCGCCGCCTCTTCGGTGAGCGTCTGGCGACTGCTAAACGTGAATTCGAGCACATGCTGGAACTCGGTATTATCCGCCCATCGTCCAGCAACCACGCGTCTCCACTGCATATGGTTCCTAAGAAAAGTGGAGACTGGCGTCCATGCGGCGATTACCGGGCGTTCAACGCTCAGACTGTCTACGACAGGTATCCCCTACCCCACATCCAGGATTTCACAAGCCACTTGGAAGGGTGCACAATCTTTAGCAAACTGGTCCTTGTCAAAGCGTATCACCAAATCCCTGTCGAGCCTGCCGATATCCCGAAGACGGCCATCACTACACCCTTCGGCTTGTTTGAGTATGTGCGCATGCCCTTTGGGCTACGCAACGCAGCCCAAACATTTCAAAGGTTCATTGCCGAGGTTTCGCGCGGCCTTCCGGCTGTATTTGCATACATCGACGACATCCTAGTCGCGAGTCCTACTCCACAAGATCATGAGCGTCACCTACGAGAACTCTTTGAACGCCTTCAACAATTTGGCCTGGTTGTCAACGCCCAGAAATGCGTCCTCGGGACGTCCGAGCTCCAGTTCCTGGGCCATCACATCTCGGGGCAGGGAATTCGTCCTTTACCCTCTCACGGTCAAGCTGTGAAGGACTTCCCCGAACCTACCACCCTCCGCCAGCTTCGTGAGTTCCTGGGCCTGGTGAATTTCTCGTGACGCTTTATACCCCACTGCGCCGAGCTGCTGCATCCACTGACTGAGCTTCTTCGCACAACCAAGAGCTCCTCATCCGCGATTTCCTGGTCTCCCGAAGCTCAAGCCACTTTCAACGCTGCTAAACAAGCCGTCGCCGATTCGGTGCTTCTCATCCACCCGAGAACCGACGTGCCCACTCGCATCATGGTAGATGCATCCAGCGTTGCAATTGGCGCTGTTCTCCAGCAGAGAATCGACTCCGAGTGGCACCCGCTGGGTTTCTTCTCTCGGAAGCTCCAACCTGCCGAGACGCGCTACAGCGTTTTTGGTCGTGAGCTGCTCGCCACTTACGCCACCATCCAGCACTTCCGGCACTTCTTGGAGGGCCAGTCCTTTCACGTTCTTACGGACGATAGGCCTCTGGCGTACGTTTTCCGTACGAACTCCTCCAAGTACGTCGCACGGGAACTCCATCAGCTCGCCTATATTTCGGAATTCACAACGGACATTCGGCACATCAAAGGTACCGACAACGAAGCTGCTGACGCGCTTTCACGCATTACCTCCATCGGCAGTGCTGTATCTGCTGCGGACTGGAAACGCCTAGCTCAGGCGCAGATTGAAGACCCTGAGCTGCAAGCACTGCGGGACCACCCGGGTTCCCTTCGTCTACAACTTGTGCCTCATCCGTTCGTGCCTGGCTCACTGTGGTGTGACATGTCAAAGGCGGCGCCTCGACCCTTCGTTTCGGCTGCCTTTCGTCGTGCTGTGTTTCACTCGCTCCACGACATCTGCCACCCCAGCATCCGAGCCACGCAGCGCCTCATTACACAGCGGTACGTCTGGCCGAGCATCAACACTGATGTCCGCCAGTGGACCCGTTCGTGCCTCGCTTGTCAGACAGCCAAGGTAACCCGCCACACGAAGACCCCAACGCAGCCTTTTTTGCCACCTAGCTGTCGTTTTGACCACGTGCAATTGGATTTGGTCGGACCATTTCCTCCCTCCCGTGACTGTCGGTACATTCTCACAATGATTGACCGCTTCACCCGCTGGCCCGAAGCCGTACCAATTCTGGACATCACGGCAGAAACGGTCGCAAAAGCCTTCGTTTCGACATGGGTTTGCCGTTTCGGCTGCCCCGGCATTGTTACCACGGATCGGGGCAGGCAGTTTGAATGTACCCTGTTCACTTCCCTGAGCCGCTTGCTGGGCACTAAACACTGCCGCACCACGGCATACCATCCCTGTGCCAACGGCATCGTTGAGCGGCTCCATCGCCAGGTAAAATGTGCTCTCACTGCGCGCCTGGATAGAGAGCACTGGGTTGATCACCTTCCTGTAGTGCTTCTTGACCTGCGTTCCGTCCTTCGTCGCGACCTCGGCTGTTCAACTGCTGAACTTGTCTACGGCGCACCCCTGGGTCTTCCTGGCGATTTGTTCGTCCCTACGGCCTCCACGCCCCAGCCGCTTGAGTACCTCCAATGCCTGCAGGACTGCATGCAGCACCTGCGACCGGTCCCACCTCGGTCTTCTGACCACCGCATCTTTGTGCATCCCGACCTGGCGTCTTCGACACACGTTTTCCTCAGGCGGGACGTTGCAAAAGCGCCTCTTACCCCCTCCTACGATGGACCGTACCGTGTCCTTAACAAGACCCAGAAGTCCGCCACCATCCTCTTGAATGGCCGCGAAGAAGTCGTCTCGTTGGACTGCCTCAAACCGGCCTACCTCGAGACGCCACCCAACGAACTCCGCGCAGACATCGCAGGCCTAAACACTCCACTGCTAGCCCCCAAAACCAACGCCCGCCTGCCTCGCCGTCGCGTGACGTTCGACATTCCGTCTGGGCGGGGGGCCCTGTAGCGCCCTCTAGTTGTCGCACTTAGCCGGCGCCTTGGCGCCGGCTATGAAAGAGGAGAATAAAGAAGCGAGCGGCGCGTGCTTAGTGCGCCAGCACGGCACGGGCAGTTCGATTCCGAAAGCCTGCCACGCTGGTACTCTTTCAGTGGCGCTGCGCTGCGACCCCGCGGTTCCCGACACTGTGATAAATGCAATAGGAATGACAAATGTAAGGCAAGTGTGCGTGTTTGAGTAGAACTATTACTTTCAAGTAAAAATAGTTTGCCTAGCTCCAGAACGTTCGCAAGCGTGTGAATAGTTCATGGCAGTGTTGCGAAGTTGCCACTCCGGAATTGGAATGATGCCGGATTCATTCCACCTTTTAGAGATGCCGGAATGGAATGGGAATGGAATGAGAAGAACGCTTGGAGGAATGGAATGAGAATGGAATTAAGGGCCTTATGCTAGGAATGAAATGGGAACGGAGTCAGGATTTTTAGACGGCGGCGTCACCATTGCTGGTGCCTTCCGGCTACTTAATTAGTTAGTCTGTGGCGACGACTGCGTCGGTAAATCTCAAAGGGAGCACCGGCGACAAAACCGAGAACGTGCGTACTTGGCATTTCGAGTAACTGACTCCGCGCAGCGCGTATGCAAGTGAACTTCGAGCGGTGCAAGCTCGTCTGGCCAGTGGCACCGTTAGGTCGGTTCTTCGTGCTTCGGTAGGCTTTTTGAGGCATAGCTTTCTCTGTAGAACCGTCCGTGGCGCCGATGGCAGACCAACGTCTCTCTCAGTGGCAGGCGCCGTGTGGCCAGGCCAGCAGGCGGGGGATATTATCGAGAACCACGGGGGGGGGGGGGGGGGGGGATACGAACGGCGCGCATCCGAAGCCGCGGTGTTTCTCACCACAAGCTGATACTGCGAAATATTGGAGCTAGCTATATAAAGCGTTCGCACATGACACAACAAAGCGCTTTCCTCCGGCGCCCAATGTAGCGTTGTAGCTCGCAAGTCGACCTGGTAGGCATCACGCGGGAACACGGCGCCAACCTGTCGACCGTCTATCCGTGTATTGCAGCGGCCGCAGGGGTCCAGTAAACCAATGCCAAGGCAGCAAAAAGAAAATTGTGGGTGAGGAATTTGCGTGCCCGGCACCCGCCAAAAGCGTAAGAAGCGAGCTTCGAATATGTTGATTGATTGATTGTAGGGTTTAACGCGCCGACGCAACGCAGGCGATGAGGCGCGCCGTAGTGGAGGGCTCCGGATTAATTTTGACCACCTGGGGATCTTTAACGTGCGCCGAAATCTCGTACACACGGGCGTTTTTGCTTTTCGGCTCCATCAGAAAAGCGCTTCGAATATGTTACTATGGTCCCTAGAATGTTACTGAGCTTTCTACCTCCACGCTCTGCTACGGAGGCTACGGTAGTGAGCAGATGGAATATACAATTACATCAGACAATGCAGAACACAGCTGTCGACAGGCGTTTGTTTCTAACAGTTCTGGCTCCAATAGCACCCTTTTTGCGAGTGTTTTGACGGCTCTCAGGAGTGCGACACCGTGTTTTGCTTCGATCTGTGCGGCCCTCTCCTCCAATTGTGCCAAACTTGTTCGTGCTTTGGTTGCCGTGTTTCTGTGTACGTGGCCGTTGCGCCTGGGTACAAACGTACCTGATTACTGAAGCCTTAGTCGTCGGCTCGAAAGTTGGAGCATCGGCACTATTCAGGAAGGGAGGTCACATTTAAATTTTTTGTTCAGGTCCTCGATCATATGGTTGCGCATTAATGGAAACAAGCTGTCTGACCATATTTCTTTACTTTGACAGGGCTCCCGTCACGATATGGTTCTGTCACTTTAAATGAGGGAGTCATAAATTATGTGCTGTATTGGACGTATGGGGCCTGCGGTAGTGCCAGGTCAATAAACAATCGCAATGGAGGTCAACGTGGAAGCGGTGGCGACTTTCCTAGAGTGAATGCAAAACCTGTAAATGGTGTTCTGTGACTCTGCCCTCCCGTCTCTAGCGTTGTAGTGTAGTGAAAGGGCTCAATGCTGTAGATTCACTTGAAATCATTCAATTAGGCATTTCGAATGTACATGTGAGCAAGCTCCGCGTGACATGCCTGTGAGTTATCCATACCAGCTGCTTCATATCGCGTCGCGCAAGAACAAACCATTAAAACATGTTAACATGCAAATACTACAATAACTAGTGGGTTCCCGCTACTTATTATGAAAAAAGGGGCAGTGTGGCGATGACACTTTTCATAGCGAAAGCGGTTTTAGTGGCACCGATCGCATTCTATCTAAAAACTAATTCGATACTAAATTCGATACTAATTCGAAAAACTAAATCGAAAAAAAAAAATGCATCCGCCCTTAGAACGGTTGCTCGACCGAAAAGCTCTGATAATGTCTCTACGCACACGCTGCGTGCGTGAAACCGGGGACCGCAAATTATGTCTCTCTCTCTCTCTCTCTCTCTCTCTCTCTCTCTCTCTCTCTCTCTTAAACTGTGCTTCCATTGTAGCAAAACGCTTACTTGAAAATCGCAAAAGAAATGGTTCTGAATAAAACACACACGCATCGTTCATAAAGGACCACAATAGTATACCTTTATCTCATAAACTACGTAACGGTATACACTTATACCATTCGTAGTTGCGTTTACTTAGTACGCGAAAAATCGTCGCATGGGTTCGTTCTTCGCTTTCAGTATGGGTGTTTGAAGGTTTGTCGATCGGCTAGACGCACTTTAAGCGAAAGTTGGGTGCCCTTTTAGCTTTCGCGCTTCTCTCGGATTTCGTTAGGAAGGGACGATAGTTTTTTGAATTGGGTAGTTATGCACGACATATGTAACCAACCTGCTACCACCTCTCAACTTCGGTGACAAGTGACACATTTTGAATACTTTTGCAGTTTTCAACCCGTATGGTAACGTCAGATTCATTTTGCGTTCCTCAGGAATTCGATAGAGCACCTGAGGCAGTTTTTACATTGAGGAATTAAAGGAATGAAATTGAACTTCCCGTCCATTTCAGGAGTCGGAATGGGATAACTTCTGTCATTCCGAGGAATTGAAAGGAATGGAATCACGACAAGTTCCAATTCCTCGGAATGGAATTGGAATGGAATGTGGATGCCCATTCCGCAACACTGGTTCATGGGCTTCTAATCTTGTTTATTTCACTGAAAAAAGGCGGATATTGCTAATTATGCGGTTAGTTTGAAGCATGTGTTGGGGGCGGCGGTACAGCGCGGTGATGTAGCAAAGAAACACCGGGCGAAGCCGTTCCCGCGACCAGCGGAGCGCCGTGCAAATCGCTGGAGAAGCGCGACATCCACGGGACATGTTCCCGAACCTCCGTCACAGGCCGCTCGGAACTTGTTTCGGCCACTCTCCGCCAGGTCCAAACGCCGGTCGCGAGGAACTACTTTGAACGACGGTACCTAATGTTCACTGCGCTTACACAGCTTATGTTTTCACCATGGTGATTTTAAGAACCTAGACTACTTATTTCCATAAAATGCGGGCAAAAAAATTTGATTGCAGTTGACCTTTGTTATTGAATATTGTCACGTAGACAAAGACGAATAGGCCTAATGAAACTGATTTATTTGGGGCGCACTTGGGCCCGCAGACTAGAGAACAAACACTAACCTTGCTCGCTGCTCGGCGTCTCGCACACCACCCACGCGCCCAGCGTCTTCGTCAACCTCCGTCCCGCATGTGGCGGTCCTGTCCACTTGGTGATCATGAGAGGGGTGGCCGGGTGTATAACCGATGTTTCGTGCGTCGCGGCAGCACCGGCGTGCGCCTGTGGGACGAGCTTAGCTCTGAGGCCATTGGCGAGCATGCGGAATTATTCTCCTCTTAAGGAAAGAGTCGGCCCGATGCTCAGCTAATAGGCACTCAATAAATGGAAACTGCAGAAGGAAACCAAATGTCCCGACAGTTCCCTGAGTTCGATAGGTGGCTATGACACGGCAGAAACCATATTTTCAGGCGCACGCGATGCTAGTTGCCACTAGTGTGTAAATTGCCAGGTACGATACACCGCACGCACACGCGGACAAACACACCACACCGCAGGTTTTGACGTTGTTACCGGCGAAAATACGGCTTCAGGCGGACTACGTGCACTGTTTCGGTACGCGGCTGACGGCGTTGTCACCCTGTTCGATCCGAGAGAACTTCGTAGGTGACATCGGAGAGGAGTTGCACTATCTTGTAAGGTCCGAACTACCTGTGCAATAGTTTTTCTAACAATCCCGGCCGGCGGATCGGTGTCCACACCCACACTCTGTCGCCTGGGTGGTAGTACACTTCTCTATGGCGAATGTTGCAGCGCGCGGCGTCCGATAGCTGTTGAATATATATACAGTAGAATCCCGATAAACGGAAATCGCTTAAACGGAATTGCCGCTTAAACGGAACCGTAGCCTGAAAGTTGGTTGGTTTTGTATTCAGATAATGCATAAAGACTCTCGGTAATCGGAACTAAAATTTCCGCATCACCGTGTTAAACGGAACCAGAAATGGAACTTCGTGTGAAAGCCATTGGCATGAGAATTAGATTTTTGTGGTACCGGCTGTTTCGTTCTTGTTTTTTTTCCTCCCTCCACGTTTTTTTAGCTTCGCTAGCCTCGTAAGCCCCGTCTCGTTAGTGGTCAGCCGTGTTAGCTCAACGAATGCAACATCGCAGTTCTTGTTCCAGTCGTTCGGTCTCGATTCGAGACGTCGCGACTTCAGGGATGAGCTCCTGTCGCCTCGGTCGTGCCATCGTGGTGCTATTCGCGCTTCATTGCTGCGTTGCCGTTTTCTAAATTCGGTGGCTTGTAAGAACTCGCGAAGTTGCGGCCTCTAGCCTCCGTGATGATGCAGTTTCAAGGAATCAAGCGAAAATAAGTGATGCATTTTGTTGTGCACAGCGGCCTATTGTTGCTAAATCAACTTTGTGAATGCTGGGCCTAAACCTTTTGTAGTTTTCTTCCTTTTTAAAAAACAATAGCTACATTCACCTTCTAGTGTTTGGAGTTCCATGAAATGTTATGAAGAGTGTGTAAGCACATAAATTTGCACTTTCACACATCTATCTCGGTAAACAGAACTCCTGTTAAACGGAACTAATTTTTTCGGTCCCTTGAAGTTCCGTTTATAGAGAGTCTTCTGCACTACTGCACATCTATATATATATATATATATATATATATATATATATATATATATATATATATATATATATATATATACACAGTAAGATCTCGCGAAGTTGCGGCCTCTAGCCTCCGTGATGATGCAGTTTCAAGGAGTCAAGCGAAAATAAGTGATGCATTTTGTTGTGCACAGCGGCCTATTGTTGCTAAATCAACTTTGTGAATGCTGTAGTTTTCTTCCTTTTTAAAAAACAATAGCTACATTCACCTTCTTGTGTTTGGAGTTCCATGAAATGTTATGAAGAGTGTGTAAGCACATAAATTTGCACTTTCACACATCTATCTCAGTAAACAGAACTCCTGTTAAACGGAACTAATTTTTTCGGTCCCTTGAAGTTCCGTTTATCGAGAGTCTACTGCACTACTGCATATATATATATATATATATATAGATTGCGAGAAGGGCTGTCTTTGGTTGCCGTAGCAAATAGTAAAAAATGGGTATAGCTTTTAACAAAACTGTTTATTGGTCGACGTTTCGATCGGATGCTGATCTTTCTCAAGACAACATTTCGTATTTCTGTGCACGTATTTATATCTGAGCTTATAAATACGTGCACAGAAATACGAAATGTTGTCTTGAGAAAGATCGGCATCCGATCGAAACGTCGACCAATAAACAGTTTTGTTAGAAGCTATACCCATTTTTTACCTATATATATATATATATATATATATATATATATATATATATATATATATATATATATATATATATATATATATGTATATATATATATATATATGCTTCTTCTTTTGGATTACAAATGAGACGTAAAAATGTTACCTTGGTTAGAAACTAAACAACCCCTTTTATTGAAAACATGGGCTCGTCTCGTAGGAAATATGACGGATGTTGTGAAATATGTCATGTGTATAGTTGTGGGAAGTGGTTGCATAATGTTGTGTTGAATGCTTTGCATTGAATCAGTATATAGATTACGGATCTACACCCACTGCACATGGGTCATAGGGATCCAGCGAGCAGGTGAAAGTGTGTTACATGTGTGTGGCCTATCCGTAACCTTGCCAAGGCAACTTCTGTGTGTCTGTTGTGTGAATCGCTTGTGTATCGTCCCAAGTTTGGTTTTACAATGTGCAGTTTGCTGTCTGTCTGTTCACTCCAATGTTTTTGCCAAGTTTTACGTAGTTGTTTTATGTGTCGTTTGAAGTCGGTGTAGGGCACTGCTGTTATGTGCACCGTGTTTGTGAATGCAGCAGCGGCCATTTCATCTGACGTCTCATTTCCAGCGATCCTTGAGCGGCCTGAGGGCCAACAAACAGTCACCTCAAGATTTGGGCCATATACCGCCATACTTTTTCTAAGAACAAGATTGATGATCTAATTTTTGGACTTCTTTTGGAATTTTAACGCCCGTACAACGCTTAGTGAATCAGTGTAAATGACAAATTTCGGAATATAACGTTTGACAATGTGATTCACAGCATGAAAGATTCCATAAGCCTCTGCTGTGAAGATGCTACAAGTTACATTCATGGTCTCAGAAACTTTAAAACTGGGTATGTGAGCAGCACATGACACAGAGGAGGCAGTTTTGGAGGCGTCGCTGTAAAATTCTGTACACTGGTACTTCTCCTGCAGTGACAGAAAGTGCTGCAGAATCGCATTTATCGATATCCTATTTTTATCAAGTTGAATGAAAGCCAAGCCCTACGATACAGTGCGAAGGTGCCATGGTGCTATAAAATCAATGCAAGATGATTTGAAGGTGTTTAGAAAGGAGACATTAGGTAAAGCCGCCTCCTTTCTCACTCTTGGTGATAAAGGAACAGAAACGGATGCGCGATTTCAAAAGAGCTGTGATGCGGATGTATCCATAAAAGCAGGTTTGAAGGGATAGTTATCGATTTATGATATTTTACAAGCATACAAAAGATCAACAGAAGTTCGCTGGTACTTCAGGCACCATTTGTCACATTCCACATACAGGCTTCGGACAGGGCTTGTACGGAAAGCACCACACGAGAGGCGAAGCCCCATGTGGTCGAGCATTTTAGCGCTGTTTCTGTGGCCGACCCGTAGACAACACTTCCGTAATCAAAAACGAGACCATACCAAAGTGGTATAAACAGCAGGAGTTGTTCATCTGCACTGTATGATTGGTGAGATAAGACATTTAGAATATTCATTGTTTTTAGGCATTTTTGCTTGAGTTCTTTTATGTGTGACATGAATGTGAGTTTTTCTTCGATCACCACACCCAAAAACTTAAGTTCCTTTTTAACAGGAATTGGGTGACCATTGAGATTTATTTCAGGATCGGGCCTTACTCCGCGTCCCCTTGTGAATACGACACGAGTACTTTTCGGGGGATTAAGTTTGAAATCATTTTCGTCTGCCGAACGAGAAAGTTTCTTTACCCCAAGCTGGACTTGACGTTCACACATGGATATGTTACAAGATTTAAAAAATATTTGTACATCATCCACATACACTAAACAGAATAACGATGGAGGCAATGCTTTCCGAAGCGAATTATTCTTGAAGAGAAACAGCGTGCAACTCAAAACTCCGCCTTGAGGCACGCCATTTTCTTGAAGGGAAGCTCTTGACAGTGCCTACCCGGCTCTGACACGAAACGTTCGTTTGGGCAAGTAACTATCAAGAGTGTTAACATGTTATCTGTTACACCTTAGGATTTTAAGTTTGCAAGAATGCCATAACGCCATGCCGTATCATATGCTTTTTCGATGTAAAAAAATACAGTCATGCAGTACTGCTTGTGTATAAAGGCAACTTTATTGTATGATTCTGAACAAGCTGATCATCTGTGGAACGCCATGCCCGGAATCCTGCCTGGCAGCTCTCGAGAAGACAATTGTACTCAAGAAAGCACATGAGCCTCCGGTTAATCATCTTCTCGAAAGTTTGCACAGGCAGCTTGTCAGGGCGATGGGTCCATACTTGCCGTAGCTGAAGGGCCCTTCCCTTCCTTCACAAAAGCCACAACTATGGCCTCCCTCCAAGACGCTGGAATGTGCCCCGAAAGCCATATTTGGTTGTATAGGTGTATGAGTGTCTCAAGAGAGTCTGCGTGTAGGTGTTGAATCATACTGTATGTAATGCTTTCTGCACCTGGAGCTGAAGGGTTACAAGTGGCAAGAGCAATCTTCAGCCCATGAAGTGTAAATTCTGAGTTGAGTGCAAACTTTGACTTGTTCTTGTCGCGTATGGGCTTCTTTTCAGCAGATGTTTTGTGTTGCATGAAAGTGTTTGTGTAGTGTGCAGAACTACAAACGTTCTGGAAAAGTTGTGTGAGTGTGTTGGCCTGGTTTTCCAGTTTGTCCCTGTCGTGCTAACTAGGGGCAGGCTATGGGTGTGTTGTCCTTTAAGTTTACGTATTCGTGTCCATAGCTTGTGGGTGTCCGCGCATGATTTTATGGATGTGAGAAAGGCGCGCCAGCTCTCCTTTCTGAATCACGGCGCACAGGCTTACCTAATGCCTTTGTCTTTTTGAAAGAAATAAGGTTAAAAGTTGTGGGGTATGTACGGAGGATACTCCACGCCTTGTTCAGGGCCTCCCCACGAACGCCTGCAGTGGTTATTCCACCAGGGCTTTCTTGGGTTGCGTGGGGCAAAGGAGGCCTGGAGAATCGACTTTTCGGCGGCAGCGAGAATGTGCGCCGTGACAAGCTCGGTTGTCTTCTCTACAGGCAAATGTGCTATGTAAGTGTAGTTTAGTTGAAATGTCTGTGTGAATGTGTTCCAGTTTGCTCGGACTTCAATAAACTTGCAATGGAAAGGTGAACTGTTAGAGCTTTATCTATGTATGTTACTGAGGTGGTGAAGTGGTCACTTCCGTATGGGCTAGTGCCAACATCCCACTCAAGCGATAGAAAGAGTACTGCAGAGCCAATGGCCAAGTCAAGGTTGGAAGAAGTGTTGTATCCTATGGGATGGTATGTTGGCTTGTTTTTGTTAAATACGCATTGCCGTGAAGACGTTAGAAATTATTTGATTGGGCGACCTTGGCAATCTGTGGGGAGAGCCCCAATGAGAGTTGCGTGCATTTAGGTCGCCTATGAGAATAAAAGGTCCTCATAGCTTATCTAAAAGGCCCTCGAAATCTGAGCTTGAAAGCTGGAAATCAGGAGAGATATAGATCGAGCACAGTGTTATTAGCCTATTGCAACTTATGGTTCTAATGGCAGCAGCCTCAAAGACAGTCTGTAATTGGGTAGGGTGACATGCCAATGATTTTCTGGCAATGATGGTTACACCCCAGAAGATGTACCACCACCATCCCTGTCCTTCCTAAATACAATGTAACTGTTCAAGAAATTTGTGTGTTTTGAGTTTAGATGCGTTTCTTGTAGACACATCACACTTAACTGATTGGAATTCAATATGTCGCATAAAACATCAAGGTTTTTAAGCAGGCCTCTACAGTTCCACTGTATGATATTTTCTCTTCCCATTATGCACTTTTGAGAGCTACTGGGACGTGTATGTGTGTTTTTCCTTTCGGGGCTTGTATTCTTGGAGCAGGTTTCTTGGGCTTTTCTGTTGGCTTGGACGCCGGAGACCACTCCGTGCGCTCCGTTGCAGACAGGAAGGGCCCGACGTCCATCTCCTCGTCAGATGTCAGAGGGGTGCCCGACGGACCGGGCCCCGTGGACTTGGCCCCACATTGGGAATCCTTCGTTTGACCCGCCCCCGCCGAGAGCGTCTGGGCCGCCAGTGGTGGCACGGGCGATGCAGTGTTGGGGGGAGCCGGTGCGGGGCCCCCGGTGTCCATCCTCTGGGCACCCTCCAGCGTACTGGAGAACGGAGAGGTACAGGCGGGAGCGGCGCCAGTCCCGACGGAAGCGGTTGGCACCACAACCGCTGCTACCTCAGCAAGCGGTGTAGTGACGGGTTGGGCTGCCTGAGGCAACTCAGCGGTGGGTGAGAGAGGGGCCAAGTCAAACTCGCTGAAAAGGGTCCCTATGGAAACCAGACGCCGCTCCGTCCCCGGCGAGATGCGTCGGCGTACCTCCACAGGGGTAAGAGGCGAACCTCTTCCGCGCCTCTGGAAAGGTGATGTTTTTAGTGACCTTGACCTTGATTATCTTTTTTTCCATTGGGACTTTTTCGCATTTGTGGGAGTATGACACATCCGGACCTTGGCAGTTTACACAAGAGAGGGTCTCGGATGGACACTTGTCGGTAGGATGATTCTGTAGCGCGCATTTTTCACAGGTCGCTCGGCCACGCAAGAGTTTGTACCATGCCCGAACCGCTGGCACTTAAAACAGCGCCGTGGGTTCGGGATGTAGAGACGGATGAACCATCGGACAAAGCCGGCATTTATATGTTGCGGTAGTGCTGAGCGGTTAAAGGTCAAGATTATGTGCTCGGTGGGAATCTCGTTGTCTTCTCTGCGGATGCTGATGCACCTCACGAAACTGTCGCCGTGATCCTTCAAGCCCGCAAGGAGATCCGCATCCGTTTCGTTCAACAGATCTGGCTCAGAGACCACACCCTGGGAGCTGTTGAGGCTCCGGTGGGGTGTGACCGTGATGTCCAGATCAGCCAGTCTAGTTTGAGCTATAAGCTTTGTGGACAGCTGCTTGTCATTAACCTCGGTGAGGACTTCACCAGCCCTTTGTTTTTGGTCTTATAAGATTTTTTTCAATTATGGCTTCAAGATATTTTGCGATCAAGAAGACTGACTGCGATACAACAGGGTGGGCTGGACTGAGGGATTCCATGGCAAGAAATCGAGATTAACTATCCAGCTGAGGAAAGGTTAGGGATGGCAAGGGGGGCAAAGATACTTGGGTGCGGCCGCTTTTCGGGAACCGATCACGTTTGGTGGGGGGTTGAGGCAATATCATATAGCATAGTATAACAGCAGGGGACAGGGGAACTTTCTTCGCTCGGGTTACCGTGATACCGTGGGAGGTGCCGGAGCTCCCTGCCTGGTAAACAGACAGGGAGCCCATCCGCCGCAGCTTGACCTGGGCTCCGAAGGTCACCGTTTGTGCTTTCTGCCCTTCACCATAAACCTCCTAGCCACGGTAGATTACAGCGTGAGTATGGGGGCTCGGGGTCCGCGGTGTCGCGAATACCGTCACCAAGATTACACAAGGTGGCTCGCGTGGTGAATACCTCAACATAAATACCCGACAAAGTGGAGGGGAAAGAGCCCCACCTCAGCGTAAAGGTTATCGCACAGGCCCGTATTTTAAAGGTAGTGGGCTACGATCCCACCCAGCGGGCATTTTCTCTCCACTTTGTTTCTGTATGTCAATAATCCTGTACTTGTTTCAATGACCTACCACATTCTCCGCTTTGCTGTCCGAGACATTCTTGACTACCAACCTTTATTTCTGGCTTAATTCAATGAGCCCCTCAATTCCCATTCTGATTCGCTACATGCATAGCGACGGCCTCTGTTCCGCCAGTCTTGGTGCCATTGGTAGCTTAAGAATGTTCAATGCTGGTCGACCACTCTCGACATGTCGTACACACTCGAGGCACAGCCCCGGGGTTAAAAATAATGTCCCCTTCACCCCGAGTACTCCGAGAGGCTCTGGCTACCCCCCCCCCCAAGCTCAGGAAACAAAAATACCTTAACATAAATAGCCGAGAAAGTTGAGAGGAAACAGTACCCGGTAGCGTAGTGGTCATCGCACCAGACGGGTATTCCGGAGGTGGTGGGATCTGATCCCACGCGGGGGGCATTTTTTCTCCACGTTCTGTCAACAATTCTTCACCTGTTTCAATGAACTACCGCAATCTCCGCTTTGCTTTCCGTCTGAGGCATTCTTGACTGGCAACCCTGATATATATGTCCATACACACATATATATATATATATATATATATATATATATATATATATATATATATATATATATATATATATATATAGCAGGTAAGAAGTTCCGGACTACCGTAGCAATAGGTCAAAACTTGGGTGCAGACCTTTGGAAAACACTGAACAAGGGTTTTCCAAGTGTCTGCACCCAAGTTTTGACATATATATATATATATATATATATATATATATATTTATATATATATATATATATATATATATATATATATATATATAGCAGAACAGAAAGATATGGGACGAGGGACTCAGTAAGGACACATATCAAGGCTGCAGTCGTCATTGCCAGTGCTATTCGGCTGTTAACGAGATATTTGATAGTGCCGAATGACGTGTGTTCGTCATGTTTTCTTTTTTTTTTATTTAATACAGTGCTAAATAGACGAAAATATAAGTCGAGAAAAAATCCGCCGTTTTTTAGGGAGCGGGAGTCGAACCCACATCTACGCATAACGCGTGCGGTGCGTTAACCAATTACGCTACCCCGCAGCGGCTCCTTCTGGACTTTTACCAGGGGGGTTTATATTTACCAGTGCTCTGAGGCCGGTCAACTAGCGCCGCCCCTCGACTACCGCGGGAGACGTAGAACGTCTTTTTTCCAGCGGCCGCCACGTAAGACGTGGTCGGATGTCGGGGTTAGCAATTGGCATATCCGAACTGCTGGAGCCAGAGTCCTCGTAATGCATGTAGCAGAACAGAAAGATATGGGACGAGGGACTCAGTAAGGACACATATCAAGGTTGCAGTCGTCATTGTCAGTGCTATTCGGCTGTTAACGAGATATTTGATAGTGCCGAAAGACGTGTGTTCGTCATGTTTTCTTTTTTTTATTTAATACAGTTCTAATTAGGCCAAAATATAAGTCGAGAAAAAATCCGCCGTTTTTCCGGGAGCGAGAGTCGAACCCACATCTCCGCATAACGCGTGCGGTGTGTTGACCAATTACGCTACCCCGCAGCGGCTCCCTTCTCGACTTTTACCAGGGGGGTTTATATTTACCAGTGCTCTGAGGCCGGTCAACTAGCGCCGCCCCTCGACTACCGCGGGAGACGTAGAACGTCTTTTTTCCAGCGGCCGCCACGTAAGACGTGGTCGGATGTCGGGGTTAGCAATTGGCATATCCGAACTGCTGGAGCCAGAGTCCTCGTAATGCATGTAGCAGAACAGAAAGATATGGGACGAGGGACTCAGTAAGGACACATATCAAGGTTGCAGTCGTCATTGCCAGTGCTATTCGGCTGTTAACGAGATATTTGATAGTGCCGAATGACGTATGTTCGTCATGTTTTCTTTTTTATTTAATACAGTGATAAATAGGCGAAAATATAAGTCGAGAAAAAATCCGCCGTTTTTCCGGGAGCGGGAGTCGAACCCACATCTCCGCATAACGCGTGCGGTGCGTTAACCAATTACGCTACCCCGCAGCGGCTCCCTTATCGACTTTTACCAGGGGGGTTAATATTTACCAGTGCTCTGAGGCCGGTCAACTAGCGCCGCCCCTCGACTACCGCGGGAGACGTAGAACGTCTTTTTTCCAGCGGCCGCCACGTAAGACGTGGTCGGATGTCGGGGTTAGCAATTGGCATATCCGAACTGCTGGAGCCAGAGTCCTCGTAATGCATGTAGCAGAACAGAAAGATATGGGACGAGGGACTCAGTAAGGACACATATCAAGGTTGCAGTCGTCATTGCCAGTGCTATTCGGCTGTTAACGAGATATTTGATAGTGCCGAATGACGTGTGTTCGTCATGTTTTCTTTTTTTTTTAATACAGTGCTAAATAGGCGAAAATATAAGTCGAGAAAAAATCCGCCGTTTTTCCGGGAGCGGGAGTCAAACCCACATCTCCGCATAACGCGTGCGGTGCGTTAACCAATTACGCTACCCCCTTTTCTTTTTTTTTATTGCCATATTTTGTCACAGCACTTGAACCAAACAAACCAAAAACAAGATAACGATAAAAACTGCTAGCCAAAAACCTTGCTAGCAGAAAGCGGTTAAAATTGCTTCAGGTCCGTTAGCGACTCCATCACGGACAGCCACTCTGGAGGGTCAGATTGAGCCCTCCACACTTCAATCATCAATCGCATAGTATCAGCAAAATACTCTTTTGAGCGTTTGGCATCAACGTCACGATGACGGATCGCCATACGCGACTTCCAAATGCCGTGCAAAGCCAGGACCATGACAAAGTCGTATGGTACCTCATTTTCGCTCTCAATGGGCAGGAACCTGATCCCATGTGCGTCCAGAGGGAAGTCCTTTTTTAAAGTCCGCTTAAGCACGTCCCAAAAAAATATCCCATCCCAGCACTCGAGGAACACATGTTCTACCGTTTCGGGTTTCTTACACGGGTAGCATTCAACCCCCCATGGCATGTACAAACCCTTCTCTTTCTGCCACGTTTTTACAGGGAGGACACCCGCATGCAGTTTAAAAAAGAATGACTTAACCCATGGCGGTACCGCCATTCGTTTTACACGTTTGAGCACGTCCTGTCCTGGCCCTGCACGGTACATTGACCTATACAACGGCACAGGTAATGCAGTGTCAAGCAAATCACGGTACAACCTTTTCCGCGTAACACTAGATAAGTACTCTGTACTGAAACGTGCACACAAAAACTGGGTCGCTTGAACCACTTCACGGAAGTAGCCCTTGATTACTCCGACAGAAAAGTGGGCAGACGTAACAACAAATTCAGGTAATGCCCTTGATAACTTCAGCTGACACACTGTACGAAGGAAAGGATCGTTCACGTCACGAAAGAACAAAAAACGATTGGCGACCTGCCGCAAAAACAAAAGGGACAAAGAAAGCCCCCCCTGACGCACGCGCCGAAAGAGATTCGTGCGGCTCGTCCTTTCCCATGTCGATTCCCAGATCATCACTGCAAACACCCGGTGCAGGGCTTGTACATGAGAACGCGAACAGTGCAGCACATGAAGTACGTACCACAGTTTGCTCATCAAGAATATGTTGCATACTGATGCTCTAGCAAACATGGAAAGTCCACTGCCTTTCCATTTGTCAGCTTTTTCGCGCAATTCAGCGGTCTGTCTGCGCCAGTGAGGGTCACTGTCTTCATAGTTTTCCAGGGGCACTCCCAAGTACTTAGCGGGCGTCGTCTGCCAGATGATACATTCAAACACACCAGGCGCGCTTTCCCAGTCCCCATGCCAAAATCCTAAACACTTTTGCCAGTTCACTCCACTGGCACTATATTTACAAAACCGTTTCAGAGCGTTTACAGCAACGCTGATGCTGCTTTTATCAACACAAAAAAGGGCAATGTCATCAGCATAGGCCAAGACACGCACTTCAGCTGACTCTAATCGAAACCCGTTGATGCTCTCACTTCTTATGATGCTTAAACAAAACGCTTCAATATATAAACAAAAAAGCAACGGTGACAATGGGCAGCCCTGACGCACGGCTCGTTGAACATGAATGGGTTTGCTTGTCGTTTTGTTTACAACAAGGTGAGTGCAACACCCATTGTACGCCATACGTACTCCCTCGCGTACAACAGATCCTACGTTTACATGCTGTAACATGTCTAAAAGGAGTTCATGGGATACCTGGTCAAATGCTTTTGCCAGGTCTATCTGGAGCATGGCCACAGCACTTCGCATACTGTCACAACATTCAAGAACACTTCTGGCGGTGTGAATGTTCGTGACTATTGACCGTCCCTTTATTCCACAAGTTTGGTGTGGTCCAACAATGTCTCTTATTACACTCTGCAAGCGGCTAGCTAATACTTTCATTATTATCTTATAATCAACGTTGGTTAAACTGATTGGGCGATAAGCAGATATTTCCCTCAGTTTATTATCGCCCTCCGATTTCGGTATAAAGACTGTGTGGGACACAAGAAAGGACGGAGGTAGTTCTCCTGTTTTGTAAGACTCGGCGTAAACTTTACGCAAAACAGGGCTTAGATCCTCCTTGAACTTTTATAAAAGGCTGAGCTCAGTCCATCCGGACCCGGGCCAATTACGCTACCCCGCAGCGGCTCCCTTCTCGACTTTTACCAGGGGGGTTTATATTTACCAGTGCTCTGAGGCCGGTCAACTAGCGCCGCCCCTCGACTACCGCGGGAGACGTAGAACGTCTTTTTTCCAGCGGCCGCCACGTAAGACGTGGTCGGATGTCGGGGTTAGCAATTGGCATATCCGAACTGCTGGAGCCAGAGTCCTCGTAATGCATGTAGCAGAACAGAAAGATATGGGACGAGGGACTCAGTAAGGACACATATCAAGGTTGCAGTCGTCATTGCCAGTGCTATTCGGCTGTTAACGAGATATTTGATAGTGCCGAATGAGGTGTGTTCGTCATGTTTTCTTTTTTTTAATATAGTGCTAAATAGGCGAAAATATAACTCGAGAAAAAATCCGCCGTTTTGCCGGTAGCGGGAGTCGAACCCACAGCTCCGCATAACGCGTGCGGTGCATTAACCAATTACGCTACCCCGCAGCGGCTCCCTTCTCGACTTTTACCAGGGGGGTTTATATTTACCAGTGCTCTGAGGCCGGTCAACTAGCGCCGCCCCTCGACTACCGCGGGAGACGTAGAACGTCTTTTTTCCAGCGGCCGCCACGTAAGACGTGGTCGGATGTCGGGGTTAGCAATTGGCATATCCGAACTGCTGGAGCCAGAGTCCTCGTAATGCATGTAGCAGAACAGAAAGATATGGGACGAGGGACTCAGTAAGGACACATATCAAGGTTGCAGTCGTCATTGCCAGTGCTATTCGGCTGTTAACGAGATATTTGATAGTGCCGAATGACGTGTGTTCGTCATGTTTTCTTTTTTTTTAATATAGTGCTAAATAGGCGAAAATATAACTCGAGAAAAAATCCGCCGTTTTGCCGGTAGCGGGAGTCGAACCCACAGCTCCGCATAACGCGTGCGGTGCATTAACCAATTACGCTACCCCGCAGCGGCTCCCTTCTCGACTTTTACCAGGGGGGTTTATATTTACCAGTGCTCTGAGGCCGGTCAACTAGCGCCGCCCCTCGACTACCGTGGGAGACGTAGAACGTCTTTTTTCCAGCGGCCGCCACGTAAGACGTGGTCGGATGTCGGGGTTAGCAATTGGCATATCCGAACTGCTGGAGCCAGAGTCCTCGTAATGCATGTAGCAGAACAGAAAGATATGGGACGAGGGACTCAGTAAGGACACATATCAAGGTTGCAGTCGTCATTGCCAGTGCTATTCGGCTGTTAACGAGATATTTGATAGTGCCGAATGACGTGTGTTCGTCATGTTTTCTTTTTTTTTAATATAGTGCTAAATAGGCGAAAATATAACTCGAGAAAAAATCCGCCGTTTTGCCGGTAGCGGGAGTCGAACCCACAGCTCCGCATAACGCGTGCGGTGCATTAACCAATTACGCTACCCCGCAGCGGCTCCCTTCTCGACTTTTACCAGGGGGGTTTATATTTACCAGTGCTCTGAGGCCGGTCAACTAGCGCCGCCCCTCGACTACCGCGGGAGACGTAGAACGTCTTTTTTCCAGCGGCCGCCACGTAAGACGTGGTCGGATGTCGGGGTTAGCAATTGGCATATCCGAACTGCTGGAGCCAGAGTCCTCGTAATGCATGTAGCAGAACAGAAAGATATGGGACGAGGGACTCAGTAAGGACACATATCAAGGTTGCAGTCGTCATTGCCAGTGCTATTCGGCTGTTAACGAGATATTTGATAGTGCCGAATGACGTGTGTTCGTCATGTTTTCTTTTTTTTTAATATAGTGCTAAATAGGCGAAAATATAACTCGAGAAAAAATCCGCCGTTTTGCCGGTAGCGGGAGTCGAACCCACAGCTCCGCATAACGCGTGCCGAGCGCGCCGAGCCAGGTGGCTGAGAGAGGAGGCGAGCGCAAGGGGAGAGGGACAGCGGCGCACGGCAGCTGCAGCCGAGCGAGGGGGAGAGGAGAGAGTGTGACGTCACGGTGGAGAGAGAGGCGCGCGGCAGCTGCTGGGGAGAGGAGGCGCGCTGTGACGTCATACCATGACGTCACGGCACGAGGAGCGGTGCGGGGAGCGGCGCGCACCCGCGCAGCCACGGCGAGGAGGAGGAGCGAGCGCGGTCACGTGGTGAAGGAACGTCACCGCGCCCTTGCTACCGACGCTCCTCTCCGCTCTACGCCGTTGCTAGGGAGAGGAGGACTGCGGACGCCGCCAGGGGAGTGAAACTTCCTATACCATGCGTGGGACGCGATATCCGCTCGCAGCGACGGATGAACCCCTGGTGTTTGGGGGCGGTACTAAAAACATGGCGGCGTGCCGCAGACACGCACTGCGATACGCCATCTTTATGAGGACTGAGAAGCCGAGCAGGGGGGGGGGGGACGATTCAGCGCGAAATTCAATTCGGATACACATGCAAGGTAAACTGAGCGAGTGGAAGGTATTCAATGTGCGAGCGCGCGACCTTCTTCCGGTTGCGCAACCCGCCACATGATCAAAAGGGAAATTGTTGCGTTCTGATTAATAAACTTTTGCGCATCCACTTATTTTTGCACCCCTTATTTTAAGCACGACTTTGTTTTGCTGTACTTGTACACACACACTAGAGAAGAATAAAGAGCAGATTTTTGGTAAATGTTTTATTGCCGAAACGTACCATGGTACAATAAAAACACAACATGAATATTTTACGATTTTAGTCGCATGCAAAAGGGTACGCCACATGCCGGCATGCTAATAACTATGTATCAGTCCAGTGCATATACATTATTTACGAAGGCTTTTTACAAAAGAAAAACAGCAAAACCTATATACACAAGTTCACAGCACTTACTCCGATATAGAATCATCCCGTGAGTGGGACAAGACATTGAGGTATACCTGCACACTTAAGACGTAAAAGAGCTCTAGGAAGTGGATAGAAGGATCCTAAGGTACCTGAGTTGGATATTGTCACATTTTCTATTCCGCAGAAAGTTTTTATAAAAACTTAAGCAAAAATACACAATATGTTGAAGCCACTACAAGGTGACCTGAGAAAATACCACGAAGGGTTTATGCATTCTTCAGCCGGACATATCTGAATTGTTTAAGGATAAAACAAAATACAAGCAAATAATTTGTACACACATACATGCCCTCTTCCGAGGCAAAAAATAGTGACACATTATACAAACGAAATACTAACAATTACAAAAATTTCCGCATCTTCCACGCAGCAGCACATTTTCTGCTGCGTGGTTTCGCCAAGGAAATCTTAACAAAACGAAAGTGCCACAACAGCCGAATCCCCGCAAAAAGGTGCAGAAAGGCTTCCTTGCACTCTTCAGTGCAGAATTCTTGCCTTTTCACATAACCGTACAAAATGCTTGCCAAAACTCGATTAACGGTAGGCAGGTGCACCACAACACCGATATGCTCCAAAAAGCAAGCTTCCATGACCTTAAGGTCTCCAAAGCAATCGTCAGAAGGCACTGTAATATTTTCAAATAAATCTGGGAACATGTTATTTGCCTTCAACATTGCAAAATATTGGTGTGAGCAACTAAGCTGGCGATCGACATTCTTCAAAAGGGCGCTGCACACACAGTGCGGAGGCCGATTCAACAAAAATTGCCGCACAATATATTCCCCATCATAGTAGAGAACGTTATCTTCTACTATATCATGGCTAGCTGGCTGTTCCTCATGAGGAAGGATATCAACTGTTGATGCTGCATCTAAAGTAGTAGCAAGTGAAGCAGGTCGCTCCGACATTTGTGCCAACACAGTGCTGCAATCCTGTTCACAATTACCTTCGGAAAAAAGCGCAACCAGTTTGCCAACAGAAATGTGTTTCAGACCTGATGTGAACTGAAGCACATTCGGATTGTAATTGCAGCCATGCTTTAACCTAAGCAACCCGAAAAGATTCTCCAGGGGATCCTGCTGTAACCAGCGAGCCAACAGAACACGAAAATAAAAATCTTGAAAGAGCTCGTCCCAGAGGAGAAGGATAGCCTTTATGGTGACCTTCCATGCTTCAACTGTGTGTGGTTGCCGAGACCCTTCAAATTTCCAGCTTTCAACCCATGACAGGCACTCCCGCAAAAAGGCTAGGTGTTCGGACCCTTCCGAAATTGCATAACGCAACTTGCCACCATTTTTTTTTCACAGAAGATCTGTTGAGACAGTCGAACAACTTATCGATCTTCTCGAGAAAATCAGCTGTCGGTTTTGCGAGTGCCGGTAATTCTCCAAGAGCAATGAACACGTCAATGGCCACTGAGACCGATTCGCTCATTCCCTGGCTGGCATATTTAACTTTCATGTTATTGAAAGACGTCCGGTAAATGTGGTTGTCGGTTAGTTTCTTTGCCAATTTTAGTTTGAGAGGATGCGAGCTTTCGGATAGTTGCGTAATGAAAGCCCAATCAACAATTTCTTGCCCGACATGGAGCTTGTGAGGTGCGCGGAGATTATTCCTTGTGCATTTGACTAAGTGTGGCGTGTCATATAACAAATAAATCTTGCGGCCTTCAAGCCCAAAAAACGGCTCTTCAGACGTCACACCTACCTTATTTGCCACGGTGATATTGCTCCCACCCTGGTCACAGATGAGCGCCTTCACAAACAACTGGATTCCTTGCAGCTGCTTGATTAACGTTATGATTAAATCATGAAGGGTATCTGCGGGCGCCTTGGTCCTTGATACTGTGTAAGCAACAGGGTGAATCCACGTTTTTGAAATGCCTGCAACAAGTATCAGGAGCGCTGAATTTTCCACGGCCGGTGTTCTTTGCGTACCACTATCGGAAAATCCCATCACAATGTCATGCCTTGCATCGTACTGAAGATTTTCCTTCACAGACATTTCGTCAAATATTAATTTACACGCACGATCCGTTAAAGGCCAATCCCGAGTAGCTTCTTCGAGGGCTTCAATAACGGTTGGAATAACTGCGGGAGTCAGTGGAATATTTGACAACCACTGTTTTAGCGACCTCACAGTTGGCATGTCAAGCAGCGTTCACAAATGTCTGTACGCTTTGGGACCATGAAAGTACAAGTTTAAAGCGAACTGGCGGTACTCGGGCGACCACCTCCTTCCTCTGTGTTTCACACCATTACTTTTCACTTGCGCCTCAAGCAATCTAAAGAATTTCTTGCTGACGTAGGGCCTGATAGTATTCAACGCGTCTGACTTGGAAGTCTTTCTAACTTTTTTCTTGCCAGTTCCTGACATTGCCTTCCGAAGCCTTGCGTTTATCTTCTGCAGGTTGTCCATTTTTCTGGCTG
Source organism: Haemaphysalis longicornis (assembly GCF_048455015.1). Lineage (NCBI taxonomy): Eukaryota > Metazoa > Arthropoda > Arachnida > Ixodida > Ixodidae > Haemaphysalis > Haemaphysalis longicornis. The sequence goes on from NW_027526361.1 coordinate 132,318,970, forward strand.
TCCGGGGTGATCACCTAGAAGTCTTGTGTTGTCGACCCGCTGGCATGGAACCTGAAACAATTATAAATAAAAGCTCAGTCCTACTGTATTTTTCCGAAATGCCGCGATGATTTTTAAACGCACCGAAACTTCGAGCCGCCTCTGCAATTAAAGTATTTTAATTATTATGTGATAGAAGTAATCACTTGCTTATATTTAGTTCTAGATGCTTCCCCTAATAAAAATTGAGGCATTGGGAGCAGGCCTCCCATCAGCACATTGCTGGGTGTTAAGCTTAATAATTGTCTATATGAACACTTAATGCATATGTAATAAAGAAATCTTCATAATGAAAAACAAGAAGTGCCGGCTAACGATCAGTAATCATTAGCATGCTACTTCTTACCAACATTATTGATTATGCGTTAAAACTTGTATGTTTAAGAAAAAATAACGAATTGATAGACTTTTCGTTCAAAGAAAATAACAGCGTTTAGTAGACAAGCAAGCAAGAAAGGGATCAGACAAGCGCTCGCCTTCTCTAGCCTTTAAGTAGTTCATCGCTCTTGTTATCGTCTTCTAGCAATGAACGAGCTTCCCGATCTCCCATAATAGTGCGTGTTAAGATCTGTTAAATGATTCGTTACATTAAAACGCTAACTGTACTACAAAATTTATGTGGAATGGTTTTAAAGAGCTTAAAAAGTAAAACAATTTGCGTACATGAGGGCTTAGTCTGTTGAGCTTGTTCATCGGCGCTGTCAGCGGACATCCTGCTCTTTTTTGCGGGCCGAGGAGAGCCTGTGAAAAGAGTATAAAATATCACAGACTTTAGAGTGACGCTCCTAAAATTGGTATTAGGCGCCACATCAAACAATTACAAATAATTTCTTTTATAACGCTTCGAGCATTCATGCAAAAAACTTGATTGATTGATTGATTGATTGTGGGGTTTAACGCGCCGACGCAACGCAGGCGATGAGGCGCGCCGGAGTGGAGGGCTCCGGATTAATTTTTGACCACCTGGGGATCTTTATCGTGCGCAGAAATCTCGTACCCACGGGCGTTTTTGCTTTTCGCCTCCATCAGAAAAGCGGCCGCCGCGGCCGGGAATCGAACCCGCGACCTCGTGCTCAGCAGCGCAACGCCTTAGCCACTGAGCCACCGCGGCGGGTTCATGCAAAAAACTACCACGCCGCTTAAATGTGGCTCATGGCATTTAAAAAGGCATAAGCCTTATATAAAGAAAAAAGTGATCGTTCAAATATTGTCAGTATTTAGTGTTGTACTAGATTAAGGTCTGCTGATTCATACTTCTTGCTCGCTCAGGGACCCTGGTAGGCTTAAAATTAACCCTGGAGGTGCTAAATGAGACTGCAGCACTAAACACGCATTAGCAATTTAAGTGATGATTTTTAAAGAGCTCATAAAGTAAAACAATTTGTTTACACGTGGGCTCATCTTGAACTTGGCCAGCGTCGCTGTGAGCGGGCATCGTAGTGGTATTCGCGGGCCGAGGGAAGCCTGTGAAAAGAGTAAAATTGCACAGATTTTAGTGTGACCTGCATAAAGCTGGTATCAGGCGTCACATTAAATACTTATAATTAGTTTCCTATCTCACGCATACAGCATTCATGCAAAAAACTATTACACCACTTAAATGTGGCTCAGAGCATTTAAAAAGGCATAAACCTTGTATGAGGGACAAATCACTGTTCACAAATTTTCAGTGTTTAGGGATGTACTAGTTTAAGTTTAAGGCTAATTATATTGAGAAAAAAAACCTAGCTAGTTATATTTAGAAGCAAAATTGGGCCGGCGAATTCATGGTTGCTCTGTGCACCATGCATTGGTATTGTTGGTGTAATCTGCGGGAGAATATCCAAAGTACTGCGTCATGATAACTTGGGCAGGGAGACATATTGTGTATTAAGCACATTTCCGTAAACAGATGTTGCAGGTAATAAAGTTTGTGCTGTTGTATGTGCAATTTACAGTAATCTCACCTGGGCTCACGATGTGTGTCTGCCCATCACCAAAGACGGCAACTGTTGGCAAAGCACATCTTACAAGCCTTGTCTGTCCAGGGTCCGCGTAGTCTCTGCTGGTGAAATAGGCAGACCACAGCCGGTAGCTGCTGTAGATCTGACGAGGCGGTAAATGAGCCAGGTCCTGCCTTCTTGCATACTGGAGCCAAACGCCAAATCTGGAACACCAACGTTTACATGTGCAGCATTTCGGTTATAATAGATGCTAGCTTCTTTCTATTTTCAGGGGCATATGAAATAGTTTTGAGCGAAAACTGTTTTCGAAATGAACGTTATTTGATATATTTCAAATCTTCATTTCTCAATTTGATTTTTCCTACGAGAACGACTTGTGACAACATCAGTCATGAAGCACGAACATCGATCGTTTAAATTAAAACCCGGTTTTATTGTTCAGAAACGCGAATACATAATTCTATGTGTGTGATCATAATGTTCTGTGGCAACGACCCAGCTTTCCTTCTAACCCAATATATCTTTCTTGAGGCAAGAGCAGTCATCCCACATTAGGATTTCTAAACAATTATTCGTGCATATATACTCTCCCGCACTGCGTAATCATCAGGGATTTCTTGGGCCCTACAGTAAACCTGTAATTAATTATTGGGACACGTTATGACTTCATTTTGCAATTATTTATCGGCTGATAGTAGTAACGGCATTCTTGCGAATATATTGTAATTTTACTGAACGCTGAAAACAAAAGCATAAAATTGAAGCATTGAATTCCAATACTTATAAATTATAAGTATTCGAAGTATTATAATTATGATTATTATTACAAACATAAGCAGTAATTGCTTAGTTTGAGTATTAATTGCTACCAATTACTCCTGCTATATGCCGCGGATTCATGTGAAGTCAAAACGCTAAACACACCATTTAGATGCAGTAATTTAAATAGCGCCCGTGTAAACTCACATGTGTAAGTAATTTATGTAGTCATGAATTAATTAACGTAGTGCTAACCCCACATGCTATGAACCCATGTACCCTCCCTTTGAGTCATGGACCTCGAGATGCCTTCCTCTAGGTTTAGACATTAATAGGCTGATGCTGCTGATGCTAATAATAATAATAATAATAATAATAGCGAAAACAACAACAATAACGCATGCTACGAAAATAAACTCAACGCAGGCAATGGAAAAGCAATAAAAAGATTCCGGATAAGGTCACGCTGTTCTATTAGTTATTTATAGGGTGCTACAAATATAATTTTCTGCATACCGTGAATTCACTTCAGCCAAAATGCAAAGCACACAATCGAAATACAGTAAATTAGAAACGCACGTATAAACAACGTGTGTACCTAATGTTGTCATTGGATTCCTTGCCAGATGATCTTCCCCGCATGTCATGTATAACTCAAGACGCAAAACAAGCTACCGGAATGTAATTAATAGCTAGCCTGCGTGTATGCTCAATTAAACTACATAGCTACTGTAGCAACCGCATCCTGCTATGCTGCGCAAGCGTAGAAAATCAAAACGAGCAGCATGCACATCGTACCTTTCGTCTGCCGGGATTCGAAGGAATTTTATGCCGGCGTGGCGTGCAGAATTTCGGCACCACTCAGCACAGCATGATTTGTGATGACGGCGCGAATCCACGCATGCGTCTATTTCGCTGAAGGAAACTTGACGGTGGTAAAAGCGGCCTTTCGAACGCCTTAGACCGTATCAAACATGTGCTCACGACAAGAAACGCCCCTTTTCAGCGGTGCGAATTAGAAAGGCGCGGTTCCCGTTTTCAACTCCGGGTGGCGCTCGTATTTTCGCAATCTCGAACTGCAACTTCTTAGTTCACTTGCATATTAAAAACACCGTTATTAATAAGTAACCTGGTAATTAATATAAAATGCAACAACACCGTTCATTTATGCTCGTATGTAGTACAGCCCCCAAACGTTAGGATCGCTGCAGTCACGGGACAGGAAAACGGCGGAGTTTCATCCCCCTGACGCCGCCGCCGCCGCCGCCGCCGCCGGCGGTGGAAGGTTTGGGGTCGCTTATAAAGTGCATTCGCACTTAAAAAAAAGAAAACATGACGAACACACGTCATTCGGCACTATCAAATATCTCGTTAACAGCCGAATAGCACTGGCAATGACGACTGCAACCTTGATATGTGTCCTTACTGAGTCCCTCGTCCCATATCTTTCTGTTCTGGTACATGCATTACGAGGACTCTGGCTCCAGCAGTTCGGATATGCCAATTGCTAACCCCGACATCCGACCACGTCTTACGTGGCGGCCGCTGGAAAAAAGACGTTCTACGTCTCCCGCGGTAGTCGAGGGGCGGCGCTAGTTGACGGGCCTCAGAGCACTGGTAAATATAAACCCCCCTGGTAAAAGTCGAGAAGGGAGCCGCTGCGGGGTAGCGTAATTGGTTAACGCACCGCACGCATTATGCGGAGATGTGGGTTCGACTCCCGCTCCCGGAAAAACGGCGGATTTTTTCTCGACTAATATTTTCGCCTATTTAGCACTGTAATAAATAAAAAAAAAAAGAAAACATGACGAACACACGTCATTCGGCACTATCAAATATCTCGTTAACAGCCGAATAGCACTGGCAATGACGACTGCAACCTTGATATGTGTCCTTACTGAGTCCCTCGTCCCATATCTTTCTGTTCTGCTACATGCATTACGAGGACTCTGGCTCCAGCAGTTCGGATATGCCAATTGCTAACCCCGACTTCCGACCATGTCTTACGTGGCGGCCGCTGAAAAAAAGACGTTCTACGTCTCCCACGGTAGTCGAGGGGCGGCGCTAGTTGACCGGCCTCAGAGCACTGGTAAATATAAACCCCCCTGGTAAAAGTCGAGAAGGGAGCCGCTGCGGGGTAGCGTAATTGGTTAATGCACCGCACGCGTTATGCGGAGCTGTGGGTTCGACTCCCGCTACCGGCAAAACGGCGGATTTTTTCTCGAGTTATATTTTCGCCTATTTAGCACTATATTAAAAAAAAAGAAAACATGACGAACACACGTCATTCGGCACTATCAAATATCTCGTTAACAGCCGAATAGCACTGGCAATGACGACTGCAACCTTGATATGTGTCCTTACTGAGTCCCTCGTCCCATATCTTTCTGTTCTGCTACATGCATTACGAGGACTCTGGCTCCAGCAGTTCGGATATGCCAATTGCTAACCCCGACTTCCGACCATGTCTTACGTGGCGGCCGCTGAAAAAAAGACGTTCTACGTCTCCCACGGTAGTCGAGGGGCGGCGCTAGTTGACCGGCCTCAGAGCACTGGTAAATATAAACCCCCCTGGTAAAAGTCGAGAAGGGAGCCGCTGCGGGGTAGCGTAATTGGTTAATGCACCGCACGCGTTATGCGGAGCTGTGGGTTCGACTCCCGCTACCGGCAAAACGGCGGATTTTTTCTCGAGTTATATTTTCGCCTATTTAGCACTATATTAAAAAAAAAGAAAACATGACGAACACACGTCATTCGGCACTATCAAATATCTCGTTAACAGCCGAATAGCACTGGCAATGACGACTGCAACCTTGATATATATATATATATATATATATATATATATATATATATATATATATGTATATATATATATATATATATATATATATATATATATTGTGGGAATCGCGGAGAACCACTGCCCGCGATCCCGAGCCGGCGCGCGCTTCGGGAGAGACGCTTGTGCGCTGAAACCGGTCCGGCGCTCCGCTGGTTCGTCGGCGTCCCCCGAGAGATGGCACCACTGGTATGCGGGCATAGGGGCGCGGGCGCGGGCGGAGTGGGAGACGGGAGAGTCTCGTCGGAGACCCGGTCGGGGCGACATCGGCGGAACGCGGCGGTGATGGATACATGCATCTCAGGTGGAAGAAGCTTTGTTTGTCGCGCGCAGTGAGTGCCTGCCTCCCGTTCGCGGTCACGACCCGGACGGCGTGAATCGTGAACGCCGTCGAGATTTGTGCTCCCATGCTTTGGGATTCCCCAAATAAACGGCTGTGCTTCGGCACTACTATCTACTGTGTTCTCGTATCGGCGAACCTCGCTGGGCTGCTGTAGGCATGGGAGTGGTTGACACGCCGGGAGCTAGCGTGGGGGCCTACCCCAGAGTGCTGGCAAGGCCCCCGAGGAACCCCTCATATATCCCACATGGCGCCCGAACTTGGGTCTCGTCTTCAGACGAATTCGAGGTTGCTAGCTCCCTGAGAAATGCGTTGCTGCAGTCGTAGCCCGCTACCCTTTGTCCGGAAGACTTCGCATGAAACGCCTCGCTCCAGTCGGTTGCAGGCAGACAGTTAGGATGCCCGATACAGCCGTGACGGCAAATGTGTAAACCTTCCTACACGCACCAGGCGGTGCGTCAGAAGGATACCTCCGAGCACCGCAGTCGCAGCCCGCTTGCGAAACGGTAGATGCGTAGGCCTTGTTCCAACATGGCGGCGGGTTGCCTTCCTCGTAGCGCCGTCCCGGCGCAGTCGCGCCGGCGGCGCCGGTTGAAGTTTCCCGCAGGCGCGGCGGACACTACCGAGCGAGGGTGCGGTGTTTGGGAGTTCGCAAGCCGCACGATGAGCCCGCCGCTACTGCGCTTCGAGTCCGATGCGGAGTGTTTGCCGATTTGACGCCTGACAAAGAGCGAGGGGGATCGCTGAAGAATCAGTCTCCTCTCGCTGCGGGAGGAAGCCGGAGCAATGGGACCGTTGTCTCCGCGCTTCCGGAGTGCGTGCGTTTCGATGCCGTGAAGTCTCCGCTCGAGATTGCGTTTAGGCAGTAAGAGCTTAGCGCGGCTCGGCAGCGGGCTTGTTGGTCGCGAGAGATCGCCAGTCTTAGTAAGAGACGGACTCTCAGGCGACCTATACCGGTGATGTGCGCCCGTATGCCGCTGGTATTGCGGTTGGCGCTGGCTCTTCGGCAGCTTGTATTGCTGCGAGTGAGTTGCAGGAGCCCGCCTGCTTGATGCTGACGCAGCTTTGCCGACCAACGCACCAAGCCGAAATTACTCGGACGGGTGTTTCGATGCTGACCCCCCGTAATAGTCAGGCGAGCTGCCTCCAGGCGGGGGTGGCTGCTGGAGCACAGTTGCCGGACTCGTGAATCCGCGAGCAAGCGAACGTGCAAGGGGGAGTACCCTCGGGCATGCCACTTTCCGGCCAGTCACAGGAGATTGCGGAGTCCCGGTGCTCCCGCCTTCAAGTAAGGGAATCGTCTGCACCAGTCGGTGAGAGCGAGACCTGCAGCAAGCGGATACCACCGGGAGCCACGCCAGTCACCACTGCCACGGACAGCGAGGGTGGCCTGCTGAACCACGGGCGGGGCCGAGCGCGGCCCGTGGAGCTGCCGCCAGTTGCTGCTCCGGCCTGCCGGGCGGCAGCCAACCGTTCAGGAGGACCTGCGGCCGAGGCCGCCACGGAACCCAGGCGGCGGCGGGATCTGGCGCCTACGCGAGCGGCGCGAGCCTTCGGGCAGCCGCAGTGGGCACGGCCGTTCGTGTTGCCGCCTCGAGCTGGGAGTGGGGGTCGCATCATGGCGCGACCCCGGCGTTCGTCGGCTGTGGCTGCAGGCTACCCCCGGGCCTACCAACCTGCTGTGCCGCCCAACCGCGAGAGACTCGGAACCATTGCAATGTGTTTGCGGGTTTGTGAGCCGAGCATCGCGACGACGGCATCGTGTGGCGAACCTTGGTGTGGACTGGCATGGGAGTGGCGTTCGGTGGCTGTTTTGCTGACTTGAGACGTCGTGACAATGGTGGTACAACGTAGCGTCACTCGAGCTCAAGTGACGCCCAGGTTTAGGGGGGAGGAGTGTGGGAATCGCGGAGAGCCACGGCCCGCGATCCCGAGCCGGCGCGCGCTTCGGGAGAGACGCTTGTGCGCTGAAACCGGTCCGGCGCTCCGCTGGTTCGTCGGCGTCCCCCAAGAGATGGCACCACTGGTATGCGGGCATAGGCACGCGGGCGCGGGCGGCGTGGGATACGGGAGAGTCTCTTCGGAGACCCGGTCGGGGCGACATCGGCGGAACGCGGCGGTGACGGATACATGCATCTCAGGTGGGAGCTTTGTTTGTCGCGCGCCGTGAGTGCCTGCCTCCCGTTCGCCGTCACGACCCGGACGGCGTGAATCGCTAACGCCGTCGAGCCTTGTGCTCGCATGCTTTGGGGTTCCCCAAATAAACAGCTGTGCTTCGGCACTACTGTCTACTGTGTTCTCGTATCGGCGAACCTCGCTGGGCTGCCGTAGGCATGGGAGCCCGCGTGGTTGACACGCCGGGAGCTAGCGTGGGGGCCTACGCCAGAGTGCTGGCAAGGCCCCCGAGGAACCCATCATATATCCGACAATATACAGAAAGAAATGCCGGCAGTCTACAACGCCAAAGAAGGCATAGGGGAATGGTTAGACTATTTTGCCTTTAGTGACGTTACATTTTTTATTATTATGATTACGTAAGAAAGAAAGAAAAACACGCGCCGAGAGAGGGGACCGAACCCTCAAGCGTCAGATACAGTTGTAGTAAATATAAATACCCCAGAGGAGTGAAGGAGAACACAGTCGCCCAGATAGCCGAATTGGTAAGGCATTCGAGATCTAATCGAAAGGCGTGGGCTCGATCAGGCATTCTCAGATAATGAAGGGCAGCCTAACATTGCCCCTGAAGAAGAAAGTGTATGACAGCTGCAACTTACCGGTACTCACCTACGGGGCAGAAACGTGGGGGCTCACTAAGAGGGGATCAACTTAAATTGAGAACGACTTTCTTTCTTACGTAATAATAATAAAACTAATGTAACGTCACTAAAGGCAAAATAGTCTAACCATTCCCCTGTGACTTCTTTGGCGTTGTGGACTGCCGACATTTCTTTCTGTGTTTCCTAACGAGCCCCTCATTTCCAAACCTATATATATATATATATATATATATATATATATATATATATATATATATATATATATATATATATATATATATATCTATATATATATATATATATATATATATATATATATATATATATATAATATACAGCGAATCAGAATAGGAAATGAGGGCCTTGTAGAAATAAGACAGAAATAAGGGTTGGTATTGTGGGACCAGGGTGTACACGAGCATTATGTAAGAAAACTAGAGGATATCTACTATGGGTCCACAGCTACTATCATCCTCCATCAGGAGAGCCGTAAAATACCTATAGGGACGGGCGTCAGACAAGGAGACACCATCTCTGCAATGTTATTCACAGCATGTTTACAAGAAGTATTCAGAACATTGGATTGCGAACAGGTGGGAGTAAGGGTTAATGAAGAATACCTCAGTGACCGCAGATCTGCTGATGACGTTGCCTTTCTAAGTAACTCGGGGGACGAATTGCAAAGCCTGCTTTCCGCACTGGACAAACAGAGTAGAACCGTGAGCCTGAAAATTAATATACAGAAAACCAAAGTAATGATCAATAACCTCGGAACAGCACAGCGGTTTCAGATAGGTGTCGAGGCAGTTGAAATTGTAGGCGAATATATATACTTCGGCCAAGTTGTGACCCCGGATCCCAGCCATGAGGCAGAGATAATTACAAGGATAAGAATGGGGGGGGGGGGAGTGCATTCGGCAGGCATTCTCAGATAATGAAGGGCAGCCTAACATTGCCCCTGAAGAAGAAAGTGTATGACAGCTGCAACTTACCGGTACTCACCTACGGGGCAGAAACGTGGGGGCTCACTAAGAGGGGATCAACTTAAATTGAGAACGACTCAGCGGACAATGGAGCGGAGGGATGATAGGTGTAACATTAAGGGACAAGAAGAGAGCGGAGTGGCTCGGGGAACAAACGCATGTTAAGAACATATTAGTAGAAATGAAGAAGGAATAGACATGGGGCCGGCATGTAATGAGAAGGCAAGATAACCGTTCGTCATTAAGGGTAACAGAGTGGATTCCTAGAGGAGGCAGGTGTTGCAGGGGGCGGCAGAAAGTTAGATGGGCAGATGAGATCAAGAAGTTTTGCGGGGACAAATTGGTCGCAGTTAGCACAGGACCAGGGTAATTGGAGATTATTGGGAGACGCCTTTGCCCTGCAGTGGACGTATATAGGCTGGCGATGATGATGACGATGGACGTCGACGACGACGACCATGATGATGATGATGTTGAATGACTGGCAGTCAAGAAAACTTCGGAAATCAAGGGGGAGGATGTGGTAGGTCATTGAAACAGATAAAGAATTTGGAAAGAAAGAAAGTGGTGAAAAAATGTCCGCCATGTGGGATCAGAACCCACGAACTCCAGAATACCGGTCTGGTGCAATTACCACTACGCTACTTGCGCGGCTATTTTCCCCTCAACTTTCTTGGGTATTTATGTTAGGGATTTTTGTTTCCTGTGCTTGGGGGTGGTAGCCAGCGCCACTCAGACTATTCGGGGTGAAGGGTACCTTCTTTTAACCCCCATGGCCTTGACTCGAGTGTCTACGACATGTCGAGACTGGTCGGCCAGCGTTAAACCCTCTTAAGCTCCCTATGGCACCAAGACTGCCAGAACAGAGGCCCTCGCTGTGCATGTAGCGAATCAGAATAGAAATGAGGAGCTGGTAAAAATTAGAGAAATAAGGGTTGGCAGTCAAGAAAACCTCGGAAAGCAAGGGGGAGGATGTGTTAGGTCAATGAAACAGATAAAGAATTTGGAAAGAAAAAAAAGTGGAGAAAAAATGCTAGAATGTGTTAGCCACACTTTTAAAAGTAACTTTAGTTAACGCTCAGTCACTGCATTATTGCTCTGACCGCTGCAATTCCTGTGGCGATAGCTATACCGGAGGTGTGCAGTACAATCAGTATGTCATCCTACCGCCTGACCCCCGGCCATCATTCCGTGTGTTACATTGCGGAATCTTACAAAGGGTTATGCTGTTGCAAAATGAAAGGAAAAATTTCACTCGCGGAGCATGAAATGGCACTTTTTTGGACAGACGCTCTTTAATTCGTCCATAGCAGTACTCCCCTCCGTAACGAGTAGTAGTAGAAGTAATGAAGCGAGTTGGGCAGTCAGCACAAGTGCACTTTCGAAAAAAAGCAGATCTGAAAGAGAGTAAACTTCAGAATAAGCAAAAAAGATGATCGCTGGGTGAATGGGGCACTGTGAGGTACCGGCCTGCCTTTCTGTACGTGCCATCTGCTATATTACTGTTTCTGCTTCCAAGACAAGGTCGAGGGCTGCAGTTTCTTGTCAATGGATTAAGTGGGCACATTAACAGTTTTTCCTGAAATATCTGTTGTTATTTTTATCTGTAAAAAACGGAACTTGTCCACTGTACTGTCCCTCAAAAAACTGACCACGGAAACTTACTTCCTTCGCATTGATGAGATGTTTGGTTGTGAAAGGCAGAATAAAGAAAAAGTATAGAGCAATGTCCAGGTTTTTGGTGATTTTTTTTTACTTATTCGGTTCTACCTATTTTTTGCGCAATGTTTTAAAAACAACGGGACTCGCGTTTTTGTTTTTGTTTCTTTGCACAGTTAATTGCACAGGATACAGGAGTGACCAGCAGTTTTTTTCTGCCCAGACAAGCTTTCCCGCCTTTGCAGAAAAGTCAACAGTGAGCCTTCACAGGGGAAGAGGTGCGATAAGCAGCACAGAGGAAAAGTTTGTGCCTTATCAAAGAGTAGTTGTGTATTCGCTACACCTCCACCCATGCAAAAAAGCGTTACGTGAGACAAATAGGCCACTCCCTTAATAAAAGGCTGCGCTAACACAGGCAACAACGTATCTAATACTGCTAGTGGCTATCTCGGCTCGCATTGCCTCCGGTGTGGCTGCAGGCCGGTGTTTTGAAGAATGCAAGGTAATAGGGCGACACAGAGAGCAGACTCCCCGAGAAATTATCGAAGCCGCGGAAATTCTTAGATTAGGTGACGATTGCATCAGCGTTCCGTCCGTTTCACTGTCAGAAAAAAAAACTGCTATATCTATTGGCTGGTGGAAAAACTGGCATAAAAATGGCTTTGTATTTATAGTGGCAATGCATAGTTTTTAAGGCTAGATTTAAGACTCCATGATATGTTTTCTTGGGCTTCAGTAACACTGTGTTTTTTGTATATAAGTGGCATCGTTTCAAAATAAAAATTTCAGTTGATAGTAGCGCTTCGTCATGACTATGTTGTTGTTCTCTTCTCTGCCCTCGTCGTAATTTTCGCTTCCCGCCAAAAACAATGTATTACCAACTCGCCCAAGCTTTCGCACGTGGTATTCAAAATATAGAAAACGCAATCCTATTTGTGGCAAGCAGTGCGCAAAAGGTAGTGTTTTTTCTAACGGCCAGATGTCTCGATGTGGTGTCTACAGTTTGTTTTCCCGCCCTTCAAAACAGTCCTTACCGGATCTTTGCCGCACGACCACTTAATTCCGTCAGGTAATGGTTACCCAGGAGGTGCCATCGAACAAGTTAATCAAGCCGTGCAAAGAAAGTGCGCAAGCGACGGTTTTTTCTGGGCCTGCGCCAAAACACGCCCAAGGCAACCGTCACTAAAGAAGATGACAAAGCCGTATTGCCGACGTGCTCGCATGCGAGCAGGCACCTCCGCGCTGGGAACGCTGGGTAAATTCGCCGCGCCATCTACAGTGTGCTCTATGAGTGAAACGCTCCGCCCCTTCGCCGCCCCCGCCTGGTTGGCAGTTTATTGTCCCGCAAACCGCGAAAGAACCGTTGGCTGATTATTTGCTTTTAAACAACCCCAAAATGCCGTAGTCTTGTTCTGACGGTTGCCAATCTCTCTGCTGCTCTGAAGGCCGTCTTCAGTCAAATAGTGCTGATCTCATTCTCATTGCCGACTACGTCGGTCTGACACAAAACGAGTGCCTAGTGTTGTGGACTGGAAATTCCGTGCTCCAGATTTTCGAATGGTGTACTCTTCCCTCCCATCGGAAAGCCCCAAGTGCAAGTTGGGTCTTACCTCCAACGGGGCGTGCCATGGACGGAGACTGTGTGGATACGTGTTTGCGGAGCCAGGCACTTTACTTCGGTCGACCCGATTTGAAGGTTATACTGTTTCGCTTGTCGCGTCAGCATCTTCCGAACAGGCACAGAATGGCCAATTCTGCGGCCGTCTCTCCACCCTAAAAAACATTTCAGCTGGGGACTGACAAAAAAGGCACTCCAAATGCAACAATTGGCGCCGCAACTGATCAGTGAAAATAGCTAGAGAAAGACGACTTTCGTTATGCGAAATTTCCTGTCCGGTGCTGTTGCACACCACCTTCATAGTTCATTGTTTTTTCCCTTTGACCGTTTGATTGATTTTGGGGTTAACGCGCCCTAGCTACACCTGAGCTCTCATAATCCGCACCCTAGTGGAGGGATTCGGATTAATATAGTACAACTTGGATCTCTTACAGGCAAGAAAATCTCGATACACGGGCATTTCCGCTTTCCGGTATCACCGAGAAAGCAGCCACCATGGTCTCGATCGAACCTGCGTCTTTGTGCTCAGAAGCTTTGACCACTTACATTGCCTAGCAATTTAGGCTGCTCGTTTTTACCGCTCTGTACGTGACGTCATTCTCATCCTTGGCATTACAATTCAATGAGTCGCAGGAGTAAGAACTGCCCTATAGTTTTTCCTGAATTACTATATGGCGTTTCTTAGAGCTGACGTCAGTGTTTAGGCGGCCAATTATTGTCATGTCCGAGCAGGAGGACACGAGAAGAGGATTTTTCAAACTACTGCAAATTAACGCTTCAACATCAGCTGGTGAGGCGTTTCTTTTTTTTAAGAAATTAAAATAATTTGAATCTTTTAACTTACAAAAGCTTAAAGGGGCACTGACACAAAGTTTTGAAGGCGAGATAACTTCGGAGATAGATTGGTGGGAACACATATACATCATCTGCAAAATATCAGCGGCGAATACAGCCGAGAACATAATTAAAATCAATTTTGAAGTGTACGAAACGCAACCGAGCAGCCAGCAGAGGACCACGCGCAATTGTAAATAAACAACATCCAAACACGTCACGAGTTTGTGTTTGCCGCTTCCGAACTACCGGCGTTTTTCGCCGGCTCGCCCGGCTCGCCGCTCCAATCGGAGGGCCGGAGGGCGGAGCTTCTGCTCTCGAGAACGAACGACCCGATCGTTGGCGGCGGAGGCGCCGTGATCTCCCTGTTCTGTGCCTTGATTTCGTCAGCTAATCGGGCAGCTGGCCGCGACCAAAGTTCTACAGCGATTCCAGGCACTCTGTTTCTATTACTGTTTATTACCATTGGATGCGAAAACGCGCTGGAGGCACGAAAAGCTCACTGAGCTAGCCGCACGGTCGCTGTGCAGGCGGCGGCCACGGCCGCGAAGTAGCCCAGGCCGGCGCAGGTAGCTCGAGTGATAGCTTGTTACCGCTGCAGGAAATTGTCCCCCAAGTCCCGACCATGGTGGCTTACATGAGAAAGGTGTTAATGATGCGATGGAGGGTTGCATTAAAAATTGTCATCTGCACCGCTTACAAGAGCGGCACTCGAATATCCGCCGCAGTGCTGAGCCTAACACATCTGTAGGCGGACCTGTAGGCAGACCGGCCGGCTGCTCCCAGCGCGCGTCTTTCCACCCACCGTCTCGAGCGTCACGCGTCGTTCTTTAGCGGCGGTAGCATTTGCACTCGCAGCGCCTGCGTCACATCCACGGTCGCTTTTTAATTAAGCGCCTCACAAGATCAGTACGTGGGGGCATTCGCAGAAACTGCTGTCGATGCGGATTCGACAGTGCTACGGCGGCTCTGCTCTGTGATATCCCTCCGCCGGTCACGTGGTCAGCTTTGTTCACACAAAATCCACAAAATCCATCGTTTCGCGGCACTCGCTGAAACCGAAACTGCGACTGGCCGCATTGAAAATGCCTCTAATTAAACAACCGTCGCACGCGGAGGCAAATGAGGTTTCTACAGGTTATAAGTAGGTCACTAGCTGCTTATCGCAACAAAAAACACAAGATGCAAAATTTTTGTGTCAGTGCCCCTTTAACCTAAGGGTATCAGTGAACGCTTTCAGCCTGCGTATCATTCTGCGTCTTCAAAACCAGAAGGCAAACAGACTCGGGGTTCCGTGCAGTACACATTGCATAATAATGTTTCAGGCCCATCCAACGTTTTTCCTTTTAGCGCAAGAATCTCTTCCCCCCTGACGCAAGGTTTCAAATTCGACGACACAATACAAATTGTGAACTTTTTATATACTTACGGTATAACATGCGTGTATGGGTTTATACCACTGAACATGAAGCGCCGAGACTGCCCATTTACATGCGAGGCAAACTCTTTTTGTGGTGCCCCGTGTGTAAGATACACGTCTTTTTTTGTCCTGAATACTCTACAGGACTTGGTTATACTCCAGCCGTGTTAAAAGAAGCTATAGTGAGCGCCTTATTTTTATCGTACAAGTGACCACCCAAACATAATATTCTTGTCTGGTTTATTACAGAAGATTTTGTTTCCAAATATTTCTGTGTACTGCAAGGTCTCTAGCCCGGAAGTTTTCAAGAGTGGTTCAAATTACAGATAAACAGAATAAAACAGCATCAATGAGTTAACGCATACATTTAGGCAGGGGTCATCTATGCCTTGCTCATTCTAAAGCGACGCTTTTTTGCTCTCACTAATGGTAGTGTCGTTACCAAGACCCGCTGCAGGAAATACAACATTATGCAATAAAAGGACGCATATCGATAAGGAATATCACGATGAAAGACGAAAAACGCTTTTCGTGGTCAGAATCAAAGCTGGATACCTCGAATTACGAAGCGGATGTCATCTGATTGCGCTATCGTTGCATTCGGGTCACTGAGCATTTCCTTTTGTATTTGTGGTGCGGGCGTTGGTGTTAACTTGGGGTGAGTTGAAGTGGACATTGAAGTGCGTTAAAGAGGAAGAGGGAAAAGAAAGAGAGTTTACATACCTGAAGGCAACGAAATTCAAGTTCTACTGATTCGTGTCACCTCTCTATGTAAACAACACCGCTCAATGCGCCTCCAACTGATTTTCTAGTAAAAAAGTTTCAATCCCCTCTGTTACTACCAGTACTAACGACGATCATGGATGAAAGGGGGGTTGGAGGCCCCTGCTTTCTCTAGATAGATTTGTCTGCTGTCGTCTGTGTTTAGACTTTGACTCGCAGGAAGTGTGTATTGCAATCTTTGAAGGTTGTACTTCTACTCTTTCATTCAATTTGATTGTCGGATTTGTCTGGATTTCATTCGTGACACTTTGGGTGATGTATGCCTTAAAACCCCAAGCTAACTCACTCACTCTGCTACAGACTTTAGCCTCATATGAACCACACATAACATTGTGAGGTTCAGGGGTCGCTTGAGAATGAGGTCAACGTGTTGGGGCCCAAACGTTACGAATTTCTTCACCCCCGTTCAATAAAAACGAGGTATGGATGAACACAATGATGATGATAATGATTACGGTGTTTTTAAAGATTTTAAATGTACCCACATGGGTAATGTAAATGGCTAAATACTTAATGCTGTTCGTTAGGACTTCAAAGTAGAAATTAATTTCCAGAAAGCTCATGCGAAATTCGGCGCACTCAGGTTCTTGACAGTTAAGTCTGCTGAACTAGACTTGCACACAGCACAATTTCTGAATTCCCTCTCTATGCACCGATAGCGCGTCTCAGTACTGTTTCGAACGCCGACCATTGGCGCTCTCATTTCGAGCTACTCAGGAATAAGGAATTTTATATCCATTGTCCAAATATTCTATCCATATGACATTTTTCAATTATTATTTGGAAAAATGTTTTAAGTACACAACGTCGCCAACCTATTCTATAGATATGTGGCAATTTTAAGAAGACAAAACAGGAATCCGGCTATGGCCCACCTCTAAGAGAAGAAGAAGAAGATAAAAGGCATGGTTCGTGTGGGCTTTTCTTGGTAACAACCAACCAGCCAAACAGCCATGGAGCTGCTTCCACCACAAGCACTGGTGAAAAAGGGCCTCATCCCGAGTGAGTCATTTGATATCGACGACGCTTTTGGTCACGGCGTTTTCCAGAAAAGAGCAATGGGGCTTGGAATTATTGCCGTGTTCCTAATGAGCACCCATTTAGCCGTGATAAAAGTAATCGCGGGCGACGTGGATCACTGGTGCCAGCAGCCGCCGGACTCCAACGTATCTGCGATCATCTGGAGGAAAGAGTTCATCCCTGTAGAAGCCGATGGAAGACCCAGCCGTTGCCGCGCCTACAAGAACCAGACTGACTTCAACAACACGGAACCTACGGCCTGCAACGAATGGGAGTACGATGTAAGCACCGCTGGATCCACGATTGTGAGCGTTTGGAACCTGGTATGCCACAGGCGTGTGCTCCTCGTAGCTGCCCTAGCGGCTCACAACAGCGGCAGAATGCTTACAATAGTAGCCGGCCCCATAGCTGACTACATTGGACGCGCCCCAGTTATTCGGCTAGCCGCCGGCCTGCTGGTCATTTCTACGGTAGCCAGTTGCTCCGTGACATCATACGTCACCTACGTAATCCTCCGATTCCTCGCGACTGGTTTTGCGAGTGTAAACTGCCTGATGATCGCCGTGTTTTTTTTTGAGATCACAACGCATGACCACCGGCCGCTGCATTTAATTTTCGCTGGAACTATAGGCTTCGGGCTAGCGGAGCTGTGGTTTACCATTGCTACTCACATTCATCTGGACTGGGCCCTCAAGCAAACAGTTTATCTCGCGCCAACAGTTCTTTCACTGGCGGCCTATTTCGTGGTGCAAGAATCTCCAAGATGGCTCATTTCACAAGGAAACTACACAGCAGCAGAGAACGTCATGTTCGCAGGTGCCCGGTGGAACGGATTTCCCTTGCCCAACACGGCATGCCTGTTGAACAGACTCCGTGAACAAGCTCACGATAGCAATCAGGAATGTGCCAGCGAGCAGAAAAAGGCCCTTGAAGATTGTCCACTTCTACGCAGGCAGCTTATCATGACTCTGTCGTATTTCGCATTGCTATTTGCGTTCTACGTAGCAACGTTCTCCCAAAAGCCAGGACAGGGAACCTTGTTCCAGTGGGTGTCGTTCAGTGTCGCCTTATTGGCCTACGCGGTAATGCATTGTTTCATTGTCAGGCTGCCACTCGTGAAAGTACTACGATTTTGCTATTTCATAATGGGCGTAATCCAGTCCCTACTAGCCTTGGCAGTCTACATTCAGCCGATGAACACTACTGAACTGCTAGTCATCATGTCCAAAGCCTGCGTTGGAGTTGCATTAGTCACAAGCGTCGCCTACATATTGGAGCTTGTTCCAACGGCCGTGCGCGCCAGCGCTTTATTGGTTATGTTCGGTGGTGGTAGCGTCGGTGCTATATGTGCCTCCGTCTTTTTTATCCTTCAGAAAGTTGGCCGGGAGGACGTAGCATTTTTCCTCGCGGCATTTCTTCTGTTTATTTCGCTGGTGTCACTTCAGTACCTCCCACGAGCAACCGAGGTGGAATGTGCAAAAATCCACACCAGACGGCAATCCATCGCTCGCATTCGAGCCATGGACCATATGAAGAAGACACTGGAGCAATCTAAAACGAGCAAGTCTAGCCGTAAAAGTGCGAAATCAACCCCTCGCACAAGACACACCTCAGCACAGGCAACCCCAAACACTTAAGTCGGGAGTTTTCAGAACGAACATTATAGGTGTGGTCTTACCATTCTCTGTGCCAGACTACCGACTGCTACTGTTGTGCCGTGTGTATAGGCGTCTTCAGCATTCTGCTTTAATATTCAGGCGTTCCTTGGACTCGAGAGGTGCTGAAGACTTGGTGATGTCTTGCTTTATTCTTATCCATTATATAAACCATGACCCAACCACTCAAATTGTCTCTTTCAATAAAGATAATTCTACTTTCGAAGCTATGTTCATATTAGTCAAAGTTCATAACCTGCAATTTCAACATCAAAGTTCATAGCATGAGAAGGTTAAGGAGTGGAAATGCGCAAACCTACCCATTTAAAATCACAGCCGGCTTTGACTGTTGTAATTTTGTAGCGTAACCTACACTGGCCGAGGTTGAGCAGTTTCTCGTGGACCTTGAAGGGCCGAGCATTGCATTGGATTCGATTTAGATTGGATTGGATAGGAGATCCAATCCCATTAGCGCATGGGGGTGTAGAGAATTGGGTCTGCAAATTCGCTGCTGTGCGCATTCCAGAGTAGCGACGTCATATCTGCGGTAGACGCGCCGGCGCGTGCCCAGCTGTGCGCCTCCGTTGCGCAGTAGGCAAATCTGACGCTGCGCCGAAGCCGCTTCATAGCCGTTTCGCGTGGCTCCTGGAGAGCCGGGCTGCGCACGCGTGACTAGCAGTGACTGGACAGGTCTGGCCTGGACTGGACTGGACTTGATTGGATTGGATTGAGCAGGATTGGATTGGAAATCGTTTTAGCTGCGGTAAGCATGATAATCAGCTAATCCCAGAGAACAAGGAAACCTAAGAATAACCATTTGAACCTTAGCTCGCGGTACGTTTATCCTGGCATAGCCGAGCTAAGCCACTGCTAATTTTTTATCGAAGCTACAAAACTACTGCGCTCAATGGAGCTTATCAGGTTTTTATCGCGCGTCATAATTAGGCTACCTACCAGTACATTTACCCTCCACGAAACTAATACGTGTTGTCATACCATTTTATATATTTTCTGCAGTTCGCTTCGTGTTGACTGCATTTTAACTTCGTTCTTGATTTCTGAGTAGCTATTTTCCTGAAAAACGTTTACGTTTACTATGGTTTTGAGACTTTTCATTGACAAAAGTCAACCGGAAATAATCCTGAGCCAGTGTACCCAGTAAGATCGGTGTGGCTGTGTAGGGGGCGTGCATGTTTACTACAAATAAATTCTTAAAAAGCTAGGTTGACAACGCATGGTGAAACTTCTGGCCCTCGCACCAAAGGAAAAAAAATGGGGGGGGGGTGCGTATTTCCAAACTCATCGCTGCACAGGACACGCACGTGACATGTCTGTTCGCGCGATGGAGAACGGTACTTCAATGGGGTCATTGGCAGCGCCCCACACCTGAAGCCACCTAAAGGATACAAGATCACCATAAAAAAACGCGTAGAGTTTAGCTGAAAACAATAAAATTTACAAAAAGGCAATGGAAAGAAAACTGCAGAGACCTGCTGGTGCTCGAACCCAACTATCCAGCTGTACTCAGTAGTTTACATTGAGGCTACAGAGCCCAAACGGTTTTGGCTTGCGCTCAAAAGAATAGCGCGCGCCGTGACATCACACATGTGACGTGGGCGCTCTGTGCAGTGAAGCGTTTGGAAACACGCCCTCGCGGAACATCGGCTTCTTACGCGCTTTGAAGGATAACGCCAAGCGGAATTAATTAAAGCTACTTTGCTAAAAAAAAGGCACTTGCATCGCTTTCATTACTATTACTTCTCTGTTTATTGGCGGTAATTACGTCAGTAAACAGACTGGCTCGCGCCAGAACTTTCGTAGCATCATGGATCCTGCCCGCCTGGTGTGCAACAGTTCTACCCACTTTCCATCACGCTAGAGCGTCCCCTGGCACGCTTCATTCTGCATCTGTAACGTATGAAAGTTATTGTTTCGGGAACTTCGCAAGGTGGCACATTGCCCCTAAGTTTTCTAGATTCTCGGACAATCCTCAAGTTTGTAAGGGACACCAAGTAAGAAACAGCAACTCTTTTTTTACTCTCACAAAGCTCCATAAGTGAACAGGTGGTAGGGCGCAGGGCTGTTGATGGGCAGACCAAGGTTCACACGTGTTTTTACTTATTCACTCATTACTGCGGTGGCCAGTTTTTGTTTTCACTGTTCAACAACAACGATCATTTCTTGAAGAAGGGCACACTTATTGCTTTCGACTTAAAATACGGACGTTTGCGAATAGACGTTTATTCCCGCGGTTACGTGCCATTCCCCAGAAAAAAATTGAAAGGAAGAACTAGCCCCAAAATTTAGCTTGTGACCCGCCAGGGAACGAGAAGTTTACCAAGTATACATGAAGGTCCCTGCACATCTTGAAGGTACACTAAAGGGTGAAAGCAAGTTGTTCTGTATTGATAGGTTACGTTTCCGAAAGTTTAAATACACCATTCTTGCGAGTATCAGTTGTTTACAAGGCAGAAAACGCCAGAAACATGAAAACATGTGACTACGCCCCGTACGCTTTTTGGTACTACGCTTTGTAGTACCTGGGAACATGTCGGGAAAATCCAACATGAATGCAAAGTCTCTGGCTTTGCGTAACATCATTGGGCCACTTATTGGTATGTTGCGGGCCGTGCGTCGAGGGACCACTTCAGTAGCGCGTCCTCCACGTCCGCATAGGTGGCCTTCCGCAAGCGCTTCTGTCCGTTGAGTTGGCGTCACCACTGTCTGTGTTATACTTGTTTTTCAGAATCGCCGGAATTGTGGATTTCGTCATGCCGTACTTATTCACTAACTCGCAGTTTTCCACGCCTTGGGAGAGCTCGGTCAAAATGGTTCGCTTCGTTGATATGTCCAGCGCTTTTCGTTTGAGAGGTCCACTGGTTTGAGAAGTCCTCGAAACGCGAAGTTCGCCCGGTTTGCCTGCGAGGAGGTTCGCGAAAGTGACCTGCGCCGGCAGAGCTGGGCAGAGGCCGTCATTTCAACCCACATCTGACGCCGGCCGTTCGCTGTGTCCGAACGGCAGGGCTCAAAGACGTTCGTTATACGTAGGATTTTATGCCTTTGAAATAACGTATATTTTACGGCCATGCGGGTTTTTTTGCGTTATAAGCAGAAGTTCGTTTTAAGTGGGGGCTGTTATATGTGGGCTCGACTTTATATATTTAGATAACCATTAATATATATATATATATATATATATATATATGTTTGAGAAAATCGTTGACTCAGGATTACACACAAAGACAGTGGTTTACTGCCGTTTCTCTTGGAGAACCAGTCTTCACATGAGTAGCATACAACCTAGTAGAATGCAGGCCTCTATAGGTGCAGAAGGTGGCTACAGTGCACCCTTGCTAAGAACATTGGCGGGTTTTGGCGAGAGAAAAGAGAAAGGGAGGGCATTATACTTGTGCGTACAAGTTTTCGTGACGTTGTGCTACTCACAACCTCTCTACAGCAAAAAAAGAAAGAACAGAACAAATAGCAACGTTTCATAGTAACAGGAGATGCGGCACCGCTCGACAAACTGTTTTCTAAAAAGCAAAGCAATAAACACTTCATTCCTTTGAAGGCTGAACGCGTCACTGCTGGGTTATCAAGCAGATAGCCCAGTATACGTGAACGACCACTTGTGCCCAGAAAACAAAATCCTGCTCGGGAAGGCTATTCAGTGCAAACGGGAAAAAAATTGGAAGTTCGCGTGGGTGGCCGATGGCAAAATTTTAATGAGGAAATCTGAAAGCTCGAAGGTTTTGCACGTCACCTGTGATGACGATTTGGTCAAAGTAGTATAAAAGCTGTACTGCAGCCCTTGTTACACCTGAACATAACATAATGGCGCCCTCAGTAACCAAAACTGATAGCGTTTCCAAACACAAGAATGTTTCTGTCTTTTACACGAACATACGCAGTTTGAACAAAAACCAGAACTTGCTCCTTGCATCGCTTTCTGCACATGTTCAACCTATCGAGATTATAGCGCTTACAGAAACGTGGTTAAAAAAGGGTGAAAATGCCAACATCGACGGCTACTCATTTATATCCAATTCACGAGACTCACGCACACGTGGTGGTGGCGTGGCCCTTTTTGTTAAATCCGGATACTTGTTTTCTAAACTAGATACCGTTACATACAGCTGCCCAGACATGGAATCCCTGTTTATCAACTTAGAGTGCTCCCTTGTATTAGGGGTTATCTACCGACCTCCAAACTCATCTTATGCTGCTTTTTTAGACAAGCTTGAAAAAGTTTTATTTGCTCTCTCGGCAAGCTACAACGTCCCGATTGTTATTACGGGGGACTTTAATATTGACACTCAGAATCCAACGTTTTCAGACTACGAATTTTTGCTTGCTTCATTCAATCTTCGCAACTTGATTTCTACGCCCACCCGTTTAACCAGCACTTCAGCAACGATCATAGACCACGTGTTAACAAACATGGTAACCCCGGTCACCGCGAATGTGTTGGACGAACCAATCTCTGACCACCTACCCATTTTCATTTACATCCGGGGCCTGCCTAAAAGCGTACCCAAAAATAACGCTCCTTTTAGAAAAATTGATTACACCCTATTAAGAAATGAACTTCTATCTATCAATCCAAGTAGTCTGTTTCATGACGATGTAAATACCGAGGTCGCCAATCTGATTGTAACACTAAAGACAGCAATCAGTAACTCTAGCGTTACCATATCTTCTCGCTCTTACAAAGCTCCTATCTGTCCTTGGATGACTAATGACATCCTTGCAACCCTAAAGAAAAAGCAATTCTGGTATAACAAATGGAAGCAACATAAAGAAAATGAATACTATTTACGACAGTTTAAAAGATTACGGAATGACTCAGTGGCGATAATCCGCGTACGCAAAAAGGACTATTATTCCAGTTTGATTAAACATGCGAAATGGTGATACAAAAAAAATATGGAAAATTGTACAAGGTGTTACAGGCAATCCCCGCGCACAACGAATTCTCCCTTTAGCCATAGATAACAACACGGTTGAAAGCTTCAATTCCTACTTTACCAGTATTGGCCCGTCCTTGGTGTCAAGTCATCAAGGTTGTAACGACGATGTATGTCTAGCCAATCCCATATGCAATACCTTCGTTATTCACGACATTGAGTTAGGCGAGTTGCTATCCACTGTAGCAAAACTGTGCAATAACAAAACTCCTGGGCTGGATGGAATCACGGCGCGTCTGATCAAAGACAACATAGACATATTAGGCCCGATACTGTGCCACATCTTTAACCATTCTCTAGCCACTTCATCCTACCCCTCTCCTCTAAAAACCGCCAAAGTATTTCCCGCATTCAAAGATGGTGATCGATCCGACCCTTCGTGCTACCGCCCGATATCGGTGCTCAGTATAATCAACAACATTTTCGAAAAAATACTTTCCTCTCGAATCAACAACTTCCTGGAAAAATATACAATACTATGTCCGCAACAGCATGGTTTCCGGCAGGGATTTTCCACTTCCACCGCAGTTCAAGCTCTGACCCAAAAACTCAACACGTCTTTAAATAATAATAAGCTAATTTCCGTCGTGTTTCTTGACCTACAAAAGGCATTCGACACCATCGACCACTGCATTCTGCAAAAAAAATTAAAAAACTATGGTTTTCGAGATAAGAGCTTCGAATTCTTCTCTAGTTACATCAGCAACCGTAGTCAGGTTGTTACCATTGGCGACATCACTTCTTCCGAAAGAACGTTACGGACAGGGGTCCCGCAGGGATCTGTCCTTGGTCCTTTGTTTTTTATTCTATACGTAAACGACTTACCGCTGGCTATCAATTCTGCTGAGATTCTAATGTATGCGGATGATGCAGCATTGATAGTTACTGGGGAAAGTGTAAAAGAGATCGAGATAAAAACAAATGCTGAACTAGGAAATATATCGGATTGGTTCATGTCAAATAAACTTACTGTAAACGTGAAAAAAACGAAATACATGATAATACATTCACGACACAAGCCGATAAATTTAGACAGTATTCAAGTAAAAATAAATAATTTTGCACTCGAAAGTACTACCTCATTCAAATACCTTGGGGTAGTTATTGACAACTATTTGCACTGGCAAGCTAATATAAACTCAGTTTGCTCCAGGTTATCTTCCGGCTGCCATGCATTGCTACAAACAAGAAATTATTTTGAACAGGAAATATTGAGAATTTTGTACTTTTCACTGGTTCACTGTCATTTATCATACTGCATAGATTCATGGGGTTGGACATACACCACATACCTTGATCCATTACGGAAATTGCAGAAGCGGTCGATAAAAATAATAACACACTCCAGCCATGATCACCCGAGTGCACCGTTGTTTCACAAACTTCAGATTTTACCCATTGACAGTTTGCGTCAGCAGAAAACAGCCATTGCGATGAATAATGTAATAAGGTATAATCGCCCTTTTAATGCATCCATACTGTGTTCCCCATCCCGCCCCACCAGAAATGCCCTAGCCGGTAATTACAACCTACCCCGACCAATAACGTGTATGGAGAACGACGATTACAGTTCACCGGAGCCAAAATATGGAATAATTTGCCCCAGGAAATAAAATCGGCTTTCAATTTTCCCCATCAAATTAAAAAACATTTTCTATCTCTTCTTAAGGAACCTCCGTAACCGGTAAAAGCTCTAGAATATAGGATCTGCACTTGGTAATCCTTTATATCGTGGTTAGGAGGTCTTGGGAAATACTATTTGGGAAATACTATTTACCGGTTGTTATTCTTCTATACATGTCAAACTGCTTGTATTATCAAAGTTGTATATTCACTGTTGTACTCTTACATGTGTATAAGTATGCAAGTGCATTAGTCTGAGATCACACGTGATCGTACATATCAATAAATATATGCGGATACTATAATGTGCAAACCAAATATGCAAGTGTAATGCCCTAATTTTTTTGTACAGTTTTCTTTACCACATTTATTTTTTGCTTAGATTTTGTTTGAATGCCCTGTACTCCTGGTTTACCACTTTTATCTTCTGCCTTTTATTTTTAGTGCCTTGTACTCCTAGATTGGACCCTATACTAGCCTCTGGCTACGGGTCCAAGCAGTTTTTTTGGCTTTCATGTATGAAATCTAAATAAAGTGAAAAATGAAATGAAATGAAAAATGAAATGAAAAACGGCAGGGTGAAAAGCTGGTGAAAAACAGGCACTCCAGCAACTGTTTAGTCAGAATGGTCACAGCAAAAGGACCTTGGTTATGCGAAATGTCTTGGCTGATGCTGTTGCGAAGCAACTTCATATGTAAACCTTTTGTGCGTTTGAGCATTCGATTGATTTTGGTAATTACGCGCTGTAGCTATACCTAATTTATTTCTGATTATTTTAGGACAACGGGGGTCTTTAACGAGCACCGAAATCTCGGCACAGGGGCGTTTCCGCCTTTCTGCATCATCAAGAAAGCAGCCGCCACGGTCAGGATCGAACGTGCGTAGTTGGGCTCAGAAACTGACCATTCCCACTGCGTGTCAATTTCGGCTGGTCATATTTATCGCTCTGTACGACACTTCAACATTGCAGCGATGGCGTAGAGGTAGAACACCCGTCTCGCGTGCAGAAGGACCGTGGTTCGAATCCCGGTGCCGGACAATTTCCACCGGATTAAAAAAAAAAAATCCGCGTATTGATGGAATTGCACAAAGGGGCTTGGGGTGCGGCCTGACCCCGGCGACCATTGCCGGTAATGCACCCCCTCACCAGAGCAGGATTGGCCACCCTGGTGTAGTAATGGCCACAACCTCCCATGAATACGCCAACTAACCCTCGGCCCTCAGTCCCCAGCGGCTGCGAAGCAATTGACCACGGCGGCGGTCAGACCTGTGACGCAGCAGAGGGTGCTAAGAATCACTGGATCCGGACAGGCCGCCAATGGAATCTGAACCTGGCAACGTTTAACGCACGAACCTTATCTAGCGAAGCAAGTCTCGAGGTGTTGTTCGAGGAATTAAAGGGCATTAAATGGGATGTAATAGGGCTTAGCTAAGAGGCTCACTAAGAGGGTTCAACTTAAATTGAGAACAACTCAGCGGGCAATGGAGCGGAAAATGATAGGTGTAACATTAAGGGACAGGAAGAGAGCGGAGTGGGTCAGGGAGCAAACTGGTGTTAAAGACATATTAGTAGAAATTAAGAAGAAGAAATGGACGTGGGCAGGACATGTAATGCCAAGGCAAGATAACCGCTGGTCATTAAGGGTAACAGAGTGGATCCCTAGAGAAGGCAAGCGTTGCAGGGGGCGGCAGAAAGTTAGATGGGCAGATGAGATAAAGAAGTTTGCGGGGATAAATTGGTCACAGTTGGCACAGGACCGAGGCAATTGGAGAATAATGGGAGAGGCCTTTGCCCTGCAGTGGGCGTAGATAGGCTGGTGATGATGATGATGATGACGACACTTCATCCTCATCCTTGACATTACACTTCAAGCAGTGTCAGGAGTACGAACTGCCCTAGATGTATTTTTGAATTACAATATCGCTTTTCCTAGAGCTGACGTCAGTGTTTAGACGGCCGAGTATTGTCATGTCCTAGAAGGATGACATGAGCCAAGGCATTTTCTCCTAATTACTGCAAATAATTGTTTCAACCTCAGCTGGCGAACCTTTCTTTTTTTTTAAATTCATAATAATTTCTATCTTTTAACTTTCAAAACCTTAAGCTAAGGATATGAGTGAATGCTGTGAGCCTGTGCATCATTCTGCGCCTTCAAAACCAGATGGCAAACAGACTGAAGGTTTCGTGCAGGACACATTGCAAACTCACGATTCAGGCTACTTCATAGTTTTTGCTATTAGCGCAAGGTCATCTTTCCCCCTGACGCGTGGTTTCATATTTGACGACACATTGAAGGTTGTGAACTTATTATATACTTACAGTATACCGCAATCCGTTTATGGGTTTCTACCACTGAACGTGAAGGGCCCAGACTACCATTTTACATGATAGACAGATTTCTTTTATGGGACCCCGTGTGTAAGGTACACCCCTTTTTTGTTCCGAATACGCTACAAGGCTTCGTTGTACTTTAGCGGTGTTAAAAGAAGCTATAGTGAAAGCTTTATTTTTATCATATAACTGACCACTCAAATATGATATTCTTGTCTGGTTTATTACAGGAACACTTTTTTGCCAATATTTCTGTGTCCTCAAAGATCTCTCAAGAGCACGAAAGTTTTCAATAGTGATTCAAATTACAAATTAACATAAAGAGCATCAATGAGTTAACGGACACATTTAGGCAGGGGTCAAGTATTCCTTGGTCATTGTTGTTATTGTTGTTGTTAAAAATGTTTATTAAGAAAAGAAGGGAAGGGAGTTGGGTTAAAATCTGGAGCACTAGGTGGCCATCCTATTCCGGTAGGCCGCGGGCTGTGGCTGCAGTCTTCACCTGGAGAATGAGGGCTTCCCGTTCTTCGATCTAGCTGCAGCGCAGCGCGTGCTCCCAATTCTGAGGAGAAAGGGAGAAAGTAGTGTGGAGTGGGGGATTGGCCGGACATGTCCAATTTGGGTGGCTGGTGTTATTGGGAGAGTTGCAGTATGGACAGCTGAATGGGTAGAGGGTAGGGGAGACATAGTGAAGCCGACTGTGATTGTGGTACGTCTGTGTTTGTAGGCGGCGCCGTATTCGGGCGTCGGTGGTTGTGAGGGAACAGAGGGGACATAGACATCGGGAATTCCGGTAGTGGGTAGCGGTCGTTGGGAGCGATTAGCGGCGTGCTAGGATGTTGGAGCTGATGCGAGTAATGCGTCCCGTGGCGTAGCGGCGGCAAGCGGACTGGGGGTCGTTCAGCACTGTGGTGTCCGATGAAGGTGCGTTGGTGATGGCCAAAGCGACTGCAGCCTCCTCTGCGATATCGATGGATGTGGTCGGTATTGTGGCAGAAGCTGTGATGATGTTGGTTGTGTGGATTACTGCTGTGGCATGGGCCGGGTATGTGCGGCATGGGGCTGCGTCAGTGTAGTAGGTATCGGGGTCGGCGCCGTACTTTTTCAGGAGTATGTGTGCGCGATGTTTGCGGCGACAACGTTATAGATGGGGTGCATATGTTTGGGTAGTGGAAGGACGTGAATGGCATCTCGGGAAGGTGTAGAAGGGCTGCAGAAGGTTTCCGGGGTTGGAGCTCTAGAGTGGCCCAGGTGTTTCAGGAGGTATCATCCAGTAGTAGTTATTTAAAGTCGTTGTAGCTGGGTTGTAGGGCGGGCTTCAATCATTTTCGACAGGGTATTGTGGAGCCCTAGCTGGAGGAGAAGATTTGTGGATGTGTAGGGCGGTAGGCCTAGCGCTGACTTGTATGCTTTGCGTATGAGGATGTCAATCTTTGCTGACTCTTGTCGTTTCAATGCCAGATAAGCTGCTCCCTAAGTAATGCGACTTATGATATGCGACACGTGTCTCCCTCTTTGAGGCCGTGGCGGCGAGAGCATACTCGTTGTATTAGGTGCGCGAGTTGAGCCACCATTTTCTGCAGGCGTGGCGAGAATGCTGCCCCCGATCTATCATGATGATATTGCACCCCGAGGATGCGTAGTGTGGGTGCTTTAGGGACTGGTTGGCCATCTATTCATATTTCGGGGTCTGGTGTTGGTTGTAGGGGGCGGCCCCCTGTTCTACTTCGGAGTATTAGGAGGGCCGACTTGGCTAGTGCGCAGTGAAGTCCACATGTGCGGAGATATGAAGTGACGGTGTCGGTAGCTTCCGTCAGATTGTCTTGTTGGAGGCCTGGGGAGCCTTGGTTGGTCCAAATTGTAATATCCTCCGCATAGAGTGCGTGGGGGATATCTGGTATGTTTGAGAGCAGTAGTTGGAGTCGCGCCATAGCAATATTAAATAGCAGAGGCAAGATGACTCACCCTTGTGGTGTTCCTTGTGGTGGTCACTTCCTAAGGTTGCTGGTAGAAGACTCCAGGTGAGATTATTGGTATGATGCGCGAATGTTAGGTCTGAGATAGTGTCCCGCGTGACGCTTCTGCCCATGCTGGTGGGTTGCGTGACGTCGTTATGCAGCGTAAAATGGTTTTGCTGCGAGGCCTGTAGCAGCGTTGTTCCCTTTTTAGTCGCTCTCGAGTAGCCCCAAGTGATATGGGGGGCATTGAAGTCCCCCAGTACAATACAGGGATTGGAGTTGGCTTTGCAGGCTGTGGCATTCAATAAGGTTTCAATATCCGTGAGGGAGTGCGTTGGGGGGCTGTAGATGTCCAAAACGAATATGCTGGGACTTCAGAGGTTCCGTGGTATAAGTTTAATTAAAACGTGGTCCGTCGATGATGCGATTGCGATCGCTTGTGCTGTGATTGTGCGTGCAACTAGGATGGCTGTACGGGAGTGGGGAGGGCTCGTGTACATGTCGAAGCCTCTGAGGGTGGGGTGGGGCGTATCTGTTTCCTGGAGAGGAATTATGTCTGCCGGTTGCGTAGGTACGAAATGTTCGAGGCCGCCTTTTTGCCTTTGAAATATCGGCAGTTCCACTGATATATCGTGAGTGAACGTTGCGTGGGTGGCTTATTGTTCATCTTGCATACGGGTTTTCTTTATTTGGGGTGGGTTGTCGAGGTTCATTATGCGTTCCAAGTGTCCGATACGTTCATTTAAGGTGCGAATGAATGTTTCTGCAGCATCTGTGCGCATCTTGACGAAATGAGCTGGGACTTGCTCATTCATTTTTTGTACCTGGGGGAGGACGTAGTCGTTGAATCATGTGTCGAATATTTCTTCTATTTGGGCTGCAGCAATGTTTGCAGAGGAGGAGGTTGTGACGGGGGAGGTCGAGGAGGAGGTGGTGGGGTGGAGCTTTCCGCTTCGAGTGCTTTAAAGCGAGCGAGTAGTCGGACGTTATGCTCTTTGAGCGTCGATAGCATGGCGAGTAGGGCTGGCGGTTGTGATGGGAGTTCCTTTATAGAGATGGCAGTGGATTGGTGGTTGGCTGTAGGGGTGGGAAAGAGTTGGTGGTTGTGGGGGGGGGGTTGAGCAGCAGGATCGCGGGCCACGATAGCAGACTAGCTTACCTGGTTAGGGGCCTGCATGTTGGGCTTCCGTGAGGGGAGTTGCGGCAGGAAACATGTGGACAGTCCTTGCCCGCCGTGGTGTGCGGTAGGAGGCACAGCTGGCACTTCGGGTCGCGGGAGTGACTTGGTGGTGGGTTGGATAGTCCGCAGTTCAGACTCTTTGAGTGGTCGGGAGTGGGGCACACGTCTGACCGATGTCCGAGTTCACCACACACGCGGCACACTTGCACCGATCGGCGAAAAGGGCGGCAGTGAATTAACACACTGCCCACTTCTACGTAAAACGGGACGAATTTCGTTCGGGAAGTGAGGAGTGCTGACCTTGTTTTTCCCATTATGCGGGCGTGAAGCAAGGTTGGTCCATTTTACTGAAGGTACTTCATGAGGGTGTCCTCGGTGATGTCTGGGTCGAGGCCATGAATTACCCAATGGCTGGTGCCAGGGGGTGACTTCATATACGCGGAGAACTCCAGTAGTCGGTTGGCGTGTTGCAAGCTTTCAATTTCGCTGGGCATGATCGCGAGGTGCAGGTCGGCTGTGCTTGCGACGAGCCCGTTCTGAATGGGTTTGAGCAGAATAGTAACTTTTCGAAAGAATTTTGGGAGGAGGAGGTTTCACTTGTCTGCAAAGCCCGCGGTCTGTAATTGGGTCATCAGGGAAGCTGCATGGAGTCCTTCACTGGGCCGGTAGACGATCGTGTAGTTGTCTTGGGGCAAGCGGGGAGGCGGCTCTTTAGAGGCGGAGCGAGGTGCCGATGTCGTCGGTCGCTGGACGGCGTCTTGTGACGAGGGCGACGCGTTGTTGTCTTGATTTTTGCTTCTTTTGCGCAGTACGGTGATCCAAGGGTTGGCTGAGGCGCGTGTATTCTGGTCCGAAGAGTCCGTTTCCATGTTGTTGGCTTGCGGCGGCGAGAGTGGGGGTTCTTGGCTCATCGTGCGGTGAGCCGGTGTTGCTTAGACGAGTGGCGGTCTCTAGTCCTACAATGTAGGCCCAGCGGCCAAGTTGTCGACAACGACAAAATGGGTTTGACAGGTATATTGTGGCTCACCCTGGTATCAGATGGTCCCTGGTGATGTTAAACATTCGCTAGTGGTGGTCTTTTTGGCGAATACAGCGTATATTCGCCGATGCTGAGTCGGAAAGCGAGAGCGAAATAAGGCGCGTTCGCCTGTGTCTTTTTAAAGCGGCGCTTTTTTGGTCTCACTGATGGCGGTGTCGTTACCAAACCCCAATGCAGTGAATACAACATTACACAAAAATACGGCGCATGTGGATAAGGATTAGGACGATGATGATGAAAAAATAGCCAACACTTTTCGCGGTCGGAATCTAAATTGGATACCTCGAATTATGAAGCGCATGTCTATCTGATGGCGCTATCAGTGCATTCGGGTCGCTCAGCATTCCTTAGTGTTTGTGGTGCGGGTATTGGCTTGGGAGTTGGGATGAGATGAAGTGGACTTTGAAGTGAGTTGAAGAGAAAGAGGGAAAAGGAATTGATTTAAAATACCTGAATGCAATTAAATTCAAGATCTTCTGGTGCGTGCCGCCTCTCCATGCAAAAAACGGCACTCAATGTGCCTTCACCGCGATCTGTAATTACAAAGTGTAATCCCCATTTTTAAACGACTGCCAGGGACAAACGACGATGATGAATGAAGGGAGTTGGAGGAACTCTGCATTCTCTAGAGAGATTACCATTCTGTCGGGGGTATTTGGACTTTCACACTCAAGAAGTGTGCATTTCAATCGCTGGCGCTTTTCGTATTACTTTTTGATTTGTTTTGATTGTCTGATTTGTCTCAAATTCATTCGAGACAAACTAGGTGATGCATGTTTCAAAACCCCAAGCTAACTCACTCACCCTGTTAAACACCTTGGCGTCATCTAAACCAGAGTTGAGGTCAACTTTGTGTGGTCCAAACGGTATGAATTTCTTCACCCCCGTCCAATGAAAACGAGGTACGGACGATAACGATGATGATGATAATGATGTCCTCAAAGTTTTTGAAACTTAACCACAAGGGCAATTTTCAGGGCTGAATCACGTATCCGAAATCGCTAAGACTACAAAATAGCAAATAATTTGCGGAAATCTCCAGCCTCATTCGATGCGGTCATGCTCGTGACACTTAAAATTTCCTGAACCAGACGTGCACACAGCACCATTTCTGGATTCCCATTTAATGCACCGACAGCCTGTCTTATTACCGGTCCGAGCTACTAAAGAATAAACAATTTTAGATCCATTTTCCAAATGCTATTTTAATTTCTTATTTTTTATATAATGTTAGGGAAAATATTTTAAACAAACAACATGGCCGACCTCTCCTCTAGATATGTGGCGATTTGAAGAAGACGAAACACCACACCGGCTCGAGCCCACCTGCAAGGGAATAAGAAGAAGAAGAAGAAGTAAAAAGGCAGCATTCCTGAGGGCTTTTCTTGGCACCAAGCAACAAGCCAAACACCCATGAAGCTGCTTCAACCGCAAGAACTGCTGAAAAAGGGATTCATTCTGTGTGAATCATTTGACATCGACGACGCTTTTGGCCATGGCGTTTTACAGAAACAAACAATGGTGCTTGGAATTATTGGCGTATTCTTGATGATCACCCATTTCGCCGTCATAAAAGTCATCGCGGGCGACGTGGATCACTGGTGCCAGCAGCCGCCAGACTCCAACGTCTCTGCGATCATCTGGAGGAAAGAGTTCATCCCTGTAGAAGCCGATGGAAGACCCAGCCGTTGCCGCGCCTACAAGAACCACACTGACTTCAACAGCACGGAACCTACGGCCTGCAACGAATGGGAGTACGATGTAAGCACCGCTGGATCCACGATTGTGAGCGTTTGGAACCTGGTATGCCACAGGCATGTGCTCCTTGTAGCTGCCTTAGCGGCTCACAACAGCGGCAGAATGCTTACCATAGTAGCCGGCCCCCTAGCTGACAACCTTGGACGCGCCCCAGTCATTCGGGTAGTCGCTGGCCTTATGGTCATCTCCACTGTTGCCAGTTGCTTCGTGACATCATACGTCACCTACATAATCATCCGATTCGTAACGACTGGTTTTGCGAGTGTAAACTGCCTGATAATCGCGGTGTTTTTTTTTGAGATCACAACGCATGACCACCGGCCGGTGCATTTAATTTTCGCTGGAGCTATAGGCTTCGGGCTAGCGGAGCTGTGGTTTACCATTGTTACCCACATTCATCTGGACTGGGCCTTCAAGCAAACAGTTTATCTTGCCCCAACTGTTCTCTCACTGGCGACCTATTTCGTCGTGCAAGAATCTCCAAGGTGGCTGATTTCACAAGAAAAATACAGTGCAGCGGAGTACGTCATGTTCGAATGTGCCCGGCGGAACGCCTTTCCCTTGCCCAACACGGCATGCCTGTTGAACAGACTCCGGGAACAAGCTCGCGATAGCAACCAAGAATGTCTCAACGATCAAAAAAAGGCCCTTGAAGATTGTCCACTTCGACGCCGGCAGCTTATCATGACTCTCTCGAATTTCTCATTGATATTTTCCTTCTACGTAACAACGTTCTCCCAAAATCCAGGACAGGAAACGTTGTTCCAGTGGGTGTCTTTTAGTGTCGTCTTATTGGCCTACGCAGTAATGCATTGTTTGATTGTCAGGCGGCCGCTTGTGAAAGTGCTAGAGCTTTGTTATTTCATGATGGGTGTAATCCAGTCACTACGAGCCTTGGCAGCCTACATTCAACCGGCAATCGTTACTGAACTGTTACTTATCTTGTCCAAGGCCTGCGTTGGCGTTGCGTTAGTGACAAGCGTCGCCTACATATTGGAGCTTGTTCCAACAGGCGTGCGTGCCAGCGCTTTGTTGGTGACTTTCGGTGTTGGTAGCATCGGTTCGGTATGTGCCTCTGTATTTTTTATCCTCCAAAACGTCGGCCGGGAGGACGTAGCCTTTTTCTTGGCGGCATTCCTTCTGTTTCTTTCGATGGCGTCTCTTAAGTACCTGCCACGTGCAACCGAGGTGGAATGCGCTAAAATATACACCAGACGGGAATCTACCGCTCGCATTCGAGCCATGGAGCACATGAAGAGGACGCTGGAGCATTCTAAAAGCAGCAAGTCTAGCCAAAAAAGTGCGAAATCAACCCCACGTGCAAGACACACCTCAGCACGGACAACCCCACACACTTAAGCCGGGAGTTTTCAGAACGAACTTTACATGAGTAGTCTAACCATTTTCTAAGCCAAACTACAGACTACTTCTGTTATGCCACGTGTATAGCGGTCTTAAGACTTCTGCAATACTCTTCAGCGGTTTCCTGTACTCGTTAGGTGATGAAGACTTGGTGTGCTTTTCTTTATTCTTATCCATTCTATGAACCATGACACAAGCACTCGGTTTCTCTGATTCATTAAAACAATTTTCTACTCTCGAAGCTATGTTTTTATTAATCGGCGTTCATTACACGCAATTTCAAAAACCTAGAATTTCACAAAGCTAGAAAACTACTGCTCGCAATGATCTTTCGCATTTTATCTTTCGTGTCATAATTTGCCCAACTATAACTTCGTCTACCCTCCACGAAACGAATACTTGATGTCAATGCAGTCAACATATTATTCTGCACTTTGCTTTGTTCTGACCGCAATTTAGCTCGTTCTGGGTTTCTCAGTAGCTGTATTCCGGAATAACTTTATATTTACTAACGTTTTGAGTGACCTTCCATTGACAGAAGTAAATAGGAAAAAATCCTGAGCCAGTTCTCCCAGTAAGGTGGGTATGACTGTTTAGTCGGCGTGCATGCTTATGACAAATAGAACTATTTAACGAGCTAGGTTTGCAACACTTGGTGACCGTCCTGGCACTCGCACCGAAGAAAAGAAAAACTCCTGGGGTAGCGTGTTTCCAAACCCTTATTTGCACAGATCTCGCACGTGCCATGTCCGTTCGCCCGATAGAAAACGGTAATTCAACGTGGTCATTAGCTCCGCCCCAGACCTAAAGCGACGTAAAACATGCCACATCAACATTATTAACAAAAACAACGCGTAGATTTGAGCGGGAAAAATGAAATTTAGAAAAAAGATTACGCAATGAAAAAAAAAAAACGAGACAGACCTGCTGGGGCAAGAACCCACGTAGTAACCGCCAATACTCATTAGTCCACATCGAGGCTACATAGCCAGAATGGCGAGGTCGTTTTAGCTTGCACTCCAAAGAATACAGTGCACAGTGACACCACACATGTTACGTGTGTGCTCTGTGCAATGAAGCGTTTGGAAACACGCCCTCGGGGAATATCATGAATCTTGCGCGCTTTAAAGGAAAACGGCAGGCGGAATTTATTAACAGCTTCTTCGCTGCAACGTGGCACTTGCATCGCTTTCTTGACTATCCCTCCTTTGTTTCTTGACGGGGGAACGTCAGTAAATAGATTGGCTCGCGCCAAAACATGTCGAGCGTCATGATCCTGCCGGCCTGGTGTGCACCGTTGCTACCCATTTGCCATCACGTTAGAGTGTCCCATGGCACGCTTCATTCTGCATCTCTACCGTATCAAAATTATTGTTTTGTGAACTTTGCAAAGCGGCACATTGCCCTCAGTTTTCTCGATTCCTGGCCGATCCCCCCGCTTGTAAGTGTCACGAAGAAAGGACTGCAGCTCATTTTTTTTTTGCTCACCAGTCGCGGCGTGACCCCGGACGCCCCGCCGATGGAAACGAAAGATGACGAGGCGACGCCGCTCACCTCGTATAAGGACACTCTGGAGTGGTACAGGGGCAACAGACAGGTGTTCCCGCCACCCCACCACAAGCTAACCGAGGAGGGAAGCGGTGACGCTGCGACAACTACAAACTTGCGCGATGTGGACTCCGGTGATAGCCAAGCACGTGTGTCCGGACGTGTATCCGAACGATGTGTGCGCGGTGTGCAGGAAGGAAAGGGCCACGATGGCTCATATCCTGTGGAACTGCAAAGTGAACGACGGTGCTGCAGAGACATTACCGCCGCACCTAGCGGATGCGGTGGCAAGCAAGGACTACTACGTGCAATACAGGGCCGTCGAGCAAGTGTTGGAGCCTCTCGAGCGTCAGCGGCCGAAAGCACTGTCCCCTCGGTGGCTGGGTGCGTGTAGGTAGCCGATGCCGAGGGACCGACTGACACGACGTTAGGCAGAGTAAATTTTGCCGGAAAATAAAGATGTTTTATCTCTCTCTCTCTCTCTCTCTCTCTCTCTCTCTCTCTCTCTCTCTTTCTCTCTCTCTCTCTCTCTCTCTCTCTCTCTCTCTCTCATTTTTTCGCTCACAACGTGCCATAAGTGCACAGGTGGTAGGTCACAGGGCTGTTGATGTGCAGACCGAGGTGCGCATGGGTTTTTACTAATTCAATAATTACTGCGGTGGCCATTTTTTTGACTGCTCAACAACAACGGTCATTCCTTGAAGAATGGCACACTCAATGCTTTCAACTTAAAATACGGACGTTAGAGTTTGCGAATAGATGTGCATCTCCGCGGTTAGGTGTCATCCCCCTGAAAAGTTTGAAGGAAAGAAATAGCCCCAACATTGAACCTTCTAAAGTTCGCCATAACTTAGGGCATTGCTTTCCAATTTAAATACTTTCCCGAGCTGCGACAGCACGCGGCTACCTGGACTAAGGCGGCCGCCCATCTGCTCTATATATGTAAAATAAACGTTTGTTCCTCCTCCTCCTCCATCGTCAAGAACGTTTTACTGCCCTGGAGATCCCCGTAAGCCCTCCCCCTCTGCGGCCCATGCCCGAAAGAAAAAATACCGGATGGAACCGTTGGCCTGAGGAAATGTTTGACCGGTACTTTAATGACGACAATTTGGTGGTGTAAACGCACGCAAATGAGATTCGGAATGCGGGTAATGCGCTTCAAAATTCAGAGGGTCTTGGACTTCTCGTGAGTACTCTTGGAGGAGAAGAAATCGTTTCGGTGTCGTTATACGAAGAGTTGGGCAGACTAGACGTTCTATACTGGGGAGTGCGAGATCGCATGGTCGATCGAACAGTGCGATTTGGTGAAGAGCGGGGCTTCCCATGGAATGAGCAGGTATGGGTATCGCGGTATCATTGGGGGGGGGGGGGGGGGGGGGGGAGGGGGGAGCAGGGAAAGTAAATTTAGGGTAAAACAAAATGATGTTGTGAAGGTAAGCTGAATGGGCAGTGGAGTGTTACGAAGGCCAGCGTGGTGTAGTCGCGTACCCTTTCCTTAGGGTTTCGGGTGCATGGCTGGCATTTGCTTAGTAGTTCTTTGTTAATACCAGAGTCCTTCAATGCCTTCCTAGTCATGAAACTTCGCCGTCACGCTATGGGAGAGCTTCGTGCGCTGCCCAGGAGGGCCGCGCCGCGGCGCTGGTGTTCATCGCAGGGCAGCCGGGGGCGTGGTCAGAGCGCGTTTGGCAGGGAACGGACCACGGAGTAAGATATAACAGACGCTCGCCACCTTATCAGCAGTGCGCTTTCGCTTTACCTGTCGTGGGCCGCTCAAATCGACTTATTATTTTGTGAGTGGCGAAAAAATTTGGTGCGAACGGGCATGCGGCTATTGCGTTCCTGACTGCCGGTCAGGCTACAGAGCCGAGGTGGCCGCCCGATGCCCTCCGATCTCTTGCGGTCGCCTTTGTCCCCGAACGAAACTTGGCCGGGAGTTTCATGACCAGAGAAGCATTGAAGGACTCTGGTAATACCTCGGGAGATATGGGGAGGTTAGGTAGAGCAGCGATAAACCCGCCTTGTGAGAACAGTGCAATGCGGTGTTTCTTTTCTTTCTTGTAGCGGTGTGTTCGCACATCTGTCGAGAATGAGACCTTCCAGTTTGGGAAAACAGCAGCGATATGTGCACGTCAACTCTTCTGCGCACCTTTACGAGCTGCCGATTTCTCCCTACAGAGGGGCCCTCATGCCCGGATGTCGAATCTATGCATGCGGCGGAGCCTGTTCCGGGGGAGTATGGTTATCTTTTCAATGACGTTGTTGGCAAGTGTGTCATAGAATGGCCGTTATTGAAGGTATTTATTTCTTCAAATGCAATGATAAGTATTTGAGAACGCTGGCCGAGTTGAACAATTCTTCATAAGGAAATTGTAGTGTGCGTACGTTAATGAAATATTCCGGTCTGTGAGCCGTACACAGTAACGAGGAAATTATTTGAGAATATTTAGAGCGTATCAGTGGCAGATTTATGTCCGCAACCGTTGCTGCCATGAAATATATGAATGTGCTTCTAGGGCCGTTTAACCAGGCAAATTAAAACTAATTTTTTATACGGCAAAATTTATGCAGTCACAATCGAAAACACGCACGTAAGCGGAGCAACAATGAAACCCACAAAATAATCCTTTCACCTGACACTGCGCAAAAAATAACCGTGCGAAATGTCCTCGTTTCTGGGACGTGCCAAACCCTAAGAGCTTTTCTAATTCGTCTTGTTGAACGGTGCGCAACAGTTCTTCAGAATGACAGAACATAACAGAATTCTGCAGAACAACCTGCTTGAAGGTCGCAGAAATTTTACAGGAAAGCAAAGGGTCGTACATCCGTGGTTCACATACGGCGATAACTGCCTGATATCACCCCATCTCATTTTCCGAAAAATAATGTTTTCACTTAAAAAAGAGCAAGTGTTGACGAAGTAAGAAACTTTCCCGCAGGACAATGGCAGCAGCGGCGAAATACCAAAACCGACGATGTGTGCTCCAAGTGAATGTCTGCGTTTTCCCCCAGCAATCAAAGCAACCAGGTTAAACTTCGCCGAACAGTACTACATATTCTTAATTCCAGGTTGCTTGACCATTGCTGCAAATCGCACGGAGAAGTCCTTCGCCAACAGCTTCTGTTTGATTGGGTCGCAACATTTTTATTTATTTACTTTCAGGGCCCGAGGGTGTTACAGAAAGAAGGGCAGATCGAGGAAATGCTGTGACGCTCAAAAAAACTCTTATTTTGCCTCCCTGTCAAGCTTCTTTGTTGGCAGTTCACGGCCCTGTTCAGTTGAAGAGGGCCGCGAAGCAAGCAATTTCATGTCTTTCCCTGGCGAGCTGTTTTGCCGTGCAGGAATTTCCACGAGAGCTGTTTTCAAAAGGCAACTCCTATGCTGCCGAAGATCTTTTGTTCGAAGGTACCCAGTTGAACGGCTATCACTTGCCCGACACGGCGTGTCTGCTGAACAGACTCCAAGAACGAGCACACGATGGCAGTGAAAGGGCAACTGCACTCAAGTTTTCTACAACGCAAAAGTGATGTCTCCTAATAGTACACATAAAAATAGTGCGAAAAGCAAAATACTACGTTTCAGACATGAACGCGTGCGACGCAAACGGTTCAGGACATTGGCATTTTCGGAACAGAAACTGAATAAAAAAGGCGCCCATTATTTTCGGCCGGACCTGCCGTACGTGGTGGAATGGAAGTGGCCGCGCTACAACCCAAGACCCCTTAAAATATGCGCGTGGTAGCGTCGCGTTTCGCACTGGTATTTCAGCAAAATAACTCCCACTAACGATTGCTCACGATAATGGAGTTGGGTGCAATTCCGACATCACGTCGCTGTCAATCGAAATGTAGACCGTACGCGATTTCTTTTTAAATCAGAATAACTGCCGTTGTAGCAATCCTTGTCATTACAAGTAAAAAAACCGGGCCCTTATTTACAAAGCTAGTTCCTCGCACGATATCGCAAAGCACTTTGCTTAGGCGGCACTTCGGCTTTCACCTCGCTATTTTGAAAGGAATAAACAGCACGCGGGCGAAGATTAATCACTATTTGTTACTACACATTACGTCCAAGCAGCTTCGTGAATATCAGCCCAGTATTTTCCGCCTGGCCGCACAACGAGAATCGAATTATAAAAGCGATCTAACACTATAAGCAAGCTTTCACAGCTAAATGATGCATTTAAAGCGCAAAAAAGTTGCTTATCTACCGCTGTTTTCTATTTTCACCAGAGACATGTTCTGTTCAAAACATTTGACCTTCAAGAAAAATGAATCTAGAGCTGTACAAAACTAAATACGTATTCGGGGAATTGAAAAAGAATAAAGATTATTTTTAAAGAGAGGAGCAGTTTTGGTAGCTTTCGTACTTCGCGAAAAAGGCGGCCGATATTGCGCGGATTTATTTTTAACACAAGCAAAGCTCGATTTTGGTTCACTTAGCGAGCGAGGTAAAAGTCGGAAATGTTTATACCCGCGTGTGCAACAACGCCAGTTAGGTCGTCAAATTTTTAGAAAGGTAAGGGTTCGAGGCGGCGTTAGGCCAGCCCAAATGTGGCGCATACTGGACACGGAGGTGCAAGTGATCAAGAATTTATAAAATACCGTTTTAAAGACGATAGGCTTTCTTGGGCTACTTAAACCCAGAAATTTTCGTCTGTCTGCATGTCTGTCTGTGTGTCTGTCCGCCTGTCTGTCTGTAACTTGATTCAGCCACCCGGCCAAAGTAAAATTGATATTGCGCAATAGTCTTATATACTCACAGCCAAATGTAAACGTCTAAGCCCGGGTTAACTGTTCATACTTGTCAACTTTGCTAAACAAGAACAAGGCATTACGCAAATATAAGACAGGAAATTAGTACACAAGGAATATTTACAGCGTTTCTTTATTAAAAAATTCCTGGGTGCTTGGTTTTTCGATAACAAATACTATTCTACATCTACTGCTGAAACCCGCCACCTCCTGGCGGCAATGAAAAATCACGCGGCAACAGCAACGAAAGGTTCCACTATCTAGGTTCCACGTTCTGCTTGGAACGCACGTGGAGCCCGGCCACGCGGTTCTATAAACCTTGTAGTCGACCGCCTCCATTCACGCGCGTCTCCGCCCTACTGCAGCGCTGGCATCCCTGCAGCTGTGGAACGCGGTAAATTCAAAACGCCTTGAGCAAACCTTTAGTGTGTTTACTTTAGGATGAGCGTGACGGAACAGGAACAACATGAGAGGTGAGCGGGAAAACGAAGGGGGGCATTTCCTTGGCAAATGCCTACAGAAACTGCCGTCTTTCGACGACATTCGCAACGAAAGGAGCAGATACGCGGCCAATGTTTTTCTGTGATAAATGCAATAAGAATGACTAATGTAAGGCAAGTGTGCGTGTTTGAGTACAAATATTACTTTCAAGTAAAAATAGTTTTTCTAGCTCCAGAACGTTCGCAAGCGTGTGAATAGTTCATGGGCTTCTAATCTTGTTTATTTCACTGAAAAAAAGGCGGATATTGCTACCTATGTGGCTAGTGTGAAGCATGTGTTGGGGACGGCGGTACAGCGCGGTGATGTAGCACAGAAACACCGGGCGAAGCCGTTCCCGCGACCAGCGGAGCGCCGTGCAAGTCGCTGGAGAAGCGCGACATCCACGGGACATGTTCCCCAACCTCCGTCACAGGCCGCTCGGAACTTGTTTCGGCCACTCTACGCCAGGTCCAAACGCCGGTCGCGAGGAGCTGCTTTGAACGACGGTACCTAATGTTCAGTGTGCTTACCCAGCTTATGTTTTCACCATGGTGATTTTAAGAAGCTACACTACTTATTTCCATAAAATTTGGACAAAAAAATTTGATTGCAGTTGACCTTTAAGAATAGCTCAGAGATAAAAAAAAGGGTTCTTGAATATTGTCACGTAGACAAAGACGAATAGGCCTAATGAAGCTGATTTATTTGGGGTGCACTTGGGCCCGCAGACAAGAGAACAAAAAAAATTCCCCCGCACCTCCCCGAAGGGAATCGTGCAGAAATGCGAATGCATTGGGTTCACCGATATGTGTGTTTCGAGTAATGGCGTAATTAATGACGAGTGTGTGAACGTAATCATTTATTCATCAGCACCTGTTTGTGTTATCGTTGTACCTGACGGCCACAATCACTGCCTTGTGATCGCTAAAGTGCACGGTCAAAGGGTCTTTGAGAAGCATACGCGCGTCACAGTTTCGCGTAAAGACCAGATCAATGCAACTCCCGTGAATGGTAGTGGGGCACGTGTCGAAGCCGGCAGAGAGACAATGCATAGAGTGCCTGGTCACACGCCCGAGCGCGCTCCTCTCCCCTTGCCCTCCGCTACTCCCGCCCGAGCTACCATCTGCTCCGGTTGCTAGGCGCGCCACAGCTGTTGCTAGGGGCGAGGAGGAGCGCGGAGAGATAACACCTGCGCGCGCACTCCGACGGAGCACGACA
Organism: Haemaphysalis longicornis; assembly: GCF_048455015.1. Classification (NCBI taxonomy): domain Eukaryota; kingdom Metazoa; phylum Arthropoda; class Arachnida; order Ixodida; family Ixodidae; genus Haemaphysalis; species Haemaphysalis longicornis. The sequence goes on from NW_027526361.1 coordinate 132,361,860, forward strand.
ACCCCCGACTAAGAAATGCATTCGCATTTACGACTACGACGACGACGACGAAGGCAGAACTACGAGGCGCGCGCTCACGTGCGCTCGCGCTGGAGGTTTACGACGACGACGACGACGAAGGCAGAACTACGAGGCGCGCGCTCACGTGCGCTCGCGCTGGAGGAATGCAGGCGCACGCCGGCCAACGGAGCAAGACAACGCCCGGCTAATAAATGCATTCGCATTTAAAACTGACCTTGCTCGCTCCTCGGCGTCTCGCACAGCACCCACGCGCCCAGCGTCTCCGTCAACCTCCGTCCCGCACGTGGCGGTCCAGTCCACTTGGTGATCATGAGAGGGGTGACCGGGTGTATAACCGATGTTTCGTGCGTCGCGGCAACACCGGCGTGCGCCTATGGGACAAGCTTAGCTCTGAGGCCATTGGCGAGCATGGGGCATTATTCCCCTCTTAAGGAAAGCGTCGGCCCGATGCTCAACTAATAGGCACGCAATAAATGGAAAGTGCGAAGGAAACCAAATGTCCCGACAGTTCCCTGAGTTCAATAGGTGGCTATGACACGGCACAAACCATATTTTCAGCCGCACACGATGCTAGTTGGCACTACTGTGTAAATTGCCAGGTACGATACACCGCACGCACACGCGCACAAACCCATCACACCGCAGGTTGTGACGTTGTTACCGGCGAAAATACGGCTTCAGGCAGACTACGTGCACTGTTTCGGTATGCGGCTGACGGCGTTGTCCCACTGTTCCATCCGGGAGAACTTCGTAGGTGACATCGGAGAGGAGTTGCACTATCTTTATAAGGTCCGAACTACCTGTGTAATTGGCGGTGAGATGTTTGAGTGGCGCCCGCTGGCTCTGACGTCGGCTTAGGGACTCGCGCCGCTGTCGTCTGCTACACTCCGCTTGTGAGGGGCGGTAGTGTCTTTGCTAGAAATCGCCCGCTTTGTTGCTGTAGTGCATTAAAAAGCGTATCTATAGTGATTAGGTTACCTTACCAGCTTCTGACGCATCTGAATAATTTGAAGTTGTATCCCCCACAAGTTTGCAACCCACGAGGAGATAGAAAGCAACTTTCTTCAGAGCATCGGTCAAAAGAGCGTCCTTTCTAGCTTATTCGCGAGGATCAGCACTCAGAGCTCCTCGATACGTATTTAAAATGCGTAGGCTTCCCTGCAGTATTTTTGAGATGCTCTTATGAAGAATCAACAGTTTAATGCTACGTACCAAGCAGCGGAGCCCTACACACGCGCGCCGCACAGGAGGAAATATAACGACTGTCTTCTATTTCTTTCGTTTCTGTTGTCTTGTATCAGATTATAGTTCCTTGCTTTTTTTTGTTTTTTTTTATACCCAACGTTTTAATTTTTCTGCACCGTCACAAACGCCTTATTAGGAGGTTTGGGGATGTTTGGGATGCTCACAAAGATACTGTGGATATTTTCTTCAGGTTGTATGGCATACATTCCCACCTTTAGAAATTGGCTTTCATTCCGGCTGCGTGCAAGAAGGTGCATATCCGCAGCGTGCTTTGTTTATTCACATGCACATACAATGAGAAGGTTTGTGCTACGCCACCGCCATCGCTCCCCAAACAACGTTGTCCACAGTACTCGAAGGCGGCTTGTGTACTCCGAATTTCTATCGTAACCATCGTTATCATAACGAACTGACTCTCAACCCGAACAATGATGACATGATTATGGTATTGAAGGCATGATATACTCGCTAACTAACGGAATATATAGTATACCTCCATATATTACGAGATTCGCAACCGATTAATATTTCCAAGCAACTGTTTACTCATTTCCATGTTCCTATCGCAATGAACAAATCCTACTCTACTCGGGGTGGCGTTCTATGAATCGTAGAAAATTACTTTTACTATCTTGTCCTGGACTGAGGACCCAGCCCACTAACCAGCTCGATTTCATTGTTAAATAAAGTTTTCTCCTCCTACCACTCCTCCCCCTCTTGACTGCTGTTTTCCTATAACGCATATCCGAATATCGGGAACATATGGCTGTGGAAAATGTAACAAAATATCCCTCCCGGTATTAACAAACATAGTGTTACTGTATTTTTAACGTAGACGTGACTTAATTTACTCAATAAACCTCCATACTGGTTAGAAGCCCGGAATAAAACTAGCACGTTCTTATGCACACAGTGGGTTTTTGGAACTCAACCTGTAGTTTTTGCGCGGCCCATAGTGCATGTTGGCATACGTTCACGCCATGACAACGTACAGTGATGTAATACAATTCTTTCGAGTGTTCGGCAAGGTTGCAAAAACTGTTTCACCTTACATGTGATTACCGGGAATCGTAACGCCTTCTGCCAAAGCCGGCAGCTTTGAAGGCCTAGAATTTGTTTTGGTCGTCCATTTTCTCTGTTGTTGGTTATTAGCAGCTGACTGTTTCCTTTGTTCGCAAGATGGCTTAATACAGGAGCTGCCGCCTAGCTCCTATTGTTCGCGCTCCACACAGGATCGGCTTCGTGAGGAATGGGGCAACGTCGGCAATGTTTCTTCCGTAGCGGTATCCAAAACTGTACTTTAACTCACACCATGAGCTAGTGTATACGATTTTAAGACTATTATTGTGATACAAAGTTACCCACACGCCAATTCTGGTGCGGAAAAGCATCAGACGTTGACCGATCGCAAGGAAACAGCAGGGAGAGCGAGCCTGAGTGAAGCAGACGACAAATGCGAGAATCCCAAGCCGACGTCACACACTAAACTTTTTTACATCCTTTCTGGCCGAAAAGGGTGTAAAAATCTTGTCCCATGGCTAACACCCTTAAAAGGTGTTTTGGCAAGAAAAGGGTGTACGGATGAAAAAAAGTGTTGATCTCAACACCCTTAAATGGTGTTGAGGACGCTCAACACCCTAAACAAAGGGTGTTCAGCATCCGGCATGCGCAGTGGCAATGTGAATCGGCGGAGCGCGCAGCATTCAACACAAACGGTCAATACACACAAGTTACAGTTGGAACACAAATGAATTGAGCAAGGAAACCAACCGGATGCCAGCGTTACAGGGAGACCATACTTACTTAGTAATACATGTGTTGTTCTTGCTTTTATATCCAGCAGAGGAAAATCCCCCAATCGAGTCGGTGGGCTTGTCGCAAAAAACAGATATTTTAGCGCTAATTTTGGAAGTATGGATTTTACTATCAGAATACACAAATCAACACGCGGATTTGCAAGAACTTTCTAATTACGACATTGTTTTTGTGTTCCATAACTTATAGAATTTAATTAAATACCAAACAAATCTTCCCCGCCACCTCAACACCCTTCAAAAAGGGTGTTCGTTATTTCAACACCCTTTTTCCCAGAAGGGCCTAAAGCTACAAATTAGGGTGTTCGAAACTAAGAAAAAGGGCGTAAAGAAAAAAGGTGTAAGAAAAATGGTGTAAGAAAAGATGCTTACCAAGAAAAAAGGTGAAGAGACCTCCAACTTTGGAGGCCTTTTGTACCTGTTTACATGGGTGGACTGAACATTTTCGACAAACGGTGGGTGTTTCGTACCTCACGATGCTTAAAGCAATATAATTTGGCATAATCTATTACCAGTGGAGCTCTTTAAGCTTGAGTTATTTTTGGTGGCCATAGCAAAAAATACAAAGGAAAAGAACTGCAGCACCTGTAAATGATGCACCACCACAGATAGGGTATTCTAACAGTGAAGTCGGCTTTCGAGCTTGTTAGACTGTGAGCACAAGGGCCGTATGCGTATGCGCACCTCTTACTATACCATTTCAAAGGTAATAGTCCTTTTTGGATTCTAGAAAGCAAACAAATTGGCGCAGCTTGCAGTAGTGGTGCAAGGCTGGAGAAACAGCATAGCTGGGGACCGACCTAGCTTTTTTCCCACTTGGATCCCCTGCAGTGGGGGGGACACACTGGAACAGCCTTGTAAAATCCGGTTAAACTTGGCCTCACCCCTCAGCGGTCTTCCTAGCTTAGCAAGACCATTGCAAAGCTTAGCAAAAGCAAACATAACAAAACTTAGCAACACCGGAAGAAATTAGGCCGACCCCCAGCTTCGCTGTTCTTTTTTTGCAACTTAACACCTAATTCACACCGTTTCAACAACCTACATTAAGCCAAGCGTGTTGCATTCGGTAAACACCCTTTTCGCCCCACGACTATAGTCTTTTTTAAATTTGAAGGTAGAAATTGGTGTTTCACGCGCCAAAGCTAAACGTGAGGAATAGGTTCACCGCATATAGAAACGAGCGATAATTGCATGCGAGCAATTATTTTTTTGCGTTTGAAAATTTCTTGCGAGTAAAGGAGTATATGAGGGGATGTCTTGTTTTTTACAGTGCTATTATGCATCCAAGCACGGCCTTATTAAATGAACAGCTGAACACCTTTTCCCCACCCTTTCAACACCCTAAGAAAAACCAAGGGTGTTGAAGTTGATCAACGCCCTTTTTTTCACACAACAAGGGTGTAGGGCTAGGAAAAGGGTGTGTGGAAAAAAGTTTAGTGTGGAGGCACGCTTCGCAGCGCCGCCCGTGTTCGCGCTCAGCGCCAATAGTTTTTGTGACAATCCCGGCTGGCAGATGGGTGTCCACACCCACACTCTGTCGCCTGGGTGGTAGTACACTTCTCTATGGCGAATGTTGTAGCTCGCGGCGTCCGATCACCTTAGATCACTACAAATCGGAGGTTAAATCTGTGCATGAGCAAGAATCGACTTTGGTGCCTCTTCTCACCAAACATGAATCTGATTCTCTAGCTGTCTTTGAACTCAAGAAAAAGTCTTCAATAGCCACGATGAAGTCTAAAAAAATGTCTCGCGACATGGTCCCCCCTCCTATGCCATCATCCTCTAAAATGACCGAGAAGAGTGACTTCCCCACCAATAATTTAGTGAACTTGTCCAGTGTTGTGCTGACAGAGATCGAAGTTCGCACACTATCCAAAGGCCTAAGTTTTTGTCCAGCAACGGGAGGTTTCAGCGAATTCCAGCTTCTTAAAGATTTAGACAATTTCGCTCGCAACATGAGATTGCGTGAATTCTTTCATGGGCGCCCTAACACGGACAATGCCGGCTCTTTACCCAGCTCCAAGCACTGGACGCCACCGACTCAGCGCGATAAATGTCTAGATCTATATATTAGAGCAGTACAACATGACGTGCTTGAAGCCTATAAAAAGCAGACGCCTTTTAGACCCAACCTTTAAATAAAAGAGAAAGAATCACTTGAGAAGTTGGCGTGTCGCCACGAAATTGTAATCAAGCCCGCTGATAAAGGTGGAGCAATAGTGATAATGAATCGAGATGATTACATCAAAGAAGCAGACCGACAATTATCTGACACATCCTTTTACAAAATTCTTCAATCTGATCCAACTTTTGAATATACAGAAATTGTCAAGGAAAACCTCGAAACACTACTGGAGGCCAAAGAAATAGACAAAACGACGGTGCGTTCTCTGATACCACTCAGCCCAATAGCAGGCAGGTTCTACCTTTTGCCCAAAATTCACAAGGCACATGTCCCTGGTCGCCCAATCGTATCTGGCATAGGCACGGTTACCGAAAATATTTCCCTCTATGTCGACTACTTAATCAACAAAATTCCCCCTAACTTTCCTTCATACATACGAGATACCAACCACTTTCTCTCTGAAATATTAGACCTTGAGATTCCCAGTGGCTGTCTGCTTGTCACCATGGACGTCACGTCACTATATACCAATATTCCCCACTCTGATGGAATATAAGCGGTGATCCACGCTTACAGTGAATCACGGGAGCCTAAGCCCGTCGAGAATTCCACATTGGCCTTATTACTGAGATTGATTCTTGAGCTAAACAATTTCGAGTTCAATGGCAAACACTATGTTCAAGTCAGTGGTACATCCATGGGCACAAGGATAGGGCCAAATTATGCAAATATTTTCATGGCAGTCCTCGAGGAGGAGTTTCTTGCAAGCGTCGACTTGAAGCCATTTTTTTACAAGCGCTTCATCGATGATGTCTTTCTGATTTGGCCACACGGAGAATCCAATCTCCTAAGATTTATAGCCGAGTTTAACGCGGTCCACCCTAACATTTCTTTCTCACACCAGTTTTCCGCTACCAGCATCAACTTCCTCGACGTGACGGTATCTGTCTCGCAGAACAAATTAGAGACCACCCTTTACCGAAAACCGACGGACTCCCATCAATATTTGCATTTTCAAAGTAGTCACATTAAGCACTGGAAAACGGGCATACCCTACAGTCAAGCGCACCGCTTCCGCCGGATATGCTCCAAGGAAACAGATTTTCTTTCCAACTGTGAGGGACTGAAAAACGATCTGCTCAAACAAAAGTACCCGCTCCAATTATTTGACGATTCCATTCGCCGAGCAGCAGCGCTGAGCCGCAATCAACTCCTTCACTCCAAGAAGCCAGCCGACCGACGCCCTTCAAGTAACCTAGTTCTCACTCACTCCGCATCTGTGCCGAATGTTTCTGGCATACTTCGAAAGCATCACAACATATTAAGTCAAAGTCCTCGACTAGCATCTATATTTTCCGAACCACCACGTGTTGTCTATAGGCGAAACAAAAACCTGCGCGACATTCTGACATCTTCGAGGCTCAGCCATTCACCAGTGACCGGTTGTGGGCCCTGCAACAAGCCTCGTTGTCAGGTATGCCCCCACATGACGAGAACAAAAACCGCCTCTAGCACCGCCTCGCACTTCTCTGTAAAACTGAAGGGAAATTTTAACTGTGACAGCGCCAACGTAGTTTACCTGCTCGAGTGCAATACCTGCCACCTGCAATATATTGGCCAGACGGCGAACGCTTTTAGATTAAGGCTCAACAATCATAGGGCACACGCCAAGTCTCTTCCTAACCTTCCTTTGTCCCGTCACGTCGGAATCCCGGGTCATTCATTTAATAATTTGAAGGTAACAATAATTGAATCCAATTTCAACAGCAACCACGCACGCGAGGTTCGCGAATCATATCTCATATTTAAGTTCAAAACCGCATCCTCTGGGCTGAACGAAGGCGTGGGCGCGTTGACATGTTTGCCACAATAATTACTCGCCTTTCTTCCGTGCGCTGCTTGCGTGACCAATCCTCTTTTTAGGCATACCAGCGCCGGCTTCATCCCTCCAGGTTCACTCAATTAGCCTCTTAGCGCCGGCTTAGCCACATAGCGCCGGCTTCACGTGACACATTCCTAAGACGAAAAGCGAAGGCGTGCTGACGCGTGCTCCCCAGTTCCTTATCTCGTTCTGCCGCTTCCCCCCCCCCTCTTCTGTTGACACATTCCTAAGACGAAAAGCGATGACGTGCTGACGCGCGTTCCCCACTTCCTTATCTCGTTCTGCCGCCTTTACTCCTTTCTCTTCCCCGCCCCCGCTTCTTCTGTTAATTCCTATGAGGAGAGGCGCCAATTTACCTCCTTCCTAGACGTCCCTTTGCATTTCTCTTTTCTCTTTGTTGTACCACTTGCCAATAAATACTTCTAAACAGGGCGCATTGTAGCGCACCTTTTCTCCCAGAGTGGCGCTGGTCAGAGTGGCGCTGGCTACCACCCCCAAGCACAGGAACAAATTACATCGACATAAATACCCCAGAAAGCGGGGGAGAAAATCGCCCCGCTGGTAGCGTAGTGGTTATCGCACCAGACCGGTATTCTGGAGGTCGTGGGTTCGGATCCCACCTGGCGGGCATTTTTTCTTCGCTTTCTTTCTTTCTTTCCAAATTCTTTATCTGTTTCAATGAGCTAACACAACCTCCCCTTTGCTTTCCGAGGTGTTTTTGACTGCCAACCCTTATTTCTGTGTTATTTCTACGAGTCCCTCATTTCCTATTCTGATTCGCTACATGCATAGCGAGGGCCTCTGTTCTGGCAGTCTTGGTGCCATAGGAAGCTTAAGAGGGTTCAACGCTGGTTGACCACTCTCGACATGTCGTAGACACTCGAGTCACGGCGCGGGGATTAAAAAGAAGGTCCCCTTCACCCCGAGAAGTCAGAGTGGCGCTGGCTACCACCCCCAAGCACAGGAACAAAATTACATCGACATAAATACCCCAGAAAGCGGGGGAGAAAATCGCCCCGCCGGTAGCGTAGTGGTTATCGCACCAGACCGGTATTCTGGAGGTCGTGGGTTCGGATCCCACCTGGCGGGCATTTTTTCTTCGCTTTCTTTCTTTCTTTCCAAATTCTTTATCGGTTTCAATGAGCTAACACAACCTCCCCTTTGCTTTCCGAGGTGTTTTTGACTGCCAACCCTTATTTCTGTGTTATTTCTACGAGTCCCTCATTTCCTATTCTGATTCGCTACATGCATAGCGAGGGCCTCTGTTCTGGCAGTCTTGGTGCCATAGGAAGCTTAAGAGGGTTCAACGCTGGTTGACCACTCTCGACATGTCGTAGACACTCGAGTCACGGCGCGGGGATTAAAAAGAAGGTCCCCTTCACCCCGAGAAGTCAGAGTGGCGCTGGCTACCACCCCCAAGCACAGGAACAAAATTACATCGACATAAATACCCCAGAAAGCGGGGGAGAAAATCGCCCCGCCGGTAGCGTAGTGGTTATCGCACCAGACCGGTATTCTGGAGGTCGTGGGTTCGGATCCCACCTGGCGGGCATTTTTTCTTCGCTTTCTTTCTTTCTTTCCAAATTCTTTATCTGTTTCAATGAGCTAACACAACCTCCCCTTTGCTTTCCGAGGTGTTTTTGACTGCCAACCCTTATTTCTGTGTTATTTCTACGAGTCCCTCATTTCCTATTCTGATTCGCTACATGCATAGCGAGGGCCTCTGTTCTGGCAGTCTTGGTGCCATAGGAAGCTTAAGAGGGTTCAACGCTGGTTGACCACTCTCGACATGTCGTAGACACTCGAGTCACGGCGCGGGGATTAAAAAGAAGGTCCGCTTCACCCCGAGAAGTCAGAGTGGCGCTGGCTACCACCCCCAAGCACAGGAACAAAATTACATCGACATAAATACCCCAGAAAGCGGGGGAGACAATCGCTCGCCGGTAGCGTAGTGGTTATCGCACCAGACCGGTATTCTGGAGGTCGTGGGTTCGGATCCCACCTGGCGGGCATTTTTTCTTCGCTTTCTTTCTTTCTTTCCAAATTCTTTATCTGTTTCAATGAGCTAACACAACCTCCCCTTTGCTTTCCGAGGTGTTTTTGACTGCCAACCCTTATTTCTGTGTTATTTCTACGAGTCCCTCATTTCCTATTCTGATTCGCTACATGCATAGCGAGGGCCTCTGTTCTGGCAGTCTTGGTGCCATAGGAAGCTTAAGAGGGTTCAACGCTGGTTGACCACTCTCGACATGTCGTAGACACTCGAGTCACGGTGCGGGGATTAAAAAGAAGGTCCCCTTCACCCCGAGAAGTCAGAGTGGCGCTGGCTACCACCCCCAAGCACAGGAACAAAATTACATCGACATAAATACCCCAGAAAGCGGGGGAGAAAATCGCCCCGCCGGTAGCGTAGTGGTTATCGCACCAGACCGGTATTCTGGAGGTCGTGGGTTCGGATCCCACCTGGCGGGCATTTTTTCTTCGCTTTCTTTCTTTCTTTCCAAATTCTTTATCTGTTTCAATGAGCTAACACAACCTCCCCTTTGCTTTCCGAGGTGTTTTTGACTGCCAACCCTTATTTCTGTGTTATTTCTACGAGTCCCTCATTTCCTATTCTGATTCGCTACATGCATAGCGAGGGCCTCTGTTCTGGCAGTCTTGGTGCCATAGGAAGCTTAAGAGGGTTCAACGCTGGTTGACCACTCTCGACATGTCGTAGACACTCGAGTCACGGCGCGGGGATTAAAAAGAAGGTCCCCTTCACCCCGAGAAGTCAGAGTGGCGCTGGCTACCACCCCCAAGCACAGGAACAAAATTACATCGACATAAATACCCCAGAAAGCGGGGGAGAAAATCGCCCCGCCGGTAGCGTAGTGGTTATCGCACCAGACCGGTATTCTGGAGGTCGTGGGTTCGGATCCCACCTGGCGGGCATTTTTTCTTCGCTTTCTTTCTTTCTTTCAAATTCTTTATCTGTTTCAATGAGCTAACACAACCTCCCCTTTGCTTTCCGAGGTGTTTTTGACTGCCAACCCTTATTTCTGTGTTATTTCTACGAGTCCCTCATTTCCTATTCTGATTCGCTACATGCATAGCGAGGGCCTCTGTTCTGGCAGTCTTGGTGCCATAGGAAGCTTAAGAGGGTTCAACGCTGGTTGACCACTCTCGACATGTCGTAGACACTCGAGTCACGGCGCGGGGATTAAAAAGAAGGTCCCCTTCACCCCGAGAAGTCAGAGTGGCGCTGGCTACCACCCCCAAGCACAGGAACAAAATTACATCGACATAAATACCCCAGAAAGCGGGGGAGAAAATCGCCCCGCCGGTAGCGTAGTGGTTATCGCACCAGACCGGTATTCTGGAGGTCGTGGGTTCGGATCCCACCTGGCGGGCATTTTTTCTTCGCTTTCTTTCTTTCTTTCCAAATTCTTTATCTGTTTCAATGAGCTAACACAACCTCTCCTTTGCTTTCCGAGGTGTTTTTGACTGCCAACCCTTATTTCTATATATATATATATATATAAACGGAGAACACAGTCGCCCAGATAGCCGAATTGGTAAGGCATTCGAGATCTAATCGAAAGGCGTGGGTTCGGTCCCCACTCTGGGCGCGTGTTTTTCTTTCTTTCTTTCTCACGTATTAATTAAAAAATAATAATAATAATGTAACGTCACTAACGGTAAAAAATTGTCTAACCATTCCCCTATGCCTTCTTTGGCCTTGTAGACTGCCGGCACTTCTTTCTGTATATATATATATATATATATATATATATATATATATATATATATATATATATATTTATATTGTGACGTGGCAATGAAGGCACCGCTCGTAATAAAATGTATTACAGTCAAATACAAGCCGGTGGGCAGAGCAGGTCGAATGTCTTGAAAATTCTTGGTGTCGAAAATTCTTGGCGTCTATTTTACTTGCAATCTAAGCTGGGAAAATCATGTCGACTATCTCTGTAGAAAACTCTCGGCTGTTTGTGGTGCTCTTTCTAGGTCCCGTTTCTTACTTCCACTAAAGGTTAAACTTCAGATTTATTATGCGTTATTTTATTTCCAACTAAATTACTGCTGCTTGGTATACACCACGACAACAAAGACGAACATAACAAAACTTTTCCGCCTCCAGAAGGAAATGATTCGACTGATTGCTAATATTGAACGTCTCCATACAACACAGGATGCATTTAAAATACATAACATAATCAAAATAGAACACATTTATGAATTTCGCCTTATACAGACGTATTGTTTTTCTTCAGCTAGCATTAAACATTTCTTAACCTCCCTTGCCGATCTAAAATATCACAGTGTAAATATACAATCACGTAGGCATGAGGTCTGGAATATACCTTATTTTCGTACCAATTATAAATTACAAATGTTGGCCCATAATCTTCCATCTGTTTTGAATAAACATCATAATAGAGCCAACTTCACATACAAAGACGTCCGTAAATATTTCTCACAGCTATGATGATGATGACGTTGAGAATAGAAACACTGTTTTGAATAATATTATGCTCACATATCTTGATCTATGATAAGGGTGTTTCGGCTATATATTTTGATTGTTGGAAATGATATTCAAGGTATGAAATATTGTATGTTGTTGTCTCCTGTCTGTTTTATTATGAAACATTGTGAACCTTTGTATCAAGGTGTAATGTATATGTGTTGGTTGTACGCTTGTTCTTTCATTAAGTTCAATGTAAGCTTGTGTTTGTGTTTTTGTTCAATCATGCTTGTCGCTGCACCTGCCAAATTCAGGGGCAATGACCTTTGTCAAGCTGCTGCATGGCGGCTTTTTGTACTTGCCCTAGCATTCGTGTTGTTCTTTGTTAAGAATGCTGAATAAATGAATTGAATTGAATTGAATGTCCCCGGAGCAGCGCGCACGTCCGCAAGGCCAGCAGCGTCGTCGTCGTCTCCCAAGGCTGTGTACCAGCTTGGCAGTGGCGCACATCGCTGAAGGAAAGGTTGGCCATAGCCTAACACTTGGATTGCCAACCTGCCAAGGCTCGTGACAATATATATATATCGAAAGGCGTGGGTTCGGTCGCCACTCTGGGCGCGTGTTTTTCTTTCTTTCTTTCTCACGTAATAATTAAAAATTAATAATAATGTAACGTCACTAACGGTAAAAAATAGTCTAACCACTCCCCTATGCCTTCTTTGGCGTTGTAGACTGCCGGCATTTCTTTCTGTATATATATATATATACATATATATATATATATATATATATATATATATATATATATATATATATATATATATATATATATATATATATATATATATATATATTTATATTGATATATTTATATAGAAAATTAGGGGCTCATTGAAGAAATTCAGAAAGCTAGGTCGCCAGCCTACAAAGCCAAAGGAGGCAGAGGGGTGTTTTTAGGCTCTTCTTCATTACGGTTAGGGAAGTTAAAATTTTCTTAAGTACACGTAAGAACGAAAAAAAAGAAAAACACGCGCCCAGAGTGAGGATTGAACCCAGGCCTTTCGATTTGATCTCAATGAATTACCAATTCGGCTATCTGGGCGACTGTGCTCTCCTTCACTTTCTGGGGTATTTATATTCACTACAAATGTATCTGACGCTTGAGGGTGGTAGCTAACGCCACTGTCACTACAAGGGGAGAAGGGGACCTTCTTTTCAACTTCCGGGGCAAGACTCGAACGTCTACAACCTGTCTTGAGTGGGCAACTGGCAGAAAACCCTCTTATGCTGCCTTGGCATCAAGGCTGCCAGAACCGAGCATCTCGCGAGGCTTCAGAAGAGTAATATAGTTACGAAATCAGACGCTCGTTGAGAAAATATAGAAAGATAGGTCGGCAGTCTACAATGCCGAAGGAGGCATAAGGGTGTTGTTATGCTCTTTTTTGACTAGGGTTATTGATCTTAACATTTTTATAAATATACGTAAGAAAGAAATAATGAAAGAAAGAGAGAAAGACAGAAAGAACAATAGAAAGAAAGAAAGGAAGAAAGAAAGAAAGAAAGAAAGAAAGAAAAACACGCGCCCAGAGTGTTGACCGAACCGACGGGTTTCCATTTGATCTCGAATGTATTGCTAATTCGGCTATCTGGGCGACTGGGCTCTGCTTTACTTTCTGAGGTATTTATATTTACTAGAACTGTATCTGACGCTTGAGGGTGGCAGTTCGCACCACTCTGATAAAGAATACCTTCTGCTGATGATGATGATATTTGGAGTTTAATGGCGCAAGGCTAAGGGCAAAGAGTGCCACACAAAAGTCATTTGATGAGAGTGATATGAAAGTACAAGTGAAACATTGCAGTAAAAATAAACAAAGTAAGACACAAAGTAAGGAAGTTGAATGGTTTAAAGGTCCAGGTTTTCGAGATGCATGATTACAAATGAGACGTAAAAATTTTACCTTGGTAAGAAACTAAACAACCCGTTTTATTGAAAACATGGGCTCGTCTCGTAAGAAATATGATGGATGTTGTGGAATATGTCATGTGTATAGTTGTGGGAAGTGGTTGCGTAATGTTGTGTTGAATGCTTTGCATTACATCAGTATATGGATTACGGATCCACACCCACTGCACATGGGTCCTAGGGTTCCAGTGAGCAGGTCAAAGTGTGTTACATGTGTGTGGCCTATCCGTAACCTTGCCAAGGCAACTTCTGTGTGTCGTTGTGTGAATGGGTTGTGTATCGTCCCAAGTTTGGTTTTACAATGTGCAGTTTGTTGTCTGTCTGTTCACTCCAATGTTTTTGCCAAGTTTTACGTAGTTGTTTTGTGTGTCGTTTGAAGTCGGTGTAGGGCACAGCTGTTATGTGCGCCATGTTTGTGAATGCAGCAGCGGTTATTTCATCTGACGTCTCATTTCCAGCGATCCTTGAGTGGCCCGAGGCCCAACAAACAGTCATGGCCATAGCCCTGGCGCTCGTCCAACCGGGTGCCAGGGTGGTGGTCACCGACTCCAAAAGAGCATACGGCGGCTACAGGAAAGGGGTGATCTCCTCAGAGGCAGCCGCGATATTAACCAAGAACAGGGCGCCGGAGCGAGCCGTAGAGCTCGTATGGGTGCCTGCCCACACACAGGTAGCCGGCAACGTCATAGCCGACTATCATGCCCGAGCGATGACCCTCCGGGCAGGGCAGGACACCGACACCAACAACCCGGTGCTCACGTACAAAGAGATTACCTCCGAGTATAGGGAGGATCGGCGCACCTTTCCCGAGCCGCACCGCACCCTGAGCAGGGAACAACAAACAATCATCAGGCGCATTCAGGCGGGTTCACTTATACACCCAGTCCTGATGAAAAAATTCTACCCAGAAACCGAAGAGGACACTTGTCCATTTTGCAGAAATAGCATAGGCACTCTCGCACACATCCTGACGGAGTGCAATTCACTCAAGTCCCCTATCCCCCCCACCCCCCCTCCACCCTCCGCTACCCCACCCCATGAGCGATGGGAGACCTTACGGTCCAGCCCCGCCCTGCCGATCCAGCTCGCACTGGCGACCAGGGGCCAGGAGCTGCTGGCCGTATATGGGTCCCGAAACGAGGGAACCACCCCGTCCGACGTCTGAGAAGACGCCGTCATTTTATTTGAGCTCAATAAATGTTTTCTACTACTACTACTACTACTCAAGATTTGGGCCATATACGGCCATACTTTTCGTAAGAACAAGATTGAGGATGTAATTTTTGGACATCTTTTGGGATTATAACGCCCGTACAACGCTTAGTGAATCAGTGTAAATGACAAATTTCAGAATATAACGTTTGACAATGTGATTCACAGCATGAAAGATTCCATAAGCCTCTGCTGTGAAGATGCTACAAGTTACATTCATGGTCTCAGAAACTTTAAAACTGGGTCCGTGAGCAGCACATCACACAGAGGAGGCAGTTTTGGAGGCGTCGCTGTAAAATTCTGTACACTGGTACAGAAAGTGTACACAGTGACAGAAAGTGCTGCAGAATCGCATTTATCGATACCCTGTTTTTATGAAGTTGAATGAAAGCCAAGCCCTACGATACAGTGCGAAGGTGCCATGGTGCTATAAAATCAATGCAAGATGATTTGAAGGTGTTTAGAAAGGAGACATTAGGTAAAGCCGCCTCCTCTCTCACTCTCTGTGAGAAAGGAACAGAACCGGATGCGCGATTTCAAAAGAGCTGTGATGCGGATGTATCCATAAAAGCAGGTTTGAAAGGATGGTTGAAGATTTATACAAAAGATCAACAGAAGTTCGCTGGTACTTCAGACACCATTTGTCACATTCCACATACAGGCTTTGGACAGGGCTTGTACGGAAAGCACCACACGAGAGGCGAAGCCCCATGTTGGTCGAGCATTTTAGCGCTGTTTCTGTGGCCGACCCGTAGACAACACTTCCGTAATCAAAAACGAGACCATACCAAAGCGGTATAAAGGCGCAGCAGGAGTTATTTATCTGCACTGTATGATTGGTGAGATAAGACTTTCAGAATATTCATTGTTTTTAGACATTTTTGTTTGAGTTCTTTCTTTTGGAACATTAATTTGAGTTTTTCTTCCATCACCACACCCAAAAACTGAAGTTCCTTTTTAACAGGGATTGGGTCACCATTGATATTTATTTAAGGATCGGGCCTTACTACTCCTCCCCTTGTGAATACGACACGAGTACTTTTCGCGTGATTAAGTTTCAAACCATTTTCTTCTGCGCAGCGAGAAAGTTTCCTTACCCCAAGCTAGACTTGACATTTACATATGGATATGTTACAAGAATTAAAAGATATTTGTATATCATCCACGCACACTAAACAGGAGAATAATGGAGGCAATGCTTTCGGAAGCGAATTGTTCTTGAAGAGAAACAGCGTGCAGCTCAAAACTCCGCCTTGAGGCACGCAATTTTTTTGAAGGGTAACTCTTGACAGTGCCGACCCGACTCTGACACTAAACGTTCGTTTGGACAAGAAACTATCACTTGTGTTACGTGTTATCTGCCACACCTTAGGATTTTAGTCTGCAAGAATGCCGTAACGCCATGCCGTATCATATGCTTTTTCGATGTCAAAAAATACGGTCATGCAGTACTGCTTGTGTATAAAGGCATCTTTAATGTATTATTCCAATGCAACAAGCTGATCATCTGTGGATCGCCATGCCCGGAAGCCTGCCTGGCAGCTCTCGAGAAGACTATTGTTGTCAAGAAAGCACATGAGTCTCCGGTAATCATCTTCTCGAAAAGCTTGCACAGGCATCTTTAAGGGCAATGGGTCTATACTTGGTGAGATGAAGGGTCCTTTCCTTCCTTCAGAAGAGCCACTACTATGGCCTCCCTCCAACACACTGGAATGTGCCCCGAAAGCCATATTTGGTTGTATAGGTGTAGGCGTGTCTCAAGAGTGTCTGCGTGTAGGCGTTGAATCATACTGTTTGTAATCCTGTCTGCACGTGGAGCTGAAGGGTTACAAGTGGCAAGAGCAATCTTCAGCCCATGAAGTGTAAATTCTGAGTTGTGTGCAGACTTTGACTTATTCTTGTCACGTGCGGGTTTTTTTCTGCAGATATTTTGTGTTCCATGAAAGTGTGCAGTGTGCAGAACTAGAAACGTTCTGGAAAAGTTGTGCGAGTGTGTTGGCCTGGTCTTCCAGTGTGTTTCTCTCGTGCTAACTAGGGGCAGGCTATGTGTGTGTTGTCCTTTTAGTTTACGTATTTGTGTCCATACCTTGTGGGTGTCCGCGCATGATTTTATGGGTGTGACAAAGGCGCGCCAGCTCTCTCTTTTTGAATCACGGCGCACACGCTTACCTAATGCCTTTCCCCTTTTGAAAGAAATAAGGTTAAGAGTTGTGGGGTATCTATGGAGGATACTCCGCGCCTTGCGCAGGGCCTCCCCGCGCACGCCTGCAGTCGTCATTCCACCAGGGCCTCCTTGGGTTGCGTGGGGCAAAGGAGGTCCGCAGAATTGACTTTTCGGCGGCAGCGAGAATGTTCGCCGTGACAAGCTCGGTTGTCTTCTCTACAGGCAAATGTGCTATGTAAGTGTAGTTTAGTTGAAATGTCTGTGTGAAGGTGTTCCAGTTTGCTCCGGCTTCAAGAAACTTGCAATAGAAAGGTGAACTGTTAGAGTTTATCTATATATGTTAGTAAGATAGGGAAGTGGCCACTTCCGTATGGGCTAGTGCCAACATCCCACTCAAGCGATACA
The DNA here is from genome assembly GCF_048455015.1 of Haemaphysalis longicornis. Classification (NCBI taxonomy): domain Eukaryota; kingdom Metazoa; phylum Arthropoda; class Arachnida; order Ixodida; family Ixodidae; genus Haemaphysalis; species Haemaphysalis longicornis. The sequence continues at coordinate 132,379,162 of NW_027526361.1, forward strand.
AAGAGTACTGCAGAGCCAATAGCCAAGTCGAGGTTGGAATAAGTAGTGTATCCTATGTTATGGTATGTAGGCTTGTTTTTGTTAAATACGCATTGCCGTGAAGGCGTTAGAAATTGTTTGATTAGGCGACCTTGGGAATCCGTGCGGAAAGTCCCAATGAGAGTTGCGGGCATTTAGCTCGCCTATGAGAATAAAAGGTCCTCGTAGCTTATCTAAATGCCCTCGAAATCTCAGCTTGAAAGCTGGCAATCAGGAGAGGTATAGATAGAGCACAGTGTTTTTAGCCCATTGCAACTTATGGTTCTAATGGCAGCAGCCTCAAGGACAGTCTGTAATTGGGTAGGGTGACATGCCAAACAATTTTCGGGCAATGATGGTTACACCCCCAGAAGATGTACCACCACCATCCCTATCTTTCCTAAATACAATGTAACTGTACAAGAAATTTGTGTGTTTTGTGATTAGATGCGTCTCTTGTAGACACATCACACTTGACTGATTGGAATTCAGTATTTCGGATACAACATCAAGGTTTTTAAGGAGGCCTCTACAGTTCCACTGTATGATATTTTCTCTTTCCAATATGTACATTTGAGAGCTACTGGGACGTGTATGTGTGTTTTTCCTTCCGGGGCTTGTATTCTTGGAGCTGGTTTCTAGGGCTTTTCTGTTGGCTTGGACGCCAGAGGCCGCTCCTTGCGCTCCGTTGCAGAAAGGAAGGGCCCGACTTCCATCTCCTCGTCAGATGTGAGAGGGGTTCCCGATGGACCGGGCCCCGTGGACTTGGCCCTAGATCGGGAATCCTTCGTTTGACCCGCCACCGCCAAAGGCGTCGGGGCCGCCAGTGGTGGCACGGGCGGTGCGGTGCTGGGGGGAGCCGGTGCGGAACCCCCGGTGTCCATCCTCTGGGCACCCTCCAGCGCACTGGAGAACGGGGAGGCAGACGCGGGAGCGGCACCGGTGCCAACGGAAGCGGTTGGCACCACAACCGCTGCTACCTCAGCAAGCGGTGTAGTGACGGGTTGGGCTGACTGAGGCAACTCTACGATGGGTGGGTGAGGGGTCAAGTCAAAGTCGCTGAAAAGTGTCCCTATGGAAACCAGATGCCGCTCCGCCCCGGCGAGATGCGTCGGCGTACCTCCCCAGGGGGAAGAGGCGAACCTCTTCCGCGCCTGTGGAAAGGTGTTTTTAGTGACCTTGACCTCAATGATCTTTTTTTCCAGTTGAACGTTTTCGCATTTGCAAGAGTATGGCACATCCGTACCACGGCAGTTCACACAAGAGAGAATGTCGGATGGACACTTGCCCGTAGGATGATCCTGTAGCGCGCATTTTGCACAGGTCGCTCGGCCACGCAAGAGTTTGTACCGTGCCCGAACCGCTGGCACTTAAAACAGCGCCGTGAGTTCGGGATGTAAAGACGGATGAACCATCAAACCAAGCCGCCATTTATATGTTGCGGAAGTGCTGAGCGATTAAAGGTCAAGATTATGTGCTCGGTGGGAATCTCGTTGTCGTCTCTGCGGATCGTGATGCGCCTCACGAAACTGTCGCCCTGATCCTTCAAGCCCGCAAGGAGATCCGCATCCGTTTCGTTCAACAGATCAGGCTCAGAGACCACACCCTGGGAGCTGTTGAGGCTCCGGTGGGGTGTGACCATGATGTCCAGATCAGCCAGTCTAGTTTGAGCTACAAGCTTTGTGGACTGCTGCTTGTCATTAACCTCGGTGACGACTTCGCCAGCCCTTTGTTTTTGGCCTGATAAGATTTTTTCAATTACGGCTTCAAGATATTTTGCGATCAAGAAGACTGACTGCGATACAACAGGGTGGGCTGGACTGAGGGATTCCATTACAAGAAATCGAGAGTAACTATCCAGCTGAGGAAAGGTTAGGGATGGCAAAGGCGGAAAAGATACTTCGGTGCGGCGGCTTTTCTGGAACTGATCACGTTTGGTGGCGGGTTGAGACAATATCATATAGCATAGTATAACAGCAAGGGACGGGGGTACTTTCTTCGCTCGGGTTACCCTGATACCGTGGGAGGTCCCAGAGCTCCCACGTGCCCAGAGCGGGGACCGACACGCGCCCAATAACACGCGCCTAGAGCGGGGACCGAACCCACGCCTTTCAGTCCCCACTCTGGGCGCGTGTTTTTCTTTCTTTTTTTCTCACGTAATTATAAAAATTATGTAACGTCACTAACGGTAAAAAAATAGCCGAACCATTCCCCTTGTAGACTGCCGGCATTTCTTTCTGTATTTCCTAACGAGCCCCTCATTTCCAAACCCTATATATATATATATATATATATATATATATATATATATATATATATATATATATATATATATATATATATATATATATATTTATATATATATATATATATATATATATATATATATATATATATGTTCACCACTTTCTTTCTGACTCAAAAAAATTCATCTCTTTCTATGAGCCAGCACAACCTCTCCTTTGCTTTCCGAGGTTTTCTTGACTGCCAACCCTTATTTTCTATATTTATATATATCACGAGCATTATGTAAGAAAACTAGAAGATATCGACAATGGGTCCACAGCTACCATCATCCTCCATCAGGAAAGCCGTAAAATACCTATAAGGAAGGGCGTCAGACAAGGAGACACCATCTTTGCAATGTTATTCACAGCATGTTTACAAGAAGTATTCAGAACATTGGATTGCGAACAGGTGGGACTAAGGGTTAATGAGGAATACCTCAGTAACCCCAGATTTGCTGATGACGTTGAATTCCGAAGTAACTCGGGGGAAAAATAGCAAACCATGCTTTCTGCACTGGACAAACAGAGTAGAACCGTGGGCCTGAAATTAATATGCAGAAAACCAAAGTAATGATCAATAACCTCGGGACAGCACAGCGGTTTCAGATAGGTGGCGAGGCAGTTGAAGTTGTAAGCGAATATATCTACTTAGGAGAAGTTGTTACCCGGATCCCAACCATGAGGCAGAGATAATTAGAAGAATAAGAATGGGGTGTAGTGCATCCGGCAGGCATTCTCAGATAATGAATGTCAGCCTAACGTTGTCCCTGAAGAAGAAAGTGTATGACAGCTGCATATTACCGGTACTCACCTACGGGGCAGAAACATGGGGGCTCACTAAGAGGGTTCAACCTAAATTGAGAACGACTCAGCGGACAATGGAGTGGAGGATAATAGGTGTAACATTAAGGGACAAGAAGAGAGCGGAGTGGGTCAGGGAACAAAGGCGTGTTAAGAACATATTACTAGAAATTAAGAAGGAATGGACATGGGCCGGGCATGTAATGATAAGACAAGATAACCGTTTGTCATTAAGGGTAAGAGAGCGGATTCCTAGAGAAGGCAGGCGTTGCAGGGGCGGCAGAAAGTTAGATGGGCAGATGAGATCAAGAAGTTTACGGGGACAAATTGGTCGCAGTTAGCACAGGACCGGGGTAATTGGAGAATAATGGGAGACGCCTTTGCCCCGCAGTGGACGTATATAGGCTGACGATGATGATGATGACGACGACGACCATGATGGTGATGAAGATGATGAAGAAGGGTTGGCAGTCAAAAAAACTTCGGAAATCAAGGGGGAGGATGTGGTAGGTCATTGAAACAGATAAAGAATTTGGAAAGAAAGAAAGTAAGTGGTGAAAAAATGCCCCCCGTGTTGGATCAGAACTCACGAACTCCAGAATACCGGTCTGGTGCTACGACCACTACGCTACCTGCACGGCTATTTTCCCCTCTACTTTCTGGGGTATTTATGATAGGGATTTTTGTTTCCTGTGCTTGGGGGCGGTAGCCAGCGCCACTCAGACTATTCGGGGTGAAGGGGACCTTCTTTTTAACCCCCATGGCCGTGACTCGAGCGTCTACGACATGTGGAGACTGGTCGAACAGCGTTAAACCCTCTTCAGCTCCCTATCGCACCAAGACTGCCAGAACAGAGGCCTATGCCTTTAGTGAACCAGAATAGGAAATGAGGGACTTTTAAATAGTAGAGAGAAATAAGGGTTGGCAGTCAAGAAAACCTCGGAAAGCAAGGGGGAGGATGTGTTAGATCAGTTTTTCCTAACATATCTGTTGTTATTTTTATCTGTAAAAAACGGAACTTGTCCACTGTACTGTCCTAATAAACTGACCACGGAACTGACTTCCTTCGCATTGATGACACGTTTGGTTCTGAAAGGCAGAATAAAGAAAGGTATAGAGCAATATCCAGGTTTTGGTGATTTTTGTTTACCTTTTCGGTTTTACTGCTTTTTTGCGCAATGTTTTAAAACAACGGGACTGGCTTTTTGTTTTTGTTGTTTGCACGGGAAATTGCACACGATACAGGAGTGACAGCGGTTTTTCCTGCCCAGACAAGCTTTCCCGCTTTTGCAGAAAAGTCAACAGTGAGCCTTCACAGTTCAAGAGGTGCGATAAGCAGCGCAGAGCAAAGTTTGTGCCTTATCAAAAAAAGGAGTTGTGCACTAACTACACCCTCACCCATGCAAAAAGCGTTACGTGGTACAAACAGGACGCTCCCTAATAAAAGGCTGCGCGTGGCCATCTGCTAGTGGCCATCTGGGCTCGCATTGCCTCCGGTGTGGCTGCAGGCCTGTGTTTGAATAATACAAGGTAATAGGGCGACACACAAAGAAGACTACCCGAGAAATTATCGAAGCCACGGAAATTCTTAGATCAGGGGCGGTGTTCTCGTAATTGTCCCTTTTGAAAACGTTCATTTTGAGTCCCTTTCATCGTGACGTACTTCCGGTTCAGCAGTGCGCGTTGGCAGTGGGTTTGTTGCGCTTGCGTTGCGTTACTTCCGGTTGTTTGCTTTTAGCCAATCAGGGCTCGCCGAAAGGGACACTTTTGAAAGGGACGCAAAAGGGACAAAACTCGAGAATACCGCCCCAGGTGACGATTGCATCAGCGTTCCGTCCGTTTCACTGTAAGAAAAATAACTGCAATATCTATTGGCTCGTGGCAAACTGGCATAAAAATGGCTTTGTATTTATAGTGACAATGTATAGTTTTAAGCCTCTATTTTACACTCCATGATATAGGCTCTTGTGCTTCAGTAACACTGCGTTTTTGTATATAAGTGCAACGTTTCAAAATAAAATTTTAGTTGATACTAGCGCTTCGTCATGTCTATGTTGTTGTTCTCTTCTCTGCCCTCGTGTTAATTTGCGCTTCCCGCCAAAACAATGTATTACCAACTCGCCCAAGCTTCCGCACTTGGTATTCCAAATATAGAAAACACAGTCCTATTCGTGGCAAGCAGTGCGCAAAATGTAGCGTTTTTCTAACGGCCACATGTGTGGATGCAGTGTCTACAGTTTGTTTTCCCGCCTTTGAAACAAGTCCTTACCGGATCTTTGCCATACGACCACCTAATTCCGTCGGGTCAGGGTTACCCAGGAGGTGCCATCGAGCAAGTATCAAGCCGTGCAAGAAAAGTGCGCAAGCGACGGTTTTTCTGGGCCTGCGCCAAAACACGCCCAAGACAACCGTCACTAAAGAAGATGACAAAGCCGTACTGCCGACGTGCCCACATGCCAGCAGGCACCTCCGCGCGGGGAACGCTGGGTAAATTTGCCGCGCCATCTACAGTGTGCTCTATGAGTGAAACGCTCCGCCCTATCGCCGCCTCCGCCTCATTGGCAGTTTATTGTCCCGCACACCTCGAAAGAACCGTTGGCTGGTTCTTTGCTTTCAAACAACCCCAAAATGCCGTAGTCTTGTTCTGACGGTTGCCAATCTCTCTGTTGCTCTGAAGGCCGTCTTCAGTCAAATAGTGCTAATCTCATTCTCATTGCCGACTACGTCTGTCTGACACAAGCGAGTGCCTAGTGTTGTGTACTGGAAATTCCGTGCTCCAGATTTTCGAATGGTGTACTCTTCCTCCCATCGGAAAGCCCAAGTGCAAGTTGGATCTTACCTCCAACGGGGCGTGCCATGGACGGAGTCTGTGTGGATACGTATTTGCGGAGCCGCACACTTTAAAGGTTATACCGTTTCGCTTGTCGCGTCAGCATCTTCCGAACAGGAACGTATTCGCCAATTCTGCGGCCGTCTCTGCACCCTAAAAAACATTTTAGCTGGGGCCTGACAAAAAAGGCACTCCAAATGTAAGATTTGGCGCCGCAACTGATCAGTCAAAATAGCTACAGAAAGACGACTTTCGTTATGCGAAACGTCCTGTCCAGTGCTATTGAACACCAACTTCATAGTTCATTGTTTTGTACCTTTGAACGTTTGATTGATTTTGGAGATTAACGCGCCCTAGCTACACCTGAGCTATCATAATCCGCACCCTGGTGGAGGGCTTCAGATTAATATAGTACAACTGGGATCTCTAACAGGCAAGAAAATCTCGACACACGGGCATTTCCGCTTTTCGGTATCACCGGGAAAGCAGCCACCATGGTCTGGATCGAACCTGCGTCTTTGTGCTCAGAAGCTTTGCCCACTTACATTGCCTAGCAATTTAGGCTGCTCGTTTTTATCGCTCTGTACGTGACGTCATTCTCATCCTTGGCATTACAATTCAATGAGTCGCCGGAGTAAGAACTGCCCTATAGTTTTTCCTCAATTACTATATGGTGTTTCTTATAGCCGAGGTCAGTGTTTAGGCGGCCAATTATTGTCATGTTGTCATGTCCGAGAAGGATGACACGAGGAGAGTTTTTTTTTCAAATTACTGCATATTAACGCTTCATCATCAGCTGGTGAGACGTTTTTTTCTTGAAAAATTATAACAATTTCAATCTTTTAACTTACAAAAGCTTAACATAAGGGTATGAGTGAACGCTTTCAGCCTCCGTATCATTCTGCGTCTTCAAAACCAGAAGGCAAACAGACTCGGGGTTCCGTGCAGTACACATTGCAAAATAATGTTTCAGGCCCCTTCAACGTTTTTCCTTTCAGCGCAAGAATCCCTTCTCCCCTGACGCAAGGTTTCAAATTCGACGACACATTAAAAATTGTGAACTTTTTATATACTTACAGTATACCATGCGTGTAAGGGTTTATACCACAGAAGATGAAGGGCCGAGACTGCCCATTTACATGCGAGGCAAATTCTTTTTGTGGTGTCCCGTGCGTAAGATACACGTCTTTTTTTTTTGTCCTGAATACTCTACGAGACTTGGTTATACTCCAGCCGTGTTAAAGGAAGCTATAGTGAACGCCTTATTTTTATCGTATAACTGACCACCGAAACATAGTATTCTTGTCTGGTTTATTACAGGAACATTTTCTTTGCAACTATTTCTGTGTACTGCAAGGTCTCTAGCCCGGAAGTTTTCAAGAGTGATTCAAATTACAGATAAATAGAATAAAACAGCATCAATGAGTTAACGGATACATTTAAGCAGGGGTCAAGTACGCCTTGCTCATTCTAAAGCGACGCTCTTTGGTCTCACTAATGGTAGTGTCGTTACCAAAACCCGCTGCAGGAAATACAACATTATGCAATAAAAGGACGCATATCGATAAGGATTATGACGATGAAAGAAGAAAAAACGCTTTTCGTGGTAAGAATCAAAGCTGGATACCTCAAATTACGAAGCGGATGTCATCTGATTGCGGTATCATTGCATTCGGGTCGCTGAGCATTTCCTTTGTATTTGTGGTGCGGCCATTGGTGTTAACTTGGGGTGAGTTGAAGTGGACTTTGAAGCGCGTTAAAGAGGAAGCGGGAAAAGGAAGAGAGTTTACATATCTGAAGGCAACGAAATTCAAGTTCTACTGATTCGTGTCGCCTCTCCATGCAAACAACCCCGCTCAATGCGCCTCCAACTGATTTTCTATTAAAAAAGTTTCAATCCCCTCTGTTACTACAAGTACTAACGACGATCATGGATGAAAGGAGGTTGGGGGCCCCTGCTTTCTCTAGAGAGATTTGCTGCTGTCGACTGTGTTTAGACTTTGACTCGCAGGAAGTGTGTATTGTAATCTTTGACGGTTGTACGTTTACTGTTTCATTCAATTTGATTGTCCGATTTGTCTGGATTTCATTCGTGACAAACTAGGTAATGCGTGCCTTAAAGGGACACTGAAGTGATATGTAAACATTGCGGGATTACTTGCGCAAATTGTAGTCCCGAGTCCCCAGACCATGTTTCGACCACCCTTGGCGCGTTTACGCGATTTTATTAAATAGAAAAATTAATTCGAAAATGCTGTCCTCCTTTCTTTACGCTCGCCCATTTTCTGCGGCGTTTTCGTGTGACGTCGAGAGGAGCCGAGCTCGCAATTGGCTGCGCAACTGCACGGCTCACCTGCCTTCAGAAAGTCAGTCGGCCCAGCGTTTCGTCCGCCGGCCGCCGACGGGTCGTCGCAATTCGTTCGCTCAGTTGAAACGAACACAGGACACGTTTGTGAATGGTAGAATCTGCCTTTCTTTACTTGGTTAGTTTGTACACTGTATCTAGCTCCAAGTCAAGGTCGCTTCACACAAGCGCTGCACAAGCGCACATGCGACGCTTCGCTGACTGGTACGCCAGTAGGAAAATATAAGGCCTCTTGAAGGCGGGAGAAGAGTCAGCGAAGTCAATATAGGTACTAAGGAAATAAAATCAACTGATATTTGTACCGTACAGCGTAAAACTAGGGTGCGGGAAGCACTTTTTTTGCGCTCGGCGAACAAGCACAGCGGTCAGCAGCACGACTACGCATCTGCGAACGCTTTTCCGTCTACGAAATGCAATTGCTAGACGTGAGCTATTGTGCAAACTCGGGCGAAGCTTACTGCACGAGCGCAATACAACAAATAGTCACCTAAGCTGCTTGAAATGCCAAAACTAAATAAAAGTGTAAACTGGTTAACCAATATATACCATATATTACCAAGGCCAGCGGAGCCCGCTGCGTGGCCGAGTTGTTTGGGGCGCTAGATGTGCCACCGCAAGTATTTTGCAAGTAAAGGGTTCGAATCCCCGCGGGTACGTGCTTTTTTTTCTTTAAGTTATTTTTTTCGTTTTCCGCCGATGTTTTCTACATTGAGTTCACCTTTTTTTGGGCCGCAACGTTTATGGCTCCATGAACTAGTTCACAGAACGCGCGCAGGCTGGCACTGGCGCGCTAGCGAGTTCTAGTTGGCGTGCTGTTGCCATAAGCACCGACTGCTTGCAGGCAGTGGGTATATGCCAGAATGAACAGACCCTTGGCCTGGTGCGAACACGCTTTTTACGATACAGGCATGAGGGAGGCAAGCTCCAAATATGGGGGAAAAGCACATGACATTTGGGCGTCTGCGGGTACGCGGAGGGCGTTCATGCACTGCGTAGGTTTCGGCTAGTGAATGCTACGATTCCAAGCCGTCCTAGGAGGCTTATCTTTATGCATTTTTACAGCTGACAACATGGCAGAAGCGCGGTACGATGATTACTGAGTTATTGAGAATGCCCATCCAACAACGCCAACGGTTGTGTTTTACAGAACCGAAACCGAAACCGAAACTTGTTTCTTTGCTCACCTTGGGCAGTGTCCAATCACGGTGCCCGCTCCTCCTAACGTCACAGCTTTAGTTGGTGCGGCCGCCGCAAACCGCGCTTGGTAGTTTTTCTTCTTTCGCGCTTTGTAAAATAATTACCGATTTGTCAATCGTAAAAACTATAAAAAGTGTGCTAATTTGAGCCAGTCTACACAGTGCAAGCAAAAACGGGAGCTTGACAAATTCACTTCAGTGTCCCTTTAAAACCCCAAGCTAACTCACTCACTCCGTTTCAGACTTTCGCCTCATATTCACCACACATAACATCGTGAGGTTTAGGGTCGCTTGAGAATGAGGTCAGCGTTGTGGGGCCCAAACGTTACGCATTTCTTCACCCCCGGTCAATAAAAACGAGGTATGCATGACGATGATAATGATTATGGTGTTCGTAAATATTTTAAATGTACCCCCAAGGGGAATTTCCATGGCTAAATACTTATTGCAGTTCCCTAGGACTTCAAAATATACACTAATTTCTAGAAAGCGCATGCGAGATTCGGCGCACTCAGGCTCTTGACAGTTAAATCTGCTGAACGAGACGTGCACACAGCACAAATCCTGAATTCCCTCTCTATGCACCGATAACGTGTGTCAGTACTGCTTCGAACGCCCACCATTGGCGCTCTGATTTCGAGCTACTCAAGAATAAGGAATTTTATATCCACTGTCCAAATATTATATCCACATGACATTTTTCTTAATTTTATTTGAAAAAAATGTTTTAGGTACACAACGTGTCCAACCTATTCTATAGATATTTGGCGATTTTAAGAAGACGAAACAAGACTCCGGCTATGGCCCACCTCTAAGAGAAGAAGAAGATAAAACGCTCGGTTCGTATGGGCTTTTCTTGGTAACAACTCACCAGCCAAACATCCATGGAGCTCCTTCCACCACAAGCACTGGTGAAAAAGGGCCTCATCCCGAGTGAATCATTTGACATCGACGACGCTTTTGGCCACGGCGTTTTCCAGAAAAGAACAATGGGGCTTGGAATTATTGCCGTGTTTTTAATGAGCACCCATTTAGCCGTGATAAAAGTCATCGCGGGCGACGTGGATCACTGGTGCCAGCAGCCGCCGGACTCGAACGTCTCTGCGATCATCTGGAGGAAAGAGTTCATCCCTGTAGAAGCCGATGGAAGACCCAGCCGTTGCCGCGCCTACAAGAACCAGACTGACTTCAACGACACGGAACCTACGGCCTGCAACGAATGGGAGTACGATGTAAGCACCGCTGGATCCACGATTTTGAGCGTTTGGAACCTGGTATGCCACAGGCGTGTGCTCCTCGTAGCTGCCCTAGCGGCTCACAACAGCGGCAGAATGCTTACAATAGTAGCCGGCCCCTTAGCTGACTACATTGGACGCGCCCCAGTTATTCGGGTAGTCGCTGGCCTTCTGGTCATTTCCACAGTAGCCAGTTGCTCCGTGACATCATACGTCACCTACGTAATCCTCCGATTCCTCACGACTGGTTTTGCGAGTGTAAATTGCCTCATGATCGCCGTGATTTTATTTGAGATCACAACGCATGACCACCGGCCGCTGCATTTCATTTTCGCTGGAACTATAGGCTTCGGGCTAGCGGAGCTGTGGTTTACCATTGCTACTTACATTCATCTGGACTGGGCCCTCAAGCAAACAGTTTATCTCGCGCCAACAGTTCTGTCATTGGCGGCATATTTCGTGGTGCAAGAATCTCCTAGATGGCTCATTTCACAAGGAAACTACACAGCAGCAGAGAACGTCATGTTCGAAGGTGCCCGGTGGAACGGCTTTCCCTTGACCAACACGGCATGCCTGTTGAACAGTCTCCGAGAACAAGCTCACGATAGCAATCAGGAATATCCCAGCGAGCAGAAAAAGGCCCTTGAAGATTGTCCACTTCTACGTAGGCAGCTTATCACGACTCTATCCTATTTCGCATTGCTATTTGCGTTCTACGTAGCAACGTTCTCCCAAAAGCCAGGACAGGGAACGTTGTTCCAGTGGGTGTCGTTCAGTGTCGCCTTATTGGCCTACGCGGTAATGCATTGTTTGATTGTCAGGCTGCCACTCGTGAAAGTCCTACGGTTTTGCTATTTCTTCATGGGCGTAATCCAGTCCATACTAGCCTTGGAGGTCTACATTCAGCCGATGAACACTAATGAACTGCTTGTCATCATGTCCAAAGCCTGCGTTGGCGTTGCATTAGTCACAAGCGTCGCCTACATATTGGAGCTTGTTCCAACGGCCGTGCGCGCCAGCGCTTTATTGGTTATGTTCGGTGGTGGTAGCGCCGGTGCTGTATGTGCCTCCGTCTTTTTTATCCTTCAGAAAGTCGGCCGGGAGGACGTAGCATTTTTCCTCGCGGCATTTCTTCTGTTTATTTCGCTGGTGTCACTTCAGTACCTCCCACGTGCAACCGAGGTGGAATGCGCAAAAATCAACACCAGACGGCAATCCATCGCTCGCATTCGAGCCATGGACCATATGAAGAAGACACTGGAGCAATCTAAAACGAGCAAGTCTAGCCGTAAAAGTGCGAAATCAACCCCTCGCACAAGACACACCTCAGCACAGCCAACCCCAAACACTTAAGTCGGGAGTTTGCAGGACGAACATTATAGCAGTGGTCTTACCATTCCCTGTGCCAGACTACCGACTGCTACTGTTGTGCCGTGTGTATAGCCGTCGTCAGCATTCTGCTTTAATATTCAGGCGTTCCTTGGACTCGGGAGGTGCTGAAGACTTGGCGATGTCTTGCTTTATTCTTATCCATTTTATAAACCATGACCCAATCACTCAAATTGTCTCTTTCAATAAAGGCAATTCTACTTTCGAAGCTATATTCATATTAGTCAGAGTTCATTACCTGCAATTTCAACATCAAAGTTCATAGCATGAGAAGGTTAAGGAGTGGAAATGCGCAAACCTGCGCATTCTAAATCACAGCCGGCATTGACTGTTGTAATTTTGTAGCGTAACCTACAATGGCCGAGGTTGAGCAGTTTCTCGTGGACCTTGAAGGGCCGAGCATTGCGTTGGATTAGATTAGGATTGGATTGGATTGGATTGGATTGGAAATCCAATTCCATTAGAGCACGGGGGAGTAGAGAATTGGGTCTGCACATTCGCTGCTTTGCGCATTCGAGAGTAGCGACGTCACATCCGCGGCAGACGCGCCATCGCGTGCCCAGCTGTGCGCCTCCGTTGCGCAGTAGGCAAGTCTGACGCTGCGGCGGAGCCGCTTCATAGCCGTTTCGCGTGGCTCCTGGAGAGCCGTGCTTCGCACCCGCGACTAGCATTGACTAGACTGGTCTGGCCAGGACTGCACTAGAGTGGATTGGATTGAGCAGGATTGGATTGGAAATCATTTTAGCTGCAGTAAGCATGATAATAAGCTAATCCCAGAGAACCAGGAAACCTAAGAATAACCAGTTCAACCTTAGCTCGCGGTACGTTTATCCTGGCATAGCCGAGCTAAGCTACTGCTAATTTTTTATCGAAGCTACAAAACTACTGCTCTCAATGGAGCTGATCAGGTTTATATCGCGCGTCATAATTAGGCTACCTACAAGTACATTTACCCTCCAAGAAACGAATACGTGTTGTCATACCATTTTATATATTTTCTGCAGTACGGTTCGTGTTGACTGCATTTTAACTTCGTTCTTGATTTTTGAGTAGCTATTTTCCTGACAAACGTTTATCTTTACTACGATTTTGAGTGACTTTTCATTGACAAAAGTCAACCGGAAATAATCCCGAGCCATTGCACCCGGTAAGATCGGTGTGGCTGTGTAGGGGGCGTGCATGCTTACGAAAAAGAAAACTGCTTAAAAAGCTATGTTGGTAACGCTTGGTGAAACTTCTGGCCCTCGCACCAATGAAAAACAATGCTGGGGGAGCGTATTTCCAAACGCATCGCTGCACAGACACGCCCGTGACATGTCTGTTCGCGCGATGGAGAACGGTACTTCAACGGGGTCATTGGCAGCGCCCTACACCTGAAGCCACCTAAAATATACCAAATCACCATAAAACAAAAACAACGCGTAGATTTGAGATGAAAACAATGAAATTTACAAAAAAGCAATGGAAAGAAAAACTGCAGAGACCTGCTGGTGCTCCAACCCAACTATCCAGCTGTACTCATTCGTACATTGAGGCTACAGAGCCCAAACGGTTTTGGCTTGCGCTCAAAAGAATAGCGCGCGCCGTGACATCACACATGTGACGTGGGCGCTCTCTGCAACGAAGCGTTTGGAAACACGCCCTCGCGGAACATCGGCTTCTTACGCGCTTTGAAGGATAACGCCAAGCGGAATTAATTAAAGCTTCTTTGCTAAAACAAGGCACTTGCATCGCTTTCATTACTATTACTTCTCTGTTTATTGGCGGTAATTACTTCAGTAAACAGACTGGCTCGTGCCAAAACTTCTCTAGCATCATGGATCCTGCCCGCCGGCTGTGCAGCTGTTCTACCCAGTTTCCATCACGTTATAGCGTCCCCTGGCACGCTTCATTCTGCATCTCTAACGTACCAAAATCATTGTTTCGGGAGTTTTGCAAGGCGGCGCATTGCCCCTCAGTTTTCTCGATTCCCGGCCAATCCCCCAGCTTGTAAATGCAACCAAGAAAGGAACAGCAACTCTTTTTAACGCTCACAATGCGCCATAAGTGCTTAGGTGGTACGGCACAGGGCTGTTGATGGGCAGACCAACGTTCACACGTGTTTTTACTTATTCACTCATTACTGCGGTGGCCATTTTTTTTTTCACTGGTCAACAACAGCGGTCATTTCTTGAAGAAGGGCACACTTATTGCTTTCACCTTAAAATACGGACGTTAGCGTTTGCGAATAGATGTCCATTCCCGCGGTAACGTGCCATTCCCCAGAAAAAATTGAAAGGAAGAACTAGCCCCAAAATTTAGCCTGTGACCCGCCAGGGAACGAGAAGTTTACGAAGTATACATCAAGGTCCCTGCACCTCTTGAAGGTAGGCTAAAGGGTGGGAACAATTAAGTTGTTCTGTAATGTAGGTTACGTTTCCGAAAGTTTAAATACACGATTCTTGTAAGTACCAGTTGTTTACAAGGCAGAAAAAACGCCAGAAACATGAAAACATGTGACTACGCCCCGTACGCTTTTTAGTACTACTCTTTTTGAGGTCACAAACATTATGAGTGGTGACATCTCATTGCAGAGCATCTGTAGACGTCTTCCTTGAATAAACAGTTCTGAAGGGGTTGAGCCCATGAAATAAACGTAAATCAAAACATTAAGTGAGCACATGTGATCTAAAAACCCCAGACTACCGATATATACGCTCCGTGGAAGGCTGCTTCCCTCACAATTCAGTCAGCCGTCATGCTTTCAGTATTGCTTTCGAAAAGCATTCGTGCGCAATTGGTGAAGTCAATATCATACCACGGCAAACACTCGAGATTCTGCAAGCAATATCCCCCGCAGGAAGCGGCAAAAGGAGCAAGATGCAGTGCATACGGTTAAGCGATACGCCTGAGCTTTTAAGGTGCTCCGCGTTTTATGTTGTTTTCGGATGGTGACTCCGCGCGGTTCGAACTTCGTCGCCCGTCCAAAAATTAGAATGTTACTGCAGGGGGTTATCAGAACAATCCGAACATGTGCGTTTGTGCTAGCTGTTAATAAATTCCGTTGTTGATAAATTCCGTTGATAAATATTCCGTAAATCGTACGCGCGTAGCTTTACCCTTGTCATGTTCCAGCCGATGGGAGCCTCGGCCACGAGGACTACTCGAAACGGGTGCGGGTAGCGTGGGTGCATTTCTCGCCAGGTTCGCGCGTCGCATGAGAGAACAGCAATGAGGTGGACGTGATCGCGAAACGAGGTGCAACGAAAACGTCCAGCTAGAGGGACGCATAGCCCGACAGTGGCGTTTGCATGATATTTGAAGCAGAGCTTGTCGCTTCTTCGGTCGCGGTCAGCGTGATGGGGTCAGGGTGTCCGGTGTCAGCGTGCACACCGGCCCTTGGAGCGGTGAAAAGCATTCGTCGTTCCAGGGGGGAGAAGTAATAACAATACAAGCCATCCTCCTCGGCTAGACAAATGCTTTCGGCATCGGCCATGGCTTTTAGGCGTAAAATCTACACTGGTCGCCATGAGAGGGCCTAAACCGCGCTCCTGCGTCGTTCCTAGTTTGTGAAGCAATGGATAAGTCCCGAAAAAATAACCGGGAAACTGGAGAGGGAAGCGCCTGCTTTGTTTGCTTATTTCTCAGCAAATAACGCATTGTTGCTCGCCGAACAGAAGCCGAGACAGCTAAGGAAAGTATTCCCTTTCAGTTAAAACTGAATTTCCGTCAACCTTTAGTCTCACTTTAATGCGTTTAGACCTGAAATTGTAAAGTTCGCCACAACTCAGGCCACTGCTTTCCACTTTAATTCCTTTCCCATCGTCGAGACATTTCTACTGAACGGAACGTCCGCGTTCGCCCTCCTCTCCATCTGCGGCCCAAACCCGAAACAAGAAATACCGGATGGAACTATTGGCATGCGAGAATGTTCTACCGGCACTTTGATGATGACCATTTTGTGGCGTAAACACACGCAAATTAGATTCTGAACGCGGGTACAGAATGGGGTGAAAAGGCGTGGCCTGTAGGATTCGGAGGGTCTTGGACTTGTCGTGATTACGTTGGGAGGAGGACAAATCGTTTCGGTATCGTTATACGAAGAGGTGAGCCGACTGGACGTTCTATACTGCTCGAGCAAGATCGCTTGCTCGGACGAACAGTGCGATCAGGTGAAGAGCGGTACTGCCCACGGAATGAGCACAATTATTGGTATCGCGATATTGTTGGGGGAGGAGGGAAAGTAACTCTAGGGTAAAACCAAATGAGATGGGGAAGGTAAGCTTAATAAGCAGTTGAGTGGCACTGGGGGCAGCGTGGTCTAGTAGCAGGCCCGTAACATTTGCTTAGGGTTTCGCGTTCATGGCTTGTATTTGCTGTCTACTTGCTTAGTAATCCCGCGGAAGATCTGAGGAGGTCAAGAAGAGCAGCGATAAACCCGCCTAGGGAGAAGAGTCTAATGCGGTGTTTTTTTACTTTCTTGTAGCGGTGTGTTCGCACATCTTGCGAGAATGAGACCTTCCAGTTCGGGAAAACAGCGGCAATATTTGCTCGTCAACGCTCCTGCGCACCATTACGGGCTGCTGATTCCCCTTGCAGAGGCGCCCTCATGGCCAGATGTCGAATCGATGCGAGTGTCCGAACTTGTTCCGGCGACGTCCGTTTATCATAACTTTGTTGGCAAGTGTGTTGTATTATTGCCGTTGTTGATGGTTTTTAGTGCTTCAGATGTAATGATAAGGATTTTGGTTGCTTGTCGTCTAGTCGAAAAATTTTTAGTAAGGAAATTGGAGTGCGTGTAATCTCATCAAGTACATAAATAAAATACACCTTTATGTCAGCCACACACCACCACGAGGGAATACTTTTAGGATAGTTAGAGCTAATAAGTGGCAGTTTTATGATTTTTAATAGTTTTGCTGCTGCTACACGCACCTAAGCAGAGCAAATGTAAAACCCAGAAAACAATTTTTGCCTTCTTTCGCCCGACACTGCTCAAAAGAATAACCGTGCGAAATTCCCTGGTTTGGGGTACGTGGCAATTACCCCTCAGAGCTTTTCTACTTGGTCTTGTTAAACGGCGCGTATCGGTTCTTGAAAATAAAAGAACATTACACAATTCTGCAGAACAACCTGAAGGAAGGTCACGCAAATTTTAGAGGTAATCAAGGTGTCGTACATTAGTGATTTACTTACGAGAACTTTCTCTTCCCGCTAGCTATCAATTCATTGCCCTGACCAGGTGCCTGTACAAGCTGCTCGAGAAGATGCCCGAGAAGCTCATGTACTTTTTTGAGCATAAAGGACTCCTAGAGAACAGCCACGCAGGCTTCAGGACAGGGCGATCCACAAACGACCAACTCTTCGCCCTTGAGTGGTACATCAAGGATGCTTTCATCCATAAGCAGTTTTGCCCCATGGTCTTTAGTGATCTTTAGAAAGCCTATGACACCGCTTGGCAATACGGGAACCTTAGCTTCCTAAAAGCGTTCGGTGTTTTGGGCAATATGTTAAGCATTCTTGCTATTTACTTGTAGGAGAGAACATTTCGTGTAAGAGTTGGTAGCTCACTCTCAATGGTTCACATGCAAGACAATTCCGTGCCACAAGGTGGAGTGTAAAGCCCGACAACTTTCCATAGTTAAGTTGAGCTCTCTTGGAAAGGCACTGCCACATACAATTTTTTGTTCTATGTATGTAGAAGGCGTCCAGATATCTTTTAAATTGTGTAATATCTCACTCTGTGAAAGACAAGCCCAGCTCGGGGTGAAAAATCTTGCTGGCTGAGCGGACACAAATGGTTTTAAACTGTACACTGAAAAATGTACTTGTGTTGCGTTCACACGGGATGCGCGGGATCCTTCTGGATCCTGACATTGCTATAAATGGCGTGCCAGTTTCTATTAAAAACGAGAACAAGTTCTGGGGCATATAACTGGATAACAAACTCACATTCGTCCTACCCTAAAAACAGCCCAAACAAAAATGCGTAAAAAATGAACATTCTGAAATTCGTCTCACACCAATCCTACAATGGAGACAAGCAGCTCCTCCTGCGTCTTTATACAGCATTGGTAGGATCTTGTTTGGACTACGGCAGTGTCGTGTGTGGGTCGGCAACAAAAATGGCACTAAAAATGCGTGACCCGGTGCTGAATGTGGGGCTTCCGCACTAGCCCTGCTCAAATTCTCCATGTAGAGTGCGATAAATGGTCCCTACATCACCAGAGGGTCTACATCGACATGTTGTATACCTCAAAATCGTGTCTATGACAAATCACCCTTTCAATTCGACCATTAGTGATACATTCACACAGCAACTAATTTTAAATCGTCCATCTATCTCTTTGCCATTTCCTCTCAGAGTGAGAGAAGAAGCTTCTGAGCTAGCAGTCCCAATCTCATACATCCACAAGACACCTGTCATTGATTTCCTTCCACCGTGGGCTCTTCACCCTGTGTCGTGTGACCTGTCTTTCACGCAACTAGATTCTTGTTTCTTCAGGATAAGTTCCGGTGTGCTCGGTTTTGCTGTGATGCGTCCAAGACTGCTACTGCTGTGTCCTGTGCTGCGCATGGGCTAAACTTTTATGTGAGTAAAACAATGAGCTTTAATAACAGCATATTCACAGCTGAAGCGCACGGTATTTTAATAGACTTAACTCGCATTGTCCAACTTCAAATTTAAAGTCCATGGTGTTGACGGACTCTCTAAGCGTTGTACGCGCGCTTGCATTGGGAAAGCATTCTAAAAAAGTTGTCGTCAATCTTGTTTTTAAGGCTTTTGTGTCTGCATATGCATCAAACCTTCATATAACTTTCTGTTGGGTTTCGAGTCACTCTGAGTTTGCCGGAAATTACGCCGCCAATCAAATGTCTACTGCTGCTACACTTCTGAATAGTGCATATAACAACCGCACCCTACACTGACCGCAAACCACACATTAGAAAACACCTTCGTAAAGCATGGTAAACCGACTGGAGTAAACCGACAGACAAAAAGTTACACATAAAAAAATACAATTCTGACCATACACCATCGAAAAATGCAATAGATAGAGAAGTCGCCTTGGCTAGGCTACGGATAGGGCACACCCTTGCAACGCACTCGTATCTGCTCATGCGATCTTCAAGACCCCAGTCAGCACGCGCGGAGAGACCCTATCCTTAGTTCACGCACTCATTCCATGAAACGCACTCAACACCACATGACAGAAATATTTTACTTAACTGCACAGAACACACATATGGCTACACCCATCACAATTCTTGGCCAACAACCCAATATTTTCTATTAGGCGTGTTTTTCAGTTTTTACGAGACGTCAATTTTTTTACAGCTTCTTTCATATCCTGCATAATAATCCTGGCCCTATTGGTGACTCCGTGTTTGTTCTCGCCACCTAGCGGACGTCGCGAGAATCCCCCTGATCAGGTCCGGTTGCGTAATCCCCCATGACGCAGCACGGTTGTTTTGCGTCGTAAATTGGTAGCTGTCATGATACCTTCGAAAGAAGACCCAAGGACGATAAAGCGGGCGTGTAAAGAGCTTTATTGCGTCCCCTTCGGTTTGACGCCGGGTTTGAAGTACGTACATCAGTGCATACTTTTACCGCTTCCCGCGAGAAGCGGACAACGCGCTTCGCAAAGCGCAGTGGTCACTAAACCGACGTATTAGAACTAAGTGACGCCTACCATACAAGCATGCCCAAAGCACTTTGCTCGAAACGACAACTACCTTCCAGGTCCGCAGCTACTTGCTTTTTTTATTGTGATGAAGCCGCATGGTATGCGCGCGGCGTGTTTTATATCGGAGCACTTCCCCTGTGTGCTCTTCTAGAACATGTACCCGCCATTTCTTTAGGTGCGAAATATATTCGTTAATTGCTAATATTGCAAAACACATCTTTGAAAAGAAGCTTTGCTTTAAATTAGCCTGGAACATCGTTTTTAACTTCGTGTTTTAAGCAGCTGGTACTTCAAATGCGCATCTGCACAGCTGCCCCACACGTAGCTCGACGCACAGTCTGTCAAAATTTTGTGGGCCGTGGCGACCGTGACCTGAGCAGGCACGCGGCAGAGCAGGGGACCTGCGCTTGCCGCTTTCGGCTGGTTGCGCGGCTAATGAGAGCGAGGTGAACTTTTGCCCTTGCTTTTGTAGTGTGCCCAACGCGACAAGTGCTGTGCAAAGTGCGTGCGCTGAAAAGAAGTGCGCCTGCTCTGAAAAACCGGCCCCACTGCACATATCGCGCCAGCTATACTACGAAAGGAAGCGCAAAAGTTCCCCTCACTCTCTTTAGCCGCGTAACCAGCCGACAGCGTCAACCGCAGCGCCCCTGCTAGGCCACGCGCCTGCTCCGGCCACGGTCGCCGTGGCCCCCAAACTTTTGCAGAGACTGTACATAACGCTCAAGTCAGAGAATGGCAGAACTCCCGCAGCTTCCACACCTCCAAGCAGCGAGCGCACGACGCTATCTTATCGGCGCACGCTGTGTCGCCTCTTTGTTTACTCTTATCGCTCGTGAGGTTCTAGTTTAGTTGTTTCCTGGAAGAAAGTTGTACATGTTTCAAGCTCCCGCCGTGATCCGCGCGCCTTTGTACTTATTATCAATAAGCAAAAAGTTACGGGAGGCTGCGAATAAAAATAGTCAAAATTGGGTCTCAAAGCGGGGAATCACGACATTGCGACAAAAAAATGTACGGGAAATTTAACGTGGGCCCCGAATGTAGAGTAATTTAAAACACAGCCCGATTGCACAGAACCTGACTTCACCCGCAGCTTTCCAACGCCCTAAACATTACACTACGGCGTAAGACGACCGCTTTATAACTTTTTCCAGCACCCGTAAGTTGCATGCTGTCATCACTGTCATAAGATACCAAATGTTGCTGCAAAGCGATTGCAGCAATTCAATATAAACCAAGTTGTTCTAAACAGGCATTTTCTCACCACGGCTAATATGTGCAATAGTTTGCATTTAAATTTTTGTGTTGTCATGGCATGTAACGGTATTCTAAACTGGGTTTCCAGGCTCAGAATCGAATATTAACCTACCAAAGAAAACAGCAGTTCCATGTCAGGACCAAGCCGAAATCATCAACCCATGATGCATTGAAAGCTGCCCGTCATGAACAGTTGAGTGCAGAAATGCAGCTAATGATGCAGCGGTCCACCATCCACCGCAATAAGCATAAGTTGAAAATCCTACTCTAAAAACGTACACAGTACCCATTTCATTCTATCTTTTTTTGAAATCAGGACAGGTAGACGTCTACAGCCGTATCACGCAGCTCAGGATTCTTGACACGCCGCTGAACACCACTGCTTGAACGTGTGCTGGTAAGGTGACACAACAATGCTCATTCTGTGCGCCATTTTAACCAACATAATTATTAGAGAAAATTAGGGATATCACCGTTTTACCAGGAGGAAGAAGGTTTGAGCACCAATTTCTTCCAGCTTGTGTCACAAGTTAGCCACCACACCCAACAGCAACCCTTGGAACTCACGGCACCAAAACAGTGGGCACCTTTCTGCACGCAAGGTCTTTGGCAGCTTCTAGGCTGGAGCCAACAATTGCGAGTGCAGAGCCAACAAGGCAAACAAATTAAGGCAATTAAATTATGGTGATATGACTAACAGTAACATCTATTGACTTACTTCTGTGTGAATATCATGTTTATCCGGGGGCAAAATCTTGTTCAGCACACCCTAAACTTGACACTTTAAAATGAGTAAAAGACCCGGGGTTACGCAAGTGTGCCCCGTCGATATACGTGGGTATTATTATTGGGCACATGGCCGCTCAGACCTCCTAATAAGACATTGCCGGCCCTACCTTTGTTGTCTGTTTGAATATGTCACATGTGTCAGCATGCGTGCGGAGCAGCAACAGCAGGTATTCTTGCATAGCTATTTCCATTTATCCTGAAATAAATTAGACACAATGAATATTTATTCAGCCACATATGCCATGAAACAGGCGAAACATACACAAAAAAAATTCACCGCTGTAACAGGTTATCAGAAAAAGCCTGTTCTTGGGCGGTCATGTTTTCTGCCGAGAAGCAGGGCGACCTGAATTCAAAACCCAAACTTTTCAAGCTCCACAAAAGCTTTTTTTTATCTGCTCGGCCAAGTGTAACACATAATAAAATGTTAGATACAGACATATCGTAATACCCACAGGCATGCAAGCCGAGAAAAGAAGGACCTGTTATAATGAGCTACCGACGGTTGTCACAAAAATGACCAGACAGGCACTTAACAACAGTTTGGCTATACCAGCCATTTCATTATGTTTTGTTTATATTGTCACGGACGGGACACATATAGGCGGACCATGTCCCATACTGCGTGGGCTCAGGCAGCAGACGACGAAGAGGCTGCGCCTTTGCGCGCGCTATCTTATGGTCGCCCTGTACGTTCTGTAAATAGATCGTTTCACCCCATCCTATTGTTCGTCTCATCTGTGTCCTGCCGCCACGTAGCATTTTGGCGGAGGGTACGGTGTCTTCATCCCAATCTTGGCCTCCGCATCGCATCGTCTCAGCCTGGGCGTAACCGTCGAGACATCGTGGGCCATGTCGGGCAGCCCCAGCCCACTGCGAACAAAGTTCGACGACGTCCCCCGCCCTATGACCCCAGCCCAAGAGTAGCCGATCAAGACTAGCCGTTACAAGCCGAGACCAGACCAACCGAAGATGCCGTGTCCCCAGCCCTCTCGTCCGACGTGGCTCCAGCTCCTCAGACGGTCCGCTTCTGGCTTCAAGACATCACTGTTCCAGGGCCGGGCATTATCGCGTGCATCATAAACGGTGGCGGCAGACACATCTTTACTTTATGTTTTCATCGCATTGCCCATCCGCATCGCGATCTTCACCTCGCCGCGGCTTCGACCAGGACGGTCGCCCTCAGACGGGGTGATGTCACGGGACTTATATAAGCGGAAAATGTCCCATACACCGTGGGCCCAGGCAGCAGACGACGAAGACGACGAAGAGGCTGCGTGATTGCGCGCGCTATCTTATGGCCGCCATGCACATTCTGTAAATAGATCGCTTCACCCCATCCTATCGCTCGTCTTATCTGTGTCCTGCAGCCACGTAACAATATAATATGATGATTCGTTGCACAGAATACGTTGCCAGAGAGCTTCTGTCCTGTCGTTTCAAGTGGACCACTTTAGGAGCCCGGCTTGACAATGGTGCTCGTACGGGGTGGTGGCGTACCCAAACAGAGGCTCTGAAAAAAAACGGCTTTTCTGCTCGAGATCGAAGTTGGGTTCTTCGCGTTACGACACTAGCTAATATCTATTCCGTTGCAATGGAAAATTTTTGAAATGACAAAATGAGCCACTCGCACCTGCTGTTTTCGTAAAAGGGTGCTGAGGGGTAAGACAAGATCAAATATTCCAGACTATTCATCCATCCAACAAGGCTCATTCCTACAAAAATGCGCAGAAACACATAAGAAGCCTTTTAAAGTTTTGTAAGCATGATGAGTGCTTCCAATCTTCCGGTTTTTCTTTACGGTACTTCGAGTCACTGTTCTCACTGCTAATATTTGGTCGCTCCCTAAAATATGTCACAGAGTCCTTGCCACATCATATTACGGTGCAGTACCTGGATTATTTGAAATACACTACATGAAGCAATTATTCTTTTGTGATGATTGCGAAATTCCCTTCAACCTAAATTGCAGCAAGATGTGGACTCCTGAACCGTCTGATTCCACAAAGCTGTATATCATCTTCATGGTAACAGTAAAGTGCAAAGCTTCTTTGTGCTAGTTTTATGGAAAACGCAGTATTCCTCAGCTGGCACCACTTCTTTTTCTTTATTCTTCTTTTCGTTCTTTCTTCCTTTTGCAGGACACGCACGGGAGCTAACTTTGACTCCTCAAGAGCATGGCACTGCTACTGACCTCGCAGAACTGGCGTCTCAAGATCGTGGAAAAATTTGCAAGGCTGTTCAAGTTAAATCAGGAGCACTTGGAAGCAATTTTTTTTTTGCGTTTTGATGGTTCGAGTGTTATTGCCTTCACGGGATTCCCTCGCTAGTTGGTAGTGTCTCGTTACGGCTTATATGAGAGAATACAGCTAGTTGACCATGAACAGCCCATGCTGGTGCAGTCCATGCCTGAAAAACAACAGAAACACTGATTACTACACACGAAGTTGCACTTATTGTTCGTTACTTTTATAGCAAATACATATTCTTGAATAGCTCCACTCCACCCTTGTTTACTCAACCCCCGCGCGCTTGCAGAATTGCAAGCTCTGGTCGAATAAGCCATGTTAACCCAAAGTTCTATTATTTTCTGCAAATAGTTCACATGCGTTTCGGCACTGATTAGTGCATACGTTTTTTCAGCAAATGCACCAGCGTTTAGACGCTGTTACAGTATCAGACTACAAGCCGATACCAAAGATTAAAAGTCAACTTAACAGCTTACTGCAAAACGCCCAAAGAAAAGCAATTGCTCAATTTGCTCATTTGTTACGTCTCACAGTATGTTTACTTTTCGCTGTGTTGTACAACGTGCATAGGTCATAAAGTGGCTTACCTGCGAGGTAGCGGTAAAATTACTGATAACGTGAGATTAAGAGTACAAACTTCACATAAAAACGTTAAGCCACACCCCGTATGGGTCGCTGAATTATGCAACTCGTAGAAGCAATGAAAGTCAGCAATACTTAAATAAAACACGAGTATAAAACTGACTCCTTTTACATATTAGTGGAACACAATTGTACATTGTCAACATATTTGTTCCTAATCACTCAAAGAAACCATTATGCGACATAAATTGCAATGGTTATTTCGAACAAACCGAAGTCAGGTATCATAACAGTGAGCAAAAAGAAACCGTGTGGAATAGCGGAATCACACACAGTGACACACCATGTACCAACCTTGCTGAAGTCATTGTTAATGTAATGTGACATGGAAGGCTGTTTAAATTCTAAGCCGATTGTCGTTCATTTCACCGCTGGTGATAAAGAACCGACACTCCTTCCTGTCGACACTACAGAAATTGGCTAGCTCAGCGTCCATACCTCGAATATACGGCGTTTCTGTTTTTCACCACAAATCGAAATACAGCCTCCGCGAGGGCGACGGAGCCCACTACATAACTGACGCTCTTAAGCTGCACATAATGCAGCGCACAATCTCAAAATCTGCCAAGGTGTAAGCGAACACGGGTCCCGCATTTTTTTCCAACGCGCTTTCGTTTATACTCTAGCCATATGCGAGTGCTCCGCCTATAAGCGCATATCGCGTCATCATTGCGAGCGTAAAAGCAATAAACAAAACTCCGAAAGTGTTATTATTGCCTCTTTCTTCCGGATCATTCATTCTTTGTGCAGTTTTCGCACCCACCAGATCATTGTTCATAAGGCTACGGCGAAGCTCTGTCGCAGCCAGAACAGTGGTAGTTCAACCTGCACCCCTTACCTGTCGCAGTGAACGAGAGCCGCAGCAAACACTTCTCTGACAGCCCTGGTGCGCACAAGAACTGTCCTTCCACGAATTTTGGCTCGATAGTGAGGCCGCTTATCTTTAGCGAAATGCGATGTGGCTCCTCCCGACTTTTGCATGCACATAGCGACGATCTAAGCTATTTTCATCGCTTTGTTCTTTGACGGGGCCGATCAAGATAAGAACGTCGGCTGAAATCATGTGCTCTTCCTCACCAAAACAACGCTAATAAACGCTGCAGTAAGAACCTTGATTGTAGGGTTTAACGCACCGACGCTACGCAGCCGATGAGGCGCGCCGTAGTGGACGGCTCCGGGTTAAGTTTGACCACCTGGGGATCTTTAACGTGCTCCCAAAACGTACACACGGGCTTTTTTGCTTTGCGCCTCGATCAGAAAAGCGGCCGCCACGGGTGCGAATCGAACCCGCATCCTCGTGTTCAGTAGAATAACGCCTAAGCCACTGACCCACAGCGGCGGGTGCAGTATGGATCTCAGTACGGTAGTAAGCGAAACTGCAACGGCGGACCTGTTTTGCGACGCCATTTTGTTTGTTTTGACTGATGTTGACAGACTGTTTCGCGGGACTTGGAGTTTCGAATACACCAGCCATCTTCACGAATTTTAAGTCGCTTCACTTTTGTTTTATTGAAATAATTTAATATTTACTGTACATCTGTGTGATCATCAATAACTTCGTCCTTAGCCCTCTTTTCCCTTGTTGGCCTTGCGCCATTGAACCCAAACCATCATCATCAACAGCAGAACTGTTCTTTCTGGCCGTAATGTGTGCGGCGTCGTCCTGCCATGCGTGCGGCGTCGTCCCGGCGTCGTGGCGCTCGCAAAAAGTACCAAGAAAGCAGTACACGTGTGTCCACATTTCAAAGGAGAGAGCACAGGACAGCTCGCGCTACAGACGCCCAGTTCGCGAAGCCGGTTTCCGTCGGTTGAAGCGTGTGCTGACGCGTGGTACTCTGGGAGAAATGTGAAAGCATGTATACACAACGATCCGGGCCCGACAGTCATGCACGAGGGAGACGACGATGTAAATAGATATGGCGATGACTGCACGAGGACGCGGGTTCGGTTTCCGACCGCGGCGGCCGCTTTTCTGATGGAGCTGTAGAGCATAAACGCCCGCGTGTAGGAGATTTCGGCGCACGTTAGCGGTCCCCAGTTGGTCAAAACTAATCCGGAGCCATCCACTACAGCGCGCATCATCGCCCGTGTTGGGTGGGCGCGTTAAACGTACAATCAATCAGTCAATATGGCCATGATTACTACTACCACAGTGAAAAGTCGCGACTCAACATATAAATAATTAATATCAATTTAATTCAATGCGTTGTGATGTGTCCTTAATTCAGTGCTTGCATAGAAAGGAATCCTCCAGCTTTGCTGTGGTTCAAGCCTTGTGCGACTTAATGCATCTTCGCCCTTGTTTCTTTTTCCTTTTTTATTTTGTTGTGCCACAATAGACACATTTTCAGTTTAAGGGTACTTTCCAATTGCCCCTCGGTGGCAAGTGCCACTGTTGCGGCAACCGATCCCCCAACTTAAATCCTACAGCTGCCGAAAAAAAATGGCAGCATCTCCACTCCGTGGATGATGGCGAGGGTGCGGAGTACGGGGACTCGAAATGACATCCAATTTGCGCCCCGAGTGACATCCGATTTGCGCCCGACCGTCATTTGATTTGAGCCGTGAGTTGCGCCTTGTTTATTCCCTATATGAAACTGCAACTCACGGCTCAAATCAAATTTCGCTTGATTTTCGCTTGATGGTGGTGTGCGCACGGATGGACGCGGACGGATATTGGGAGGTCCTAAGGTAGTCCGCACCGTTACAGGCGAGGGAGTAAGCCGTTTGACTCTTTGGTACTAACTCACGGTCGTAGCCCGGGGCTTATGCGGATGACATTGCTGTGTTTTGTGAAAACAAGGAGAGTATTTATAGAGTAGTCCAGATCAAAAACAGTTCAGTACTACAACCGGAAGCCTAGTAAATTGGGGAAAATGTCTGTGGTTCTAGCACGGCGATTGGCAATCCACACCAAGCGATTTTGCCAACGTCGGCTGGGCAACAACCCCAGTTAGGTATCTAGACGACCCTTTCAGTTTTCTAGAGATAGCGAACCATATGTGCAAAGACAGGTACAAAAAACTCGCGCGCAGCGGACAAGTGGAAGGGGCCTTATTTTTACACGTTTGCTAGGGCGACCGTGTGTAATTTGTTTTTAGTATACAAACTCTGGTATGTCATGCAGATGTTGCACTGCTCACGCACGAACGTGGAAAAGTTTAATCGAGTGCTCGCTGTTTTTGTCTGGGCCTCGAACTGGGAGAGGTGCAGTCGTAACCTTTTTAGGCGTGTGAAAGATGGAGGAGTGGGGCTAGCGCATTCATGTGTGCGACAACTAGTAAATAAACTTCTTTTTTTTTTAGATAAGTAAGTGACCCTTTTCTTCGTACAGTGTGTCAATGAAGGCTAGGCAGGGTTCTCCCCGATTTTATTATTACGACTGAATACATGACGGGGGGTATTCTGCGATATTTTAAAGAGGTTGTGTTGAGCGCGAAATTATTAAACGCTACATTTTCAATAGAGTATTTAAGTTCGGTTACGCGTAAGGAATTGTACCATGATATTGTCGATGTTGTGTTCCCTGTTCCCATGTACAGGGCTATGTACTGTGGAAGACCCGGTTACGATGTGCTTAAGAGGCTTAGAAGAATACAGATTCAACCAGGGGTCAAGTCTTTTTTGTTTAGGTTATATACAGGAACATTATTAGTACAAACGTTCATGGAAGAAAGAGGATTATTTGTTCCGTGCGGGACAGATCGAATTACCTGTAAATCACCCGCGACGAGAGATCATGTATTTTTGCATTGTTGGGAGGGACTATATTTTTGGGAAGTGGTACAGGGGACATTGCACAAAGATTTTCCACTAGATCCTCACGGTATCCGTTTCCTTGAAACAGATTATGAGGATTGAGTGCCTTACGATTTAGTCATCGCACTGGGTCTCCATAGGATATGGTGCTCACGTACACCAAGGTTGTACAATGATGTTAATGCGCGATGTGCAAGGGAGGTTTTCAAAGAGACCATTGGCCGATTTGTTGAAGTCATTTATTTCCACCAGGAAATACCTGATTGGCTGCCACAGATAGAGCAACTAATCGATATGAGGACATTTTAAATTGACGAAGTCAGCCGTTTAGTGGCTGGACATTCCGCCTCTTACAATGTTACAATGTTGAGATGTAATCTGTTGTAAATTGTCAAAGACAGGCAATAAATACAAACAAATGTCGTAGCCCAATGGATAAGACTCTGTCTGGTTGGTCTACCAGACACAGGGTCGAATCGTGCCGGTGCCTGTGTGATTTTTTTTGTGATTGCAAATGCTATGCGCACGGACGCGGACCAGACACAGGCTCGAATCCTGCCGGTGCCTGCGGAATTTTTTGCGATTGTAAATGCTACACGCACGGACGCGGACGGACATTGTGCGGTCCTAAGGTGCTCCGCACCTAAAACGAACGTGTGCTTGCATGAAGCTATTATGTGCGTGTAAATCACAACTATAACTTTATCTTTGTTGTCATGTACGCTTGGCTGGTGGAACAAGGCCTAGCTTTTCTTTTCTCTTTGTTTTCTAGGCAGAACAGTGAGCATAAAAGAACACGGCGCCCCTGTGTTACTTTATCAAGGTTGGAGGTCACCCACGTGTAATTGCAAACGAAAACATTGGAAACACACGCGCTCACAAGAAAAGCTGGAGCTAGCGCAAAAAATTGTAATAATTTTTTTTGTCTTCCGGGGCTCGAAGAGCACGTGTGTAACCATTTTTTTTCATGATTTCTTTTCCCGTTTTCATGAGCGCTGTGGCGAACAACAACCGGCTGTGCAGTAGCTCGACGAGTACGGCTCTGAATCCCGCCGCTCTACAGCATACATGTCGTGCACGACTAGCTTCGCTAAATAGTTTCACCCTGGTATCATGTAGGATCATGATTCACGTGGTTTTTCTTGGTAATGTTAATTCAAGAAACGCAGAACAACATTAAAATTGTAAAGCCGAAATGTCATAAACCGGAAGCTAAACTGCAAAAACAAACACAACATCGAAGTAGCGCAAACCTATGCCGCTGTAAACGGCCATAGTATATACACACGCCCGAACCATAAAGATACACCCTTAAAACCCTTTTTATTATAGCAAATAGTTAGATTCCTTATCGATTGCGAACAGTTAATGTGTTCACCGTGGTCCGTCAATAAACTGTACCCAAATGGACACAGATGTAAAGAGAAAATGAATAATTAACGTACATTTTGATTGGTGTTTTTGTTTTTGAACCAGAGTATCCCCAGCAGGACCAAAGTTCATTGCCACTGTGTTCACGCGGCACGGTGCCTGGCTGTCACTCAAATATTCTCGCGGGGTCCACGCTGGCTGTCTGCTATGAAAGCACTATGAAGGCAAAATATAAGTTTGTTTTACTTCTGTTTTAGTTCTAGTTTTTAGCTCTCTTTCATCTAGAAAACCTGTTTTTAACCGCAGAAGTAGAAGGAGTGTCGAAACATTTACAGATATCGCGCTACACGACATCACGAGTGACGCAGCAGAGGGAAACACTAAAGCATAGATGTGGCTGCAGGTGAGCATTCAAGTAATACAATCAAATAGAACGAGAAGCCCAACGACAATCGGCCTTTTGGCAGCCACCGGTTGCGCAAACAAAATTCCGCTAGGTCCATGAAACCTCACAAAAAAACGGCGGGACTCACCCCTATTTCATCTGTTTTCTTTCATGTCTGCATTATTAACAGCAGAGCTGTTTAGGCCGACAAAAATCCGTTCATCGCACAAAAAACCTCGAAGCCTCAAGAAAAGCGAATTTAGTTAGGGAGGTGCCGGGAATCGAACCCATGTCCTTAACACCGTGAAACCATCACCCTAGCCACTGGGCCAAACCAGAGTACCAAGAGGTACGAGGATATATAGCAGCGGCGCGGAACAATAACATGTGCTGCCAATTAAATAGGAACAAAAATTTCCCCGCATTTCCCCGAGGGGAAGAATGTGAAAGTGCGAATGCAGGAGTTGAATTTGCGCGGTTCGGTAATGTTCGCGAAAGAGAGATCACACACACACACAACTACAAAGAAAGAAAGATGCATTTATTCACAGACACCTATTTGTGTTGTCGTTGTACTTGATTGCTACAGCGGATCTCAAATTTGAAATTTCGTGTCAGTACTCCTTTAAGCGGGAGCATTAGCCCTTCTCACGCCCGATTCCTGGCCAATCCCCCACGTGGGTATGTGCCATGTCAGCGGCCAGGCAGCGCGCGCCCATCTCCCCCCGTTGCCAAGGAAGACGAGGAGCGCGCGCACCCGCAGCTGTTGCTATGTGGACGGACGGCGGTCACCGGAATTCAGGGTCGCTTATAAAGTGCATTCGCACTTAAAAACGTTTCTCGTTGTCGGAATCGAACCTGCGTTCCTCGCGTTATGAAACCGGCGTCTCTTCGATTTAGCTATGATAGCTTTCCGGGCGCTCATCATTTTCTTTTGGTTCGTAGCGCGGGCGTTGTCTCTGGACTTGGTCACGTGTTGTAGCGTGTACTAATGTGGTCCACTTTGGGGGAGATGTGTAAGCCTGCGTACAAAACGGTCCGGGTGTGCCAGTCACAGAGAACTTTCAGCGGCAAATTCGGAAATAAAGACGAGGTGCAAAAGCCGGGTGTCCGACAAAGAAAGAGGGGACGCCAGCTCTGCTGTTTCTCAAGCCTTGCGCCAGTGGTGCAAGCTGCGGCAATTTTTAAGGACGATAGTCTTGCGCTACCTCAACGCAGAAATTTTGGTCTCTGTCTGTCTGTCTGTCTGTCTGTCTGTCTGCCTGTCTGTCTGTCTGTCTGCCCGTGACTTAATTCAGCCACACGGCGCAAGTGAAACAAAATCTGCGCAATAGTCTGTACACCCACAGCTGAATCTAAACGTTTAAGTCCGGTGTCAATGTTCATACTTTTCGACGTTGTTGAACAACAAGACATTACGCAAGTATAAGGCCGCAAACAATGCATAAGGGATATTTACAGTGTTCCTTTATAAAGAAAATTCATGGATGCTTGATTTTTGCGAAATGAAGTACTACCTCTACTGCAGAAAAAAATTCGTTCCGTCGCCTGCTGTCGCCCACACCAGTATAGTTTCTGCTAGCATTTTAAGAAATCAAGCGGCAACAGTTACGAAAAATTGGCCGCGTATCTGCTCCTTTCGTTGCAAATGCCGTCAAAAGACGATAGTCTTTATCAGCTTTTGCGAAGTAAATGCCTCCCTTCGCTTTCCCGCTCACCTCATGTTGTTCCTCTTGCGTCGCCCTCCTCCCAAGGTAAAGGCGTCAAAGGTTTGCCTAAATCATTTTAAACTTCCCGCGTTCCACTGCTCCAAACCGCTTGTCTCGATGCGAACGCTGCCGTACGGCGAAGACACGCGTTAATCGAGGCGCCCTACTTCAACGTTTATAGAACCGCGTTTCCCTAGTCCACGTGCGTTGCAAGCAGAACGTGGAACCTATCTAGTGGAACCTTGCGTAACTGTTGCCGGTTGATTTCTTAAAATGGCGCCAGAAGCTATAGTGGCGCGGGCGACAGCAGGCGACAGCGGAGTGAATTCTTTTTCTGCAGTTGATAAAGTATTTAATTTCGCAAAAGTCAAGCATGTTTGATTTTTTTATAAAGGAACACTGCAAATATCACTTCTGTATTGATTTGTTTTCTCATATTTGCGTAATGTCTTGTTCTTCTTCAACAATGTTTGCAAGTATGAACATTACACCGGACATAGACGGGTAGATTTAGCTGTTACTATATAAGACTATTGCGCAGGCATTGTTTTGCTTTGGCCGGGTGGCTGAATCGAGTCACAGACAGACAGACGGACAGACATACAGACAGACCAAAATTTCTGGGTTTAAGTAGCCTTGTGTCACGTCAAAAAGATGGCAGTCCCAGCATGTATGAAAACATTCTTTTTTAAGCTTCATTCGGGAACTCTTCTAGTCAAAACATGGATGGCTGAAAAAGGGTTGTTTGTGCCATGGACAACAGTATGTCTTTTGTGTAAAAAACCCGAAACAATAGACCACGTTTTCCTAGACTGCTGGGATGCCGTCTTTTTTTGGGACGTTCTTCAGCGTACCCTGAAAAAAGACTTGCCTGTGACACCACATGGAATCCGTTTCCTTCCCGTAGACAAACATGACAGTGTGCCGTACGACCTGATAATGCTTTTAGGCCTACACGCCCTCTGGCTGAGTCGGATGGCGGTGCGCCACTCTGATGCTGACGCGAAGACTGTCAGCAAGTACTTTGCTCAGAATGTCAGTATGCTGAAGGAAGTCATTAATATGCAGTGCCCGGAGCTTACGTGGCTACCCATTTTGGAGGAATTGTCTTCTTTCGATGTTTATAATAGTTTTCGCCAACCGAAGTTCGGTGAGCGGGTTTTAAACCGACACTGATGCGTTTTAGAACAGCATTGTAGACATTGTAGGGACTGTTTGTTCAATGTGCAATAAAGAAAAAAAAAAGTAGCCCAAGAAAGACTATCGTCTTTAAAAGTTCTACAAGATAGGTTCCACGTTCTGCTTGCAACGCACGCGGAGTAGAGCAACGTGGGTCTATAAAAGTTGAAGGAGGGCGCCCCGATTGACGCGTGTCTCTGCCGTTACCGCGTTTAACGGCTCCATGCAAGCACACGGCATGGAGCCGTTAAACGCGGTAAATTTAAACTGACTTCAACAAACCTTTTGCGTGCTTACCTTGGTAGGAGCGCAACGGAAGAGCAACAGCATGAGTGGTGAGCGGGAAAGCGAATTGAGGCATTTACTTGGCAAATGTCGGCGAAAGACTATCATCTTTCGTCCACATTTGCAACGCAAGGAGCAGATACGCGGCCAATTATTATGTTTGAAGTTTGCAGTGAAATCTGCATCTTTTTATCGGAGCGAATCAGTCGTTTTAATGAATTAATTTATTTTGTTGTTTTGTCTTTATGGCTCCTTTAATCTGCGACCGACCTAGTGCAACACCATCACACAGACAGTAGGGAATAGACACACCAGTAACGTTTCACCAAAGCTTCTGGTGGGGCAGACAGACCCACCAAATTCTAGTCAGTACGCACGAAAAAAAAACTGCAGTCCTTAAAATAATAAACTAGAAAGAAATAGTAATTTGATTATGAGGTTTAACGCGCCGACGCTACACAGGCTATGAGGCGCGCCGTAGTGAAGGGCTCCGAATTAATTTTGACCACCTGGGGATCCTTAACATGCGCCGAAATCACTTTTCGGGTGTTTTCCGCCTCGATCAGAAAATCGGCCGACACGACCGGGAATCGAACCCGCGTCGTTGGTCTCAGCAGCACAACGTCTTAGCCACTGAGCCACCGCGTCGGGTTGAAAGAATTATTCCACAGTGAAGCCGAGGATGGCGATGATGGTGCTCAACTACCTGAATTTCGTAACTGAAATTATCAGTCTTAATTAACATACATGTCCACAAGGCGTAATGTCAAGGTAGCTATAAATGCTTGATACACTGGTGCCGCGTCCTTGTATGTACTATACGGGAAGCTATCAAAGCGGATTTATTCCAAGAGTTAGCTTCAAACTACACCATCCACACTGGGCTATGAAGTAGAACTCGTTATCCGGATAGATCGTGAAAGAACAGCTTGAATTCGCCATTGGACGCGATGCTGTTTCTAGCCGTTACATCATCAGAACACCTAAAAAGAATAAAAAGTCCAAGTATGTTTCTACGTCATTAAACTTGAGCTAAGTGCATTCCTGTTTCGCAGACTTTTCCAGAGTGGCACACCATGCTTTTAAATGTTTATACAGACATTCTACCGTTACACT
This sequence comes from Haemaphysalis longicornis, assembly GCF_048455015.1. Taxonomy (NCBI): domain Eukaryota; kingdom Metazoa; phylum Arthropoda; class Arachnida; order Ixodida; family Ixodidae; genus Haemaphysalis; species Haemaphysalis longicornis. The sequence continues at coordinate 132,413,689 of NW_027526361.1, forward strand.
AGTTGAACATGAAAACTGTTTGCCGCGATTTTTAAGGCCGAAAGTTCGAAGGTGGCAACCTAAGTGCATCAAAAAGAAAGCAGCCTCGATTAATGGGTTCTCGAGCGATGCTTATCCTATCAGTGAAGACGCGCTAAAAAATTCAATGCTGCAGTTATACTACTATCGAAGATTTACGCATCTGATATCCTACCGACACTAAGAGACAGCCTGAAACACTCTGTTATCATTGCCTACGGAGGTAAAAGACCGGGGTGCTATTCCAGAAGGCCCGAGATTGAGCGGAACTCGGGAAACAACGAGCTCTAGCGACTCTCACGTAAAGTAATGATAATATTGCGAGGCGGACTTCAAGGGCTTTAAAAATGCAATTCGTGCTATTTGCTAATTATTGGGTGACGTAATCGGTCTAGAGCAGCGCGTCCCAAGGAGGCGCGATTAGGGCGTGGCGCGTTTTTCATTGCTGTCTCTCGTCCCACTGCTGCAGATGTGGCAACGGGGGGGGGGGCAAGCAAATCCAACTACAGTACTTCATCGCGCTTTTATTTTAATCATACTCTCACTACAAAGTTCATTTATTTTTTTATTTTGGGCGTTCTTATTAGCTTTTGTTTGAAATTTGGCGTCCTAAGCAGCAGTTTCTGCCCATTTCTGCCGTCGGTGGCAGACAATGCAATCACGTGACTAAGGCCGACTGGCAAAAAAAAGAAAGCGAGTGATGGAAACGCTCCACATTCAAAGTACTTGCTGCTCGGTGCTATCGAAACCCTCCGTCCGCTTGCAGATACGAAATTTCCTAGAACCACTTCAGCCTGCTTACATGATTTGAAGCCGAAATCTTGGCGATTCCTAATAACAACTGATACATTGTACTTGCGATACTTATTAGCAACTGATAATTGTAGTTGCGGTAATTCCTAATTCACGTGCGTATTTTTTCTCGCTTTTATTTCTTTGTCTTTCGGCATGAATTTTGGCATTCGACGGGCTTCTTTTCTGCTATACCGCGTTTGCCTTAGTTTCTTCTATTTACCCGCCGCGGTGGCTTAGTGGCTAAGGCGTTGCGCTGCTAAGCACGAGGTCGCGGGTTCGATTCCCGGCCGCGGCGGCCTTTTTTCTGATGGAGGCGAAAAGCAAAAACGCCCGTGTGTGCGAGATTTCAGCGCACGTTAAAGATCCCCAGGTGGTTAAAATTAATCCGGAGCCCTCCACTACGGCGCGCCTCATCGCCTGCGTTGCGTCGGCGCGTTAAACCCTACAATCAATCAAATCAGTTTCTTCTATTTCATTTCGTAGTGAACGCGCCAGCAAGAAGACTGGCACGCAGCACAGCCTCCCTAGAATCGTGGCGCAGCTTGTGTGCACCTGTCATTGTCACGTGCCATCACGTTCACGTGTCACGCATTATTCTACAAGTTTACTTTTCCAAATCACACTTCTGTGAATTTTCAAAACCAAGCCCATTCGCTCCTCAAAGTTCTCAATTGCGGGTAAGTCATCCACTTGGCCATGTTCTGCGAAGAAAGAAATAGTAACAACCACAGCTTTTCAAATTCGTGTCCTTTATTTCACAGCCATTCACAGCTCTTGTTCGACGAAGCTCTCCGCAGTCGTTGGTTTTTTTATGGACTCTATAGCTTCACTTTTCTTCTCGAGTCACGCTGTTCCTTTCTGTCTTAATATTCCCTTCGCAAGGTTTTCATGATCTGCTTCCAGCCAGACGACAAAGACGCTGGACAAAACCCGTTGAAATACGTAAAGATCGCCCCCGATAATAGACACGCGCCATTGATTACACACTATCGTGAGAGTAAAGTTTTCGCAAGAATGGTGTAACACGAAACGCCTCAAGGAAACCGACTGCCGCGCTGACGATAAATGAAGCGCACGATAATGCAACGCCACATCGGAAAGTTTTGCTAGCAGACGATAACGGAAGTACGTACGGCAACTCAATGAAAACCTTCTTTCCATCGAGCGGTCGCGACGGTGGTCACGACTGAAGCGTACGCTCTGGCAGCAGACGGATAAACGCATGGTAGAACCTGCGGAAGCCATGTTCGGCTAACCACCTAAACAAAGGCGAAAAACCTGTCTGCAGTAATCCTATAGCGCCCACACCGGCTGACTGTCGACTGAGGGCGATCGTTGGTGCGGTCGATACCAACGCTTCCGTGGAAGGTTTCCGTCGCGTAAAACCGCAGCGCACGCAACACTTGCTCCTCGGCAGTAAAGCCGCCTCAAAGTCGTCGCAAAGGCAGTCGGGTGTCTAATGGCTGCACATCCAATGTACAGTACTTTCGAGAGACAAAAAAGGGCTTGAAATTCCTCCTCCGCTAAAGGAAAAACTGTCGGCATGGATATATATCTGCTATGGCGACCGTGAACCATGATCCACGCCCCAGCAGCCGCCAAAACGAGCGTCACAAGTTCAACTCGGTCGCGCAATATCTCCCCCGAGTTTCTTCCGAATTCTCGTGTCAATCACACACACCCAGCCCATTTGTGGGCGTGGCGTAGCGACCGAAACCCCACCCAACTATGGCTGCCATGGCGCCCACATCACCGATAGGGTAGCGTCGCAGCCACGAAGTCACTTGCATTAGATGCTCCGGTAGCGAAGCTTAGCAGAAAACAATTAACGAATGACGTCCCCAGGTTACCGTCAGGCAAATGCTGCCACAGTCACAGGGGGAGTTCGGTCCGAACGAAGCGCTCTCTCTAGTCCGTACGATAGGAGCGGCCAAGACGTGAAGGTTTTCCCACGGCAGCCTTATTCATACACAGAAAAAAACACAATCGATGAGAGATGACGCACCTTGAACGTCTAAAACGTACTCGTAAAATACGCCCGCCGTCCGCCCGTAAACAAAGCCGGTCAGTCTGACAGTCGGGAGAAGGGTGCGTTCCTTTCGCTACAGTGAACTTCCTCGCTTACTTGTTTTGGGCTTGCGCTGAGCTGCACTGGAGCCACCCTCAAACCACGTAGCAAACAGATTTCAGTGGAAGAATAGAACACCTAGAAAATCAGAGCCGCACCGTGCAGCTTTATAGGGCCGAGCTTTAAAGTGACAGACAACCGATTTTTGTCGCGTATATGTTCTCTAGCTGATATGAAAGCCAGCGTTTTATATAGCCCGGTAACCACAAGCAATTTCTAAACAAATCGGCGGAAATAATTTTAATTTGGCAGCAAACTTCCTGAAATCGGAAGGGTGGCGGTTCTTAGTGTTAAAACTTGGCGCTACAATATGTGTCCCTGTCACGTGACCTGCAAACCTGGCAGCTATTGCAACTGCTGAAATGTGTATTTACGTATTGAAAACCTTTTAACAAGAGTATTTGTACAAGGTAATATTGTATATGTATTTCTAAACATTATTTTGAAAATTCTAAAGACACGCCGCCCGCCGCCGCTGGGTTGCTTTCAGTGTGGCTAACTGAGCCACCATGCCCAGAGTCAACGGCAGCGTTCAGTAAACAGACACAGTGAAGGAGCTTTGACGATTCTACCTGAGGCAGAGTCGTTTGTTCTGCCAAAATATTTGATTTCAGTTTCTAAATACGCAAACGGCAGCTTAAAAAAAACGTCGCGCCCGGGGAGAATCGAACTTCCCACCTCCACAATGTGAAGCCAGATTCTACCTATCGTCTGTCCCAACAGATGGCGCATTCGTGCACTATAGACCGTTGCATTAAAAAAACACATAACGGAACAAAAAAGCCTGCGATTCCAACTTTTTTAGCTAGGGACAAGTTTTTAAATATCGTTTTTTATTTCTGATACAGAAAAAACGTATGTTGCCGAGCCACTCTATGTCATGGTTGCCAGCATCATTTTTGGGAGGGACACATACGGTTCGCAGATCTAAAAAGTTCCATTTAAAAAGTTCCAGGGCGTTATCAGCAAAACCATTTCTCGTCAAGGTGCTTTACGTGATGCCCTTTCATTTGGGATAGAGAATATATACTCGACAAAAATCGGTTGTCTGTCCCTTTAAAAGAAGGCTGGGGCCAGGCCAGAGTTTTAAAAGGAATAGCTGGGTTATCTAGAGAGAGAGTAAATGTTTATTGAAAAAGAGAAGAGGTCGGCCTGAGAAATTGATCTTGGGCCTTCTACTTCTCTCTGGGGCGAGGGTACTGGGGACAGAAAGAGAAAGGAATGAATATGGAAGGTATGGGAAATGACAACGAAAGCGGCAAGTGAACTATGTACAAGCAGTAAAACCAATAAACGTCTCACGTACAACGGGGCGCTGAATCAAATGACTACAGTTCACTTTTCATCACATGACTAACATCCATGAAAAAAAAAGAAACTGCTCAGACATTATTTCGCAGTCTGTTCAATTTTGTCGCAACCTAGAGGATCGCAATCCAAAGAGGAATCACCAAGAAATGTAAGCAGGTCTTTACGGCTAGGCTTTGCTTCTTGTTGTCACCCCACGTGCACAAAATCTTTTGTTTGGGCAGAGGGCGAGTGTCCAAGCGTAGTAAAGTTGTCTCAAGGTTCATTCGCTCACTACTTTGCATAACGGAGTGTAGTTTACAACATGATTTTAGACGGCGCTGCACACGGTTGTTAGTGCAAGCTGTGCTTTTTCAACGTGAGCGGCCTCAACTGGGCGCCCTGATAATGCTAAGCGTGTTCTGCGCGATTCCGCCGGTATCGCTTGAGGTTTATCGGATGCTGCACTATCACTACTTTGTTAACTCGAGCAGCTGGAAACTCGGGACCGAGCTATCTCAGGCCTTCTGGAAAAGCGCCCCTGAACACCTGTTTTTCTCGTAAGGCACGACAACTTGCTTCCAACCACAAAAGCTTTGGCAAGCCAGCTCATTATTGTCGGTACGTAACAAATAAAGGGTGGGGCCAAGAAATTGTATGGGCAAGGACGGTGCCTATATATAGACCCTGGTATTGTTGCGTAACCTCTACTAGAGCAGTCGGGAAATATCCGCGAACATAAATTCCGATAATGGAGAGACGGCGCGAAGTGAAGAATTATTATCACAAAGCGTTCCGCAGCGCTAGGCTAAGCTCGGCAGCAGTGATAAGTGGGGCCACCGACACCAGTAAACCGTGGATGAAGCGGAAGAACGCAGCAGAATGAGCAAACAGACAAGTATCGAAATTCACCATCACCGTAAACTCTCCCACTACACAGAAAGTGGGGCAGTTGGGCTTTTGTGTTTCCGATTACACGGCAGCAGAAACGGCCATCAGCGAAACACATAAGGCACAGATCGAAGCCATTCGAAACGGTGTGAGCGGGTGGTTAAACAAACCGCCTCAAAGGGCAAGATTACGAAGTCCCTCGAATATGCGGGGCGAAAGCATAGCAATTTAGGCGTTCGATTCTACATTTATGGTTTCGCGTTCACTGCGCATAAACACGTAAATATTCTAGGACTTTTTCAGCAGAGTATCAAGGATTATGAGCTCTTTGTATAAACGTTTTCTGCCTGGCGACTACGTTCTTACCCCAGCGTCACTAATATTTTGTATAAAGAAAAACATGTTCCAGGGTTATTCCCTTGTTATTATATAAATTAGTAAAACAAAACGTTTTACGCTTCACGCAGGGGAATGAAGCCCCCTTTGGAAATGGTAGAGGAAGAAGATGTGGCTCCTGGCTCGAGGGCATGAGTATCATCATCATTGTACATAACCAAGTCATCGCCATTAAAACGGTCGTTCGATCAGGGGTCCCACGGCTTCGTTTCCTGGCGGCGCACCCGCAACGAGGTGTCCGATCCGCAACATTTGGTGCCGAAACTCGGGAAAACGAGCGGCTCCCACCGACGTGGGCAACGAGCGATGGCGACGACGAGTTTCTTCTAGCAACGGTTGCCCAAGCAAGCTTCGTCCTTCTCGGAACCGCACCCAGGGAGACAACGCGCGGACCGGGCTGCCAAGCGAGTAAGCCGGTCTTTTTCGCTGAACGATGGACCGGCTGAAGGCGAAACGCGCTGCAAGGCGAGCCCAAGCGACGATAATTTCGACAGAGGCGACAGCACTCATCGAGAGCGGCTGCTCCGACCGGCTCGCGATCCGGAAAGTGTTGGACAAGCTCATGGCTAGCCGCGAGGAGCTTAGCAAGATCGACGCCCAGGTCGAGGACGCGGTTCCTGTCGAGGAGCTGGAAAGATACGAGTCGGCGGCCCGTTACAACGACCAGACGATCGAGGCTTTGACTCGCCTTACGTACCGGCTCGAGGAACTCAGCGTCAGCGACACGGCGCAACCTGCCCCCTCGGCTGCGGTTAGCACGCCAGAGGCGCCAACGACGGTTCCATCTCAGATCTCTGGACCTCGTCTCCCAACGCTTACCATCAAGCCTTTTTATGGGGACGTGTGTCAGTGGACGTCGTTTTGGGAGCAATTCAACGGCGCAGTCCACACCAACCAGGCTTTAACCACCACCGAGAAGTTTAAGTACCTCCGAAACTACCTGGAAGGTGACGCAGCAGCTGCCATCGCCGGACTGCCAACAACGGAGGCGTGCTTTGAGAGTGCCATCCAGCAGCTCCAGGACAAGTTCGGGGACAAGCGCCGGATCGTACAGCGGCATTTTAGAAACCTCCGCGAGCTGCAGCACGTGACGTCTCTGTCGGAGGAGAGGGAGCTGCGCAGATTTTACGACTGCGTCCAGCTGAACGTCCGCTGCCTCAACCTTCTGGACGTTCCAACGAGCAGCTTCGCCGCGATGCTGTACGACATTTTGCTCGAGGTGCTGCCGGAAGAGATCGTCGTGGCGTTTCACAGGCACGTCCGCCTCAAAAAGATATCAACGGGCATGACATCATCTTCGTCTGGGGACGAAAACGAAACGGCTTGCTGGCAACTGGAGCAACTCTTGCGGTACACGCAAATCGAACTCGATGCAAGAGAGCAATGTGCTCCAGTGGCGACTCCTACCGAATCGAGTGACCCCTTCCAACGTAACAGGAAATCAACGTCAACGTCTGTTCTACACGCCTACCAAGATGTGATGCTCAAACGAAACGTGTGCTTTTTTTGCAGACCGCCAAAGCACGCGACCGAGGCATACCATGCTTCTATGAGCATTCCTGAAAAGAAGAAGCGGCTCGCGAAAGTTATGCGATGCTATAGATGCACGATGGTGGGCCATCGATCGAAGGAGTGCCGGCGAAATATATGGTGCAGGATGTGCAAGGGGAGACATGCGACTTTCATGTGCGACCCGCACTATGCATGCACAGTGAAGAAAGACCAGAAGCACACTGGCCACAACTTCAATTTCCCGGTGCAGACGCTGGCCACCAAGTCGATATCTAGCCGCCAGAAAGTAATGGTTGGCGTCCTTCAGACGAAGGGGCTTCGCAAAGCGGACACTAACGCGGACATTCACAACGCCTGCATCAGGAAGACCATGAACACGACCCATAGCGAAACCCTGAGTGGACTTTTGGAACGGAAGTCTACGGCGCACGATCACGGTAAAGAAGCTGAAGAGCAATTTCGAGTGCGAACGATTATCACAGATTCAGAAAAAAGTACTCTTGGAGATAAACATCTCCGTGAGGTCATCTCTTCTCGTTGCCTTGGGCAGATGTCAGACGGCAGCGCATCGCTCGAGCGGGACAACCGTACAAGTCGACGGTCCTGGTCAAGGAAACCAGCAGTCAAGCTCAACGACTCATTACAAGATGAAGCTCGAGGTTCCACGACCAAAAAACGGAAGCAATCAGCAAGAGGGCCGAAAAAACAATCTAGTCTGAACTGCCCTGTATGTCGTGTTTTTGCCTAGAACTGTGGTGCTATGTTTTTTTCCAGGAGACATTTGTGAGAACTTAATGTTTTTTCACATCTGTTTTGTGGCCGGGAGAATGTTGGAAATCGTAGAGGAAGAAGATGTGGCTCCTGGCTCGAGGGCATGAGTATCATCATCATTGTACATAACCAAGTCATCGCCATTAAAAGGGTCGTTCGATCAGGGGTCCCACGGCTTCGTTTCCTGGCGGCGCACCCGCAACGAGGTGTCCGATCCGCAACAGCCCCAAGCCGGGCTGCTTCTCTTGCCTTTAATTTGGTAATTCAATTGTCTGGGCAACCGCAAGGCTACCGTATACCTGAGCACCACTGCAACATTGCACGAAACAAAATACCTTTAAAGGCGCTGCAAAGCACCAGTGGGTTGCTCATTCCTGGCGCTATAACAAAGGAACTACTCCAGCTTGACCGGTGACATCAGAATTGCCCGCAACTTGCGGCACGTCCTGCCTGTTACCCTGTCATTGACGCTGCCCCGTTAAGAGAATTTACAGGTAGCCCTTGCCACGAGCCAAGGAAGTTCTTATTCCTGTGACGGAGAAGGACGCGCCAGAAACGTCAACCAGGGGGCCTAATGTATCACCTGGCCTTAGTTTTTGGGGACACGTTTCTTGCGGCTCTTATTTGCTTCTGCTAACTCACCAGAATTAATCTGACGCATGAACAGCATTAGCTTAAATGCGTTGAAGGCCAATATGCCCGAATCATGAATAGATGGGTGAATTCCGAAAAAATGGTCCAGGCACTCGTGACGACAGTCCAAAAAAAAAAGCCCAATGCAGCGGTATTGCAGAAATTTCTCATATTTTTCGTCCAGATGATACAGAAAACCTTGGTCATAGCAATTTAATATAAAAAATAGCTTTACCTCAGCTTGAACAACCTTCACAAAATGAGCACTTGCCCTGCTTTATCTGTTCTTTGTCTTTCCTTGAGCTAGTTTTCAACGGGAAGTGCAGCTGCTTTAGTTCTATAGATGCGAAATGCAATTGCTGTTTCCGGTAAAACACCAGCAACGTCATGTAAATTTTTTCCCCAGTAATGCCTGTCTGCGCTCTTTAAATACCGGCTCAACTCGTTGCTTGTTTCCACGGCTACAGAGACCGGTTGCAACGGTTTACTACAGGTTTCTGCAGGACAAGCAAGGTAAACAATGGTGACATTCCGTTTGACGAAAGCCATGTGCAGCAGGTTCAATTTTCGCGAACATAGGGGCACCGCAGTATGTTATAACAATCTTAGGATGTATTCTAACCCAAAGAATACTCATAGAAAACAGCAGGAGAAGGGGGCCTCAGCGCTATGCCTACCACCATCACCGCTGCTACTGGCACAAATACGAGAATATTTTCTGGCTTGCTTACTAACTTACCGTGAATCCTAAATAAATCCTGATGTTCAGAAAAGGACGTAAATAAAGAAATGTACGCACAAAATACGAAAAGCAAGCTTGATCGTCCAACACTACGTCGAACAACTCTCCTTTGCCGCACAAGGTGCGACGGTAGCGGGCTAGGCGTTCCTAGGCGAGTGCTACATTTTTGTGTAAGCTAAGTTGTGAATCGGGGTTATTTTCGCAGTGGGCCTATCTATAACGTTGTGTGGGATAACGGGCTTTGTGCATAGCACAGGAAAATTTTGCTCGCCCTCTCATGGCTGAAGTTGTCTAAGTGACAATAAACAACGCCCCGTTCACACTAAATGAGCTATTCGTCTGGTCAAAGCAGCCTCAAAGTGTTTATTGCACTTAGTGTAATCGAAAAGACCTTTGTACATTTTTCCCCGTGTGCAGTGTCTCCAAAATGACTGCCTCGTTAAAGAGCCTCGTGCTGCATCTGCCTCTTCACGCTGCCCTGGTTATCCTGGTCCTCACACCGGCGGAAGCAATTTGGACCAAGGCGTTCTACGATGTGATTACGCATTTCTTATGTCCTAGATTGAGCACTGTAGATGGTCTAATGTCAACATAGATCTTTCTTTAAATATTCAGCCACACTCCTGGGGCGGTATTCTCGACTTTTGTCCCTTTTTCGTCCCTTTCAAAAGTGTCCCTTTTGGCGAGCCCTGATTGGCTAAAAGCAAACAACCGGAAGTGACGTAACGCAAGCGCGGCAAACCTACTGCCAACGCCCATTGCTTAACCGGAAGTACGTCACGATGAAAGGGACTCAAAAGGGACGTTTTCAAAAGGGACAGTTACGAGAATACTGCCCCTGTTCTGTGATTTTAACTGAGTATACTGAGACAGTGAAATGGTTAGCCTACTGATGCGAAACTCTAAAATACAAAGATAAAACAGTTTTTTTTATGATGTATTCCCGATGTCAAATTATGCCAGTTTCGCGGTGGAATTTTTTAGTATCTGCAACTTAAGAATTAGGTATTTGGAGAGGGGGTGCCATCGATAATACAAAACTCTAGGCTCAGAATCAAGCAATGACTATTACAGTTAAACTAGTGAGGAAAAGAATTTTTACGTCGATCTATCAACAAAAACTGCCTGGCATATTCTGGGTTACGCATCATGCCCTTGTGGTAGATTGAAAAGAATTAAGAAACTCTCCAAGCAGCATGCCAGGAATTCTGGGCTGTTGTAGTCGAACCTCTTCTGACATGAACTATATAAGCCGCATGGCTGGTCTGTAGACATCCCCAACGACAAGTCTCCGGCTATTGGAGGGGAATGCGTTCATCATACTTCACCCAGGCGACGTTCTAAAGGTCGATGTTCTCGATGTCAGCTTTGAGTGCGCTGGCAGATGTCTATCTATACCGGGAAAACTGCTATTCTGTCTCTTGTAAGCACACACCATACATACCCACAGCCGGTGGAATTCGTGTCTTATGTCTAAAACAATTTGGCATCCAGGTCTTGTGGAGTTTCTATAGAGCTTCCATGGCCGACCACCTTCACCGAAGGGAATGGCCCCCTAATTTTTAATGGTTGTGCTAGAGCCTAGCTTAACTCTACCTGTGCACGAGTGATCTGCTGTGTGTCACAGCAAAGCCGAGTAGCTCCTACCAACAGGTGAAATCGTACATGATTGTTTTTTCGCGGGATCTGTTGGCGTAGCTATAGGACCATCCCTCCTACGAAGGGCTATTCGCCCAGGTGTTAGCGCTCACGTTTAAGTGACGTTTACGCGCTCTGCGCCCAGCTAAAACGGCGGCTTTTCTCATTCCCGTGCCCGGCGTGCTCTCTTCGTTAAACCAAAATGGCCCCTCGAGTGGCCTTACAATATTCTCGACCTGCTCAATCCAGCGGCCAGAAGCCATATATAAATATATCCTGAAGATTGATAGGAGATACGCACGTTACGGAGGAGTTGTGATACCTCATCACTAGGTTGCAGCCAGACACAATGTTTCAGGAATACGGTATCTGAATCTGATTACAATAATGTTAGTCTAATTTCCAACAAACAGACTGCGCCATATAATATTACCAGAGCCTAAAAAATGTATTTTCACGTCTTTTAATGCGCAACAGTTTGGTTTTGGTTTGGTTTGGTTTTCAAAGTAGGCGACTCCATAAACGGCTTTACCCGCAATCTTTCCCGAACGCCTGTGTTTGCAGCTCATGCAGCGGCAGCCTCTGATGACGTACGAGTGCTACCGAACAGGAGAAACACTTGAACCGGCGGACACCGTCAACTACGCAATTCTTTGGGATGGCACTCAGCCGCAGGACACGGATGTTGTGGGAACCACGTGGTCTGAAACTAGGGGATCGTTCGACAGCTACAGATTGTGAGTCGATACTCATTTTTGATGGTTTTTAAACACGTACAAAATCCTCCAAACATGTGATCGTACGTAGCGAGGCCACTCAATCGCTGCTGTAGCTGTGTGTCAGTAGCGTTTTAATGACCGAATGCCAAGATCAGAACACTCTAAGACAGAATAAGTTGTCTTTACACATGTGTGGCCATTAGGTGTATTTGCGGCAAACCGACGATTCACAAGTGGTATTTGCAGAGTTCTTTTGATTGAAAACTAATATGTGCTGGACTTTTGCGAGAGCACATAAGAAAAAGACGTTGAAAGAATATTTTGACAGCAAAATAGAAAAAGAGCTTGTGCGAGACCGGACCTCGGGGCAGTGTTCCAAATTAAACGCTACCGAAAAGTTCCGCCAGATGGCCCCAACAGTAAAACACAGTCACAGTCTCGGAACAAGGTAAAATCGAATAGACTGGAAACCTAGGTGTTTATGTAAGGTACCAAAAGACAGTGAAAGGTTGAGCGTGGACGGGCGTGCGAGGAGAAACATTTATGTGAAAGAGGCGGCACAAGACTAACGTCTTTCGACCACATTTGCGGTGAAATGAGCAGATACGCGGCCATTTTTTTCCAACACCGACACGGCGAGTTTTTTTAACAGAAAAGCTGTTTAAGCTTGTGTTTGTTCCGGTGGGCTGAGCAAGAAAATTCCAAGCTAAAAGACGCCCGCGGTGCCTCTTGGCGAGCAGGGAGAGCGCGAAAGTAGCGAGCGTCAGGAAATAGCGGAACGCACCCGCTAGCCTCCCAGCCTAGCCTCCCAGCCGGCCTCAACACTAGTTAGGCAAGCTTCCAGCAGCGTCGAGAGGTAGCCTCGCAGCCATTCTCAATTGCATTTGGTGAAAGCGCAGCATAAAACAAGGTCGACTAGCGCAAGATGACAGACAGCGGGGCTCATCCAGCGGACGGCCGCGCGCTCAAAAAAGAAAAAAATGGCGCAACTTGGACTAATGGTGCAAATCTGGAAAACCGGGGAGCTGCGGATTGACCTAGCTTCTTCCCCCTGTGATCCGCTGTCAGTGTGAGGAACAGACCGGACCGGCCATAGAAAATACCGCCAAAGGAGTGGCCTTACCACCTCAACATTTAGGCTAGCCTAGCAAGAAAATCACAAACCCTAACAAAGCTTGACAAAGCCTAGCAAAACCTAGCAAGACGTAGCAAGCCCGGAAAAAAGTAGGTCGACCCCCAGCTCTGCTGTTTCTCCAGCCTTCCACCACTAGTACAGCTGAGCCAATGTTTTGCATGCTTTCTGTAAAGAGGTATTCGACCTAAACATCAATAAAAGAACGAAAAGCAATTACTTCCGCATACGTATGTCACCAGCATGCTAGTCGTGAACTAAGGCTTACTTGTTGTTTGATCTTGATTGCCCTTTTTTCTGTTCATACCAGGGGAAACCTCACCACCTATTACGACGATGCAGAACACGTAGGCAAGCTAACCAGCCCCAGTAAGTTCTTTCTTTTCTGTATTTCCGTGACCTGTTTTGTGTTTGTTTGTGTTTCCAAGGCCTGACTCTATGGAAAAGCTTATGATGGCAAGGGTTTCGCGGTGCTTTTTTTAACCCATATTGTATAGATGCGGGCAATAAACTACTCTTAGTGCGGAGGTTTTAAGATACCAGCAGTCTCTGGAACAGGGCTGATCCGACAAGCAGTAAGTTGCTGATTTAGTACAGTTGGCGTGAAACGGAAACTCAGGGAACGGGTTATCAAGCACTGCCATCAAACGGGTTATCAAACACTGAACGGGTTATCAAACACCTATATCAAACACTGCCATCATGGACCCAGTAACATCTATTTCAAACCTACAGCAGGCGGTGCGGATTCGTGAAAAAGCTCTTTGACCGCATCCATTCGAAACAGACAATATGAGATATACGACGGGTATCATCCGGTCACCGAATTCTCCGGTGTGTACTACCCTGAGCCGTAGTCACTCGCTCCAAATTCGGGAAATTGTTAGTATGCAAGATATCGAAACCATGTTACGAAATGATGTTTCATCTTAAGGTTAATGTCAACGCAAGTCTTTGCAGGAAATGTGAACGCGTTACTTTTAAAATATAGGGATTAACGATTTCAATAATTAGTTCCGGGTGACATAGTTACAACCAGGCAAGGAGCATAGTAAGTACGGACAATGCTGCTTTATGACGACGCAGAACGAGGCCCAGTCGAGCCAAACATATTGAGAAATTATTGACGTAACCAATCAACACTAGAAGGATATCGAGAATCCATAACCCTGGCGCCAGTATGCGCATGGCTCTTCGCAAATGGTGTGTGGTCCCATAGAAGGCCCACAGGAGATCCATCCAGCTGACAAAAACGAAATGAATTGGGTGTCGAAGCATCACGATTTCAAAGCCAGAAATATTTCCGCCTGTAGTAAATAAATAGCATAAATGGTACTGCCCAGCTACGAGAGTCTAAACTGTCATCTAGGCCGGGTGATGAATGCCATATTATTCCACCAAGAAGTTTCTGACTTAGATTCCGATTCTCTCCTCGTACGAGTGAAAATCCTGCCAGAAATAAAAAAGACATCTGCTTCACGTTTCAGACAGCTTGAAATCCAGCTTGAATTTACGTGGACAAATACCAATGAAAAAGGCGTGTTCCACTGCAACCGGATAAGATAAGCGGGGGAGCACCCGCGTATTGCCGTAATTCGTTAAAGGTTCTCAAAGTAAATATCCTCCGCGTGAGTGACGAACAACTCTTCATAGTGAGACTGATGAACCATGGTGGGCCAGTAGCGAAGTTTCTCAATTATAGGGGCCAGGCGAATGTTTTTGGGAAATCTGTGAAATGTTGATGCCGTAATAAAATACTCTTCATCCAGGAAGTAACACCGGGTGAGATTCCGAGTATACGTCCTCCCGCAATTTCTCCATATTCTCGAAAAATGTGTCAACACAAATATTTTGATACGGTACATTTACCTAGCTTTATCAAGCCACATGCTCTTCTTGGCTGCGTAAATGGTCCGTAACGGCAGGATTATGTGTCGATCGATCCAGTGTGGTTTCTCAGTCCACCCGAAATATAGCCTAGTAGGGCTTCAAATGCTACAAATGAGGTACGTTCAAGTGAGTAGGATATAAAACGTACCCTAAACCTTAAAGCGCTCTGTACAGGGTTGAAAACGTATTTGTTGAAGCGTGTGACGCTTTTTAACCCATCTCGGAAGCACAACCACGCTGTAAACAGGATTCAATACCTTCACTTTCAAATTGAAGGGATTTTTTTCTTGGGTGTGCTAGGAACGAATTGCAAGCTTTCACGGCAACAAACTTAATGACAACAACGCATTGACCATTTTCTAGCTTTTTTAACAGTTCCATCAACAACGACCAGTGATAGCACTCTTATGCCAGTGTCGCCGTACCGGAGGGTTGCCGGGCAGTCTCTGCGGGGGGAACGGCTTAAGATTAAAATTCAGCCATGTATTCGCCTCAGTTTGATTGTTTATAAAGTAGCACAAGATAACACTGTAAGACAACAACAAATATATTAAAACTTTCCCTGTTTGAGATTGCATTTTTAAGCATATGAGGACTTCAAATCAATTATTAGTTCTACAAAGACGATCTCATAGGTTTTAGCAAGAAAAATCACGTCAGCGGATTTGAAACAACTGTACTATAAAGCAGTCATGTATTCTCCCGGGAGATCATTATAAGTATGTGTAATGGCTGATTTTATACAGACAGACGAAGAGTGACGAAGAGTGTGACTGTCTAGCACAACTGCTATATCTAAAAAAACACCGTACAAAAGATAGGACAAGGGCGAACTCTCACCCCCTCAACCTTTCAACTTTATGTAATACACGTAATTAGCAGATACGAAACATGATATTGAGTTCAACTGCACATAAAAATCTTTAAACTGCAAATAAAACACTCTCTTGAACTGACTGCTCCCATGCCGCCTTTTAGTTTTGTTTCTAACTATAAAAGCGAACAATACTGGTCACGGTGTTTCTCTAATAAAATGTTACATATAGTGCAAGTTACGTGTATGCATAGGCTGCATGTTTTAGCTAAAAGACACAATCCGTCGGCTTCGAGAAAGATAACAAGAGGCAAGTTTGATGGTTGATCCGCAGTATTTTCACTCAGGTCAAACAGATTACAAGCGCGCGCTCAAACAAAGCCAAAACTTTATAAAACTACCAAAAGTAATGCATTTGTTCTTATTACTAATATAACAATTGCTTTGCAGCTTTGATGGAAAATGTGGAAATTGTCCTGCCGCCATACGAAGGAGAAGCATACTACATGAAGCTGAGTAAGTGCTGCCAAGACGGTTTCAAAATAGCTGGTGGAATCCCCCTTTATATGTCATAAGTTCTATCTCACCTATTATAAATCTTGTTTTCCTGTTTTTCTGCGTAGCGATTTTATTTATTGGAGAATACAGTTAAAACCCCAACTTTTCAAGTTGAGGAAAGCTTGAAAACTTGCTTAAAGCCGGTACTTTTGTTGAAATCAATAATGATGGGACAGTTCCAATTTTACGTCAGATTTCTTTCTTAGCAAAGTTGCTTGCGTCTGCACGCTGCAACTGGCTTGAAAACTGAGGGAGATAGGGAGCACATGCACCCCTTAGCCACGACCACAAATTTATTTTCATTTCCACAAATGCTAAATTGCAGCGCCTTTGATGCGAAAGCGTAGGCGGCTCAAGGATAGAAAAAACTTTACGGATGATTATGTTACTCCGTAATAGAAAATTAGAGCGCAGCGCGAATTCTAGTCGTCGCAGCACCCAAGAGTAGCTGTTCCATCTCCGGAATTGATCGCGTCATCAGCGTTATATCGCAGCACGTCACCGCCGGGGAGCATGTACCGCGCGGCCTCCGCATACCATCCTCCCCCTCCCACTTTTGCCACCCTTTCCTCCTCCGATTTTCTGGTCGCTCCATCTCGTCTATCTTCGGCGCCCTCTTCGTTCACTCGGTAACAACGAGGCCGACGGCGACACGGAACCACAGGAGCTGGCGCTTAAAAGCTGCGCTTTACATCGTTCAGTGGTCTTTCTCACCATGGTCATCAGGCGGCGGGCTGCGCCAGACGGACATCCTCTCATCGGCCCACGTCGTTTCCCCTCCTGCACTTCTAAAGTGCCCTTGCGGCGTTTCGCTCGCCTTTGCTGGCGCTTTTGCGACACTCTCTTACAGTGTATGCCAGTTGCAGCGCCCCCTAAATGAATGTGCGCAGGAGTCTCTGGGCCCACGCGTGTAACAAAGGCCTCCATGTGCGTCGTTACACACCGATGGCTTCGTCCGGTTAGCTCCTGACGGCTAGGATGATTTAATACTGCTGGTATGACGGACATGCACTATACGTCAGACATCACAATCGTTTCGGTGCTACGCGTCGCTGAAGAAGTAGAACATTTGAAGTGTACTGTTGAGGTAGCAAGAGGAGGGGAAGAACTTGTTGAAAGCGGGCTATAGCATCTGCTGGTTCTCCGCCTTAGCCACAAGGACCACCCATGAAATTCTGCTAAGGGAATCAAAACGTTTGTCAAACTTCTTGCGCAGTAACCCAGCTCTTTTCTCTCGCAGCGATCACAAGCGACAACAACCGAGTGGTCTATAAGATCTACGACAGATCCGGGGACTGCCGGCACGCGACCACGCTCTTTTACAAGACCTGCAGCGGCCACAAGACCCAGTGCAACCCTTGCGAAGAGAACAGTGTTCCCAACAACTTCGGCTGCTGTGACATGCAGTTCACCCGCTACCCGGATCCTCAGCCGTCCCCCTTTTGCGGAGAATACCATGCCTGCACCTGAGTGCACCTTAGGCACTCTTGGGCCCCCTATGCCCGCACTATAAGCTGGCCATCCAACTGAAATAATTTTTGGAAATAAAATTTGCACTCCGGCATGAATAAGAACAGGATGCAATGTCTTTCTTTATAACGCAAAAGACTGATATGTCTCGTTCTGTCGACCTTCCACGACCTTGAGCAAAAACCGCAACCATCAGCCAAAAGGAAGTTCCTTTTGAAAAAAAAAGTGCAACGACGCTTTGGGAAAACAAGATGTTTCAAACGCGAAGCTCTCTCTGATACAAATGTAAAGTCCACAATCCAATCAGCCAAAATCCAAATCTACAACTCTCAGATTACTGAATGCGATGCTATGATTTTCTATCTAAAAGTTTTTGATTTGGTCATCTAAATGGGCTGAATCGGTTATGTCAGCATTGTCATATATTTGCACTTCGGCTGATTTTTGGATGTGCAGGTGTTTCGAATAAATCCCCGGGTTTTATCATCATCATCGCCATCATCATCATTAGCATCATACGCCCGCTATTGTGGAAAGTTGGCTTTTCTGCAGTGAGATTCGTCATCACTATGTGCCCTCCCATTGTGTATATTTAACTTTCCTGCAGTGCGTTCAATAAAGTCATCATCGCATGCTTTCCCATTGTGTAAAGTTGGCGTTTCAGCTGTGCGTTTTTTTTTCGACATCGCCACAAGTAAGAATTAGAAAGCTTGGCGTTAAAAAATCGTTCCATAGCACGGATCCTCGCATAGCGCGAGCATAAACGGCGCAGTAGCAAGAAGCGGCCCTCCACGCCAGTGCACCACATATGACGGGAGAGGAACAACGAGCAGCCGAACGAGCAAACGTTCAACAAGCGGATTTGATTAACCTGACTATAAAGCGGAAAAACGTAGCCGTGTAGCCTTGAATTTAATTTGCGCCCCAAGGGGAAGAAATATATGAGACGTTTTTTTTTTTTGAAATGAGCCAGATCCACCAAGCGCGACTTTGAGAAACAAGCGGAAGTATTTTAGCTGACCTAAATGCAACGCCGTCAAACGATACGATACATTTTACATGTCAGCTAGGGGACGTTTATGGCCACAAGTAATGAAAAATTATGGTGTAAATTTGTGACCAACAGTGGAGTGATAAGTTTGGATTTGGCTCATATTGAATTGAAACACTCAAGTTGATGCGGCATTCTTGTGAAATCTTTGTTTAAATTGTCTTTCAAGCATGGTGCGATTGAGTTTTAATGGCAAAGGCATTAAAAATATACAACAGGGCTCCAAGAACAGTAGAACAATACATGAAGGGCAGGGGAGTCCTCGTGGTAACACAGCTGTTTTAGAATTTCTACCTAGGATACTTTTCTTGGGTACGCCTGAAGGCACCCACAAAGTAAGTAAGCTCCTCATTGTTTTGCCATGGATTTTCGTAACGCTTCACAAGGAGGCAGCTCATATCTTCTTCTTCACCTTAACGGAGTTGTTCGTACTCTCAGATGGGGGGAAGGGGGAGAGATTTGCCATGGCTTGTAAGAGGTAGCGATATAGTTGGGTACTAAAATGGTAAACACGGGAGTAAAAAATAAAAATATCTCAGTTATTTCGCAGTGGCGGGTGAGACGAAATGAAATAATTGTTTCACATCTCTCGGTTTCGTTTCGTACACTTCTTCCGTTCACTTCGTCGTGGACATCTGGGGACAGATCTTTTGCCTATATCTCCTAACCGTCATTTGAATTCATAGTAAGCCAGCTCCGAAAAGCGAAAGGAAACTCCCGAAACCACCCACGAAACCGCCTGAACAGAAAAGCCAAAAGCAACCTCCCATTGTGCAAATGAATTTGGCTCATCTGATGCGTGAAAGAGCCGGATGTGGCTCATTATCGAAACAAACTACGATCTGCGTACGCATTTTTAGGGCGTTATATGAACTACTTTCTTCCCACCCATTTTTTAGGGGAACGTTGCCGAGTTATTCTTGTAACTGCAGTTTTGTGCGACTTAGTTTCACTTTCTGGTTCTGGCTCGTTTCGAAGAAAAAAATTCCCTCGCACTTCCCCGAGGGGGAGAGTGTGTAAGTGCGAATGCACGGTTGTTGATTGCGCGATTACGGTGGACATCGTGATCTTAATGAGTAGTCGAGAGATTACACACACGCACACAACTACAAAGAAAGATATTTCACTCGTTATTGCTGGTACCGTGGCCCGGTACGCCATCATCGTTATCGAGATGCAGGACCAGCGACCGCTCTCGACGACGGCGCGCGCTCGACTAATACCCTCCCGCGCCACGCGGCCGCTACACGAGCGCCCTCACGCGTCGGAATGCGGAGCGCCCGCTACGCGAGCGAGAGCTCTCCCGCCCGAAGTGGAGAGGAGGCACCCAACACCCGCAGTCACTGAGCGGAGAGAGGAGGAGGAGAGTAGCGCGCGCCCATCTCCCCCCGTTGCTAGGGAAGACGAGGAGCGCGCGCACCCGCAGCTGTTGCTATGCGGACGACGGCGGCGGACGATTCAGGCTCGCTGAAGAAGTGCATTCGCACTTAAAACACCTCATATGTCGATGTCGACGGTGGACGTGGATGTGGAAAAAGAGAATGGGGAACAAAGTGATTGGTTTGGTTTATTGTGGGCTTTTAAAGCGCTGAAGCTGCGCCTAGGCTATGAGGGGTCAGGTAATAGAGCGCTCCCGATTAATTTTAATGTCAAACACCTGGGGATCTTTAATGCGTACCAAAATATCGACAAGCTGGAGTTTTGGTTTTTATCCTCTAGCTGAAAAGCAGCCACCGAGATGGAACCTGCGTCCTTGGGCTTAACAGCACAAAACGCCTTAGCCACTTAGCCACCGCGGCACGTAACGTAAAAGAAAGTAAATCATGTGTCTGCTTGTAACTCATAGCCACCTGCAGGCTTTGGAATCCAAGCCGCCTGAAGTATAACTTAAACTACGCTGTCCATTTTGTTTCGGCTTAAGATGTTTCAACAGACATTTTAAGATGAACGCGCCTCGGTGGAACATATGTTAAAGGGGCACTGACACAAAAATTTTGCATCTTGTTTTTTTTGTTGCGATAAGTAGCTAGTGACCTACTTATAACCTGTAGAAACCTCATTTGCTTCAGCGTGCGACGGTTGTTTAATTAGAGGCATTTTCAATGCGGCCAGTCGCAGTTTCGGTTTCAGCGAGTGCCGCGAAACGATGGATTTTGTGGATTTTGTGTGAACAAAGCTGACCACGTGACCGTCGGAGGGATATCACAGTTACAGAGCAGAGCCGCCGTAGCACTGTCGAATCCGCATCGACGGCAGTTTCTGCGAATGCCCCCCCGCACTGATCTCGTGAGGCGCCTAATTAAAAAGCGACCGTGGATGTGACGCAGGCGCTGCGAGTGCAAATGCTACCGCGGCTAACGAACGACGCGCGACGCTCGAGACGGTGGGTGGCAAGACGCGCGCTGGGAGCAGCCGGCCGGTCTGCCTACAGGTCCGCCTACAGATGTGTTCGGCTTAGCACTGCGGCGGATATTCGAGTGCCGCTCTCGTAAGCGGTGCAGATGACAATTTTTAATGCAACCCGCCATGGCATCATTAACCCCTTTCTCATGTAAGCCACCATGGTCGGGACTTGGGGACAATTTCGTGCAGCGGTAACAAGCTATCACTCGAGCTACCTGCGCCGGCGTGGGCCACTTCGCGGCCGTGGCCGCCGCCTGCACAGCGACCGTGCGGCTTGCTCAGTGGGCTTTTCGTGCCTCCGGCGCGTTTCCGCATCCAATGGTAATAAACAGTAATCGAAACAGAGTGCCTGGAATCGCTGTAGAACTTTGGTCGCGGCCAGCTGCCCGATGAGCTGACGAAATCACGGTGCCTCCGCCGCCAACGATCGGGTCGTTCGTTCTCGAGAGCAGGAGCTCCGCTCTCCGGCCCTCCGATTGGAGCGGCGAGCCGGCAGTGCGGAAGCGGCAAACACAAACTCGTGACGTGTTTGGATGTTGTTTATTTACACTTGCGCGTGGTCCTCTGCTGGCCGCTCGGTTGCTTTTCGCACACTTCAAAATTGATTTTAAATATGTTCTAGGCTGTATTCACCGCTGATATTTTGCAGATGATGTATATGTGTTCCCACCAATCTATCTCCGAAGTTATCTCGCCTTCAAAATTTTGTGTCAGTGCCCCTTTAAAGCATTGCATAGCCCCATAGAACGCGAGTTCTATCCCGAGTGAGGCGGTCGCTCTGCTTCCGTCGGACCAGGACTCTTGTTAGAATAAATTTAGCTTTCAATTTTGTGTCACGTCAGACGTAGCTTTAGATACTGGCTTAAAGTTCCGTCGGACGTAACTCTAGTTTTCAATTTTGGGTTCCGTCAGACGTAACTCTAGACACTGCGTTTGAATAAACATCATTCGTATTGATAAGACAAGTCATATACGCACATGTCCAGCTTTCCGGCTCATGGCCTGTAGTACTGGCTTTTGCCACCAGGGGCCCTATTCTCGACTGCACAAATTGCCGGCATTTCGCCCATGTTTTTTTGCGTAAGCACGACGTAAGCAATCAGTGACGTGCTGCACCTATAGTTATGACGACATGCAGTGTAATTTGACGAGTCACTCATAAAGATCGCTACCAAGGTATCAAATATTGTGCAAGAAAGTTATAAAAACACTTGGCATGTACTATAAAAATTAAGACGGTAGCTGAGGCTGACAAGAAAAACACATTTCTGGAGGTCAAATTTGGCGCCAACACCACAAGGCGATCGAGTAACGTTGATCCAAAAGCGAGCGAAAGGCGGATGTCGAGCTAAAGAACATCACACAATTTTTTTACCATATCTATTTATTTCTTTCAATCGCTTTTTTTAACATAGCTGGGCTCTCTGCTTCAATGCAAGCTTTGTTGCGTTATCACCTTCCCTGCCGCCACCGCCGCCACGCCATCGTCTGCTGCTATGTTACAAGTTTATGGCGTGATCACAGAAAAAGACGGCCGCGACCGTCGCTTCTATGACACATAAGAGCAGCGAAGCGCTACGCCTGATAACCGCGGAGCGCACCGATGTCGCCGATTCACTCATTCGTCAAGCTCGACTGCAATCAGCGCTGTAATGGACTAAATAGTCACTTTTCATTGTTATTTTTCTCTTTAGTTCGATCATGTGACCCAACAGCTTACTAGGACAAGTATGGACAAATGCCATGCATTGGGTTCTGTTTGTCATGGAGAGGCTTGTACTGCCCTGTTATGTTGCGGTTACGCCAAACAAATAATTTTTATTTCATTGCCAAACATAAAAGCAAAATACGCCATGTTATTTGTATGTTCCATGATCGCTGACTTCGAAGCAGTTGAAACTATAATTTCTTTCGGTATGAAACATGCTTTAAACAGCGCGCATGCGAAACTGCGCCTGCTGCAAATTGCCGCACATTTCGCGGCGCCGTAAGCCGGGGCAATATTGTGCCCTATTTTGCTTGTATTTTGCGACGAAAACAGCCGCCATTTTCAAGCTGTTACGTAGCATTACGTCACTTTTACGCAGGCTGAAGTTGCCAATGCATGACGTAATCGTTCCCGCCAACTGTTTAAATTACGTCACGCCTTCTCAGCCAATCACAGAGGGGGTGTGTATCACAGGCAGTATTGTTGTTGAATAGCAAAGACAGGCTTACGTTGTCATGTCCGCTGCATTTAGTCTGGTTTTTCATTCCCGGCCAAGAATTATGCGCCTTTAGTAACGAGAAATAAGGCAAACTTTAGAACTGGTGTCCGTAGACGACATGAAACGTCAAAATGAAATGAAACGTCAAAATGACAATGAAACGTCACACACAACCGCTTTGTCAACCGGAAGCACGTGACCAAAATTGAAAGCGAATCAGAAAAGACTTCCGGAAAATTGCCTGAATTGCCGGAAATTTGTGCAGTCGAGAATAGAGGCCCTGTGCCGGATTGGTTTGAGTTTTTAAAATTCCCGGTGTCAACGTCAAGTTTGTTTATCAAGCGTAAATGTAGAAAGAAAAGAGCCAATTTCTTCGTGGCAACGCGATAGTCGAGCCCCGCTGAGCCGACTGCGAGTGATAAGGCAGCACTGGCAAACAGAAGCCGTTACACGGCGTGTTGATAGCGAAGCATGGGTAGAGATGAATTGTTGGCCGGACGAAGACGGTTGCTTTGGTGGTCGAAGTATTTGCATGTTTTTTTTTTTTTACGAGTTATAGCAAGAGGGCACACTAGAGCCAACCTCGCATAGAAAATGCAGGCAAACGTTGAAGGGCCCCAGCTTGCCTGATACTTCGTTGAGCGCCTAGTTGAATTGGGTGGTTCCCTCTTGCTTTCGATAGGCTAATAAGCATGATGTTTGCCCTTTCAGAACGAGGTGGTTTTTGCTGCCCAACTTGCTACATGTCGCGGGAACAGTCCCGAGGCGCTGGTTAGACCACGGCAAACACTTTCTAAGGCACACTACGCGCTACCTCAGTTGTCTTGTATATATGCTGTATGTATTTCTGTACATAACATCACATTTTAGATGCGACTGCATCTCATTCACTCGCCTTGTCCATGCAGCGTCGGCGTCGTTGTCGTCCGCCCCTCCCCCATTCTCCTCGCCGCGAGAGCTGCGCTCTCCGCCGCTCACCCCCTCTCCTCTCCGATGCCCCTCTCTCGTCCACACCCCTCCCCCTACACTATAAAAAAATGATAGTTAACGGCACGCGGTTTCGAACCCACGAACCTGTGGGCGGAACGCAAGGTACATGGTGCTCTTCCCACTGCGCCACAAAACCGACACCGAATGAAATGCTACGAACGCGCCTTATATCCTTGACTCATTCAAACTACGTCAAGAAGCTGCTGATACAACGCATGATGGGGCAATGATTAACACTTGCAATAAAAGAAAAGAAGCTCCCACTTACAGCAACAATGATGGAGTAAAGGTCGTTGCGACAGCGAAGCCCCAAGCATACCACTTAGAGAGATTGACCAAGATTGGCCAATAAAACATAATAATAATCATAAAACATAATAATCATACGCGTTCCCGACACGTTTCACGCGCTTTCAGAATCAATCCAACGGAAACACCAAGTGAACCCCACGATGCGTCGCATCTACACAGGGTTCCCCTCGCGGGGAAGGAGGAAAAGTCCTGAAAAGTTCTAGTATGTATACACGATGCCGGATCTACGATGAATATGGGTCTTGTCCCACTCGTCACAAGGTCACTCGTACTAGGCCAACTCATCATAGGTAAACTGGTCGGGAATATAAGCTTCTCATAGGGCATTTCGTAAGAGGAATACTTGTGTTTGGAGAATTGTCAGCACACGGAAAACTCTCATAAAAAGGTTGTTTTTGATAGTTAAAACATTGTTTGCGCCTGCTATCGCCTTTATAAAAAAAGTTATAGGCGACTGTGCATAGCTTTTGACGTAGGAAGTTAGGCTAAATATACCGTCCCACCTTATTAGTAATATTGAAATCATAATTGGATTCAAGTTTTTATTATGACACAGAAAAGTTAAGAAGCAATGGTACAGATGACGCAGAACAAGTTCAGCATGAAATTAACAAAGCTGATTATTGTTATCGGTTAATACGTCAACTCAGAAGCGGATGTTCCGGGAAATTTTATGTATTTTATTTACAATACCCCTAAAGGCCCTCGAATGAGGGTATTGCATAGGGGGGGGGGGGGGGGACTTCGATAAACAACCAGAATACACGTACACTCAGTTGCGGCAGACACAAAGGAAAGAGATAAAAAGGTCAACAACAACCAGAAGTTTTCTTGCGTGTGCGTATGCGTTGGCACGCAACAAAGCAATGCAATTCATCACTGTATGTGCAAACGAAAAAAAAGTAATAAAATGAAAACATAACATAACGAATATAAAAGCGTGAAGAGCAAGCAAGAACTTATTAAACGTCAAAAGTATCAAAAATACACAGCGAACAAAGAAAAGACGACTCTGTTATCAGCACGTCACTGTAGAGCAAATTAAATCCTTAAACTTGGCTACATCAGTTTCTATGGCTATGTGTGAGGGTAAATCGTTCCAATCAATGATAGTGCTTGGTATGAAGGATTGTGCTATGTGGATGACCGACACAAAATGTGTTTCACTTTGTTAGGGTGATCACGACGAGGAAAAATTAGCGGAGGGGACTGAAAAAAATCATCACGGAGTGCGCAGTGGTGGAAAATTTTATGGAACAGTGAAAAGCGTGCGTGTTTGCGACGAAGGCTCAATAATTGCAAATTGGCTCGTTTCTTCAATGCTGTAACACTGGTGAATGTAGAATAATCTGAATATATAAAACTGGCAGCACGGTTCTGCAGGGCTTCCAAATTAGTAGCTATGCCTGATGGGGATCCCAAATGGCCGCCGCGTATTCAATTTTGGGGTGAATGATTGTGATGTATGCCTGCTTTCGTACGAGTGAAGGAGCTTGCTTGAGGGTTCGTTTAAGTAGTCCAAGGGTGCGGTTAGCAGCAGCCAGGGTTAAATTAATATGGTTATGCCATGTAAGGTCAGACTGGAAATGAAGGCCAAGATATTTGTAGGAAGTGGTAAATTCAATCGTGGTGTTCTTAATGAAGTAAGTGTTTTCAGTTCGAGACTTACGGCCGGTAAATGTCATTAACTTTGTTTTAGAAGTATTAAGCGTCATAAGCCATTTGGAGCACCATACATTAATTGCATCAAGGTCAGATTGTAAGCATTGGCGATCTATATCAGAGGAAATTGTGCGGTAAATTACTACATCATCGGCAAAAAGACGAACCCGGGACGTTAAGCAAGAATGAAGATCAATAATATAGATTAAGAAAAGCAGAGGACCAAGTACGCTTCCCTGGGGGACACAGGAAGTAACATTGGCAAAAGAAGAACTGTAGTTGTTAGCGGAAGTAAACTGCATTCTGGAAGAAAGAAAATCTTTAACCCACGCGAGCACGTTAGGGTGAATGTTGAGGCATGTAAGTTTGAGAAGTAGCCTGTGGTGTGGAACGCGATCACATGCTTTAGAAAAATCAAGAAAAACTGCATCAATTTGTAAGCCAGTTGTCGACGGATGAATGTAGGTCATGAACAAATCCGGCAAGTTGGGTTTCACAAGAGTAGCCCTTGCGGAAACCGTGCTGATACTGATACATAATGCTATGGCTTTCTAAGTATTTAGCAGTTTGAGAGTGAATGATGCGCTCCATAACCTTGCATATGGTATTTGTTAGTGAGATAGGTCTGTAGTTGCATGGTGAAGAACGATCGCCTGACTTAAAAAAGGGTGCTACCTTGGCTATTCGCCAGCGTTGGGGATAGTGCCTGTCGCAAGGGACTGTGAAAAAAGGACAGTTAGAATACTACAGATGCCTTGGGATGCATTTTTCAGTATAGTGTTATTAATACCAGTATGATCAGACGCAGAAGAACGTTTAAGCTTACATAAATAGAAAATATGCCCGCCTCAGTTAAACAATTTCTGGCATGTCAACGTCTAATATACTATCGCTCATAGGTACGGTGGTAACATCCTCGTAGGTAAAGACAGCCGTGAACGTCTCATTTAGAAGTTCTGCGCATTGTGATTCAGGAAGTGAAGTGTTGTTGCTATCGGAAAGAGTGATATCAGGATACTGTTTTGGGTTCACCACGCGCCAGAATCTTCGAGGGTTATTTGTAAGCATAGATGTCAGGTCATTGCAAAAGAAATGACGGCGTGTGGTTCTAAGTAATGTCTGGTACGATCCGCATGTGGTCAAAATTAATCCGGAGCATTCGGCGCGCCTCATCGCTTGTGTTGCGTCGGCGCATTAAACCCTACAATCAATCAACCAGCGTTAATAAAACAGAGTGCCGTATTCTGAATTTTTTTCTAATTGTTCATCAGTGTTGCCACATTGCCGCCTCACCGCTAACCTTGACTAGCTTATTTGCAAAGAACACTGCCAAAGATGCAGCAACACTGCATCTTCGGGCACACTTACGCAGCTGAAATACTGCTAAGCGTGTTATCGTTGATTCGCGTTTGGAACGAGGCCAGTCGCGCGCAGCAGCAGAGCAGGTGGACAAGCTGAGACCACCTCAGTTTACCGACCGAAAACGCATAAGCAACAAAATTGCGGTGCCCATAAACCGTCACAGTGTAAACAAATATCGCGTGATGCGAACTGAGCAATGATCACGGCGGGGGCATAAAAGAATAGGGGGAAAATACTGCCGATACTCTGTGACCTTATAGTGACTCTAGGGTTACCGTTCGACTGTTTGGCGATGATCGCAGGACTACTTAAACGCTGGAAAAAATACCGCACTAATCAAAAACTCAAACAACGCAGCGAAGGCATAACAAAGGAAGCAGCCGAGTACGCCACACACCTAAGGAGACTGAACTGGAATCAGTTCGGTGACAAGTTGCAAGGTACACTTGGTACCCGCAAAACATGAAATATCCTCCGCACGCTGATGGGCACACAAGAAACGAAAACAACTACAACTCATCAACTTCGTCGCCTCATCCATAACTACCCGGGCTCGGAACAAGAGATACTTCACGACCTCATGCAACGCTATGCAAGCTCCCAGTATGACTCCCTTCCCCCCCTTTCCGTGTACACAGGACAACCTAACCCAGAATTGGACGCCCCCTTCACGCTATCCGAAATCGAAACCGTCCTTCACAAACTTACACGCAATACAACACCTCCAAAGACAAGATACCAAATAAGCTCCTCAGAAACCTGGACCATGCTAGCCTTGATCGCCTTCTGGACTATCTCAATGAAGAATGGGCACAAGGCACTATCCTACCAGAATGGAAACATGCAGACATCACCCTGATAACTAAGCCCAACAAACCCCTCAAGTTGTACAATCTCCGTCCCATCTCCCTGACCTCCTGCCTGGGAAAGCTCTTTGAACACCTCGTTTACAAGCGCATCTCTGTATACCTAGAAGATAATCACCACTTCCTCAACCCCATGTTTGGCTTCCGTCCCCACCTCAGAACGCAAGACATACACTGATACCTAAAAGAAGGACTCCTAGACCACCTTACTTCTCACAATCGCTATACAATCCGGGTACTTGATATTAAAGGCGCATTTGACAATGTGTCCCATGAAGCCATACTCGCCGGACTAAGTTTGACAAACTGCGGACAACATTCATACAACTATGTTCAAGCATTCTTGACAAATCGTACAGCCACAGTGGGTACAACCACCTACGCACTTCCCCTTTTTCTACACGACCACAAGGCACGTCTTAAGGATAGGTAATTTCCCCTCTTCTATTTAACCTGGCAATGAGAGACCTACCTCAGCTGCTGCAAGCCCTTCCGCACATCAAACATACCATCTATGCGGAAGATCTGACACTATACACTGACACTATCTGTAAATTTTTTGTAACCGTTTTCTTTTGATGAATAAATAAACTTCAACTTCAACTTCAACTATGGACCTCCACTGGCTCTATTGGAGAACAACAAGACACCTCACAGCAAGCTGTCCACATAATTCAAGACTACATGCAACAAAGAGGTCTGACACGTGCACCCGAAAAATCATCGATTCTGACTCTCACAAAACGGTCCTCTCATCGCTTCAAGGACAAAATTCCTCTGCCGATAGTTACCTTGAACGGACAAGTAATCTCCCATGCTTCTCAACTTCGCATATTAGGTCTCAATATCCCACAAGACGGTTCAGGGTCACAAACAATCGTACCATTACAGCGTACAGTAACCCAGCTAACACACCTCCTACATCGAGTAGCACAAAGACGACACGGCCTTAAAGAACATGACACCACAAGACTTATCCAAGTACTACTAACAAGTCGCATCACGTATGGCGCACCATACCTACTCCTCAAAACTACAGAAATCAAGAAGCTCGACATTCTATTTCGCCAAACCTACAAGACAGCACTCGGCCTTCCTTCTACTACAGCAACCAAGAAATTACTCCAACTGGGCTTCCACAATACATGGCAAGAACTTATCGAAGCCCACAAAGTTATGCCACAACGTCGGCTCACCCTTACCCCCACTCGTGGTACCTACTCACCACACTCGGCTATTCCGCTCAAGCCCGCCATGACCAAAAGGAACGAATCCCTCTCTCAATCCGCCAGCAATTGCGCATTGCCCCCATACCACGCAAAATGCATCCAGACCTAGAATTTACTTACACATTGAATGGCTACGAAGTGTCACGAACGAATTCTATAAAATATTTAGGCTTATAACTGCCCCGCATATGTTGAAATGTGATGCTCTTATTGAAAACACGTGCACCAAAGCATTCCGACAACAGTGCTTCCTCCGAAGAAAATTATCGGCAGCACAGCGTCACGTCAAATTAACAACATATAAAACGTTTCTAAACCCCGTCCTCGAAGCCCAAGCGGCACAACTCACTCAAATTGTAGTGAACGTGACTTGGTATTATACGAAACCGGCGAGTTCACAGTACCTATTTTTCCGTTGAATATTTGTCCAATAAAACATTATTTCCTTTGCCTGTCTCGTCAAGATACGGCCGAGAAAATAAGTGGCGCGCGGGGGAAGGAAATTTAGGTTCTTCGAATCTAAACACCCCCCGCACTTTGGGCATCGTAATCTTGGAAAAAAGGGGGTGATTAAAATAGTGTAAATAGGGCAAAACGTGTGTTGTTCTCCACATAGCATACACGCAGAAATGGCTAGGCTGCGCGGAAGATGATCTATGTGTTCCCGAATTTAGCAGAGTTTAAAGCTTGTTTCATGTTCCCACCGAACATCTTCGCCCACGTAGATTATAGATACTTTTGTTGGTTTGTTACAGAGTTTGCGATTCGTCAGAATTGAAATCCCAAGTGGCACGGTGAAAGATCGTGTTTCTGGAGTAGAATGTGGAGACGTTCTTAATATTTCCCGGAAATGGCTCCTCAATTATTAGCGACGGTAATCGTGCTCGTGAGGAGCAAGGTTTGTGAGTTCACGTGTCCCTTTGCCGGTACCCCCGTTCTCTTCCAGCCCCTTCTGCCCAGGTGTCCAGATAACGTTAAGTTTCTTTATTGTGAATGGGAGAGAGAGAGAGAACTCTTTAATGTGGGCTGCAGAGGTCAGCTCTGCTAGCGGCAGTGCTTGCTACGCCAAATGGGGATGATTACAATGCAGTGAAGTGAATGTGAGAGATCGGGAAAGCAGCAATAGAGAGAAAAAAAAGTTAAATAAAAATGGCACGCAATGTAGTGCAAGGGAAAAACTCGAAATAAAGTTAAGGAAAACAAAAAAAATTGAGTGAATGGAGCCAACGAAGCGCAGAGCGCCTAACAAGAAAAATGAGTCAAAGTGTACACGACGACGCAAACGCGTACAGACGTAGCCATGCGCACAATGGAAGAATTACACAGTTTTGTCTAGTCCTGAACCTCGCAAAGAACGCAGAAGAATTTTTGTCCCTAAATATGAGTGTGTCTTACCGAAGCGTTTAGGTATTCTGGCTGCAGCCAATAGTCTAATGCCATTATAGATTCTGTATTAATGTTCACGCATTTATTCGGTACCTAAGCTAGTCGGAATGCGGAGAGGATTGCTCCAACTTCCGATTTTTCGTTCCACCAGGTAGGAGTCAAAAATATTGCCGGAACTGTAAACTACAACAATTGCTTATTCGTACTTTTGCACATTTCGGAATCAGTTTAGTGTTACCATAATTTTGAAATCGTGGTCTCATAATTTTGGGAAGAATTTGACCCTGTGCTTTGAATTAGCTGAGAGCGGAAGCCGCCCTGGACATTTGCGGCCATCTTCGAACGGCTGCATGACGGTGCACCGGCATGACGAAATGGCACCGGCAGTATGACGGTGACATTTCGCAAACGGAACATGCCAAATGGGCGGCACATCGGAGGGCTCTTTTCGCCGCAAGATAGAATAATTCATAATAATCACAACAAAATATTCTCCCGGTGCATTGCTACTTATTATTGAATTCAATAAATCCAATCTGTGAGTCAGTCCGTCACCTTTCTAATCAATCCTCAAATCAATCTCATTGTTCAACCCAGTACAATGTAGGGGTGTTTCAGCTACCTTCAGCCGGAGGTTAAAAAAAATATGCCGATGTACTCTAAGACGATGCGACCAAATGCATGTTGCTCTCTTTTATATGTAGTGTGTCACTATTTTTTGCCCCTTGCCTAATCAGATAATCAGTCAGATAATCTGCAGTGACGCAGAGGGCGTTCATCCACTGTGTAGGCCTCAGGTAGTGATTGTTACACTTCGAAGCCATCCAAGCCGTGCTGGTAGGCTTACCTAACACATTTTACAGCCGACAACATGGCAGAAGCTAGGTATGCCGACAAAAGAGATATGGAGAATGCCCATCCAACGATAACGTCGGATGCCAAGCATGTTGTTTCAGAGAACCGGAACCGAAGCTGGTTTGAATTCTAGTAATGGACATTGTCAAATCACGTACCTACTTGTACTGACGTCACTGCTGCTATTTGGTGCTGCCGCCGCAAACCACGCATGGTAGTTTTTCTTCTTTCAGGCTTTACAAAATAAGTATCGCCCTATTTCCCGAATAAAAGATGAAAAGTGGGTTTATTTGAGCCCTTCTAGGCAGTGCAAGCAAAATTAGGAGCTTGACAAATTATTTCAGTGTCCCTTTAATTCAAAACATTCGCGATGAGGGTGAGTGGGTTCGCGTCTAGGTATGTGGGCCGCCGAGACAGAATGACAGGGAGAAGACAGAGAAAAATTGCGGTATTGAGGGAATCCGGGGAACGCAATGTCGCCACTCAACTTTTCAAGGAAAATAAACGAGGCTCTGTTCCACGAATCATGATATAGCGTCTTGGGGAGGATATTGAACCCGCTACTTTGCTGAGTACCTATTGTTGCTGCACTGCGAAGCCAAACCCGGGAAGTTTCTTTTTTGACAAATACAAACTACCACCACCAGATCTTTGCGGCAAACCTCTGGCTAGCAAGTTCTGGTGTGTCAAGAAGCGTTAAAGAAGAGTACTTCCTTCAATCTTTCTGTGATATACATTTCGTTAATACCATGTTTTTGACCCAAAATGAAAATACAAATCAGTCATTATGGCCCTGTCACTATCGTACCGAAATTATTACTCTTATGAATATGTTAAATACCGAGTTTTATCACAGCTACATAAAATGGCCGTACATCCACTTCCTACGGGCTTCCTATGCGCCTAATACTCTTTCAACAGTAGGAAGTTGCTTCGGCTGGAATTTTCATTCCTTGGGGCAATAATATTCAAGTGCAAAAAAATTAAAGCAGTTCCGCTAAGCCTTAATGCTGTCGGAAGGACGGAGCAGTGATTAGCCATACGGGCTGTGGCGCCGTTCTTCGCTCTTTGGTACCACCCCTCCCGCACTTCCTCTCTCTGTCTCACTACTCTCTTGGTGAAGTGAACAGAGGTTTGTTCAATGCAATCCAAGTTTCCTTCCTTAGCAGCGCTCGCGCAGGTTCTCTTGTGACAGCTGTTATCCTTTTCTTTATCGCTTGTTTCTTGTTTACACCGGAACAGCACACGCGGGAGGTCTGTTCTTTTTGTGATTGGCTTCATCTCGCACGTGCTGGAGCCTTTCTGCGCCATTTTGAGCGGGTTGTTTTACAGCGATGCTGTTATCCTCTAGTTGCTTGGGAAATTTCGTGTTGTAAATAAAAAAAACTAGGCAGGTCCCGGCAGTTCTCGCCTAAGACGACGAAGGCATGCGTCAGGGTAATCGGCCATACAACAAGGAGCTGAGTATTTGTTAAAAAAACCACAAAACAACAATCAAAAATATATTATGAATAAGGCGCATGTGAACATGGTGACCCCGCCCCCCTCCTTCATGCATTCCTGATAAAGATTGTGTTTGTAGATTATGTTTGAAGGCTAGGCAGGACTAGCTCCACAAAATAGAGCAGTTCTTGTCCAAGACACCGGGCGCATGCGTTAGACTAGGCAGGACGCAGATTTTGCCGCCATAAAAGCCGAGCAGAAGCAACAAGCCTGCCGAGATGACGAGCAACACTTCAAAGCCTCCCCTACAGAATTTGTAGTGGTTTAAAACAGCTTCGCTGGCCATGCATTTTTGCAGGGCGGGATGGCGGCCAATTGTTTTTTGTTCTGCGGCCACTCTTCTTTGCTTACTATCGTAAAAACCAACGAGCGTTCCTAACTGAGTGGATGCGGTGGATGCCGGTTAATTACTTATATGTTGCCTCAAGTGTACCTGCAGTTTTCTTTGCTGTAAATAATGGGGACATGTATGACAGCGCCAGCGGTTCCAAGAGTTTCGAACGGTTCTGCTAATGTAAACTTCTTGATCAAGTATCCTCTTACTGTTGGAAGGAAGGCTGAATTGAGGGAGAAGCGGCAATATTTTCGAAGCTTGTGTTTAGCGCGCATGACGCCGCGAGGCTCTGTTTGGGTCCGTGACGGCGTGTGACTGCGGTGGTAGCTAGACATGGTACATACTTATTCACAGCGCGAAACACGGGACATACCGTTGAATAACCACAGGACAGGCGCTGACTCTCAAGTGAATTTATGGAAAACTCGCCACAAACATTTATACCGAAGGCAAAACAACCCGCACGTGTCAAAGTAGCATACAAAAAAACCAGATAAAAGAAAAAGGGAACATGACCTATTTGTCGTTATCCATGAACGGGACCTCCTTATCAGTAAGCACTATTGAGGGGTTGCTCACGCATTTTTCGCCCCCCTTGCTGATGTGATAGGCTTCAGCTATCACTCGGTGTAACTGCTTCGGGTGCTTGGTAACAATATCGGTTTCCTGAAACACCGGGTGGCAGCCGCACGTGTGGCAGCGTGAGGGCAAAGGCGGTCGCGGACGTTTGTCAAAGGAAAGCGCATGCTCTCGCAATCTAACATTAGCACACCTACCCGTCTGCCGTATATATGACGCGCCACACGAAAGAGGGACGACGCCGATTTGGCAGTCCCTCGAAAACAACTACAACTACAAGTTCGGACAAAAATGTTTTATATATATATATATATAAAACACACTGCTTGAGATGCAAACGAACTTGCTTTGGATGTAACGAACCTCTATGCAACGAATTCCTGGTTTAACAAAGTTCTACGATTGCACGATAACCACTACCGTAGATTTGATGGTACATACATGTGCTCATGGTTTCTGCCACACCCATATTTCGCTGCCCTTCCTGCCGACGAAGCCTTTCTTTGCACTGCGGCGCACATTCCCACCAATTTACGTGCGGCGGAAAAAGCCACCGTGTCACCATATCGACTGACAACCTTCTTCAAACTGTGTGACGTACGATGCACATAGGTTATCACGGCCAGTTTACGTCCGTCCGGTTTTTTCCTTTGCCTATCTGGGTCCCCACGAGACTTGACATGCCTGATCTATTTGTTCCCACAACTCCAGAGTGCTGCCTTAGAGTAACCTGCCGCCTCTAGCCTCTTTAACTCACTCTCGCAGCTCTCATTCGCTGTATGGTGGCAGGAGTGAGTTAAAGCTGAGCGCTACACAGAAAAACACACTCCATTCTTAATTAATTTAGAATGTCCTCAGCCATAACTAAGGAGGGTTTTGTCAGAGAGAGGCATGGACATCCAACAGACATGGTCTACCGGAAATTTTAAACGGAGGCCCAGGAACTGCAGATCTTGGTGTTGCGGAAGCTCGGCAGTAAATTTCAACCCGAAACCACTGTCTCGGAACACTTTCAAACAATCAATCGCCATGCGTGGTAATTCATCCGAATTCACAGAGGCCCGGTAATCATCCACATATCTAAAAATGTTACTTGCCATACCACACAGCTTTCGCTCAATGGCACCGTCAATCCTGCTAAGAAACATATCGCCGAGAACTGGCGCAACACACGATCCAATACAAACACTGGATCTTTGCACAAACAACGACCCTCCCCAGTCTACAGAGGTAGACTGCAGGTAAAAAGTGAGAAGTTCCAAAAAGGTTATGTTCCCTTTTTTTCTTTTATCTGTTTTTTTGTATGCTTCTCTGACACGCGCGGCGTTCTTTTGCCTTCGGTATAGATGTGGCGGGTTTTCAATCAATTCAGTTGAGAGTCAGCGCCTGTGCTGTGGTTATTCTACGGTCTGTCCCGTCTTTCCTGCTGTGATTACGTATGAACACGTACCAACTCGCCCAACTTGCAACTGTCCTAAACGGGGTAACCGAAGACGAGCTACGACCACGAACGGGGCTGCTATAGCGCTCTGCACACTAAAGTACTCTGAATCGAAACAACATGTTGAAGATCCTTACGATGACTACAAGATTTGACGAAGGCGACAGTACAGGCCCATTTATTTTGGCTTACATTGCTCGGAATGTTTGCGCGAAGGTGAAAAAAACGCCGACAGGAGGTTGTAGAAACGTTCCCCTTGAACACATGTAGTTCAAGAGAGTGAATTGCTGGGCTAGTTTGTTCATATTGTTCAGAAATGGGGAAACCGGCGAGCAGAACGCACGACGAGAAGAGGAGGCACGCACACAACACAACACCACAACACCTGTTAGGAGTGGTTGGCGTCTCTAGAGCATTCCATCTGTTGGATGCGATTCCGCGACGTGTGAACTGGCGTGGTCATCTTTGGAACCACCCGAAGCTCCTTCGTACTGCGGAGTTTCTGATGTGGACGGCTCAGGATGAGGCGCAGCATTGCCCGAAAGCTGCGTGAAGCTGAGTTCACCCAGCGTTACGCGCTTCATTTCTTTCTCAAGGCGCTTGGGGCGTTCTTGAAAGGCCTTGCTTTTCTTCTCTAGATGCATGCACTCCTGGATCATGTCTTGCACCTCGAGCTTCCAATTGGCTATGTTTTCCTTTTCGGCCTCTATAACTCGTAGTATTTCGTAATTAGCCATTCTAAGGCCTTGTTGCGACGATCTGCTTGGAAGACTCCGACTCGAAGATTCTCAATTGCCATAAGTTCGGCGGATGTGCGCGCTCTTTCTTCACGGAGCTTCTCCTCGAATCTCCGTACCTTGCGGTCCATCTCGTCGCGATGGTCTGCGCGCTGACTGCCTTGATCCTCAGTCTGACCTTGATCCTCGGTGTTGATCGTCAGGGAAGTTGATGCCGCAATACCGGTGTTCTCTACAGACTCGGTAATCTCTTCGTTGTCGGTAGAATGCGACTCTATGAACTCTGCCATCTCTCCCGCTCGGTGACTGAGGGCGTCCAGCAGAAAGGAAACGCTGTTTCGATGTCTTGGGTTAGTAGTGTCTCTGTTATTTCGGAACAGCACGAGATGGCAATAGGTTGGCCAAACGCGAATCGTCGTCTTCTTTCATTTTATTCTTAGGGCACAATCAATGCAGCTGTCATAAAAAATGAAAAAACTGGAAGCCCCCCATAAGGAAGGAAACAGAAACTGACCTGCCCACAATGTACGGCGTAGCGGTATTCTTAAAGACAAGCGAAATACCCTCCATTGTTACGCCACCTTGTCAGCCGGCACGAAGACGACGACGAAAAGGACGATGATTGCGTGGCCTGCGGACGGTCCACGTGTCGATGAAGACGAAGCGGACATAGTGATGACTAGCATCTAATTTCTTGGCCAGTATCCTGAGCTCAAGAATACGACAAAAAAGACACCGGCAGAGATAGTTTTTGTGTTTATGATGATGGTGATATCTTCGATGAGTCTGGCCTGCGTACCTACAAAAGACAGTGGACCAGGCTGAAGCGCCTACTGTGCTCTCAATTTCTGGTTGCTGTAAAAATAAATCCAGTGGGGCTGTCATCTTAGTCTTTCTTTTCAAGATGGAAGGACGTTTTAGGTAGGGTGGTGACACCTGCCTTTCATTCAGGGTTATAACGATGAAAGTGTCGTGGTTTTTATTGGTATTGTTACGAGGCAGATGCTAACTATTTCCACTCTATGTACAAAAGCAATCAATTCTCAGAGATTTACAGTTGAATGCGAATACTCCAAAGACAAGGCATCCCACGCCGCTCGTGACAGTCTGTCTCCGGCCGACCGCTTCCTCTTCACTTCGGCTTGCCCTGCGCCATTCACTGATGCGGCACGTACCCACAGATGAAGTGTACGATGGATTGACCACCAGATCATCTAGTGGATAGCCATGGGAAGTGTGAAGAGTCAAGGACCCCTGACCGACGGCATAGCGACAAATCTGGGCAAATAAAAAGTTGTTCAATCAATCAAAAAAATCGTGACATGAACCCATACGGCGAGGTAAGCGCCGTCTCGGTGCACGTTTAAAATGAGGCTGAGGGACCAGGTGGGACCGTTGAGTAATACGGCTTGAGGCGGCCGACGTGGACGAGGTGAGCTGCTGCGTCAAGTGACGGCGAGGAGGGGGTGACGGGAACAATTTCTTAGGTCACCGGCGAGACCGTACCCATGATCCAAAAGAAGCATCTGAAGCGAGGCAGCAGTTCCTCGGAGAGCCCAATGCGGCGGTAACGGGTGCTGACAAGAACCAAGAAGCCGGCGTAAAGTGGGTGGTGCGGTGTTGCTCGTCATAGCGGTGTTTCTGATAGAACTGGAAAGCCGAGAGCTTGGAACGGGTAACCTGGCGGGCCACATCAGCGTGAGCGACAGCTTCGAGAGTATATTCTGTAACTAGAGGTGTCGCATCAGGAAGTAGGGTATCTAATGGAAGAGTGGGTTCACAACCGCATAGAAGAAAGAATGGAGAATAGCCGGCGGTGTCATGGTGGAATAAGTTATATGCAAATAAAAATACGGCAAAGTGACGTGCCAATCCAGATGGTCTGCAGAAACGTACATCGCGAGCACGTCACTGATAGTCTTGTTCAGTATTTCGGTGAGGCCATTAGCCTGGGGATGGTGAGCGGTGGTTAGCTTATGCTTCGTTTGGCAAGAGTGGAGGAGGTCTTCAACAACCCGAGACAGGAAGTACCGGCCGTGGTCGGTAAGGAGCTGACGGGGAGTACTGGTGTTGTAGGATGACGTTGTGGAGCAAGAAATCAGCAACGTGCGTGGCACAACTGGTGGGGAGAGCACGCATTTACAGCGTAGCGGGTCGCATGATCGGTCGCCACAGCGATCCAGCGATTTCTCGAACGAGAGACTGGAAAAGTGCCGAGCAGGTCCAAGCCAAAACAAAAAAAAAGGGTTCGGAAGGAATCTCTATCGGTTGAATCAGCATGGCTGGGCACAAGGAAGGGTTTTCCGGAGCTGACACCGGTGACACCCCAATACATAGCAAAGGACCGATCGGTAGAGTCCGTGCCAATAAATGCGGTTACGTACACGGCCGTAAGATCGAGCGACGCCAAGGTGTCCAGCCGTCGGCTCGTCGTGCAGCTGTTGGAGGATGTCAGGCCGCAGGTGCTCAGGGAGAACTAGAAGGTCGTCAGGGCCATCAGCGCGAATGTTCCAAACAGCACGCCGTCGCGGACCAAAAACGCGTTCAATGCAGGGTCCGAGGGCATGGCGGGGAGACGTACAATGATCGACTGCAATGATTCGTCGCGCCGCTGGCGGTCGGCTATGTTGAGAAAATCAACGAGTGCAACGACGCAAGATTCAATATCGTTGCCATCTGTGTCAGGTTGGTCGAACGGTTGACGGGACAGTCAAGCGGCGTCGCTGTGGAGCCTGCCAAACTTGTAAGCTACGGAGTAGTCAAACTCCTGAAGGCGTAAATCCCAGCGACCAAGACGACCTGTGCGATCTTTCAAGGAAGCAGGCCAGCATAGGGCATGGTGGTCAGTTACCGCGGACAAAGGCCTTCCGTATAAATGTGGGCGGAAGTTCTTCACGGCCCATCAAGAGCCAGGCATTCACGGCCCATCAAGAGCCAGGCATTCAAGAGCCAGGCATTGTCACCTTCCGGCCATTGTTCCGCCCGGAACGTGACAAAAGCATACGGCATAGGCTATCACTCGTTCGAGACCGGCGCGCTTTTAAACCAGTACAGCAACTATGCCGTAGCCACTCGTGTCTGTGTTAACTTCGGTCGGAGAGGAAGTGTCAAAGTGCGCTAGAAAACGTTGATTGGTGAGATGGTTAACGACAGTTGAAAAACTCTTATGTCCCTGAACTTTTGTCAATATTTTGTGTGTTGTATGATATAAAAGTCCGAGTATTTATCATTGCCCGTAGTTTTTTAATGCGCTTTTAACATTTTCTGCAGGATTGCTTTATCCAAGTGCGCTTTAAAGATCAGTCATTGCGGTAATAGAATTAACGTACGTAAATCACCACGGACAGTGTGCGCTAAACTTTAAATCTGCTTTGTGCGGTGTGGTGCGATCCCGAAAATCAAAAAAAAGGTTTTCATAGCATGATGCCACAGCTCAGCAAAATAATGCGCTCTCGTAGACGTTAAACTGCAACGGACGGGGCAGGGAAAAGAGGAGACAGGGGTACTTCTGCGCCCGCCCTGTCTCTTCTTTTCTCTGTCCAGTCCGTTGCGCAGTTTTAGGCCTAAGTATCAAGAACCAACTAGCCCAACAACATGCTTATGAGCTTCATGCGTTCTCTGTCGATTGATGTCAGTTTTGTGTGTGTGCATAGCAGCGACGTAGACCCAAGGAGTCTCTAACCTCCTTGAGAGGGGAGGGGTGGGGCTGTGGGGAGGGACGGGCGTTAGAACCCCGCAGTACTTTGCAGCGGAATACAAGGTATGAAACCATCCTGTTTTATTCTCAATCACGGGCATAGCCAATATTGCCACGAGACGCTTTGCTTTACGTAAGAATGTCCAGGTTGTAACTATATCAAGGGCAAAGATGTGAGCAGTAGTGGTTAACGCTTAGAGGAAATAGGCACTACAATCAAAATTTCTTCTGACTTGGTAATGGGCGTGTTACTTCATATTGGCTAGAAATTTCAGCCCCCAAAAAAAGCACGGACGGTAGAAAAGAAGACGTGGACACGGCTGTGTCCATGATTCTTTGCGTCCGTGTTTTAAAGCAAAGCTTTTTACCTCTACCCCCCAAGGGTTCTTTCGCGACCGTTGGGGTCACCAGAAAACTCCAGTGAACAAATAAAAGAATTTACTGCCACCGCCGGGAATCGAACCTGGAACTAATAGACTAACAAAGGGAGAGTCCGCTGCCTTACCGATTTAACTGCGAGCCCAAGCGAAGACTGCGAAGACATGTGGTGTACTCACCAAGCACATCTACGGGTTTACCCCCTGCGTTCTCGCTGAATGCCACGTGAAAGCGTCACGCGACCACTGACGCCCGTCTAGCGGCCCTGTGCGCACCTTGCTCATGTGCTAAGAGTTAGAAAAATTAAAGGAAGCTCACACCAATGCATGGCATCTCACTTCTATTACGCCAATGTGCTAAAGCCTGTGGCCTCCACTGTTCACGTAAACAATCACAGCTCCTTGTCGTCCGCCCTCACGTTAAATGACGCACCAAGGAACACATTCAAATACTCCTTGATGACCAGGCCATCACTCCAAGCCCCAGCATCAAGATCCTGGGCCTACATCTCGAGGCTAACACCAAGAGTGACGTCTCCTTGCAGCGTCTCAAAAACAGCATTAATCAAATCATACACATGATCAGGCGAGTTGCCACCAAGAAGCGAGGTATAAGGGGATCCGTTATGTTTCAATTAATTGAAGCTTTTGTCCTCTCGAGAGTTACTTACGTCCACCCCCTGCCTTATTCTCTACAAGGAAGACATAGAGATGCTTTATATAATGATTATAAAGGCGGTCGAGCAGGCCATTGGTCTTCTCACGAGTGCGTCCACACAGAGGCTGCTTAGCACGGGGCTCCACAACACGGTGGAAAAGCTGATAGAAGGCCATCTTTCTAACCAGAAGGTCCGACTCAGAACTTCGATGGGTAACCGCATGCTTCACCAGATTGGCTGGGCAGCCCAGAATGTCACTCCGCTTGACGTACTCCAAGACTCTTCGTGACTAAAACCAGAGTCCTTCAATGAAGGACTCTGCTAAAACTAAAGGTGCTCCCTTTGCTTAGAAATATGAACCCCTCACCTGAATAGGGTCACCGAAAAGCACGGGCTCAAGCGCTAAACACCACCCTCGGTGGGGATCATGCAGTTATCTACACAGACGCCTCCAAACATCGAGGGAAGCAATACGTCATCATCGTGGCTACCTCCAGAACCAACCTCCTTGCGTGTACCTCGCTTAGGACCCAAGAAATGACGGCAGCAGAAGAGGCAGCCATCACCTTGGCTCTCGCTCAACCAGGGGTTCGGAGGGTAGTCATCGATTCCCAGCAAGCCTACTGGAATTACCAGTAGGGTTGGGTGTCCTTACCTGCACTGCGCGTGCTAAAAAACCACTCCCCAAACAGTTCCATTCAGCTCATCTGGACACCCCCTCACGCTTCAACGGAGGGCAACAAATACGCCCACCCAACAAGCCTGCGCTTTTACCTCCAGTGCTATGGAGCTGCACGAGGAGAGTCACCCGCTTGTCACGTTCAGGGAGATAACCCAGCATTATCGCCTTCTGAGACAGACCGACCATACCTTCGCCTTACCCTGACTTTTCCAGAGTACAACAAAGTACCCTACTGCTCATACAATCCGGGCTCCTTCCCACAGCCTACGCGTCTTCACTTAATGTATCTAAATCGCTACGACGCTGAATGTAAATTTTGCTCAGAAGTAGGAACACTCGGCCCCGTAATCGGGGTGTGCGACTTTAGCCCTGAGTACCCTCCTCTCTTTCCGTCAACTACCCAACAAGAGCAATGGGAGCTGCTGCTGTCCAGGCCCTCTCTACCTACCCAGCTTCAGCGGGTGGACAGAACACAGGCCGCGCGAACTGCATATGGGCCCCACAGAAGAAGGAATCACTCCCCAGGGCTGCACTCTGGGCCGTTCATTAATCTGAACAGAAGTATTTCTTCCTTCTCCTCCTTCTCTGCCGCAAATCTCGTCGCCTCCGTCCGCGGCGCAGAGACGAAGAAGACAGATCGTCTAACACCGGGTTGGAGCTTACTTTATTTTATAAAGAAAGTTTCCACTCATGTGCTACACCAATACAACTCAACCAAACACCGTTCATGCTTCATGGATTGATTTAACCTTAACAAGAATATCTCTTTGTAGTAATAAATGGTGTGGTTAAGTGCATTTCACTTCTCTCTGGTTTTGCTATTTGTACAGCGATGTGAGTGAATTTAAAGGACGTCGCATGGGTAATCGTTATAGGTGCCGTTTACAGCTTTGCTTTCCAACCACATTCACGGGGTGGATTGGCGCGATTTTTTTTGTTTCCAACGTCCATCGTGGTTATGATCAAGAAGAAATTTCCCGTCTCCTGTTGTTTCTACTTAGTCAAAATCGAGGTGTGTTGAATGGTACTTCTCAACCCGAGTTGGCGGCGAAAAACCTTTTAAGACTCTGCAGTGGACGTTCGTTTAGTCGGCTTTGTAGGTATCACCTCACTGTGCCAGTGCTTTGGGATTAATTTTCTCACCCAACGCCGTCCAAGGAATTACAATCGCAGAGAAGCTGGTAATACTGGCCGTAGGTTTTCTCCACATTCTGAATACTATAGTTAATCTCGCTATTCCAACACGAAATATGACTTATTAGTTGTGGCGTTGTCTTGTCCGCCGGGGCATTAACGCGGGGTGGTAACTGAACACCCTCCCCTGTTTTCCGCGGTCGGTAACGTTCTGCCGACCGTAATATAAGAAGCCGATACCATTGCCACGTTCTTACACTTTCAAGTTCAAACGTTCCGCTGCTTGCGTGCTGGGGTTAACCGCCTCTACTTCATAAGAATCCCGTTGCAGCGAAAGCTTTGCAGTTACAGAAATCTTTGTAAGACCAGTCGTGAATATATTTCTGCTACACTGTCCGCTTTCTGTCGGGTAGATATGCTTCGCATGAATCATAACCTATGGCTCTTCGGCAAGTTTTGTACATAACTAAAAAAATATATAATGGTCATACCGTTTGCGAACATTGAAAAACATGTAATTGTTTTTGAAATGGCAAAACCTAGAAATAATCTTTTAAAGCATTCTATATTTCTCGAAAAGATGACTCTACAAAGTGCGTAGCGGAAACTCATTTATTACAAGGCTAGAAATAAGTTTTGATGTTTGTCACACACGAACGGGATCTTAGCACCAACCAGTACGGAGCAGGAAGCTGCGCAGTAAAGCTACTAGACACTTCAAATGTATATCATTGTATGGAAATAAGGGCAATGCGAAGATGATGGCGGGTCAACGCCGTGATACGGCGGTGCTTTTATTTGCTGCCAGCGCTGCAGCCATGCAGGCATGCAGCGCTGAATTTCGGTGTTTCATCAAACGCCTCGACTAAGCAATGGACCTGTGTTTTGTAATTCCCGGTAAGCCGGCTGAGTGGCCGGCCCGTGATGCAGTGCTCGGCTTTCCATGCATACATAAGGGACCCTCGGATTCTCGCGGACTATACAGGACTGGCCAAAGGATGATGCCCAGTCAATGATCTTAAACGGCTTGAGCAAATTAGTGACAGCACCGAAATCGTCCTTTGGTTGGTGGAGCCAAAAAACGTTCGGGCACGTGAGGGGTCATGAGTTATTTTGATCACGTGGGGTGAATTTTATACTGAGCCTGACGTGGGAGCGAAACTCTTGCGGGAGAAGGCTTTGTCCAGCACCCACGAACAGGTTGAGGTAAGGAATGTGTGGCCCTTGAACTGCGAACCAAAACGAGTTGCAGCAATGCAACGTTTGTGGCGATAGAATGCGAGTCAGTGAGACTACAAAAGGCATTAAAGGACCACTTTGGGGTAAAGGTATATCACATAACATACACAACGTACCGTTTGTAAGGTCCACTCATGG
The DNA here is from genome assembly GCF_048455015.1 of Haemaphysalis longicornis. Classification (NCBI taxonomy): domain Eukaryota; kingdom Metazoa; phylum Arthropoda; class Arachnida; order Ixodida; family Ixodidae; genus Haemaphysalis; species Haemaphysalis longicornis. The sequence goes on from NW_027526361.1 coordinate 132,457,926, forward strand.
GGTCAGTGGCCAGGCGCCCAGGCTGCCGGTGTGAAAGGAAAGATCCCCGCCGCTTGGTCTAGCGGCACAGCACAGCCGACACTACACCGTGGTCGTCGTGAATTCCCCGCTGGGCGTTCGGAAGACGGCTTGTCTGACAGAGGAATGCCGCGGGGATAATCCCCTTTAGGAGTGCAGACGGCCCCGCCAAGCTCCGAGAATTTTTGACGTAGCGGACAACGAAGGGGAAATCATCGTCGTCTGCCCGCGTGGCGAGGGCGGCTTTTCCGCGAGACCCCATTGTTGAGCGCCGCAGTCGGAACAGCTAGCTTTCGGTGGCCACCGCTTTTCACCCTGTCCCTTCGGAGGCATGTGTAATCGCCGCCGCGCGCCGGCTTTTCGCCCGAAGGTGGTGGCGCCTTATTGAAAACTCCGAAGATGACTGAGTGACAGGTGGCTACGTGAATTTGGGCCCTCCATTACGCGTGTACAAATAGTAGAGGGGCGTTCCGGAGAGAGAGCAATACCGAGGTGTTATGAGGCAAAACTCGGCCGTTAGAAATCGTGCTTGTATGAGTTCTCAGCTGGGCAGTACCCGGCGGGACAAGGAGTCTCGACCGCCAAAGCTAGGTTGGGATTTGTGAGCCCCCTAAACGAGAGGTAGACTTTAGGATCGCATCGGAAGTTTAAGGTAAAGCTGTGTACCGATCAACTAGACGGGCTCTTGCGGCGGGAACAGTGTCCCGACCGTCGTTTCTCGAGCGGTTTGTGTACGCTCCTGGGATAGCAGAGTCAGACGGAGTTGGAAAGCTCGAGTGACTTTTTCGCACTTAGACCTAGTGTCTAATGGCAGTTTGAGGTTTTTCCCGTTTTAGACCTCATGTACCCAGTTATCCTACTGTTAACAGCTGTATATAAACTCTTCGTTTCCCTTCATCAACTATAAACGCCTCGACGTCGTCAATTCGGTCACCATCTCCGAGAACTTCAACACCATCGCCCTGCGAGCCTCCTGCCAAATCAACCGGAGCCCAGGCGATTGGGTTCATGATCGACAACAGACTTCGGGGAAACGAACATTGACAGTCTTTACTGGCGCAGCCGACAGGATTTGGCAAAGGAAATCACCAGGCAACAGCCAAGGGCAGCAAGCGGACACAAGCCCACCTTCATCGGCACCAAGCCAGCGCACAGAGTCAAGGATACGGCAGTCGACCACTGGAGGTTCGGGTGAGTGGGATTTCTTGAGCTCCGTTGTGGTGGTGTAGGCTGAGTATTAGGGTGCACGGTAGTTACGCGGACCATGCTGGCGAACATGGCGGAAGGAGCCGGAAATGGTCAGACACAAGAAGCGCCACCTCAAGGAGGAACGGCGGTAGGAGGGGTTGCCCAAGTGGAATCTCAGGCAATAATTCCTAGACGAATGGAGTTAGTTTCAAAAACTGAAGCTCGAAGCAGAGGAGCGGAAGAGAAAAGAAGTGCGCGAAGAGGGGGAAGAGCGCGCGCAGCGGCGGAGCGGGAGAGAAGAAAGGCGCGGGAATCGGAAGAACGCTTGCAAAAACTGAAGCTCGAATCCGATGAGCGACTGCGAAGGTTATGGAGACGAGGGCTGGCACGCAGACTTCTACGGGCTCGGACCCAGACGAGGGCAAGCGGTCGGTCCTGGACCCGGTGCGCGAAGGTCCTGAAGGGGCTTAAGCTCACATGCGATGTGCACATTCCGCTATGGTTTGACGAAGTCGAAAGATTGTTTCTAACGTACGGGGTTCCGGATTCCAGTCGAATTGGGCCGGCGCTGTCGGAACGGGTTCGGTGCATGTTACAATCTAAGAAAAAAGATAGTCAGTACTGACTAATTTTACAGAGTCATTGGCTTGCTATAGAATTGACTATAGACTATAGACTATAGACTATAGACCAGAATTGACTACCTTTGGACTCTTATGGGGAGCGTCACCAGACTCTCTTTCAAACAGAGTCCTGGGACTTTTAGAAAGGGATTCGTGACGAAGAGTCAAAAGTGAGTCTTCAGGACTCCTGAAGAGTAGTCACTGTTAAATCTCCCGCTGGGTACGCACCATTCATCATCATAATCATGAAAATAGACCATGTCAGTAAAGTTGTCGTCCCCGCTAAGGGCAGCCATGGCTTCGGTCTCGCTTCGGTTGCTCTCCATTAATATTCTGGTGCCATTAAACCCGGGAGAATGACCGCACACGACGAAGGAGACCACCGACGTCCCCTCCGGCTTGAGGTACCCAGAACCCCGCGATTTCGACTGTTGTTCCGCTGATCAGCCCCGCCCTCAGCCGGAGGTTGGCATGGCTGGCCCTGACCGCCCCCCTACGACTGGCTGGAACCTTCAACGGGACGCAGATACACCCCGTCACGTCCAGGGTACCATGCTTGGGAGCAACTGTACGTCCCCCGAGTACAAAGCTGGTGACGACCTGGACGCCCTGCGTTCGTTGAGAAAGGTTCTTCGCGCTGCAGTTACGAGGCTGCTTAAGGCAGTGACCGCGCTCCGGCAAGCTCCCTCACCATCTGCGTTGGACTTGGAGTTGGCTATCAACGAGCTCGAACAAAAGGACGCCGAACTTAACAAGGTGAACAAGGCGATCAGTGAGCTTCTCGAAGGAGATGAGTATGAACATGATTTTTACGACATAATGCAATATCAGGAAAGGATATGCGGGGCCCTCAGTCAGTTGCGATCGACGTTGAACGAGCTGCGGGAACCCGGCAATAAATGTACCGGCAAGGGCACTTCACCCCGTCGTGACGACCCTTCCCACGTCGGCTCGCGCACGTCGACCTTGCGAGTAGTACTGCCGAAGTTGATCTCGACTTCCTACAGCCACCTGAACGTTCCCCATAGTGACAACATGCAGAAGCCAGATACGTCGACGTTCGCGTCTACCGCGCTGTCTGCAATGTTGACTTCTGATAGCATGAGGCCAGGACGTTCATTGGAATGCAACGGCTCTAGGTCGGAGATGCAAGCAGATCCAGTTCCGCCCAACGCGACGTGTGACGAGAGAAGCTTCTGGGCCCAAACAGAACGAGAGAAGACAATCAAGACTAATTTTTCTGGAAACGTGTCTCAAGTCTCCGTACAGGATCAAGCCGTCGTTATACCGCAGAATTCAGCATTTCAAAATGCCAAAGACGAGGCTGAGCGCGAAGGCATGCAAGTGGGAGCCAGCTACAAGACAGCGTCGAGCGTCCCAACTGAAGACGAACGTGGAGAACCCGAGATTATGCCTGCCGCAGGCCACGACAACGAAGTTGCTTCCTTCCAAGCAGACGACCGAAACTGTGGAGATGCCATGGACCTTAAAGAGAAGGCAGAACTACCACCGTGTGAAATCGAATGTATCTTCGTTCCAGACACAGTGAAGAGCGAACGCCTACCGGAAGTAATGAAAAGACGACCAGCTCTAATCAACAAAGTGTTGGTAAAGCTTGTACCCAGCCACGAATGTGAGTTGCTTCATCTCAGCGAAGTTGGGAAAGGCGAGAAACCCTATCCAGTCACGTCTGGCGCGTGCGAGGAGGCAGCAAGGAATGGTGGAGTACCTTCCGAACCATACATTGAGCTTGCAAGAAGCGCGAAAACGACCTCGTCAGGAGGGGAAAAACAAACAGAAGGCAAGCACAAGGCCGGCAGGAGAACACTGCTAGATTCCCCGCACCACAGTAGCTATTTCACCCGGATATTTGGACTTGTACGACATAGACTTGGCCGATATAACTGCACGGCGAAAGAACTGCAACCTTCTGAGGCAGCTGGACACACAGTCTGGTTGTCGTCGGAATTACCTTGGCGGCCCTTGGCGGTCGTGAGATCTGCACGACAGCGCAAGCACCGGTGGAAACAAAAGTGTGGATAGCATTTCCCGACCGCGTCGCAAACATTGACCTTACGGACTGAAAAAACAAAATTATTGTGCACCTATCGATTATCTCGGGCGCGGGAGGATGTTAAATCTCCCGAAGGGTACGCGCCATTCATCATCATAATTGTGAAAATAGACCATGTCAGTAAAGTTGTCGTCCCCGCTAAGGGCAGCCATGGCCCAGGTCTCGGTTGTGTCGTTCTTCCATTAACAGTCACAGTGACTCTGAAATAGTAAACAAAAAGAGTCCGCTTGACTACGCTATAACCCAAGCAATAGGAGCCGTCCTGACTTTCTTTGGAAAAGAGTCTTGTGACTCTGTTAGATCGAGTAAAATAAGGGTATGCAGGACTCTGTAAGAGAAGTCACCACAACTCCTCATTTTCAAACGAAGAGAGTCTTCATGACTACTTTGCGACTAGTAAAAGTAGTCACACAGACTATCCGTTAAGCTAGAGAGAGCCCGCTTGTCTACTTTGTTTAGCATGTTTAGCATTCTTGCACGCCAGCAGTTTCTGTCAGGCCTGGATGACTGAACCAGGGGCAACAAGAGGCTTCCTGATCATTGGCAGCTGTGAGTTGCACCTCATCGAGTTTTGAGCTCCCAAATGGCGACCGGCCACCAAACATTGCATCTTTGTTGGCCGGGCTCTTGCGGATGAATGCAACGATGGGGCCGCAAGCTTTTTACCTCTGCCCCCCAAGGCTTCTTCCGCGACCGTTGGTGTCAACAGAAAACTCCCGCGAACAAACAAACAAAAAAATAACCGTCACCGCCAGGAATCGAACCTTGAACTAATAGAGTAACAAATCCGGAGTCCGTCGTCTTACAGATTTAACTGCGAGCCCACGCCGACTCGGGGAAGACAAGTGGTGCACTCACCAAGCACATCTGGGCAATTAAAGGAAGCTCACACCAACCAACAGCATCTCACTTGAAGTACATCAAATGTGCTAAAGCCTGTGGCTTCGAGTGTTCACGTAAAAAGTCTCAGCTCCTAGTCGTCCGCCCTCACGCCGAACGACACCCCAAGGAACACTTTCAAATACTCCTTGATGGCCAGCCCATCACTACAAGCCCCATCATCAAGTTCCTGGGCCTACATCCCCAGTCCAACACCAAGACTGACGATCCTTGTAGCGCCTCAAACACGGCATCAATCAAATCACACGCATGATCAGGCGAGTTGCCACCCAAGACGCGAGGCCTCCAGGAAGCCAATACCCTTCCATTAATTCAAGCTTTTGTCCTCGAGAGAATCACTTACGTCACCCGCTATCTTCTTGGCAAGGAGGACAGAAAGATGTGTGATATAATGATTATGAATGCGGTTAGGCGGGCCATTGGTCTTCCCATGAGTGCGCCCATGCAGAGGCCGCTTGGACGCGGCTCCATTACGCGGAGGAAGAGCTGATAGAGGGCCGTCTTTCTAGCCAGAAGCTCCGATTGAGCAGAACTGTACTGTTCACCGTATCCTTCACCAGATTGGCGAGGCAGCACAACATTTCACTCCTGGTGATGCACTCCCGGACTCTTGGCGACAAGAACTAAGATGCTCCCCCCTTTACCTAGAAATAGGAGCCCCTCCCACCACGAGGCTCACCGACAAGCACGGGCACAAGCGCTCAGCACCTCCTCCGTCGTGGATAATGCAGTTATCTACACAGACGCCTCCCAACATCGAGGGCAGCAGTACGCCATCATCGTGCCTACCACCAGAAGCAACCTCCTTCGTGTGCTTCATTCAAGACCCAAGACATGACGGCAGCACAAGAGGCAGCCATCGCCTTGACTCTCGCTCAACCATGGGTTCGGAAAGTAGTCACCGATTCCCAACAAGCCTTGCAGAAAGGACAGTCAGGGTGCGTGTCCCGAGCTGCACTGCGTGTGCTAAAAAAACACTGGCCAACCGGTTCCAGTTATCTCATCTACTGAACGTGATTGCGAAGCTGGGCGAGTCGTTAGGAATCCATTAATAAAAACAGCGCCAAGGACGGGACACGAGTGAAAACAGATAGGGACGGGCGCAGACTGACGACTTAAGTTTAATGAAAGAAACAGAGACATATAAAGGGAAATACATACAATGTCTCTTTTCACTCGTGTCCCGCCTTTGCGCTGTTTTTATTATTGCATCTCATCTAGACGCCGGCTCACGCTTCCATGGAGATCAACGAATACGCCCACCAACAGGCGTGCGCTTTTACCCCCCCCCCTCCCCCCTAGCTGTGAAGCTGCACGAGGACAGTCACCCGCTTGTCACGTTCAGGGACATAACCCAGCATTATCGCCTTCAGAGACAGACCCTACCCTCACCGCACCGCGAACTTTCCACGGAACAACTACCCTACGGCTCATACCATTCGATGCGTCTTCACTCAATGCACCCGAATCGCTACGACGCTGATTGTAAATTTTGCTCAGCAGTAAAAACACCCTGCCACATAATCTATGTGTGCGACTTCATCTCTGAGCACCCATCTTTCTTCCCGTCAACTACCTAACAACAGCAATGGGAGATGTTGCGGCCCAGCTCTCTCTGCCTACCCAGCTTCAGCTGGTGGACAGAGCACAGGCGGCTTGGGATGCATATGGGCTCTAGTAAAGAAGGAACCACTCCCCTTGCCCGCCCTCTGGGCCGTTCAGAAATATGAATAAACATTTTTCCCCTCCTGCTCTTCCTCTGCCTCCTCCGTTTCTCGCCGATTTCGTCGCCTTTGTGGGCGGCAGCCGAGTCGGTGAAGGGAGATCGTCTAACACAGGGTCTGGGCGTCCTTTAATTTTATAAAAAGAGTTTTCACGCATGTGGTACACTAATACAACACAAATAACCACCGTTCATGCATCATGCATCGATTTATCCTTAGCAAATAATATCTCTTTGAAGTAATAAAGGCTAAGGTTAGGTGCATTTCACTTGTCTCTGGTTTCACTATTTGTAGAATTTGAGTGAATTTGGGTGATGTCGCATGGGTAATCATTGTGGGTGCCGCTAACAGCTTTGCTTTTCAAGAACATTCGCAGAGTGGATTGGTGCGCTTTTTTTCTTCTACAAAAGGTGTGGTTGTCTTTCTGGGGTGTCCAAACGCATTGGAGTGCACTGTGTTGCTATTTAATAAGACACTCTTTTATTGCCATAGCTTCATGAAGTTTTTGAGAGAACACAGGGATGGCTGTCATCAATGAGCAATGCCTCCAAGCAAAGCTTCCGTAGACATAAAAAAGCTGTTTCATCATGGTGACGGTGGAGAGTCACCCTCATTTACAGGGCCAACCCCAGAGACGTCGTCGTCCCGCTGTAGTGGCTAAGTGGCTAAGGCATTGTGGTACTGAACCCAAGGACGCGGGTTCAATCCTGGCCGCAATGGCTGCTTTTTTGATGGAGGCAAAAAGCGAAAGCGAAAATACAAAAGCCAGAGTGTCGAGATTTTGGCGCACGTTAAAAATCCCCGCGTGGGGGAAACTAATCCAGACCCCTCCACTACGCTAGGCCTCATAGCGGAGGTGTAGCTTCGGTGTGTTAAACACCACAAGCAACCGGAGGCGCTGTTGTCGGAAGTGGTTGTACCATTTCAAGTGCTGTTGCCGTCCTCTTCAAAGCTAATCAACAGGCCAAACACCAGAGACATCGCTGTCAGAAGCAGTGGCGTCGCCAGAAGTTCTGTCGAGTTGACAATTGGCTCAATGTAGTCACTCCGCCTGGAGTGTTTGTACATGCCTCCCAGCCTTCCGCCAATGTTCGCCTCTGACTTCTACCACCTTTTCCTTCAGCAGCTGCTCCACATGCGGAATGTTGAACGTCGTGTTGGCCGCTGCCTCCAAGTTCTCCCTTTGCGCCAAGATCAGTCCAATGGGATTGAACTCGCAGTGGCAAGGTCTCGTTGGCGTGGTGACGACGTAAACATCGACAGCTTGCGGGCACAGCGCAGAATTAGCCGATTGTCAGACTGGAGCAAACGCTCCTCTCAGGACACAAGCACAGGCCAGGGAAGCTCCCAAGTTGGGGAAGAAGAGCCTCGCAGTTCAGCGCTTCCAATGACAGGGATGGCGTTCAGCCACGGCGCTATGCTCGGCTAGGGAACGTTACGATTGTAAATGGCGCTGGCAGGCTTATATGACGTAATCTACAGCGGACAATATGAACGAAGCGGGGTATGTCGATTTCTGAAATATCGCGAATGCCCTAACAACACCAACTTTGCATGCCCACTGTTCAAGGACGAAAGCGAAACTGCAAATGGTTTAATTTCCAATCCGGACATCGTCCGATACCATCGCACGTCGAATATGCGTCGCTGCTGTTTGTTGTTACGGCCGCCGCAGACTACGCATGGCAGTATTTCTTCGTCCGGGGTTTAGAAATTAAATACTGCTTCATCGACCGGACAAACGATACTAAGTGTGTTTATTTGAGCCAATCTATGCGATGCAAACAAAAGCAGGTGTTTTTCAAGTTTACTGCAGTGACCATTTACACACCATCCTTGTCTTATAGCTTTGTTCTGTTTGCGCTTATATAACCGGTTCGTATGCTCGTTCGTTTGTTCATGCATTTAAAGAACACCAGCTTATATAGTCCGTCAGAGTGCGATCACTTGAGGTTAATGACAAATGACAACTATTTTATGGGTCGCCATCATGTGGTACTGCTGTGGTTTTCATATAGAGTACAGCCGTTTAAGGAAACCTCGCTCAGGAAACCAGGCATATAAGTTTTGGTAATGTTTCGTATGGTTGCCCTTCAGTGGTGATGTGAACGAGAAAATTGACTTTCATCGATCACATATGTTTTAAATAATAATAATAGATTTCTTCGAACATGCGTTTACTCGTGTGTATCGGCTACATAATTTCGACATTTTGGGAATTTTGCGTTCTACGCCACACCTGCGCTTTTAGACGCACCGTAATGGAGAGAAACGACTGAATTTAGGGCAACTGGATCTTAACGGGCCCCCAAACCCGCGTTTCCGGAAACATCCGGAAACCCGGATGTTAACCTCTACACACAGGCGTCTCAATTTTGCGCGTACCGAAAAAAAAGTGGAAAGAAATGACCGCCGCTTATCGGATCAACTATCTTTATTTTTCTAGATAACTTTGGCGTTCGATAGTAAGTTATTTATGTACTTCCTCGAATTCTTTGGCAATTTCACCCCCTTCTTGCATCCCGACTACACAACATGCGTAATGCAGAGCTCCTAATGTATTCAGTAAACACAGTGGAGCAATAAACATATAATTCAACTTCGCTGTACGGCCCTCAGCGGCCGTTAATTTTTGAAACAGACGCAGGATTCCTTCAACTTTCCCGCGCAGTATCCTCCTTCCTGGGCTTTCGCCTCCTTGCAGAACTTCGAACACTCGCCGGAGCCGAATGGGCACCCGAAGCTTTTACCTGCGGAAAAAACGAAAGTAAGTCTGAACGATATAGGAGCAGCCTTGCCAGCATCTATCGATCTCATCTTTCAAGCTACTTACTATGCATGGCGACGTATCATACATGTGCTTTCGCGGGTCGCTTGGCCAGTGGGGTAAGGGGAAGCAAAGGATATTCTTATTAACTTGAAAGTTTCCGGAGATCAGTCCAGGAAACTTCGTTTTCGGGGAGCGAACGCATACAACTTCATTTTTCACGGACGAGTGCTCTACCGAATGAAATATTTGTAAGTGGCGATTAACGACGTAAAACAAGGGCTTCATCGGCTCATCCATAAATGAAAAAAAAACTGTAAAAAACCTATACATAATTTTGGAAACTCACTCACACAAAAGGAGTGTACAAAGCGAAAACATTCGCTCAAATCAACCCGGTGAATGTGGTTGCAAAGTAAAGCTGTAAAACACACACCCACAACGATTACCCATGCGACGTCCCTTACATTCACTCACGTAGCACTACAAATAGTGACACCAGAGAGAAGTGAAAGGAACTTAACCACACCCTTTATTACTTCCCAGAGATATCCTTGGTAAGTTTAAATGAATGATGATGCATGAACGGTGGTTGGTTGAGTTGTATAGGTGTAGAACATGAGTGGAAACTTTTTTTATAAAATTAACGGAAGCTCAAACCCGGTGTTAGACGATCTCACTTCTACATCTCTGCTGCCGCGGACGGAGGCGACGAGATCGGCCGCCGAGACGGTGGAGGAGGGCGAGAAGACAAAGGAGGAGGGGCAGGAGCGAGATGAGGAAGACGTACTTTTATTAAAGACGATAGTCTTTCTTAGGCTACTTAAACCCAGAAATTTTGGCCTGTCTGTATGTCTGTTTGTCTGTGTGTGTGTCTGTCTGTCTGTCTGTCTGTCTGTCTGTCTGTCTGTCTGTCTGTCTGTGACTTGATTCAGCTACCCGGCCAAAGTGAAACAAGGTTTGCGCAATAGTCTTATATAGTCACAGCTAAATCTACCCATCTAAGACTGGTGTAATGTTCATACTTGTCAACATTGTTGAAGAAGGACAAGGCATTACGCTTATATCAGGCAACAAATTATTACAGAAGTGATATTTGCAGTTACCCTTTATAAAAAATCATACATGTTGGATTTTTGCGAAATCACATACTTCATCAACTGGAGAAAAAAAATCACTCCGCCATTGCCTGCTGTCGCCCGGGCCACTATAGCTCTGGCCCCGTTTTAAGGAGTCAACCGGCAACAGTTACAAAAGGTTCCACTCGATAGGTTCCACGTTCTGCTTGGAACGCACGTGGAGTACGGCAACATGGTTATATGAACGTTAAAGTAGGGCACCTCGATTCACGCCCGTCTCCGCCGTGCGGCAGCGTTGGCATCGAGACACGCGGCCTGGAGCAGTGGAACGCGTTAATGTAAAATGATTTAAGCAAACCTTTGGCCCCTTAACCTTGGCAGCAGCGCGACGCAACAGGAACAACTTGGGAGGTGAGCGGGAAAGCGAAGGGAGGCCTTTACTTGGCAAATGTCGATAAAGACGATCGTCTTTTGTCGACATTTGGAGCGAAAGGAGCAGATACGCGGCCTTTTTTTTTCAGATTTCTGAACGGCCGATAGAGTGCGGCCCAGGTGAGGGGTTCCTTCATCACTGAAGCCCATATGCAGTCCGCGCCGCCTGTGCTCTGTCCCCCAACTGAAGCTGGGTAGGCAGACGGGCTGGACAGCAGCATCTCCCACTGCTCTTGTTCGGTAGTTCACGGAAAAAGAGGATGGGGCTCAGGGCTAAACCCGGACATCCTAAATATGTGGCGGAGTGTTCCTACTTCTAAACAATATTTACATTCAGCGTCTTAGCAATTCGGGTGCATTAAGTGAAAACGCGTCGTGTGTGGGAAGGAGCCCGATTTCATGTGCCGTAGGGTAGTTTGTTGTTCTCTGAACCCGTCAGGGTAAGAAGGTAGGGTCTCTCTGAAGGCGATAATGCTGGGTTCGCGCTCTTCTGGTGTTGCGCTGTTCCCCAAGATGCAGGTACGCCAACTATCCCTACTCGCCACACTGGTTTATGTCCCTGAATGAGACAAGCGGGTGTCTGTCCTGGTGCAGCTCCATAGCACGGGGGTAAAACCGCAGACTTGTTGGTGAGCCTATTCGTTACCCTCGATGGAAGCGTGAGCGAGTGTCCAGATCAGTTGAATGGAATTGTTTGGGAAGTGGATTTTTAGCACACACAGTGCACGTCGGGACACCCAACCGGACTGGTAATTCCGGTAGTCTTGTTGGGAAACGGTTACAACCTTCAAACCCCTTGTTGAGTGAGAGCCAAGGCGATGCCTGCCTCTTCTGCTGCCATCATGTCTTGAGTCTTGAGTGAGGCACACGCAAGGAGGTTGGTTTTGGAAGTAGCCACGATGATGGCGTACTACTGCCCTCGGTGTTTGGAGGCGTCAGTCTAAATAACTGCATTATACCCACCATGGGTCGTGTTGACCGCTTGAGCCCGTGCTTGTCGGCGCGCCTCGTCTTTTCAGGGGTTCATATTTCTAAGCAAATAGAGCGTGTTTACTTCTTTTCGCCAAGAGTGCGAGAAAACATCAAGGGGAGTGACATTCTGTGCTGCCCAGCCAATCTCGCGAAGGATGCGGCGACACACCGCAGTTCTGCTTATTTGGAGCTTCTGGTTCAAAAGATGGCCCTCTATCAGTTCTTCCTCCGTGTTGTGAAGACCCGTACTAAGCAGCCTCTCTGTGTACGCACTCAGGGGAAGACCAATGGCCTCCTCAACCACCTGTCTAATCATTATATAAAGCATCTTTATGTCCTCCTTGCCGAGAAGAAGACAGGGGGCTGACGTAAGTGATTCTCAAGAGGGCAAAAGCTTGAATTATTTGCAAGGTATCAGATTCTATGAGGCCTCGCTTCTTTGTGGCAACTCGCCTGATCATATTTATGATTTGATTGATGCTGGGTTTCAGGCGCTGCAAGGATACGCCACTTTTGGTGTTTGCCTGGGGATGCAGGGCCAGGATCTTGATGCTGGGGCTTGGAGTGATGGCCTGGCCATCAATGAGTATTGGAATGTGTTCCTTGATGTGTCGTTCGGCGTGAGGGCGGACGACAAGGAGCTGTGATTTTTTACGTGAACACTGGAGGCCACAGGCTTTAGCACATTGGCGTACTAGAAGTGAAATGCCATGCGCTGGTATTAAATGCGAATGCATTTCTTAGTCGAGCCATGTCAGGCGCTGTGCGGCGTCCACGCGCCCGCAGGTGTTATCTCTCCGCTCTCACCCCTCTCCCATAGCAACAGCTGCGAGCGCGCGCGCTCCTCCTCTCCCCTAGCAACCGGAGCAGGTGGTGCGGGCGGATCAGCGGCGAGTGAGTGGAGAGGAAGAGCGCGCTCGGGCGTGTGAGGGCGCTCGCATCGCGGGAGCTCGCCGGAGCTCCCGCGTGTGTGGGAGAGTGTAGGCGATGGTAGGTGCTGTGCTTCAGTGCTTCTCCTCTCGACGCTCGCCCCACTCTCCCACGCCCGCATGCTTCTCAAGGACCCTTTGACTGTGCACTTTACCGACCACAAGGCAGTGATCGTGGCCGTCAAGTACAATGACAACACAAACAGGTGTTAAATAAATGGTTACGCTACAAATCATCGTCTCCTCATTAATTATAAAATCCGCGCACTCTCGCGCAAAAGAAATGCATTCGCATTTCCTCACGATTCCCTTCGGGGTGGTGGGGGGAATTTTTTTTATTCCCTGCGCCCATCTTGTCGAGATACGCCCGTGAAAAAAAAAATCCCGCCATCTCCACGAAGTGAACGATGATGAGAGGGGCGAAGCTAAAATGCTTATCGGTAAAACCGTGAAACATTCGCCCACACATCATATAAAGACTCGACACGTCAAACTTTCCACCGCTCCGTTGACGAGCCCGTCGACGACGTCGATGTTTGTGGTGATTATGTAGGGCTTGTTTAGGACGATGAGAGTCTCCATGGGTAAGTTGGCGAATTCGGTGCGCGACATTTTAGCCCCTTGACCGTCGGCTTCTGCAGAGCGTCTTGTGTCGCGTACCCCCGGTACGTGTGAACGTTTTGACCTCTTCGGCTAATCTTTGGTTGGCCAATCCCTAGGGGGATCCTGCCACAATCATCATCGTGGTGCTGTGTACAGCTGGATCGAGGGACGGTACAGGGCCCGAGCAAGAGGAGCTTCGGCCCTAATAACACGATGAAAGTGAGATGGCGGGTCATGTAGCCCATGAACGATGTAGAAACTCTATCTTGCCGGGAGCTAACTCTAACCCACGTGAAGGGAGGCTTTGGGCTAGACTAGCAGCCGCTGCTTGTGGTTCAATAATCATACTTTCGACGTCCGGATAGTCAGTTGCCTGAGTCCACACCGTGAGGTCATCACCGTAGATTGCAAAACGCGATGTGGTATCGGTCTCTAGCTGACGAGCGATTCGCGTCTTTGCAAATTAAAAAGCACGGGCCGGAGGATGCAACCCTGGGGTACCCCCTAGCCAAGAAATAGTTTCTGGGGTGCCATCCCGGGTGCGTGCCACTAAGCTGAATAGGCCGATTTTCCAGAAAGAATTTTATCAAATTTTGAGCTCGGTGGCTTGGATATGCAGCAGCCAGTTCGGTAAGGATGGCGGCTTGACTGACATTATCAAACGCCTTTCGCACGTCGATGGCTAGAACATAGTCCAGGTTACCGGTGCGCAATTTACGGTAATGTCTCTGCGGAGGAGCCAAAGGCAGTCGCGGGTGCTGAGATGCGGACGAAAGCCAGTTTGAGATCGATGAAACCAGGGCTGTACGTACTCGAGATAGTGTTGCATTCTGTAGTTGATTACTCTTTCGGTGAGTTTTCACAGAGTTGGCGTGAGGGAGATGGGGCGCAGGTTAGAGAGCTGAGCCGTATCGTTGTTGGGTTTGGGAATAGGGCTAACCAAGGTCAACTTGAGCGTGTCGGGAACAGTCCCTGTTGCCCAGTGGTCATTAATGATCTCAAGAAGTACCAGCTGGGTGTTCTCGTCTAGGTTACGGAGGTGCTGCCATGTTAGACCATCATGGCCAGCCGCTGAATGGACTTTGCCTTGGTGAAGAGCGGCCTAAAAGTTCAGGAAGAGTGAAAGGGCTGTCTAGGTCCTTATCACGGGATGGTATTATATTGGCAGGAAGGGGGGTGGTTGCGGATTCAAAGGAGGCGTGTGGGGAGAATGTGGAGATGAGGTTATGTTCCACAATGTCAGGCGGATTTTGTAGCGTGAGTGTGGTGATGATGGTAGAGCGACGTTTGCCTTTACCGGAGAGACCTCGGTAAACCCTCCATAGTTTGCTTAGGCCACGTTCACGGCCGAGGTTGGAACAGAGATTATGCCAGCTTTCATTAGCGAGAGAGATTTGATACTCGCGTATGAGCTTGTATTGGTGCCGGATTTTAAGGAGATCATTGTGCCTTTTACCACTTTTCAGGTACCGAGTAGTGAGGTTATGGGCACCCTTCCGCAAGTTGGCAAGGTGTGCGGCAAGAGAGGCCGTTGTTGCGTCACATTCTATAACTTCACCAGACTGAACCTTGGCGTCTTGCAAGGTGGCAATGAACTCTTCCAGCGTCGTTGGGGTGGATAGGGAGATTATTGCTCGGAAGGTTTGCCAGTTAATATGAGGAATATTTTTCTTTGCTCAGAGTCGCTTTCCGTGGAGGGTGATAAGTATTTCGAAGTGGTCGCTGCCCCACGTAGTGTTATATGGATTCCAGTCGCGGGAACTGCCAGGGGTAGCGAAGGTGAGGTCTGGTGTGGTGTTATTTTGACGAGTATGTAGGCCTATTCGGGTGAATGAGCCAGGATCGTTTAACAGAGTAAGACCGCATTCCTCAATAGTGGACTCAAGATGTGTGCCACGCAAACCTGTATAAGCATATCCCCACGTTGTGCTCTCAGCATTAAAGTCCCCACCCACGATGATTTGGGTTCGGGGAAACTGCGAAACGAGGTGGTGCAGCCAGTCATACAGGATGCCTCTCTGGGAGCCTGACACGGGGCGGTATAGATTGAAGCGACTACGAGGGGCCTGCCATCTGGTAATCTAATGTGCACAATGACTGCTTCAGGATTTGCTGTACATTGCCCGGAAACTTTGAGTTGATGGCTGGCAACGTCCGAGCGGATAAGAACCGCTGCCTGTCCTACAGGAGTCGACGAAGCACCACGGATGGAATGGGTAATACTTTGGTCGCTATAGGTGGTGTACCCAGATAGGCGAGGGATGCATCGGGTTTCCTGGAGGAGTATAATGAGGGGTGAAATTTGACCGACGCGACTGCTGAGAATAGGGGGGACTGATTGAAACTCCGACAGTTCTATTGTGAGATCTGCAACGAGTGCTTCATTGCGGACCAGTTTTGGGATGCGCAACCTTTTGTGGCGGTTCCTCACAAGATTCAGACTCAGATGTCCGGCGAGTAAGGTACTGAATCATAGCTGTGGCTTGTTTGAGGTGCTCTTCCGACCGAATGCGTATTTTATCAATTGCTTCCTGGCGAGAGAGGCGCTCCCATTGAAGGTCACCTCGAATGAGTGCCAAGAGTTGCATCACCTCAGACGTGTCTACGTTTTGTCTTCGCGCCATCTGGGAAGAAGGTGTGCGCTTAACGTTTTTGCTGCGGCTCGGACGCGAGGAACTTTTTGGGCGGGACGTCCGGGCAGTAGACTGTTTGAGGGTGTCTGCTGAGGCTGCCAATAGCGAAGTCTGCAAAAATCGCGGACCCTGCCGAAGTGCCGCCAACTCCTCTTTGAGGCGGTGGTTTTCCGCCCGTAGCTGTTGCATTTCATGACGTAAGCTTTCCAACTAAGCTAGAATCGCTTGACTGACATTGCTAAGGACGACAAAGAGGGAGGCTGGTTGGTGGGTTGACTGGATGTCTTCGAAGTGTAGCCGTGCCCACGTATTATGTCGGACCAAGATACACCCGGTTCTTTGTTCTTCTGCCGTGAGTTTGCTTTGCGTTCCGGCTTAGACTTCTGAGAAACCACTTTGCTAGGACATGTGGGGTTGACCGCAAGGTGCCCATTTTTCTGGCAGGCAACAGAGAAGAGTGTGCGCTCACATGCGTCATCATCGGCATGCATGTGGCCACATTTACGGCAAACTGGCTGCTTGGGGCAATATTTAGCCATATGCCCAACGCTGTGGCAGTTGAGGAAAACCATGCGTTTGAGTTCGCCAACCCTTCCTCGAGTGGTCAAGTACTACATGGCTATCGTACCAGTGTCGCCGTATGCACGGCTGGAAAACCGTGCGTTTGCGTGGCCAGCACAAGTTGATAAAAAACAGTGAGAGGACAAGGAAGCACCACATTGCAGGGGCGATGCTGCTCAGAATAATCACGTACGCCAGATCGGCGAAAGCCGTTGCGCAACGAAGAACCGTTTCGTTATTGGCGTCGGCGCCGACGGAAGATCGCAGACGACAGGGCAGAAAGTATGCTCCCCATGTCCGTGTTTCGTAGAGGCCGTACAGAGGGTGCTACGTGTCATGAGCTAAAGGGCGACACTCACTAGGCTGGGGGAGAAAACATGCATTTTTCTCCCTTTCTCTACCATTTTTCCTTAAAGTGCAGGTCGCAGAGAACATCGCATCCTCAGTCCCCCCTCTTTCCTAGACCCAGTTTTATGTAAAGTGTTTCCCCTCCTGTTCCACACATAACCCAGTGCCACATATTGCATTAAAAGTACCACTGTGGTATAAGATTGTATTGTCCTAACAGATTTAACAGCAGAGCTCCTTAAGCTTTCAGTTCCATCGTGAAGTGATACCAGACGACTTAGCCCAGCCGAGTGGACATGAGCATGTGCCTCATGAGGAGTGCCCGGCGTCATTCAGGCTTGCGCCACGTGAGAAGCTGGCAAGAAATAGCAAGAAAAATATCGAGCACACATAAGCGTGCGTCTCGTGAGGAGCGCTCGGCGTTGGCGAGGTCGACCTTCGAGAACCCTATGTCCAGAGTTCGTGGGGTGATATCTCGCGTGATGTTCCCCCTCGCCACTTAACATGCGTTCGCGCCTGAAGTGGGGAGCACAGACACCGAGTTCGCGCTAAAGACGCCTAGTTCGCGAAGCCCACTGCCTCGACTTCTCGCGCGTGCTTACGGGGTCCACCTCGGGAGGGATGCGATAGGCTGCGGACAAGACGATCCGCGCCAGCTAGTCATGAAAACTTTAATCGGCAAGTTCGGAAATTCATGTGAGGTGTAACTGCCGGGTCTCCGACGAAAGGAGAGGGGCCGCAGCTCTGCTGTTTCTCCAGCCTTGCACCACTGCGCCAACTTTTAGATTGAGATGAGAGCACTTACGGACAATCATGTAGGCTCTGGAGCAAAGACCACGAGCTTTAGCAGATCCTGGTCCGAGGTAGACTGCAAGGAGACATGCACATCGCTAATATAAGAATTTGAGCATTATGGCATACAGTAGATATATTAGTATGTCGATCTTAATCAACACCGGAAGTCAATAAATTATCCACCATGCGCACATAGGGTAAATATGATGGTTCATGTCAAAGCCACTTATCAGGTGCTCTAGAGTTGAGTGATGTATCACAAACTTTTATTTCTGATGTGTTTAAATATTTCACGTTTGTGGGTTAGAACGCGCCGAAGCTATAACGTGTGCTCGACTATGACGTGTGCATAGTAGAGGGCTCAGGAAAAAAATTCCCCGCATTTCCCCGAGGGGAAGAATGTGAAAGTGCGAATGCACGAGTTGAATTTGCGCGGTTCGGTAATGTTCGCGAAAGAGAGATCACACACACACAACTACAAAGAAAGAAAGATGCATTTATTCACAGACACCTATTTGTGTTGTCGTTGTACTTGATTGCTAGAGCGGATCTCAGCTTTGAAATTTCGTGTCAGTACTCCTTTAAGCGGGTGCATTAGCCCTTCTCACGCCCGATTCCTGGCCAATCCCCCACGTGGGTATGCTATGCGGACATCGCCGGTGGACGCGGGTTCAGGGTCGCTTAAGAAGTGCATTCGCACTTAACTGGCCAATCCCCCACGTGGGTATGTTATGCGGACATCGCCGGTGGACGCAGGTTCAGGGTCGCTTAAGAAGTGCATTGCACTTAATATTTTGACCCCCTGGAGGATATTTAACTTAAGCCGCAATGTGGATATATGGACGGGCGTTTTTGTTCTGTGGCTCCATCTGAAAAGTGACCACCGCGGCCGGAATCGAACCCGCGTCGTTTTCTCAACAGCACAAAGCCTTAGCCATACAGGTAAACAGGGGGAGGGGGTATTGGTGAAGTAATATCTGAACTTTTATGCGTACGTTAAAGCAAGGGCCTATATAAACTCTTCTTACGTAGAAATGGGACCATATTGGCTTATAATGTGATCATCTATCCTACATAATAGGTAGCTAAAACGCTGTCCGCCTGCTATTATACATACTCTTCCTGTGACATAAAACAAGCTATAAATAATTAGCAAACAACATCAATGTTGGTTCACGATGGCCTACAAGAATTCGAGAGACAAACAAGTGAAACGAAGTTCGTGCCTGCGCTTTTCAAGCCTCCAAAATACTGGTTTTGCAATCTATTTGCATGCTGGGCAAATATGTTATCTCAAAGTGATAATTAACATTGCATTACAATTTCCCGAAAACATTTGCTTGAACGTCGACTTACAAATGCAAAGTAATACGTTCCACTCACAATTTGAATGTCTCGCAGTCGGGCATTTGAAAAAGTTTGAGGCACGTTAAAGGTGAATGTAAATGGGTGTCGAAACAACGGTTCGCCTCCCTGGAACACCGGGAGGGGGTAGCAGCAGTAAGGAGTGAAAGTAATGTTTATTTTCCCGCGCAGAATCACCCGGGTGTTGGCCTTCATAAAGGAAGGTTTTGACTAAATTTTATCGCCATTTGGCACCTACGAATACAAGGTTGCAGCCATAAGGTCTTCCTTCTAAATGTGCCTTGAAATACGTTCTGAAGGTGGACAATAAACAGGCGCAATAGGTACGTTCCGAGGGACACCAGAGCTGAACGCAACATTTTCCGCAGGTTCGATCCAGGAGGCACCTGCCGTTCTTTCGGTGGAGGCGAAACTCGAAGACACCCGTGTGTTAAAATATCGGAGCACAATCAAGATCCCTAGGTGTTTTTAATATTTAATTAAATAATAACTTATTTATAGCCTGCGACTACGGCCCCCCTCATAGCCTGGTTTATCTACTGCGCGCTAAACATCCAAAAGTTTGAAATTTCAATCTTTCGCGAACAGCACGAAGCCTTGTGGCTAGTCTACTCTACCTGAAATTAAATGCGGTAAACTTGGCCCACAAGTGTATTTAGAAAGGGTCGCAGCGGCACCGCGTAAAAGAAAAACATCTTTGGGAATAAAACAATTACGCTTTGGCGCTAAACAATTACGCTTTGAACAGAAATTAACATCTTTTGTCAATATGATTTATGTTAAGCATTTCTGAGGAACAGTTTGGAGTCAAATTAAAGGAAGCAACTGCGCTTTTCTAGGCTGTTTACGCTTGTTCGATACCTGGTATTGAGACAATATATTCAGATTCCTCGGAAATATTTGCAGCAATGCCATCATAATTAACAACGTTGAGATGGGAAATATAGCACACCAAATAACTAGCATTTACGTGCGGAGGAGCCCGCTGTGATATTGTTGTTTCCTTCGCCGCCTAGATCAATCAATCAATTAATCAATCAAATCAACTTCATTTCCCTTGCAAATGAGTACAGGAAACGGTGGAGCCATAAAAAGCTGCTCCGTAGATGAAACTATTATGGACTAACTTTGGCTCCCTCCTGTATCGGTGACAACAGCAGCCAGCCACCACAGTATGCAGATTTCGGTACCAAAACCACTTTTTAAAAACAGCGCTTGGATAGGTTGCATATATATATATATATAGCGAATCAGAATGCGAAATGAGGGGCTCGTGGAAAATACACAGAAATAGGAGTTGGCAGTCAAGAAAACATCGGAAAGCAAAGGGCAGGATGTGGTAGGTCATTGAAACAGATAAAGAATTTGGAAAGAACGAAAGAAAGTGGAGAAAAAATGCCCGCCAGGTGGGATCCGAACCCACGACCTCCAGAATACCGGTCTGGTGCGATAAGCACTACGCTACCGGCGGGGCGATTTTCCCCTCCACAATTCTAGGGTATTTATGTTAATGTAATTTTTCCTGTGTTGGAGGTGGCAGCCAGCGCCACTCCGACTTCTCGGGGTGAAGGGGACCTTCTATTTAACCCTCGGGCCGTGACTCGAGTGCCTACGACATGTCGGGAGTGGTCAACCAGCGTTGAACCCTCTTAAGCTCCCTATGGCACCAAGACTGCCAGAACAGAGGCCCTCGCTATGCATGTAGCGAATCAGAATGGGAAATGAGGGGCTCGTCGGGGTTATCGCACCAGACCGGTATTCCGGAGGTCGTGGGTTCGGATCCCACCTGCCGGGCATTTCTTCTCCACTTTCTTTATTTCTTTCCAAATTCTTTCTCTGTTTCAATGAGCCAACACATCCTCCCCTTTGCTTTCCGAGGTTTACTTGACTGCCAACCCTTATTTCTGTGTTATTTCTACGAGCCCCTCATTTCCTATTAAAAAATAATAAAAAATAATAAAAAAAAATAATGTAACATCACTACCCGTAAAAAATAGTCTAACCATTCCCCTATGCCTCCTTTGGCGTTGTAGACTGCCGGCATTTCTTTCTCTCTCTCTCTCTCTCTCTCTATATATATATATATATATATATATATATATATATATATTATATACATTTAGAAATAAGGGTTGGCAGTCAACAATGACAGGGGAAGCAAAGATGTGAATGTGGTAGGTCACTTATTATCATTGAAAAAGATGAGGAATTAGTGGAGAAAAAATGCCCGCCGGGTGGGATCCAAACCAGTGACCTCCAGAGTACGCGTCTGGTGCGATAACCACTACGCTACCGGTGGGGCTGTTTCCCCAGGACTTTCTCGGGTATTTATGTTAAGGTATTTTTGTGTCCTGCACTTGGGGGTGGTAGCCAGCGCCACTCGGACTACTCGGGGTGAACTCGACCTTCTTTTTAACTTCCGGGCCGTGACTCGAGCGTCTACGACATTTCGGGAGGGGTCGACCAGCGTTGAACCCTCTTCAGCTACCTATGGCACCAAGACTGCCAAAACAGAGACCCTCGCTGTGCATGTAGCGAATCAGACGGGGAAATGAGGGGCTCGTTGAAGTAAGACAGAAATGAGGATTGTCAGTCAAGAATGCCCAAGAAAGCAAAGGGGACAATGCGGTAGGTCATTTATTATAGTTGAAACAGATGAAAAATTTTGAAAGACCGAAACTGGAGAAAAAAATGCCCACCGTGTGGGATCTGAACCCGCGACCTCTAAAATACATTCCAATACCCCCAAGCTCAGGAAACAAATTCCTAACATAAACACCGAGAACGTGGAGAGGAGAACACCCCGCCGGTAGCGTACTGGTCATCGCTCCAGACGCGTAATAAAAGTGGCAGTGCAACGCCGGCAGGTGCAGGAGCAAAAGCAAGCACAAAAAGAACAGAACTCCTGCTGGCGCAGTTTCAGGTAGGGGGCGCCCGAGCACTGCTAACGCGGGAAATTTGAATTGCATTGGGTGGTAGCATTGAGCGGATTACCGCGCTACAGACCATTATGGCGAATCACTGCTCTGCACTTCCGACAGCTTTCTTAGTTGTTTCTTAGTTGTTTAATAACGTTCGTATTTATACTGGGGCTGAAACAATAAGCTTGCAGTTGTGAGTAAGCGCAGTATTTGTTTCTTACATTCGTATTTGTTTCTCACATTCGTCCGTTTGTTCAGTTTCCAGTTATGGCACGTTATGCTTCTACGTTGATTTCCGACTGTTGAACAAAAACATTTATAATCCCATACCTCAAAAAACAAGAGTGTACGGAAGCTTGACCTCAGTGAAAAGGAAAACGACCAAGATCGAAACGCACTGACCGCAAAACGAAAACAAAGACTTCTGCCAAAACCAAAATGCAGTGCCCGATATGAAAGCGCGAAACAATCGATCGAGCGCAACGGTGCCCTTTGATTACGGTGAATTTTCTCCGAACGCAAAAGTCTGGCTTACGTTATTGTAGATCATTTTTCTGTGATTATGGGAAACGTTTGCGTTCTTCAATGGCTTACCGCTCTTAAGCGGAGCGAACCAGACGCGGCCTACAAAGGCCGCGCTAGAAGCTTACAGAAAGACAGACAAAGAACTTCTAGTTTTTGGCCGTGAGGAACTACGTTGAGGTCGTGTGTACCACTCCCACGTAGGAACAGGAAGGCCGTGGCCCTCCTCCCCTTTGTAGGCCCTCTGGACAGCCAGGAGTTGGAGAGGTCACTGATTTTGAGGGCGTCCTCCCAATCCTCTTTGTTATTACAAAACGTCGCGTATTGCAGGGCATTGCCAGAGCCTGTCATCTAACGAGCGGTGCGCCTTTCCGCAGTCCGCACAGTGTGGGTCTATGTTGGCTGCAAAGTGACTAAACCTGCACCGCGAACGAAGGACCCCGTCTGGAGCATTCTCAAGGCTCACGACTCAGACTGAGTAAGCTTTGTATGGGGGGGTGGGTAGACCCTCCTAAAGAGAAGATAGTGAGTGACGACCTCGTGAAATATTGGAAGCGGATCCCTGAACCTCACAGCCCAAAGGTGAAATGCCCAATGAGAGCGAGCGTCGCACCCGCGGTGTGGAGTGATGTGAACGACGACGCTGATTGGCTCTAATTAAGGCGTAATATCAAGCGTCGCTCGTGTGCGTGCGCCTGCGCCACTGCGAACGGCGAGCTAAAGCTGCGCCCGAAAAGGGATATATTCGGGAAGGGGTCTATCTATAACTCCCTAAAACCTCTATAGGGGCACAGTCAAAACTTTATCCTTGGCCAATCCTACGATTGGTTGCCTGCCAAACAAGTCAGGGGCATCATCATCCCCCCCACCCACACCACCACTACCACCATCATCATCATCATAATCATCATCGTCATCATCATCATCGTCGTCGTCATGAAAGCCCGTGGATAAAGTTGGGTTTCCCGCAAGGCGCTTGGCAGGCGTACGCACCCACTGACGGGGCAAGTTAGCCTATTTGTGTTAGTCACACGTCGCTAGAGTAACAATAAGAAGACGTGTACTTACTCACACGAATCGATGACGCCAAAGACCACCTTTGACACGTAAAGAACGCCGCTTCGATGGATTTAAAACGCGGTAACTGGTAAATCGAAGGGGACAAGAGAGGCCGAGGGAAGACCGCATTTATAACGCCGTGCAGAGCGCACGAGTTCATGGTAATACGATTTGGGCTCTGCACCACCGCACTAGCAATGTTTGAAAAAGTCATGGACAATGCTCTAGCAGGCCTGCAGGGCCCCATCTCTCTCGTCTATAGCGACGACGTTGGAAGCTTGCAACGAATAGCCATCCTCTGGGCACCTCGGCACAGCCCATACACAGTGGAAGATCAAGATAAAATATCCCGGCCCGCGCCTTACATCCGACTTCACTCACTACATGTGAAGCGGCGGTGATTGCGAGCGGCGGAGATGACCTTCGACGAGACTCCCCGGATTTCTGAAGCCCAGCCCCGTACCATCAAACTTTCCAACAGATGGGAATGGACATTTTAGGCCAGCTTCCTCAGTCACAAACCGACAAGCAGGTGCATTGTTGTAGCCACTGAGTACGTGAAACGCTACTGAAGCACACCTGCACTTCCCAAGAGGACAACACAAGAAGTCACCTTTTTTTTTCGTGAACCACGTTTTGGTGGGACAACGAGCCGCAGACGGCCAAGCCATGGAGATCGAAGGGCTGGAGTGTTTATGCAAGGCGTCTTGTGTTACAGTAGCACTATTAACACAAGGACGACGACGCAAAACCTCCAACCAGACTAACTGAACCCCGGAACAAGACGATGCCGGATATCTGTTATATATGTAAGTAGACGTTGAACGTAAGGCGTGGAACAAAACTATTCCTTATTTAACGTCCGCGCACAACACAGCTACCCAAAAAAACTACGAGGAGGACTCTATTCGAACTTGTCTACGGATGAATGTCGGCGACGATGGTGAAGGCCTTGCCGCCGCACCTAGCACACGATGACCACAGCGCCAACGTCTAAGGATACCTACAGTGGTAGAAAACGCCCAGAAGTTTGCTCGCGTGCGTACACACTAAACTTTTTTACACCCTTTTAGCCAAAAAGGGTGTAGCATAAGTAGAAAAAGGGCGTTGGGAAGCCTTTACACCCTTTTTCTTAAGTCTCAACACCCTTTTCCTAGCTCTACGCCCTTTTTGTTTGAAAAAAAGGGTGTTGATCAACTTCAACACCCTTGGCTTTTCTTAGGGTGTTGAAAGGGTGTGGAAAAGGTGTTTAGCTGTTCATTGAATAAGGCCATGTTCGGATGCATAATAGCACTGTAAAGAAGAAGACATCCCCTCATATACTGCTCTACTCACAAGAAATTTCCAAACGCAAAAAAAAATAATTGTTCTTATGCAATGATCGCTCGTTTCCTTATTCGGTGCACCACATGCCCCAAGTTTAGCGTTGGCACGTGAAGCACCAATTTGAAACTTCAAAATTAAGAATACTGTAGTCGTGTGGCGAAAAGGATGTTTACCAACTGCAACACGCTTGGCTTTCTGTAGGTTGTTGAGACGGTGTGAAATAGGTGTTCAGTTGCAAAAAAAGAACCGTGGAGCTGGAGGTCGACCTAGTTTCTTCTGGTGTTGCTAAGTTTTGTTATGTTTGCTAAACTTTACAATGTTCTTGCTAAGCCAGTATGACCGCTGAGGGATGAGGCCAAGTTTAACCGGATTTTACAAGGCTGTTCCAGTGTGCCCCCCCTTCCCCCCCTTTCCCCATTGCCAGGAGATCCAAAAGGGAAACAAGGTAGGTCGGCCCCCAGCGTTGCTGTTTCTCCAGCCTTGCACCACTATTGCAAGCTGCGCAAATTTTTTTACCTTTTAGAATCCAAAAAAGGCTAGTACTTTTGAAATGGTACAGTAAGAGGTGCGGATACGCATACGCCCCTTGTGCTTACACTCGAACAAGCTCGAAAGCCGACTTCACTGTTATAATACCCTATCTGCGGTGGTGCACCCTTTACAGGTGCCCCAGTTCTTTTTCTTTGTATTTTTTTGCTAATGCCAACGAAACTATGTCCTGAAGCTTAAAGAGCTTCACTGGTAATAAATTATGCAAATTCATATTGCTGTAAACATCCTGAGGTACAACGCCCCCCCCCCCCCCGCCCCCCGCTTGTAGAGAATGTTCAGTCCACCCGTGTAAACAGGTACAAAATGCCTCCAAAATTGGAGGTCTTTCCACCTTTTTTCTTCGTTGGCGGACTTTCCTTACATCCTTTTTTTCTTTATGACCTTTTTTTTAGTTTCGAACACCCTAATTTGTAGCTTTACACCCTTCTGGGAAAAAGGGTGTTGAAATTATGAACACCCTTTTTGAAGGGTGTTGAGGTGGCAGGGAAAATTTGTATGGTATTTAATAAAATTATATAAGTTACGGATCAGAAAAACTACCGCGTAATTAAAAATTTTTTCAAAACCGCGTGCAGATTTGTATATTCTCGTAGTAAAATCCATACTTCCAAAATTAGCGCTAAAATATCAGTTTTTTGCGACAAGCCCACCGACTCCATCTGGGGGCTTCCCTCTGCTGGGTATAAAAGCAAGAGTAGCACATGTATTGCTAAGTAAGTATGCACTCCCTGTACCGCTTGCATCCCGTGTTCCAACTGTAACTTGTACGTATTGGCTGTTCGTGTTGAATGCTGCGCGCTCCGCCGTTTGACATTGCCTGTGCGCATGCCATCACCTCAAAAAAAAGGTGTGAGACTCAACACCCTTTTTTTAGGGTGTTGAGCATCCTCAAAACTCTTTTTAAAGGTGTTGAGCTCAACACCCTTTTTTCATCCGTACACCCTTTTTTTGTCAAAACACCTTTTAAGGGTGTTAGCCATGGGACAAGATTTTTACACCATTTTCGGCCAAAAAGGGTGTAAAAAAGTTTAGTGTGATACAATGAACCCGAAGCCGGGGAATGCCTGTTCCTGCTAACTTCGACGCTGGTTTTCCGATCACAAAAACAGAGATCTGGTGGGCGTTTTGCCTTAATCCCACAATACAACTCCAGCGAGAAGCTTCTGCGTCAATATTTCGGACCGTACAAAAATCAATGTCGTGTTGGCCAGTTCGTCTACGGGGACAATGGGGCATCGCGACGACCCTTAAAGGCAGAAGTCGCAAACATCGTTCGCCTGAGGCCTTATTACGGCAGACTATTGGACTTTGAGTTTTTTCGACATCGATTGTATTTTAGCATGAGGTCGATGGACTCTGACAGGGCAGGAGGTAATGCAGCGGACCACAATTTTTAAACTGTTTGCTTATTTATTATCAGCGCGCGGCCAGGCTCAGGTATCTTACCGGTGTGTCAGGCGAAGTGCGAATTTTGCTCTTCCGCAGGCTCCACGGGCAATCTTATTTGAAAGGGAAAGGTTGTAGCTTTGTGGCTACCATACGACATTGTTCCTATCTTATGGTCAGTGTTCTCGATCTAATTCGATGTTTCTCCTAACAAGATCCCTAAAATAAATTCGTGGAGAGATACCGCAGCCGCCATCGATTCACGTACCATCGCCTGTGCGCGTCACTGTTGACTACCGCTTTCACGTGTGTTTGCTTAAAAGGGGTCATTAAAGGGAAGGTGAAGCGGTTTTAGAATTAAAAGAAAAGTTGACTAGCAGCAAGTACACATTGAATAGTTCATGTATACGAAATATTTTCGCAATACATGCAATAGAAGCGGCGCAATGAGCAGACAAAAGTGGCCCGATGCCCCGCCCCCATCTCGCCGCGCGATGCCGGAAGACCGAAGAGCGCGGGCGAAAACCGGCTGAAAAACGTCATACCTGGACTTCCGGCCGGATCGGCTGCCTCGGCCATGCTCTTTTAGCCGTGTTTCCTTGTGAATGATACTTGTTGTTGTGGTTGATAGCACTCATTTGTACAATTTTCGTGTTCAAAAAGTATGCACGAACGCCAAACGAGGCATACGTTATCATGCCGTATTCCTAAGCAGAATAATACCACGCCGGGATGCTTGATAACATACGGAAGCGACAGCCGAGGTGGCTGTGCTTGATGACAGAGAATATACTACACTACGTTAAATGCTTTGTAAACCGCTCCAATGCGTTTTTTTTTTTAATGCGACGGACGTGAATGTTCACGTTAGATTCTAGATTTAGGAAGGATGGGGAATACTGCTGTACTTTGGCCGGGGATGTTTCGTTCCATTCCAGAAACCAAGTCACATTTGTTCAGGAAATACTTGTTTCGTTAAAAGCGTCGGTTTTCTTTCCCTATGGGCTCAGGACAGTGTTAAAAAAAAACAATTTTTTGGAAAAACTAAAACAAGTGGCCAGTCCTGATAGAAGGTTCTCTCCCGGCTAAGAGGTAAACAGTATTCCTACAAAGTAAAAGAACCAAGACAACCAGATTACTTATTTTGCAAGTATACATGTCACGATAAGGTGATGTTTGTCTGGAATTTAAAAGAAAAACACCACTCCGAACCACCACCGTGCCATAATTTGTGTTGACTGCGGGGGCCTAATTTTTTGCCCAAGATTCCGTGTGGCTGCATATTATAACCTGGCAAGCACTTGTTGTCACTGAACCTCAAGTGTGCTCCAGTGATAGTCGGTGATATATATAATGATGATACTAAAAAAATTAGGAGCGAAGAGTAAATATACGGCCTCTGTCCGACTAGCGCGGTAAATGCTTAAATCTAGAAATGCTGAAACAGGCTAGCGATTCATTATCACAAACGTTTGGTGATTGTTACCTAAAGTAACGTAACTACAACGTAACTGCCTTGTCCGACTGGTCTGTTAATTATAACGAGGTAGCCGTAATATTGTGGCAGAATGCGCAACGCACAAGCGAAAATCAAGCCCTACTACAGCCAAAAATGCTGAGCAGGCACTAGTATGCTGCACTGTTTTCAGAATGAATGCATGTGAAGCAGTAAGACGCCACTAATCGAAGTGCAGCTAGCAATCGCGGAGGCGCCATAGTGCCGCTGCCGAAATGGCGCGCGCGTGTGGGTCTGTGTACGGGTATGAGTAACGGGGCTGGGGTGGGCGACAACGAACAAAGGAAATGCGGAAGCAGAGTCTTCTTGTTGGTTTATGCGTGTACCGGCAAGATGTGTCTCGCACTTGCGTTTACAGCGCATGAACGCTATTTTTTCGCGCAGTGCACGTACGTGCTTTTCGCTGGTAGATTGTTTATAAAACGCCCATTAATCTTCGGCATAATAGTTTTCGTGTATAATAAGGAACAGTTAAGGCAGTACCTAATATTAACATAAGGTATAAAATCCCCCTATGCTGGTTGCCTAATTCAAAAATATTTTGATGGAACCCACTAGTCGACGTCACAGTCACTGCTTTGGGGTTCTCTGTCGTGTAAAGCAAATTTAAGCTCCAGGATAATTGAACCAACGGCACGGGAAATTATAAAACAAACTTCCAGTCATGTGCGAAAATTAAACTGCAAGCTAAATTGCCGCAAAGGCAACCGTGCGATCGTTTGCAATGCTTCCGACAACCCGCGCGGCCGAAGGGTGTCCTCCTTTGACGTCATGACGGGCGCAACCAATCAGGGGCGTCAAAAGACGAAAAGCGCGCGTCTTTCAAACGGGGCCGCGCTTTTTGCAAAATAAATGCCACTTGGACTCATGTACGATAAATTTGAATGTGATATTCGGAATCAGCGCGCAAGAAACTATATAACTGTTAATCTAACTCAATTTTTTTGGAAAGCGCTTCAGCTTCTTTTTAAGAAAAAATACAGCTTTGTTCCAGTTTGCACAACTAGCCTTTGGTAACACTTTCAGCTTCATTTTTTAGGCTTTTTAAACGCACACAAATGCTTTTAAAGGCTTTTTAAACGCACAAAAAAAACGCAAAAAATCTTGAAGAACTTTCAAATTTTGCGCTGCAGGGACGTATTACGAGCAGGTGCGACGTTATATTTGCCAGCAATAAAGCATAATTATTGGTGTTTTAACTGCACGTTCGTATTCAAATTACACGACCAGAGGAAACTCGAGGCCCCACTACAGTTACGCAGTCATATTTCTTGGCTCCGGCTTGGCGTCGGCGTCCGCGAATCGCACAAACCACATTCGGTGACCTCTTATAAAAGTTCCCGGAAAGTGGCTGGAGAGTCGCCACTGCTTCACATGTTTTGGTTTATTTCTGCATTATTTGTTTGAACTTTGTGGTGAAGTTGGTAAATGTTACCAAACTTGCATTTTTTATTCATGACCCCTTTAAGTTAATCGCGAAGCACAAGTTCACTCCGATAAACTTTATTCGTTAGGAACCCTGTGTCGTTCTTGGGAACGTGTGGCAATACAAACCTCGCAACACTTCTTTTCGACATTTTTATATCTCACATGTTTTCATATGTTTTCATCTTTCGAATGCTTTCAACAAATGATTCCAAATACTTTCATCCCACATGCTTTCATAACAGACTTAGTACATAGAATAAGGGATCACAAAGTACCTCTGCCAAAAATTACTGCTCTGTGCTCATCAGATAATTTCAACACTTGCTCAATAGAATTTTCTCTCTTTCCCGGTAATGGCGTTTCTTCGAGCGCTCGACTTACGTCATTACAGGGGTGTAGCGGCAATTGCCCGGCTTTCGTTCAGTTGCAGCAATAAACGCATCCGATATCCGCTTTAAAAAACTGCCAGAAAAGCAAAGCAGAAACAAACAGCGCAGTGGCTGCGACGAGAAAATCACGCAGTGCCGCTCCGGGTTGGCGAAACACGTAGCTTTCAAAATGCGGCCAGACGCGAAGGAAGAGTGAAAGCGCTTTTCGGGAATGTTAGAGAGTCCCTTTAAGCAAGCTAGCGCTACAAAACTGCTAGCTCATAAAGAATATCGGATATTCTGGTTTAAGATATTATGCCACATGTCTAATAAGTATGAGCATTAATTTAAACATCTGCCAGATGATAACGTAATCTCCATTGTATACATTGCTTAAAGGAACCCTGCAACGCCACCAATAAGCGAATTCCCTATTCCCTTCGTGCCTTCAAGCAGTGCCGTCGTTACTGGCAGCACAGGGCGCTACTATGTGATTGGCTTGTCGCAGCAGATACGGCTTTCAGTTTCTCATTTGCCTTTGTTGCGATTTTCTTGAAAGTTGCTATCGATTGCCTTCATTGCTCAATCACTGGGAAGCAAGCAAATACCCGCGACAGATCATCAAGAAAGTACGTCGAGCGTGGAACAAATGCCAAAATTGGGAAAGTGAAAAAAATCTTGATTAGCACGCTTCAGCACTATGTTATTCCAGCGTAGAGCAGTAATTTTCTGCTGAGGCATTCTTTGACCCCATATTTTAACCCCTAAACTCACTATTGACTACTTTCTGATATGAAAGCATTTTGAAAACGTGAGGGGTGTTCCAGGGCATAATTAACGTTTCGTTGCCTCAGAGAAGGGCACACTGTTACAACATTGTGACCACATTTCACGCAATGGTTGTAGCCCGTTAAAGGGGCTATGGCAACAGAATGCAACTTTGGTTGATTCGAAAGATTGCCTCGATAGAATAAAATTAACATCATTGTAACACCAACTTCCCTTAAATAAGCTCTAGAAAAGGAAAACAGAGATTAGGAATGCGACACCCTATTCGTCGCGAGGTCGACATGTAGGTGGCGACAGCCTCACGCTGCTAGTTTGCTCCGCTGAGCGGCCCAGGAGAATGCACACTGTGGGCGCGCTTTGTGCCCTTTTCGTGCCGTATTTGAGCACGAAAGGCGCAGAGAAGACTAGTATGCTGTAGTTCGGTTCCTAAACATTCAATGTATTGCATGGAAGCGGTAATAAAGTTCATTACTACACACACAAACAAAAAAGCAGCGGCCCATCGGGAATCTGAGAACGGCCGAAATAATGACAACAAAGCTGTACCCCATGGCTCGTAGCAAGCTCGATCTTTCAAGACTATGGCTTTGAGCCTTCAATAAAAGCAGAAATAGAAACAAATGAGGAAGCTTCAATCTCTGGAATTCAGTTTACAACAGGTTCAATCGCTTTCATTGGTAGCATGACTCATTGTTGTATTTGTGGGAGCGCAGAAATGGTAACACTACTTAACGTCCCCTACATTTTTTCTTGGAGCTTACGATATTTTTTGTGCGTTCGAAAGGCAACATAAAAGTACTGAATTTTAACCAGTGCAGAGATATAAATGCAACTGTTATAACGGGTCTTTTGCGCGCAGCCCTAGTTAAATGAAATTTTAGCGATGTCAGTCACTTATTCAATGCTTTCGTCGCAAGTGAACTTGCGAATTAAATTGCTAACGCGCGCAGTACAACCAACATGTCATGTTTAGCTAGACTTGCAAAATGAGCAGCAGGTTTACAGTGTGTAAACCAAGCTTCTGGGACCTACACTGAGCATAGATTTTGTTACGACTGCACTGTTGACCGATTGCATCCATTTTAAAATCTAACAGGTGCCTAGAACAAGAAGATCTGTTTGCATTCTTGCATGATATCGCTTATGAACCATAAAGATGGCAAATGAAGTTGCCCTGTTGCAGATGTAATAAAACGATCCTTTTTATTTCTAGTTGCGAAACACCGCAATGGGTTTCCGGTAACTAATTTGTGTTGTAAACTGAGCCTGGATAGCTTTTGTCTTGGAATTTAATTCTTGAGGATTGGTTTAAAGAGGCACGGGTAAACGTTTGCTGTGCATTTCGTTCATTTTTTTTTTTTTTTTTTTGGGGGGGGGGGTTCTTCTAAGCGTTCAAATCGCAGCGAGAACAGAGCGTATGTAACGTGAAATGCGTAACGTTACCTATCAGTATTACTTGCAATTGCAAGTACGCTAGGCGTCGTGTTCCGTAGCGGTTAAAAGGGAGTTCTTCAACAAGTAGATGCGAGTATTTTCAACACTGATTAAACCCCTTTTGGCCCGAGATTGTCCACGAATTGTTGCTCGCCTTTTCAAAATGGGATTTAAAGCGATTACCGCGTAAAAAAAATCCAGCGAGTCGTGGCACACGCCCTGCACACATGTGCCACACGTGTGGAAGGCGTGTGCCACGACACGCCGGGCCACAACGTGCATTATCTATTATATACGCGATTTTTCCTCGTTCTTTCAACTTAGGTCCACCTTAAGAGGTTCAGATGTGACCACATTAGCCATTTGGTTATGCTGAGTGAACACATTTCTGGACAAGGAGATTCATGTGGGGATTTTGAAAATGGGATATATTAAAATGACGGACAAAATGCCACAGGATAGACGCACAATCACAATTGCTAAATTTTACTGAGAAATCCCCCTGAAATACTGCATCCACAGAAACGTATTTTAAATAGCAAGTAAAATTAACAACACAGTATAAGCAACGAGTGTCCGAAAATGGTATTTATTGTCGAAAAGGTATGGGAAGGAGACGATCACACAGACGCCCGGTAATGTAAGGGCGATATTACGAATCATGTGCAGTGTAATTGTTTTTGCCCCCGGTAATGTAAGGGCGATAGCGCACGAATCGTGTGCAGTGTAATTGTTTTTGTCCCCGGTAATGTAAGGCCGATAGCGCACGAATCGTGTGCAGTGTAATTGTTTTTGTTTGTTTGTTCTTTCTAAAAGGACACAGCGCAATTTTACAAGGGTGTGGCAAATGCACGGGTATGCCCAGGACTTGTCGCTTCTTACCCGTTTCGTTTATTAAACTTTTATTCTTTAAATAACCACCACGCCACCTTCAAAAAGCACGCTTTGACGTTCCTGAAACAGCAGACAGCCGCACTCATCAATAAGAAAAGTGCAATGTGTCGAAGATATGTTTATAACACGCTTCACACTCAAGCGGTGACAACAGCGACGATGTCTCGTGGAACAAACTAGCGGATTATACCTCAACGGCCGCTAATTATTGCGTTTCTAGAAAAAAAATCCGCAAGCAGCGGTAACTATGCCACTGCTCAGTGCAAAACGAGTACAAATATTGGTTGTTTTGTTGTGTGCAGCGCGCGTCTTGCGCCGCGGATAACGTGAACGAGCAGACAACCCGAGAGCGCTATCCAGACACCAGGATTGGTTCGTCCCGCCGCTGCCAGGGGCCGACTGTGTTCGATCTCGGGGCGAAGAGCTACTTTTCCGCACTGAACTGATGACGTATTATAGGCAGCTTGTTGCAGCTGGCAGAAGCCGGCAAAATCTTACGGAAATTAAACAGGGATTATATGCTTGTAGGAGCAGCTTCTGTGTTTAAAGTTAATGCACGTTGTTTGTGCACATTAGTGGACATTGTACTGGCGTCATTGTTGCGATTTAGCGCATGTCTGTGGACAGTTTTAGATTTCCAAAACACAAGTCATTGCAATGAGTGAATCTTTATGTAGTGCCACGTGAGAAAATATCTATTTTAATGGCAAGAAAAGCACCCAGGCTAAATAAAGCGGCGGGTCTTGGCGCGGCAAAGCGCGAATGACAAATGCTTCCCGGGACGTTATTTTTATGCGCTGCATTGCATAGAATTCGTGTGACGAAATAAAAACCCATTAAAGATTTCTAGAGTTTTACACAGAGATAGGTGTTAGTCAAAGTAGCATCAATTGCTCGCTCAGCGTAACAAACATGCATATGTTTAATAGACGTTGAAAAAAGTAGTTTGGACCATGGAAAATAATGGTCTTTTTTTGCACTGACAAAGCGTGCCACTGTGAGACAGCCACGGGTGTTCGATAATCAGAAAGCGAGCTATAAGTACAACATTGTTGCCGCTAATTGCTTGGTTTCACTGCTCGGTTTTTCACTTTTCTACATCCATAGGCGCAATGGCATTTTCTAAGATTCAAAAAGTGTTTGTTCGTGTTAAATCGCTAGATCATTGCGTTAATAAGAAACACCATTCAAAAAGAAGGGAAGAAAAAAGAAACGCAAATTTATGCCTGTCTAATGAAATTCATATTCTACGGTGCCTTGTACTGGGCTCTAGACAGCGCCACTACCCAGCGATGCGCTTACGTATTCCTGCCTTGACCAATCACAGAAAAAACTGAGCTGCGCAATAACCGCCCCTACGAAGGCATTTCATGTTTATGCTATTGGATGCAGCTGAGATACCAGCCAATCCCCATTCACGGTCCTCCAGAAAGGAATGGAAATCAGCATGGTTGGAGTTCCGTCGCTGCACGGCGGCGGCACGGCGGCGGCACTTATCCCCGCTGATAACACCGGTGACTATCGAGGTAACGTGCTAGTTTGCTCTTTTTAGATATTTGGAAGAGTCTATGTTACAATACCTATACCTATCAAAAGAAGTGCCCTTTACACTAACTGACTGAGACACCAGCACCCAGTCAAAACTGCTACCCCTTGAGATTTGACACTTTGGGAGCACATTCTTATCATGGCGTAGAGACTCGATGAGGCGGGAGTTTTGGAAATTGCACTCTTAGCAGACAGACTGGTAAATTGTTTTCGGAAATTTGTGATTATCTGTCTCACCCGTGAATGTATCGAAGTGCTTTTTGCTGATATAGGTAGCCCGTGAGAATCCCTCAAAAGTTGTTTTGTGGTTTTGCCCTAGCCAACCCTAATGGTGTGGATTTTCATTTCAGAGCAACTTGGGTGTATTTAGAAATTTGCAATATCTGCCTTACTGATTGACATATCTTACAGCTTCTTGCTTATAAAGGTTACTCATACAAATGAGCAAAACCAATCTGAAGGATTTTGCCCTGGGACATAGGTAAAAGGGCGAAAATAATTTTTTAAATGACATGTCTGACAAGCCGAAAAGGCCTCACAGCTGTTGCCACCGCCTAGCCAAACTGCTAGTTCAAACAGATTCGGATTTGATGAGCAGATTCTGATTATGGTGAACCAGCTCACTATTGCTCAATTTCTTAAATTCGCAGCCTGGAGAGAGTGAAAAGCGCTGAAGTAATATTTCACAATTTTTTTCTTTGCAGTCCAGTTCATATATTGAACTAGTTCTTGTCAATATATGTAGCTGATACAGGTACCTGAACACTGTTTTAGGTTTTTTCAAAACACCTTCATAGTATTGGAAAATCGGGATTTTGGGAAAATTACATGTTTCAATGAACTGCTCAACGACTATACAGCCCCTTAGTGTAGCCGATTCGTTTTTGTTTGGAGGTACGGCCCATACAGTGCCGAAAAACTAATTTGAGGAATTTGTCCAAAGACGCGAATAAAAAGGTAAGCGGGATTTTCAATTTACACCCCTTTGGAAGTGGAATTCTGTTCAAACTTCGCACGTTCGCATAGCGCTCGCCATCCGCTGGGACCGTGTGAAACCACACGCCAGCCGTTGGATCCTATGTGATTTACTATAAAACTGTGACTGATAGATATCATTCACGCATACTGAAGAAATAACTCAGGAAGTGTTATATCCCTTTGTGTCATTGCTATAGTGTCCCATCCGGGCATCGCCGCGTCCGCCACTAGTAGCATAATAGATGGGGAAAGCACATATTCGTGATGACATGAAGTCATTCGAATAAAAGCAAATAAGTTGCGCATCAAAATTCTGAAGCACCCTACGGAAAATGCACAGCCACACATTGAAAAAATTAGGCTTTTCCCCAAATACGAAAGAACGCTGACAGTGCACCTGGCATGCTCACACATTTGCCTGCAACGTCCGCGCAACGCCTTGCGAATAAGGGGGGTTTGGAACACACAGCTGTATGCGACTTAGAATTGCGTGGGTTGCATCCATTGCACGTCTAACCCACTTCAGGGAGCTCATCCAATTGACTTTGGCTGAATTGAGTGCCATCAGCGCGCTCCTGATTGGCGGTCCGGTCGCGGTTTCGGCCCCGTCGCCCGTTCTGTTCCATTTGAGCCAAAGAATCACCGTCCTGGTATATTACGCAGGAGTGGGTAAAAGTATTCCACGGTCTCGCCTCCGCTCCCCTTTATGTGGTATGCTTGTCCATATGTTGTCCGATATACATTTTTAAAACATGCAAGTAAAAACCTAATAAAAATTTGAGCAAAAAATTAAGCCAATTGCGCGCTTGTGAACTCATGATACAACGGAGCTGTTTGCGTTCACGGGCGAGCGAGTGCTGACGTTACAGTCCTGCTGCGTCCGCACGGGCACGGCCGCTCGATGGAAACTAGGTCCGGCCTGCCCATTCACACGCCGCCAATGGGCAGGCGCGTGAAAGCGGAGTTGTCAGTTGCCGCCGCTATTTTCGGCGGGGGCGCCACACATCGGTGACGGCTCCCGCGTCCCTCGCTTCACGGCGCCCTAAGGAATATCGACGATCATCGTTCCTTTAAATGTAATTCACTCGCGTTATAACACACCTATCTGTAAACTAATAACACCACGATTTACGGCAAAGATATGTCTTCAATGTCTAAGAATTTCATCTGTTTGATGGCGGTAATTCTTGTTCGCTGTTTAAAAGGACGAGTGCGATGCGGCCGCTCCCGCAACCCCGTTCTCGCGATGTTGGGGAATATGACTGTCCAACATGTTACAATGCTAATTCGGTTTAAACACTGCAGCCCGTTTGTGTTGGAAAATAAAGCTCCATTACTGCTACCATTCACCATGCTAATTGAAGGACAATTTTAAAACGGTCGTGTTTTAACCTTGCCAAACACAGGCTGAGCAGCCCCAGGGCTGTCTCACGTTTGAATTCAGGCACGGTAATTTTACTCCGAAGCAAATGTCCCCAAAATGCCGAGAAATTGTAGAAGGTCACATTTATTAGTAAACCGGGTATTTACTGGTTAAACAGGGATGTAAAATGCTTAGATGCACTGCGCACCTGATTGCTTTGCGTGAGAGGAACACCTAGCTGTGTACTCTCAGTAATGGGTTTGTGATTTGCTTTTGTTCTTTCCGTATTTCGTTTGAATCGTGGTTTGATTTCGCATGTGCGGTTGAGTTTCCCGTATGTGTGAAATCTGATGTGTGAAGCTAGCGTTGTGCAGCTAGGCTGCTTGAGTGGATATTCATAGATTTAATAAAAACTGCTTGGCAGTGAGAACTTTTGTATATTTACGTGATTCTATGTTGTAGAGCGTTTACGCTGCTTGTCGTTTTTCATTATGAACAGCACAGAATAAGCTCAGCTTTTTAATAATCTGTACACGTTAACTTCCGTAGGGTGGAATCGGAATTAACGCGGGCAAGCAACACGGTTGGAAGGATTAATGCGGCTTGCAGCATCGCGTGTCGGCGACGGGCGATGGCATGGAAGCGCAGTTTACGGGTGCCGCTTGTACTCGAGGTGGTGTACTACGTATCGGCGCACACACCGGTCTGGGCGCGAAAAGAAGCAGCGGCGGGAATGTTGAAGCTCGCGTGAGCGCTTTGAGCTTTTCGTTTCGCTGAATTCCTCGCACTGCGCGTGTAATATAGCGTACTAGTGTGCTCCTGGTTATGAAATGCCCAAAACTACTGCGTGCCGCGCTGCAAGTCGAATTCCTCGAAAACCCCGGACGTCTGCTACCACGAGTTCCCTGCCAAAGAGCGACTCCGAGACGCCTGCTTGCACATCTCCCGTCAAGGGATCAACAAGGGCAGCCAATGGAAGCCAAACTCCAGATCGGTCGTTTGCTCGCTGCACTTCAAAGAGGATGACCACACAGGGGGATTGAAGCGCAAGTTGTTGCCAACAGCTGTATCGGCAAGATTTCCGTCGTACCCAATGTACATGCAGCCGGGAAGCCCAAAAAGGAGGAGGGCGCTTGTTCGGCCGCTGCTCGAGGCGTGTGCGTCAGCATCTCAAGTACGCTATCAAGGTCAAGTGAGCACAATGGTTGCGGAAAATGAAACGATTAAGTATTCAATTCTGGGTCTAACGGTTAATGAAGAAAGAGGTCAACCGCACTCACCGACAGAGGCAGACCCAATCCTGTATGCTCTCACGGACACGTAATCATGCGGCCAACGTAATTTTGAGACTCGAGAATGCCAGACTTCGTTCGATCTGACAGGCTTTTTCGATAACACCAATAGAAATGCCCGCCGCCTTAAAATAAAAGCAAACAGACTAAGCGAAAAACTACAAGAACTGCAAAAACGCTGCGACGAATTTCGCGAACGAGTGAAGAAGTTCGAGGAGGATCGCGCTGTAAAGGCAGTTCGGCACCGCGGACAAAAGCTCCTTTCAAACACCGTATTCCCACACCTCACAGACTGTCCGCTGATGTGGTGCGCCAGCAACAGGGACCCGTACCACTGTCATGAGCTGTGCGAAATGTTCTTGAAAAAGCTATTGAAACGGCTTCTTGCCAACTGGGCTGGCGACGTTAATAGCTCCTTGGAGAATCTACTGAAGCTTTCGTGAAAACATTTCTCGCCGAAGGTTTTCCGCTTGTAAAGATGATTGCCGGTGAACCTTACGCGAAGAGGACTTACATATTTTCTGATAAACCCAATAAATCCCCCTTTAAATGTTGTATTAAATTTACCTTTTTATGTCCCACCGACTTAATATAGTTTAATTTACCTTCCAACTGTATATTACGTTTGCAACTAGTGTAAATTAAAGAACGACTGCCGCAGTTTTACAGCATTCCAAGTACTCATTTCCGTGTTTTGGTGGTTCCCATGTAAATAGTGTTCTTGTTGCAATAAATCAGTTCATAGTTGCGTTCGCTCTGTCCACTTCATTCGTGCGTGCTTCGTAATTTTGGTACTCTGTAACCTAACGCGCAGTCTAACAATATTTACAAAGCAAATGAACCAATGCACCCTAAAAGGTGTTAATATTATTCCAGTTTTCTATGAAAACGCAGTTAAAGCAAGGTGTGAAAATATCCAGTCATATTTGTCAATCCCGCATTGAGAAATGGGCGTGTAAGACACAGCATGAAACGTTTATGCGATTTTTACGTATGCGCAAGTTATAAGCTGCTATGTAATAAACAGAAATGCGGTTGCTCAGACTAGCTTGCCGCGCCAAATATTATTCCTGAAAGCCTTTGTAAAGTCTTCAGAAACAAATCCACCTATTGCGCTCGACGTTAGCAATGCGCCACCTGCGAACGTCGCATGCGGCGCGCTAAAGGAAAACAAATGCAGCGCTGTGCCTGCTTCGGAAATACTAGTTAGTCCGTGACGCCTACATTATGAGTTTCCGTCTCATGTATCACCACATATTATTATACATTATGAAGATGCTGACTTCGGCTGTCGGTGCCGCCAGGAACAACTTACACCGCATTGAAACCGTGACCGCGGCCGGCAGCCGCCGCTCTTCTTTCACCGATGATTAGCGCCACGACTGACGCTGCGGCGGAAAGGGAAACTAACGCCGTCACCGGCGGAGAGGCGCGTTCGGCAGGCCGGACCTAGTTTCCATCGAGCGGCCGTGGCACGGGTGTGCGTTCACCGGCGGGTGTAGTGGGACCTCCCGACAATTCGGCGCCCGTAGCGGGAAAGCCCATCTAATGGCCACGCTATCGCTAACGTTACCCTTTCCTGCCCCTCCGCCTCTCCGCCAACAGGCGCGAGAGCCGAGATCGTGTACCGTACGGCCGTCGAGGCGGTGGCGCCATCTGCCGGCCCAGCGATGTGCCTTCGCCTGGCGTTCCGGCCAACACCATCGCTTGCAGTCACTGACAGCGCCGGACATTGCGAGTCCCTGAACAGCTGCGCTGTTACACGGAATCGAACGGTTTCGACTGGTGTACTTACCCGAAAGTATCACCGCTGTCACGAGAATCGGCAGTGCCTTCATGACTTTCTGCAACAGGAAAGAAAGATTCAAGAAAATTTTTGCATGTCACACCCCATTTCAGCACAAATCGACGCGTTATTCTGCACGCATATGACCTCTCACCAAAAAGAGATCTAAGTTAAATAAACTCCTGAATTCTGAAAGGGTTTCAAATCTCGCATCAAACTGAACATACAATTAACAGTGATAAATACGCTCAATTGAAGAGGCAGACAGGCGGATAATCTTTTAATTTTGTGCTCGTTCATCTCCATTTATTCAAGGAGAAAAATTTCAGTTTTTAAGGAAACAACCAGCCCAGATCAACGCCGTATCAAAATCCGAGCCTAAACGGGTGATAAAGAAAAAATATGGGTTTTTTTATTACAGGATTGCTTTCGACGACCAAAATAATACCTCATCTCCTCACAAGTTTCAAAACATCTAGATATTAGGGGAGATGAAGCAATGGCCACTACACAGTGCCTTTTAGGTGAGGTCTCCATGATGTGGCATCACCTTGTGCAATGAGAGAGAAGGCTCAATATTGAAAAAACAGCAGAGACTTTTGCCGGTGTTTGCGATCGCCTACATGTTTCTCTGCTAGGGGTCGGGGATGTAGAGAAAAGAGGCCTTAGACAGAGGTGGGCAGAAAAAAACAAAAACAAAGAGAAGGCTCTTTATTGAAAAAAAGCAGAGAGTTTTGCCGGCGTTTGCGATCGCCTACATGCTTCTCTGCTAGGGGTCGGAGATGTAGGGAAAACAGGCCCTAGAGAGAGGTGGGCAGAAAGAAACAGAAACGAACACAAAAAACCACTGGCGTGGCTTGACGGGCTTGACGGACTATTTTGTAGATTGTGTCACAGAATTCACAATTTTGAAATGTGGCCAATGTCCTCCAAATATGAAAACAAACTTTTTAGAGCCTGACGCTGCTTTGAGGGGCAAGTCCATGGTCCTATGTAGGTCTTCAAAGTTACCGGCCCTTGATCTAGGCATTCAATATCTTCAAAAAAACTGGATATTGGTACCAAGGAGGCCACACATTGTAATAAAATATGTTTAACGGTTTCTATGGAAGAACAATTATCGCAGTACGGGTTGGTCGTCAGTCACAGGCGAAAAAATTAACTGTTGGTGTAGGCCGAGTTCTGTCGTAGGCGATGAGCTCTGTAGGCCGAGTTCTGTCGTAGGCTCCCTCGTAGGCTCTCCAGCCTACGAGGGAGCTGTCTTGGAAGTCTTGATGTCAATTCAGGGTCAATCGCATGCAAACATATTTCGTTATTCGGTTCGTTGCGCCATAGCCGGTTTCTTTCAGTTACTGCAAAGCGATGGGCGATGGTAGAAGCGAGTTCTTGTATCGTACACTTCGCGGTATTTCCGGTGGTTAAGGCCCATACGGGCCGCTTCATCGGCTTTTTGATTTCCAATAATACTACAGTGGCCACTTATCTATTGCCATTTCCTAGAGTGTCCAGCAATGCAAGCGAGGTGGTGAAGGAAGGAGATATCGGAGGCTGCGGTATGGTGAGGGGAAGACCTGCTCCTCCTTGACAAAATTTGCAGAGCTGCCTTGGAGTCTGTAAAGATGCTCCGCTGATGCGGCTGGTGCCGTAGGACGTAAACAGTTGCTTCTTTAAGGGCATATAGCTCAGCCGCTGTAGATGATGTTGGTCGCTCCCGACGAAATGAAAACATTTTACCCGTAAGATGCGCAGCCGCCGAACAAAATCACTGCCAAGAAACATAACTGTGCGAGCGTAGTGGGGCATCAAGTTCCATTTCATCGCATCACTTGAATGCTAAAGTGCATATACGCACTTATAACCATAATTTTAGCCCTCTCAGCTTGTGTCACTGTTAATGTCACTGCTCCTTCTATGGCGTCACTGCGACGTGGTACCACAAAATTTGATAGGTTTTAAACATGCATGGCATTTTTTTTTTGGTTAAAAACGTACTTCGCGTAGGGAATATAGCTCAACGAGTTGCCAATGGTTAGTTCTTCAAATTAAACCAGTATGAATTTTGTCTTTGTGGTCCTTTTGAGAACAACTACAGCATAACTTTTTTTATTATATTAGGTGCAGGACGTGTCACTTAATGGGGCGCTTTAGAGTTATGTGCTCGTGAAAGTCCTTACTTAGAGTAATGTGTCCGGCAGCTTTTGCGATGGCACATCAGCGCAATGGACAAACCCTATGAGAGGTGGCCACATGGAAACAGAGACGTGCTCGCTGATCGAATGCGCTATCATGAAGCTCCAGTTTTACCGACAAAGGTGGATTTAAAAATCAGCGCATCACAGGCATAGAAGGGAATCCAGATAATGCAAAGCTGTCATCCTTGTACACGTTGGTTGAAAAATACTTCCATGTGGCATTTCTTTGAGACTGTTACAGCGCTTGGTTTCGCTGCTAATTTTTATAACGGTGAGAAGTGGCGAGTCCGTTGATAGATACGAGATGTAAAAAGGGGAGTTGAATTTGTCAATATCCCTACCGATGAGCCAACCTGCTCGAATTGCGGAGAGCGCGCTGGAAACATGAACAGAGGCGTCGCAAGGCGCGCCCACTACCTTCCTCCTCCGCAAGTCCCATCCTCGGCCGGCTTCGAGAAGGCCAGCGTAATCCCTTGTAACTTCCGCTTGCCCACTACCAGATTTGCGTTCCGGGCGGCGTATTTTTGAAGGGTTCGCTGGACAGCACCCCCCACCTGAAATGTGGGATAGCACATTGCGCGATTCACAACGTCAAATAAACACGGGGCCATAGGCTGCGTCCCTAACCTAAGGCACCTTAAACGGTATCAAATGACCACTATTAATAAAAATAACGCGTAACATTGATCATAGATAAGGTTGAAACAAAAAAATATATATATTGAGATCTACTGGGGCTCGAACTTAGGCCTTCAGCGACAGCACCCAGTACTCAACCTCAAGGCCAGAGCTAAAATAGTATGGCGCGTGAAGTGGCAACTCACATGTCGCATGGGGGCGACACATTTGGAAACACGCACCCGGTGTCCCGGGTACCATACGTGGATGCCAACATTATCTTTTGTAAGGTAAAACACAGCGGCGCACCAGGCGAGAAAGCTGCAGCAACAGCAACGGCAGTGGTACGAGCAACAGAAGCAGGAGCAGCAGCAGCAGCTCCCAATGAACTTGGAGAACAGCCAGATAATGTTTCCTTTTAAAAAATTCAGAGATGCATAAGACTGCGCAACTGTTGAAATGCAAAATCATTTTTATCCTGTCTTGGGCCCCGAGCGCTGTTCTGCCGCGAACGCGCAGTTTCTCTGGTAGCAAGCGCCACGTGTTAATGATTGTTACTCCAACAGCATATCTGCTAGCAGCAGAAAGACGCACAGAAAGATGCAGAAAAAGAAACGCAATACATGCATTACATGAGCAATAAAGAACGCTCTTTTCCTCCACTACACCTAAGTGGCATGTTTGGCGTTAGGCACGAAACATACATGGTGTCAGAACAGGAATTTGTATCCAAGCACTGTTTTGATCTTCTACGGGCAGTGGAGCAAAGACGACGCAATAAACTCCTTGAGGCCGCCTCCATGGCCCTTTAGGCACGACGGTAGAAGCCGTAAATATTTCGCAAACATTCAAGCAGAGATTGCAGCATTTCCTCGCGGAATCGGAGCCGAATGAGTAGCAGCTATCTGTGTCGTCGAAGACAGCGCTCCTTCTTAGTGTCGCCGGTGAGGACGCCTTCGGAATATTCAATACTCTGAGCTTAACAGAAGGCGAGGACAAGGTCGACTACGCGACGGTCATCAAGACGTTCGACGACTACTTCACGCTGCAGATCAATGAAGTGCATGAACGCTACATTTTTCGGGGGAGAGTTCATAGCCAAAGCAAGCCATTTGAGCACTTCTTAGGAGGCGTGAAGAAACAGGCGCTGGCGTGCTACATTGGCGTGCTTCGCGATTCCATGGTACGAGACCGAATCGTGTACAGAACCAACGATGACAACGTGCGGGAACAGCTGCTCAGAAACTGCGAGCTGACATTGGAGAAGGCTGAGCCCGTCTGTAAGACAGCCGGAACATCGGCTGTACACCTGGGCACCTGGGCAAAATACCAACAGCAAACACGAGACGGGGCAAACCAAGATATACAAATGCTCCAAGTGCGGACGTGTGCATCAGCCAAGAGACTGTTTCGCCTTCGGACGAAGGTGCATGGAATGCCAAAGAAGAAACTACTTTGCGATTTATTGCAGTGTCGCTGAAGTGGCGGGCGAAACTCAAGATCACGAAGACGACTTAAACGTTCTATAGGTGTCTGCCAGAGGCGTAATTAGCCAACGCGACTGGATGTTTCGAGAGACCTTCAACAACGTGTCTGTCGAGCTGAACGTCGACACACGATCTCAGGCTAGCTTTCTTCCCTTCAGAATATGCGGTAGGATTGCGCCTAGCCATGAAATGAATTCAAGAAGTGCGGTGCTCCACACATATGGTGGAGGCCCAATCAAGCATCTCGGAGTTGTCAGAACGGAAGTGACGCTCGGGGACCGAGCTGTTCTCGAATTTTTCGGTTTGGGTAAAGGTGGTCAGGCAATCCTGGGCCTACAAGCAACCGAACTCCTTGGATTTCACTCACGCGTTCACAGCGTATCACAGGGCGGCTGCGAGGAGCTTGTGAAAGATTTCCGTCACCTGTTCAGTGGAACCGGGTGCGACCAAAAAGCATATCATATGGTTCTT
This sequence comes from Haemaphysalis longicornis, assembly GCF_048455015.1. Classification (NCBI taxonomy): domain Eukaryota; kingdom Metazoa; phylum Arthropoda; class Arachnida; order Ixodida; family Ixodidae; genus Haemaphysalis; species Haemaphysalis longicornis. The sequence goes on from NW_027526361.1 coordinate 132,502,867, forward strand.
CTAGACGATGCCCTGCCAGTCATTCAACCTGTCTGACGTGTGCCGTTCGCCCTGATAGAACCATTACGAGGAGAACTCGAGAAGATGGAACGTACTGGTATCGTTAAAAAAGTCAATGAGCCTACTGACTGGGTGATTATTATGGTGATTGTTCGGAAAAAGAACGGGAAAATTTGTCCTTGCATTGACCCTGCTAGATTAAATGAGTGCATGAAGAGGGAGCACTAGATGAAGCCGTGACGAGGAGGCATAGAAGCCGAGTTAGCTGGTGCAACATTGTTCTCTCGCTTAGACACTAACTCTGGATTTCACCGAATCCTCAGGGATGACACCACATCACGGATTTGTGCCTTCTCCACCCTGTTAGTTCGCTACCACTTTTTACGATGGCCATTCGGCATATCGTCCGCCTCGAAGGTCTTCCAAAAATCGCTGAATGACAGTTTCGAAGTCCTTTCTCGCATGAAAATATACGTAGACGACATTCTGCTATGGGGTTCATCAGTTGAAGAGGACAATGACCGTCCTAAATCTGTGTTTGTAGAATCAGAACGTGCGGGATTAACCTTTAACGCGGACAACTGCACTTTCGGTGTGCAGCAAATCCAGTTTCATGGAGATGCGATCGATATATCAGCCATAAGGCCAAGCTCGGCACTGATAAACTGCATGCTGCACATGCCATCTTCATTTAATTCCATTTAAATCCTATCCTCTAATGTACAGATTAAAAATAGCAACAACAACAGAAACACGAGAACAAACCCGCACCAATAAAGCTATCGCAGGTAGCTTTGTTGGTGCGGGATGGGGCGAGTTTGTCCGCAGAGGAGAAGCTCGCCATCGCCCTTGCGGTTGTACAGATCGCTCGCGGTGCCTCACCTGGAATCATCGTCACCGACTCCCAGACCGCCCTGCGAAACATTACCAACGGTAAGTGCAGCCCTCAAGCTGCTCGTATTCTACGCACCTTCCCCGAGACTCAGCACTGCTCTGTACTTCCTGCGGAGACTGGGCCAACATGCAAGACATACTGTGGCAGTGCCCCACTATGCAGGCAAACAGTTTTATTCGCGACGAATCAGGCTGGGAGGCCGCGCTGCTCAGCCTCAATAAGGACATCCAGACGGCTCTCGTTGCTCTGGCAAACCGTGCGGATCCTCCGGGGCTTCAGCGAGGAACGCCAACGCATTCACCTCATTTACGAACGGCCCGGCCATAGACGCCGCCGTCGGGTCCAAGCTGGATTCGGCTGCCGACCGTCTGAGAAATTATCGGGTCACTAAATAAAGTCCTCTCTCTCTCTCTCTCTCTCTCTCTCTGTCACTCTCTCTCGTGCGCGCGCGGTTAAAAGGTTGTTAGGCATCGTCAATTATTTCAGCAAGCTCATCCCTTCATTACCTCAGAGGATAGCTCTAATGAGGAGCTCGATTACGCAAGATGCAGGTTTTGAATGGACCGATAACCATGCCAAAGAATGGAAAGAACTGTGTGACTGCCTCAGCGAACAGCCCTTGGTGTCGATATTGGGTCCTGCCAAAGAAACAAAGGTGTCTTGTGATGCGTCACGAGACGGGATCGGTGCAGCGTTGTTGGAACGTCACAACGACACATTGAAGCCTGTGGCATATGCGTGGCGAGCGCTTACCGAAACACAGCAGCGATACTCTCAAATTGAAAAGGAGGCGATGGCCGTGGTCTTTGGCTGGGGAAGATTCAATCAATTCGTCTACGGTGGACAGTTTACGGCTGAAACAGATCACTTCCCTTTCATCGCTGTCGTCCAGAAGGCAATTGGCGACATGCCTCCGAGGCTGCAAAGATTTTTCTGAGGTTGCTGCCTTATGGCGTTGAAATAAAATTTGTTCCAGGTAAGCAGGCCCTCCTCGCCCACATGCCTTCACGTGCCACAACCGAATTTACTGCGTGTCACCTCGACAGCAATAATGTAGAAATAGATGCCGTGAGTATGGTTTCTGCCCTCGTTAGTGACGACACATGGAGGCGGCTGACGACGGAAACGGCGCGACACGAACGCCTGAAAAATTGGCTGAGTGATCTAGAAGCTGGAAAACGGTTGGAGGGGACATAGAAACCATTTGAGGGAGAGCTATCACAGCTAAAAGGAGTACTACCAAAAGACTGCAAAGTGGGTATTCCGGCTAGCATGAAACATGAGACACTGGGAAGGATTCACCAAGGAAACCTAGGAATTAACAAGGGGAGAGCGAGGGCACGACACCCTGTATTTTGGCCTGGAAAAATTCGAAAATATAATCTTTCGCCTAAACGTGTTCTATCGGCAAAAAGTATGCCTAAGCCAGCCTTCAAGGCCTTTACTGATACGCCCTGTGCCCGACAAACACTGGTATTGAGTCGGCACGGACATTTTCGAATACGGCAGGAGGTCGTACTTAGGTTTTTACGACGCACTGTCAAACTTTCCCGAAGTCGAACTGCTCAAGGACACCTCGGCGAAAACGGTATTAGTCGTAGCGAGTTCAGTTTTCGAGAGGTACGGCAAACCCATTAATGTTTGTTCTTACAATGGTCCTCAATTTTCCAGTCGTGAATTCGCATTGTTCTCACGAGTGTACCAGGCATGTCGCGTCCAGTCCCAGATACCCAATTTTTGACAGAGTGGCTAAAACGCGCGTTCAGATAACTAAACGTATCCTGAAGCAAACGACCGAGGCAAAACAAGATTTCAGGTTGGGGGGTGTTGCTTTCAGGTCCACTCCGCTTGAGTCAGGCACATCACATGCTGATCTGCTGATGGGGCGACGGCTCCGTACAACCATTCCCGACGTTCGAAGAAACCCCAGTCCCAACGTACTCAGGATCATTCAGAGGAGCCATTCTAGAAGATCAAAATTACCTCTGAACCCGGGAGATTCGGTCCGGATTAAGAAGGGTGCACGGGAAACGAAAGCGCAAGTCCTCGATCATTCCGGTAACCCCAGGTCATATACCGTTGTCACAAACTAGGCGCGGTATCGGGGAGCAACCGCCAGCACCTACTACTAACCCGGGAGCACTTTAGACGCGACGACCAGGACGACAATGAAGATGACTGTCGGGGAGGGCTCCCATCCGCGACGATTCTCGCTGAGCCTGCTGGCACAATAAGTGTCTCGTCCGCACCAGCACCGATAAGGCCCCTCAGACAACGTCTACCGCCTGAACAATTGGCCTACGACCAGACATTCGTTCAAGTGCCTTGAACTAGTTCGTGAAAATTTTCCTTGATATTATCTGTATTGCCTTTGTTATTTCTTGTCTTTCGAGTGCAGGAAGGTTTATCGTATATTGGGCCCCAACTTGATGTGGCCCGCATGCACAGTTTCTCTGGCAGCAAGCGCCCCGTGTGCATGCAAGATTGTCACTCCAACAGCATATCTGTTAGAAGCAGAAAGACCCGCAGAAAGCAGCAGAAAAATAAATGTTATATATGCAGTGCGTGTGCACTAAACGACATTCTTTTGCTCCACTACACCGGCGTAAAATGTTTGGACTTATGCACGAAACGATACAGCATTACATTTTGTTTCAAGCTATGTGACCTTCTTTGTGTAATGTATGGCCTGTCTTGATTAGGTCAGCCTTCATTTCGACGATGTCTTCATCATGAGAGCAATACATGTCTGGTGGAAAAACTTCGCGTTGTAACAGTTGGGTGATGTCGGCAAATTGCGTATGTTGCAGCGAGGGCCGGCATCGTAACTCGTCTTTTTGGCATTTTTGTGTCCCCTTGCATATTCCTAGGAGTACTTGGGTGGGAGACCCCGTTTTACTGCTACCGCTAGTTAGAGGCTTCAGAGTCCATCGCAGTAGCGATTGAACCACCAGAAGAAACGTGTGCAATGTCGCGATTATGTCCTCTTATTACAATTGTCATTATCTTCTGCCCCTATTGCATCGTTTTCTTCTGACCCATTCAACTATGAAAGCCGATCAACCACCTCACCTGGCACAACCCAAATTTTCTCTCTTTTGTGCATTCAGTTCTCCTTATCATGACACCGCAACTTACAGTGAATCCACATCGCTGTTAGGCGGCAGTCCGCGACATTATCGTTCATGGCACAAAAAGCAGCATGGCACCCACAATTTAGCCATGGTTTACATGATTAAAAATGAAGACTCTTCAAGACAATCTCATAGTGAACACGACCACCTTTAACTCATTCCCTTGTCTTTCCCGGCTGTCCACAGACCTTGGTTTCCATTAAAGCTACCAACAACAAAAAAACTTGGAAATTTGACGAATCGCCTTTCCGGCCATGGATATGCGCTACTAACGTAAGCGTGCTTTGTCCTCTTTCTAAAAAAGAATGCTTAAATTACAGCTGTGTGAGCTTCCAGTGGGGAGATTGCATCATCTCATTTACGTCGTAAAGGTCCTTTTGTTTCATTGTTTTCTTCTCATTTTCCCTCCCCGTTTCAGGCCTACCCATTTGCTATTATGTATACATAAGCATCTTTTGCCACTTCTGTAATTAGCGTGTTTAAATTAGTCCTGCATTAGAAGTTCAAGGTCACAAAGCATTTGCTAGGTCGTCCTTCAACTCCCTATAGCCAATTATTGTCCGTGGTGTAGCAAATGCGTTGGGCTTGCATTCCGTAGACCCGAGGTATGCATCTCAAAACCAAATTCCCTCAACTTTCTCTACTTTTTCTTAGCACACTAGGTCATGTTTCAAATCATCGCTTAGTCATGAATAGGGCGCTTGCAGAATTCTCATTAGGAATCCTGAGCACGCTAACAAAAAGGTAGTAAGATTCTAAGCGTCGGAATTGTTTTACTATATAGGCATGAGGCCATGACGCAGGTTTTGTCGCAGAGATATAAATGACGCTGAGCGTGGCGTTACGTTCGTGATAGTCATCGTAGTTTTTATACATTTGCACATATGCGGTCTTTTTCCCTTTAAAGCAAAAGCTCCATAGTTGAAGAGAATTTTATAGCCCTCTGAGGCGCCCACCTTGAAGCCGTCTATCCGCAAAAAATACCGCTACCACCTCTTTCGCACCCGCCTCTTTTAACACTTGAGATTTTACTGTATTTCCAGGGCGCGCCTTGATATGGTAGGACAATGAAATTGAGAGAGGTCATAAACAGAATTCAATTAAAAAAACAGCCTCCGCCCGGTTCCCAAAGCATTGTCCAGTACCATGTTTCAAGTATGGGCTACTCTGTGTGCATGTAACACTTTGTTAGAATTAAGTGTGCGCATACATAATTTGCAGGCAGGGCACAGATTTCTTGTAGTCGGCCCTCATATGTTTGCGCTGTAAGCAATTCATTGATTTATCCATCGGTGTATTCTCCGTATCGTCTATAGAAAGGCGCGCCATAAGTATATATTCCCACTTATAAAACGTTTACCAGTACCCCAAGGCAGTATCTGCATTCGTTTGGGTATGTATAACTTTTCTGAAATGACGGCAGCAACTGTGGCAATGTACTGGAGTGCGGGAGCTGACACCTAACGTTTTGTTTTGCGGTCTTCCGGCGTGAATCGGTTCCCGCAGCTTGAATTACGGTGAGTAAAATGCTGACTTTTCTCGTTGCGTACCGGTTGACAACACTAAATCGAAAAGCGCGACGATAGGCCTAACGTCCCGTGTTAAGGCTTCAGGTCAGGTTAGACGTAACGCTTGCGTTGTGTTATCCACCGTATACGTCAAGCTGCGGTACCGGTTGAAATTGACATGAGAGGCGTTAGGCGTAATGTAAGGTCGCTGCATATCCGCGTTGCCATTTTCATCTACTGAATATCAACCACTGCGCAGAATTGTTGAAAACAACGGACTATAACTTTTGGTCATCCGAAGGATCTGGAAATGTACAAGCGACAACAAAAGAAACCGGATCGTGCGAGTGGGATGCGAAAAGCCCCCGCGGTATATCTGCTTCCCCGTGCCTGCGGTCGAGATAGCTGAGGGCGCAGGCATGCTCTGTGCTAGTTACCGTGCAACACTTTTTAAAACTTTTTTCTAAATCCTAAATGCCTTTAAAACATAGTCAAAAAACACATCTAGTATTTAGAATAGCAGGTCACACAGTACCTAAGCCAAAAATTGCTGCTATATGCCCATCAGATAACATAGAAACTTGCTCATGAAAATTTTCTCTGTTTCTCTTGGGGTTCTTAGACAGCTCCCATCACTTCATTACAGCGATGGAGCAGCTATTGGCCGGCTTTCATTGACTTGCAGCAATAAACGCATTCGACAGCCACTTAAAAAAGAAAGCCACAAAATAAAAGCAAACACGGAAGGCGGATCTGCTGCAACGAGCAAATCAAGCGGGGCCGCTCCGTGCTCGAGATAATTCTAGCTTTCACAGTGTTTCCAAGCGCGAAGAGTGAAAGCATGTATCAGAAGTGTTGTAGAGTCACTTTAATGCATGTCTGCTTCCTAGATTACAGTAATATCGCTTTACTGTGGCACACGGCAGCACATTGCGCTGCCGACTGACATAGCGGCTTAGCGGCACGATTTTTAGCAGCAGCCGGTAGTGTGCGGCATGCGCTGATGCCACTAAAGTTGCCGTTCATATTTATCTTTGTCAGGATCTCTTTTTATCGACAACTTCTCGAGAGTAAAGCAAATCGGATCAAGCAAATCGACGACGAAGATGTGGGCAAGTTTGAACCATTGCAGGGCGTTTTGGGAAAGTAGAGGCGTGGTATCAAGCAGAAAAAAAGGCCTCGTTGATACACCCAGTGAGTAACGTCAAGCTGACTAATTGTGTGAGACGTGGTCCTTGTTTTTATTTATTTGATGAATTTTTCGAGACATTTGTGCTTTTATCAGTGCATAAAGCGTCCCAGTTTTCAACGCGCGATAGCAACATATATGTTTGTGACGTAACGGCCGACAACGGTGCAGTGATGTATGACGCTTTATCGTCGAATTGCTCAACACCCTTCGGCTTTAGAGCCGAGCAGTTAGCGAGTTTTAGCTGACAGCTTTTCACGATCCGCTCCGCTCCAATAGCAAGCCCGAGCGCCATTGCACTTGCGTAGCCCGCCTGGTCGCGAACGCCATTGGCTACGGTTTCGCTGAGCGGGCCGCCGGTACCGGAGCGAACCGTCAAAAACGGTCAGCTAAAACTCTGTACAGACAGTAAACGAGCTCGCGGCAAGAGTGGCGAACTTTTGCTGACCTTTCTTTGTGGTTCGCTCCACTCCGATAGCAACCGGGAGCGCCATGGCGCATGCGGGGCGCGCGTGACCACGAATGGCATAGCTTCGGTTGCGCTGAGCGGGCCGCCGGTAGCCGGTACGGGAGCGGACCGTCGAAAAGGGTCAGCTAAAGCTCTCTACTATCTCGAAATTGAACGCATATCGCTATAAAGCTTCCGTAGATGTCCCAGGCTGCCGGCGGCTGTTATGAACTGGGCCGTTTTTTCTACGCGCCGCCCCATGCGCCGCCAGGTGCCCCATTGGAGATAACAAACAATAATTCAGCTGGGATCGATAATGCGCTAGGGCCCGTAATGGTGTCCGACAACAAAACGAATACATTTTATCATCACCATTACCACCGAGAAAATAGTGTTTTGACTAGCACAAGACACGAATGCCCGCTCAGCTGACCCAAAGCCGGCTATGGGCCTAAAATGTCCTACCAATAGTTGTCGCTCGCAGCCCCCTTGGTCCTTTGTTTTTGTGCCAGCATGTATATATAAAAATGTACGCTGAGAAATTATAAAGCGGCTTTCCCAATAAAAATTGCACGGGGTGCGTTTCGGGTGGTGTTTTGCGGATTTGGCGCATCTCACAGCTCCACCTTCTGTCGCCCGTTCCGCATGCATGAAACGAACGATTGGACGGCGGATTTTTCCCGTCTCACTCGGAGAACCACGAAACCATAGAGAGCCGAAGCTCCACAGTAATCATTCGGTCTTGCTATCTTCACGAAATCGCCAACCTTAGCAGCAGATGAATGGGTATTCACTTTAAAATGCCTGTTTGACAAAACAGAGGCTGGTAGTGTACATGGTTCGTACGAACTGTGTTTTTAAGTATCAACGCGAAGTCAACTTTAGTTACACCTTTCTGAATTGTGTGGCCTCTGGTTCATCGAATCCGTATTGTCTTTGTTGCGCACAAAACAGGCCTCGAATTTTTATCGCTTCAGAGGCCCTCTTGAACAAAATACAAATGCTGGTTTAATCGCTAAAACTAAGAAAACCGGTAACTGTTCGACATGGACCATATACGCAATTGTTTTTAATTGATTACTTCCGACCAATAAAGTTTATTAATCATTTTTTCAACTTTTACCGATGTACATATGCATGAGGGATGCAAAACATGCCATCCCTTCAATCTAAAATCAAGTCACAAAGATGCATTTCCAGCTACAGGAATTTGAAGTTATAGGGGACCAGAAAGTTGAAAAACATGCTTAAACGTTTATTTGTACTAATAATTTTAACTCTATTGGACACAGGAACAATTGAACTCCAAGCGTTGTGCTGCTTAGCACGAGGATGCGGGTTTGATTAACAGCCGCGGCGGCCGCTTTTCTGAAGGAGACGAAAAGCAAAATCGCCCGTTTGTACGAGATTTCGGCGCACGTAAAAGATCCTCAGGTGGTCAAAGTTCTTCCGGAGCCCCCTCCACTACGGCGCGCGTCATCGCTTGCGTTGAGTCGGCGCGCGTTAAACCTTACAATCAATCAATCAACCAGTGAACTCCCAGAAGCGCATAGTATCGGGCAGGAGTACCAAGCGTCCCGCATAGAAAACGGGGTACCATTAGCAACGATTCATAGTTGCGTTTACAGATAGCACCGGTCATATCCCCATCACTGGTTGCAAAGCGCGGAGGGAAGGCATCAGTGCATTGCACATGGTAGCCCTTGCTGCGCCGAGTGAGTGCTCACATGTTGGTGGAGTGCTTGAACGGGCCCAAAAAAGCTTTGCTTGGAGGCTTACCAAACAGAGCCACAGCGTCACTCCGGGCACCGGCTTGAAGAAATGCTTCCCGCAAGTTATCTCAGTACGCACGGCGTAGAAAACCAAGCTTTTGGCCTGGAGAGCTTTAATTGGACGATTTTTTCTTCAAGTGTCAATAGTCACTAAGAGAAAATGCAGGCGTTGGGCCCGACTTAGTCTTGTCCACCCCTCTACCACTTGCGAAAAAAGAAAAGAACAGGCGGCCAAACTTGTTCCCGGAAGAGCTGTGTGATAACTACAAGTGAGGAAAGCTTTCGTGAATTAAACGGTTTTGTGCTGGTTTTGACATCGGTCACGACGAGTGACGAGCCTCTTGCCCGAGTCGTCGGCAGATGAAAAGACGTCGCGAAAAAGTATTGAGGTCCTCAAATAGGACGCTTTCAATTTGCGCCAATTCTCCGCGAAGGATTTGTGTTCGTACAGTCGGCACCATGCACCTTCAAGAAGAGGTTTAGGTATGCAGAAGAACATGTTCGTCACTTAACTGGCAAAAATGCAGTTGTAAATAATTCAGAGGTAGTGAAAAGTAGGCATTTGCTATTTAGGACATTTCCTTAAGGCGATGATGTGTGTACTAATAGATTTAGGGCACAGAAAAGCACTTAGTGTAGACGGACTCCCATACGCCTCGTGCGGGCTGTTAGAGACGCGCACTTTCGGGGCTAAAATGTTCCCAGAGCTCTAGGCCATTATTCAAGTTTCATGAATAATGCTTCCAGCATGAATAATAAAACCGCACTATAGATATTCAAAAACTCTCACACTGGCAAGAGACTGCTCAAAACGGCGCGTTTTTGCTGCCGCAGACTGCCTCCGCTTTTGGATTTGTCACGGGTCGTGACAAATTCTCAATTCCGTTTTTGCTGCCACAGACCGCGCCAGCTTTTGGCGCGGCCTATTTGTTACTCTCGAACTGAGTCATTCCTGTTTGTAAAAAATTGCTTGACGGAAATCTGAGTGTTTTCCTTTCTCTAACCTTCAAACGGAATTGAAGAGAAGTAATTGTAGTCTTTTTTAAGCCGCACTGGGAAGCTTACCGCATACATACATACATACATACATACATACATACATACATACATACATACATACATACATACATACATACATACATACATACATACATACATACATACGTACAATCGTACATACAAACATGCATACATACATAAGTACGTACATACATGCACGCATACATACATTCATGCGTGCGTACATACATACATACATACATACATACATACATACATACATACATACATACATACATACATACATACATACATACATACATACATACATACATACATACATACATACATACATACATACATACATGCATACAGAAATAAGGGGTGGAAGTCAAGACAACCTCGGAAAGCAAAGGCGAGGATGTGGTAGGTCATTGAAACAGATAAGGAATTTGGAAATAAAGTGGAGATCCGAACCCACGACCTCCAGAATATCGGTCTGGTGCGATGACCACTACGCTCTCCCCCTCCACTTTCTGGGGTGTTCATGTTGAGGTATTTTTTGTTTACTGCACTTGGGGGTGGTAGCCAGCGCCACTCGGACTACTCGGGGTGGAGGGGAAATTCTGTTTAACTTCCGGGCCGTGACTCGAGTGTCTACGACATGTGGAGAGTGGTCGACCAGCGTTGAACCCTCTTAAGCTCCCTATAGCACCAAGACTGCCAGAACAGAGGCCCTCGCTATTCATGTAGCGAATCAGAAATGGGAAATGAGGGGCTCGGTGAAATAGGGCAGAAATAAAGGGTTGGCAGTTAAGAAAACCTCGGAAAGCAAAGGGGAGGTGTGGTGGGTCATAGAAACATATAAAGAATTTTTTGAATCAGAAAGTAAGTGGTGAAAAAATGCCCGCCTGGTGGGATCCGAACCCACGACCTCCAGAATACGCGTCTCGTGCGATCACCACTACGATACCGGCTGGGCTATATTCCCCTCCACTTTCTTAAGGTATTTTTGTTTCTAGCGCTTGGTGGTGGTAGCCAGCGCCACTCGGACATGCATAGCGAGGGCCTCTGTTATGGCAGTCTTGGGGCCATAATTAAGCAAAGTGTATCTAAAACATGCATTCAGAGAGCGACAGATACCATGAAATGACGACACACGCATATCTTCAGAACATGATTAGTACAGTAAATTTACACATCTTGCACTATATGCGTTGCTAAGCCTATAGTTGGCCTCAGGATGAAACACCCCACGAAATTGACCTTATATTTTGTCCAGGAGGAGCGATTTGCTTAGCAGTTATTTTCGGAAATACGGGCATACAATAACGATCGAGCGTCGTTAGTAGAGACTACTTCAGCGCCATTCGCAATTTATTGATGTAAAATGGCAACTAAAATGCTGTAGTCCTCTAGCCATAGCTAGTGTAAATTTGTGGAATTTTATATAGTTCATTTTGAGAAAGCTTGTGATTTTCACATTCTTTATTTTAAAGCCATTCGAGAAAAAAAATGTTTGTAAGCGGAACAGACAAAAAAGGCTCCTGGACGTTGAAAACTGAGTGTTTTCAAGCTTTTTGTGTCATCCGAGAATTCTCTTGTGGCATACGGTGTACTTTTGGTTATCATATACAGTATTTTGATCAATATGGTCAGTTTACAAGGATGAGAGAAGGAGAGCGAGTAAATGTTTAATAGAACAAGCGGTGGTGGTTCAGCCGTCACTCGGTGGGGTGGGTTCGCCTCAGTCCAGGTACCCTTGGTCCTTCGCTGCAGCCCTGGCACGGGTGACCAGAAGGATCTGCTCAGGAGCTCCCACTGCTATGGGATAGGTTGGGATCGGGGGTGATTGATGTGGTGTTTTGACTGGCTAAACCATACAGAGAGACAGCATATCGCAATATCAATTCCCAATGCTTTATATATACTTTTACGGAATATCTATTCACAAAGAGGTCTTACCTTATTTTATATACTGTACGTCATTAAATGAAAATTCAGTTTTGGTATCAGGCTGCGGAGTACCTGTAAGGGCAGGAAGAAAAAGGTCACTATGCGCACTGCGTGGGTCACCGGATTGTGCAACGATGTTTACAGGTTTTAAATGTGTTTCCATGCTTTCTGAGCGTTAAAGGGGCCCTGAAACGCGTTTTGAGCACACTAAATGAACTAGCGCAATCGTCAGGTTGGGTGGTCGACGTCATCTGTGCCAAGTATAACTTTTTAACACGCAGCGGAAAGCTCACAATTTGGTTGAAAAGTTCTTTGCCGCATTCCCACCTTTTCCAGCGTGTTCTTGGGCTACGCCATTTTTCCCGCGTGTAAGTCATCGATTCGCCTATGCGCGTCACGCAACAGAGATCTTCGGCTTTTTTCGCACTACCGGCGAAGAGGACAGCCCGTTGTGTGTCACTGGAAGCGCAAGGGACCTGCCTAAAATTAGCTAAATGGGCCAAGACATGATGGCCTAAACTTGGTAATGGGTTACGTGCTCTCTGAAATAAAACCATTATTGTCAGCTAAGAAGCCTGAAATGATGTTTTTTCGTCAAAATGTTCGATCGCTCCCGAACAAAATAAACTACTTTACCTTGCTAACCGACAGTCTCGGAGTGTCGTTTTTAGCAATTATGTTAACTGAAACTTGATTGACGCTCACATCGCACACTTTTAAGCTTACTGGCTATGAAATGTCTTTCCGTAGTCGTCAAGATAAACGTGAGGGTGGTGTCGCGCTGTTGCTCAAGGATGATATCGCCGCTGAGCCCGTAGGCCAATTCACCTATATAACTTCCGACTACGAGGCGTTAACAATTCATAGCCAGAAAAACATCTTTTCTGTCGTGTATAGGCCACCATCAGATGACGCAACTCGATTTCACGAGTTTCTTGAAAAGCTTTTTAATTATGTTTTATTAGAAAACATCAGTATAGTGTTAGGTAGCGACGTCAATATAAATATGCTATTGCCTTCGCCGCTACAAAAGGATTTCCAATTTCTGATAACATCGTATGGTTTTTCAAACACAATATCTGCTGCGACGCGCGTGACTGTTTATGGCACATCCCTGTTGGATGTATTCGTCTCAAATATTAATATTGATTCATTAGAGGGCGCAGTAGTGTACAGTTAAATTAGTGATCATCTGGGTATGATATTACTGGTGAATATAATCCATTGCGTAGCTAGGAGAACTAAAAAAACAGCTTTCCCTCAGTCTATGGCTTCATTAAATATCGAAGAATTTCTCCTGGGTATTGCTCAAGAAACCTGGAACAGCGTTTACATAGCAAAACATAGTGACTGTGTACACTGCTTTCATGAGCACTTGCAAAACTTCTTACGATGAACACTTTCCCAACAAAAAAATAACACGGACGTCCGAAGGACGAAAACCTTCGCTAACACCTGAGCTTCTTGATATGGTTAAACAGGAACATGCCTTGTATGCAAAATTTGTGAAATTTAGACATCCAGCACTGCTAAAGCAGTTCAGGAAGTATGGAAACAGTGTAACTAATCAGGTTAGGGCTTCTAAGGATATTGTTACGCGGCGGCAGGACATAGATGAGACGAACAATGTAATGTGGTGGAACGATCTATTTACAGTATTTACAAGCGGCCATGGCCGAGTCCGCTGAGTCTGCACGCGCCCTCTTCTACGTCGTCTTCGATACCGAGCTATGCCACCATGGGGCATTGTACACTGGTCCCGTGACACTACCCCCCCGGGCAAAGACGACCGTCCTGGTCGAGGCCGTAGGGATACGACTCGAAGGCGGTGCCGTTGATTCTTTTCACCTGCGAGGGTCCGAGTCGGCAGCTCGACCTTGTCTTAGCAGTGCTCGAGTGCCAGCCGCAGTAGTGCACGTGGTTATATAGGTTGAGCGCAATTGCAGAAGACGGGGGCTGTGTAGTTGGATGTGCCTGTACGACGCTCAGCTTTGTTATTGGGGCCTCTCAACCGGGTAGCTACAGGCAGCTCTTGGTCCACAAGCTGTTGCACCAGTAACTCAATTTTTCTTCGGGGCAAGGCTTTTCCCGTCGCGGAGAATCCGTCGGTAGCAACCAGTGCGAGTTCGATGATGTCGACGCACGGCCGGAAAGTTTTGACGTCGATAGCTGCGGTGAGGACGAGATGAGATGAGTATATATAGTGAAGTCCTGGCCGCCGCATATGATGGTGACTGTCGTGATAAGCACCGGCCCCGGAACAGCTGTGACCACCGCCGACCCCACGAGGCAGCATCCAAAGCCCTCGGAGAAGCGCCGGAGATCTGGGCGGGGGAACGTCGTCGGCTCTACGTCTGGTCGGGGCTGGTCAGTTCGTCTGGTCTCGGCGGGGCATGGGCAGAGGACACGGGGCTGGGGAATGGTCGCTTCCATGGCTCACCGGGGCTGGGGCGGGCCGACGCTTTCCAAGAGCCAGGGTGAGACCGCTTCATGAGTCGAGGCGAGGTGAAGCTCGAGGCCGGGATGGGACTGTACCCCGCACGCTCCACCAAAATGTTACGCGGCGGCAGGACATAGATGAGACGAACAATGTAATGTGGTGGAACGATCTATTTACAGTATTTACAAGCGGCCATGGCCGAGTCCGCTGAGTCTGCACGCGCCCTCTTCTACGTCGTCTTCGATACCGAGCTATGCCACCATGGGGCATTGTCCACTGGTCCCGTGACAATATTATTTCATGGGAATGTTTAGTGACCTAGCCAATCAAAGAAGTGAGGTAACCTAGCGGAAATTGAATGGTTTATTAAAGCCAACTTCAAATTCAGCTATTCCAGATATTCATTATCATCACGGACAGAAACTTTCTGGAAATTTTATACCTTCCGCATTTAACGCAATCTTCTCATTAAAACCTTCGTCTAGTGAAGATGACGCACTAAACAGCTATGCTCAGTTCCTGCCTGCAAACACGATTTTTAACACTCTATTTCTTTCCCCTACTATTTCCTTAGAAGTTTTCTATAGGCTTAGAAATAGATAGCCGGTCCCTGGACGCCGAAGGTATCCAGATTCGCCCCGTAAAGGATGTGCTTGATATTATATGCCCTGTCCTTGCTCATATTTATCGTTTAATATTATCCACAGACATCTTTCCCAAACAATTGCAGACCTCGCGCGTTGATAAGTAGGCACTGAACAATTATTGACCTATTTCGGTCATTCGAGTGTTTTCAAAGGGCATCCAGAAATTAATTCACGTAAGATTGGTATCATTTTTAACCGCCACAATTTGTTACAAGAATTTCAACATGGGTTTAGAAAGCATCAGTCCACCGAAGCAGCCCTATTGACTAAAAAAAAAAATTAAAGATTCTTTCCATCGCCAACAAATTACTTTAGGTATATACGTAGATTTCTCCAAAGCATTTGACTTAATCGATCATTCTATCCTTCTTGGCAAATTAGAAAACTATCGTGTGCGTGGAGCAGTGCACGCCCTTCTAAAATTACATCTTTCAAACAGATCACAATTCGTAGATAGCAACAATGTAACATCGTCGAGGACGCAGCTTGTTAACTTCGGGCCCCTCACTTATTAATTAAAACCGCCCGGCAGCTAGATATGTTCCGCTGGGGTTAGCTTTGTTTTCACGCCGGGAGATCTGACTTGGGCGTGAAGGGGGTAAGAAGAAACCGTGGAGGCTTCTTTGTTATTCGCCGCGCTTTTGTGTTACCCGACGAGCGGGCCCGGTGAGGGCTTATACAACTGCAGTTTACTGGCGAAAAAGAGACGCGGGCGAAGAAAAAGTACACAGGACACTCGCTAGCGTCCTGTGTTTGCGGACTTATATGCGGGCTTATATAAAACGCGTCGGTCACCCCATAATAGCTGAAAGCGATGTCAACTTTGCGTTCGTTTCAGAAACCATCGGATGGTGACCGTTGACCCTTCAACAGCCTCGATTACCGCAACGAGAATCCCCGAACTGTTCAGGAGCTGGAGGCCAGTCAAGGGGTCAAACATGGGAAGAGGGCACCAGACGTTCTGTCTGTGACAGCTGCACTGCTCAAAGTTACTGGGTGAAGTTTCTGTTCGTTACACCTTTGAATCTGGCGACTCGGCGGCTGGGATGCGTCAATGGATGGGCGGCCAGGCTTTGTTAGGCGCTCCGCGTGCTTACAAAGGAAAGAAATTTTGGCGGCGCAGGCGCAATCAAAGGTATGTCCATACCGTGCGCAATGAAACCCCACGGTAAGGACAATACTTTAAGACAAGCCTCCCTACAACCGACAACCGATGGCCGGCGAAAGGTTTGCTTTTTGTTGGTTGGTTTTTATTTTTGCGATATTTTTGTTTTGACGAATTCCGCCGGGTTTCGGTATGAGAGTAAAGATGTGGGTCACGTGGCTATGTTGTACCCCCCCTTCCCCTTTAGCTTTGTTTGTCGCGGTGGCCAATCAGTGGCCTAATGTGGTTTAATCAATCAGCCACCCTCACTCTGAAGTTGTCACGTCTCTTTCATGGGCAGAGTTTTGGTGGTAAAACCTAAGAGTTTGATGTTTTTGGGATTGAGGCAGGATTGAGACAGAGAGGAGAGGTGGAGAACGGTGAGCTCCCGCTCGACGCGGGCCTTGCCCGACCTCTTGTTTGCGATTACGAGCCATGAGAGTTGTAACTATGTAGTGTAAATAAAGTGTACATATTGTACATTTTGAGTTTACTTGGAGTAGACCGTCGTCGGCTATGTGCCGCCGGCCAACGAGCCAGCGAGTCTTTGTTTCAGCGATCATCTTATCGGATCATCACTTCGATAATCGACTATCGGCGACCGAGCAACCTCGAAGTTTAACTCCGGTTGTTCAAGGTGTGCAACAAGAAAGCATCCTAGGTCCAATTTCACTTTTGATATGAATCAATGACATTGTACATTTGTACATTGCACAGACAACGCGGCCTTTATTTCATATACTGATGAGACGACAGTTTTTATTACAGAAAATCCGGAAACAGAGATAGTAGTGAATGCCACAAAAACGCTGTCTGACCTTTCAAAGATGCATTGACCTGATTTTCTTTGTGTCTTAATTCAAGGAGCCCCTCATGTCCTATCCTGATTTGCTATATATAATATATATATATATATATATATATATATATATATATATATATATATATATATATATATATATATATATATATATATATTGAGTCAGAATACGAAATGAGGGGATCGTTGAAACTGAGACAGAAATAAAGTTTGGCAGTCAAGGAAACCTCGGAAAGCAAAGGGGAGGATATGGTAGGTCATTGAAACAGATAAATAACTCGGAAAGAAAGAAAGTGGATAAAAAATGCCCGCTAGGTGGGATCCGAACCCACGACCTCCAGAATAGCGGTCTGGTGCGATAACAACTACGCTACTGGCGGGGCTATGTTTCCCCTCCACTTTCTGGGGTATTTTTGTCAATGTAATTTTTTTTTCCTGTGCTTGCAGGGGGTAGCCAGTGCCACTCCGACTTCTCGGGTTTAAGGGGACCTTCTTTTTAACCCCCGGGCCCACAACCTCCTTATTTCGACTCAACCCGCCCTCGTCGGGTCAATGTAAACGGGACTATGGTCATTGTGTCCTCAGCGGCTTCAAGTTCGGGTGGCTTTTTGTTGCGTAACTGAGGCCGTGTGAGCTCATGGTGAACGCGTAGCTTTTTCTTGAATCAACGCAGTGGCGCTTCGGAGGCCCGTAAGGTTTTCAACGGAAACCAAAAATAATAAAGAGTTTTAACAGTATGCCCGTTCCGCCGTGTGCGTTGTTACCGGGTTGACCGGGACCCGTCTGGGCACTTGGGCAATCGTCGCGATAGGGGGATTAGTTCCGCGGGGTTGCCTTCGCCATGTCCGCCCTTCCTCACGCTTCCGGGCGCGCAGGCGCAGACGGGTCCCGTCAACACCACCTTTGATCCCGGTCAACCCGGTAACAACGTGACCAACGCAACAGACGGACTGCTAAAACTCTCTAAAATGAGCGGAAAAGGAATCCGGGGGAGATTGAAACCAAAAGACGAGGGTGGGGAGGGAATGGGTGAAGGCTGTGGCGAAGAATTAAAATGAGATAGAAATACGCGTGCAAACAGAAAGCCCTTATACGGGAATGAGTGGTATTTATGAGCACAACCCGTACGAGCTTTATCCGCTGTTTTACCAGCTTTATCAGCCGTACGAGCTTTATCAGCTTTATCAGCTAGGAAAATTGTCGAAAAGCGAGAGCGATATCAGTGCCATCTTAGTACCCTCATTTTGTATCGCAGATGTGACGTTGTTCCGAAAGGGCTGCGCACTTACGTTAAAGCCGCCACCTCCGACATGTCTCAAGAGCTTCAGGATAGGTGGGCGCTATGCATAGTTGAAGCATCCAAGGAACTTTTTAATATTGTTATTGACCACGATTACTCACCACTAGAGCACATATTCAGAGAGGAACGAAAACTCACTCGACCAGGTAGACCTGACGCCTCGTGAAATTAACCTTTTAAAAGTGCTTGCAGAAAACAATGAGCGCCAAGTAATTCTAACAAAACAGAAAAAGCTGCTTCGGGACGGCATAACTTCCCCTTTTGAAAAAGTAGACACGTCTTTTTTCCTTCCCATGCAAGCCCCGAAAATATTCCTGACCTGAACACCTCACAGCTCAAAGAGTACCTCATAGTAAATCTTTCCGGCACCCAACTTACTGATGGCGAAGAACGCGTGCTATCAAGAGGCTTGAGTTTTTGCCCTGCAACCGGCAGACTAGACGAATTCCAACTCTATAAGGATCTAGAGAACTTCTCCCTAACGCTTAGGCTCAGCGAATATTACAATGGCAAATCACAAGACCCTAGTATGGACACTAGGCTGCCATCACTACGCCATTGGACTCCTCCCCCACAAAGAGACAAATGCTTAGACATCTACATCAAGGCGGTACAACGTGATATTCTAGCTCAATGTAAAAATCGATCACCGCATCAGAAAAATCTCTCACAGAAAGAGGAAGAGGCATTAAAAGGTTTAAGCGGGCGCTCTGACATCACAATCAAACCCGCCGACAAAGGTGGCGCAATTGTTATTATGAATACGCAGGACTACATCACTGAGGCAGAAAGACAGCTGAGTGATACTTCTTCCTATAAAGCAACTGACACCGATCAGACTTCCCAATTTAGAACAAGATAAGCCAGACACTGATGGCGCTCGTCACGGACAAAAAACTTCCGGAAAAAACTGCAGCCTCATTTCAAGTTTTAAGTCCAGTTCCAGGACGATTTTATATGTTGCCTAAAATACATAAAGCAGGAAATCCAGGCAGACCAATCATCTCCGGTATAGGGACGGTAACAGAAATGATCTCTTGTTTTATCGATGGCTTAATCAAAGACATTCCTCCCACACTACCTTCGTATGGAAAGGATACCAACCATTTTCTGGCTGATATTATGGATCTAGTTATACCGGAAGATAGCTTGATAGTCACTCTCGACGTCGCATCGCTATATACAAATATTCCACACTCGGACGGCATCCGCTCTGTCATCCATGCGTACGATGATGCTTACCAAGAGAAGTCAATTGATGGTGAAACTCTCGGCGTGCTTCTAAAGCTTGTGTTGGAGCTGAACAACTTTGATTTCGACAATAGGCACTACGTGCAAATCGACCGGACCTTGATAGGAACAAAAGTAGGACCGAACTGTGCTAACATTTTCATGGGCACCTTCGAGTCTGAATTTCTAAGCAACGCACTGCTTCAGCCTCTCTTCCATTGAAGGTTCATTGACGATATTTTTTCTCATTTGGTACCGTGGGGAAGAGCAACTTCTAAAATTTATAACCGCTTTCAACAACGCCCACGAGAACATTTCATTCTCCCACTCATATTCCGCATCTTCCATTATTTTCTCGATGTTTCAGTGAGAATATCAGACAACAAGCTTGTGACCTCAGTGTACAGGAAGCCAACAGACCGACATCAATACTTGCATTAAAAAGCAACCACGTTAAACACTGTAAACTCGGCATACCCTACAGTCAGTCTCTGCGTTTTAGAAGGATATGCTCTGACCCAGCTGATTTTGCCTCTTTCAACAACTGCCTAATGACCTAACACGACAACAATAGCCACCGTCTGTCATCAGTGACGCCCTCAGGAAGACTGAAAAACAAGACGGCCGCCACCTGATAACCAACTCAAAAGCCATATCTTTGAATACGACCCCCAACCTTATTCTAACATATGCCGCTTCGTCCTCCAACGTAAGCGGCATACTCAGAAAACACCACAACATTTTACTTCAAAGCGAAAGGTATTGAAGTGTTTTCCCTCAGCCTTCCACGTCGTGTACCGACGTGCGAGGAACATCAGAGATATTGTAACGTCATCTAAGGTCAACACCCCCCGTTTCACAGGCAGTGGACCCTGCAATAAGCCTAGGTGCAAACTGTGCCATATGATGACAAAAGCCTCTGTCACCACCAGCACCACGTCTTCATTCTCTTTCCAGATAAGAGGAAACTTTTACTGTGACAGCGCCAACATTGTCTACCTTCTTAAATGCACCATATGCCACGCCCAGAACGTTGGTAAAACTGAGAATCCGTTTTGAATGAGAATCAACAACCACCGAGCACACATAAAGTCCCTACCACACCTTCTCCTATCTAAACATGTAAATAATCAAGGCCACACCTTCCACGCGTTCACAGCCACGGTGCTTCAGTCTAATTTCAAAACGCATTATGACCATGAAGCCCGTGAATCGTCCCTTATTTACAAGTTTAACACTGTCTTGAGCGGCATGAATGAAACCACAGGCCGATTGTCTTGCTTGCCCAATCAGGCACCGGAGAAGGCTGATGCAACGAACTGAGAAACTTTGTTGTTAAAGAGAAGCGTTTTTACATCTTCTTTTCTCTCTTTTTTCAAATCTTTGTATAGTGTACTGTGTACGTAATGTACTTTGTACTGTGTTGTGTACTGCTTTCACCATTCTACCCCTTGCTTTATTTTATTTTTGTCTTTTTATTATTGTTATCGTTCTGTGTCCTTTTGCACTGAATAACTGCTATTGGTAATATGATCTTGCATGACCGCTCTTCGAGAACTTCATGTGCCACTGTATATCTCCCTCTTTGTATGTGTTATTTAGCGTTATGTTCACTTATATTTCGCTATTTATGTGATCTAACTTAAATTATGGTTACTTTGCATTGTATTGACTTTGCATTACGTGACCGTGCCTTTCTGCGTCCGCCTCGTGGACGGTCATCACATTTTACGCAGGAAATCGCTTCCGCGTTTTCACCCATGTGAAACCACGTGCCGTTTTGGGGCTTTCTTTGAACCTCTTTCATCCCCGCATTCCCCGCTGCGGTTCTCGCACCCCTCCCGCCAAAAAAAGACCTCTTGTCTCAATCCCCCTCTTCCTTCCTTTCTCTTTCTTTCTTTTTTTTTGTGTGTGAGTGTGTGTTACCGCTTGCACTAGGCGTCCGTAATTAACTCTGGTCTCCCCCACCGTTTTCTCCTAACCAGACAATTTCCAGTTAAGAAACGAGAAGGAAACGAGACCCTCCTTAGTCCCTCACTTTCTTGCTTTCCCGTGGTGACTTCAGTCCCATGCAACGCCTTCCTCTTATCCGATAGCCTCGCCTGCCTTTATTACGCCCCCCTTTCCCCTCTGTTCCCCGGGACCACTCCAACTCTCCCCGCCCCCCTTGCGTTCTGGGGCTTCACATGCTTCTGTGTCGCGTAGAGCCTACGTTTTGCTTGATACATCTTCTTGCTCCACCCACAACTGAAATATATTTAAACCCAACTGATCTGAACTTTTTTGCATCTTTGAAAAAGACCGGTCCCCGGTCCAAACGTTAGAATCAATGTTGTTATGTTTTGCAGTTTCACTTCTCTATCGCACAGCTAACCTCATAGCCAGGAACCTTTTCTCTTAACTATATATATATATATATATATATATATATATATATATATATATATATAGTCGTGACGTAGAGTCCTTAGTTGCTGACCTGTCTCAGGTCGAGCCGTTGGAAATCAAGTCTCCCAAGAGCGTACTTCTACTTTGTATTTATATATATATATATATTCTGAGACCTCATGAACACGCTCCCAGTAATTTGGGTTATGTTACCAGCGCTTCTCTATAATCACCCACTATCATCAGTGCTAGCCCCGATGGGGTCGGCACCGTCATCACCTGTACATAATCATCATCACCGCTTTGTCATCTCCCTTGGCCCGAGTCTTGGAATAAATTCCGACGCCAACCGTCGTCTCTCAATATATATATGTATATATGTATATGTATATATATATATATATATATATATATATACATATATATATGTATATATATATATATATATATATATATATATATATATATATATATATATATATATATATATATATATATATAGCAGAACAGAAAGATATGGGACGAGGGACTCAGTAAGGACACATATCAAGGTTGCAGTCGTCATTGCCAGTGCTATTCGGCTGTTTCCAAGATATTTGGTAGTGTCGAATGACGTGCGTTTTTGTCATATTTTCTTTTCTTTTTTTTTTAATACAGTGCTAAATCGGCGAAAATACAAGTCGAGAAAAAATCCGCCGTTTTTCCGGGAGCGGGAGTCGAACCCACATCTCCGCATAACGCGTGCGGTGCGTTAACCAATTACGCTACCCCGCAGCGGCTCCCTTCTCGACTTTTACCAGGGGGGTTTATATTTACAAGTGCTCTGAGGCCGGTCAACTAGCGCCGCCCCTCGACTACCGCGGGAGACGTAGAACGTCTTTTTTTCAGCGGCCGCCACGTAAGACGTGGTCGGAAGTCGGGGTTAGCAATTGGCATATCCGAACTGCTGGAGCCAGAGTCCTCGTAATGCATGTAGCAGAACAGAAAGATATGGGACGAGGGACTCAGTAAGGACACATATCAAGGTTGCAGTCGTCATTGACAGTGCTATTCGGCTGTTTCCGAGATATTTGATAGTGCCGAATAGTGCCGAATATTTTCTTTTCTTTTTTTTTAATACAGTGCTAAATAGGCGAAAATACAAGTCGAGAAAAAATCCGCCGTTTTTCCGGGAGCGGGAGTCGAACCCACATCTCCGCATAACGCGTGCGGTGCGTTAACCAATTACGCTACCCAGCAGCGGCTCCCTTTTCGACTTCTCGAAAAAAAAAAAGAAATGAAAATATGACAAAAACGCACGTCATTCGGCACTATCAAATATCTCGGAAACAGCCTAATAGCACTGGCAATGACGACTGCAACCTTGATATGTGTCCTTACTGAGTCCCTCGTCCCATATCTTTCTGTTCTGCTACATGCATTACGAGGACTCTGGCTCCAGCAGTTCGGATATGCCAATTGCTAACCCCGACCTCCGACCACATCTTACGTGGCGGCCGCTGGAAAAAAGACGTTCTACGTCTCCCGCGGTAGTCGAGGGGCGGCGCTAGTTGACCGGCCTCAGAGCACTTGTAAATATAAACCCCCCTGGTAAAAGTCGAGAAGGGAGCCGCTGCGGGGTAGCGTAATTGGTTAACGCACCGCCCGCGTTATGCGGAGATGTCGGTTCGACTCCCGCTCCCGGAAAAACGGCGGATTTTTTCTCGACTTGTATTTTCGCCTATTTAGCACTGTATTAAAAAAAAAGAAAATATGACAAAAACGCACGTCATTCGGCACTATCAAATATCTCGGAAACAGCCGAATAGCACTGGCAATGACGACTGCAACCTTGATATGTGTCCTTACTGAGTCCCTCGTCCCATATCTTTCTGTTCTGCTACATGCATTACGAGGACTCTGGCTCCAGCAGTTCGGATATGCCAATTGCTAACCCCGACCTCCGACCACGTCTTACGTGGCGGCCGCTGGAAAAAAGACGTTCTACGTCTCCCGTGGTAGTCGAGGGGCGGCGCTAGTTGACCGGCCTCAGAGCACTTGTAAATATAAACCCCCCTCGTAAAAGTCGAGAAGGGAGCCGCTGCGGGGTAGCGTAATTGGTTAACGCACCGCACGCGTTATGCGGAGATGTGGGTTCGACTCCCGCTCCCGGAAAAACGGCGGATTTTTTCTCGACTTGTATTTTCGCCTATTTATCTCTGTATTAAAAATAAAAAAAGAAAGGAAATATGACAAAACGCACGTCATTCGGCACTATCAAATATCTCGGAAACAGCCGAATAGCACTGGCAATGACGACTGCAACCTTGATATATATATATATATTCACCACTTTCTTTCTGGCTCAAAAATTCCTCATCTGTTTCTAAGACCCACCACAACCGCCCCTTTGCTTTCCGAGGTTTTTTTGACTGCCAATCCTTACTTTCTGTCATATTTTACCGAGCTCCTCAATTCCCATTTCTGATTCGCTACATGCATAGCGAGAACCTCTGTTCTGGCAGTCTTGATGCCAAGGGTAGCTTAAGAGGGTTCAACGCTGGTCGACCACTCTCGACATGTCGTAGACACTCGAGTCACGGCGCGGGGATTAAAAAGGTCCCCTTCACCTCGAGAAGTCAGAGTGGCGCTGGCTACCACCCCCAAGCAGAGGAAAAAATTACATTGACATAAATACCCGAGAAAGCAGGGTGGAAAATCGTCCCGCCGGTAGCGTAGTGGTTATCGCACCAGACCAGTATTCTGGAGGTCGTGGGTTTGCATACCACCCGGCGGGCATTTTCTCACTACTGTCTTTTCGTGGGTTCGGATCCCGCCCGGCGGGCATTTTTTCACCACTTTCTTTTCGACTCAAAAAATTCTTCATCTCTTTCTATGACCCACCACAACCTTCCCTTTGCTTTCCGAGGTTTTCTTGACTGCCAACCCTTATTTTCTGTCATATTTCACGGAGCCCCTCATTTCCCTTTTTCTGATTCGCTACATGCTTAGCGAGGGCCTCTGTTCTGGCAGTCTTGATGCCAAAGGGAGCTTAAGAGGGTTCAACGCTGGTAGACCACTCTCCACATGTCGTAGACGCTCGAGTCACGGCCCGGGGGTTAAAAAGAAGGTCCCCTTCACCCCGAATAGTCCGAGTGGCACTGGCTACGACCCCCAAGTGCAGGAAACAAAAATACCTTAACATAAATACCCGAGAAAGTGCTGGGGAAACAGCCCCGCCGGTAGCGTAGTGGTTATCGCACCAGACCGGTATTCTGGAGGTTGTGGGTTCGGATCCCACCCGGCGGGCATTTTTTCACCACTTTCTTTTCGACTCAGAAAATTCTTCATCTCTTTCTATGACCCACCACAACCTTCCCTTTGCTTTCCGAGGTTTTCTTGACTGCCAACCCTTATTTTCTGTTATATATATATATATGTATATATATATATATATATATATATATATATAGGGAGTAGTAGAACTTTGAAGATGGTAGAGAACACAAGAGAAGAAAAACTTCGAACAAGGTAAAAGCACGATTGTGGCCTACGTTTCAGCAAAGAGAACTTGCTTTCCTCAGGGCAATCTCTCGCCTGGCAGGCAGGGTTTATATAGGGGTAGGACCCCAGGTGAAAGGAGAGGGAAAGATGGAAGGGAAACTGAGCAAGCTGATTGGTTTCGGAGTGTGTCGGGGGAGAGATTGAGGGGCCAAGAAGGTTGTCTAGTTTAAGCCGCGAAGTAGGTCACACGGAAGTCAGCTGGTGGCTGATATTCGTGGAATTTTTGGACAGAAAGGATGAGAGGGTGCTTATTGACCCGCCGCGGGGTATAGGGAAAGGATCTCAGAACCGCCGGAAGCAGACCAGGCGGTGAGGGTGGGGTCCTTATCAGAAACTATCTGCAAGCCTCAGGTCAAAAGAAAAGAATGAGACGGGGGAAAACTAACTAGGTCAAGAAAAAAGAAAAAAAAGGAGAAAAAAAAACAGGGAGGGAAACCACATAAACCCACACACAAAAGAAAAAGCAATGACCGGGCAACTGAAATGGCACGTGTCACCCACGGAAACATTCCAGGAACAGGCCTGTCCTGAAACTCAAAAACGAAAAGATAGTGTTAGAGTGACGTACAGGGCACAAGTCCACGCGGAGTAAAAAAAAAATAAAAAAAGGAGAAATTAAATAAATAAAATTGAATTCCAAAAGCAAGGTTGGAGGCATGAGGGCGAGTATTAGGCTAGACGCTATGGAATGAAAAAAAGAAAAAGAAATTAGGTGACCAGGTACAGAGCAGAGTGAACGGTCATAGTCTTTGGATGAGGTATATGCACGAAAATGCCTAATGCTGTATTCCCGGTGAATATCGCAAGGATTCCAAGTTGCCCTTAGACGCATTAATTCCAGCAGGTTCCATGGAGTTGAATTTGTGAATTAAGTAGGATTCTCGGTATTTCCTGTCCCTAGGAGACTTAAAATTTGACTGAAGTATATATAACTTAAGGTCATCAAAATTGTGGCCTGGTTGGTTGAAATGCTGCGCTACAGCTATGGAGGATTTGCTAAGAGTATCTGCCCGGTGACCATTAAGCCGTAGGCTCATAGGTTGGCTCGTTTCGCCTATATACTGTTTGTGGCACATTGAGCATTCCAACATATACACAATGTTCGATGAAGTGCACGTAACACTTGAATTAATCTTGTGGACATAATTATATATATATATAATTATATATATAATTAATCTTGTGGACATATATATATATATATATATATATATATATATATATATATATATATATATATATATATATATATATATATATATATATAGGGTTTGGAAATGAGCGGCTCGTTAGGAAAATACAGAAGAAATGCCGGCAGTCCACAACGCCAAAGCAGGCAAAGGGGAATGATTAGACTATTTTTTTACTGTTAGTGACGTTACATTATTTTTGTATTATTATTATTACGTAAGAAAGAAAGAAAGAAAAACACGCGCCCAGAGTGGGGACCGAACCCACGCCTTTCGATTAGATCTCGAATGCCTTACCAATTCGGCTATCTGGGCGACTGTGTTCTCCTTCACTTCCTGGGGTATTTATATTTACTAGAACTGTATCTGACGCTTAAGGGTGGTAGCCAGCGCCACTCAGACTACGCGGGGAGAAGGGGACCTTCTTTTCAACCCCCGGGGGCGTGACGTGAACGTCTACAGCCTGTCATAAGCGGCTAACTGGCGGGAAACCCTCTTATGCTACCTTGGCATCAAGACTGCCAGAACCGAGGCCCTCGCTAAGCTTTCGCACGATAATAGGGTTTGGAAATGAGGGGCTCGTTAGGAAAATACAAAAATAAATGCCGGCAGTCCACAACGCCAAAGCAGGCACAGGGGAATTATTAGACTATTTTTTTACTGTTAGTGACGTTACATTATTTTTGTATTATTATTATTACGTAAGAAAGAAAGAAAGAAAAACACGCGCCCAGAGTGGGGACCGAACCCACGCCTTTCGATTAGATCTCGAATGCCTTACCAATTCGGCTATCTGGGCGACTGTGTTCTCCTTCACTTCCTGGGGTATTTATATTTACTAGAACTGTATCTGACGCTTAAGGGTGGTAGCCAGCGCCACTCAGACTACGCGGGGAGAAGGGGACCTTCTTTTCAACCCCCGGGGGCGTGACGTGAACGTCTACAGCCTGTCATAAGCGGCTAACTGGCGGGAAACCCTCTTATGCTACCTTGGCATCAAGACTGCCAGAACCGAGGCCCTCGCTAAGCTTTCGCACGATAATAGGGTTTGGAAATGAGGGGCTCGTTAGGAAAATACAAAAATAAATGCCGGCAGTCCACAACGCCAAAGCAGGCACAGGGGAATTATTAGACTATTTTTTTACTGTTAGTGACGTTACATTATTTCTTTATTATTATTATTACGTGAGAAAGAAAGAAAGAAAAACACGCGCCCGGAGTGGGGACCGAACCCACGACTTTCGATTAGATCTCGAATGCCTTACCAATTCGGCTAGCTGGGCGACTGTGTTCTCCTTCACTTCCTGGGGTATTTATATTTACTAGAACTGTATCTGACGCTTAAGGGTGGTAGCCAGCGCCACTCAGGCTGCACGGGGAGAAGGGGACCTTCTTTTCAACCCCCGGGGCGTGACGTGAACGTCTACAGCCTGTCATAAGCGGCTAACTGGCGGGAAACCCTCTTATGCTACCTTAGCATCAAGACTGCCAGAACCGAGGCCCTCGCTAAGCTTTCGCACGATAATAGGGTTTGGAACTGAGGGGCTCGTTAGGAAAATACAGAAAGAAATGCCGGCAGTCTACAACGCCAAAGCCGGCACAGGGGAATGATTAGACTATTTTTTTACTGTTAGTGACGTTACATTCTTTTTTTTTATTATTATTAATATTATTGCCGGCAGTTCTTTCTGTATATATATATATATATATATATATATATATCAGGGTGTCGAA
Source organism: Haemaphysalis longicornis (assembly GCF_048455015.1). Classification (NCBI taxonomy): domain Eukaryota; kingdom Metazoa; phylum Arthropoda; class Arachnida; order Ixodida; family Ixodidae; genus Haemaphysalis; species Haemaphysalis longicornis. Next base: position 132,531,204 of record NW_027526361.1, read on the forward strand.
CCGAAAAAAATACCGGTTCGGTTACGGTTCGGGTTCGGGTGAAATAATTTCGTTCCGGTTCAGTTCCGGTTCGACAAAATCACGTACCGAACCGGTTCGCGAACCGGTTCGGGAGCTTGAACCGGTTCGCGAACCGGTTCGATGAGTTGAATTATCCCTGAAATTAGAAAAAAAAACATTTACTAGTTTAAAACGACCGTCAAATCAAAACAAAAACTAACATTCAAAATGCTGCTGCTCCCCAAGGGCAGTGGCGCAATTGCAAAGGAAACTTTAAACAATTAGGAGATATTAGAAAAACACATGAAGTGGCGACGATTTACCAGCTTCTTTATCGCTCAGACTTTATGTTGTCCTACAAAATATTCATAAAGCCAACGCCAAGAGATATGATGGTGGGATATATTTTCTATCATTTCCTTTTTTGTTGAAATCGCAATTGTCGCTATGCAATCGCCTATCACGCTAACCTTGAAGCCTTAAATTTAGTCCTGCGTACTGGCGTGTTCAAATACCAGCGCCTAATACCAATGGCGCAGATTTTTTTATATTTGTAACAAAACAGAAAAATCCTACAACAGGCACATAAATACTACCAATGAATTAAAATATTTGGTCACCCTGAATAATTTGTTAGCTGTCACCTTATCGAATGTGTTAGCTACACTTTTGTTAAAAGTAAGCTTTAGTTAACGCTCAGTCACTGCATTATTGCTCTGACCACTGCAATTCCTTTTGCGATACCGAAAGTGTGCATTACAATCAGTATGTCATCGTACCGCCTGAACCCCTACCATCGTTCCGTGTGCTACATTGCGGAATTTTATAACAGATAATGCGGTTACAAAATGAAAGGGAAATTTGACACGTGGAGCATGAGATGGGACTTTTTGGGTAGACGCTCTTTAATTCGTCCACAGCAGTACTCCCCTCCGGAACGAGTAGCAGTAGAAGCAATGTAGCGAGTTGGGCAAACGGCTTAGCAAACGGCTTAGCCACTGAGCAGCTCCTGCGGTCACACTTGTCAAGTATTAATAATTTGCAGGTGTCGGACCTTTTAAACAAATTATGAAACGCAAAAAGTTTGCACTCATCGGGTGTGAGCTTTCGCTGTTGCGCAGTGGAGCACTCCTGCAGCCTGATTGCTCCAATGAAGTCGCAGCTAGGGAAGGGCAAAGTCGTTTTATATCCCGTGCAAGCTGCCGAGAATGACATTTCGTTTGGTCAGCTTGCACTACGCTCGCGCCTCCAGCAGCAACAGACCAATGCTACATTGGTGCTCATTCATTTCCCCTGTTGTTACATAGAGCGTGATAGTGTTCAATTGTCTGGAGGGGAAAGTGCGCGAGCAAGTACGAAGTTGATGGTACGTGAAAGAAAAAAAGGTCTGAATTGCATTGACTGTGCAATGTCAACAACAGAGGGTCGAACAGTTTCGGCATGAACCGGTAACCGTTATTTCTTTTTCCGGTTCAGTTCCGGTTCGGGTTCAGCGTGCTCAAAAATAACGGTTCGGGTTCGGGTTCAGTTCCGGAAAAAATACCGGTTCGGTTCCGGTTCGACACCCTGATATATATATATATATATATATATATATATATATATATATATCAAGGTTGCAGTCGTCATTGCCAGTGCTATTCGGCTTTTTTTCGAAATATATAATAGGGCCGAATGACGTGTGCTTGTCACGTTTCTTTGATTCATTGATAAATAAGCGAAAATATAAGTCGAGAAAAAATCCGCCGTTTTCCGGGAGCGGGACTCGAACCCACATCTCCGCATAACCGGTGCGGTGCGTTAACCAATTACGCTATCCCCACAGCGGCTTCTCTCTCGACTTTAAAGCGGGGGTTTATATTTACAAGAGCTCTGAGGCCGGTCAACTAGCGCCGCCCCTCGACTACCGCGGGAGACGTAGAACGTCTTCTTTCCCAGCGGCCGCCACGTAGAACGTGGTCGGAGGTCGGGGTTAGCAATTGGCATATCCGAACTGCTGGAGCCAGTGCCTCGTAATGCATGTAGCAGAACAGAGAGATACGGGACGAGGGACTCGGTAAAGATACATATCAAGGTTGCAGTCGTCATTGCCAGTGCTATTCGGCTTTTTTTTCGAAATATATAATAGGGCCGAATGACGTGTGCTTGTCACGTTTCTTTGATTCATTGATAAATAAGCGAAAATATAAGTCGAGAAAAAATCCGCCGTTTTCCGGGAGCGGGACTCGAACCCACATCTCCGCATAACCGGTGCGGTGCGTTAACCAATTACGCTATCCCCACAGCGGCTTCTCTCTCGACTTTAAAGCGGGGGTTTATATTTACAAGAGCTCTGAGGCCGGTCAACTAGCGCCGCCCCTCGACTACCGCGGGAGACGTAGAACGTCTTCTTTCCCAGCGGCCGCCACGTAGAACGTGGTCGGAGGTCGGGGTTAGCAATTGGCATATCCGAACTGCTGGAGCCAGTGCCTCGTAATGCATGTAGCAGAACAGAGAGATACGGGACGAGGGACTCGGTAAAGATACATATCAAGGTTGCAGTCGTCATTGCCAGTGCTATTCGGCTTTTTTTTCGAAATATATAATAGGGCCGAATGACGTGTGCTTGTCACGTTTCTTTGATTCATTGATAAATAAGCGAAAATATAAGTCGAGAAAAAATCCGCCGTTTTCCGGGAGCGGGACTCGAACCCACATCTCCGCATAACCGGTGCGGTGCGTTAACCAATTACGCTATCCCCACAGCGGCTTCTCTCTCGACTTTAAAGCGGGGGTTTATATTTACAAGAGCTCTGAGGCCGGTCAACTAGCGCCGCCCCTCGACTACCGCGGGAGACGTAGAACGTCTTCTTTCCCAGCGGCCGCCACGTAGAACGTGGTCGGAGGTCGGGGTTAGCAATTGGCATATCCGAACTGCTGGAGCCAGTGCCTCGTAATGCATGTAGCAGAACAGAGAGATACGGGACGAGGGACTCGGTAAAGATACATATCAAGGTTGCAGTCGTCATTGCCAGTGCTATTCGGCTTTTTTTTCGAAATATATAATAGGGCCGAATGACGTGTGCTTGTCACGTTTCTTTGATTCATTGATAAATAAGCGAAAATATAAGTCGAGAAAAAATCCGCCGTTTTCCGGGAGCGGGACTCGAACCCACATCTCCGCATAACCGGTGCGGTGCGTTAACCAATTACGCTATCCCCACAGCGGCTTCTCTCTCGACTTTAAAGCGGGGGTTTATATTTACAAGAGCTCTGAGGCCGGTCAACTAGCGCCGCCCCTCGACTACCGCGGGAGACGTAGAACGTCTTCTTTCCCAGCGGCCGCCACGTAGAACGTGGTCGGAGGTCGGGGTTAGCAATTGGCATATCCGAACTGCTGGAGCCAGTGCCTCGTAATGCATGTAGCAGAACAGAGAGATACGGGACGAGGGACTCGGTAAAGATACATATCAAGGTTGCAGTCGTCATTGCCAGTGCTATTCGGCTTTTTTTTCGAAATATATAATAGGGCCGAATGACGTGTGCTTGTCACGTTTCTTTGATTCATTGATAAATAAGCGAAAATATAAGTCGAGAAAAAATCCGCCGTTTTCCGGGAGCGGGACTCGAACCCACATCTCCGCATAACCGGTGCGGTGCGTTAACCAATTACGCTATCCCCACAGCGGCTTCTCTCTCGACTTTAAAGCGGGGGTTTATATTTACAAGAGCTCTGAGGCCGGTCAACTAGCGCCGCCCCTCGACTACCGCGGGAGACGTAGAACGTCTTCTTTCCCAGCGGCCGCCACGTAGAACGTGGTCGGAGGTTGGGGTTAGCAATTGGCATATCCGAACTGCTGGAGCCAGTGCCTCGTAATGCATGTAGCAGAACAGAGAGATACGGGACGAGGGACTCGGTAAAGATACATATCAAGGTTGCAGTCGTCATTGCCAGTGCTATTCGGCTTTTTTTTCGAAATATATAATAGGGCCGAATGACGTGTGCTTGTCACGTTTCTTTGATTCATTGATAAATAAGCGAAAATATAAGTCGAGAAAAAATCCGCCGTTTTCCGGGAGCGGGACTCGAACCCACATCTCCGCATAACCGGTGCGGTGCGTTAACCAATTACGCTATCCCCACAGCGGCTTCTCTCTCGACTTTAAAGCGGGGGTTTATATTTACAAGAGCTCTGAGGCCGGTCAACTAGCGCCGCCCCTCGACTACCGCGGGAGACGTAGAACGTCTTCTTTCCCAGCGGCCGCCACGTAGAACGTGGTCGGAGGTCGGGGTTAGCAATTGGCATATCCGAACTGCTGGAGCCAGTGCCTCGTAATGCATGTAGCAGAACAGAGAGATACGGGACGAGGGACTCGGTAAAGATACATATCAAGGTTGCAGTCGTCATTGCCAGTGCTATTCGGCTTTTTTTTCGAAATATATAATAGGGCCGAATGACGTGTGCTTGTCACGTTTCTTTGATTCATTGATAAATAAGCGAAAATATAAGTCGAGAAAAAATCCGCCGTTTTCCGGGAGCGGGACTCGAACCCACATCTCCGCATAACCGGTGCGGTGCGTTAACCAATTACGCTATCCCCACAGCGGCTTCTCTCTCGACTTTAAAGCGGGGGTTTATATTTACAAGAGCTCTGAGGCCGGTCAACTAGCGCCGCCCCTCGACTACCGCGGGAGACGTAGAACGTCTTCTTTCCCAGCGGCCGCCACGTAGAACGTGGTCGGAGGTCGGGGTTAGCAATTGGCATATCCGAACTGCTGGAGCCAGTGCCTCGTAATGCATGTAGCAGAACAGAGAGATACGGGACGAGGGACTCGGTAAAGATACATATCAAGGTTGCAGTCGTCATTGCCAGTGCTATTCGGCTTTTTTTTCGAAATATATAATAGGGCCGAATGACGTGTGCTTGTCACGTTTCTTTGATTCATTGATAAATAAGCGAAAATATAAGTCGAGAAAAAATCCGCCGTTTTCCGGGAGCGGGACTCGAACCCACATCTCCGCATAACCGGTGCGGTGCGTTAACCAATTACGCTATCCCCACAGCGGCTTCTCTCTCGACTTTAAAGCGGGGGTTTATATTTACAAGAGCTCTGAGGCCGGTCAACTAGCGCCGCCCCTCGACTACCGCGGGAGACGTAGAACGTCTTCTTTCCCAGCGGCCGCCACGTAGAACGTGGTCGGAGGTCGGGGTTAGCAATTGGCATATCCGAACTGCTGGAGCCAGTGCCTCGTAATGCATGTAGCAGAACAGAGAGATACGGGACGAGGGACTCGGTAAAGATACATATCAAGGTTGCAGTCGTCATTGCCAGTGCTATTCGGCTTTTCTTTCGAAATATATAATAGGGCCGAATGACGTGTGCTTGTCACGTTTCTTTGATTCATTGATAAATAAGCGAAAATATAAGTCGAGAAAAAATCGAGAAAAAAAAAATATATATATATATATAGCGAATCAGAATTGGAAATGAGGGGCTCGTTGAAAATAACACAGAAATAAGGGTTGGCAGTCGAGAAAACCTCGGAAAGCAAAGGGGAGGATGTGGTAGATCATTGAAACAGAATTAAGAATTTGGAAAGAAAGAAAGAAAGTGAAGAAAAAATGCCCGCCAGGTGGGATCCGAACCCACGACCTCCAGAATACCGGTCTGGTGCGATAACCTTTCTTTCTTTCTTTCTTTCCAAATTCTTAATCTGTTTCAATGATCTACCACATCCTCCCCTTTGCTTTCCGAGGTTTTCTCGACTGCCAACCCTTATTTCTGTGTTATATATATATATATATATATATATATATATATATATATATATATATATATATATATATATATATATATATATATATATATATATTCATATATGTATGTATGTATATAGCGAAATCAGAAATGGGGAATGAGGGGCTCGGGTAAATATGACAGAAAGCAAGGTTTGGCAGTCAAGAAAACCTCGGAATGCAAAAGGGAGGTTGTGGTGGGTCATAGAAACAGAGTAAGAATTTTTTGAGTCAGAAAGAAAGTGGTGAAAAAATGCCTGCCGGGTGGTATCCAAACCCACGACCTCCAGAATACTGGTCTGGTGCGATAACCACTACGCTACCGGCGGGGCGATTTTCCACCCCGCTTTCTGTGGTATTTATGTCAATGCAATTTTTTCCTCTGCTTGGGGGTGGTAACCAGCGCCACTCTGACACACAACACAGCCAGCACAACACACAACACATACTCGGCTACAAATCTGGCAATGGGCTCACCTACTCTCTTCCCTTTGGTAAAATGGAGCGTAGATGCGAATTCCTATGGCAGCGACCATTTCCGTATAACGTTAACTACAAAATAAAGCCTTTCAATTCCACAACACAGAGAACGTTTCCGTGCAGAGAGTGCGGATTGGACAAAATTTAAAGAAACACCCCAGCTGTCGTATGAATCTATAGAACATATAGGTATTGACCAAGCTTCGGATATAATTACTGCACACATAATTGATGCTACACAATCCTCCATTCCCCAAACGTCCAGTAAAAACAAGACGAAACGAAGGCCTTGGTGGAACGAGGAGTGCGAGATAGCCCTGAAAGAGCAAAACAAAGCGTGGGCGGCCCTTACAAGGTACCCAACAAATAAAAATTTGGTTGCTTTTAAAGGTGCAAAGGCGAAGGGTAGGCAGATTAGACGTGCGGCCAAAGCTGACAGTTGGAAGATATTTCTTATATCAATAAACTCGTACACTGACACACAGAAAGTCTGGAAGAGAATTAGCGCAATACAAGGACGTAACACAAACACGTTTCCACTTGTGAGTACTGCTGGAGACACGCTTGAGGATCAAGCAGTGTTCTTGGTGAGCACTTTGAAGGTGTCCCCAGTTCCGCACGCTACACCACACAATTCTTACAACACAAAAACATCGTTGAACGGCAGCCACTACGTAAGAGGAAAGCAGAACGGAACGGCTACAATACCCCATTCACTAAGCACGAGTTAGCTGTTGCGCTTGCTACCTGTGGTAAAAGTTCCAAGAGGCTGACAAAATTACATACGAAATGGTGGAACATGTTCATGAAGATACACAGGAAACAATACTCTTCTGATTCAATAAAATATGACAAGCTGGATGTCTTGCTAAATCCTGGAAGGAGGCCATTTTTTTCTCGATATAAAAAGAAGGAAAGGACTCTTCTTTGGCGGGAAGCTATAGGCCAAATTTATTAACGAGCTGTTTGTGTAAGCTTTTAGAAAAAATGATAAACAGGCGCTTAATTTGTTTTTTAGAATAGTATAATGAAACTTTAGATAGTTGTCAGTCTGGCTTCCGGTCAGCTAGGTCCACAACCGACAGTGTTGTAGCGTTGGAAGCTTATATAAGAGACGCATTTGTACATAAACAGCACTGTGTCTCTGGCTTTTTTTATCTAGAGACAGCCTATGATACTGCATGGCGTTATGACGTTTTGCTTGACCTTGCTTCGTTTGGTATCTGCGGCAACAAGTTCAATATCATGGAAGATTACCTGACTCATAGAACATTTCGAGTGCGGCTTGGCACAGTTTTATCAAGAGTGTTCACCGAAGAAAATGGTGTGTCGCAGGGAGGTGTTCTGAGTTGCACACTTTTTAATGTTAAAATGATTAATTTAAAGAATGTTTTACCTCGCTCACTTTTTTATTCTGTCTAAGAGGACGACGTTCAGATAAGTTTCAAATCTTCCAATATGTCCATTTGCGAGAGACAGATCCACCTGGAAGTGAATGTATGGGCCGATCAAAACGGTGGGCCCATCAAAACGGTTTTAAATTCAATGGAGACAAAACGTCCTGCGTCTTATTTTCAAAACTACGAGGCATGTGACCGAATCAATTTGTCACCCTAGACGGAAAACAAATTCCAGTGAAAAAGGAGCAGAAGTTCGTGGGCATTCTGCTGGATGAGAAGTTAAGGTTCATTCCCCACATCAAAAAACTAAGAATAAAATCCATTAAGGCACCTAACATTCTAAAGGTGCTCTCACGCGAGTCATACGGAACTGACAAGGCTTGCTTATTGAAGATTTTAATAGCCTTGTCAGATCGAGGCTTGACTATGGCATATGGCAGTGTTATTCATCAATCAGCCACAAAGTCCGCTCTCAAACTCCTTGACCCGGTGTACCACCTGGGCCTTCGATTGGCGACTGGAGCTTTCCGAGCAAGCCCGATAGAAAGCCTGTAGGTAGAATCGGATTTGTGGTCACTAGAAAATCAGCGTGCCTACACAGCCTTACGATATGCAGTCAAAACAACTTCATTCCAAAAACGCCCCCCAGACATCTTAATACATGATACTTCCACTGCAGGTCTGTTCCTAAAACGACCCTCTCTTGCGCAACCGTATGTAATGTCCGTAAACACTTTGGCATCCGACATGGAAATTTCATTTAAAGACACTTACAAAACCACCTTTACTAATGTCCTTGCACCATGGAAACAGTTGCCAGTTGCATGGCACATGTCATTTGCTAACATAGACACGAACAAAGCTCCCTGTGCCTTAATACAGCAACACTTTTTAAGCCTTCAACAGAAATACGAATGCACAGAATTTTACACAGACGCATCTAAAACCAACTCTTCCGTATCTTGTGTTGTTTGCGGACCCCATTACTCTGCCTCTAAGACACTCAATCGTAACACCAGCACATTCACAGGTGAAGCCCATGGTAGTTTTAATGGCTGTTGAACACATAGTACAACACCAAATAAACCGCTCCGTCATATATACAGATTCTCTGAGTGTAGTGACAGCCCTGCATTCTGCAAAACCTCACAAAATTGCCGTGCTTAACTTTATTTTTAACATCGTAATGTCACCTTCGCTATGTGCCTGAATATCACAGTCTGCTGGGTACCTGGTCATTACGGAATAGCTGGAAATGAGGCTGCCGACAAGGAAGCAGCTGCCGCAGTTCTCCGGGATGATGTGGACATTACATCTGTACCGTACGTAGACCTCAAACCACTCATCAAAAGAAAACTGCGTAAAATCTGGCAGAATAGTTGGGATAAGCAAACAGAAAACAAGCTCCATTCAATCAAACCAACAATAGGCAAACATACTCCAGGAAAGCTACACAGAGCCGTTGAGGTCGCACTTTGTCGACCAAGGATTGGGCACACATATCGCACACCCGGACATCTTTTAGCTGGTACAACACGTCCAAATTGTGCTAGATGCAGAGACGCTCTTCTGTACACCATGTATTAATTGAATGTAGAGAACGTGAACCAGAAAGACGCAGACACTGCGCAGATTTATACACAGGACACATACCACAAAACCTAGCACACCTTCTATCAGACGAAGCTGTTGTCCAGCTCAAAAATGTGTTAGCTTACCTTGCGGATGTTAATTTTTTTAAAGAAATCTCTTGCTGTCTTTCACCTCAGCCTGCCCTCAAGCAGGAGGACAGTGCTGAAGGCTTTTACTGTGATGATCAGGGGCCTCACCTTTTTTGCCTTGGCAAAACTATCACCCCGAGGCACCCTGTTTTTGAAGGCCTCACGTACTCGTGCTTCCTGAAATATTTTATATTTACTTTTCATCGCTAACCATTGGCCCTATACACCAATTTTAGACACGCACCTCTAACGGAAACACCAGCACTCCTCTTTGCGCTCTTTGGCCTAATAGCCCTTGCGTCATTAAACCACACAATCATCAAGTGAAGACTTGTGGCGGCAGAACTTTCAGCCATCCGTGCCGTGGAGTTCCTCAAACACCACAGAAAGCTTGCCCACAATGCAAACACCTTAGGAGACTGCTCCTAAATCAGGTGTCACACAGAAGAAGAACGGTAAAAGCTTTTGTTCGGTCGCTTTCATACAGGCTGAAGCTGCAGACAGCACAAGTCAAAAGAAGCAGACAGTGTCCTCCAAGCCAAATCACGCATTTAGGAACTGAAGCAAAACAATATGCAGACGGATTCTCCAGTGTTTGCAGAACCAATCAAGGCCCCACCCGCAAAGCAACAGCAGCAGGTCAAGGCATGCTTTGTCGCATCTTTGTAGCATGCTTTGTAGCAAAGAAGGGTTGTTCGGTCTGGGGGTGGTATAAATGTGTATTCGTTTTCATTAAACTTTCAGTTGATAGTAAGCGCCTGTGTCGTTCCCTTTCTCGTCCCTGTGAAGAACTGCATTCAACAGGAGGAAATAGAAATTAAGGTACCTTGCGTGCCCACGCCGACGAAAGAAAAAGACATGTGAAGCCTCTGTCTTGGTAACGGGAACACGCTTTATGATTTGATATTCCAAGCCTTTATGTGCAAAGCAGGCATCGGAACTGCACACTAGTCCGTCTGGTTGCCCGCTGAAGTGTATCTTTGACATTCTTCCTCTGCCATGACGAACTGGAGCAACATCACTCGTAAATGTTCTAATTCGTCATTTAATTAGAGTGCATTCCGGTGTTTGCACATTTTTCTCTCGTTGACCTTTCCTTAAGTCAGGTGCCCATTGTGCCTACTTTCGTTTGTTCAAGGTGTATTTCCTTCACTTTGAGTGTTGACACCACTTTAATACGCAAGCATTACAGTACTTCGTGCGCTACAAATCTGGGGTCGTCGTAGTAACCGTCCGATAGCACGCGGAACTGCTGTCGGCGAAAAGAACAAAAACATGTAAAAGCCTGCTCTAATTGAAGTTACAGATCTGAGATAGGCTTCTGTAAATAAACTGATTTAATTTAGATGAGAAAACTGCGTAAACTTTGCGCTGAATTGGAAGTGAACACAGGGCTTCCAGATTCCGAGGCCAGACAGTTTCGCCAAAGCGAGATAACTCGATGGCTCTAGCTGACTGAAGCGTGTTGTGACCTTGTGATAAATGTGTTGTGATCTTGGGCTTAGGAAGGTTTGTGAAAGACATGTACTCGGGCCTGCACCGATATTTTCACTATTTTCTGCACAGACGTCGCAGTTAGGCGACGGCAATCCGTATAAAGTAAAAGGCGATCCGAACCCAGGTATCTACAGGCCTGACATTAGGCTTTGGGTTACGCTTTGTGCTTTAACACCATCAACAGGCACCCCTAGCGTGACGGTCTACGGGCGCCTGTTCTCGCCGTCGCTTAACACGCCGTAAGGCTCAGTATTACGAATAGTGACACTTAAGCTTACTATAGACATCACAAAAGACGAGTGTCCCAATCTCTTATTCAAAATAATGGAGTGAAGAAACAGAAGCAAAGAATAAAAACCATTACAGTTATATTGTGAGGGTGCGATCGAGATTTGGACCCTAAGATAGATCGTTAAGAGTGCTTAGGGGTCCTGGTACGTTTTCATCAACTATATGAAAAGCAAAAATAACTGCCAAAAGAAGTACGTACATTAATATTGGTGGTTTTATTTTGTGTGTTCAAAATAATGCTTCAGCAACCCTGTCAATGGTAATACCTTGTTTATTAGTTACCATGCACTCCACTTCATTGAATGCGCCAACATTATCAAAACGATATTGAATTGCATTGACATTTTTTGTTTCCAGTACCAATGCATCTTCCACCGGGCTTTCCAATATGTTCGCAATGACTGTTACACGACTCCTTATTGGGGCACCTCGCTTCATAATCGCCTACAACACAAAGGTATATTGTAAGTACGTAAACACGAGTAGTAAACGGGACATTTGTCTTAGCGGGTGAACAAAATTGTTTTAAAGCAATGTGACATAGAGCCGAATCAATTTGTCTTCTGTTCATATATAGTGATGAGACTAGTAACCTGTTTCAAACTCGGGGCCATTTACGTTAATCATATCATTGATTCAAAACCCGCGGAATAAAATATTGGGTGGCGATAAAACTGGATATTTAAAGGAAATCAACAGGTAACTTTCAATGCAATCATTCGGGATATTCAGTAGACATTGTCGAGAGGTAGTTCCCAACATATTTAAGAAACACCAAAAAGTAATTCATTTCATATATACCCGAAGCTTGTACCTTGATCACAGTAGATTACCTGAAGTCATTGAAGAGAGAAAGACTAGCAACAAGGATTTTTAATCGCCGTGGCCCACAAAAACAAAGGCTCTCAGCACTTGTGTGGCTTAAAATGTGAGGAGAGGTTACGGCTGCAAGGTGTAGGTCAGTTTGAGCGAGAAGGCGTCAAAGCGGGGTTCCAAAATGCTTATTATTTGATGTCTAGGCCGGGCTGAACTATTTTGCTTTTTTTTGTGAAGAGATAGAGTGAGCGAGAGAGAAAGATGGAGAAGATTTTAGTTCAGGAAGAAATACTTGTGGTTTAGTAAAATGGGGTAAAGAATTGGCTGGGAGCTCAAGTCGGAACCTGAAGTTTAGGGAACCAGATCCAGCAGCTCCTTCCCTTGCCCTCTCAAACAGCTCACGCTGATATTGAGGTAACGAGGTGGTCAAAGCTGCCTCTTATGCCTCGAAGAACTGGATAATGTTATGTTTGAGTTATTCTTCACTGACACTGCCCTTAGAAATCGCTGGGTTGCGTGCAAGACGGCGGATGATTCTACGATTTTAGGGGAGATTTAAGGTAATGCGTGATGTTTCTGCCGATCACGTTAGCGCACATGGGTTTGCAGATACTTGTGTCGGTTTTTCGTTCACAGAATTTGTGATTCTTCAGCATTGAGACAACGTTGCAGCAAGGGGAAAGATCGTGTTCTTAGGCACAGGTTGAACATTCATTTTTGACGTTTTTCAAGGAGGGCAATGTGGTAGTCATCATCCTAAGGCGGACGGAATGCAAGTTGGTGCACCTCTTGGCCAGTGGGTTCTTTTCTTCCAGACGATGGTGCCCGGCTGTCTAGGCGAGGTTAACTTTTTGCATTGGGAATGGGAATATGTTATCGAAGCGCCTAGGTATTCTGCATGCAGAAAACAGTATAATTTCCTTCGAGAGTCTGTAATATTGTTACGCTTCTATTTGGTAATCGAGCTATTCAGATTGCCAAGCGGATGGCTCCAACTTACACTTCTCTGTTCCGGTATGTTGGAGAACAACTACGACAATTGCAGCCCCGGGCTTTCGTACATCCCGGAGTCGGTGCATACTGTGGTCTCATGATTTTGGAACTTCCAATGAACCTGATTCTGCAACATAGCCGCGTCTTGTGTAGGATTGGATCCATAATTTTGGTAGAGGGGAGTGTGCATGCAGATTCGGTCCATCGGTGGCATGTTTATCATCGCGAGCAGCCCCCCTCCCCGGCAGGAGGGGGCTCCCCCCCGAACGGGGGGAGCGATGCCTGTATTCTATATGTTGACCCTCCCGACTTTGTTTTTCCATCCGCTCTCTTGGGTGCTACAAAAGTGGTTTCTCTGATTCTTTGAAATGCGTTAGGAAGACACAAGGTGAGGACATATTCATCGTTATTATTACCAACATCCTACGTTTGCCGTGTGCATTGATTGCTCCGATTATTGTTATTTTATCCCCCCATTGAGTAACTGGCCTTCCCCGTCGTCTAGGCCCATGTATGCAAGTCTATTCTGTTAACCTAGTGGTCTACCCGTCGTTATTTTGTCTCACGGTCAAAACTGCGAGCTTGAGGACTGCCTTATATGCAGTCCTAGTAAAGGTTTTTTTCCCCTCCTTTGATGCGGGTAAACAGTAGGCGCTGTAATATTCGGGTCATGATCAGGGGTTACTCCAACCTTATTGTTTCTTTTTCTTGCTCTGCTCTTGTTGGGGCGTTTCATTTGTGCGCAAATGGTTATAGATATTCTTTTTTTTTCGGCGATCGTGAGTTTGGCACAGCCGCTTGTCTCTGGAGCCACGTAGAAGATTTCTCTGTGAATGTTCTCTTGGAAGACATCCGTACCTATTTTTAGGGTGATTTTTAACTTGGCCGTGTGACACCATCTGTCGTTTGACAAACCACCGAGCTTGCAGCGGAGACAAAACCGTGGGAATATTGAAAATATTTTGAAAGCTTTTAGCGGGTTTTACTTTTTTTCTTTTTTGCTTTTAATCTAAGCCTTCCTTGATTTCCGAGTTACTGACACAATTCGTTTTCCACGTGTTTTAGTTAGGACACCCAATGTTAGTGCCGGAAGCACGCCGCACTGGCTCAGTGGGGAAGTCGTTGCGCTGCTTTGATTCCCGACCGCAGCTTGGATACCTAGCCTCGGGGACATTTGGCTTATGGAATGAGGAAACGAAAATGGTAGTGTGTCGAGATTTTGGTGTACGATAAAGATCGTGAGGTGGTATCAATTATCCGGGAGACTACCCCTACGGCGCGCCTCGTAGCCCACTTGTAGTGTCGGCGCATGAAGTATAAGAAATTTATAATTTCTGATTTTCTGTCGGAAACACGCTTTGGTGTGCTGGCGTGAGTTGCCGGCACGGCTGGCGACCGTGCCTGCCTGGCATGCTTACACCGACTGGATATAGAACAAACTTCACAGCACAGGCGCGGCACCTGCTGAAAACGCGTGTCTTCTTTCGTATCCGCGGTTGTATCATTGTCCTTCTCTCTAAAATTTAGTCGCCTTTGCGTTACATTACGATTGAGTGGAGGCCTCTCATTTTAATGCCCCAGCCATAACTTCCGGGTGGCATCGGTGACGTATTTCCGTGGACGCTTGGTGAGCACGGCTGATAGCGGATGGCTATGAGCGACAGTGAAATCGAAAAAATAGCCTAATAACTCTATCGGTTTAAAATGAGTGTCTGGTATTATTGCTCATGCATTCTATTCATTACTACGTAAATTTTAAGATTTGAAAACAATTCAATTTGGGAAAAAGTGTATACCTTTATGTGACAAGAAAGAAAAACCCCAGTGAATACGTGTATAAATTAGGATCGTCTTCACTCACACAGGTTGACAGCTATCAATACCTCGGCGTTACATTAACAAACAACTTATCATGGAACTTGCACATAGATAATATTTGCTCGTCTGCCTTCCGGAAATTATGCTATTTAAGATATAAGCTCCGAAATTCCCCTCCAAACGTTAAGCTTCTTAGTTATTTTTCTTTCGTTCGGCCGAAGCTGGAATATGCGAGTATCGTGTGGGACCCCCATACTGAACAAAACATTAAGAATCTTGAAAGGATTCAGTGAAGGCCATTCGGTTTGTTTATTCTAGGTTTCTGCGAACAGACCTAATGGAAGCTAATAATATTCTTTCCTTCAGGATCATAGAAACAAGTGCCGCCTTGATTTTCTGTCTCTTTTATAGAATCGCAAACTTGCCCTTGATCCAACCCCTTTTCTTTCTCCCTTAAACACAAGACCGACAAGACATCACCAACCAAATGCCCTAACTCCGTACTTCGCGATAACGGACACGTTGAAATTTTCGTTTTTTCCACGCACAATTTCAGACTGGAACCAGGTAACCGAATGAAGTACTTCCGATACTGGGTAACCGTGCATTGTTTTTTTGTGGGTGTTTTATTGTATTGATCTTTGCATTGTACCATGCCCTCCTGCTTGGACCGAAGTGCGGTCCGCAGTAAGTATTAAATAAAATAAATAAATAAAAAATAAGCCCCATTTTCTATTCAATTAGTTCAAATTATTTTAGGGTGCGTGTTTCCACAACACCCCTGCATTAGCTGCCACCGTCTAAAAGGTTTCGAAATGATTTTATATCCGCGTGTGTATGACGAGAACATAAAATTTTAACAGAGTAAGACGCAGCCAGTAAGTTATGGAGCTAAGAGGTTCTTAAAAAGTAGTGCCCTTCCACTCTGTGATGAGGGATGACTTGCGAAGCTGGGTGGAATCATAGGAACGCATAAAACAAAACACGCTTGTTTGTAATTTGCGATTTTGCATGCTTCCTACCAAATTAGCTGATTTAAACTTGGAGTGACTCGGGCTTTAGTCTGAAAGACAAACATGGCACAGTCTATTTCACTCCCGAGTCTTATGCGTCTTACTGTCTGTGTAGCACACCAACCCAATCCACTAGTCCACTTCGGACACCGCACAGGAGGCGTTGGGCCTTTTGACGTCCCCGTTTAAACCTTCCGCCAGCACAACTGTTTATCGCCGGCCACCAGCTATCTGCGCGTGCTTAGAAGTGAAAGAAACCGTAGAAAATGCCGCTCTGAAAGCTCTTTAAGCTGCACAAGTAATATTGGCGCACTTCAGCGTTCTAAAAGGTCGTTCATCCGGGAGGGGTTCGCAGCTACTCGAAAAGCTGGAACTTGAACAGGCAACGGTGGTTGCAACGGCTTTTCGTTGTTTTCGTGCCTCTTCGCGCTTCCGTTCGGGTCGACGCTTCTTCCATTTTCGCTCTTCCTCCAAGCGAACGACAGGTGTTCGTCTCATAGCGAGTTAAACCTGGAAGGCCTCGAGCGTTATTCTAGCGGACAAACGTGACTGCTCTGCCGTCCCCCAACGTAGGCATGTTACTGTCTGTGTAACACACCAACGCATACCCAAACCGCTCGATAAACGCATGTCAGCTGCAGGGTGAATTGGGTTATGAGTCTTTTACGTTTCAATCTCCCACCAACACAACGGGAATGACATCGGTAGTGATATGAATTGCAGCTTTGCATGCACGCCCCCCTCCATCCACACCTAACTCGTGCGCGCATAAACCGGCAACAGGTGATGGGCGCACCCTGAGACATAAAATTTGCCTCAAAAATGTCGCTCGAAAAGCCTTCAAGGTGAAGCAGGATTATGGGCTCACGCCGGCGTTCCAACAGGGCAAGTGGCCTTGAACCGGGAGTTATCCGCACCTATGTGAGGTGGAATTTGAGGCCGCAATGGTGGCAGCGACTTCCGGTGTTTTTACACCCATTCAGGCGTCTGTGTATCCCCCCATAAACTGCAAATGCCGCTATCACCGCTGTCAGCCGATTGCACAACCGGTAAAACAGGCATGCGTGTTGGCGAGGGACATAACAGATGTGATAGGGGGGTAAGTGAGGATCAGGAGGAGCCTCCGATTGGCGCCGAGTAAAGCGGCTTCACCAGAATGAAAGCTGGGGGGGGGGGGGGGCATGTACTGTTTCGCAGTAAAATATCAGCCTCCACAGCGAGCTGGCATTACTACTCCTGTTGCGAAGTTGCCTTGCTAAGCCCACTGCCAATGCTGCGCAGAGCTGAGCAATTAAGCTGTCGAGGCGACGGTGAGTTAAAGCAGCATTTATATGCAAAACCTCCCACCTCCCCTCGCGGGAACCCCTGTGTACATGCGACGCATAGGCGGAGCGGTGAAGGGACCGCGTTTTATAGCGCGCATAACGTTGAGGGGACTGCGTAAGCCGGTCCCAGTCGATGACGACGTTGGTGTACTTGTAAAGCGGCGTGGACTCTAGGTGTTTGAGCCATGCGTGGATGTTGCTTCGCCGGAGAACGGCACACCGGTTATATGCGCAGCGCGCCCGAAGGAGAGGAAACCGCGGAAGAGAGAGTACTGCACATGCGCCGGCCCCAGCGCGTCTGCCGCGGCTATGACGCAACGTGCTGTGGCTATGACGCAACACAATCCTACACAATCCACTTTAATCCAATCCAATCCAAATCCAATCCAATACAAGCCACGCCAAGCCAATCCAATCGAATCCAATTCAATGCCCCTTGCGAGAGAGCGTTCGCTATCGGAGAGGAGAGGGGGTGAGCGGCGGAGAGCGCAGCTGGCGCGGCGAGGAGAATGGGGGAGGGGCGGACAACGCCGACGACGACGACGACGACGACGCCGGAGGGACAAGGCGAGTGAATCAGATGCTCTGAATCTAATACGTAGAAGAGCGTTACAAGTCTCGCACAAAGGCGAGTGCACGTCCAGGCTCGGTGGCTCCGTCGACTGTCGCCGTCGCCGTTCGTGCGTCTCGGGCGTTTTATCCCCGGAGATCCGCTTCTGCCGCGAGGCGTCGAAGCGCAAAGATTCATCCCAGCCGTTCGGCGCATCATAAGGCCAAGCGAACTTTTGTCGGGTGCTCTGGCACTACACTACCTATGTCATTGGATTCATTGCACTTCAGACAGGTTTTATGTAATCTCCAGAGTTTTTGTAAGAAGGCAGAACACATTTCAGTTCCAACAGACAAACGACCCACCGCGGTGACTCAGTGGCCAAGGCGTTGCGCTGCCGAGCACGAGGACTCGGGTTCGATTCCTGGCAGCGGCGTCGTACAGTTCCGAACAGTCCACACACATGCAGAGACGTCCCTGCGCCCGTGTCAGTGCAGGCTCTCGCCACATTGCAGCAGTCGAGTCGCACGCGTGCCAGAAGGATGCGGGCGTCCCTGCTGATGCGTGCCGGGTTCACGTCAAAGAGTTTCGGAAGCTTGAAGGTATCTTCGGGTGCACGTTCAAATTCGGCAACAGCGATCACGTCACTTGCTTCTTGCGTTCCTTCGAGTAATGCAATTACAGCGCCCTTGTTTAAATTCTGCTACTCGTCGGTGAAATTAGTGACACAAACGTGGGATTGGCGTTGCTTAAAGCGCGCAATGCCTCTTGCGACAGACACACCGTGGCCGAGAAGCAGCCTTTGGTCACTCTCTACGACAGCGTCGACGTCAGAAACCGCATCTTCAGAGTAGACGCTGATCATCAAGCTAGCGCGGGGCGGCAGGGTGACATGATCGTCGGCAGTCCATACAGCAGCAGGGTGTTAGGGGTTCGGTCCCGGCGTCATGCAGTGATCGGAGGAAAATGTTATCGACTAGGCCTGTAGATCAATTATTGCACCGTTGTCCATCAAAAAGTCTATTCCGAGGAGGAGGAGAAAACAACTTTATTGGGAAACTCTCACCTCCCCTCGCGGGAACCCCTGTGTAGATGCGACGCATAGGGGGTTCACGTTGCAGCGTTGGACAGCGGAGGAACGGCGCTGGAACGATGGAGCGGAGCGGCGCAGGCACCGCGTTTTATAGCGCGCATAACGGTGTGGGGACGCGCCGGCGCCAGTGCGTCTGCCGCGTCTATGACGCAACACAATCCAACACAATACACTTTTATCCAATCCAATCCAATCCAATCCAATCCAATCCAAACCAAGCCAAGCCAAGTCAAGCCAATCCATTCCAATCCAATCCAATGCCCCTCGCGAGAGAGGGGCATCGGAGAGGAGAGGGGGTGAGCGGCGGAGAGCGCAGCTCGCGCGGCGAGGAGAATGGGGGAGGGGCGGACTCCGACGACGCCGGATGCAGGGACAAGGCGAGTGAATGAGATGCCGTCGCATCTAAAAACGCCTGCTCCGGAGACGCGGCCTAGGACGTTGTGATAGCTGGGCCCCTGTCAAGGCTTACTTGCGCGTCCTCTGCGGGAGGAGCACTTTCAGGCCGTTGACTGTTCAGGGCAGCCATCACCAGCTGGACGGCCTGGAGTTGGGAGTTGTAATTGACATCTCTCGCTGCTACTGTAAGCTGCGGCGGGAGCGTGGTGCCTTTCGCTTCTTCTGGATGAGTTCGCCAGTCCCATAAGACATGGGCCTCAGTGGCTCTATCAGATTAATCCGAAAAATGTCCGCGCGCTATGCGGGCATGAAAGAGGCCAGCCTCCTCCGCCTGGCGCAATCTTTTGCCATTAGCCACATCGCATACGTGGCCGCCTATCACAATTGGAAGACAGCGCAACGCCAAAAGCTCAACGCACTCATCCGCAAGGCATACAAGATGGCGACAGGCCTACACATCCACACCAGTACGGAGAAGCTTCTCGAATTAGGCGTACACAACACTCTCGAAGAAATCGCCGAGGCTCAGAGCACAGCGCAACGTACGAGGCTACTGCGGACCCGCACAGGGCGACACATCCTGGATGGCCTGGGCTTTCGCAAGTCTATTCCGAGAATTACGTCGCGGGAGCAGTTAGGTAAAATGACGAACGCCGAAATGTACGTTGTGCCGTCTATGGTGACGCGCGATGAGCACGTTCCACTTGGCGTCACGAGGTGGCCTCCAGATGTTCGTATGTGTCGACCGTCCAAATCTGGTCATAACTATCTTCCGCTTGGATGCAAATTTTCCGCTCATTACTGAGTAGTCGGCTCCGGTGTCTATGAGGGCGACTACATCAAAGCCGTCGATGGACAGCTGAACGTCGGACGCGTGCCTTCCTCGAGTTGCAGGTGCGTCGTGGCGTCGTATTTCTGCTTGTAGGTGTTAACGGTCGGGCACTATGCGTCGTCGTCTTCTTCGTATTCTGAGCGGCAGGTTCGGTCATGTCGCGTACGCGTCGCGCCGTTTTGCTGTCGTCGGGTTCGGGAGTCGGGTCAGGGTTAGACCGGGTCGTCGGGCTGAGGGCATGTCGTGAATCATGGTCTTCAGCTAGTTGCTGCATCGTTGGAGGGTTCTCATTTTAAATGCAGAGCATTTCAGTAACTCACGATGTCACCCGCATTGACGTCCGTCGTAGTCCGCACCGTCGTTGTCCGTACCCCTCCCCCTACACTATATAAAAAAAAATACTATCCGGCGCCTGGTTTCGATCCCTCGACCCTGCGGGCGGAACGCAATGTACATGATGCTCTACCCATTGCGCCACAAAGCCGACACAGAATGGGAGGCTACGAACGCGCCTTATATCCTTGACTCATTCAAACTACGTCAAGAAGCTCCTGATACAACGCATTCAATACCATCAACTCCCCAAACACTAAACGTTAACGCAATACACCCACCCCCTATGCGACGCATTTACTCGAGTCCCCCTCGCGGGGAGATGGGACCTCCAAAAACAACGCGTTGTGGACTGCGCAGTAAGGTGCCGGCACGTGGGAGAACCGCTCGCGCTTTTCCGCGGTCGTGCAACTTTACCTCCAGAAGTTGCTGCTTTTAGTTCCCCAGCGTGGGCTGGGGGACCTTCCACGCGCGAACTCATGATGGCTCGGCGGTTTGGCGACTGGTGTGGGTAGTGCGATGGTGAACAGTTGAAGCGGGCTGGTCCTCGATTGGTGTTGGAGAGGTATTCTTCGACCTCAGTAGGGTGCTGGCCGGGTCCGGGGTGTGGGGCGTCGACGGAGAACCCTCGCAAACCTATCCTCTTGTAGAGAAAGCGACGGTAGATGTGGTCGACAGTGCTAACACAGAGGATGATTATCGGGGGTCCGCCATACGTCCGTCTTCCTGGGCGTCTGGTTTTGGGCTGCAAGGGATTTTGTGGGCCACAGTGGATGGCGGTACAGCAGGGATTCTTGACGATGGGTTGGATCAGGTCGGAGTCGGTGAACAGTCGCGTAATAGGTCCTCGCTTGTGGTTTGTTGGGTGCTTCCGATGGCGTAGAAGTCCCCAGTGCGTGTCGTACTTCAAGGATCACGTTGGTCAGGGAGGCGACTTGGGGTTTTGGCGTGGTTGGGAAAAGGTTCCACAGTTCTTCGAGAACGACGGCGCGGATCGTTTCCCGTAAGTCTTCCGTCGCGAATTCCGGGCCGTTGACGGGGTCCACCAAAAACGCGTTGAGTGGTCTATCTTACTGCCTCGAACGCATGTTCAGGGTCCTCTCAATCATCGAAGCCTCGGTCACGAACTCAGTGACGGTTTTGGAGGGGGGGAGGGGGTTGGGGCGGGGGGTTGCGAATGAGTCAGGCAAGAACTCTTGTTTAACTCCCCGCATCAGAAAGCTCACCTTCTCCTCTTCGGTCATTTCGGGGTCAGCTCGTCGGAACAGCATCTTCATCTCCTCCGCGAAATCTACAACACCTTCGTTGGGGTGTTAGATTGTCGTCTGCAACAACAGCTCAGCTTGTTCTTTCCGCACGACAGTGGTGAATGTTTTCAGAAATTTCGCTTTCAACATGCTCCATGATGTTAGGGAGCTCTCGTGATTTTCAAACCAGGCTTGAGTTGAGTCTCCGAGGTAGAAAAACACTTGCCTAAGGATTTCTTCATCACTCGATCGGTTGAAATTTCGGACGCCCTCGAGCTTCTCCAGCCACTCTTCCGGGTCTTCACCAGGGGATCCTCGGAATGATGGGGGCTCCCGAGGGTGCTGCAGAACGACGAGTGGATTGGCTTCGTTGACCATTGTGCTGGTTGCGACGTCTTCCTTCTTCACTTTCTCCGGTAGTAGACCGACCTCGGGTAGGAGGCCTTGCTGTCGGCGGCTGGTAGGAGTGGGCCTTGGTTGGCGACTTCCAGAGAATTTTGGGAGCGTGTACTCCGCACCTCCACCCGATGTCACGAAGTCAAAGGCGACGCAGTTGTCTTCAGGGAAAACAAGTTTATTGGAGCGAACTTTTGCTCCCCTAACAACTCAAAGAATACATAGGCGGCGGCAAAGCAGCAGTCAGCAAAATGACATGCTCAAGCCAGCGTCGGCGATTCGAATGCTTCGGCGTCCGCTCTTCAGGCGTTTATCTTTCGGCGCAAATGTTTCTCGAGCCGTCGATTTACATCCAGAACATTGCAAATCAAAGAAGATTATTCAAGGCCAGTGAATTTAGGCCGAAACGCTCTCTTTATCCGAATGAGATAACCCGTGCGGCACAAAAACAAAGAATTAAACAAGCGTTTCGCTTGGGACGCAGATAACACGGCCGGGAGCAGCCGGGCAGTAAAAATACCATAAATAAACAAACCCAATGCTTGGTACGCGGCAATATGCAAACTGAGAAGGCAAATGTGTACACACGTTGTGACCTTGAAAAGAACGATAATGCAAAATTCCATACATAATAACAATAAAAAAGAGGCAAATAGGATACAAATTTATGAAATTCTAACGCAAACGCAATGTACAACCGATAAGCACAACAAAAAAAAGTAAAATGGGAAATGCAGTGCGAAAAATGAAATTTGCGCATGTTTTGAAAGTAGGGAAACAAAAACACAGAATGGAAGCAAAGCGTTATATTAGCTCTTCGATTAGTTCATGAAATTCTCCGCAGTCTTTTTGAGAGGTGATATGTGATGGTAAATTATTCCATTCGCCTATGGGAAAGGGAGATGAGCGGCAATTTACCCGTTTAACTTTGTGGAATGGGCGCGGTGTGGAAAAATTACCGGAGGTGGTTCAAAGAAATCGTGAAGTAACACATGGTGATAAAGCTTATGGAACAGTGAGAGGCGGGAAAGTTGGCGCGGCGTTTTAGTGCTGTGACGCTAGAATGACGTGAGCAGTCTGAATATATGAAGCTGCCTGCACGGTTTTGCCGAGATTCAATATCAGTTATTATGTATACTTGGCGGAGATCCTAAACGGATGATGCATATTCTATTTGTGTCATATTAGTGTAGTAAAGGCAAGTTTGCGAATGTTAGAAGGGGCAAGTGTAAGGTTACGCTTGAGAGAACGGAAAGAGCGATCAGCGGAAGCAAGGGTGTGTTTTATGTCGCAATGCCATGACAGGTCAGGCTGTAAGTGAATTCCCAGATATTTATAAGTAGGGACGAGGTCATTGGCAATATTATCAAGCATGTAAGAAGTAGGAACTCGGGAGGCGCGATTAGGAAAGGACATGTACTTAGTTTTGGAGTGGTTCAGAGTCATTCGATTTTCCAGGAAGTTAACAATTTGTGTGTGTATTATATGTTCCAGGAGTTTACAGATGCTGCTGGTTAACGAGATGGGACGATAGTTTAGGGGTAAAGAGCGTTCTCTGGATTTGAAGATGGGAATGACTTGGGGGATGAAACGTGATGATAAGGTTTGGGAAAAAAGAGCACACAATATACGACAAATGATAGCTGATAAATGTTTGAGTATTTTGTTAATGAAGCCCATATGATCAGAAGCAGTAGACGTTTTGGGTCGATTTAGGAATGAAAATATACCCGCTTCGCTGATTATTCTTTCTGGCATGCTGATATCAGGAATGAAATTAACTTCAGGGCATGATGTGATGTCTTTGCACGGGAATAATGATATAAATGCGTCATTCCAAACCTCTGCACGCTCAGACACTCAGAATAAATAAATAAATAAATAAATAAATAAATAAATAAATAAATAAATAAATAAATAAATAAATAAATAAATAAATAAATAAATAAATAAATAAAGTCTCCACGTCTACATCGCACCCAGAAGCGTGCGGCGATCATCTGGGAAGTCAGCAGACGGAGGGCGAATAGAAGCAAGCAGCAAAACTGCCGAAGGAGAGAATGCACCCGCGAGGCAAAAGCCAATTTAATGCAAGCGAATTGACGGCAACCTCCCACCTCGCTGCAGAAAAATTATGAAGAATACTGAAATACCTGAACCTTCCACTCAAACCGACAAACGAAAAGATTTTTTTTTTCGGTTTCGCTCCTGAACAAAATAATAAAAACCGTTTTGTTTTCGCTCCGATCAAAAAAATCGTTTTTTTTTAATTATGGGTTCCGGTTTTCGTCTCGTTCCGACAATAAACACGACCTCACTCTGTTGGTTTTTTCATAAAAGTGCTCATTTACTTGCTGTGGTTTATGCGAACAGTCAAAGGCACCTGACTTTGTTTTATCATTGTAGTATCATACATCCCTGAATGCGATCAAATTCACTGAATGCGATCAAAAGGGAGGAACCAAAACTATGTTTACTTGCCTAAAACAAATTCTGGCTTAAGAACCACAATTTCTGCGAAAGGTTCAACGTGGTCATCTTCCCCTCGTAGGTCTGTTTTTCGTCCTATTGTTTTGCTGCTTGTCTTCATATACAGGCCTGAAATTGCGGACGGAGTGGCACTGTTTCAACTAAATTGTATACAGTCTACAGCAGAACATTTTCATCCCGCCAATAACAATTTATTATAAAGTTATTTCACTGTTTTGTACCCAGAAAGGCCAATGAAGGAAAAATCATTCCCGAGTGCAATTCTGTACCTTCAAAATTATTTCATGCTACAAACATGGTCGAACGCACATATCGACAGCCGTGATGGTACGAATCCCGTTGACGATCTTATCACTGACATTAACTTGTTTTGCAATGACATGCCAATTTTGCGTACACCTTCACGCGACCTAACATACCTGGCAATTCCTAGTAGGTGACCACTCAATGCAATTCATTAAACCATATTTGCCTAATTCCGCACTGAAGTATTGGCTTACAACCCACTTAACTGCAGGTGTGTATGGGGCACTACCTAAGACACGGTAAAAAATTTCGGTCATGAGGCTTTCGATTTACCTTGTTGTTTTCAGTTTTTAGGCTTGTAGATACATCTTTTTTTACTTTCCCTACCACGTCTCTGTAGACGTGCTGCGGAGCTACAATTTGTCATTGTAACCTCAGTGTGCCCTCCATTATATTCTATTATTCCATTCCTTTCTTCGTCTTTGTTTAAGTTCGCGCTGGTTTTCTCCAAGAGTGTCTTTCCAATTATACCAGCTTGCAACCCTCCTACTATTAATCCAAACTGCAAACTCAAAATTCCACCTAGTCTCTCCAAGCAGGTAGAAGCAATTCCACATCGCATGCGGTTGAATGCAGCATACACACGAAACTTCCTCTAAGTTGAAACAAACTACGGCGCCAATATGTCCACACTGCGATGTGCGAGAAAACCTCAAGCCCCTTTGTGAATGTGCTCAATTTACTGTACGAAAGGTGTCGTTCGCAGTGTCTTTGGGACTGCTGCTTTCAGTGGACATGCAACTTGACGTTTTAGGTCCGTGGGCATGTCCCAAACGTGCTGTACGGGATACAAAATCTCTGATCGCGTACCTGCAACACACAGGGCTAGACCAGTTGCTGCAAAACACTCAACGCCTTTGTGCGCATCAACTTCTTTAACACCATCCCCGTCACCATTATCACGCTATCATCTGGCGTAGCATGTTACGCATTTTTGCTCGGCTAACATCGCCAGGCTTCATTAGAGATCCTTCTCTCTCTCTCTCTCTCTCTCTCTCTCTCTCTCTCTCTCTCTCTCTCTCTCTCTCTCTCTCTCTCTCTCTCTCTCTCTCTCTCTCTCAATGTTATCAATATGTGCTTAAAACCAGCGAGAACATCATAATAGCCAGCACGGAAACCAAAACGTACAGTCACGGACAAATGTAATTGAAACACGTAAATATCAAGCATAACACGCAGAACTGAAGAATGCTGTTAGTTGAGGTTCAATATTGCCGCGCTATTGTGTATTTGGAAAGCGACATTTCCCAACTTCACTACTGTAATTTTGCAAGGCGTCAATTTGAATTTCCTGTAAAGAAATCGCTCTATTTGGGTGTTTTGATTGATATTTTCGTGTTCACGCTTCACTTGTCCATGTCTCTACATATATATCCTGATCGCGATGGCATTACGCCATTACCAAAAAGAAAACCAATTGTCTGTCTTTCTTTTCTTCACTTCTAATGGTAGTTGCATGATCGTAGTTTCATAAGAAAATGAAAGCGTTTTTTATATCCGCCTCTCGGCGCTTCAGGTGACAACTGTTTCCTGGTGGATCTAAGATATCCTAACAAACGTTTCCTGAAAGCACAGCAATCGTAAAAACATCATTTCCAAAACACATTTACTATCAGAAGTCCCGGCTTGTATTTTATCTACACAACACTACTTTTGTATTGGGTTCATCGTAGGATTATTACCATGAGGACTCCTCCAACGGAGTACGACCAATTCAAGTGAGGAGATATAGGTAACGTAGGTACCAGTAAACTATCAGGTACGCCATGGTGCATGGCTATAAAATAATTCAAAAAACGGTGGTTTAAAATATACCTCTAAATCTGTAAACAGCTGTTTCTGTCTTTTAGGCGGCTGTTTTAGGCTGCTGTTATTCCCCGTTTACAAAGCGCCGCCAAGGACGCAGCCATGTTGGATGGTGGGACGTCGCTCGCCATTGTTGGCCTTGAAGAACGCGTTTCTTGCCGTGGCCTTCCATGGGGACGGGGCGCATGGGCGAGCTCAGGAGTGGCTGCATGGGCGAATTGTCCAATTATTTTCGAGTGTGGCTGTGCATGGGCACTTATCGGGCGACTGGATGTTGTGTGCCAACATTCAGAGTCTACTTAGTCCCGAAAATGGCCCGTAAAGCTTATTAAGGCGCTGTTCAAACTGGCGCCCATTGCCTAACCTCCTGTTCACGTGTTTCACAGATGTTTGGTGACATTATTTTCTATTTCTACGTCCAAAGCGACCATGTATATCACGGGGCGGCAACCTCCGGCCCGCCAGGAAGTGTTATGCGGCTCCGGCACGACGTCAGAACCCCCCGCTCTTGTCTCATCCCACCTGAAGCCTTCCGCAGACATTTTAACCTCAGACGGGATTAGACAAGGGCAAATAACAAAGAAATACAACTTCCAGTTGGAATTGCTTCTCATCTTCCCACTTAGCCAGATAACGTCTTCACGTTCTTTTTGCCCGGCTGTGCCTGTACCGCTAAGTTCGTACGTCGTTTTATTTTAATGGTGTAGGTTTCATCGATCAAGCCTTTTCGTCCGTCTGCTGAAGGTAGTAGGTCATGCAGGGGTAGGAGCAAGTTCCCAGACCCACCGGCAGACGCCTCCGGTAGTGGCCACCAATACAGGGCGCAGTGGTCTCGCAGAGATGGTTCCTCGCCATCCACCGAGGGGAGGGAGAGTAGATGGCGTCTGCCTCCGCTGAAATCTAGCTGCCGACTCCTTTGCGCAAACCGTAGAATTTCAGCGGCGACGGCGCTCCCTTTCTCTGGGAAGCGCCTGTTGAAGTTTCAGCCGACATAAAAAAAGCATATCTCGGCTGTTTCAGCAGATTACACGCTAAGTGGAACTGTAATTACTTTTTTCGCAATATAAAATATATATTTGAATGGTATATTTCAACACTGAAACACTTACCGCATAAAAATAAAAGTAAAATTTGCTTTACGGATTTCATAGTGTCTTTTTCAGGGCCGTTCACCTATGGGATAAATTGAACCAGAGACAGCATGTATTAGCAAGTTTCCGCCATTTGATAAAATTGTCACAAAGAAAAATTATACAACAACGTCATACGTGGAGAACTTTGGAGTATAGAGATTTTAATTTTGTCACAATTTTACACAGAGTCATAACATAACCAGCAATACTATTCGACTAATTATTCAGGTGAGCTGCTGAAGGGAAGCAATAGTTACGTGCACACATTTTCCACATTTGCGGTCTCGCTGTCTGCATTGATGGCAGAAACTAGGTGTAGGCCCGTGGCTCAAGCTTTAGCGCAATGCCTGTTCGATTTTACTAGTAAATTGTCTCGTGTTTAGAATGCTCCACTTGAACTAAACTCTTTAAGAAATCACCACTCACATCTACAACTTAATTGGCGATATTGCTATGGCTGCAGTTCTCTTCATTTTATTTTGCAGGACAGTTTACCTGTAAGCTTAGCTGCCAAAGTTGTCTGGCGCTCGGTGCGACCAGTAAATGGGCGTATTTTAAAGTTTTGTCATGAAATCAAGCATCTAAAAGAGTGATTAAGCTCCTACAAAGTAAAAACACCTGGGTATGGGTGTTCACTGAAAGGCTGGGCTTCCGAACACGACAGAACGCGTTTTCATGACATAATCCTCAGGCATTCCACGGTTTCACGAGACGCATAGCGACAACTCGCTTCGTGACGTAAACTACAGCAATTACGGACCCCAAACAAGGTGATGCTGCTTATTAGAGGAAAGAAAAACATAGAGAATAATATGTGGACCCGTTTTGTTAAGCCGGGAGCTCCACCTTAACATTGCCCCGTTTCCGACCCTAACCCCACAGAGCACTCCTCTCCACCATTGTTCGCTTCAAAACAGCCCATTTTTACTCGCATCACTGAGTGCATAACACGATGGTCATGACTTTTTTGTTTAGATTTACAACTTATTAATTTAAGTTCGTCATTCCTGCCATTTCAAGTGCAGTTTTCCGTGTTGAAAACACTGAGTAGTAATTCCTCTGAAATAGACTATCCAGAGTAGTGTACGGACAGGGCCTCTCACTGTGCTCACGTTTTCTAGCTAGATTTTATATTTAAGATTTGTTACGCACAAGCCAGCACTGGAGCTGTTTAACCGGATTGCGTCATTTAACACGTCGCCTTTTTATTTATATGCGCTGATACTGTTACAGGAATTTTTTCTTGTGCAAAATTTTGATTTTTGTGTGGCTTGTGACCTTAGAGTTTTATAACATTTATTTTGGATATTCATATAATCTAAAAATATTCGCTCCCTATATTTCTTAAATAGTGTTCTGTTTTGGAATGGAATAAAGTCCACGCCACTGCCGTTGGGCCTGTAAAGACATAATAAATACGGACATCTGCGCTCTTGATTAGATGTTTTGCTGAGGAGTCATGTGTAGTACTATTTCCTTTCGACTTTCCTG
Source organism: Haemaphysalis longicornis (assembly GCF_048455015.1). Classification (NCBI taxonomy): domain Eukaryota; kingdom Metazoa; phylum Arthropoda; class Arachnida; order Ixodida; family Ixodidae; genus Haemaphysalis; species Haemaphysalis longicornis. Next base: position 132,560,409 of record NW_027526361.1, read on the forward strand.
AGAGGAATAAAAGTAATTGTTCACTAGCTGCAAAGCAAACGTAAAGCTCAAGCCAACCCGAAGATGAAATTGTGCTTCGTTGCTTCAACCAAAAGGGCAGGGTGGATTCCGCGTCAAGAGATCCAACGAGACAAGAGGTCCAATGAGTCGAAAGATCCAAAATTGGATCTCTTGACTCGTTGGATTTTTGATGCACTGGCTCTCTTGACTCGCTGTGGACCTTTTCACTCCTTCGACCTCTGACTCTTATTAGACTGTTTAACGCGTCTAAGGCGACTCAAAAGGTCCAACGAGTCAGGAAGTCCAAAATAAACCTTCTTACTTGTTGGATCTCTCGGCACCGCTAAAGCGAGTCAAAAGTTCCGACAAGTCTTTTTCTCGCCGTAACCTCGGTGGACACTTGTTGGCTGAGGGTCAAGACTGTGGTTCCTTTACCTTTTTGTTTTCTCTAGGAGGACTGTATATTCATTCATTCTAAGCAATAAGGTTTAAGCCATAAGGTTGTATTTCTTTCAAGTATACTATGTATGTTGCTGCCATTCAACAATACATTTGCGTCATGTTTTAAAGCAAACTTCACTAAAACAGATATGAAAAAACAAAAACTTCAAAAAACAGGTTTTTTTAACCAGCATAGAGCTGAAATATATCCCTGCCCTTGCACTCTGTGAAGAAAGCTGACCTTGTACGCAGTACACGGAATGCACGAAACAAAAGAAGTTCGTTCGTAATTTGCGGTCCTGCCATTGTCACTTAGCCAATGAAACTTTAAAGGACTATTCTAGGAGACAAACATGGAGCTGCCTGTTTCCCTGCCGCGTTGTAGGCATCTGACTGCCTGCATAACACACCAGCCCAATCCTATGGACCATGGAGGACACCGGAAAGTTCGAATTGCAACGGGGCGGTGGACGGACACTTAAAACCTTTCACCAGCACAACGGACATGTCATCAGTTAGGGCATGAAACCGATATCTGTGCGTGCACCCCCCCCCCCCCCCTGTCCCTCTACTCCCAGCTCGGGCCTGAAAACCGGCAACCAGTTGCGTGCGTGTGCTTAGAAGTGAAAAGCACCGCCAAGATTGCCGCTCTGAGAGCCCTTCAAGTGGAACAAGAAATATTGGCTCATTCCGACGTTTCTGTGCATCCGAAAGAGATTCCAAGCTACTAGTCGAGCTGGAACTTGCGGTGGATACGGCAGCGGCAGCGGCTTTCTGTTGTTTTCGCACCCATTCGCGCTTCGTTTCCCGCAGACGCTCCCTTGATTCCCGCTGTTATTCCTCCGAGCGAGTGATACTCGTCTGCCCATGGGGTCTTAATACCTGGAAGGACTCGATCTTTACTCTATAAGGACAAACCTGTTGCTGTCCGTTTCCGTCCCGCTCAGTAGGCATCTCACTCTCTGTGTAACACATCAAACCAAGCCCTAACGGCTCGGCCAGTGAGGACAGCTGACACGGTGCATTGAGCCGCGAGAGTTAAACGCTTAAATTTCTCGCCAGCAGAACCCGCATGCCATCCGTAGCGGCAGGAAGCGATGATGATGATGATGATAATGGTGATGATGATGCTTAGTGGCAACCCTTTTGTAACGGGGTGGGGTTGCACAGCAGCCTTAGTCGCAACGCCACTGTACAAAGATCTCGCCAAAAAATACAAACAAAATAAAAAAAATAATCTCTAAATAAAAAGAAAACGCTTTAACGAAATTTTTGTGGTAGTCTGACTTCTTTGTTCACATGTCTTCCCAGATTGTTCTCTGCTCTTTTCCACCAACATTCTAACCTTCTTTTACTAACCTCTACTGCTGTCGAATTCACTTTCCCGCTAACCTTAAAGCCAAGGGCTTCCTGAAGGTCGATGGCTCCATCACTGAGGACTGGACGGATACTTTTGCACTCCGTTACAATATGCCGCATGGTTTCTGGCTTATTTGCGCAGCCTGCGCATAGTTCGTCCCGTACCGGCTCACGGATAAGCGTTTTTGTCCGCAACCAACCCGCCCGGGCTTCAAAAAGCAATGCACTCCCTTTGGTATTATCGAATAATTTTTCCCTTGTGATCTCCTGCTTCCCGATCCTGTAGATATCTAAGGACTTCTTCGCATCCATCCTCTTTTTCCAGGTCGTTGTCTCTGTTTCTTTCACTTCATTTTTTATTGCCTTGGTCATTTCCCCTGCACTTCCAGGTTTCATATACTTTGTCCTGAGCCTTCTGGTTCTTTTCCTCCACTGTGTGTCCACGCTTTTTATGTAAAGATACCGTAACACTTTGGCCGCCCATCTCTGATCATCCATATTTCTAAGTCGTTCTTCAAAACATATTTTGCTCTGTGCTTCTCTCACTTCGAAGGATGCCCATCCTATGTCTCCCTGCACTGCCTCATCGGTTCTTTTACTGTGTTCTACTAATGCCAACCGACCTACCACCCTCTAATTTACTTCTAGCCCTGATGGAATCTCTGATTTGATACACACTACTGCGTTTTAAAAGGTGAGTGCTTGTACCATTACTCCGTTCCAGATTCCTCGAACTTCTTCATATCTGTTATATCCCCGCAGTGCTCTATGCTTCATGATAGAGGCGTTTCTTCTGCCTTTCATTGTTAAATGCTCTTCATGAATTTTTAGATAGGCCTGACCTACGTTTAACCATATGCCCAGATATTTGTATTCCGTTACCCACGGTATTGCTGCTTTTTGAACAAATACCGATTCGTTACGGGCGTTGTCATTAAAAACTACAACTACCGACTTTGCTGTGCTAAACTCTAACCCCAGTTCAGTAGCTTCTTCCCCACAGATATCTGTGAGCTGTTAGAGACACTGTTTGCTATCTGCTAGTAGTACTTTGTCATCTGCATATATCAGTCCCGGGATATGTTGTTCCACTTCCTGTCCTTTGCGGCTATAAAATAGATTGAAGCCTATTTTACTGCCTTCAAGCTTTCTTTCTAGTCTAGCCATGTACAGCATGAACAGCAATGGCGACGGAGGACAACCTTGCTTTAAACCTCTATTTGTGACTACCGGTTCCGTGCACTTTTGATCCTCCCAGGTAATTTGCACCTCGCTCTCATTGTAAATTCCCCGCAATAGCTGTATAAAGTCCTGGCCTAAGCCCTCCTGCTCAAGTATCCTCGATAGAAGTTCTATATCTACGTTGTCGTAGGCTGCCTATAAATCGAGAAATGCTATCCATAGTAGTCGCTCCTGGGCCATTGACACCTCAATGGAATGGGGTTAGAACAAATAACTTGTCTTCTACGCGTCTGTCTCGTCTAAAACCATTTTGTGGTTCTCCCAGTATGCTGTGTCTCTCTATCCACGCCTGTAAGTTCCGCTTTTATGGCTTGCATGGCCAGCCTGTATGCCACTGAGGTAACTATAATAGGCCTGTACGAATTGGCATCAGCCCTGTCTCCTTTACCTTTATATATCATCTTCATCCTGCTCTTAGGCCAATTGTCCGGTACTTGCTTAGTTTTTATCACTTTTTCGATTGCTCGAATCAGTTGTGCCTTGCTTTTTGGACCCAGTAGGTTGACCAGCCGTATAGAAATTTCCTCTGCCCCTGCTGCCGTAATAGCTGGAACATTCTCTTCGGCTTTTTTTTTCAGTTTAGATTCTTCAACTTTAGCTCTCTATCTGTACGCACTTCGCTTGCCCCACTCTCTGAATGCTGTAGCCCTCTCTCCGTTCTTCTGAACTTCTCTTGTATCATTGAACGTATGTGAAATAACGCTTCTTCCCCTTTTAGTACCTGGCCTTCGCCGTTTATGACATGTCGTTGTACTTCTTCGGTCTTTTTCCTTAGTTCCTTTACATGATTCCAAAACTTCCTCGGCGCGCCTTTATCCTTTGCCCGTATATTCGAGACCCATCGCTCACTTTCTCGTTTAAGTTTTTGTTGTACAAGTTTTTGTTCTTCGAGCTTCTTAAGGCGGTACCAATTCCACTTCAAAGTTATTTCCTCTGTTTGAATTCCCACTCGCTTGGCCTCCCTGTGCTCTTTCGATGCTTGCTGCCTTTGTGTTATAGCTGTTACACCAGCTTCTATGTTTTCTTTTTCCTTTCCAGTAGTTGCGTTCTTTCGCGTTCCTTATCTTTCCTTGAATGAAACCAATCAGTTCGCTGTATTCCCAATCTTTCGTAGGTTGTCTCTCAATTTTCGTCTCCAGGCTTTTTGGAATATTAGCCTTTTGCTGAACGTTTAATTTCAAGTCGTGTACCACCGTTTTCTGGTTTTGACCTTCCATTTTTCCAGAAGTCAATGTTATCCGTTTATGGTCACTTCGTAAGCTGTGGGTACCTATTTCATCTATTTCCATTGGAGTCATCCTTTCATACACTCCTTCTGAAAGGAGGCTGTAGTCTATACTGGACTGCTTTTCCCGTCGTTCCCAAGTAATTTGTCCCTCACATTTATTCTCTCTGTTTATTACAATGAGATTATGTTCTTCACACATATCTAGTACGAGTTTGCCGTTGCGGTCTGTGTATCCGTCCAGGTCCTCAATGTGGGCATTCATGTCTCCCACTAGAATCACTTCTCACCGATTGTCTTAACTGATCGAGGTCCCGCCCAATGCATCCTACCAGTTTATCATTCTTTTCTCTAACCTCCCTGTCATCACCTGACTACAGACAGGCGACTCCCAAAAGTGTTTCTCTTATCCGCTATCGTCCCCTTAACCCACATTAGTTCTTCGCAGTTTTTGTTTACTCTGTGCCAATTGGCTCCCTGTAGAATAAGCATTCCGACCCCTCCCGCACCCTTCTAGTACCTACCGTTCTGTTACAGCCTTGCCATATCTATTCATGCATTGCAGGGGGCTCTTCTAAATCTCGAAGAAAAGTTTCTGTAAAGGCATATACTTCAGTCTTTTCTTTTTCTAGTTGGCCGCGAACCTCTAACCATTTTTCCCGTGATCTGCAACCGTACATGTTTACGTAGTTAGGTAATCATAGTCACCCCACGCTTTTTCTTTCGGTTAATTCTTTTCCGATGTTTGGTATAAGAGTCGGTCACCGGGAAGACGTCGCTTGCCTCCTCGCTCTCCTGCTTTGCTACCTCATGCCCCTTTCTAAGCTTTTTTGCGCCCTGTGTGCTAACTTTGGTACAGTCTTTGTCAAAATTTTGTGGGCCACGGCAACCGTGGCCGGAGCAGGCGCGCGGCCGAGCAGGGGCGCTGCGCTTGCCGCTGTCGGCTGGTTGCTTGGGTAAAGACAGCGAGGGGAACTTCTGCTCTTGCGCCTGTGTAGTGTGTCTGGCGCGGCAAGTGCTGCGCGAAGTGCCTGCGCTGAAGCGATGCGTGAGTGCTCTGAGAAACCGGCGCCGCTGCACTTATCGCGCCAGCCATACTACAAAAGGGAGCGCGAAACTTCCCCTCCCTCTCTTTAGCCGCGCAACCAGCCGGCAGCGGCAAGCGCAGCGCCCCTGCTCGGCCGCGCGCCTGCTCCGGCCAGGGTCGCCGCGGCCCACAAAATTTTGACAAAGACTGTACTTTCCTTTGCGCTGTACATTCGACTTCAATCGCAATCGCTTGTCCCTACCGCATTTTCACTGTGCCTGTTATTTAGTCCAGCTTCCAGAATGCTCTTGGACACCTAAAAAAGCTACCGCCCGCGCAGCTAGTCGCCTCCCCATCGGCTCCGCTACGCCCTCAGTGAAATGTACTCCGTCTCTAACAAACGCCCGGCTCCGGCCCGCACGGTGCACTTCCCGGTTGAGGTCAACCACTTCAAAATTGAGGCCTAGCTGTGCATGCACGCCCCCTTGTTTCCACCACCAACCCGTGCACGTATAAAGCGGCAAGAGGGGATGGGCGTGTGCTTAGGCGTGTAATACGCGGGCGAAAATGCCGCGCGGAAAGCCTTTCATGCTGAAAAAGAATTACGTGCTCACGTCAGCGTTCCAAGCGAGCAAGTTACTCTGGTACCCCCTGATAAGGGCGCTACCGCCGTTATCAGGCGTTTGCGCAGCTTGTGAAAGAGGCATTGGTGGTGGCGAGGAAAATAGCAGTTGTGAAGGCGGTGTGAAAGGAGGAGCGCCGCAAAGGCGCCGAGTAAATCGGCTTCCCCGGAATAAAAACGGGAGGTATACATATACTGCTTCGCAGTAAAACAGAGCTTCTCCGGGGGAATTCTTTGTCACGAGACCAATCTTCATTGATGGAAGCGAAATCTGCAATCAATGTGTTGACATGTGAAATCATGAACAGATTTTGAGAGCGGAAGCTCTCTGCGAGTTTTGTGATGCAGCATGTAACAATTATATTATTTGAGTGTTATCGAAAATTTTCGTCGGGTACTTAAGTCTCTTCAGCGATTCGAACGCGAAAGCCAGCGATTATCTTAGACTTCACTGCTGTATCGTGTTTGCGCTGCTGTCAGGTTCACCTCACAGGCAGCGTTCATCCGGATAATTCTTGCTCCAGCCTCGCACAGTACCAAGTTAGTCCTGTAGCTACCACACTTGGCCGTGGCACTGGCGACCCTGGTTGAAATACCGATCGAAAGCGGAATCAGTGACCTGCACTTACATAAAAACGGATAAGTGGCCATCAACGCAGGCAGAACTCCTCGCAGTGCGGGATGCTCTGCTACACACATCGTTGGTAATAAACCACGCTTCACCACATTGTACAATTTACACTCATTCATCAGCAGCTGTTCGAGAGTTTCGTAAAACTCTCACATCCAACGAACTTCTGCTAGAAATCCGGGACATAATGGACACTTATCCATGTCGTGTGCGCGTGTCATGGCGCCAACGGAACAGCCACTTCGCAATGCAGGCTGCAGATGCGGGAATACACCCCGTGCGTGTGCAATATTCAGCTCCTCTTGCACCTTCGTCAAACGGTGTTCGCCTTGCCAGTGAAAAAGAATGTCTACGGCACACCGCACGCGCTCTCATACCCCTGCGCGGGCTACAGATCTCCCTGGCGCGTTGTCTCGCCAAGGTGAGGTCCTGCTCAGACGTCTTCGCCTGGGAGTCACCCTCACGCCAGCTGTGACGAGGTCCTTGCCACCTCAATACCATGCCCCGTTCAACTCCACCCGCCCCTTTTGCCCCGCTCCAGTTGACCAGGCTACCGCGGAGCACCTGGTGTGGAGTTGCCCTGCTCTGCGAAGCTTACGCGTTGTGCACATCGCCACCTGCAGCCCGCGCACCGGACGTCTGCCAGATTTCATGGCGTGGATATAAGGGCCACATCATGGCCTCCTGCTCCGATTCCTTCAGGAATCTGGGGTGTATCTGTACATTTAATTTCCCCTTATGCTGAACAGCAAACTTCCGCAATAACAAAATCCCGATCGAAGCGAAATGAGTTTCTATGTACATTTTATTTACTTATCTTGTGCTTACAGCTGCCACAATTTGCTTTTCCCGTTTGGTGATACACCTAAGGTTTTTGCCTTAAATATGTCGAGTTGTTCATTGATCTGTGCGGAACAGTCTTTGTTCAGTTTTAATGTTTTCTGGAACAAAAAACACGAAAGAAACCAGTGTTTTTCTCACACCCTTCAAAATTTTATGAACACTTACGTCTCTACACAAAACACAGAATTCTTGAGCGAATTTAAACTTTAGCCCCAACTGTGTAATTTCTCAGTGAATAATGCATCTGTTGCAGCCGTACAAGCGCTGGGGGCATTATAAAACATATAATCGTTAAAATAAAACAATTAAAATAAAACAAACTTCTAATTTGTCTACCTGGCCCCTCTAAAAAGCGCTATTTCGATATTTTTATGGCTCATTTCCGCTGATTTTTAGATTCACTTTAGGTCTTTTCTCTTTCGGCAAACTGTTGCTTTCTCATTTACGAGTTATTGTTACAGCTTATAGAAGAGCCTTCATTACTATTGAATTATTTGGTGGTACTTATGAAATAGCAGGATTGCGTTACAATACACAGAAGGAAATTGGATACTCTATTGGTGGGTTTGTGGCTTACTTCTCCCTGGTCTGCCCCTGCTGTGCGCATTGCTTTACTCAAATGCATTATTGCGATATTGCCACATACACCACATAATTTTATTTGAGCTGAGAGTGCCAGAATCAGGTACAGTAGATTTACTTGAGCTGAATTGAACAGCATAAGGCTAGAAAAACTACAGCTGCTAAAGGACGCGTCGTTTTCCGTCAGGTTGCCTAGCAAACATGTGCATATTGCCCCTAACCATGCATTGGTTTCTTTTATTTATGTTTTAGTTTTACCGCCCGGCTTCGGCGGTCTGTGTTATCTGTGTGCCAAAGGAAGCCCGTGTTCAATTCTTTCTTTCTATCCCGCATGTGTTATCTCTAATGATAGGGAGAGCGTTTGGAACTAACGTGAACAGCCTAGAATTATCTTCTTTGTTCTGGATGTAATTCGACCGTTGCAGAAACACTCGCGCCCGAAGATAAATTCCCGCGGAGCCGAAGCCGCTGCATTCGATTCGCCCAGATTCGCCTAAGCACGTCCCTTTGTTCACTGCTCCTTCGCCGCCTGTGTATTCTTTGAGTTGTTAGGGGAGGGAGCACAAGTTCGCTCCAATAAACTTGTTTTTCCTTTAAGACAGCTGCGTCCTGTTTGTCTACGTGACATCTGGTGGAGTTGCGGGGTAGATGCACCCTAAGCCCTCGTCAAGCCGACAAGCCAGCCCAACTCGTGTCAGTCGCCGGCAGGAAGGTCTTCAGCTGGAGCTTGGACTGCTTCCGGATAACGTGAAGAAAGAAGACGTTGTGAAAACCACCATGATCAATGCAGGCAGCATGACCAGCGCTTCCAATCCTGCCCTCGTTCTTCAACAACCCAGGGAGCCCCTAACATTTCATGGGTCACCATCGGGAGATCCCTAAGACCGGTTGGAGGAAGTCCAACGGGTCATGCTTTTTAACCGATGGGACGATGCGTAGAAACTGAGGCAAGTGTTCTTCTACCTGGAAGATTCAGCACGGATCTGGTTCGAAAGCCATGAAAGCTCCCTAGTGTCTTGGAACGAATTCAGAACGTTACATTTGACGTCGTTCACTACTGTTGTGCGAGAAAAGCGGGGCGAAGTCTTGCTGCAAACGCGGACACAACACCCTAACTAAAGCGTTGTCGTGTTTGCTGAAGAGATGAAGATGCTTTTCAGGCGTGCTGACCCTTGCATGGCAGAAGAAAAGAAGTTGCGCTTCTTAATGCGCGGTGTGGAGGAGGAACTGTTTTTTGGACTTGTCCGCAATTCACCCAAAACCGTCGCCGAATTCGGGACCGAAGCCAGCACAATTGAGAAGGCCCCCGAAAGGCGTCCTAACCAGTGTGACCGCAAATTTGTTGGCGCGGCCAATGCGAACTACGTCGACAGCATGCGGATGCCGGCAGACAGACCACGCGAGGCTATCCGCCCAATAGTGAGAGAGGAGTTGCGGAAACGTCTCTCCACGCCGCCGCAGCCCCAAGTCGCTTTCCTTACCGACGTGATTAGGGAAGAACTGCAGCAAACGCTGGGAACTTCAACGACGCCAGAAGCACCCCGCGAGACGCAAACCATGGCCAACGCGGCTGCTGTCCGTCGACCTCTCCCGCTTGCCCCCTATCGTCCCGAGGCTCCATACCGTCGTCCCCTGTCACCGGCCCGACCACCTCCGATGCAACCCGCCGCCCCAAGGAAGATGGAGGTGTGGCGAACGCCTGATAATCGTTCACTTTGCTAGCATATCGGAGAGGTCGGCCACATCTACCATCGCTGCTTCTAAAAGAGGCTCGGTTTGCGAGGGTTCTCCGTCGACGCACCACGCCCCCGACCAGTCCAGCGCCCTAATGAGATCGAAGACTACCTGTCCAACCCCAACCGAGGTCTAGCGCGCTTCAACCGTTTGCCATCACCCTACCCATACCGTTCCCCAAGGCGTCGACCCAACGCAGTCTTTGCGCGTGGGAGTCAACCTCATAGACACCGGAGCCGACTACTCCGTAATGCGCGGATCATTTGCGCCTAAGCTGAAGAAAGTTACGACTAGATGGGACGGTCCGCACATATGCACAGTAGGAGGCCATCTCGTAACTCGATGTGGAACCTGCACATCACACGTCACCATTGACGGCACCACGTACCCTGCCACGTTCGTCATTTTGCCAAACTGTTCCCGCGACGTAATACTTGGAATGGACTTTTTTACGGACAACGGTGGAATCATTGATCTATAGACCCAGTCGATTACTTCATCCCCGATTACTCTCTGACGCCGGTGAAACAATGACCACCAAGCCGTTCCTAGGATCGCCGATGATCACTTCACCCTGCCACCCCGCGCAAGCTTGATGATAAAAATCTACTGTAAAGGTGCTGCTCCTAACGTCGACGCTACCGTAGAAAGTGACCAAAGGTTGCTTCTCGACCGCGGTGTCTCCATCGCAAAAGGCATTGCGCGCTTTAAGCAAGGCCAATCCCACGCTTTCGTCACTAATTTCACAGAGGAGTACCAGCACTTAAATAAGAACGCTGCAGTTGCGTTCCTCGAAGAAACGCAAGAAGCAAGTGACGTGATCACGGTAGTGGACTTTCAACGCGCATCCGACGATACCTTCAAGCTTCCGCATCCTTTCGACATGAATCCGGCACTATCTCAAGACAAACGAAAAAAAAATATTGGCTTTGCTGCGTCATTACAGGGAGTGTTTTTCATCGAACTCTAAATTACGATAGACACCTCTAGCGAATCACTGAATAATAACCGAAGAGGAGCCCGACGTACCCGACACTCACCGTACCGCGTTTCTTAAAACGAGCGCAAAGCCACGCGGACTCAAGTCGACGCCATGCTCAGGGACGACATTATAGAGCCATCGAAAAGCTCCTGGGCTGTGCCTGTCGTACTAGTGATAAAAAAAGACGGCACATTAAGGTTTCGCGTTGACTACAGGTGACTGAAGAAAATAACCAAAAAGGACGTGTACCCACCGCAACGAATCGACGACGCCCTCCATCACCTCTGCCACGCGAAGTGCTTCTCATTGATGGATCTGAAGACCGGCTGCTGGAAAATTGAAGTGGACGAGAGAGACCGAGAGAAGACACCCCGGACTGCCTATACGAGTTCAAAGTGATGCCGTTTAGGCTGTGCACGGCGCCAGAACGTTTCAAAGAGTCATGGGCACTGTGCTAGCTGGCTTGAAGTAGCACACCTGCCTCGTATACCTCGACGACGTTGTGGTATTCGCCCGGTCTTTCGAGGAACACCTTGCAAGGTTGGTCTCTTTACTCGAGGCTACTCACTCGTCGAGGGTAACGCTGAAGCCTGAAAAGTGCCGCTTCGCTGTGTAGTTGAGAAGTTTAATGTTGGGTACAGTCTCCTGTAATGCTAGGACCTGGGGTTGTTCATCTAGCGAGGACAAGTCGGCTTGCAGCTAGCTTCTCTTAGCTCTGTAGCCCCTGCAGTTCCATTGCCATATGGTTATTTGTCGAGAAGTCGGCATCTTGCTCGATATCTATTGGTAGAGGGTCAGGCTTGATCGGTCGGTTGGGTTGCTTGCCGGTGCCTTCGCGCTCGTGAGACCAAGTACTTCTGCGCACAGGGCCGTTGTTGATTCTTTTACGGTGGCGTTTAGTGATCGTGAAATGTCTGGTTTGAGTTCTTCCATATCTACGCCGCTCTTGTGGTCGTGGGATTTCAGGGTAGTCGCCGGCTTTCTCGTGTTTTTGCGCTTAAGTGGTGGCGGGGTGGGTTCTGTCTCCGCGCGGTTGCTGGTTGTCAGCTTCGCTATCTGCGCTTTAAGGTTACTCTGCTCTGCCCACAGTTGGGCTATAGTTGGGCGTTCTCGCTTCTAAGTAGCGCTATGTCGGCTTGCATATTTTGCATCTCTTTTAGAAAAAGATCTAGTTTGGTATCGTGAGCTGTGGGTAGTGGAGTAGCTAAGGTAGGAGGGATAAAGTTGCGAGCGAAAAAACCCTATGTACTCCCCTGTGCTGGTGTAACCATTGTTGTGGCGCCGGTCGTTCTTTGGAGGACTTGGCTGTAACTCCGCTTCTGCCCCAGTGGTGGCAGTTGTTTTCTATGTGTCGTCTTTTGGGTGAGTTTGGTAGTCTTGTGGTTACGGTAACCCTCTATCTGGGGTGGTTTGCCTTGGTCGGTGCTGCTCGATTGTTTGTTGTTTGGAACCTTCAGTGTCTCGTTTAATGTGTGGTTGTAGACGCCTCGGTTGCAAGCGTCAGGGGCAACCCACGGCTTTCGTTGGGTGCGCCTCTCCGCTCAGTATGCAGTTCGGGTTGAACGGATGCTGTTCCGGGGCTTGCGCTAAGCCGCATGCAGGGTATCTTTGGGTTGGTGGTTGATTGGGGTAGACGTCTTTTCGATGGCCCGGCTGCCAACAGTTGAAGCACGCCTCTGAGTTTCTCTTGAACTGGTGGCAGCGGAGGGTGGCCGCCTTGTAGCGGACCCAGAATGTTGTGTGGGGTTCCTGGAACAACCCTTGCACCAAAGTGGAGTTTCCCCGCCGCTTGGCGTCTAGTATGCGAAGGTCGGGGTTGTAGGCTACCAGGCTGTGCAGAATTTTTTCCTGAGTATCGTGTTCTATCACGGTAAATATTACTCCAACCTCAGTATCGGATGGCGGGAAAATGTGGTTGCAAAGGGTGTACGTGCCTCACGGCACGTACACCCTGTGGAGGTCTAGTCCACACCGTGTGGAGGTCCACTCCACCTTGAGGGCGGAGAATGGTCTTTACACCGTCGTCGGCCAGTGGGTTCTTTGGAGGCGTAGGTCTTGGTCTTCTCCTCTGTTGACGGGGACGACGTCGTTTGACTGGCTCGTTACGCGTCACCAATTGCTGGGAGAGGTTCCTGATCTTGTGGCGGATCTGCTGCCATTCGGGCTTTAGCAGCTCCGCGGTGTTTATTGCTGATCCTTCAACGTAGACTTCCATTCTGGGAGGAAGTTGGCTCGCGCACGTTAGGCCTGGCGGCGCAGTGTGTCACGTGCTCGTGCGTTCGAGGCGCACCGGGCGTGCAACGAAACTGGCGGGAGTAGGAGAGCAGGATTGCTCCCCGGTGGAACCATTGTTAGGATTAGCGCAGTGCCGTGGCGGGGTCTTCCACTTGATCGCTATTGGCGTGAGGAATATTTGTCAACACTCACTCCAGGAGGTCTTGGTATGCGCGCTGTCTGTTAGCGGCTCCTCTGGTAGCATCTGTTGGTGCTTGGGTCCGCCTTTTCCGGTTTGTGATCCTTCAAAGACGGAGTCAACGTGATGAGGGTCTGTCCATCACGGCCGCCTGGTGTAGACGACTGCGGTAAAAGGCGTCTTGCGTTGTGGTTGCGAGCTATTTGTGCGATTGTGTCATTTAGGCGAGGAAGTTCACTGTACCTGTAAAATTCTTCCGCCTTCGTGTGGTGTGGGAGTCCCATAATTACATGAATGGCTTGGAGGTGTAGGCTTCCGATTTTCTGAGCTTGAACCTGTATTAGGTTGAAAATTAGGCCCCACTAGCAGGCTGTGGAAATCACTATGATTTGTACCAAGATGCCTCCGACATTTTGCGTCGCTCTTCCGTATTTGTTAGCGATTCTTATAAGATGTACAGTTTTCTTCCACGTCGGCGTCAACTGCTGAAGCCGCCTTTGGAGCTGATCGGAACACCGAATATCCTTAAAGGGACACTGAAGTGAATTTGTCAAGCTCCCGTTTCTGCTTGCACTGCGTAGACTGGCTCAAATTAGCACACTTTTCATCGTTTATCCGGTTGAGAAATCGGTAATTATTTTACAAAGCGCGAAAGAAGAAAAACTACCATGCGCGGTTTGCGGCGGCCGCACCAACTAAGGCTGTGACGTTGGGAGGAGGGGCGCCGTGATTGGACGATGCCCAAGATTAGCAATCACACAAGTTTCGGTTTCGGTTCTGTAAAACATAACCAATGGCGTTGTTGGATGGGCATTCTCAATATCTCAGTAATCATCGTACCGCGCTTCTGCCATGTTGTCGGCTGTAAAATGCACAAGATAAGCCTCCCAGGACGGCTTGTAGTCGTAGCATTCACTAGCCGAGACCTACGCAGTGCATGAACGCCCTCCGCGTACCCGCAGACGCCCAAATGTCATGCGCTTTTCCCCCATATTTGGAGCTTGCCTCCCTCATACCTGTGTCGTAAAAAGCGTGTTCGCACCAGGCCAAGGGTCTGTTCATTCTGGCCTGTGCCCACTGCCTGCAAGCAGTCGGTGCTTATGGCAACAGCACGCCAACGAGAACTCGCTAGCGCGCCAGTGCCAGCCTGCGCGCGTTTTGTGAACTAGTTCGTGTAGCCATGAACGTTGCGGCCCAAAAAAAGGTGAACTCAAAATAGAAAACATCGGCGGAAAACAAAAAAGTTAACTTACAAAAAAAAAGCACGTACCCGCGGGGATTCGAACTCGTGACTTGCAAAAAATTTGCGGTGACATACCTAACGCCCCAGACCACTGAGCCACGGAGCGGGACGCGAAGGGCTTGCTAATATAGGGTATATATTGTATAACGGGTTTACACTTTTATTTAGTTTTGGCATTTCAAGCAGCTTAGGTGACTATTTGTTGTACTGCGATCGTGCAGTAAGCGTCGCCCGAGTTTCCACAGTAGCTCACGTCTAGCAATTGCATTTCGTAGACGGAAAAGCGTTCGCAGATGCGTAGTCGTGCTGCTGACCGCTGTGCTTGTTCGCCCAGCGCAAAAAAGTGCTCCCCGCGCCCTAGTTTTACGCTGTACGGTAAACATATCAGTTGATTTTATTTCCTTAGTACCTATATTGACTTCGCTGACTCTTCTCCCGCCTTCAAGAGGCCTTATATTTTCCTACTGGCGTACCAGTCAGCGAAGCGTCGCATGTGCGCTTGTGCAGCGCTTGTGTGAAGCGACCTTGACTTGGAGCTAGATACAGTGTACAAACAAACCAAGTAAAGAAAGGCACATTCTTCCATTCACAAACGTGTCCTGGCTTCGTTTCAACTAAGCGAACGAATTGCGACCAAGCAATTTTTTTAACCTCCTTGATTGCGACGACCCGCCGGCGGCCGGCGGACGAAACGCTGGGCCGACTGACTCTGTCGGCCGGGGAGCCGTGCAGTAGCGCAGCCGTGGCGAAGCCAATTGCCAGCTCATCCCCTCCTGACGTCACACGAAAACGCCACAGAAAATTGGCGAGCGTAAAGAGAGGAGGACAGCATTTTCGAATTAGCTTTTCTACTAAATAAAATCGCGTAAACGCGCCTAGAGTTGTCGAAACATGTCCTGGGGACTCCGGACTACAATTTGCGCTAGTAATCCCGCAATGTTTACATATCACTTCAGTGTCCCTTTAACCAACCGGCCGCAGGTTGCTTAAGGTAACAACACCCTTAAAACGTCAGTGCTACTTTAGCTCTATTCATTGATGACCCGCCTACTGTTAAAAATGGTGTTCAATTGCATTCCCGTATGAACAATAGTTCGTTCAATAATGAGTAGGGCACTTTGCAGTTTCTCGCAAGCTCTCTTTATGATTTCGTATTCTCCAGCTTCGGTACAGATCGTGATGTCATCTGCGCAAAAAGTAAAGTGGACTGTTCACTGTTCGTGTAAGGCTGTGGCTACTGAACGCATGGCAACATTAAAGAGTACCGGCGAAATTAACGAGCCTTGGGGTACTCCTATACCGTTGGTGTATTTTTCAGCATTACACCTGCCTGTTCTCACTTCGTAAGTCCGACGACGGAAGAAGCTTTTGGTGATGTTGTTAATTCTTTTACCAGGGTAGGCGTCTTTCATGCTGGCGATGATAGCCTCATGTGATGCCGTTTTAAAAGCTTTCCTTATACCCACCGCCACGATAATATCACGCTGTGTCTTCCTGTGCTCGCAGAGTATTCTCCTAAGCAGGAAGAAGCTGTCCTGAGTACTCATGTTTGAACGGAAAAACGCTTGTGCTGTATAGAAGACGATTTTGCATTCTTCTAAGTAGTGGTTAAGTCGATTTCGTACAGGTCCTCGCAGAAGTTAACGGTGCGCGGGATCGGTGGCCGAGCTGTATCCCGTCATCGCCGCGAGTGGGCGATGACGGGAACCAAGGAGCGCCGGTCTAAGAGTGTGTTTGCACTGCCGCCGCCCCCCCACCTGGTATGTTTAATCGTTGCTCTGGTGGCGTGTCATACTGGGCGTGACGGTTTTCAAATGGCAGCGCTGGGCTATAGAGAGTATCTGGTTGCCTTGCCGTTCGCAGGCATCAGCGACGACCGAATCCGCCGCTGTTGAGCTGGAAGATGCCGCGCACGCTCGAAAACGTGCCTGTTGCGCGCCGTAAAGGGTGCCATGAAATTGTAGGCCGCTGCGGTTTTTTCATAGCATGTCTTTGCCATGTAAGTTATTATAAGATGGCAACAAAATTGCCTTGATAAATATAGAAAGCTCATTCAGAGAAATTTTTGTTATACAAAAGAAAAAAATTTCTCTTTCAACTTTTTTTTTTATTTTAGGTTTCCCCCGGTTACTGCTGCCACTCAGTTCAGGTCTGTTCTGAAGAAAGAAAAATACAAAATGCCTATGAGATGCAATTTTCTGAGTTAAAGAACGCCGCAAAGATTAGATACAACCACGACCTTCTATTACAGCGGGCCTCATAGGCCGCATATTTTGTTGTCGCACTAAAACCGACGCTGTTTTTTTTTAACGAGCAAATTCTATTTGTTAGGAAAAAGTTGCTGCTTTAAATTAAGCCCTTTTGGGCTGTTATGTTGATTCATTGATTGATTGATTGTGAGGGTTTAATACGCCGGCGTTACACAGGCAATGAGGCGCGCCGTAGTGAGGGCCTCCGGATTAATTTCAACCACCAGGGATCTTGAACGTGCGCCCAAATCTCGAAGCCACGGGCGTTTTAGGTTTTGCCCTCCATCAGAAAAGCGGCCGTCGCAGACGGGAATCGAACCCGCGTGCGCTGTTATGTCGATGGTAATAGAAAGAAAATGGTAATTAGCTTATGCTTCGACAGCTTCGACACGCGCTGTTAAAGAAAATCAGTGCCCTTTCACTCTGTGAAGAAGGATGACCAGCGGATCTGTGGTGCCTACTTCTGAGCGGATAATTGTAATATAATTTCTTTCCCGAGAGTTCCGGTAAAATAACCGCTACCGCCACGAAATCAAGACAGTGCGGAACAACAATGATCAAGCATGTTAAAAACAAAAATATTGTACAGAAAACCCCCAAACTACAAGAAATAAAAAGGAAAATAAAGCCCCGAAAATTAGTTCCGCGAACGCAAAGGTAAGCTTTATCATGTGGCCTTAGGTAAATATCCAATCCAAAGTTATCCAGAACCCTCAAGACTTGCGACTTTGCCTATTTCTCTTCAGGTACCCCAGAAATATTGGTCTGATTGAAAAAACTTTCGTGCTGCTACTGAGCAAGGCAAGACGCTTTTCACAGCGAAGCTGTTGTAGGGCTGGGCTTTGCGACTGTCGGGTGTGGTATCCCGTCACGCTCCTTCCGCAGCACGTTTTTCCGCCCCGAAAAAAACGGGATCCCTGTGGGAAAAAAACTCATCAAGAACATAAAAGTGGTCATACGGCCTTCGTTCATCACAGGATACGGCTTATGTTTCCAATAAAAGAAATTTTCTTCTAACAATTCATTTGTGCTTACAGGTGAGCCGGCTTTCAGAAGACAGGCGCAAGCTTGGTTTTTCTAGGATGGCCTTTTCCCATTACCTTTTGCGGCGTGAAGCATGGCCACAGAAAAATATCCTTATTTTCGGAGCAAATTGGCTTAGAAATGCGAGGTGGCCGCCGGCAGAAGGCTGGCGGCGATGCTTGCAGCTCGGTCAAGCATTTGTAGCTGCTTCCGCGGTTGGGAGCTGCGCAGCTCGTCCTCCTACAGCTTGATGCTGCAAATTTTTGGGAATGGGTTGAGAGAACAGGCCACAACGTGTGAGTGATTGTCAAGGTAGTCACAGAGGGGACAGTTAGGAGAAGGGAACTCGTAGGGATATATTTTGTGGAGGAGGAAATGATTGATACGGGAGTTGGTCTGGAGGAGTCCCGATAGGTGCTCCTAAGCCTTAGTAAGGGATGTGGGTTCAAGGTGGACAGCGGCGGCGGGCAGAAAGGTGATGCTCCGTGACTTCGTATGAGAGTAGTCGACCGCGGGCCGACCGAGCACAGTGGTAGGACGCATCGGGGGAGCATGATTACTGAGAACTGCACCAAATTTGGTGTTATTGAGTTATCAGTGAAGTTGTAAACGATACAGAATTACTGTCT
The DNA here is from genome assembly GCF_048455015.1 of Haemaphysalis longicornis. Taxonomy (NCBI): domain Eukaryota; kingdom Metazoa; phylum Arthropoda; class Arachnida; order Ixodida; family Ixodidae; genus Haemaphysalis; species Haemaphysalis longicornis. The sequence continues at coordinate 132,578,654 of NW_027526361.1, forward strand.
GCTCTCAATAAATGGCCATCTATGCGGGCTTTTCGATTACAGAAAACGGCGGTAACTGTTGTTTAAGACGAACTATCGGGAAATAAATTACATTAAAATTAGGCGCTAAGACGACCCTAACATTACGCACCAAAGCTGCGCTGGTCATCCTTCTTTACAAACTGGAAGGGCAGTCAATTTTTCTAACAGCGCGGGTCAAGCATCAGCTAATTATTATTTTCTTATTACCGTCGGCATAACAGCGCCGTAGTGTTTAAAGGTGTAGCATTTTCCTAGTTAATACAAGGTGCTTGCTAAAAATAAAAACGTCGGTTTGAACTATTTCCGTAGTGCGAAAAAGAAAACTGTACATAATTTACCGAAAAATGTTTTCCTCTCAGCTTGTAGTGCTTTTTCTTCTGAATAAAATGGCAGTATTATTTTGATAAATTAACGTGCTTTTATTTCTCTAACTGTGTAGAAAAGATTGCCTTAAGATTGAGTCACACGGTGCAAATATGTCGATCAAATAACGTTACTCTATATTTTTAATGATGTAAAAATTGGATGCACTACAATGGCTTCACCGCATTGTCTCAGTCTCTTGCACAAAAACGCCGCCAGAGATCTAAAATGACCGATGATGAGTATAGTCGTCATGACCGATAACGACAATGCTCGTCATCGGTCATTGTGGTACAAAATCTTATGACGACTGCGCTCGTCAGCGGGAGCGAAAGGGTTAAAGCGACAACACGATATGCGCCCAATGAGGCCCGGTTTAATAGAAGAGAACGATTGTATCTATTCCTTACAGCGTTCTTTAAAGGGGCACTGACACAAAAATTTTGCATCTCGTTTTTTTTGTTGCGATAAGTAGCTAGTGAGCTACTTATAACCTCTACACACTAAAAATTTTTACGCCCAAAAGGGTGCTTCAGCTTGTCGCCGCAGGAGCACCCTAAAAACTCAAAATTTTGCACCCTTTAGGGTGCTTGGATTCTGTCGCCACAGGAGCACCCTTTTTGAAGCACCCCAGAAGACAGGTGCCTTATAACACCCTTTTTGACCTAAAAGTATCCTAGGGTGCTACATAGCACCCCAATCTGTAGGAGCATCTTCTGCAAAAGCACCCACCTAAAGGGGTACAAAAAGGGTGCGTCATCCTCGGTTCACAAATGGTGCAGCAGGTGTGAGACCACATATTGCACAATATGACACACGATTATGGTATGAAACATTCGTGCTTTCCAAGCTCGGTTCTGTGAGACATTCTATTGAAGCTCAACGTCAGCTGATAATTTCCTTGAACTTGTGTCACCGATTGTTAAAACATATATTTAAAGAGTCAGGAGCCACATCTCAGTACAGAGTTATAACTTTAGAGGTAGTTGATTATCCAAAACTTCGTAAAAAACCAATTATATGTTCACTTTGCCGAACTGCAGTACACATCCTTCGAGCTTCACTGCACAGCATAACCATACTATGCAGTGAAAGCAATTAGGTGTGCAACACTTCAACCACACAAAACTTCCTTGAACCTTAAAACCCTTGGCTTCTCAGTATTGCATCAAACTTCCAATCACGGTAGCTACCTGCAATGTTTAGTGCCTTATTCTTGAGCTGAGCAGGAAGGTTCAATATGAAGGAAGACCAAATGCAAAATGTATTGTTTCCTCCGTACTGCGGCTCATAATATAGTTCCCTCCTTACTGCGGCTTATAAGATACTTATAAAAGTTGGGTACCCAAGACATTTATTTTCGTTTGCATTATTCTTTTTGCTTTACGAAAAAATATTCATATGGTACAGCACGTGCAAGGTTTGGTGGTATATGGAGTTTTATAACCATACATTTAGACTAAATGACCCCACATAGCAATAACAAGAACTGCAAACATCACAGAACAATGCATACAAGTTCCCTGGTGAAGCCCATGGTTGAAATGTAATGTCATGGTTCATAAAACATTATTTTATCACGAGGCAAGCTTGTACATTGTGCCTTGCATTATGTCCCTGCCGGCAGATGTGGGGTCATTTGTCACTGTTGCAAATGAAAAGCCAACAGCCGGGGCCCATTAGTTTTGGCTAGTATTACGAGGTGCCTCACGGCAAGCATTCTACGTCAATAGACTTTTGTAGAGTTGACTAGAACTGAAATCAGCAAAAGATTCTCTACAAAACATTCAGTCTATCCGCAGCTTTAGGGTTTGCTAATTTCCATATTTGGGTTTCTTCTGCCTTTCTTAACAACATTTTTCTTTTCATAAGAAAGTGCATAACCAAAAGCAAAAAGCTTTCCTGTAAACCTTTGGTAGCTATATAATTGTTACAAAATATTTTACTCTAAATATAGCAGCTTAAACTGAGAATATTTGCATTTAAAAACATTAAAATAAGTTTAAATTGATCATAAATTTTAGCTGTTTTTACACAAAACTGTACATGGGATATGAAGTGCACCACAGGGAGGGCTCTGGATTAGCTTTAGCAAATCTGGGACATTTAAGGTGCACTGAAATCTCTACACATGCGCTTTTTCACTTTCTGTATCCACCAGGAAAATGGCTGCCAATTTAGACAGTGATTCTTAATAGTAGTTGACGTGCATTTTAAAAAAATCTCAAACATTATAGCCACAAAATTAATTTTTACAAGTTGTAGACATTCCGCGTTACACCAGACATTGGGCTACACTGTCAAGAGCTTTGACATCTAGAATTACCTCTACAAAGCAAGCTTATGCTGGTAGAATGTTTCATACCATAATTACTGTGTGTTCAGAGCTCACGTGTGAAGTATGGATACTGCTGCTTCAGCAAGAACCGAGGATGAGCACCCTTCCTGGTTCTGAAAAAAAATAACAGAGGAAATTCCTTAAGCAGGATTCTGAAACAGGGTTGAAAGAAACAGGAATGAACAAGAAATTCTTTCAAAACATGTAAAGCAATGCAAACAAATATTTATTTCAACTTCATTTCTACAAAAGACCACCTCATGAAGACTGGTGATGGGGTATTGGCTCAAAAATAGAGCAGAGAGCACTTATATAAATGCTACAGGGAGCCTTCGCAGCCAAAAATTGTTTGAGCACCTGAACTAATCACTGTTCAACAACCTCATAAAAAATGTTTGAATGCATAAAAAACCAGTGGAAAACACAGGAAACAGTTAAAACAGAATAACGGCACAAGTTTGTCCCGTCGTTCTCTTAAAAAAGTATAAAGTAGGTGACAAAATTAAAACGACAGCAAATTGGTTGGCTTTTTTTTTTAAATGATAATATAAAAAATAGTGGCATGAATGAAAGTGAGCAGCACGCAAAGTACCATGTTGCTAGCCCGACATTCCACTTTGAAGCAAAATGTCCGCTTTCAACACTACATAGGCTAAACATGCAATGAGGCATTCCTTTAGGCACACAAAATATACCATTATTGTTAAAAAAGCTACGAATTATTTGAAAAAACCTGACCACAACAAATTGGAATTCGTGACTAGATACAGTTTCAGAAATACACAGCGAATTCATATAAAAATATATGGTTCCCATACAAAGATTGATCATAACAAAAATTCAGATTGATTGATTGATTGATTGTAGGGTTTTAACTAGGGGTGTGCAAATATTCGAAACTTCGAATATTCGATTCTAATTTTTTGGTATTCGATTCGATTCGAACGACACTTTTATTGTTCGAAATATTCGAACCACCCAAAACAAAACAAAAAAAAAATTCAGAGCGTGTCTGTATCGGTGTTATTTACAGTGGACTCTCGTTGATACGATTCTGGGGGTGCGAACTTCGGGATGATACGAATTTCCGAAAAGTCCCGGCGAAATTGCATCGTTTGCAATGGGAAAAATTTCGGCTGTTACGAACGGACCTACGCGGCCCGGCGGAAGGTACGAACGAGCCGGCGAGGCACCCGACTGCTGAACGAGCAAGTGACGGCTCTCGCTCCCCTGTTTGTCACTCTTTCTCCAGAAACGGCCGGGCTGTTGTTTTCTTCTCGCGAAAACGCTCTGCGCACGCCCAACGCGCTGACACCGCCGCGAAACCACCCCCACGCTGCGCGCGGCGCGGCCGGCGACGTCAACATGGCGTCGGCTCCAGCCGCGATTTGGCGCGGGCGCTCGAGCGACCGCTTCTAACCGCTCTTTAAAATGCGGCTCATGGGAGACACGAAGTTGCTTGTGCGGTAAAGGAGCTGATAATTCATGCGATAACGGTACTATAAAACATCATCCGTGCCGCTAGTGAAAGCGCCCATAAATATTTGCCGGGGCGCTAAGCCTAACCGTCTCTGGCGGAGCCAAGCCGGCTGTCTCGATCTCATCGCAAGTAGTCAGGCTCCTCCATTCTGCCGCGCGCGTACTGCGTCATTTTCTGACCGAGGTAGGCGCTACCGCGGGCGCGAAATCGTCGATGTGGGCGTGAAAATACAGCTCTCGCAGAGCCGAGGCGAGCGAATCGCGTGCAAAACCGCACCATGCGGTTCACGCTTGGCTGTTGGGGCGTGTAGCGAGCTTGGGCACACCGAGTGAGGAGACGAGCGCGAAGCTTTACGTGCTCCAGAAAGGACTGGTTTGCGACACAGGGGTTAAAAAAAGTAGAAAAATCACGAATTTATTCACGCAAAAGTAGGAAAAGAAATAAACGAAAACTTTTTTCAGCGCTAAATTTTTGGGTCTGTGTTGGTTCATACGAATTTCGGATGATACGAATATTTTTCGCAGTCCCGCGAGATTAGTATAATGAGGATTTTACTGTATCAGCGCGCGGCAATGTGCACGGGCTCGGGTATGCCAGCTACTAGTGTCTCAAGTGAGCGGTGTTTTCGATATCTGGTAAAGTGGTGACGAGCAGGAGGTTGTCACTGCTCCCCGAACATGTCGAGCAGTTAACCTTTCTCCATGTTAACATTTAAATGAGTGCAGACCTTAATCTATTGAGTGCAATGGTATTGTGTAATTCCTAATTTTACTTTGTGCGATTTGTTGTGCAATAAAGTTGCAGTTTTTGTGTCTCTAGATGGTGAAAACATTAATTTTACAAAAAACCATAAGTATTCGTATTCGAAAAATATTCCGAAAATATTCGATTCGATTCGAACTTTGTTTTTATTATTCGAATTCGCTTCGAAATTAAAAAATTGATATTCGCACACCCCTAGTTTTAACGCGCCGACGCAACGCAGGCGATGAGGCGCGCCGTAGTGGAGGGCTCCGGATTAATTTTGACCACCTGGGGATCTTTATCGTGCGCCGAAATCTCGTACACACAGGCGTTTTTGCTTTTCGCCTCCATCAGAAAAGCGGCCGCCGCGGCCGGGAATAACAAAAATTCAGGACTACATTTATCAGACTGGCATCAATGTGCAAAGCAGCTTAATGAAGGAAGACGGCCTTCACTAAAAACATGTTAATATTGAGAGCTCATGTGCTTCCCTGCAAGTTGGGTGTGTAAACCCACTGACACCTTTACTAACCCGCCTGAATCATCACTTTATAAACATTGAGGAATTTTACGAATTGGTTTATTGTAGCGAGTTGTCTAGTTTATTTCCCTATTTTTCTTGGCATTTCGTGTCTAATTCTAAATTTGGTGACTAGATAGCTTTTACTATGGTCATGCACTGGTGACAACGAATATTTGATTTTACTTTAAAAAATTTTCAGTTTTGTTTTATTGCTCACCAGCCAACGATCTGAAATATCAGAGGTGCTTAAAACGTATGTTGGCATTTCCTTCCTGCACTGTAGTACAACTAATCATGACTTTTACCATAATTTGTTCACAAATCGTAATATTTGGAAAGTATTCAGCCGAATGAAAATGTCATTTCAGAAGCATGCACAATCAACAAGGCCTCAATGACTCTCACGACGCGGTTCACTTGTTTCTGTCACAAATAACCCGAGTGCAGACACATTCCACCGAAGACGGAGGTAACATGCCCTCTCGGGTGATGAATATTTAAAAAGCCTTACGAGTAAATTAGCTGCTGAGCACATGAAATTGTGGCATTAAAACAAAAAATCCCTCTGCGGCATCTTTCACTTGGAGGAGCGCTTGACCACAAACTTTGAGAAGCTGGAAAATGTTCCATGAGCCGCTCCAGCCAGCAGCAACGATGCAGGACACAAGTTGGTAGGCGGACCGTTGGCATCCTGCGATTGTGAAGATATTTCTGTTTAGTAGATGCTCTTCTTTTTGTACCACTGTTTATTTCACCTTTAACAAGCAGCTGAACTCCTTAACGTTTGCATAATAAAATGCTGCAATGTGGAACAGTTAGCAGGGTTACCTCAATTTTGCTTGTCTACGAATTAACACAATGTAAGTAATCTGCACACAACTACAATCAAAGTACAATTTTCACCTACTTCACTGCTAACATCAGCGTTTGACTGCTCAAGCACAAATACAGGTTAGACATGTGAGCAATCTGCTAAACTTATACCCACAAACTGAACAATCAGGCATCAGAAATCGGCAAGGAAGGAGGTGTCACCTTTGAATGGCCCTTTTTTCGTTCAAAACATAAACAACACCTGGAAGCTTGAAGCATGAGAGGGGGTCTTTCACGCTGACAATGTCAGAACATAGCTTGCTAGTGGGCACCTGAATGATGTGCACAATGTGTTTCTTGAAAATGCGTGCAAAAGCTTGATTGATGTGTAGGACGAGAATTGCAGCACGTTTTGACACAGGCCTTGTAGACGCTTCTGCCTGCTAATGTCAATGCGGATTCCTGCTAGTCGCCCTCTTCGCTTCTTTCTGAATATAATGCTTTAGGCAACCACAAGGACTGCATCAAAACGTGCAGCAATTACCTACGTCCCACACGTGAAACTCTTGCACACATTTTCAAGAAGCGCAGTGCATACATCGTGCATGTGTCCACTAGCAAGCTATGTTCTGACATTGTCAGCGTGAAAGACCCCCTCTCACGCTCCAAGCTTCCGGGTATTGTTTTTTAGATTCCATGCGCTGAATGCAAATCAGTGTACATTGGCGAAACGGGCAATCTGCACAGAAGATTAATGCAGCACTGGAACTAAGTGAACAAGGGCCATGCAAAAACAAGTCCACTGGCAGAGCACCGTGAGAGGACGGGACACGTGGTCGACTGGAACAAGACAAAATTACTGACAACTAAGTGCAATCTATCTTCTCGATTACTGCTCGAGTCCCTCATCGTTCAGACGACGCCCAACATTATCAACATAATGGATGGCAATCTGCACCATATCTATGCAAACTCACTGCGCCGCGTAATGCCCAATATATAGCTTCGTTTTCCACGACACATGCTCACCGTGAACAAGCAACAAACCGTTAAATAGCTTTCTTGATTCGGTCAGTGACCTACGTTTCATCACTGCAATAATGCTTTTACCTGCCTACACGGCATTCCGTCAAACACTGGACTACACCACATGAGCCATTGGCGTTCTTAACCTGCACCAGAGTATATAACCTTTCACTACTGCTATGAGATAGACCCATAAACGCACTTCAATATGGCCTTTATAGTTAGCTCTTGGAAACATTATGTATAATTTTACCTATAAGTTGCACCTGCTACAGCAGCTGGTAATATACCAAAAACATGAAAAAAAAACGGTGGTTTAACACGCCAAAGCTACACTTGGGATATGGGGAGCACTGTAGGGGAAGGCTTCGCATTAATTTTGACCACCTGGGTATTTTTGTGCGCATCGAAATCTGAAAACACGCGCGTCTTTACGTGTTGCCTTTATCTGAAAAGCGGCTACACCAAGCGGTATCTAACCGACATTCGCCTCCACAGCACACCACCCTAGCCACGGCAGTGGGTTAAACATATGAAATAAAGCGAGTTTTGGAGTGCAAATGAAAATATCAATCACACGTCTATTTTCCCAATCGATGTACCTTTTGAAATCCACCATGCAATCCCCCCTCCCCTACCGGCCTACCAAAACACCTTTGTCTCAAGAGCTAATCAGGCTGTTGTTAATGAAGTAAGTATTTACAATCCGAGACTTGCCACCGTTAAAGTCATGCACTTTGTTTTAGAGATAAGCGACATTAGCCATTTGCAGCACCAGGAGTTACTTGTGTTAAGATCAGATTGAAAGCATTGACGGTAGTAGTTGAAAGAAATTGTGTGATAAATTACAACATCATCTGCAAATAGACCTACATGGGAGGATACGCAACATGGAAGATAGACCAAGCAACCTGCCTGGGGGGACAACAAAGTGGCACGAGCAAAAGAAGTATATAGTTATTAGAAGTAAACTGCATTTGAGAAGAATGAAAATCTTTTGCTCAAGTGAGGACATTAGGGTGAAGTTTGAGAAGTAGTCTGTGGTGTGCAATGCGATTGAATGCTTTAGAAAAATCGAGAAAAACTACCGCAGTTTGTAAGCCTGTGTCAATGGATCAGTGTAGATCGTGAACAAATCCTGAAAGTTGTGTTTCTCAAGTAACCCTTGTGAAAACCGTGGTGATACTCGAATGTGATATTGTGATTTTATAAATAATTAGCGACCTGAGAGTGGATGAAATGTTTCCCGACCTTGCATATGGTGCTTGTTAGGGAAATTTAATGGTGAAGTACTGTCTCCTGATTTAAAGACTGGTGCTACCTCGACTATCTTCCAACCATTGAGATTAGTGCCTGTCATGAGAGACTGCGAAAAAAGTGCTGTCAGAATTTTACAGACTGCGGGATGTACTTTTCGGTATAGTATGATTAATACCAGTATGATCTGAAGTATACCAGTTTGTATTGCAAGTTTAAAACCATATCGAAAGATCCTAAATGTTTGCTTGGCTTGATTACATACGAATACTTGCTTCAAAGTCAGTTCAATTTCTCTTCTTGCCCTTTAGTCGTCAGCCCCAGATTCTCTTCAATATCTCTGCTAAGCAATGACACGCTCCATACGCACAGCACTGCTTCATGAAAATGTTTCAAATAATCAAAGGCCACAGCACTGCTAACAGGCATACATCATGGCAAGTTCCACAACATGCAATAACTAACCTGAAAGTACATAATCGGTGGGTGCACCTATATGGCAGCAGTGCCTGGACCGATGTGTCGAGCAAATGCGCTGACTTCTGAACGGCTGGTCCGAGCGGCCAGATGATGGATGAATGACCATTCCTGGCGGCAAAGCGTACGGAGCACCAACGAAAGGCCAGGCAGTACTTGGGTACAGCAGGTGCAGTGTCGGTTGGCCAAGGGAGGCCCTGGCAAAGCCTTTGAAACTGGACTGGAAGGCAGCTGACCCAGGACAGCCAGCAGCAGCACCTGCAGGTGCATAATCTGTGAGTGTGCTGACACTTGTTGAAATACAAGAAGAGCACACACAAAGCACGAATGCTTACATCAAGTAGATTTTTAATCGTTTAAAGACAGTAACCTCCAAGGCACTAATAAGAACATTCCCGGAACACCCCAAGTGCAATTTAGGTCACAGTAAGAATGTATTTATTAGACCCGCAGGTACTGTGAGTGGGGTATGCATGATATATGCAAAGCTAGCTACTGAGCTAATTTGCATGGAATGCATGCTAGCAGCTCCTCTGTATCCCTTGCTTTCAATCGGAACTGGTGTGTGATAGTTGAGGCTCCTCCATTTCAATGTCTGACTTGTATCTGCACGTTCAATTCTCCAATATAAATCGAGTTGAGTGAGTGCCTACAGCTTTCTTGTTAGTCTCTGTATGGCCTGCGGTTTTGCGAAAATGAGAACTTGCGAATTGGCTCAATTTCCTGCACTAATTTAAACAATACATATGCCTCTGATATCAAGCCCCAGACTTCCCGAGAGCTACTCTGACAGAATCGGCAGGCGCCTCGTAGGCGTTGTGAAATCTCCCCCACTACCCCGAGACTATGCTAACTCCCTGCGAGGTCACATGCGCGCATTTCACCTTCAATTTGCACGTATGTGAATTCTATACCTCTATGAACTCTCAGACGGGCGTCGCCATATTCGTGCCGGACTCGTGAAGCTCGGCAACGTAAATTACCGCACTCGCTCGCTGGCGCGCGGCCCGAACTCTCTCACCGTTTCCTGCCCTTGCATACTATTTTCTCCACCTTGCACTTTGTAAATTCTAATGTTTAACTACACCTCGTGCGCCCTCATCTCTTGCCTGCTTTTCTTCCAGCACAACTCCGTCAGCACCCGGTCGACGCGTACGCTGTCGGGGCGCGTTGGCGAGCGAGTACGGCAATTTCACGACGCTGTTGTCGAGCTTCACGAGAACAGCACACATATCGCGGCACGAAGACCGCGAGGCGTACGGTCGCCGGTCTCGCGAGCGCAATAGCTGCGAAGCGCACTGCACGGAATTCGTGGGGGGGGGGGGGGCGATTTCACAACACCTACGAGACGCCAGCCATGGAATCACGTGTACGCGTTTTCACATGCACTTCCAATGAACCTCCTGTTCATGTTATTTCTTGGTATACCGCGGGTATTCACGAGGGAGGACTAATCACAGCGTTGTGCCACTCACGCGAAATTGCGACTGCGATCTGCAACCGCAAAGGCACTGTTTGATAGACACATAAACAAACGCCCCGGTGTTAAAGAGCCTTGCGTGATGTGAAATTATTAGCAGCCGTGTACCATAGCGCGAGCATCGTAGCCAAGGTCTAGCTTCAGCGTAAATTGATGCTGACTTCTGCGGAAACGGTGGACTGGGCGCCAAACAAGTATACTAACTCACGTAGGCTCTCAGAGCAAACGAGATGGGGGTCTAGCGAATTACTGACCCATAAACACCAGAACTCGTTCCAACCAAATACAGAATAATAAAAAATGCGTACTTACCCGAGCAAAAACGATGTTTCCAACGTACAATTCTCCTTCACTGTCGTCTTCATCTCGCGGACACACGAACACGCTTTGTTCTGATGCAATGTCATCCACTTTTGACGCGCAGTATTTTATCCGGCGATGATCGTTCTTCCGGGGTCCCCATGTTCAACACACGCGTAGGTTGGAAGGGTAGACATCACCCATAAAGCTTCTATAACTATGATTTAAGCTTGAAATAGATAAAACAGAATAAATCACGCCACCAACCATCGGCACATAACGCCATGAAAAAACCATCCTCCATGGAAAAAACACACAAAAAGTGAGAGATAGTTGCCAGACTTCCAATGCAGCACCTCTATGTTTGACGAAAATTGTGTTAGTACTGTGATGTTGGTAATTATCTTTCTGCTTTCAAAGTCTGAAATGTGTTTATAACTTAAATTTAAGGTTTTTAAACACAAAAAGTGAATACACATAAAGTAATTGACATATATACTGATATTGTAAAGAGGTTTGACGTTTGTTTTGGTTTTGTTTTCACGGCGGGCTTCTCAAGAGAGAACGTGCGAGAAAACGAGCTACTTTGGGTTTAGGAAGAGGGCGGTAAATGTCGGCGTGATAAAGCAAGGAACAGGCGCTTACCCTGGTCGTTAAAAAAGGAGCTAATGAAACCCTCACGTAAAAAAAAAAAACACGTTCGACGAGGAATAGAACCATTGACCTACAAAACAGTAAACGGATGCGTTAACAATCAGCTACGTCGGCGGGCGGTGTTCGAAACGCCTAAAACAACTCTATACTTACGTAAGTTGTCAACGAATATTGTCGCTTGTGTCTAGTTTATGCTGCATTTTTGAAATTCTGGCTGTCCTAACGCTTGTTTCTCACGCACCAGTCTTGCAGACGAGGCCGCATTGCTAGCGCTGCTAGCGATTGAGTCAAAGCTCCATTATTTGACTCAAGAAAAGCTATCGCAGTCAACCCGACCTTTTCTGCGCAAGCCACGGCAGCCACGAAATAAATGGAATGTGCCGTTAGAATTATGGCGTTGATAACGCTTGTTTGACCGGCACCGTCTTGCAGACAAGCAACGTCGCTCTACTACTACAAGCGATGTCACTCCTGGCATGTCAGGCGCATCAAACCCATCGTGTAAAACGACTGCTAACAGTGCGAAAACCTCTGAGTTTGTAACAAGTGGGGATTTGCGGTGGCGGCGACGTAATAGGTACAGCAAGCAGGTAGGCAGAACAGCAGCGTAGGGTTACCACCTTTCCCCGAAAAAAAAAAACGGGCCTTCCCGGGGGGGGGGGGGGGGGGGGGGTAAGGGGGGGATTGTGTTGAAAAAAGACGCCATGTTTTTTAACATGTAGTGCCATTTATTGTAGTGTTTTCTTAGAGAGAAATCAACATAACGTTTGTACTGAAAGTGATTCAGAGCTTGGTTAATCGCTCTGCATGTGCTTCACTGAAAAGTAACCGCAATTGCTGACCGCGGCGGTAGAATTTCGCTATTTTGTTCTTCCCTTAGGTCCCCCTCCATCTGAGGCAGCACGCTCGCCCGCGTATTTTCTCTGCTCGCGTGTCTTTGCGCAGCTTGTCGACACGTATTTATCGTCTTAGTTGTTGAATTGACGCTTATAAAACGCCAAAACGGGCATAATCACGGCACAAAAGCCAAAAAACCGGCTGATGACGGCTGGTTTTAGATATGGACCGGCAACCGGCCCGCTGTTTAAAAAACCGGTCGGGCCGGTCCAAAACCGGGAAGGTGGCAACCCTACGGCAGCGACGAGCGAAAATGATTTTACACGACCGCCCCCGTCGGCCTGCGCAAAAAAGGAAGATAGAACCCCTGCATACACGCCCTCGAAGAAAGCTGTACAGCCGATTCAGTTTGTTGTGGACGAAGAGCAACCGAGGCTGCAGCCACAAAGGATTGCGCTTGCCGTGGTATGAGCCAAAGCATATCTTCACATCGTTATGTTATCGTCCGTCTGACTGTTACTTACTGAAGGGAAAATTCAGAACACAAACGTTGACGTCTATGTCTATGCCAGACATAGACGCTGCTGTTTAGGCCCTAATAACCACCTTCAGGGCGTCTGTCGGTTCTGTCTGATGGCGCGCTCGCGCCGCTGATTACGAACGAGGCGTCTGTTGGCGTTGACTTATCGTGTTGGCGAGCCGGTAAACGCCATCACGGTTAAACTCCCTGTTGGAAGACTACGCTGTTGGGACGATAGAGTGCCGACAGAGCTTCTTATTGGCCCCACAAACGCCATCAAGGTTAAACTCCCTGTTGGAAGACTAGGCTATTGGAACGATAGAGTGCCTACAGAACTTCGTATTGGCCCCACAGGCGTGCTGTGAGCCCAACAAGAAAGTCTTGTTGGACTTTTTGCCCGGGGCATAATAACACGGGAACAAATTCTTAGGTAAATTCGATTTCGTTGAGGACACGGATGCCTTGCGTAAAAGTTTTATTTATAGGACTACAAGAGGCATTTTGTAGCCTTCCCTTCCCGTGCACCCAGGCATCGAAACGAACCTTGTGATACACTCGAAGAAGTAGATTAGTGCAGAGTGGAATTTAAACATTCAGCACGTTTTGTTCAATTTACGAGCAGCAATTTTAGAGCCTTTCCCCTGGTCTATGTGGACAGTTCATATTTATTCTCTCAACGGGCGGTGAAATAGTGCAATGTGCGGTTTAAACATTTAGCCTGATTTTGTACAATTTTGCATGCTTGCATTCACACGCTGTTCTTTTAGGCACCCCAACGAAAAGGTGCCGTGGTAACACCCCAATCGAGAAGAAATACTTTTTAGCACCCCTTTAACGGTCGTAGCACCCTATGAAACTGTTGATTACACCCCTGAATTTTGGCACCCTCGAGGTGGGGTGCCCGAGCAATATTTGGGTGCTTGAAAGGTGCAAAAAGGGTGCAAAATGTTCCGTACACCTTCCTTGCACCTTAAAGGGTGTAAAAATGTTAAGATTTACACCCCTTAATATGTGGCACCCTCATGATTGGGTGCCGGAGCAATGTTTTAGTCCTTAAAAGGTGCAAAAAGGGTGCAAAATGTTGAGTGCACCCTTCTAGCAGCTTTAAGGGTGTTAAAAAGTTTAGTGTGTAAAATTAAAGTGAGCTCAAACCCGGCTTTAGACGATCTCACTTCTCCGTCTCTTCCGCATCCGGCAGAGGCGACGAGATCGGCGGCAGACACGGAGGCGAATGAAGATGCCATGCATTGGTGTGAGTATTTTTTAAATTATTACTAACTCCTAGAGCATGCGCAAGGCGCCCACACGGCGGCCACACGTGCCATGGGCAAAGCGCCCAGTGGCGTGAAAGGTTGCGTGACGCTATGACGTGGAATTCACGGAGAACGCAAGGGGTAAACACGCGTATGTGCTCGGTGGGTGCAGCGTCTTTCTTCCTCGTCTCCGCATGGGCTCGTAGTGCAGTCGGTGAGACAGCGGGCTCTCGCTCCATTTCTCTCTTCCTTCCAGGTTCGATTTTTAGTGGTCCGAATAGGGTTTTTTTTATTTTTTTCTCGGCAGTTTTCTGTTGAAACCAGCGGTCGCAAAAGAACCCTTGGAGGGTAGGGGTACAAAGTTTCGCTCTCTTTAAAACGTCGCCCGATGCGCGAGCCTACTTATAGGCAGATCCCAGAATGCGAGCCTTGTCTTGGTTGTTGGAAATTTCAACAGCAGGTTTTAAATTAATTTTGACCACTATGCCGCGTCAGCGAATATGATATATTTAATCAAAGATGGAGCGTGAAAATAAACGCGGTAGTTTGCTTTATTTGAGGGACTACCTTGTCAATTCTTATTTTCCCTTCTCGATAATGCTATGGCTTGGACACACAGAAAGCACGACCAGTGGCGCAAATGTTTCCCCGTCGAGGGAAATACAGTTGATTGATTGTAGGGTTTAAAGTGCCGCCGCAACGCAGGCGGTGAGGCGCGCCGTAGTGAAGGGCTCCGGATTAATTCTGACCACGAGGGGATCTGTAACGTGCGCCGAAATCTCGTACACACGAGCGTTTTTGCCTTTCGCCTGCATTAGAAAAGCGGCCGCCGCGGCCGGGAATCGAACCCGTGTCCTCATGCTCAGCAGCTCAAAGGGAAATACAGTTACCTCGCAGCTAAAATTATTTCTGCTGCTGACGCTCTGGTCGGTCTGAGCGGGCTAGCGGGAGTGGAGCCGGCTGTCAAAAACGGCCATATCCCGCTATGTCATGTTTCAACGGGCTTCAACGTGTGTAACAAATCGCACACGCTGAAACAACAGCAACCGGCTTTACTGGTCGACCAGGAACTGGCCTTCGTGAGACCTCTGAAGGCAAGTACCCTGGAAGTAAAGCCTTTTGCTGTTGTTTCAACGTGTCCCTGGTTTGCTACTCAGTGACAAGTTAATTTAGCCACCCCGTGAAAGACGGTGGGTCAGCAGCCACAGGACATGCTTTTATCATGCTTGAATTCTTCAATTTGTCCTTGTGGACGAAGTCCGCCAACTATTAGGCTCACCACTACCTTTATTTATCGCTGATTTTTTCGCGATTGTAAACCGGGCAACAGAGATAATGGAAAGGGGCCGCAAACTAGACCAGGTAATTGTTATGCCGACCAAACTCTCCGAACAATATTTGCATACCGCAAAATTTCACGATCCTCGAATAGATTTTCTGCTCTGACAAAAATTAACTATTTTAAACGGTTACAGCTACACTGTTTGCTGCAAGGGAATACTTACGTGAAGATATCGTTCCGCAGCGAAGCCAGCCACCTGATCCTAAATGTTGCTTTACTGGATTAATAATGCACGCTCGAAACACGACAGCCTGCGGTCTCGTTAATTTTTTTATTTTTCTTGGCCTAACCTACAATGAAAACAGAAACCATTGTCAGAGGTGTATTTACAAAACAACACTCTGACAGTCACCAGAGCAAGACCTCTCAAACAATGCGAGCTTATTCCTATTCGGAACTTGTGCAGCGTACAAAACATCCTGGGTAAATGTAAACATTTTCTTCGCCACTACACCCATACGAGATGAAAGAATATTCCTTGATATTGGTCGCCGTGATGCTAGTTTGTTCATTGAACGAGTTGGGGTCTACATATGCTGCTTCAGTTATAAACGTTTCTTTCATCATCATAGATCTGTTCCCGGTTGTTTGAATGATAGTGTCATAGCAGCGCAACGTCACACGGAGGAAACAACATATATCGTCATTATTCCGCGCTAGACAGACGGCAAATGTGTCAAAAATAGAAAAATACAGTTGCCATGTACCGCGTCTGTATTTTCCGGACAGGATCTCACTTCTAAGGTTGGCATTCTTTCTTCTTCCATCTGCTTCGACACGTTGCACCCGAAAGTCCGTCATTACGTTAAAGAAAAGCGATCATTGTGTCGAATAAAATTTTCCAAATGCGCGTCGACAATGAAAATGGCGTCTCCACAGCTACACAATGCAATGTATATTCATGCGGTTGGTCCTAATATCATACCTCATACCACACTTTTCTGTAATCCACTACACTATATTGGGCCGCCTCATTGGCACACTTTGCCTCTTTGATGGCAGTAATCGGTAACTAATGTGGGCTGTAATCAAGTGTACTGACGGTTGCTTTTAAGATAGAAATAGCTTCTTTCCTTTTTATATGTTTGTAATGAGCATTACAGATGACAAAAAATCTAACCTAATACTTTTATCTCGTAGATACAGCGCAGAAAGGCCGAAGACGGGAAGAAGACATACTGATTCATAACACAACTTCTACATTGGCCGATTTGACATGTGCGTAATGTTACTCTCATAGAACACGTACTGCCACTTTAAACCAACCCGAATTTGCACAACACTTAACACAGCGCGACCCGCACCAAACCTGCGAATTTACGGGAAGTTATGATATTGCATCTTGTTACAGCATACCGAACATCTGAGAAGAGATGACACAAATGCCTCACACCTAACCACTTCTTACTAGCTGGGAAAGCGAAAGCACTGCTGTCCAATCGAACGCCACTGCGTGCTCCTTGGAGTGGTCCCGTTCACGGCTCAGCCTATCGGAATAGGTAAATGAGTCACCAGCCTATAACGGCAGCTGTATCCGTCACTGGTGAATCCCACTGAGTGGGTATGTTTGAATTTTTGCTGGTTATGTTCAAGTCGACGCGATAAGGTAATTGGTCAACAGGCCGTGATTCTCACGGGAACGGTTGCCATCATTGGCGAATCCTCTGGAGTGGGTATAACATACATCAGGCCAAATAAAATTCATTCAGACGTATTGGCTCTGGACGTAACAAAAATAAGATAAAGTCGTGATAAGCATCTCTCACGTTTTTTGTCATGCCGAGACAAAAGGGAGCCGAAAGTACTACGAACGCGCCTTATGTCCTTGACTCATTCAAACTACGTCAAGAAGCTACTGATACAACGAAGGCACGCGAAGCTGAACGTCAACGGAAACGACGAACTGAAAACTTTAGAGGAGGATGTTGAATTTCCTGTGGGAAAGCTGGGGCGGGAAGCGCCACGCGCCTTGCAGCTCAACCAGAGAAGACGAAGAGGGCGGGCAGCCTGGTAGGAGCGTGAGCACGCAATAAAGAAAGACGAGAACCAGGAGGTTTTCGATCAGGTAACACCGGTGTCGGTCTCTTCGCTGTCTCTACATGTCTCTACATTTCTCTGTATCTACATGGGGGTTCACACTACGTTCCCATTCTTGCTCCGATAAATGAAACAACATAACGGCAAGAAAATGAAACCTACAAGGAACCCCTATGATGCTTCCCATCCTCCTCATGGTTCCCCACGGGAAGATGATGTAATTTTTTCCTTCCTGACAGGGCACGTTTGGCTTCAGAGCCTAGACAGTTTATCAGGGGCCGACATGACAGCTTTCACGCCAGCCCTTCCACCAATCATTTTAAGGTTGTGCGATATGGGATGCATATACAAGATGGCGGCTACATTTTTGTCCTTTTGGGTCTCCTCTTGTGGGTCTGACTGCGACTTGTTTGCCCCCATCCGAATCGAATTGACCACTGCTTCAATCATGCTCTCAGGATATCCAGCTGATGTAAGGCGACAGATTTGAGCATCAAAACTAGTGTTGATGAGGTGCTTGCACAATTTTTTCAGCGCATTATTAAGACACGTGCTGGCGATGCCCCTCTTTACGAGTTTAGTGTGCGCGAACATAAACGGCAATAACGGTCCCTAGAAACGGGGTTCGTACAACCAACACACATGTGAAGAAGAGAATGTCAGACACAAATCCAAAACCTTCAGGCTGTCGTGTTGAGGAACCTCGTGAGTGACTTCAAGAGGGCTAAGGCAATTCTTAAAAATTCCCCTATGTACTGACGTCCACAGAGAATGCTTCCGCGCTACTCTACAGCAACCCAGCAACACTAAGAAGTCATCGATATATCGAAATACTTTTATGACTCCTGCGTCCTTTAATCTGTGATAATCCTGTCCGAGGGAGCCACGACGAGGTTACTCAGTTCCGGAGCAACGCAGGACCCAATACATACTCCTTTCTTTTGTATGCACACACCCTCGTTCTATTGAACATACGTTGAATTCAAGTAGAATTTTAACAAATCCAAAAACCTCGAACCGATACACCTTATTCACTCGAAAACCGTACAGAACCAAACTCCAAAATGGCATCTTCAACACCCGATATCTTCAGATGCTGAGGAAGGGTGTAATATAGGTCTTTTACGTCCACAGAAAAGGCTCTAAAGCACTTTGCAGTGATTTGATAAACTTCATAGTCATTTGAGCGTGTTGAGATTTTTTTTCTATTTATATGTCCCGTGGTGGTTATTAAAATTCAGTTGTAAGTAGCCCTCGTCCTTGTATCCCTCGTCCTGTGTTCTGTTTACTGCGCTCAGCAAAGTTATGATGGATTAAGAACTCGCTCGTACCCACACGGTGTTAAACACCAACCCCATCGGCTCTACCACGAAAAACTGCAGACTGGCCGCATTAGGCTGTGAGACGTGCCCGTTTAAATCTCTGTTCAGCACAACGGACATGTCACGTCACCGGTGAACTACAACCCTCACCGTTTGCCCTTCCCCCGTTACTGCGTAAGAGGTGGCCATTGCTCTTGCTTTAACACTCCGGCCTTCCCCTGCGATCCCAGTATTCGATTTGAAGACAGCCATTGTTCCATTCCTTTCATTCTTTCCGTCATTCTTTCAAATCCCCCTGACTCCCCCACCGAGCTGGTGGGGTCTCCAGCACACACAGGTGTGGGAAATGGAAATAAACTTCGCGCTACAAGGACGGGACGAAGGAAGAGGACACACCGCACAGCGCAGACTAACAAACTGTGCAGATTCCACGCACATATGTACTACTATCGCGTAGACATGTGGAACAAAGAAAAGTTTAAAAATAATAAAAAAATAAAAAATAAAAACCACACCTTCACCCGGACACTTGCCGTGTCAACCGGCTGAGACTACTTCTCATTACCGAGATTACTTCTCATTACCGCCTCTCCTGCCGTCTACTCCCACCTGCACACCTGGCGCTCTCTCACGCAGAAGAACGCCTATGGTGCTTGGTGCAGATGTACACCCTTCCTTGCCTTTCGCGCCTGCACGGCATATTCCCCGCTTGTGGGGTGGTACAAACGATGGATCACCTCCTCAAACCCATGGACCAGTCTTCCGGCGCAGTGAGAACGTTTTCGTACTTCACCGGTTGTGCGCTCAGCGCTCACCACGCTAGGCTGCGCGGCTAGGCCTAATAGAACAACAACGCCCCCTCTCCCCGTTTCGCCACCGCGCGGCGGCCAGCCAACGGCAGCCACGTCGGCAGCCAACACACCTCAACGCAATGCGCCCGCTTTGAACTTGGATGAAGGACCCCTACTACAGACATGGACACCTTGACGCTACCGGGCAAGAACATCGACCCCTCCGAAGAGACCGAAGAACGAGGCTGGATGGTCTGCTACCGCAACCGCAGTCAGAAAAAGCTTCAAGCCCTACGCGCCGAGAAGCCCTCACAGGAAACGGTGAGCTCCTGTCCTACTAAGGAAAGAACTGCTAAGCATGTGCTAGGTATACCTCCCCTAACACGGGAGCACGTGGAAGTCGTTTTCCGCCCGCAATGGGGACTCCATGTCTCCAAAATAAGCACCGCCATCCTACGCTCGGCAACCCCCGTTGCTGCTGGCTCACCAAACTACAAGCCTCAGAAGACATCGTCCATACCAACGCGGCTAAAAACGTGTTTGTTATGAGCACCCCAAGCATAGAATGGGCGAAAATATACAGCATGGTGCGCCAACTCAACATTGCAAATGGCGCCTACAGCACCCTCCCTTATGTGGCCTCCCCGGAAGACACCTGTAAAGGAGTGATACACGGGATTCCGCCCGAGGACACACCTCAAGACAATTAAAAGCATCGCGAATGCAGCTCACCACACAGCAATACACGCAAGGAGTATGGGGACGACCAACAGCGCTCTCATCCCATTTGACGGACTCGAAGTCCCCCTCTTTATACACTACGGCGGAGCAGAATTTTGCTGCTACATACACAAGCAAAAATCGGAAGCATACCTGCATGAGCCCTCCATTACGGCGCGCCTCATCGACTGCGTTGTCGGCCCGTTAAACCAATCAGTTCTTCCGGTCTATTTGCCACAGAACGGGAACTGCGGCATTTCCTGTAACTATACGCGCGCTCCTAATCTAATCGGCTGGATTGAAATACAAACAAGTGACAACAGGAAAACTTGAGATTTCGACATAGAAGGCGACGATGAGGAAAGAGGGAGGTGCACACACAACATTGCTATGTGTGTCTTCTCTCTCCTCCTCACCCCCTCTCAATTCGCCTTGCTATTCTGCGCAAAAGGTGCTGCGACATCACCACGCCTGTTGTGCAATTATCGCCAAGCAAAAAATGGTTGCGTACAAAAACAAGCTGAAGGTCGCCAAGGTCTACCTTATAAAGGTCTACCTTACAAAATTTGCTTTACACTAACCCCAAGGTCTGAGAACTTTGTTTAATGCTGCATGTTTGAATGAATTTGCGTCAAGCCGTAGGGCCGTGTCGTACGAACCAGTGCATTTGCGAAAGACGAGGAAACACCACAACCAGGCCCTTATAAAGCTTGGGGATACCAATAAGCTATCTGTCACGTTTCAACACTTTTTCATGCTATGTGCCTCACAGGGTCGTCATAAAACCCGCTATGTCGTCCTTCGGCAGGAAACGGTCCAAAGTTGTATAACCACATCGGTATTTTTACCGCTTTATTTGCATTCGATTGGCTACCAGGCGGCACCTCGGAGTATAATAAAAGAGGCTACGAAGACGAATTGCGACTGCTTTGTACCGATAACAACTGCACCAGTTTTATCGCAAACTTGAAACAAATAATCGAAAGGTTAGTGAAACCACGGGAAGCAGTTGTGACTCTCCAGTCCCTATCCGGAAATTTCTCTGTGACGTCACAAAATCTTATTTGCACGATTGGCAGCCGACGATGTGAACCACCGCCAAGAAACACGACTGGTAGCTAGTAGTCTGACCTCTAGTTCTGTTTAAACGTGTGGTTAACATACTGATAGCTGGCTCATATTGCGTCACCTCTGCCCATATTGCGTTACTGTAGCGCTAAATGTGGAAGTTTGTGAATATTTCTTGCGTTTATGTGGTTATAACAACACCGTTCGGGCAGGAATGTAGCTGTGTGAGTTACCAAAGGCTAGGTCTTTCGAACTGACTCCAACCGTAGGTTGTCTTCAGGGCCTCTTTAAAGGAGTACTGACACGAAATTTTTATGTTACGTTTTTTTCGCTGCTATGCGTTCCTACCAGCCCACTAATCATAGAATGACAGATTAGACGGTCGAGCGCAGCGTAAACATTCATTTACGGCGTCTTTTATTCGTGCCAGTTTCGGTTTCGACAAAAAAACGCCGAGCGGCCGCCATGACAGCATGTATGACATGGCGTCACCATTCTTGCCGTATCGCTGCCTCTCTGGAAGCGCGCGCGAGCGAGCGCACGCGCGCGCCCACACCGGCCGAGGTCTTCGCCGTCCCCATAGGCCCGGGCAGCATGACGTCAGTCCCAAAACCATGACGTGTACACACGCCCGAGCAGCGCGCGCCAACCACAGCCAGCGCGTCGGCTTCGTCACGGGAGCCCCGACGTCGGCAGTTTGGGGCACGTAGCAGATGATGTCACGTCGACCCGCTCTGGGCTTTCTTGTGCGGGCGAAGATTAAAATGGATTTTAAATATGTTTCGCTGAACGGTTGCTGCTGAAACTTGCTGGGAGATATCTCCTGATAAAAAGAAAGCGTTTTACATAGTTATCTCAGCTTTGAAATTTCGTGTCAGTACTCCTTTAACAGGAGTGTCGACTTCCACACTCACCACTGTAGCCTTACGCCAAAGTTTACTGTGTTCAGCGTTCCGTAGCCCTCTTAGCCTCCCATACCTTCTATCCGCGCCACAAGACCTTGCTCGTGCATTTGTGGTACCGGTTTAGATACCTGTTAGAAACCTCTAATGGTGATGCAAACGCGAATGTACGGTGTAGGCATCCGAGCATCCGAGGTATCAATTGATCAGTGCAACGTTATCTGGATTTATATATCCTACTTGAACAACCATCTATCTAGATTTTTTCTTGCCGAAAGAATATTTTGTGAAACAATTTCGGCACAAAATGTCTATGATGCTACAATTGATCCGAACGTTGAGACCTATGCATTGAGTCTACCAGGTCAAACGTACAAAGCTGTGGCAGGAGAATGGGGCTCTTACGTCAGCCCACGAATGCGACGGCTTTTTCGCTGCAACAAAACAACCTGGGCTTCCACGCACAAAAAAAGTTCTCCAAGCCCTTGACGACGTTGAATAGAAGCTTGTTTGATGGCTTTCTTGTTCTTCGACCTTTTCAAAACAGTGATCCACGAGGCTAATGACAATATATACGAAAATAGCGCTGCCCGCGTGTTGTGCTTATGCCGTCGTTGCTCGTAAAACACGGTGTGACTAATACCTTCATGTTACCTCTGAAGAGTAGGTAGTGCTTTTTTAGACGAAATCTTTAAGTGGTTTATTCTGCGTAAGACTCGTCGTTGATGATGCTGTCCGGTCAATAAAATGGCCGGCACTGTAAAGAGTAAAAAAAAATTAAAAACTTTTGTGATCCCATGGCATTTTACACCGGGTACCTACAGTGGCTTCCCGACGCACGCCTTTTGGGAGTGGCAGAGCATCACTGGATGGCGGCAAGATCACAATCTGCGCTATGAAAAAGCACAAGGCAGGTCTACCGTTCGACCAAGTGTATGTGCACGGTCGTTTACGTCGCACGTGGCATTGTACATCCCGATTTCGCATCCCCGGGAACCAAATAGCGAATTTTAATAAGATATATGAGGGTAAACATTCGGTGAAAGCGGCTCGATCTGTGGGCCCTAAAATACACCGTGTCACCGCATACTCTCCTCACATGCAAGTTGAGTTCACCGTTCGAAACAAAATAATCACGCCCTCCTCCCCTTATTTCCTCCAAACTTGCCATATGCTAGATCCTGCGAGCGTTTCCCTCTTCCGAAACATGAATATCCAGTTGAAAGGTCGTCGTTTTGACACCACTGTGGAGATATAACGCGAATTGCAGAAGCTGCTTGACAGGCTTCGACAAAAGGCTTTGAGGACGCATTACCACAGCTGCATGGAGACTGGAAGCGCTGTATTGCGGTGCGAGGGGATTATTTGGATTGCAAACGTGTGCCCCGTAGATAAACAAAGCCCTTTCTTGTCAACAGAGCTAGCCTAGAAACTTTTCGATGCCGCCTCGTGTATCGGTTCAACAACGTCTTCTTGCAACCTCTACACCATGTGTATTCGATTGAAAACAGCACATACATAACGGGTTTTCGCAGCTTTTGTGTTAAACTCTCCCATCACGGCCGTGAACTGAGTTCCCGTCCTCGTAAAAATTGCCTATGGCTTCATCACTGTAGCTAGCTGTCGACGCATATGCTTTACCTATCTTAAACCCGTATCGCTTGTTTAGCTTGATCACATCAGCTGCGACTATTTCCACTAAATTTGAGAAATTCAGCCTCCCTGGGCAAATACGTTGTCATCGGAATGCATTCTTTCGATTTAAATGTAGGTGCAGCAGTTTTAGCTGGGCGTTGATAAATCCGTCATTCAGTCTGTGGGTCACTTCTCTTTACAGATAGAAATAATTGTTTAGCGAGGGCTTTTATTATCGTCTGTTAAGAACATTTGATTATTTTTCAACCTCAATTCTGACGCGTGTACACTACCTGTGTTCATCGCAACTCCTACACTTGGTCTTCGCCACTCCTGAGTGGAGCCTCGTGTACACCGTATGCTTGTTTGGAAACCACTGCTTGGCTTTGCGCTGCCTGGGGGGCTTTCTCCTGCATTCGTGAACCCATTTAGGTAGTCTTTGATTACTAGTACATTCTGCCAACATTTTAAAGGCTGTTTCCGTCACATTTCGCAGAGCCGTGACCTATTTCATCCGCTTTTTCTCGGAAAAGTCGCGGCTGCACCCATAAAATTTTGCTGCTCCTTTTAAGGACGGCTTGCCAGTTAATTTTTACTATCTCAAAACAAATTTGCTGGATATCTTCCAACGCCCTTCCTTCAGGTCACCGTATAGAGTTCTCGTTCATTCCCCTGAACTGGCGGTTTTTAATAACAGAAATAGATGCTATGTGTTTCGTATCGTACGAGAATATAGCGGTGGCGCAAAGTCAGGCTAGGCGCCCTTCCTACTGCGATGGTCGTACCGCATCCGCCAGTTCAGAATGTTTTGCTCCGTTTTCTCCTACCTTCGTACTTGCAGTTCGTTCATAGCACTTCGCATGCGCAGTTTACTCTACAGTACTAAAGTACCGGTCATGGAACTAGTGTTGTTCTATCCAGCTGCGCACCCATACTTTTATGCTTGCAAGCGGGGTGTTTCATGGACGGCATTTTCCAACACTCAGTCACTTCCTTTGACACCTTCTGTGAACAATTTGTCGGCAGGGAGGACAAAACGTTACAATTTTATAATCTTGTATTTTGGTGTACCATGATGTGCTTCTCCTGAAATTTATTTCTGCTTTTTGTCGGCTATCTCTTTCTGCCTTACACCGTGCACGTAACTCGTGCCATCCAACTTCAAAAGTCATGTACCAGGTTTGGCCCACGGCACAAGAGCTTCCCTTGTGTTTTATTTTTTTTTTTTTTGCTTGTTTTGTCGGATCAACTATCTCAATTTAACTCATACAACTACACGTTCTGCTACGTAATGGGAGGAAAAATTTGATGCAAACTATAAAATAAAAATCTAAGCCGAAAACAAAACCAGGAGAGAACAAAACCAGCAAAAGCACAGGTGGACTCATTAGTGAACCCGAAACTTCGAAAAGAGCCAAAACTGCTGCTTATACTTTTTGCTTTATTATTACAGTAATTTTGTTGGCATGACCGAAACATTTCTTTGCGTTCTCATTTCTCTCTTTCGAGTCTCGTATTCCTATTCCACGTTTCGCTAATCGCTTACAGAATTGTCCTGGACAGAGTTACATACCTTAAAGACAGCGTTGCTTCAGAAGCCTTGAAGCTTGACCCTCAACTCTTCCCTCACACTTCCCCCCACAACGTTGCTTGTTGGTGCCAGCCGTAAAGAGAACTAAGAGATAAACATCTTTCAAACTTTTTCTCTACGCAATACCACATTTAGCTGGCATGCTTGTCTAAAGTCTAGCGTCACAAGCAACCCTGACTGCGTGAAACTGGTGGGAACAAAGCCTCCAATCTCGCGCCTGCAGGTGACGTCAGCCGCCAACCTGTCCAACATGACGAGCACCAGTCTGCAGCCCTTCATGCTCAATTTGAGCAACTCCTCCGGTCCCACGACGAACACGATCGCCGTGGCCTTTCCGCGAAACCAGGACGAGGCGATGCCCGAGCTCGAGGCCTTTGAACGCTCGTTCCCCATGGTGCCTGTACTGGCGAACCAGGCCACCGAGTTCAATGTCGATGGTCAGTTCGCGCCGATCAGCCGACTAAAGTTGATCCTGCTCTTCGTCAAGCTGCTGGACGGAGCCGGCAGGCTGCCTGTCCCGTTGGACTAGAGTGTACACTCTAGTTGGACCACCCAACCACTGTGATGACGACGATGATGACAATCGCCATATCCCGCAGATGGCTATGGGCTTCCCCTCAGTAGCACTCTGGGGTCTGCAGGGCGCCACAACTGGAATATAATCCGGCCGAAAACGATTTAATCGTAGGGCTGACTAGGGTCATGCCTTGTCCTGTGTTCTACCTCTACAAACTGGGCAAAACAAATGGGACAGCACAAGTAAAAATTCTATAATAAAAAACGAAAAGTACTGGAATAGTGGCTGTATTACTAAGAATGGTAATGTTACGCGAGTTAAAGCGACATACAAAGCAGCCAATATTGGTGAATTATAGGCCGTGATTATAAATATACCACTCTAATTAACGCAGAAAATGCCAAAAGTGTGAAAACAGGTATCGACTCTTCATAAACTTTCCCGCGATCCAGTTCGTGGAATCACGGATCGCGAATGCATCGTGGAATGGCAATAGGTGAGCTTTTCCAAGCGTTTTTGTAAAAGGAACGCTAAGACAGGCACATGTCAACGTAAAATAAACGAACGCGGCAACTTTTCAGGAGCCCGTGCTTTTTGACAGAGACAAGCTTCAAGTAGAAAACATTGCTGGGCAGGAGGAAGATTTTGTGTTAGTTTCGTTGTAAGTGAAATGTTTCGCCCTCCTATACAAGCGCAAACAAAAGGTGCATGTGGGTGAACACCAGAGCGTGGGTGCCGTACCTGCTTATTACTCGCGCATGTACGCGTTCATATACAACAGCCAGCTGCTAAACTCAGTCATTATTATTAACGCGATCGGCTACGCTGCCAGTAGGCGGCGACACAAAACTTTGCTGCTGGCCCATTTTTTGTGCGTTTTCTGCATATCTCTAAGACGCCAGTGGTTGACCATCAAATTTGCCGAGAGGCGGCGTAAGGGCCCGAGGGGCGGGGGGGGGGGGGGGGGGCGCTTCGATGACCAACCGTCCTGGACACCGCCGTACCTTTGTTTTAAGTACTTTATAAGCGACCCCAAACCATCCACCGCCGGCGTCGGCGGCGTCGGCGTCCGCAGTGCTCCTCTATAAAGAAACAGCATCCGGCGCCAGGTTTCGATCCGCGGACTTTGCGGCCGCAGCGCGACGCTCCACCGACCAAGCCACGGACGCGACGTGACATCAGCGTTAGTGACGCGCCTTATATCTTTAACGCATTCAAACTACGTCGTCAGCGGCGTGCGTTGGCGACTCAGCGGCGTTATAGCGGCTTGATAACTGCGTGGTGTACACGTGATACTACAAACCCGATGGAAGAGATGGAAGAGAAGGCGGCGAGGCGGTGGGCTGCGGGGGCCGAGCGCAAGCGCCGCAAGCGGGCCGACAACCGTGCATTCGCACTTTCACATTCTCCCCCTCGGGGAAATGCGGGGGAATTTTTGAGTTACAATCTTTTCGACGAAAGTTAAAGCCAATAAGAATATGCTTCCGGGAAACTGCAGACAACCGACAAAAGTCGGGCTCAGACTTGCCCTGGGCGCTTTGTGGCGTGATCTTACACGTCCCGAACAAACTGAAGGAAACCGACAGACAAATACCAGCTTTAATTATTTATTTCTCGGGAAACAAGGCGTTCTTCGCTGTCGAATGAAAGCTGAGAGGACTAAGAAACGCGTTATTTTTCACTTAAGACGAAATCATTGTTGACGGTTGTTCGTGCTCGGTACGGCCTTGGCGGATAAATTTAATAGTTACTTCCTAACGTCTGGTGAATCACTCCTCCCACGTAGCTCCTTTAGGGCTTATATAAGATATAAAGTTGCTACTTCCATTTTTTTAGCACCGACTTCATCGTACGAAGTTGAATCAATAATTAAAAAGATTAAAAATAGATGTGCGAGCGGCTTCGATGATATCAATGTTCGCCCGGTAAAGGAAACAGCCGATATTATAACTATCCCCCTTACCCACATCTGCAACACTATCTTATCTTCGGGGATTTTTCCTGAAAAGATGAAAATTGCCCGTGTATGGGCCGTTCATAAAGGGGAGCTTGGGATGTACTCGGGAACCTTCGCCCGTTTTCTGTCCTTACAGTGTTCTCTAAGATTATAGAACAAGTTATTAATAACAGGTTTAGTATTTTACTGTTAATAATGTGATAGCTAACGAGCAGTACGGGTTTTCGAAAGGAAAATATGTGGAAAATGCACTCTTGGATATTAAAGAAAATTTAATTGCAAATGTTGAAAACCACTCGTATACAATAGGTATTTTTCTAGACTTCAAAAAAGCATCGTGTGTGTACGTGTGTGCGTGCGCGCGTGCATGTGCGTGCGCGTGCGCGTGCGCGTGCGCGTGCGTGCGTGCATGCGTGTGTGAGTGAGTGAGTGAAACACTTTATTAAGTACGAGAGGCCATGAGGCCCTATGGGGAAGTGAGGATGGCGGAGTGGGAGGAGAAAGGGAGAGGTCAAAATTCATCACAATTCACACAGTGTACACAGTTCTATTTTTAAGGTCCTATTCACAAGATGCATGCTGTGTGTGTGTGTGTGTGTGCGTGTGTGTGTGTGTGTGTGTGTGTGTGTGTGTGTGTGTGTGTGCGTGCGTGCGTGCGTGCGCGTGCACGTGCGCGCGTGTGTGTGCGTGTGTGTGCGTGTGCGTGTGCGTGTGCGTGTGCGTGTGCGTGTGCATGTGCGTATGCGTGTGCGTGTGCGTGTGCGTGTGCGTGTGCGTGCGTGTGCGTGCGTGTGCTTGTGTGTGTGTGTGTGTGTGTGTGTGTGTGTGTGTGCGCGCGCGCGCGTGCGTGCGTGCGTGCGTGCATGCGGGTGTGTCACTGCCAGGGGATCCAAGGGGGAAAAAAGTATGTCGGTCCCCAGCTATGCTGTTTCTCCAGCCTTGTACCACTATTGCGAGCTGCGCCATTTTTTTTGCCTTTTAGAACCCAAAAAAGACTAGTACCTTTGAAATGGTATAGCAAGAGGTGCGCATACGCATACTCCCCATGCGTTTGCACTCTAACAACCTCGAAAGCCGACTTCACTGTTACAATACCCCGTCTGCGGTGGTGCACCCTTTAATGGTGCCGTAGTTCTTTTTCTTTCTTTTTTTTTAGATGCGACGCTAAGAGCATCTCTTGTCGGCGGCCCTGTCCTTCCTGCGTGCGTCCGTCGTCGTCATCGGCGTCCGCACTCTCCTCCGCTCACCCCCTCTCCTCTCCGATAGCGAACGCTCTCTCGCGAGGGGCATTGGATTGGATTCGATTGGCTTGGCTTGGCTTGGCTTGGCTTGGATTGGATTGGATTGGATTTGGGTTGGATTGGAATAAAGTGGATTGTGTTGGATTGTGTTGGATCCTCTGGTCCAACAAGTGCTTAACCAACTGATGGACTGTAGCAAAAATCACTTAGACGTGAGCTTCTGTTGGGTACCGAGTCATGTAGGAATTGACGGCAATGAAAAGGCAGATGCCCTCGCAGCCCAGACAAAAGAGCTCGAGGGGACAGAAACTCGTTTACCCTACCAGGAGAACAGACGGAGACTAACATTATCAATAACGAAGAAGTGGCAGTCTGAATGGACAGAACTCAATGAAAACAAGCTCCACCTTGTGAAGCCGCACCTGAGATAGTGGCAGAGCTGCAGACACAGAGAAAGATTTGCAGAGGTGGTGTTATGTCGCCTAAGAACTGGGCACACGCGCTTGACCCACAACTTCCCATTGCTGGGAGAAGACCCTCCCGAATGTGAGCAATGTGGGAAGCGCCTTACAGTAATACACATACGTATCGAGTGTCCTAGTTACGAAAACAAGCGTCGGGAATTTTTTTCCCACTTTTATAAATTTCAAATTCCATAGCACCCTGCTTTACAGCTTGGCGATGAACCCCTGGTTCCCTTGAAAAAGGTTTTTAAATTTTTGAGTGCCATCAAGCTTTTAGACAAACTTTGATATTACCATGTTACATCATTTTTTTAGAGCGGTTTTTAAATTTTTGAGTGCACTCGAGCTTTTACAGAAACTTTGATTTTACCACTTTACATGATTTTTACATGAGCCTTTTACCGTAGTGTGTTCAAAATATTTACCTTGTGTATGGCGCATTATAGCCAAATTTGGCTGCTGTGCCAATAAAATTCAAATTCAAATTCAGTCCACCCGTGTAAACAGGTACAAAATGCCTCCAAAGTTGGAGGCCTCTTCACCTTTTTTCTTAGTTGGCGGTCTTTTCTTACACTCTTTTTCTTACACCCTTTTTCTTTACGCCCTTTTTCTTTGTTTCTAAAACCCTAATTTGTAGCTTTACATCATTCTGGGAAAAAGGGTGTTGAAATAATGAACACCCTTTTGTGTTGAGTTGGCGGGGAAGATTTCTTTGGTATTTAATTAAATTCCATAGATTATGGAGCACAAAAACTACCTCGTGATTAAAAAGGTATTTTGCAAATCCGTGTTTTGATTTGTATATTCTCATAGTAAAATCCATACGTCCAAAATTAGCGCTAAAATATCTCTTTTCTGCGACAAGACCACCGACTCGATTGGGGGGCTTTCCTCTGCTGGATATAAAAGCAAGAACAGCACAGGTATTACTAAGTAAGTATGCACTCCCTGTACCGCTTGCACCCCGCTGGTTTTCTTGCTCAATTCATTTGTGTTCGAAGTGTAACTTGTGCGTATTGACTGTTAGTGTTGAATGCTGCGCGCTCTGGCGATTCACATTGCCACTGCGCATGTCATCACCTTAAAAAAGGGTTCGGTGATGCTCAACAACCTTTTTTTATGGTGTTGAGAATTCTCAACACCCTATTTAAGGGTGTTGAGCTCAACACCCTTTTTCATCCGTACACCCTTTTTATGCCAAAACACCTATAAAGGGTGTTAGCCATGGGACCAGATTTTTACACCCATTTCGTCCAAAAAGGGTGTAAAAAAGTTTAGTGTGTATGCAATGCAGAAGGCACGGATAAATATCTGAAAAAGTTGGCAACGCGTAGTTTCCTACAAAATGAGATTCACTCGTCAATTTTGGCAAGAAATGTACGAGTAGGTTCCGTGCCTAGTCAGTCCAAACACAATAAATATTGTCGTTTCCTTGATTTACCGTGTAAAGGGCAAAGAGGATGGAAATCAAGATGAAAAAGAAGTTTAGAGGACTGCTACTGATGAAGGAGGGTTCATTCCTGCGTGCAAAAAACTGTTTTGGTATTTCGAGTTCAGGTAGAAATTATTTTTAACGCAATGAGATATAGTCGAGTGTTTTTCGGAAAACAAAGTGAACAATGTAGGTGAACAGGAGTAAAGCGACGTAAGACTTGGAATATATGAACCGAAAACAACCCGAGGACGCGAAGCCCGCGCGGACTTGCCTTTTTCTGCCACGCACCCACGAGTTCCCGCTTTGAGATCTTCTGTACTTTAACATCAGATATACACAGCCACCGAACACTGCTGCTTACCCTGAACCATACAAAAACAAAACGTAGGCTACTGTAACATCGTGTGTTATTTCAAACTGCTGGGAACCGATGGAAATGCGGGAAATTCCACTTACGCGCAGCTGCCTCAGCCACAGCACAGCTGCATCCGCTGCTTCCCTGATCCTTCAACGCGCGAACCGTACAATAATCACTTAGTGCACTTTCATTTTAAGTGTAGCACATTTGGCTAGGGTTCAATGGAGTCTTTTGTCCTTCAAGAACAACAACAGAAAAAACGCGAGGCTGCACTTTCGTCCTATAGCGTGAGGCGTCTGAAAACAGAAGTCCCGTTTTGTGTGCATTTAGCACGCGGTAACCATGATTTCGACTTCAAGCTTATGCTTATCACTGTTTGGATGCGAATTTTGAGTAGAATAATTAATAATAGGCCCCATTAGGCGTTGACGCTAATATTGGCTTCTTGTAAAGTTCGATACATTTCCTTCACAAACGGAGTATTGAAGAAACAGAAAAACATGACTTAGACCTGAACTGCGAACGACTCATCACTTGTATAGGTATTTAGAGTACATTAGTTAAGAACAGACACCATTCTTTACGAAAAAATAAATGTCTTCATGTATGTATTGGGGACTAGCGCCCGCAGCGCTCAAGGGAAATAAAATTTTCCCATTCCTTTCAACAAAATTCTCACTTCTATGTCATGTGCTAAAACATTTCGCTGGTGGTCCACCTTTACCGAGTGGAACTGGCCCTATTTTTTTTCAGCTAAGCTGTTAATGTCTCGGTTTCCACATGGGTCCGTCCGCATACTTGCTTAGAATGACACGTGTCAGGTATGCCAGCGGGGGAGGGCGGACTTCGTGCACGTGTTGTGGGACAGGGTCAAGTTTCCAGAGCGAGCGTCAACAAGAAGAGGAAGGCTGCCGTCGAGGCTAGAACCAGCGATGGCGAGCTACGACCAAGAAGAACAATCATGGGCCGTCCAGCAGGTCCTGGAGGCTCTCGAAAGGCAGAAGCCGAGCGAAAACGACGGGGAGGCGCCTTCACGGACGACGAACCATGCGAGTAGCAGAAGCCGACGCCGAGTACAGGACCCCACCAGGATGACATAGAGGCCCGTATCGCGGCGCTCTAGGGCGTCGATCTGCAGGCTGTCAATAAAGTTGCCTCCATCCATCCATTAGAACGGAAATTTTTTGTCTCTAGAGCTTTTTTTTTTTTTTGCCTCCGTTCTAGACTGCTTCTGGAGTAGCGTTTTGCCGGTGTTCATTCCTCCCAGACACGAGAACTTTGAAGGCCTTCCGGAGCGAAGTTTTAGCTGGTTTCCTTCCAGTCTAAGCACGCGCACATGACGGGAAGCCCCTTTTGTGTGCGCGTGCGGGGGGTGGTTGGAGGGCGGCGGGGTGCACAGGCACGGCCAGGCTTCACGGGGTCACCGATTGCATGCCCCTTGTGCTGGTGGGAGATTCCAATATGGTCGTATCACGGCCTGATGCTACCTGACTGCTGTCGGTCGTGGTCGAGCAATTTGTGTTGGTGTGTTACACCGACCGTGAGATGCTAATGTTTGTCCGCTAGAATAAAACTCTATTCCTTCCAAGTTGCGGCTAGTCAGGTAAAAAATATGCTGAGTCGAAAATTACAAACCTGTTTTCTTTGCGCACTCCTTGGACTTTGCCCACCTTTCCTAGCCATCATTCTTCAGAGTGTGGAAAAGTACTCAATTTTTATTTATTATGATGAGTGATAGTTCCAGCTCTTTTTAATAAACCCTATAATGAGAAATACTGGGAGAACGGCGAATTATAGGCAAGAGAAAAATGACTTTATGGTTGTTTGTTTTACCTTTCGCCGCCGTAAATTAGAGCCACCCGTACTCAAGGGATTGGCGTGCTTCGTCGCAACCATTCTTTTTGTGAAGCTCAACGTCGTTGATGGCCAAATGCAAACACACAATCTGTCGTTATTGACGCGAGAGTGTTAGTGGCCCGATTTTTCGATTTTCCTGTGGCTCTTAGCCGGCCGCTATCAGCCGCGCTCATCAAGTGTCCGCGGAAATACGACATCGATGCCAACCGGAAGTTACGACTGAAGCAGGCATATTAGCAGGCTAGACAGAATCATGAATACACGCAGCACTAACTGATATGTGGTAAGAAGGACGATGATAGTACGGCCGAGACAAAGAAAAAGTTACGTTAATTCAGCAGCCGCCATGCCTGCGCAGTGATGTTGGTCCTACGCTCTGTCGGTGGTAGATTGCCCGGCCGATCGTCGCCAGCTGTGCACACAACGGATGCCCTCGCACCAAGCAGCTCTCCCATTATTATTAATGCCGGCGCCACCATTGTGTCACCTAACTAAAAAAAAATAGGAGAAGATTATCCCCAGTGTCTCAAAAACTAAGGTAGGTATAGATTATGAAGAAAAACAAAATAAAAGTCTCAGAGCAAGAAAAAAACCGTATATAGCACTTAACTCCTCAATCTTCAATTTACTTTTCGAGTGTTTCGCGGCTCTGTAACCACTGCAAAGTGTGTGGCGCAAGCGAGTGATGACACCACGCGGCCAAAAAAAAAAACGCCCAAAAATAGTCAAAGATGTCACCGCAGACAACACTCCCGCAAGAATCCTCGACATGGCCCTACTGAGAAGAGGCACAGCCATTCTCGCAGAAAGTTTTTAACGAGTTGGGCCAAATTATAGCTCGCCTATCTCGAGGGAAAGCAACAGTACAAGAGGAAACGATAATATTCATGCCGGTGGTGATTATGAGCGGGATATTGCGGAGATTGCAGTACCACCAGCTTACCCTCACCCAAGAAAACCAAATAAGCACCTTCATCAGGAAAGGCAGCCCTCAACCTCCTAATCTTCACACTCACCGAAAAGGTCCTCACATCTCATGTTTATAACACCGTTAAAGACACCAGGGAAGCCGCTGTACAAGCGCAAAGAAAGTGGCTCTTAAAAGAACCGGGACGGGCTATCGTATGCAAGAGAGGCAATCTCGCCCCCCTCCCCCTCTGAAAAGAAACTGGGCGCCATGATGGACATGGCACCGTTTCAGCGACTCCTCGTAAGAGCTCCTTCCAACTGAAATCAGGGTTGCCAGGTTCTCAGAAGGAAAATTTGCCAAGAAATCGCTGAAAGTAGCCAGAACAAGTCGCCACCTTAAAGTTAACGTATAAAACGGAGCCACAAAGTCGCAATTTTCAGCAAGGGATGGTAGTGAGTACTATGGCGGTCACACTTATTGGGAAGACGGGAGAGCGTGGCGTGAGCTACTACTACAGCATCCTAACGGCGCTCCGCTGAAACAGCGCGCATGCGCGTTGCGGGGGAATGGAGAGTACAGACCTCGTCGCGCGCTTCGCGTCATCAGGCGGCAGCGGATCGTCTGCTACTTGCGAGCTGCCGCCGCTCCAGTAGAAGTCCACGTTTACAGTGGCCGCCGTGAACGGCAAACATAAATACTGGGGCGCTGAAAAAAGGTCAGATTTCTTTCACGCTCAAACAGAACGGCTGATGCAGGGAAGCAAGAAGGAATTGCTTGCGGTCTCTATCTACGACGCGCACCGGCATTCTTCCGCGTGAAAATCGCCAGCATGTGCCGTCAATGCGAGCTGTGGAATGTTTTCAATGTTCTACCAGCCTGAACACACGCGACCACCACGAGAATTGTCTGCAGCGGGCGTCGCAATCTACAGAACTTTCATATGTGTGGCATAAATTAGGATGAACCTCAGCTGATTGCGAACCTCGTTTGAAACCAAAAAAGCAAGTGTCGGCCTTGCGATGCTTCTCTTCCCTATGTTTTTGCATCTTCGTGTGTTTTGTGCAACATGATCAATAACCGTACCTCCTACTTTGCTTCTTAATTTGTGTATTTTCTGCCATCTGCTAGATGTGGCTCGCGGTATATCTCATTTTACTGCAGGTTGAGGGGGGCCCTTGTTAAACGGCCCCCAGGTCGGGAGCATTACGGGGAAGCTAGCTTCTCGATTGCAGAGAATTTTTTATTTGACGGCCCAGCAGAGCTTATTTCAACGAACAACCCCGACACTGTCCTGTTCTTGTTATTCTGGCAAAACACACACAACAACTTCATCGTCTAGGTATCAGTGAAAGTATTACAAGTTGTGGAGGGAAGCGACCTGACCGCTTTCCGCTCCCATCCGCGAAATTTGTTGCGCGGGGCGGCGTGGCAGCCAAGAATGAAGTTTTTCGCGTAGCTTCAAGGAACTTTTACACTGTTTGTACGCCACCGTGGTCAGCAGCCGCGCTTTATAATAACAACACAGACCTATTGCCGCAAGCGATATCCAGTAAGTGATGTGATACCAACATCCGGCCCACGTGCAGCGCGCGTCTCCTTCAGCGGGAAAAATACAGCGAATGTCGGGGCGCGATTTCAAATCTCGGGTTGCACTGTAAAAACAATCCGTACTTTTACGGACAAATTACGGACCAGATGGCCGTAATAAAACGGAGCCGTGTTCAGTTTGATGCAGAACAAAAAAAAACACCCGTAATTTAACGGAAGTGCGCTCCGTCCCTCAGTGTACGGATGCTCTCTCCGTTACACGTCAAACGGAATCTTTTTTCTGCTTTGAAAAATACGGGCGTTTGCTCTGTATGATGCAGAACAGAAACAGATCACTTTATTAATAACTGCAAGAAATATATTGTCGTGTCGATCATCGGGAATCGATCGAGAAGCGAAAACTGCGCCCCGGCAACATTCGTGGCGTAATGAATGCGGCTCTGTTTCGTTAGTGTCTAAAGTGTAGTAAACTTAGTGAGGACCATGAGGCCCATACCGCTCAACACGAGCGCTGTATCTTGTCTTTACGACGCTCCGGCGACGTCGCTGCCCCGGACCTGCAAACTACACATGCATGTGTGGCTGGCACACTTGAAGAAAATATAAGATCATTTGCGTGCAGAAGCAGAGTTGCGGAAGGTAATTTATTTCTCAAGGAATCAATATCAGCCGAAGTATTTAGCCTAAAGCTTAAAACCAAAGCCCAGCAAGCACTATTCATGCCGTGCGAAATCGCAGTCGCAGCCAGTCACACACATTTTTGCGAGCGCTTTCTCGAAACAGCGGAGTTTATGGCGATCAACTATTGTGGGGGCTTCGCAGAACCTCACTGCGCAGGCGCAATTTAAGAAATCGCACTTTATCAGCCAGGGAATATGTAAGCCAGCTAGTGAACACCGATGTATGGCCCACGCAGGGTGGGCATCCATGTAGTATATAGGTTGTTCGGCGCAAGTGCAGCGTTCGTGCGGTGGTGCAGTGGTCTCGAGCGTCGTACCCATTCGATCAACGTCGCGGGTTCGATTCCTCGTCGAAGTATTTTTTTTTTTCTGAAGGTTCTATCAATTACGCAAAGACGTGCTTTTTGTAACGGAGTGTTTGTTTTGTTACGGCCTTTCCGTACTACGGAATGTCCGTTCTTAAAATTCTTTCCTTTGTCTCAATTACGTAAATGTGTCCGGCAACATTGTACCAGCAGCTTTCTCCGTAAAACTTGCCTTTTTTTACAGTGTAGGATACACCAGTCTACGCAACCCCGGTGGGCCCGGTCGCCGTTCTGTACTTGAGTTACAGAAACTATTAGGACAGGTCATGGTGCACTAATGCCAGCGACGACTACTTTAGTGATGCTTTCTTTGCTCCCAAATGGGCCTTCGAGAATCTACGCCTCAGTAAGCTCATGCAACTCTAAAATACGTTGGTTGAAGTTATTGCTATACCTATGCGGCTGCGACTTGCCTCGCAGATCGCACAGACGACTCATGCTAGCGATCTTCATGGCTCCAGGACGCCGGGGCGCATGGTAGACAAACACCGTGATTCGTTCTTGCTTCCCTGCATCAACTGTTTTGTTTGGACGTAAAAGAAATCTCTGATTTTTTTCAGCGCCGCAGTATTTATTTTTCGCGTTCACGGCGGCCACTAGCAATGTCGACTGCTTCTTGAGCGCATCATCTCGGAAGTATCAGACGACGGGCGGCCGCCTGATGACGCGATGGGAGCGACGAGATCTGTAGTCTTCTTGCCCCCGCAATGCGCATGCGCGCTGTTTCCACGTGGTGCCTTTAGGATGCTCTAGTAGTGGCTCGCGCCACGCGATCCCGTGTTCCCACTAAGTGTGAAGGCGATAGTACTTTTTGATTACCTTCGCGGGAAAAATTCAGAAATTCCGAGAAGAAGAAAACCGTACTACATATTTTATTCGTTTGCTGTGGTACGGAAAAGCGACAGCGGTTGACTGCTGTCTAATCCCTCTCAAGCAGAGTTGGCAAAAATTAATTGTCTCATTCGCCGGATATACAAGACGGCATTGCAGTTACCCCACAGCACTCCCACTGCCAGATTAGAACAGCTGGGCGTTTACAACACTGCAGAAGAAATAGTCAAGGCCCATCAACTCAATCAACTTAAGCGCCTATCGACAACATCCACTGGTCGACAGATCATGCATAGATTAAATCTGCGAGCTCCGCTAATCACTGATCCCAAAGTCCCCATTCCTCCAAGCATTCATGCGCACCTCTGCATCCGCCCTCTCCCACGCAATATGCACCCAGTGCACAACAAAGCACGCAGGGGACAGCGAGCACGGGCCTTGACTGAGAAATATCCCATTAAGCCGGGCACCCTCTACGTAGACGCAGCAGACTATAGACATCACGACGCGTACGCTGTCACAGCAATATTCAGCCCTAACTCCCCACCCCTCACCTCCCTCACAATACGCACCCGTCATCCGGCAACGGCGGAGGAAGCGGCAATAGCCCTAGCACTAACGCAACGGCCAACCCCCACAATTATCATCTATGATTCGAAAACGGCCATTCAAAACTTTGCCAGAGGTACCATCTCTCCTCAGGCGCTCCAAATTCTTGTTCAAAATCCTCCTACCGACCCCGTGGAGCTGATCTGGACTCCTGCCCATACAGGGCTGGGGGGCAACGAGGCAGCCAACAAAGCAGCTCGAGAACTCACTGTCCGAGCAGGCCCAAGCCTCGTACCCTTACACGGAGCCCGATCAGCCCGAGACAGCTTGCTTAGCTATCGGGAAATAACTGAGCATTACCGCCTCGCCCGCCGCATATTCCCGCCTGCTCATCCTACCCTCTCTCACTCTGAAGAACGCTTATGGCGCCTCATTCAAACAAACACTTTGCCCTGTCGCGCCAAACTGCACCTAATTCATCCCACACTGTATCGGTCTCCCAACTGCCCCGCATGTGGCTTGAAAGACACCTTCATCCATACCATGTGGGCATGCAACAACGACCCCTTCCCATTAATCCGTACCACCGAGCAATGGGAGGCGGCGCTGGGTAGCTCCGACCCGCAGATGCAAACAAGTCTGACGGAACGGGCTGCCTTGGTCACCGGCAAACTGCAACTACCGGTAACCGCCCCCTCCTAACTACGTATCGCAATAAAGTTTATTTCTCTCTCTCTCTCTGAAAAAAAAAATGAAGCTTACAATAACGCGTAAGACTTGAAGGTAGCGAAGCTGTATGCAACGTTCACAACCATCACAACGGTTCAAGTCGACGATTGCAGCCGATTTGCTTCTTCTTTGCTGCCGCAACGACCATTACTCCATCATTATTGTCATAAGTGCTAATCATTGGACATCACATTGGAGAGGCGTATGCTATGACGTGTCTGTCTCGTTCCGATCAAGTGTTGCCACGGGTTTACGGCACATGCTGAAGTCCTTCTCGTTCCGAGCAGGTTTTGCGACCATTACGGCGAACCCTGGATTTGTTTTTTGTCAATCTTTAACGTGGCTAAAAGCATTTCAGAAACTGTATTTCGTGTGATGTCGTAAGCATTGGGAAGGCCATTAAACATTGCGGTGAAGTAATAGCTTCCACGTTTTCACGCTATTTCCTATTACAGAAGGGTGAAACAAGGAATCTGTGGTTTCACTGAGGCAACGACGATTCACGTACGGAATTTTATAGCGGCTTAACTGAAAAAGTTTCAACCATTTCTAACTGCAGAGAACTGAAACCAGGTAAGGACAAGGTTTTGAATCATCATCATTATCACAAACGTTTAAGAGAAAGAGTAGGTTGAGGGGGAAACTCTACAAAACACTTTTGTCGATTTGCACCTTCTGAGGATGAAACCGCCTCCTCTTTGCTTGTAAGGCGAGAATAGTAACCGCGTCACCACGAGTCTTCGTTGAGAACAAGTTACAATGGCGGGTTACCTCTTCCCATTTTGTGTTTTGTTCAATGTGCAGTAGGGGGATGAGGGGAAGTCAGACCTGGTGTATTTTGCCCGAAGGTGAATGTCCACCCCCCTCTCCCCCCCCCCTCTTACGAAATACATTCGGTTATTCCTCCAGACCGTGTAGACATGACAAGTCCACAAAGGAAACACCTCTCTACCGTATCTCAAGGGCCATTTGCCCTTGCCAGAGGAGGACACCCACATCTGCGCAGAAGGCCCATGCCCACCATCTGGAGTTTGTTCCCCTTACGAAGCGCCGCCATTACCCACCACAGGAAGTATCGGTGGAGTACCGTTGATATTCAGACGCACCGTCAGACGTCAAAAGTCACGAGATGGCGCTGCAATCGTGCCACCTTGGAGGGATCATCTGCGAACGTTAAGCCGAAAGCCATCGATGCCCCATAGTGTAAAAAAGCGCCCTCGTTGTTCTCGTTGTTGTCATGAGCAGAAGATGGCCACCACTGTGAAGAGTAAATAAAAAAACACCTTTGAGTTCGTATTAAATTTGAACTCTGGTCTTCAGAATAGAAGCCGAGTGCTTTACCACCGAGCTACCACACCCCCTTGCCGACGGTGAACAAAACTTAGCACATTCCACGAAGATAATACTACAATCGCATGTTTCCCTTTTTTCCCGAGCAAAATGTGGCGTTCGTGATGAATCACTGCGTAGTCTAGAGAGCACGCCTTATTGCAGGGCTCGTGAATACTTCCGACTGCCAAGAGCAAAAATATGTTCACTTCGGGGTTTAGTTCCCTTCTGAAACAGAGGAATGTAACCCGCTGTTATTTCTCAGCAGCAGACCACTTCAGCATGTGAGCTAGTTTTACCTGCTCCTGTTTCTCTATTTTGTCGAACATACACCGTCCATTGGTCAATGCGTCCGAAGGAACCTATCTTAGCGAGAACACTAAAGCGGAACGCAAGGTGACTGGCATATGGGACTATTTTGATGTTTTCGTCATTTCTCACAGGACGTGAAATTATCGCTCATAAAGCGGACAGAGAATTATCAGAGGAACAGTGCGCCGAAATTTAGAATTGGCTTGCCTTAGCCAACTATGTTGGGTTACTTATTGTTTTGCAGTTTTCCTTTCTTTCTTTCCGCAAATGATGTACATTTGGGCTAGTATATCGATCAAGGGACTTCACCTCGACTCGCGAAATGTGTATTTCAGTGCAGGTACAAGACTTAATGCACTGTTTATTCTGTTTCCTTATTCCATGGCTTTCCCTAGTAAGAAAACTCAAGTATGGATCCGCAATTTTCTTGAGCAGCGACCAATTACATTAAATCCTCGAGATTAATCACCTACGATGTACTATCTTGACAGAGGAGTTCCGCAGGGGTCTACTCTTGGTCCACTACTCTTCAACTGAGCTATGAATAGAGTCGCCCGCAAACGGGAGGAGAGTTAAATTTCGCCTCTCCATCTTCTTGGCGAACTGATGGAGGCGAAATAGGGATGTTCTTTTGATGTGCGAGCCGAGAGGACGATCTCGACTCGCTCCGATGACCGACGACCGATGCTTGGAGCGGGTGAGGGATGAGGACTGCCTTCCTTGCTGGATATTAGGTTTATTTACATTATTTACATGACTCCATGTTTACATCACGTCAGAGTGACGGCTACATTGTCACTCTGACAGCAGCAGCCTGTTCGGCCGAGATCTATCCTGAACTAGATCCCCTCTCGACCGACCTTCGACAAAACCCAACACTCCGGTTTTGATAGCAAAAACCCCGCCTCCAAAAAGGGGGCGTTCAAGAAAGAGAGAAAAACCTTTCAAAACAATTATTACAAACCATTGATTGGCCACCGTAACCAGCCAATCACACACATGTCCTCACCTGCGGTCACGTGACCTAACCCTCTCTCTTATGCACTCAAAGTGCGTTTCCTACGCACGCTGTTACACCCGGCCAGAAAATACAGGACATCTGCGGCCTTAAGTGAACCATCCATTACGTTAAGCGGGCGGCATCTGCACAAACAACAGCCAAGCCGAGGGCCCGGAGCGGTCCTCGCGCGTCTGACCTCCCTCCGCGCGGCGCCTCCCGCGACGCCCCCATTGTCCCGCGACGCGCGGGCAATGAGGGTTGCTAATTCCCTCCCAGACGAAGGGGCACCGCCGCCCACCTGGAGAGACCACGGGGAGAGACGCTGCCAGCCGAGGCGACCATCGTCGAGGCGAACGACCCGTCGACGAAGAGCGCCCGCCGCCGGAGTCGAAGATTTTCCAAACTTACACGGCGCGCGCTTTCAACACTAAGAGATACGATCATCTGGCCTCCCGTCAGCTTGTTATGCCGAATGACCCAGCCACCTCCGGCGCGACAGAGGTACTCAGGCTAAGCACCCCCATCCTTTGACACACAAAAGGACGGGCACAACACACGCTCTCCGCGGCTCCGAACTTGGCGTCCGTGCGGCTACATGAAAGGGACACGGGAAAGTAGCTACCAGCGGAGGCGACGCCAATACATGGGCCACCGGCGGCCTTCATTAATTACATGCGGAGCCCGAACTTAACACCTCCGCACTAAGAATGTTGTCCGTACACTAGCTGTACGTACAACATTAACTCTCACTATTTGTTATGTCTTGCTGCAGAGGAAGAACTAAACAAAACGCGCTCAAGCCGTTACGCGAGTACACTACAAAATACAATACAATACAACAATAAAAAAAATTAACCCGGTACACACCAACCCAACCAGCACAACGCGCCGGCCAACTGCACAAAAAAAAACGGATGCAACACGGCATACTCAGTGCCTTGGCCTAGCCATGGCTTGCGTAACATCAAATAATAAACAAAAGTGCTCAACTACAGGGCCCGTGAGAACAAACTCGTGGTACCCTCTACCATTAAAGGCAACCAACCCACGAAGGGTATAAATGTTACAACTTGACAACTGGATGAATGACACCATCCATCCTTAACCGTTCAGCGTATGTAGGAACATTCTTTCACTCTAATGAAAGAAAAAAAAACAACACCCGAACAAAACCCAAACGCTCAAAATGAGGCTACTCCTGTACCAATAACAAAACGTTTAAAGAAAGTTCAGCGTTTCTTCACGCACTCGCGGACGCCGGTTCTTTCGGAATGCGACACAGATTGTTCGTCCCGGTTGCGGTTCACTCGCTGTCCACATGCGATGTACTGAAAGTTCACTTTTCAGTACTTCAGACACTAGTTCGCACACAAGCGCCACAAGTGGGCCCTACCTGCACATTCCATGGCCCACCATGACCACATGCCAACGGCACAAATAAAGGAAGGCACTCGCCATTGTACCCAAAGGTAAACTCCCTACCGTGCTGTAACCGCGGCTCTACTTCACCAGAAGACAGCGTTAAAACTGCCAAACTGCGCTACTCGCAAATTAC
This sequence comes from Haemaphysalis longicornis, assembly GCF_048455015.1. Taxonomy (NCBI): domain Eukaryota; kingdom Metazoa; phylum Arthropoda; class Arachnida; order Ixodida; family Ixodidae; genus Haemaphysalis; species Haemaphysalis longicornis. The sequence goes on from NW_027526361.1 coordinate 132,621,785, forward strand.
ACGCCTTACGACAGCTGAACGCAAGCAAAACATGCACACACAAAAAAAGAAATCTAACTACAAGGGGGAGAACAACAGTACAGGCAAAACTAACAATAATTCTCATCTGAGTGATTCATACGCACCCAGAGAAAAACACGCTAACAACTAAGTGTGCGCAAAACAACACTGACCCGTTCTGTCCAGCACTGCACACTATTCAGCGCAACCCCCCTTCCACGGCGGCACACACCGACCGTCGCACGGAAAGTGATTCCGTTTCGTGCACCACCAGCTGATTCTACACGAACCCTGGTTTGGCTCGCGGTGTCCTCTGCTCCCTGGAGAAAAGGAACACCCTACTCGGCGGTAGCGCATACGACGATGTCGCACCTGCGCCGCCCCACCTGCCCCCGCGTCCCGCCTTCTCGCGCCCGTCGGAATCGACCTACGCGCAAGACGCCGCGGGCCGCCTGCACATTCCTGCTTCCCGCACGCAGGCTCAACAATTAGGCCCGCCGTTCCGCTGCCCTCACATGACGGCTGTGCTACCTCAGCCTCCTCCGAGATGACCATGCCTTCGACAGCTTCGCTCGATCTCGGAATTAGCTCATCCACGAGGGGCTCCTCGCGGTCGGCCGCGGGGTCTATGTCGGCGCATGGGGCGGAGCTACTCTCTTTATCCTGTGGCGTTCGAAACGCCCATGATGGAACGAACACTGTGAAGACATTGGTGTCCTCTTCGAGATTACCGATCCTGCGGAGCTTCGCTTTCTCATAAGCGATCTCCGCTCTCCCTTGGGCTAACTGAGCGCTAAGCTCTTCAGCTGTCCATTCGGACCAGCTACCCGCGCCCCTGCTACCCGCCAGCCTTGCTTTTTCGAAAGCGTGCTGCGCATTCCTGAGAGCTAACTCCGCTCTCAACTCTTCAATCTCGAGCACAATGGCACTAACCTTCCGGTCGGTGCCGCGACATCCCGTTAGCATAGTGGCCATGGTGAACCCGGAGAAAACAAATCAGGGCCCACCTGTGCCCGCTCCGGGTTCGGCCGGGTCGCAGTGTCGCTGGTGCAGCAGCTCGTGGACCCGATGCGCCACTCTCGCCGCTGGGATGGGGCCGTGCTCCCTGGGCCAGAGCCCACGAGGCCTCCCGCTGAGGTGTCGCCCCGTTGAACCGCGGCTTACGCTGCCCTGAGCCAGAGCCCACGAGGCCTCCCGCTGAGGTGTCGCCCCGTTGAACCGCGGCTTACGCCGCCCTGGGCCGAAGCCCACGAGGCCTCCCGCTGAGGTGTCGCCCCGTTGAAACGCGGCTTTCGCCGCCCTGGGCCGAAGCCCACGAGGCCTCCCGCTGAGTTGTCGCCCCGTTGAACCGCGGCTTACGCCGCCCTGGGCCGAAGCCCACGAGGCCTCCCGCTGAGGTGTCGCCCCGTTGAACCGCGGCTTACGCCGCCCTGGGCCAGAGCCCACGAGGCCTCCCGCTGAGGTGTCGCCCCGTTGAACCGCGGCTTACGCCGCCCTCGGCCGAAGCCCACGAGGCCTCCCGCTGAGGTGTCGCCCCGTTGCCGTTGAATCGCGGCTGCTGCCGCACTGAGCCGAAGCTCACGAGGCCTCCCGCTGAGGTGTCGCCCCATCGATGCTTGGAGTCTAGCTCGTCGTTGGTCGGAGCCGAACCTCCTGTTGAAGGAGTCTCTCCGCAATGACCCACCAGCTCCAGCCCATGGTCGTGGTCATCCTGTCGACTGCGCCAGTTAAATTTCGCTTCTCCATCTTCTTGGGGAACTGATGGAGGCGAAATAGGGATGTTCTTTTGATGTGCGAGCCGAGAGGACGATCTCGACTCGCTCCGATGACCGACGACCGATGCTTGGAGCGGGTGAGGGATGAGGACTGCCTTCCTTGCTGGATATTAGGTTTATTTACATTATTTACATGACTCCATGTTTACATCACGTCAGAGTGACGGCTACATTGTCACTCTGACAGCAGCAGCCTGTTCGGCCGAGATCTATCCTGAACTAGATCCCCTCTCGACCGACCTTCGACAAAACCCAACACTCCGGTTTTGATAGCAAAAACCCCGCCTCCAAAAAGGGGGCGTTCAAGAAAGAGAGAAAAACCTTTCAAAACAATTATTACAAACCATTGATTGGCCACCGTAACCAGCCAATCACACACATGTCCTCACCTGCGGTCACGTGACCTAACCCTCTCTCTTATGCACTCAAAGTGCGTTTCCTACGCACGCTGTTACACCCGGCCAGAAAATACAGGACATCTGCGGCCTTAAGTGAACCATCCATTACGTTAAGCGGGCGGCATCTGCACAAACAACAGCCAAGCCGAGGGCCCGGAGCAGTCCTCGCGCGGCTGACCTCCCTCCGCGCGGCGCCTCCCGCGACGCCCCCATTGTCCCGCGACGCGCGGGCAATGAGGGTTGCTAATTCCCTCCCAGACGAAGGGGCGCCGCCGCCCACCTGGAGAGACCACGGGGAGAGACGCTGCCAGCCGAGGCGACCATCGTCGAGGCGAACGACCCGTCGACGAAGAGCGCCCGCCGCCGGAGTCGAAGATTTTCCAAACTTACACGGCGCGCGCTTTCAACACTAAGAGATACGATCATCTGGCCTCCCGTCAGCTTGTTATGCCGAATGACCCAGCCACCTCCGGCGCGACAGAGGTACTCAGGCTAAGCACCCCCGTCCTTTGACACACAAAAGGACGGGCACAACACACGCTCTCCGCGGCTCCGAACTTGGCGTCCGTGCGGCTACATGAAAGGGACACGGGAAAGTAGCTACCAGCGGAGGCGACGCCAATACATGGGCCACCGGCGGCCTTCATTAATTACATGCGGAGCCCGAACTTAACAAGGAGGACTCAGCAGCTCGCTTTGCATGCATTCAATGCCGACGTCATCGTCGTATGGGCTGAGTGCATTATGGCAACAAAGACCTTATGCAAACCGAACTACAAGCTGCAGTCTTCTGTCTTGAAACGTCCCTTTTGAACTTCAACTTGAATCTTTCCCCAAACAAGACTGAGTTTCTCAGCATTGATGGCAAACGCTCACCAAATCCAACGCAAGTCATCCGACTCCAAATTGGCAACACAAGTATCGACTCCAAGAATGGCAACATTAGACTTCTGGGCCTACAAGTCAGTTGTTGTAATAGCCCTAATGCGTGGATGCGACATCTACGTACCTCATGGAGATCCACCATGCATCTGGTATCTAAAAACTCTAACAAGTGTGGCGGTTCTCAGGAAAGCTTGTCTCATGTTAGCCTTTGCTGTAGCCCATGGCAGGATGACATGATTTCCCCGTCTATGAGTTCAAGTCAAGGCCAATCCAAGAACTCAGCATTCTGAATAGGACACTCATCAGGATGGTTACTGGAATTCCAAGACATACAAGAACGGACATCCTTGAGCAAGCTATCTCTCTATCACCTTTCATTAACCTGGTCGAAGAAACACAACTCCGATTTTTGAGCCATCTCGAGCATACTGCTCAGGGACGTGCCATACGAAGATGGGATCGTCTAAAAAGTGAATTTGACCTCAGGACTATCCAAAAAACGCTTCCACCATTGGAGATACACTTCCTTGGCATCATTCGTAGGTGTCTCATTTCTCGGCGAGACCAGGAGGCCAGGGATCGATATGTGCAAAAGCTGTCAAACGACAAGGAAGAAGGCGAAGTTGATCTCTTCACCGATGCTGCTGTTACTGACACTGCTGCAGCCATCGCATGACAATGTCCAGAACTTCCTCAGACAGATGGGTGTCGCACCATTACTAACACTTGTGGACTCACCAACGAACCGGAACTCTTTGGAATATTGCGCTCTGCAAAGCATTCCGAATCACTCAGAACTACAAACAAGGAAATTCAGAGCCGTAACAGTCTCTTACGTGGCACTCCGGGAGCTTAACAAAGCCTTCACGCAAAATTTTAAAGCCAATTCCTACTAAAAAGGGCACAAGAACTCAATATTGAAGGAATCAAAGTCCGCATGACTTGGACACCAGCCCATACGCCAGGAGAGCAGGGAAACCAACTGGCACATTATGCTGCCCGGAACTGTGTACAGAATTCTCCCTTGGTCCCCCCGTCGTCCCTGAGAGCGCTGCGTCCGCCCAAACAGACTTACCCACTACTAACTGGTCAAGAGTACCAACGATTCAAACGACTCAGCATACAACGTCTAGCTGAAGCTTCCCGACCTTATGTTTTTACACCTTTAAAGACGCTATCGAGACGAAAAGAAGTCTTCGACAACAAGGTGTATGCGGATGCGGCTTACGCACCGCATATCATTTCTAAATAGACAAGAAATCAGGCTTCGGCATCTAAATGCCGAAGCCTGATTTCTTCTGTGCGGCACAGACTACCTCCAATCTCTTTCATCTAATTTGGCCATGTTAAGCCTTCTTAAGGCGCAGAGAGCAACTCCTAGAGTCTCGGGCAGCTCCGCATAAACCAAAAGCGCACTTGCAGCTTATTAGAGGCAATCCACGCACCCTTGAAAGGGTAGCACACTTTGCTGTACAAAGTAGTCTGTCCAGAGTTGTATAGTGGCTGACTGACCCCCACCCTTTTTTCATGCGTTCGGGCACGCGACTGTACCCGTGTAAACCTTCGTGACAGTGCTCAACACATCAACGACCAGTGCCTATGTGAACACTCAAACCATGCCTGCAGCTAACTGGAACAGAAACTCTAAACGATTGCAGCGTCGTGTGATCATTTGTAATACGGGTGTTCCCCTTTCCTTTTCCCCATAACCCACACCAGGGCCTCAGGCCTCTTTCTAAATAAAGGTCATTCATTCATTCATTTGTGTTTCCGTCGATGTCGTTCGGGGCTTTTTATTTTTGTAGTGGTTCCTTGGGGGACATGTATGAGATGGATATTTTTATTAGTTCATATTTATGCATTTTCCACTTTTCTTTTTTTGTATTTTGTTGCTAAAGATCTCCTTAGATAAGCCATCTCAATGCACACTATTATACCAATTAAAGTCAACGTGGAGGGTTCCAGTGTTCTAGAAAGCGGTCTAGCGCGAGCAGTTTAAAGCCGTGAGCCTGCTCTCCTCACCCCACGTGGCCTCTTCCGCCTTCGTAAGGAGGAAACCAGCTTCAACTTGAACGGTTAATTTTCAAGATGTCCCAAGCTACGAATATCCCACTCTCTGCTCCCGCTTCACCCCCTTGACCTAGCGTCTTCCCGGTGTAATAAAGGCTATCTCCTCCTCCTGCTCCTCCTATTATAGCAATTAAACCTGCCAAGTTGGCCAACCATGATTTCTTTTTTGTGCACAAACCGGTTGTTACGCGATTGGGGGGCGGGGGGGTGGGGGGGTATTCGGTAGAAAATTCTACGCAGTAAAATTGGTCGTGTGGTGACACAGTCACTGCATATAAGAAAGAAGAAGAAAGGCGAAACGAGTCCGTACCACCATATAAATAATTCAGCCTATATCTCGTTTTCGGTGAGTGCAAAGGCACGGGATATCCTGTCCCACAAAACGACAAACGGATATTGTGTGCGTATATAAACACCGGCGGTACCTGAAACCCCGGCGCCGTATTTATGACGGAGCATATTTAACTTGTGGGTAACCTTAGAGGTCATCCATGTAGCGCTGCCATTGCACATCCGCCCAATCTTTTTACGTGGATGAAGGTATTTTTATTGCCTGTTTCCAGAGGTGTAGTACTTAATTCAGTCATTCTGATGTATTTATTCACTTCTATCATGAGGATTGCTGAGTGTAAAGAGTTTCTAGTGCAGCGGGTGGCCACACGGCGACCCACATTTTGCTCGTCTGTGAAAACTTAAAAGAAGGCCCTTAAATTATATGTGATTCTGGATATGCGGTTGACGAGAAATTCAAATAAAAATGCAAAATATCTTATCTTCTTGACTTTCATCTGATGTGTTATTAAAATTCACCCACTAAATTTTAATAGCCCGCGTTTTCTGCATACACTCCGCCAGAATTCTGAGTTGTACCAGCGTCACTGAGAGCTGAGTTTTACCAAAATGTACTGCTTTCAAAAACGAGCAATCAATTGAAATTTGTTATCCTGGTAGCATTTTGTAAAGGCCCGCTCAAATAGGCTTCAAAACGACTTTCACAGAACCCGTAAATACGTGCTCCTGAGATAATATTGCCAATGGTAATAATGAAGAATGATAGACTCACCATCGACAACAAATGTGGTTTTAAAGCAATTTTATCAGAATTCGGGAACGCGTTTAGTGGATGGCGCTGAGGAAAACAGACAGAATGCCATGGAGAAAATTGTCATCTAAAGTGAAGGTACACGTCCGCTTTACAGTACATTTTTCGATGACGGATAGGAGCAGCTGTCCTATTTTTAAGTACAAAATATTCCAGCTATTGCCCCGTATTCACGGCGAAAAATAGTCATTTAAGACATTCACATTCCAGCTTATATAATACAACTGCATAATTAGCTTAAGAATAAACTATACCACCACTCGACATTGTTGGTTGATAATTGTTCCTAGGATGCCTTTTGCGAGAACTCTGCAATTTATAGATCAAACACTGAAATTCCGGGTTATACGCCGCGAAGTTGCGGCCCAGCTTTGAGAAGCAATAATTTCGGTGGCGGGGAGATAATTAAATTAGTTTTGAATCATTTACGTGCAGCTAAATCTCGCGCACACTGTCTTTTTTTTTTTTTTTTACACCGGTGACAGGAAAAATTCCGGTAATCGAACCCGCGGCTCACTAGCGCAATGCGTTAGACACTGAGACCAGCGGCGGTTCTCAGGGTTAACACAGAAGACTTCTGTAAGGCGTTCTTCCCTAGGCAGTTTTCATAAAACGAGTGAAACATAACTGCTTTATTTTTATTCACCACCTGCACCTTTTTTGTATGTGTTGCATGTAATGAGTCCTCTCCACTTTGCGCTAATCAGTGACGCGTTCGCCTGCACTGTTTCGAGGCTTGGCACCTTTTTTACAGTGGTCCTGCCAGCTTTTCATTGGCCAAAATCCGGGCTTCCTACGTCAACTTGGTAGTTCAATACGCATATGCCATGATTGTCATGCATTCTCCTTGGGTCGTCGAACTATCACCTTCCCGTGTTTCGGAATTTAAATGAATATATTGATGCTGCAATGCAGCATATATAATCATTACAATGCAGACATCGAATTTTGAGGATCTCTATTGAAATCTGCTATTATACGTGAAGTGTGTATTTACAAAGCACGACAGGTTTCTGACGTCCATTGCTTAACGAGACTTTCTTGCCGCTGTTTATTGCAGTGAACCTGATTATCGTTAAGGTTCCGTGAATATTTGTTCTGCGTGTGCAAAGATACAGGTACCAAATTCGCGGGAAAAGCATATGCGTCTCACCACTTGGATATGTGATGCATATGCTTTAAAAGCATATGCTTTAAAGACGCATATGCTTTAAAAGCTTATGCGTCTCATCACATGGATATGTATTTCGCGTGGATGAGTAATCCACAAACGCCATTTTCAAGATCAGCACACCCTGATGAAGATAAGAATTTCTCGCGGCACTAAACCCTTTTAACGTGTTTTTACTATGGCGACGCGTACGTTTTACTTACCCGTCCGCACATCGACACAGCAGTCACGCCAATTTACTCTTTTTGCTCCTTTTAGTTCACCTTAATCTATCCTAATCTACCTTAGTTTGTCTTAATTCACCTTAACCTATTATATTCCACGTAATCTTTACCTTAATCCCCCCGCATATATCTTAATCCGGCTCATTTCATTTCAATCTACGTTATTCCATCTTGTCTGACGTAATCAACCTTAACTCATTTTTTTAACCTAATCCCATTCATTTATATATACATCACTACAGTTCCCTGATCACTTCTTATTCCATCCTAATTCATTGTATTCCGCATAAATTAATCATATTTTTATTTTATTCCACCTTATTCCATCTTATGCCCACCCCACTGACATTGCTATTAATCCCTAATCAATCATTTGATAATTTTGGGAATCATGAATCATCTCTTATCCACGGCTGGCATGCTTTGGTCAGCTTCCGGCGTTCCTTGGTTCACTTGACTTTTTGTACAGCTTGTGTTGACACCGGGATATTTCTAGGTCAATGAGCTAAGATATATAAAGGTTGCGACTCAATGAAGGTTTCTTAAAGATTTATTCTAGCGTGCGAACCGCGTCGCCGATGTCTATCTTAGCACCCTTCTCTCGTCATCGGAGTTCCAAGGGCTTGCGTTTCTCGTTTCCCCGGCACCCCGGGGAGGTGTTCCCTCCGCCCTCCATTTTTAATTTTACATTCCTTCTGTCATGGTAATGGGTGGGCTGCGTATAGCCCGCATCCCACCTTCGCTGGTTATCAACCATCCGTATGAAGTGACTCAATTTTTTTTTTACTATTGTTTATCCCACGTATGGCGAATGAGCCGCATATGAAACAGCTACCACAATGCCTGCCAACGAAACGAATGTAACAGCCTTCAGAACTTCCACAGAAGCATCAACGATACACTGTATGCATGCACACATCGTTCACAACGACCTCTGAACCCAGGTGACCAACGACCTGGTAACCAGAAATACTCGTTGCAGTAGTTATAATGCGCAAAAAGTTTAAGCAGAATACATCCTTTGGGACTTATTGTAAAGACCCGGATTGTCGGGTTAATGCGCAGAGATTGGAAATTATTAAAATTAAAAAAAAGAAGCGAGGAAGGCGGGAATTCTGGACGAATATAAGCCACCAGGGCTCACCACCAGGTCACCGGGTCGGCCCCTCCGGCTGCGCGAGCCAATCTTGGAGAGAAGAGAGATGGTGGAAAAGAGATTGATGAGGACTTGATCATGGTTCCGAAATGATGCAGTCCCAAGGCATACTTGAGGCATTCGGAAAGCCGGAGCACTGGGAGCATCGTGTAGTGGTGCGATCGCCTACTAATCAATATTGCAAGCGTGTGTACTGGGTAAAAGGTAAGAGTGAAAAGAAGGATTCTGCTCATCAATGACTAAGCACCATATTCAGAGACGCTACTTACATTTATCTCTTGCGCTGCTTATATTGTCAGCTCCTTATTTGGCCGACTTCACGACACAACGTTTGGAATAGTCATTCAGAGACCAACCTTAGCTCACAGTGGCATCCCCGGCGGGCAGCTCGCAACCCCTTGCCACGAGGTTTGGCCCGCCGTGCAGCGCTGATGAGGCCGGAATGCAGGATGAGACCAGGAAAATAATATTCCGCGCACTTAAGGTTATCTATTCTCAACTCACCTGGATGAACATCTTTGTCCCCCAAACATTTTTTCCCGCTTTTCAGGTCCTACGGAGAACCTGGGACCCTGAACAAGACAGCGGGTGCTCTCCTTGTGCGTACTCGTTTCTGTCTCTGTTTCTTTTTTTGCGAGATATCGCCCTAGGGCATTAGAGAAAGTGTTGAAAGGTACAACATTCCACCCTGTTCACGCAAAAATACAAGAGGAGACCGGTGCGGGGGCCCGCATATCCAACGCTTAAGATTTGGGGGTCTTCCAGGATGGAGCCCTGTGCCTCGTAAAGGTTGCATTTGGGCGCTTCCAAGACCTGTGCAAGCTCACAGCAAAAGTTCAACGTCAGCTTCTGACGCAGGAAGCACGCAGAATGGGCAGGTGTCTGCACACGGCGTGTTATAGCAAGGAGGCCAAGCGCATGGGTAACTGCTGTGGATAACGCCACCCCAACGCGAAGCGAAGCCTCAGGCAGTCGGGCCTGCTCCCAGCAAGCGAGCCCACTAGGGAGGTCAGTTCCACGCGGTGGAAGTAGAGCACGCATGGCGCGGCGGAGGTTCTCCTTTTCCACCAGCAGATATATCTTGCCGGCTACGCCTCCATCTAGGTAAATAAATCTACCCTAGACAGCCCGCCCCCCCCCCCCCCCCCTTTATACAGATATTTGTGCGACAGCGTTTTCCAGGGGGGCCTCGAAGATCAGCTGCGCCTGATCGGAAGCGCTGGCTAAGCGGCACGAGTTGCAGACGACGCGGAATGAGGACACCTCTAGGAAGCGTGTACTTGGTATCCATAAAAGTTTATTTTCTCTCTCATCTCAGCAAGCAACCATATACTTAACCCTGCCGTTTTCGCTTCTTTATTGGCACGAAAACTGAGTGCTGTACTTAACCATCCCTTTTCAAGGCTGATATTGCCGAGTATGACTACTGCTTAGTCGTGTATATTCGCACATTGTGCGTAAGGAATAAATGAAGCTTAAAAAGGATGAAGCGCTTTCGGAATGCTAAAACTATGCGCGCCCCATGACCGTCCGGACGCGGGGGTTACACACTCATACCTGCCCGTACGGCGCGGTTTTTACGGCGAATCTCTAGCGCCCGCTACCGCGGTTTCGCGTCGCCGTTGGCCTCGTTGTAACTGAGCGAACGAAGAGGAAAGACCTCAAAGATAGACGAGATAGAGCGAGCAGGAAAGGGGAGGAGGAAAGTATGTCGAAAGTGGGAAAGAGAGAGAGAAAACATTTATTGTCCAGTCACCGACCTAAGTCCAGGTCAGCTAAACGACGGATCCTGAGACGTCACTGTCTTCATAGTAGTCCAGAATGTCCTTGGAGATCTTCTGGATATGAAGGCAGAGAGCCTCCTGGGCGGCCCGAACGTCTGTTCCGGGCGGGGGAGCCAGCCAAGTGTCCCACGAGGTGATGCGGGAGAGGGAGGGGGGAAGCTTCGGGGGGTGGCAGTCCCAGTAGGAGTGGGGAATAGAGGGGTATGCGCCGCAAGAAGGGCAGGTTGGGGGACCGGAGCACTTGCGAATGCGATGTAGAATGTCGTGAGATGGGAGGGAGCGGGTATGAGCCCGGCGGAGAAGAACGGTTTGGGCGCGAGTGAGGCGCGGGTCTGGAGAAGGGTAGACTTGGCGGGCGAGGCGATAGGAAAGTAAAGTGAATTTACGGGTCTCGCGATCATGAAGACGAGTGGAAGGAGGATGGTATGAGGTTGGCCAGAGCATAGACGGACCCGGGGATAGATCTCGGAAAAGCGCGTTTACTCTTGCGTTGCCGTCCATGTTAGCGTGGCCAGGTACCCATACCAGGACAAAGAGGTGAGAAGGATGTCTGTTGAGAGTGTCAGTCACTAAGTTAGAAGAAAAGGGGTTGACGGTATACCGTAAATAATTTCGGATGGCGGATTGCGAATCTGTGAAGATATAAGTGGGGTGTTCGGTGGAGGTTGTGAGAGCAGCATGCTCTATGGCAAGAGCGATGGAGTGCTCTTCTAGGGAGGTGGCATCTGGCGGGCAGAAAAAAGGCGTTTGAGCGGAAACCAACGACGAGTGGCGTAAAAAGGCTGCGGTTCCTATTTGCGTAGAGGGAAAATGACTGGCGTCTGTAAAATATACCGCTGATCCTTGCTTTTCTAGAAAGGAGACACGTTTGGTGAGGGCTTTACAGCGTAGAAAGCGGCGGGTGGCATGCCTGGAGGGGTTCATATTCTTAGGTAGGGGTTCTATGCGGATACGAGGGAACGTGGCCCAAGGAGGGGAAGTTGTAGGGATTGGAGGAAGCGAAGAAGTAGGGTAGGCCATCGTCTGCAACAGTGCCCGACCCTGGTGAGATGTCTGAAGGCGCTGAAGTTGGGCTTGTTTGTGTATCTGAATACGTTCTTCTATAGTGTTATATGTGCCGGTCGCGATAAGATTGTTAGTAGGAGCGTATCGGGGCACGCCGAGGGCTATGCGGTAGAGCTTCGGAGAGCTGCCTCTAGTTTGGTTAGTTGGGTGGGTGTGGGATGCAGGTATGGCACTGTGTACAGTATGCGGGACATGGTAAAAGCATCTATAATACGTAGGAGGTGTTGTTCGTGTAAGCCAGAGTGGCGATTTGTGACGCGGTGCAGCAGATGAATCATTTGCTCGATCTGAGAGTGTATAGTTCGAAGTGTAGGGTAGGAACTACCGGAGTAGTGATAAGTAAGACCTAGAATTTTTAGTGAGTCTGTTTTGGGAATTGGGGTGTTATCAATGGAGATGTTGATGAGGTCACGGTCAGGGGCTCTGCCTTTCTTGTTCGTTATGATCATGAGAGCCGATTTGGAAGGGGAGATAGCGAGACCTAAGGTGCGAACATGGCTGTTTATTACGACACATGCTTCTTGGAGGGTTTCTTCGAGTTGGGCTGGGCTACCATGGGAGGACCAGAGGGTAATATCATCGCCATAGATGGAGTAGGAGAGGTGAGGGATAGAGTCTAGGAGGGGAGGCAGTTGGGCTAGTGCCAGGTTGAAAAGGGTTGGAGACAGGATTGAGCCCTGTGGGGTGCCAGAGGTTAAATAAAAAGATGGAGCCGACGATCCCGGGATGCTTAAAGAGGCTGTGCGGTCTGAGAGAAAGGATTTGATATAGTTATACATTCGGCTACCGCAGTTTGTTCGGGCAAGGTTAGCGAGGATGGCCTGGTGTGAAACTGTGTCAAATGCTTTGTGAATGTCGAGGGCTAGGAGGCCCCGAGGTTGGGAGGAGCTTGGGAATTCGTAAAGATCTTGAGAGATGCGGAGCAGTGTGTCCTGTGTCGAAATGTCGTGACGGAAGCCGCTTTGGGTGTAGGGGAGGGGGCAGTTGTGTTCCATGTGCCATTCGAGGCGGGTAAGCACCATGCGTTCGAGAAGTTTGCCTACGCACGAGGTAAGCGAAATGGGTTTAAGATTGTCTTTAGAAGCAGGTTTTCCGGGTTTGGGGATAAGAACGATGTCAGAATGTTTCCAGGATGAAGGGATCGTGCCAGTCTCCCAGACATGGTTAAAAAGAGTGAGGAGAGATTGTTGAGAGTCTGAGCTAAGATTTCGCAGGATGTTATACGTGATTTTATCCGGGCCGGGGGAAAAGGGCGGTGGTGGTGATTTATTAAGAAAGCAGGGAAAGTGAGGGTATGCCGAGGCCGCGCGAGGCGTGTGGAAAAACCGCGCCTCGGCGTCTAATGGCGTCCGAGAAAGGAGACGCAAAACCAGGCATACATGAAAGCAAAGCGTCTTATCTTTCAAGTTCACAAAAAGCACAAAAGCCTAGTACGCGGTACGCGCTGCACGTACACCGTTTCTTCGTCGCCCTCTTCGTCGGGTGTTCCATCTGAACGACGTGACGTTTCGGTGGGAGGTTCAAACAATTTACAACAACATGCTCGGCGGCGGTGACACGCTGAGAGAGAATGCCAGAGTAGCTGACGCGATGGTGTGTTAGATGATGACGCGATTACTTCCTGAGACGCTGCAGCTATGCGCCGACACCGAGATGACTGAAGTTTGCACTGCGCTCAAATTTCGTTTAAGACCCGTATCGTAATTACCAGGCAATGTTTTTACGGGTTTTTTTTTTTCATTCAGTTCCTGAAAAATTCACTCGATTGATTCGATTGTAGGGTTTAACGCGCCGACGCAACGCAGGTGATGAGGCGCGCCGCAGTGGAGGGCTCCGGATTAATTTTGACCACCTGGGGATCTTTAACGTGCGCCGAAATCTCGTACACACGGGCGTTTTTGCTTTTCGCCTCCATCAGAAAAGCGGCCGCTGCGGTCGGGAATCGAACCCGCGACCTCATGCTCAGCAGCGCAACGCCTTAGCCACTGAGCCACCGCGGCGGGTGAGAAATTCCCTCTCGCTGCGCCACAAATTTCGGCGCTAAAAAGAATTGAATTAAAAATTTGTACATCCACTAAATTGAAAGTTCGCTGATCCACCAGCAAAAAGAAGAGAAGTTTATATGGGTGTGAAGCAAAATGTTAGAAAATGAGCACTCGGCGTCGTTCACGTTAACTCTACATTGCAAAGCGACATGAAATGAAATAAATGACGGTGCAAATAGCGTTTTGCCTCCTGTCCTGTGTCATGTTTATTTGCGCTTGCCGTAATCTTCGTAAATTGTACTGAAAAATAAAAAAGAGAACCTAATAGGGGCACGCACGCAGGTACGAGGTTACGATTTTGCTGGTAAAATTTTCCTTAAGGATGAGTTGAAGGGATGAACTTCTCTGGGGCTTCTATTTGTCAAAATCCCCAAAGTGAAACGGCTGCTTCCAGTTGACGAGAGGATTCTGGACGGTAGTTTCTCTTGACATTAGCCGCATTTTTTAGAGCGTGCAAGTCTACACAGTGAAAAAACTTCGCACGGAAAGATGAACTTGGTTTCTCGTTACTGCGCTAGCAATGACAGAGAAAACTGGGCGTCGTGTTTGTCTATGTGGAGTCTGGGGGAACTGAACAGAAAGACAGAGTGCTCAGAACCGTTGAGTTGGGGGGGGGGGGGGGGGACCAGGGGGAGGGTTATCAAGAGTGGAGGTGAACTAGTTTCAGTTTCGTGAACACAAATCTGTCATGAAGCCGTAATCCACGGCTTGCACAGATACCACAGCATTCATGGGGAGATCCGGGGCACGAGTGTTCCCTACTCGCAAGTTCCATACGAGGTGTGGATAACTAACCTTCCGGTCGACCTTTCGTTGTAGGCCATAAGAGCAGGTCGAAGACCCGCGCAGTTAATGTCCAGATACGCAAACGTTTACAAACAGCTTTTTTTACAACAACCATGCGCCTGCCTCGCTCGCCTCTGCTTTCACATCCGGTGCAGACGTCCGGTTAACTTCGATAGTACACTATGCACGTGTCAGGCATTTTCCCGTCATTCCCGCCTAAAAACTAAATAAAAACCCCCGGGACCAGCGGCAGCGCCAGAATAGCGAAAGCTTTCGAAGCCACACAACCGTAACATCGGAGCCACGTGAAAGGTACGTTTTAGCACGCCTCAAATTTGGGGGCTTTGTGGTTTAGGAGGCATCGGAGGAAACGCTCATTTGAAGCACCTTTTATGCAGACTTCGAAATAACTTTGCCAGAAATCGTTCGACGTATTGTTAAAGTAATCTCCCCTTATAAAAGATACCGTACGCGATCAGAATTAGGTGCGGAGCACCTTAGGACCGCACAATGTCCGTCCGCGTCCGTGCGCATAGCATTTACAATCGCAAAAAAAGCACACAGACACCGGCGGGTTTCGAGCCTGTGTCCGGTAGACCAGACAGAGCTAGTGTCAGTCGTCTTACCCATTGGGCTACGACCGTGAGTCAGGATCCGCGAGTCAAACGGCTAACTCCCTCGCCTGTAACAGTGCGGAGTACATTAGGACCTCACAACGTCCTAAGAATTTTTGGAGTCATCGCACCAGACCGGTATTCTGGAGGTCATAGGTTCTGGATTCCACCCGGCTGGCATTTTTTTCACCACTTTCTTTCTTTTTCAAAAAATTGTTCATCTGTTTCTATGACCTACCGCATTTCCCCCTTTGCTTTCCGAGGTTTTCTTGACTGCTAACGCTTATTCTGTCTTAATTCACCCAGCCCCTCATTTCCCATTTCTGATTTGCTACATGCATAGCGAGGGCCTCGGTTCTGGCAGTCTTGGCGCCAAAGGTAGCTTAAGAGGATCCATCGCTGGTCTACCACTCTAAACATGTCGTAGACACTAGAGTGACGGCCCGCAGGTTAAAAGGAAGGTCCCCTTCCCCCCGAGTTGTCCGAGTGGCGGTGGCTACCACCCCCAAGTGCAGGAAACAAGAAATACCTTAACATAAATAACCAAGAAAGTAGTGGGGAAACAGCCCCCTCGGTAGCGTAGTGGTCATCGCACCAGTCCGGTATTCTGGAGGTCCTGGGTTCGGATTCCACCCGGCGGGCATTTTTTCACCACTTTCTTTCTGACTCAAAAAATTCTTCACCTGTTTCTATGACCTTCCACATTCCCCCCTTTGCTTTCCGAGGTTTTCTTGACTGCCAACCCCTATTCTGTCTATATATACGTGTGTGTGTGTGTGTGTGTGTGTGTGTGTGTGTGTGTGTGTGTGTGTGTGTGTGTGTGTGTGTGTGTGTGTGTGTGTGTGTGTGTGTGTGTGTGTGTGTGTGTGTGTGTGTGTGTGTGTGTGTGTGTGTGTGTGTGTGTGTGTGTGTGTGTGTGTGTGTGTGTGTGTGTGTGTGTGTGTGTGTGTGTGTGTGTGTGTGTGTGTGTGTGTGTGTGTGTGTGTGTGTGTGTGTGTGTGTGTGTGTGTGTGTGTGTGTGTGTGTGTGTGTGTGTGTGTGTGTGTGTGTGTGTGTGTGTGTGTGTGTGTGTGTGTGTGTGTGTGTGTGTGTGTGTGTGTGTGTGTGTGTGTGTGTGTGTGTGTGTGTGTGTGTGTGTGTGTGTGTGTGTGTGTGTGTGTGTGTGTGTGTGTGTGTGTGTGTGTGTGTGTGTGTGTGTGTGTGTGTGTGTGTGTGTGTGTGTGTGTGTGTGTGTGTGTGTGTGTGTGTGTGTGTGTGTGTGTGTGTGTGTGTGTGTGTGTGTGTGTGTGTGTGTGTGTGTGTGTGTGTGTGTGTGTGTGTGTGTGTGTGTGTGTGTGTGTGTGTGTGTGTGTGTGTGTGTGTGTGTGTGTGTGTGTGTGTGTGTGTGTGTGTGTGTGTGTGTGTGTGTGTGTGTGTGTGTGTGTGTGTGTGTGTGTGTGTGTGTGTGTGTGTGTGTGTGTGTGTGTGTGTGTGTGTGTGTGTGTGTGTGTGTGTGTGTGTGTGTGTGTGTGTGTGTGTGTGTGTGTGTGTGTGTGTTACGCGTCGGCAGGACTAATCAAAGGAGTGATGGTTAGTGGAGAAGCGATCTGTTTACAAAGAGACGGAATCTATTGCCAATGTGCCTATGACAGCACGAGCAGAGTTCGTGCCACCTAGCGCTTCGTTGTCGTTGGCGTTTGGCCCCTCGAGCTGTGTTCCAGCGTGCACTTCTGCTACCCCTGACAATACAGTGGAACCCCGTTAATACGTTTCAGATGCGACTGCATCTCATTCACTCGCCTTGTCCCTCCATACGGCGTTGTCCGTCCACACCCCTCCACCTGCACTATAAAAAAAATAATAGCTAGCGGCGCCCGGTTTCGATCCCACGACCCTGTTGGGTCGTGGGATCGAAACCGGGGTACATGGTACATGGTACAGGTACATGGTGCTCTTCCCACTGCGCCACAAAACCGAGACAGAATCAAATGCTACGAACGCGCCTTATATCCTTGACTCATTCAAACTACGTCAAGATGCTACTGATACAACGCATGATGGGACAATGATTAACACTTGCAATAAAAGAAAAGAAGCTCCCACACAGAGCAACAATGATGGATTAAAGGTCGTTGCGACAGCGAAGCCCCAAGCATACCAGTTAGAGATATTGACCAATATTGGCCTATAAAACATAATAATAATCATAAAACAATAATCATACGCGTTCCCGACACGTTTCACGCGATTTCAGAATCAATCCAACGGAAACACCAAGTGAACCCCACGATGCGTCGCATCTACACAGGGTTCCCCTCGCGGGGAGGTGGGCGCAATTTTTCAGCGGACCGGGAAAAAAATGTAACAGCCGGGAAAACGAAGAGTGAGGAAAGCCACGAAAATATGCCAGCGTCGAACTGGCATCGTTAAATCACGCCTTATCTAGAGCTCCATTGTTGCCATCACATCTGTATTACGTATTAACTCTGTGCTGTCATCGCGCATATATATCTTAGTGGATCTCTGAAGTGTCGGTGCGGTTTGTCGACGTGCTGCGCGCCGGGCTGCCGTTCGGGGTAGCTTCGGCAGCAACAAAGTCCGTGCCGTGGCATTTCTTCAAGGCGCCGTAGGGTCCAGACGAATCGAAGGCGTGCGAAAGCGCGATTCTGCGGAAAAACGTCTTGGCTACTCCGCAAACATACGGCTGTGACATTCATTGTGAGCCTTCAGACATCGTCAACTGTTACGACCACATCGTGAACGATCAGACTAAGGATACCACGAGGCAGGTGGACCCTGAGGGAGAGCGCGGTGCCCGGTATTTCTCCTTACCTATCTGAGCACCTCTCGAAAAGAAGACGCCAATGTCATTCAAAAAAGCACCCAAAGGGTGTTTTGCGTCCTGCCGAGATGATGGGCCTTTGTGCGACAAAACTCAAGCAAGTGACTGTAGGGTTGGTGTAGAAAGCGCCGAGAGTAGCAAGGAAGGAGCAGCAAACGACGCGCCGAGAGCGATCTCAACGCTACCGCAGCGCCACCGCCTGGTCGGCTGCTGTACCGGCGCGCTCCGTGGAAGGCCGCGCTCTCAGCCAACCGACCTAATCTCAAAACGCTTCACGGCACCATTACAACATTGCCGCGGCGCTACCATCACGCACTTTCGGAGTTCCGAAGTGAAACTTCTGTTGTAAGCACAGTGATGATGGTGATGGCATTTTTTGGCGGATGGTCTCTCCGACTCGCTCGCGGATTGTTGTAGCCAGTTCAGTAGCAAAGCCTGGCCAAGACTCATCAAAAGCCAAAATGGCGGTGCCCAAGCGGCTTTGGAGTGTCAGGTTGCGACGCATCATACGGCAACGGAACCAAAGTTGCGCAGTTAGGGCGGGGTTCGCAATACATTATATCCTATGGGAGCTATGCCGCCACCGATGACAAGCGACGTAACAGCCTGGAAAACACAACACTGAGGAACGTAACAGCGGTGTTCCAGTGTATAATGTCAAGGTGTAAAACCGGACCCGGAGCCGAACTGCACTCTCTCCCTTTTTCTCTCTCAAGAGAGAGAGGGAGAGAAAAAGAGTGAAATAGTGAGGGAAAAGCAACTGCCCTCACTCAAAACGCTATGATCATGATCGCGCGTACAAGACATTAACAAAGATAAGAGGGTGATCGATGCGCGCATGTTTTAAGGAATGCCAAGGAAAGCAAACGGGGAGGATGCGTTAGGTCAGGAAACAGATAAAGAATTTTCGAAAGAAAGAAAGAAAGTGGAGGAAAATTGCTTCCCGGGTGAGATCCGAACCCAAGACCTCCAGAATACGCGTCTGGTGCGATGAACACTGCGCTACCGGCGGGGCTGTTTTTCCCCTCCACTTTATCGTTTATTTATGTCAAGGGATTTGTTGCTTGCGCTTGGGGGTGGTAACCAGCGCCACTCGGACTACTCGGGGTGAAGGGGACCTGCTTTATTACCCCCGGGCCGTGAATCGAGCGTCTACAACATGTCCAGAGTGGTCGACCAGGGTTCAACCCTCTTAAGCTACCTATAGTAGTGGTATATATATATATATATATATATATATATATATATATATATATATATATATATATATATATATATATATATATATATATATATATATATATATATATATATATATATATATATATATATATATATGTATATATATATATATGTATTTATATATATATATATATATATATATATATATATATAGAGAGAGAGAGAGAGAGAGAAAGAGGAGAAGTATGCATACTCCCAATACTCCCAAACCAATCTGGTTCGCACAATCCACTTCGTTCTCTCTTCGCTCATGGGCACCTACCCCTATATACAGCCTGCCATCCAGGCGACAACCAGGCAAGGATTTCCCCTGACGAAGGCAAGTCTCTTTGCTGAAACGTTGTCAACAAGCGTGGTCGCTTCCTATTTCGAAGTTTTCTGTTCGTATATATATATATGTATGTAGATAGTATACATCTACATACAGATGTATACTTATCTACGCACAGTAGATAAGTATACATCTAGCATGTATATACATATGTACGTATATGTATATATATATATATATATATATATATATATATATATACGTACATATGTATATACATGCTAGATGTATACTTATCTACTGTGCGCTTCTTTTAGAAATACTGTGCTTCCCTGTCACCATGTTTTGTGTTCTAACCAGTTCTCTGCGAAGGGACATTAACACTGATTTTTGTTCTCCTCCCCATACCACTCCCCCCTGTCACCCATCCATTCTTTCAGCCGTAAATCGTCATGTCATCCACCAGCAAGTTTGGCAAAAAGGAGGATGAAAAGCACGGCTCTTCATGCTATATGAACCCTGCACACTTCCGTACAATTAAGGAACCTGAAGGTTCGGGCCGGCTCGATGCTCTTAAATTCGTCCAATTCAAACTTCCGAACAGCGAGCAACACCAGTACCTGGACGTAGGCTGCGGGCCCGGTAACTTCACCGAGGACACCCTACTGGCGATTGCGAGTCCCTGCCGCCGAATAGTGGGTGTGGATCGGGCGGCCGCCATGGTGGACTGTGCCCGCGAGCACTCCAGTCATCCGAGCATCAGCTACGAACGCCTGGACATCGAGCTGGACGATCCGCAATTCCTGGTTGACAAATACGGGCAGTTCGACCGCGCGTACTCGTTCATGGTGATGCAGTGCGTTCGAGACTTGCCGAGAGCCTATCGAAACCTCTTCCAATTGCTGAAGGAAGGCGGAGAATGCGCGCTCGTGTCCGTTGCTGGAACCGTGATAACGGATGTGATGTACCTACTCAGCTGCATGGACCAATGGAAGGACTTCGTGCCGGTGAGTTTCTCAGTGTAGCTGCAACAAAGGGAAAGGAGGCACGGAGGGATAGTTGTTTGAATGAAGAGGAGTTGTCTCCCACATACGACATTTCAGCAGCAGTATTCCGAGCCCGCCCAATTTCGAATACACCCCCTTTTTATGAGTTCATAACCTTATAAATGTTGCTGGAGGGAAACAGGAAGCGTGCGGCGCGCTCTCCCGTTTCATGTGCGCCCTCTCGCTGAGTTGTACATATTACGCTATACTTCTTTCTTTTTCTCAGCACCAACGAGCTTGCTCCTACAATCAACACTAAATATGCTAGCGAATTCTGTAGCTTTTATGCTTGTTTATATTGCAATGTGTGTTGCCAGGCGCCGCAGTGTACATGGTTACAAAAACATCTCATATCGTTGGCAAACTACCGTAAGCCACAGACAAACCAACGTACTGGTAGAAAAATAAAAGAGGTAGCTTTGTCAAATGCGACAGCGAGAGGACTCCTTAGTCTCTAGAAAGAAAACAAGGGGAAAATGGTACGTTTCCCTGACGCATATCCAAAGGTATAGAAGCTAAAAAGAGCCTACGTGTTGACACCCAGATGCAGCGTCGATTGTGAGCTTTTGTATTCGTAGAAAACACTAAATAGAACAATTCATAAAACGTCGTTAAGACGAACTTTGTAATAAAAACATAAAAAACACTACAAAAAATATACCCAGCCAATTTGCATTTTGTGTAAGACGAATTCATGAGGCGACAGTGCCTTACAATTCGTCTCCGTAACATTGGAAGACAATGCGCTTCATTTCGTCGTTTACGGATAAAAAGAAAAAGATATTCAGAGTATCACTTTTTTGCTGCGCGATACACTATTCCTTGGTTCAACATCACCAAAATGCAGCGAAAAATAAAATTTCAGTGAATGAATATGTCGAGCAAAGAATTTAACTGAAATATTTGGTCAGCGCTGTGCGTCACACGATGAAAACATGACGTCCTCGCGAATTTATGCGGAGGCGTCAGATTGTGGCGTGGAAATGGCCATGCAGACAAAATACAAGTTTGGTTTCATTCGAGAGATTTCGTGTTTTATAGTGCTCTTAGCACTTGTCCGAAAGGAAATGGTGCTTTGTTCAATGATACATTAATCATTTTAGGTAATTCCCCCACCAGATCGTGTGTTTTAGGGGCGAAGCTCCTTAAGGCGTGGGTCTGTCCATCCTCGACGTATGTATGTAGCCACCTCTAGTTTAGTTCTTGGATTGTATACTAGATGGCGTGGCTACCTCTAGCTTAGTTCTTGGATTGTTTACTAGATGGCGGTACTTGTATATGATGAAAAGATGCGCTTGGATTGTTTACTAGATGGCGTGGCTACCTCTAGTTTAGTTCTTAGATTGTTTACTAGATGGCGGGGAGCGTTGTAATAAAATCCGTTCGCTGTTGGCGCGCGCTCGGAGTCGCCCGATGGATAAGGCTGCAGATGTGCGAGCCCGCGAGGCAGAAGCGCTCCGTGAAGCTGCGCGACGCCGCCGCCAAGATCCTGCCGTACGAGAGCGGGAGGCCGAAGCGTGTCGTCTGGCTGCGCGACGACGCCGCCAAGATCCCAGCGTTCGAGAACGAGAGGCCCAAGCGTCACGGCAACGACGCGAGGACCCTGCCGTACGCGAAGCGGCACGGCTGCGGTGCGAAGAGGATCTCCAAAACGTCAGAGAACTGGAAGCGGCGAGAAAGCGCGCGTATCGGCAGGCAGACCCCGATGCAGTGAGAGCTCGTAAGGCGTCTGCAAAACGCATCAGGCGAGCTCAGCCCCAAGGTGCCGACGCGCGGTTTAAGCGAGACTTTCTAGACGTTACGTTCGGACACAGATGTAGTGGGCGAACTTTCACTGAAGAGTCACGGTTTTACCGATGATTTCCCCTCAGGAGCTTCGCCCACTCATCATCATTCACCCTGTGGATATGCTGTGAATTTTTTATGACGTCTGCTGCGGAGACTTATTTATCGTTAGCCAACCTAGAGGGCGCCACCCTACCGCAGCGAGTCATTTTCTGCCTTTACTTTGCTTTTAAGCGTATTTGTACTTGGCTTATTTTTGTTAAGGTAGAAAATACTCGTTTCGTGAAACATGGTTCTCGCTCGACAAGTATGGTCACGTCAGACACCGTCGCTTATCCAATCGGCCAGTGTCGCCGAAACAATCTCAAAGACAGGCAGTGCTGTGCAGCTAAAACAAGCATAACGCGCGCAGTCCCAACAGCAGTACGCATCGGTACTTCTAGGCTTACGTGTAGTTTCGTAACTTCTACGGCTTACCCACCCTTCTTACTGCTATAATAAGAATGCACCCTAAATTTGAGCCCTAATACCTCGTTCGGGAAGCTTATAATCCTTAACTTGTAAGCCATGTTCAGATTACTGACGCAAAAGCCGCATCGTGAGCTACGGACGTAAAAACACGGCGTGGCACGTAGTTCAGTTGGCTGAGAACTGAACTGACGTCATTCTTCAAAGATATTACGGCAGTTGCGGCAATAGTCTGAACCCGGCCTTACTTGCGTTTGCTTTTCCCGGCTTCAGCCAATCGCAGAACTGGCACATATGAAACCATAGCTTCGGTTGCGGGAAATGAACTAGTGGGTCGCATGGCCAGTTCCTTTTTAAAGCGAATCTTTTTACCTCTACCCCCCAAGGGTTCTTTCGCGACCGTTGGCGTCAACACAGAAGTCTCGCGATGAAATTAAAGAATTTAATGGCACCGCGTGGAATCGAACCTTGAACGCATAGAAAAAATTAGTAGTGGCTTAGCTCTGCTATGCCAGGATATACGCAGCGTCAGCTAAAGTTCAGCAATCCAGTCCAATCCAGTTCAGTCTTGTCCAATTCAGTCTAATCCAGTCCAGTCCAGTCCAGTATGTCCTGTAACTGCTGCGCGCGCATGCTCAGCACGGCTCTTCACGAGCCACGCGAAACGGCCATCAAGCGGCTCCGGTGCAGCGTCAGACTTGGCTACTGCGCAATTGAGGCGCACACCAGGGCACGCGCCGGCGCCAGTGCGTCGGCCACGGCTGTGACACAACACAATCCAACAAAATCCACATTAATCCAATCCAATCCAAATCTAATCCAATCCAACCAATCCAACCCAATTCAATCTCCCTCCATGTACCAATGTTGCTCCAATGTCCCTCGCGCAAGCGCGAGGGATATTGGAGCAACAGTTTATTGTCTTACCGATTGAGCTACGAGCCCATGCGGCGACAAGGGGGGAGGGGGGGGCGCGGAAGGTCATCGACCACATATGCGGGATTACGCCCCCCCTCCCCCTCGCAGTTCTCGCAGAATGTCACGTGATAGAGCCACGCGAAGTCTCATGCCCCTATGCGCTCCGCCCCCGGCACGTGCAGCGACCATGTTCTGCGCGTCGTGCGCATGTGCTAGGAGTTGTAAAAAGTAAAGGAAGCTCACACCAACACACGACATCGCACTGCTCCTCCGCGGCGGCAGAGACGCAGGAGAAGTGAGATCGTCTTACACCGCGTTTTAGCTTCCTTTAATTTTATAGGGTAAAGAGTTTTTACTGATGTGCTTCACCAATACAACTCAACCAACCGCCCTTCATGAATCATGCATTGATTTAACTTAGGAAAAGATAACTCTTTGAAGTAATAGATGGTGTGGTTAAGTGCATTTCACTTGTCTCTGGTTTCACTCTTTGTAGAGCCAAGTGTGTGAATTCAAGTGACGTCGCATGGGAAATAGTTGTGGGTGTCATTTAAAGCTTCGATTTGTATCCACCTTCACAGGGTGGATTGGCGCCTATCTTTTCCCCTAATTCTTTAGCTTATTTCAACGAAGTTTACAATAAAGGTGGTGTCAGTATGATTCTACCGACGCAATCTTTCGAATTAATCCAGCATGTGTTTTGTCTACATGGCCCCTTAAGGCGCGAAGCAACGTCAGGCCGTTGAAAGGCCTGAACAACAACAGACATCACAGCAGTAGTGTAGGGCTTGACTATTAAAATTCTAGTGCTCTCCTATGAGCGCTTTCTACGGTGCATAAACACCGGTGCGCGTTCGCGACCCTTCATCTAAGCGGTACGATGAATTAAAAAACAAATCATTGGCTGCAGTTTACAAACATTCTGGCTGGTAATAATTATTTCTTAAACGACACATTTCCTTGGCGCCAACAAAGCCCTTCGTTTCACGTGCAATAGAAACATACCTCTACACATTTTCGGCCAAGCAACGCCGTATCAGAGTTTTAAAAAAGAACTGTCCGGACGTCATGTGGCAGCGGTTAACAATAAATAAATACAACCTATTGGCTCATGCCTGCTCATGGTGCTGTGGAGGAAATTTTTGCCTTTGCAGGATGACGGAGGTCGGTGAGTGATCATGAACTATGTAACGAGCGCGAAGGTTTACAAATCGGACGAGAGCTTCTACGCCGTCTTTTAAATCAACGATATGTTTTAGAGCGGCTGTTCATCTATGTTTTAGACAGCGAAAATACAAACGACTGCTTTATTTATCGTGGAGAAAATACTCACACAATTTCTTCTTGCTCTTTTTGCCAGGATCCTCGAGAGGTGTACGCGGAGCGCTACTCTTACAGCGGAAAAGTTGTTGAAAAGGATGTTTTGGCTGCAGAGAAGGCAGCAGTAGCCGCTGCGGGTCTCGAGCTTGTTAGTTGCAAAGTTTACGACAGCCTCTGGACGCTGCCGGTCGTAGACGCGTGGATTGGTGAGTACCGGGTTCCGGATTGATGGAGTTTCGCCACTAGAAGGACCCTGTAAAAATGCAGTGCTCAGCCAGGATTTGTCCTAAAGTTGCACTTTCTGGAGTTGCACATTTGATGCGGTGATACGGGCGTCGCTCCAAATATAAAAATTGCGTTCCCACACCAGCCGTAGTTACCCTACCAGGGCTGAGAACTTAAGTTTGGTTTAGCATTTAGCAGTTTGAAAGTATCTAGCAGATATTGGTCGCTACATGTGGTAAAATAACGGCAACTGTTACAAAATCGCTCTTTCGCAAGGAACACAGAAAATTTTGTATATGCAACGTAATGCAAAATAAATTAATATGAAAGTGGAAATTTTTTCTCCACTTGCTTTTTTTCTTTACGAATTCTTTATCTGTTTCAATGACCTACCACATCCTCCCCTTTGCTTTCCGAGGTTTTTTTGACTGCAAACCCTTATTTCTGACTCATATATATATATATATATATATATATATATATATATATATATATATATATATATATATATATATATATATATATATATATATATATATCTGGGGTGTCGGTCCCCTTCACCACAAGTAGTATTGAGAGAGTGGAAGGAGAGAGATGGGGAAAAGTATAACGTCCTACCCGAAGGATATTTACTCAAACTAATAGGCATATGGAGGTGGCGTCACTATAGTTTGTAATACAGCACGGGGTAGAAGAACAAAAAATGCCGAAACGTTTGGTTCCGTTTGCAGATTACTACGTGCCCATCTTCAAATTGGACGCCAAGATTCCCGAGCACAAGCGCAGTGCTTTCCGGGACGAGCTGCGCTCCCTGCTACTAGAACGCTCAACCTGCACAGAGAAGGGCTGCTCAATGAAACGCACAATGGTTGTCGTTCACGCGCAAAAGCCTGCCCGCGACTAATGCCAAGAGAACGAAATAAATATTCACCGGAACTTCCGAGGATTCATTGTCTCTTTGAATTTTCAATACGCACTGACTTTTGATGCATCGTAACCACCGTCACATTTCCATCAGCCTTTAAAATGTTCGAAAATTTGAAAAAGTTCAATGTTTGAAAATTCAAAAGCCACTATGATATGGGCGCCTCGAGGGTGCATTTGCCGTTAAAGACAAAAGACAACCATAAAAGATATGTAATACATATCCATCATTAAATAAAGCGCAGCACGACCACATGCTTTTTTTGCAAGTTGTGAGTGCAAGAACCAGCCATAGGCGACCAATTCAACTCTCTTCCATTGCACCTAAACCATAATGTAGTGTAACGACTCTGCACATCGCACTCGCTCCAGATAATTTCCAAGGATGTGTTGTTTCGCGCCAGCGTAAGAGTTTGGGCTAATCACTGGTTTAAAAACTGTGGTTGATCCCTCTTTCACAGGAATAGGTAAAACATGAAAGTGAAATGTGCCTTCACAGGAGCAGTTAAATCTCAAAACAACCTCCTCCATGTGCGAAGGGTTCGCGAGCCTGACCCCGCCAGACGAAGTGACGCCGACACGCAAGGAAAAAAAAATCGGTTTATTCCGGACAGCCAAACCAAAAATTACATGCACAGAAACAGCAGCTTGAAACACATAACAGTCATGGTTGGTTTGTTGTTTTAGGGTTTTAACGCGCCTACGCAACGCAGGCCATGAGGCGCACCGTAGTGGAGGGCTCCGGATGAATTTTGACCACCTGGGGATCTTTAACGTTGCGCCGAAATCTCCTACACACGGGCGTTTTTGCTTTTTGCCTCCATTAGAAAAGCGGCCGCTGCGGCCGGGCCGCCGGGCATCGAACCCGTGACCTTGGGCTCAGCAGCGCAACACCTTAACAACTTAGCCACCACGGCGGGTCACATAACAGTCATGGGAACAACGTGTCAGTGGAGGGTTCCTCAATTCATGCGCGTCCCCCGTACACAAAGGCGCTGGCATCGAGACGCCATCTGCTGGCACTTATTAGCGTCACGATGCGCTACTTCGCTTCGCCTCTCCTAGACGGCCGTAACATCTGAATGAGTCATGAGGAAGGACATTAGGCGCGTTCGTAGATCTGCTCACGTCGGGGCTCATAGTTTTTTCGAAGCACCCACGGCCTAACGTGCGAGTACCGATTTCCCAGAAGTCGCCTAACTTTGCCCTCACTGTGACGCAAATATTTCAGCAAGCCAGTATTGAGGAGTAGCGACAAGTGGCCCAACGACACGCCCGCGGCTGAAGCGCTTTCTAAGACGCAAGTTGCACCTCATATTTATTAACTCTATATCTCATAAAGTCCAGTTACACCTCATATTTAGTAGACAATTCCATTAGGTAAGCTTTCGCGAAACACCTGAGGAGCAGCGACAGGTGGCCGAACGACACGCTCGCGGCTCAAGCGCTTTCTAAGACGCAAGTAACACCTCATATTAACTCTATATCTGATAAAGTCCAATGTAAACGATTGTTACATCTTGTGGAGGAGCGTTGCGAAGCGAATATATCCAGTTCTCCTCGAGACTCTTTCGAAGCACCCATAGCCTAACGTGCGAGTACCGATTTCCCAGAAGTCGCCTAACTTTGCCCTCACTGTGACGCAAATATTTTCAGCAAGCCAGTATTGAGGAGTAGCGACAGGTGGCCCAACGACACGCCCGCGGCTGAAGCGCTTTCTATGACGCAAGTTGCACCTCATATTTTATTAAGTCCAATGTAAACGATTGTTACATATTGTGGAGGAGTGATGCGAAGCGGATATATCTAGTTCTCTTCGAGCCTCTTCGAAGCACCCACGGCCTAACGTGCGAGTACCGATTTCCCAGAAGTCGCCTAACTTTGCCCTCACTGTGACGCAAATATTTCAGCAAGCCAGTATTGAGGAGTAGCGACAAGTGGCCCAACGACACGCCCGCGGCTGAAGCGCTTTCTATGACGCAAGTTGCACCTCATATTTTATTAAGTCCAATGTAAACGATTGTTACATATTGTGGAGGAGTGATGCGTACTTCCCATTGAGGCGAGACGGCATGGGGTGATTCCGGACGCCGTAGCGCCAATGACACTTATTCTAGCGACGTCACTTCCATGACGGATATGAAGTGAGTAAGATCTCGGTGTACCCGGGCATAAAATACTTTCGTGTGTAAAAAACCAGTACGAACACGGGCAGGAAAGGAGACAACACAGGCGGTGTTCCCGTTTTTGCGCTGTTTTGCTCCGGATAAAATCAACCATTTTTATTAACTCACTACACATTTAAAAATTACTAATGCCTAACCAATTCTGTAACATCAGTCTACGTTCCTTAGGATAGAACATTACACACACCTCCTTCACATCGAGAAGCCTCCTGCTTGATTGTAGGGTTTAAGGCGCCAACGCAACGCAGGCGATGAGGCGCGCTGTAGGGGAGGACTCCGGATTAATTTTGACCCCCTGGGGATCGTTGACGTGCGCCGAAATCTCTCACAGACAGGTGTTTTTGCTGTTCGCCTCTATCATAAAAGCGGCCGCCGTGGCCGGGAATCGAACCCGCGACCTCGTGCTCAGCAGCAGAACGCCTTAGCCACCGAGCCACAGCAGCGGGTATCGACAAGCCACCTCCACATCAACAGTTTAGGTTGCTGGGGTTTATATGTTTGAATGATGAAGCCATGTCCTGTAGATATGCCTGTAGACGGAATTGAGAAAAAACTGACTTCACGCCAAGTATGTTTCGTTCCACTGGGCTGCCTCCGAATACGACGTTTCACGTAGCGGTTTTAGCCTTGTCAACTAGCAGACAAAAGTCCCGAAGACAATATGTATCCTTTAAAAGATAATCATCCCTCACGTGGTAGCTCAGACCTTGCTTTTAAGTGCGAATGCACTTCTTAAGCGAGCCTGAATCGTCCGTCGCCGTCGTCCGATAGCAACAGCTGCGGGTGCGCGCGCTCCTCGTCTTCCTCCTCGCCTTCCCTAGCAACGGGGGGAGATGGGCGCGCGCTACTCTCCTCCTCCTCTCTCCGCTCAGTGACTGCGGGTGTTGGGCGCCTCCTCTCCACTTCGGGCGGGAGAGCTCTCGCTCGCGTAGCGGGCGCTCCGCATTCCGACGCGTGAGGGCGCTCGTGTAGCCCTCGCCGTAACGGCGGGCGCTACTCTCCTCCTCCTCTCTCCGCTCAGTGACTGCGGGTGTTGGGCGCCTCCTCTCCACTCCAAGATCACGATATCCACCGTAATCGCGCAATCAACAACCGTGCATTCGCACTTACACACTCTCCCCCTCGGGGAAGTGCGAGGGAATTTTTTTGTATGTTCACGAATGCATCACGCGGAGAAAATCATCTGCCTGGCCGGAGCAGCTCCATAAACATCAGGAGCTGGAGAAGTTACGTTTAATAGGTGAAATCCCAACTTGAAGACGTTTTTAAGCGATTCTACAATTCCGTGCTCTTTTAAGCACAAGTAGTTTAAAGGAAAGCTTTTTACCTCTACCCCTCAAGGTTCTTTTGCGATTGCTGGTGTCAACAGAAAACTCCCGCGAACAAATAAAAGAATTTACTGGCACCGCCAGGAAGTGAACCTGGAACTAATACAGTGACAAATCCAGACTCCGTCGTCTTACCGATTTAGCTACGAGCCCACGACGACACTGGGAAGACAAATGATGACTTCACCAAGCACATCTACGGGTTTAACGCCTGAATTCTCGCTGAAGGCCACGTAGCGATTAAAGGAAGCACACACCAACCCACAACATCTCACTTCTAGAACGCAAAAGCGCTAGAGCCTGTGGCTTCTAGTGTTCACGTAAAAATCTCAGCTCCTAGTCGTCCGCCCTCACGCCAAACGACACCTCAAGGAACACATTCAAAAACTCCTTAATGGCCAGGCCATCACTCCAAGCCCCAGCATCAAGATCCCGGGCCTACATCTTCAGGCAAATACCAAGAGTGACGTATCCTTGCAGCGCCTAAACACAGCATCAATAAAATCATACACATGATCAGGCGAGTTGCCACCAAGAAGCGAGGCCTCAAGGAATCCGATACCTTTCGATTAGTTCAAGCTTATGTCCTATCGAGAATCGCTTACGTCAACCCCCTGCCTTCTTCTCGGCAAGGAGGACATAAACATGCGTTATATAATGATTAGAAAGGCGATTGATCAAGCCATTGGTCTTCCCATGAGTGCGTCCACAGACAGGCTGCTTAGCACGGGGCTCTAAAACACGGTGGAAGAGCTGATAGAGGACCATCTTTCTATCCAGAAGCTCCGAATCAGCACAACTGCAGCGGGTCGCCGCATCCTTCACCAGATTGGCTTGGCAGCACAGAATGTCACTCCACTTGATGTACTCCTGGACTTTTGGTGACAAGAACTAAAGATGCTCCCTTTGCTTAGAAATAAGAACCCGTCACACGACGAGGGTCGCCCACAAGCACGGGCTCAAGCGCTCAACACCACCCTCGGTGGGGATCGTGCAGTTATCTATACAAAAGCCTCCCAACATTGAGGGCAGCAGTACGCCATCACCGTGGCTACCTCCAGAACCAACCTCCTTGCTTGTGCCTCACTGAAGACCGAAGGTATGACGGCAGCAGAAGAGGCAGCCGTCGCCTTGGCTCTCACTCAACCAAGGGTTCGTAAGGTAGTCACCGATTCCCAACAAGCCTACCGGAATTTCCAGTTGGGTTTGGTGTCCCGACCTGCACTGCGTGTGCTAAAAAACCACTCCCCAAAGGGTTCCATTCAGCTCATCTGGACATCCGCTCACGCTTCCATGGAGGGCAACGAATACGCCCACCAAGCCTGCACTGCAAGCCACCAAGTCCGTGCTATGGAGCTGCACGAGGGCAGTCACCCGCTTCTCTCGTTCAGGGACATAACACAGCATTATCGCCTTCTGAGACAGACCCTACCTTCGGCTCTCCCTGACCTTTCCAGAGAACAACAAACTACCCTACGGCTCATACAATCCGTCTCCTTCCCACGGCCGACGCGTCTTCACTTAGTGCACCCGAATCGCTACGACGCTGGATGTAAATTTTGCTCAGAAGTAGGAACACTCGGCCCCGTAATCGGGGTGGGCGACTTTAGCACTGAGCACCGTCGTCTCTTTACGTCAACTACCGAAGAAGAGCAATGGGAGATGCAATGGGAGATGTCCAGCCCCTCTCTGCCTACGCAGCTTCAGCTGGTGGACAGAGCACAGGCGGCGCGGATTGAATATGGGCTACTGTGAAGAAGGAACCACTCCCCTGGGCCGCACTCTGGGCTGTTCAGAAATCTGAATAGAAGTATTTCCTCCTCCTTCTCCTCCTCCCTCACCTGCTCCTCACTGTCTCGGCCGCCGACCTCGTCGCCTCCGTTCGCGACGGCAGAGATGGAGAAGGGAGATCGTCTAACACCGGGTTTGAGCTTTAATTTTATAAAAAAACAGAGTTTCCACTCATATGCTACACCAATACAACTCAACCAACCACAGTTCATGCATCATGTATTAATTTAACCTTACCAACAATATGTCTTCGAAGTGTTAGAGGGTGTGGTTAAGTGCATTTCACTTCTCTCTGGTTTCACTATTTGTAGAGCGACGTGAGTGAATTTATGTGACACCGCATGGGTAATCGTTGTGGGTGCCGTTTCCAGCTTTTCTTTCCAAACACATTCACAGGGTGGATTGTCGCTATTTTTTTTATTCTGGGATGTTTTTTTTCCTCTAGATAAAAGGCAAAGCTGAACAACCAATTCAATAGGTCACAAATCTTCAGCACATACTTATCTTTTTCTGTTTACATCCTTCATTTTTCTTACTTCTTGATTTGAAACACTTACACGCCCTACAGTGACTCTTCTGAGCACTGCAACCGATGTCCCCGTCTCATTTACTTTGTGTGATTTGCCATTGAAGAATGTATGGAGCAAAGTGCATTTTTGAGGGATGGCAAATTGTTCGTACAAGCCCACCGTGAAAATTGAAAGCCTGGTTCAGAATATTTAAAACAAAATATGTTTAGTGTTCATGTTCCCTGCAATGTAAAAATCCGTCCCCTTTTTTGCATGCTTCGCTACAAACTTCGTTCAAAAAACAACCATATGGGTCACAGGCCTACGCGAATACTGTTCACCCCACAGGCGCTTTTGTAAGGTTGGGGAGCGGACGTCCTCCTTTTATCGCCGCGGCCGTTCCTCAAGGCACACTGTGAGGGAACTAGCCACCGGCTACGTCCCTCCCCATAGCAAGCACCTAACGCCATAATGGCGTCACTTAGAGGGAGGGAGAGTCAGACGCGCGAAACAATGCAAAATGTGAAAATGAACATGGTCGCCGAGAGGAGCCAATGTTTGTGGCTCCTGAAGCGGCTATCTCTCATGGTCTTGATATCGACAGCAGGAGCTTTCAATGGGAGTTTTCGTGAAGTTCGACGCCGGGAATTATAGTTTGCGGTTGAGGCTCGCCTTTGTAATCCATTACGACAAACCCGAGTTTCTGCTGTCAAACACGGATCCACACTTCCACAGCTCTCTTTGTTTCATCTATCCAACACCCGCCGCGCCGAATGCCGCTTCTCCAACAACCCCTGCCGCCACCCCAGTCGCATCTGTCGGGTCCGCGTCAGCTGCCGGCATCTCGCCCGCTCTCCGCCAGCCGCGCGTTCACAAGCCCGTCACCCCAAGCCTAGCTCCCAGATTCTGAGTACGTCATCGTCTACCGTCCCCACGCCGCAGGCACTGTCGCGCGCTGCTCAACTAAAGACATTGTGACCGCGCTCGCTGCAGCAACCAAGCTTCCTCCAGAACAGTTCTACGCGTCCATAACACTGCAAATACAACCCGCACAAAATCTGTTGGTGGCCTCAACTGCAAAGGAAGACCACGCCCTTCTGGTGAGCACCATGGATCAACTTGCCCTCACGACCAGCATTCTAGTACTGTCGCCCTACCTGAACCCCCCCCCCCCCACTTTTCGCGGCGTCATAAACGGCAAGGCATTTCCAACGAAGCCCTAAACGACCTCCTGGAAGCCGATGGACCCAGCCTACTTCACGCCAGACTGCTGGGACGAACATCATCAGCTCTCCTGACGTTCCAGGCACCCCACGTGCCCTTTTACGTCAAGGTGGGCTGTCTTCTGACAAGGTGCCGCCCCTACCGACGAGCAGTGCAGCTTTGCCGCATTGGCCGCGACGTGGGCCACAGACAGGACATTTGCCCGCGGTCAGACAAGCCGAAGTGTATCGCTTGCGGCACCCCGACCCCCTCCTCCGACCACAACTGCCAACCCAGCTGCAAGCTGTGTTCCCTTCCACACATCACAGCTGGCAAAGACTGTCCCAAGCGTTTTCTTCCCAGAACAACATCGAAACCCAAGACTTCGGCCGGCCTCGCCGCACAGAAGTTCAACACTCCACCAGCCAAGCCGTCCCAACACGTCACCAAGGCAAGATGGTCGCAAGTGGCTGCGCCTTTTCCCACTGCTCAGCATACTGATTTCCCCCTCTACCTACTCCTGTCAACACTCCCCTTTCCCCACCTTCTTCCCCATCTGAACTGACACTCTCCCAAGCCCAAGCTGAATTTCAACGACAACACAATCTCTTGATGGAACGAGTTGACAAGCTTGAACGTCAAACACACGAACACCTAGTTCAGACAGAGACTCAGAATGCGCTACTAATACTAAAGTTCAGCTCACTCCCACTCTTCCAATCGCCAGAGGAAACAACCGCCCTCATCGATCGCCAAATCACAGAAGCCCAAACCACAACGACCAACCTCAACCTCCGAATAGAGGACGCCCTCACCACACGGACAAATGCCATTGAACAACAAATCACGGCAGTGAACTCAGCACTCGTGAAACTGACTAAACAAGTCTCGGAACTTGCAAATCGAGAACACACACCATACCCAAAGAAACAGAAGACCTACCCTCAACGAGACGTGAAAATGGCAGCAGCTCTTGGTGCACTCCAACATGAATAATAATCCGCAAGCCCTACAACGTCCCTTAACCTTGTGGTAATAGAACTGTCGTTCATTTCAAAGCAAACGTATCTCCCTTTTACATCTCGGTCATGACAAAAAACCAGATGTCATTGCCCTCCAAGAAGTTCATACCGCCCCTGCCACCCTACGAAACTACGAAACATACGTTTCGCCAGCCTCTCCTTGCACTGCAATCCTGGTGGCACGCCATCTCACGGCGCAGATTATCGACATTCACTCCCTACATTTATCGAAATTCTTCCTACTTCGCCTACCACGCCTAGTATATTCGTGCTGAACGTGTACAGCCCCCACAAGAATCACTCGCTTCGCTCGACCACCTCGTCCAACGTGCCCTCTGTCACTCTCAGAGACACCCTTTTCTACTTTTGGGGACCTTAATGCCCCCCACACCACATGGGGATACTCTTCGGACAGACGGAAAGGCCAGGATTTGTTCACAACCGCGAATCACCACCAACTATCTCTGTGGAATGACTTGACCACTCCCACTCGAATTGGCAACAGCGTCACCCGTGATACAAACCCTGACATCACCTTATCACGCAACATCCCCCACCCCGTGTGGGTACGCCTCGCCGAAACCCTGGGAAGTGACCACCACATCATTCAAGTGACTCTCCCTCAACATAAAGCAAAAACGCGCATTGGACAAGCCACCCTTACCGACTGGAAAGCCTTTCGCGAAGATCCTAACCCGCTCCCCACAACCATCACGGACCTTAATCAATGGGTCTCTCAAATTCAAGAA
Organism: Haemaphysalis longicornis; assembly: GCF_048455015.1. Classification (NCBI taxonomy): domain Eukaryota; kingdom Metazoa; phylum Arthropoda; class Arachnida; order Ixodida; family Ixodidae; genus Haemaphysalis; species Haemaphysalis longicornis. The sequence continues at coordinate 132,656,668 of NW_027526361.1, forward strand.
ACCGTATCACGACACAGCAAAACTCTCCCTTTTACCTCCGAAAACCCAGTCAAGGATGCCCACCTTCTCCACTTGTTAGACGCCCGCAAGAGCCTACTTCGCCAATAGAAAAAACAAAAGCACAACAATAAACTCCCCTGCCGGATTAATGAGATCACCCAAGAGGCAGCCCAATAGGCCCTCACGCTACATCAGCAAAACTAGGCTACCTTTTGCAACAGCTTGAAAGGAACGCTTGGAACTACAAAGACATGGCACATACTGTGATCGCTTCACGGGGACAAACCCTCCAAATCTACTACGGCACATCACCTCAAACGTTTGCTTCACAACTACCCCGGATCCCAAGACCAGCTACTCTGACATCAAAACCACCCCATTTGGGCCTTCCCCTTCTACAATAGGTCATCCAGACTACTCAGGGGCCCCAAATCCCACTCTCGGCGCCCCTTTTACAATGCAAGAACTTTAAGACGCCCTGGCCAAGCTCACTCGCAACCCCACTCCCGGCCATGACCGCATCAATATCAAAACCCTGCGTAACCTTGACAACGACTCTCTCCAAGCCCTACTCGACTTTTTCAACTCGCAATGGACCCAAGGCACTGTTCCGGCCCAGTGGCGACATTCGAATATAACACTTGTCCCGAAACCTCACAAACCGCTCTCCATTAATAATCTCCGCGCGATCTCCCTGTCGTGGGTCGTGGGTCGTGAGTCCGGATCCTACCCGGCGAGAATTTTTTCACCACTTTCTTTCCGACTCAAAACATTCATCTGTTTCTATGACCTACCGCATTCCCCCCTTTGCTTTCCGAGGTTTTCTTGACTGCGAACCCTTATTCCGTCTTAATTCACCGAGCCCCCCATTTTCCCATTTCTGATTCGCTACATGCACAGCGAGGGCCTCTGTTCTGGTAGTCTTGGTGCCAAAGGTAGCTTAAGAGGGTTCAACGCTGGTCGACCACTCTCGACATGTCGTAGACACTCGAGTCACGGCCCGGGGGTTAAAAAGAAGGTCCCCTTCACCCCGAGTAGTCCGAGTGGCGCTGGCTACCACCCCCAAGAGCAGGGAACAAAAAAATACCTTAAAATAAATACCCGGGAAAGTGGTGGGGAAACAGCCCCGCCGGTAGCGTAGTGCTTATCGCACCAGACCGGTATTCTGGAGGTCGTGGATTCGGATCCCACCCGGCGGGCATTGTTTCACCACTTTCTTTCTCACTCAAAAATTTCTTCATCTGTTTTTATGAACCACCACAACCTCGCCTTTGTTTTCCGAGGTTTTCTTGACTGCCAACCCTTATTTTCTGTGTTATTTCACCCAGCCCCTCATTTCCCATTTTCTGATTGATTGATTGTAGGGTTTAACGCGCCGACGCAACGCAGGCGATGAGGCGCGCCGTCGTGGAGGGCTCCGGATTAATTTTGACCACCTGGGGATCTTTAACGTGCGCCGAAATCTCGCACACAAGGGCATTTTTGCTTTTCGCCTCCATCAGAAAAGCGGCCGCCGCGGCCGGGAATCGAACCCGCGACCTTGTGCTCAGAAGCGTACCGCCTGAGCCACTGAGCCACCGCGGCGGGTATTTCAATTTCCCATTTTCTGATATGCTATATATATATATATATATATATATATATATATATATATATATATATATACCAAAGATGCAGTCCTTAATGCCAGTGCTATTCGGCTACTTGACTGTGCTTTTAGCGCAGAATGAGGTGACTGTCATTTTTTATGATAAAAGAATGAAGAAATCAAAGTCGAAAAAAATCCGCCGTGAAAAATTGCAGGTTCGGTTACGCTTCGAGTTCTGGTGAATTCATTTCCGGTTCAGTTCAGATTCGACTATATCATCTGCCTAACCGGTCGGCAAACCGGCTCGGAAGTTTCGAACCGGTTCATGAACCGGTTCGACGAGTTCAATTATCAGTAAAGTGAAAAAAAAAATGCCTATAGTTTAAAGCACCCATAAAAACAAAATGAAAAAGAAAATTCAAAGTACCGCTTTTTAGCGATTACAGTGGTGCAACCGGAGGGCAAGAGCATGATAGGTTGGCGTGGCACGCAAGAGATGCAGTTAAGTGGCAGAGGCGGCAGAATGCTGTCGTTTTTCGGCGACATTTGCAGCGAAGTGCGTTTATACGCGGCCATTTTTTTTAATGTTGCTATGAATGCGGATGTAGCGTCTAACTAGGTGGTGTGTGCGAACCCTCACATAATACTTAGTCACAACAAATCGCGCATACAATTTCTTTGAGCGGTGTTTTGACTGGCCTCCGTCGTAGCTAGTTACACGCGCTTCGTGCAAAATGAAGCTGCCCGACGGCTTTATTCTCTTTTTACTTACTCTCTTAGAACAGCAAAGCATAAAGACTGTAACACTATGTAATATGGCACGAAGTCTGCACGTGTAATGAGTTTCCGAAGCTTGTTTTGAAACCTTTGTTTCGAGCACACGCTAAAATAGTTGGCTGTGGACTCGCGATTATATAAATTCGGAGAGCTGTAACACGAATTAACTGTGGATGGTTGTGGAGGTTTTGCTTCTCCTTGACCGCCTCACCATGCTTGGGCGTGCGATGTATAACCAGCAGCGCTGGTTGTTAATTGTCACGCGACTTACGACCATCGCGGGAAACCCTGTGTTCCATTTCCTCTTGATCATGTTGCCTTTTCGGCGTGCGCTAATTGGCGGATATTGAACAAACATGTTGAAACTGCTACAAGACGCATACAGTGCACTAAAAAATCGCATGTGTGTGGCAACTAACCTGAAGCGGGGTCGTGCACAAATCGCAAAAAAAAATGCTTACCGCTTACAGTTAAGTTTCCAAACATTCAAATTTTATGATGAAATAAAAAAGCTAATGCAATTTTTTTCCTTAGTTGGCACATAAGGCTGTTGACGTGATCATTTTTTTTTTGCCTTTTTATATCATGCATTAAAGAATTGCTTTGGCAGAATATATGTGACATGACAATTTTTGCCACCATAACCTGATATTCGAACTTATCTATTCCCGTAGAAGTTGTCGTTATATTTGATGCAGTAACTTTCATGTATTCGTGGCTTAATGGCTCCACTTTGGTAATCATGCAATGCGTCGATTAGAACCTTATCCGTAGGATTTAACCACTGAAAGTTGAAGTGACGAACTCAACTTTTGTGACAGCCTTTCAGTTGTGGCGTTATGTCAGGACGCTGAAATGTAATATTAGGATAACCTACTTCAACCTTAACAAGACTTGCGAAACGGAATTTCTCGCTCAAGATTTCACAGATATCCTGGGGTTCCGAACCTCAGTTCTTATCGATAAATGCGTACGTGTTCTTTCCTATGCTTTCCCCCGCTTCATCTGGTTTACCTGCCGTAATAAATGCCAGACGCCGGGCCTATGGCGGGCACCTCAAGTGCTGGGACCGGTCGATTGAATGGCGCTGTGGTGACAGCCCGCCAGAGACTTCAGACGTTTCCGTACGCTGGAGGCCTTCCGCGTACTTTATTTCCATTTCGCAACGACCAACATGCGCTCTGACTGTGACGACAATATTAAATTATGACTTTTCTTCAGACATAACCCGTATTGCTAACGCGTAGTTCACAGCGAACGATGGCAATGAGACGGCGGACACCGAAACAGGCAAAGGGGTGGCGGGTGCGGCGCTGGCGCCACCTTTTTTAGGAGATCCTAACTGCTCTCTGTAAACGGTCTGCAACCGTGCAGAAAAACCCCCATTACGGCCACGCCGCTACGGAAACACCGTGGCTCAGGCAATCACACAGGCAGGCCGTGGCTGTGCCCCGCTTTGGTGGCCGCGCCACACATGTGGCAGCCAACCTCAAGCGTGAGCAACAGCTGCAGCAGCATGCACCACGTTTTCACGCGCTTTTTCATTGTTGTTGTGTGCGTGCACGCTGTTTGGTGTCTGATAGTACTCGTGCTGCACGCGCGAGCATCGCGCTGGTCTCACCACCTCCGGCCTTTGTGCTGCTTGCGGTGAAACAGAAACAATTGATCCTTTTAAATGCAGAGCATTTCTTTAAGTCACATGTAGCGTCCGCCGTCCGTCCGCAACAGCTCAGCGCGCAGGTGCGCCCTCTCCCCACTCCTCTCCCGCATCACGCTACCCTCCTCGCTCTCAACAACAGGTCCGCACCCCTCCCCCTACACTATATAAAAAAATAATACTTACCGGCGCCAGGTTTCGGTCCCACGACCCTGTGGGCGGAACGCGAGGTACATGGTGCTCTTCCCACTGCGCCACAAAAGCGACACAGAACCAAAGGGTACGAACGCGCCTTATATCCTTGACTCATTCAAACTACGTCAAGAAGCTGCTGATACACGGCAGCACTTGCATCGATCTCGTCTTCACCAGTTGCTGCAACGCACGACCACTGCTTAAAGACCCCTTAACAGTACACTTTAGTGACCACGAAGCCGTCGTTCTCAGCGTCCAATACAACGACAACAGCAACAAATAAATAAATAACGACTTACAAGAACCTACTCCTTGCCTTCACTTCTTGCGTCACAAAAAAAAGAAAAACCCATCTCTCCACGAGGGGGGACTTGAGTAGCAAAATCACGAAAGTAATAATTAATATATGAAAGAAATAATAATAATTAATAGTAATAAACAATAATAGTTAACACATTCGCTACCACCCCACCACCACCCCCCAAACACTAACGTTAACGCAATACACCCACCCCCTACGCGACGCATTTACTCGAGTCCCCCCTCGTGGGGAGATGGGCCCAATTTTTTTTCTTCATTGCCGCAGTTTTTCTTTTTCAGTCGAAAACGTTATCTAGCAGCACCTATTCAATGATTTGGCCTTCCTTGTCGATGCCTGTCCCCATTTCGTTCGGAGCAATATCACTAGTGTTCTGTCACAGAGGGGTGGTTGCGGTCATTCATGCGTATATTTCAGAGGCCAGACGACTGTCTCTTTGGCCCGTTCAGAAACTGGTTTTAGGGGCGAAGCTCCTAAAGCCATGGGTCTGTCCATCTTTTGTGTCTTGGGGTACGTGACTGCCGCATGCTTTCGGAGATGTCGCAAAGTGGGCCGCGTTGCACGCGCAAGAACCGGCTGCAACCGGCAGCGCAAACTCGGCACCGGGAGCGCGAGCTTGTCTGTGTTCGCCAACGGAGGCGCGAGCGCACGTGCACTGCGAGGGGGATATCACGCAAGAGATAACGCCACGAACGCAGGCAGTCGTTCTCGGAGATCGAACGAGACGCAAGGACCTTTGCTCGTTTCCTCTCGTCTTGTTCGGGCACAAGTGCGCCCTAAATAAAAGTTCTTTCTTTACCGTTGTGTCCCATCCTACGTGACAAATTGTGGTGGAGGCGCGGGGTAGTCCTCGATGGCGCGGGGTCTTTCACCAGGTCTGGGCCTGGGAGCATTGACTCCGAAAATAAAAGTTGATTTGTACAATGTACGCACACAGTCTTACGTCTTTCTTAATGATGTAATGGGCGAACTTTCACGGGAGAGTTACGGTTACCGATGATCTCCCCCTCTCGAGCTTCGCCCCACTTATCACCATTCATTCCGTGGATATGGCGTGATTTTTTTTCTCCTTGTTTCCTAAAATGGCATCAATCTATAGTTCTTCCCCAATTCTATTGTGTAATTCTGCAGCCGTTTCCCAAATTCAATTCTACAGGCTGACTTTATAGTGATATGAGGTGGGCGTGTTAGCCCCGAAAAGCAACTCGGTTTCTTTGTCAATCCCTTACGTGAGTATGTGCCACCAGTGAAGGAGCAACAACAACAACAACAACCATGCTTCTATGTGCGGCAAGCAAAAATCGCCTGCAGTCGCGTAAAATCGCCGGCTGAACATCCAGTGATCCACCGAACGGGTGTGTATACTCCCAAGGACCTTCAGCGACACTGGTAACGGGAAACTGACCGCCCAACAACCCGGAAGTGCAATATTTTGACCAAGACATGCCGCGCCGTCATCTAAGCCTAACAGGCCAACCGAGCATAGCGCTGGGTTGCCCGGGCGCGTGATGGCTTTTTATTCTTATCGGTACACAGACAGCGCGCTCCGCGGTTCAACCTCATCGAGCTACAATCCGACAAACTCCTTCGTGAGACCACTACCCCTGGACAGAACAGCGGAGTCACCGACATGCCCTGGCCACAGATAAGATACCGCCACACTACTACCCAAGCCGCATGCAGCAGTCGTGCCCCACTGGCTAATGACGTCGCTGATAGCAGGCCATGGATCACACCCCCCAAAAGTAATCCGAGCCGACCACACCAGAAAATGTCATCTTCAAGCCCTCATGCGGCCTGAATCTCTCGGAAATGACGACGACTTAATTAGGTCACGCCGTCACATCAGTCCCAGACCTCACAGCAGCGGAGAACCTCCAGTCTTACATCAAAATCCGCCATAAACAAAACGCACTCGCCGTAGACACGCCCTGCCCAACCGCTGTCTGAAAGTTCCTCGAAATCATGAACATTTATCTCAGAAGAAGAAAACACGCCGTACAGACCTACCTTGCCACCAGAGTAGACCAAGTCAAAGGAGTTATCCAAGGCGTCTCCTGCTATACAAGACAAGATTGCGCACCAAGCCTTCACGCAGGACACCGAAAAATGCTTCACGTCCGCATGATGGGGCAACGCAATAGCGCAGTCATCACCTTCGAAGATGAGTACCCCCCCCCTCACATCACAGCCCACAAAGCGGCGGGTCGCGCCCATCCTAAACGGCCACGCAGTATACTATAGCTCAACTGCTTTGAAATCGGCCACAAGACTGAAGTGTGTCCTCGGAAGCACAGGCACCGATACTGCAATCTATGCAGCACCCATCTCACTATCGACTCTAAAGACGAATCACTGCACAATTGCCTCCCCCATTGCATCAGCTGTGACGGGGACCATGCATTCACCCACCCCAAGTGCCCGTCCCGCCTTCAAAAGGATGAAGACCTCACTGAAAGCATGCGGGCTCGTCAACAACGGGCCGCCAGTCTTCGCCAATCGCCAAACAAAGAATCACCACCACCTCCATTAGACGACGCTAACAACCCACAGTTGCAAAACCGTTTCAGCGCACTCCGGAAATCCACCAGCCAAGATCGCCTCCAATCGGCGCGCCAATCTTCAAGCAGAGGCCGTCGCTAGAAACGCTCTACACCACTGTAACAGCACCTGAGGACTCCCAATAATCAGTGACTAGCCCTACTCCAGCCAAGATGCGCATCTTCGCTTCAAAGACCGGGAGCGACAGTTGAACCAGGGTAAATGACCAACGCCTCCAAGCTCTTCATCTCACGCCCCGTTTCGACAGGCCATCCTACCGGAAAATTATTACGCAAGCCCAAATTAATTGAATGACTACAGTAACAACACAACCACCTGCGGGAACGACCCTCCCAGCCACCAACCTCAGTCCACCCACTTCTCCCCATGTAAACCTCCTGGACTTAATTCGACAACAGCAACAACAGGCACAAATCGACAGTTTACAGTCTACCATCATTGCCCCAAAGGCTCAGGTGAACCCCGTCGAACACCTACTCACCAGCCTGTTTGCAGAGGACATGCCACCAGCAACGAAGGAACTTATCCAAAGCTCACTCACACCGGAAACCAACGACACTATGACCCAAAATTCTGATCAAACTCTGAGCACACTAATCTGGCACTGGAACTGCCGAAGCTGCAAACCGAAAAAGGCCGACTTCAGATGTCACATACAAAACCCCGGACAACAACCTGATATCATCCTTATCCAAGAATCTCATGGATGCCATACCATTCCCGGCTACACCACCCTCAGCAGTCCTGGAATCACTTACACCAAACGTCACAATCAACATAGCACAACTCCTGTACTCACCATAACTTTGGTCCACGACAGCATCCCAGCCATTCAGATCGACACCTCTGAATGGAACACCGATATACGAGAAATGGTGGTTGTACAATGCCCACCAACGGGTATGAAGGCATCCCTGACAGTAACTAATACATATTGGAAGCCGGCATGCACACCGGATCGGTAGACGGGGTCAAAAAGGTGGCACACGACCACAAACATAGCCACCTGGTCGTTGCTAGGGATTTTAATAGCCGCCTTACAGCGTGAGGGATCCACGGACTCACGTCCACGATGCCCCAAACAACTGGAAGTGACCACACAAGCAAAACTGATACTAATTAATAATATCCTGCAACCCACCCGCATTGGAAACAGCGGTGAAAAAATACGGCGCCAGACATTTAATGACCCAATCACCCCACGTATGCACAGTGGTATAACACCTAAGAGACATGGCCAGCGAACATCACAATGTTGCGTTTGAATTATCACCCTCGCGCCTAAAACAATGCAGCCGACGAACCAAACTCTAAATCGGCACCACCGCCCTTATGGCTTGAGACAAGGTCCGAACCCTGCTTCAGTAATCGGAGCCACCAGTCAACCAAGCGGAATCGAGCAAACAGATCTGCCAAGCCATACGGAAGCACACCACAGAGCTCACACCAGAAGAGCCGACCGTTAAGTCATCTCCTCGCATTATGGTAACGGTGGCTTATCCTGTGAAAAAACTGCACAAAAATAGGCACAACCAAAACTACGCCGTAAACTCTAGGAACTCTCTACAGGAACTCTCCGGCGAAATTCAGAAATACTACAAACAGCTCATTAATGACAAATGGGTGCAATTGTGCAATAGCATGAATGGCCACCTCCATACAAGCAAAGTGTGGCGCATCTTGGACAGCGTACTAGGCAACAAGAGAACTAGCCACGCCATTCAAAGGCACACGCTTTGCACAAACATCAGTAACGATGACCTAGCACATCTCCTACTCATTTTCCTCCACACCATTACAGTGTCTAACAACGGATCCCCGAAGTCACACCTCCCACAACTCTCAACTACAGACATTGATCAGCCATTCACAATTCATGATCTTCAAAATTCCCTACAAAGCATCCGAAGAATACAGTTCGTAGAACAGAGAATAAAATTACTTATGAAATGCTCCAGAACCTACAACCACTTAGAAGCCCTCCTATGTTACGTAAAGCAAGCCTGGTAAAGTGGCCAAATTCCCTTGGAATGAAAAACTGCACGTCGTTGCTATTCCAAAACACGGTAAACCAGTTGACGACATCGACAATTTACGCCCTAGTTTTCATACCTCCTGCATAGGCAAACTCATGGAAACAATGTTTCAGGCTTGCATTGAATGGACTCTAGCGGAAAACTAGGTCTTCTCCTGCGCAATGACCGGCTTTCACCGACATGTCTCTGCCCAAGACACCATACTCCTAATTCATAATGACATATCGGAAGCGAAGGGCACTGCCAAAACCCGTACCGGAGTTGGGGTCGCTATAAAGAAAGCATCTGACACCATCGTTCACGAGCTAATACTAGAAAAAGCAAAAACGAACAAGTCAGGACCCAGCAACACCTAGTATCTTAGATATTTCATCCCTAACCGGCTCGTCCAAATCAAAGTAGAAGACCACGTTAGTAATGTTCGCAAACGTACAGCAGGAATTCCCCAAGGAGCCATACTTTCTGTGCACTCTTAGGCAAAAAGGACAAAAATAGGGACTAACATACAGCCGTTAAACTTCACGGGCGACCGTTAATCTTCAAGGGGAGTATCTGTGGCAGAATATGTGCCATGTGCACAAATGCGGGCTAACTGTTCGTCCCCGCCGATCTATAAGGAGTAACGGGAAGACGAAACGCATGCATGTAGTCTCTTTGCTGCGTCGTTAAACCCCTGTAAAGGCGGCGTCGTTGCCATTTCGCGCATATGTCTGTGGACAGTTTCAGATTTCCAAAACACAAGTCATAGCAGTCAGTGGGTTCTTTAGATGGTGCCACGGGAGAACATATTGATGTTAATTATAAGAAAATCGCCTTCGGTTAATAGAGAGGCGGGTAATGGCAAGGAGCGGCGAAGCCCGATAGCCAGGCGCTTCACGGTGAGGTTATGTTGCTACGCTGTGTTGCATACGATTCGTGCGAAGTAATAACGCGCAATAAAAGATTTCAAGTGCGTCAACAGTAACACAAATATTAGTGACAATAGAAAACGTTGATCCCCAAGCGTAAATAATATGTATATGTTTAACAGACGAGAAAATCTTGTGCAAAAATGTGACATCGTGTTATTATTCTCCTGGACTCAAGAAAGAATTTTTAAGTTTAATCAGCACTAACAAGAATAGAATTTTCAGGGACAACAGCTCATTTGTGTGCTGTGTAATTATTGCGTAGCAACCGTTAATACCATAACGAAAATATCATCCAAATACGTAGGAGGCCGTACTGCTTCCTTAAAGCTGCGGCGGTGGACTTCAACAACTTCCACAATCTGTGATGTCGGAGGGGGGATTTTTTGAACCTCGCAGAGTTTAAAACTAAGTATCGATCCTTTATAGTCACTGAGTTAATCAAATAGCGAACACCCAATCCACACCCTTTCAACACCACGCAGAAAACCGAGGTTGCAGTCGGTAGCCACCCTTTTCTTCCTCAAAAAATGGCTCTGAAGCTACAAATTAGGGTTTTGAAACCTAAGAAAGGGCGTGCAACGACCTCACACCAACCTTATTACACCTATACTGCATGTTTTTTCGGGGATAAGGGTGTAAAAAAGTTTAGTGTGAAGGATTCGCCTATATACCTCTGCCGGTGGGCCACTACATGTTCGAGGAGCGAGCACACAGGGGGGCCGCAAACTTCAGCACCCTGTAAAATTAGTTTTGATTTAACAACGAATGGTTCTAACTGATTCAGTCAAATAATTTATTTTCTCAGCCACTTTAGGAAGCTTTTGTCGGTTCCCCTTGGTTCCTAAGTCGGACTCTGCCTTCTTTTGTCCGCGAACATTCACTTTACCACGCAGATACCAATCTGCGGGAATCGATTCCGCCACACACAACGAATGCAGCAGGCACCGACAGTTGACGCACTCAAATTACACGACGCGCGCTGAATGCTAACAAGAATTTTGCTTCTGTATTTCTATTACGGCGAAGCGTTAAGCCTATCACAAAAAACGTCTCCCGTCCACCCAAAACGCACTGCAGTGAAGAATAAATAAAACGCTCCCGGGGTCGCAACCTAACCTGGGTCCGTCGCTTTATGAAGCCGGCGTCTATCTGCTCGCGCCCTTGCAGCACAGTATAAGCAGCTTGGATTTAGAGACGTGCAAAACTAGGCCCGTCTGTCCAACTACGACGATGGTTGAACGCGAAGCTTTCTTCGTGCGAAATCAAATGGCGAAAGTCAAAGCCAAAGCCTCTGCTATCAAAAGTCCAAACTACGTGCGAGTCGAAGCCCAAACTAAGGCAACAGCCAAGAAAGCTCTCACGAGAAAACTTTGCCTTCAACCATGGTCGTCGTTAAACGGAGGGGTGCATGAGTTTTTTTTTTTCTTTTAGAGTCCATCGACGGAAGTTTGGTGCCAGAAATTGCTTTCAGTATAAAAATTTGGCGACCTTTTGTTTTTGTATAGTTATGTTTTTATCTTTTTCTTTCTGATCGACATTTACACACTTCCAACAAATAAGAGTGTTGACTTCCCCAATAAAGCATTTTTGCGCAGGTACAACGCACCGCACTGTTCGTGCTAGGGCTCTACAACCTGTCTTGTGACGCTTTAGCAAGGGACACCCGCCGCGGTGGCGCAGTGGCTAAGGCGTTGTGCTGCTGAGCCCATGGACTCGGGTTTGACTCCAGACATCAGCGGTCGCTTTTCAGATAGAGGCGAAAAGGAAAAACTCCCGTGTGTTCGAGATTTCGGCACACGTTAAAGATCCCCAGGTGGTCAAAATTAATACGGAAACCCCCACCACGGCGCGCCTCAGAACCTGTGTAGTTTCGGCGCGTTAAACGCCATAATTAATCAATGGAGCAAGGGACGCATACAGATCTACGCACCGCGATGCGCGGATAGGTGCCCATCTGTCGGGTGGTGGAAGTATGCACATTGGGCCTATTAAGGCATCGATTAGCATTAATATGTTCCACCCTTTGCTGCAACCAACCGAAATAAACTCTATCGCCTCCTGAAGAAAAAACGTTGCTTGCATGCTGCCTGTACACATCTTCCCACCAATAATTTATCCTGGATGGTATGCTTGTCTCGTGAAGCATGCTCAGACAGGGCCTTTATCATTTTTCTGTATGTGCGTTTTTTAGGTAGAAAAGTGAGCAAAAGAGTGTCGTGACACTTTGTTACTTTGCCAAAGTTGGAGGCCATACACGTGCCACTGAAAACTAAAGCGTCGGAACGCGCTCGCAAAACAATCTGGCATCAACGCAAAAAAAAATCATGATGCTTTTTATGCATTCGCGTTCTTAAAGCACGTGTATAAAATTGTTTTCTTTGTTTGTTGTTTTCTTTTTCAAGTACGATGTGGGCGCACAACGACGGGCTGCGCACAACTATATAGTTGAACGCATAGTTGTTGTGGTTGCAACTTTTATTTCTTGAGATGTGGTGAGGATGGGGCTGCGTGGTATGGGGTGCTGCAGCCTGTAGTTGTCTTAAAGCGCAGAGAATAGTGCCGCACAAACCTACAAGATGTGCTCTAGGGGTTCAGAAAGGCGCTGTTGACGGTCAGATAAAATGCAGGTGTAGACCTATACTATGCCACTCATGCTAGACTGCTTTTAAAAGGCAAATTTGTGATGACGCTGAGTGTGTTCGAAGAATTCACCGGTGTACCAGAGAAAGTAGAGTCATAAGTTACGGGGTACGCGTTTTTAATAGACATTCCAAAAAGCGGGATCGGTTGAAAACTGCTTGAAAACCGCTTGAACATCGGTTGAAAACCGCCAAGAGGCCCGAAGCCGGTAGTTTTTATGCCGAAACCAAGGCGATATCTCAGCAGTCCAAACATATCGCGGTAAACGGCCAAGGACTATTCCCGGGGTCCCAACTTTCTTAAAACACACCTTACTGCTTGTACAATAGACGAGGCATCTCGAAAAAGTTCCTGGTCATCTACTCATTTTCACGTCGCCCTGCCAAAAATGTAGAGCCTTTCCAATGCCCTGAAGATGGAAGACCAGCAAAGTTCTATTGCATGTATGATGACTTTTTTGTATTCATCGCATAAACACACATGCACATGAAATCTTCAGAAATATTTCGAAGTTATTTTTTTATAATTTTTTCGGGATAGTCTTCACAAAACAACACTTACAACCGTTTTGTGTAAAAATACCCTCTCCGTAAACACCCATGTATTGACAGCGAACTGGAATTCTGTAACGTTCACAACTTCCCTGTGAGTAACTCGGGTTTTGAAGTGTGTGTTGTCACAACGGACAGGGACGCACCGGTGAGGTTAGCGAAGGGACTGCAATTTTATTGTTTACCCTTTATTTCTGCACACACATTTATTCGCGACTTCCTCTATTTGCTTCTGCAAAACCGCCAAGCTAGCCCACCGTTAGAATGACATCACCTAAAAAATACTGAAAGCCAAGGTGAAAACTTCGGGTAAACATAGGCCTATTCCGAAATATCCATTTAGGCACTTGCCAGGGCAGTTCCAAAAAAAAAAGAACTTGTCCAGGAGCGTGGCGCCGCCAAATATTCTGATATTTGCAACCGTGGCGAGACACAACCTTGCTCAAAGCTATATATATAAAGATCACTTTGAACTCCGCTAGAGCAACCTTGACAAAAAAAGAACTTGCGCTGCTTATTTTTCATTTGTTTTCTTCCTTGCTCCGCTTCGAAATAGGAAGCGCGCCTGCTTTTCTATTATTCGTGTGAATTATTAGTTCAGCTTCCGGCAAAACAGAAGAAGCAACGTCACATTAACTTCCGACCCCTTAATGCCTTTCTGCGCTCTTTAAATACGCCTCAACCAGTTGGGTATTACCACTGCAACACAAACAGGCGGCAACGATTCACTGCTGATTCCTGCCGGACAAAGAAGGTGAGCCATGTTAATATACTCTTTGATGAAGGTGTGGGTACGTGGTTAGTATTTTTTTTTGGTATTTAAGTACACTGCAGTGCGATATATGTATATTACTTGTGGTACCGGGGTCCTAACACTACACCGTGGTTCCCAAGAACAACACCGTGTCCCTACAAAACCACACCTTAACTGGTAGCCCCTTCCCAAGGTCCGATCCTGGGCATGCAGTTCCGCCGCGCACTAGCTCAGTCCTGTGATGATGTTGTTGTTGTTGGTCCAAAAAAAATGGCTCGTACCCACTCAGGGGGATTGGCCAGGAAATGGTCCGACCTAGCTCGTTCCCCTGTCCACCTCTTCGTCGTCAGCCGGCACAGGGTGGTGCGGGTGGCCGCCACGTAGGATTGACCGCAGACTATGAGGCAAAGAAGAATAATGAAAGAAAATCAGGAGAAGCTGGGCTCAGCACTACAACGGCCATTAACGCTACTTCTAAGAGCACACAAGCGACGTGTTCATAGCTTACTTACTAGCAAACTGTGCATCTGATGCAAAACCGTGTGCTCCAAAAACGAAATAATTTAGATTCAATTCATGACGCAATCTTCGCAATAAACATTGCACCATGTTGGGTACATCAGGAGGTCCCACAGTTACAGGCTGCTGGAGGTATCTAATAAAAACACACTAATCAAATACACATACGCACAAAATAAAATCAATGAAAATACTAATGTACAGTTGAATTGGTTTACGGACTTCTCCAAGACCACATAAGTTTTCCCTGTCTCTGAACTTAAACTGCAGCGCTCTAGGTGTTACAATTTTGACTGCATTTGTTCCGTACTGACTAAATTAGGATTCGAAGCTTTTTCACTGGGGCATTTAGCATTAGGTGGGGTTCCCGCTCTTGAGAAAATTTGTTTTCGCCTGTGTCACGGCTGCAGTGGCCTGTCTGCGAATCAACAATATATTTCCTTGCCTGATCAAAGCGGCCCGGAAGCTTTAAACGACCCTCCGTACACTTTCCCCACAGGTGCAGTATCTTCACAATGGCTGCCTCGTTCAAGAGCAACCCGCTACATCTGCCTCTTCACGCTGTCCTGGTTCTGTTGGCCCTGATGCCGGCGGAAGCAATTTGGACCAAGGGGTTCTACGATGTGACTACCTCAAATTATTATTCAGACGTAGCTGCTTTTTTCGGCTTTAATTAAGTATACTGAAACGGTTAAATCATGAACCAACTGGCAGCAAAAATTGAAAGTAGTAGGAAGAATAGAGTTTGTCTTTTAAAATTTACGGAAGAGATTTCTGTTTCTCTGTAATAGTTTTTTCATTGGTAATTTAAGAAGTGCGTATTGAGCTGCTGGGCCTAATAACAAGAATTTAACTCCTGAGAAGCACGGTCAAGAGATGAATGTAACAGCGAAGCGGTTGTTGCAAGACTGGCCGAAATCTCCGTGTCCGTCCCTCAACAAACCCCGACCCTGTCACGTAACCACTCATGCAATATACCCTTCATTTGTATCGGACTGGGTACGGATGGATAAAGGTTTCACGCACCATGGTCGGGGTGCCCATGTCCACCACCAAAAACAACTACTTCCTCTGCACTTTCTACCGATGCCTTTCAACGGTCAGTCGTCCTGCTGGGGTACAGCATGAGGCCAGACTTCTTTCTCCGTGTATATTTGATACCGGTAGCACCCCTCGATGCCCGGGAGGGGCACTTTACTAATGACATTCACGGGTATAACACGTGTAGATATTTCTGAGTTGTCGCCACCATTTAGTTCACCATGGAGTTGTAAACATTTAGGAATTTCCGCTGCTATTAATACACCGAGGTGGCTGCTTTTCTGGGGGAGGCAAAAGCGCAAACGCCCGTGTGTCGAGATTCCGGCTCACGTGAAAGATCCTCAGGTGGTAAACTAATCCGGAGCCCTCCACTACGGCGCACCTTATAGACCGGGTGTAACTTCGACGCGTTACACCCAATAATCAATCAAATCTGCTGTAAATGCAGGGGCTCCTACCGGAGGCGTGTGGTTATGGGAAACGGCTTGAACTCGTGTTTTATTGGAGTTATCCCAGAACGCATTGTACCGAGATAGAGTGGTCAAAAGACTGCTTACCGGCAGGAAGTGTTATCCGAGTAGGTGTGATGGGTAAACATCAGTCATAGTTTTATAGGTTGTATTCACTGGCGTGGCGCGCATGTCAGCAACCATGTGTGTCGCCTTAACAACAGGTACACTCTTAATCTGGTTCCATGTAAGTTCCAGTTAAACGGGGCGATCCACATATTTTTATCTGGATCCAAACGAAGAATAACTGGAACGAGAGATATAAGTGGATCTTATCTGGAACTGTCCATTTGTTTTCTTTAGGTTTGTGTTTATTATGTGGAACCGAATAAATGAGGCGATGCGCTGTCGGCCGTTCCAGTTACTGTTCCACTTATGTCCCAGTAAAAATTTTGGACAGTGCTTTTGTATATTTTTTGCTCGTGTCTTGTTCCACATAACTTGTGCGCTGCAGTGAAGTATGCACTGAATCGTGCATTAACTGGAACAATGAACCACATATATATTTGACGCGCTTTGGCGCACAAGCGCACGCACAAGCACTTGCACGCACACGCCCACAGACATAGATACAGACACGAACGCACACCCGCGCACCCACACATACACACACACATGCATGCAGTCACACACGCACACACGCACGCACCACATAAAATTTAATAAACTTCGTCGATATCAATGGAACGGTCTTAGAGCAGTTTACTTATATAAGACGGCTAAGACGTATTTTTAGTGACGTTATTTGACAGAAAACAATATGTCCACTGCTATAACAACACCGTACAAAGCATGAAAGGTGCGAGAAAAGGGTATCTTAGCGAAAATAGAAATTTCACGAACCCCTTTCAGGTTGTCTGCGGCGCTCAGACCGCTTTAGTGAATATCGTCTTTTGCTAATTGCAGACGCGCAGTACGTGTGAAATCACCAATGACTTGAATTTCAGAAGGACCAGATGTCCCCAGGTTCTCCTTCTGCATTTGGGATAGAGCCGTGGTAGTGCTGAAGAATTCATTGGGCTTTTGTGGATACCTCATAAAGAAATATATATAGTTGTTGAGACTATTGCAAGATCTGCATTTGGTTCACAAAGCGTCGCAGAAACATTGTTTTTTGCTCAATGCTCAGCCATCAGCTCGCTGTGTGCACAATTTTAAGTGCTTTACAGGAACGTATGAATGGCTACAATCTGCTGTAAAATAGGTACTTAGTCCACTTTATTTATGCCCTGATGCGGTATATACATAGTGTTAACCGACTGTGCCGCATTTTACACTGCACGCAGCATGTCACGAATGCAGTTATAGATGCTTGGATGTTCGTTAGCATTTTTCGTCTCGTGCATGCTATTAAGGGTGACTCACCTGATCCAATTCATATGGGACTCACTAATTCATGGCGCAAATTCATGAGACTTACTAATTCAAAAGCACCATGTACCGATACAAGAAGTTTTACAAATTCACAGTAATGACACTAACGACCTGGTTTGCTTCTTCTAGAAATACAGTAGACCCTCGTAAAGACGAACTTGGTTAAAACGAACACTGATTAAGAACCACAACATTTTTCTCTTGTAACGTCCACAATGCAATACACCTCCACTTAAGACGAATTTCGGATAATACGCATACATTTTTACGGTCCGTTCGGGTTCGTCTTAACGGGAGTCTGCTGTATATCATTTCTTTGCAGAGATAAAAAAAAAAACAAGAAACGCATTTTGGTTTATCCAGTCTTCACTGGAAGGTGCTAGCGGTCTCACCATGCGAGAGTTTTATTTCTTTGTTTCAGTAGAGAAGCGACATATATCTAAAATAAGCAAACTAGGCCGTTGTGAATATCGGTATGTATTTGTAAAACTATTCGTATTGGTGCACGATGGTTTTTAAGTCCGTTGGTCATGACGTAGTAAGTCCGATAGGAATGCTAACATGCGAGTCCCTTTTAATTTCCACAAGCAAAAACAAGAGCCTTTTTGCAAAGAGCGGTTGACTGGGTGAACGGAACTAAACCTAGATATACCACGTGATACCTGCATTATTTTGTATGTATTAATGCTGAAATGACATTGTAATTCCTAGTTATGCTGTGCAGTAACGGCAAAAATACGCAGAGTTAACTTGCTGTTGTTGTGTCTTGTCATAGTAATTGAAGTTCATTGAATAACCCGCCTTCTCCAGCTGCTTCCCCAGTTGCTGTTTTCCTGTATTATTGGTGTTCAGGAGGGAAAAGGGCTGGGAAACGGGACGATGTATTATAACTTACTAATTAGCTGTAAGTAGCTTTATATAACGTGGGTATCTAAGAGCGTCGCAGTATATTTTATTGACTACGGAAAGGCTTGTTGTCAAGAAAAGCAGTAAATGAAGCCACGCCCTTTTGCATTCATTGTAAACAGTAACGGAGAAATTGTCATCCAAAGTTAAGCTCGGATATCGCACGCACTCACGGCCCTCCGCGAGAAACAACTTTAGCCAGTACTAACGCGCTACCGCGGCTATTATCTGAGCTTTGTTTCGGCCTCAGCGGGCGTAAAAGTCCGCTTAGACGCATACGCCCGTTTTCCGAATCCAATAAAAGCCATCACGTGTGCCGAGTTTGTATGAGTTCTTATGCGGGCGCCAAAGCCACCGCGAGAACGAAAGTACGCCGAAGCCATGAGGAAAAGACCGCCACTCCAGTAGCGCATTCAATGCGCATGCGTCAGCAGCAGCACGGCAGAGCTGTTTTTGCGTTGATTCACGGTACAGTGGGGCTGCAACGGGTACGATGACGACGGATGAAAATCGGGACTGCGTCAACACTTTAAACGACAGCAGCGCTCCCATCTTCCAGGATTCCCTCCGCTAATTTTACGGTCTTCCGCATGCAGCGCCACCAGTGGCACTCCCAAGCGGGTTTCTCAATTGCTCGCGCGATGCGCCTGATATTTACTAAAGAAATTCTCGGTCACGCTGGCGAGAACCGTTAGCGCCGTTAGCAGTTTAAATTGGGTTGATTGCGGCGTGCAACTGCGAATTTTTTCATATCCCTGGGCTGTATTTCCTGCTCGACGATGTGGAGTTTTGCCAGGAGGCGCAAAAAAGGTCAGTGCTGCTTATTTATGTGCTGGTAACGGTTGTTGTTCAGTGACATCCTTGTTAACTGCGTCCGATAAACATACCGCGTCTATGCCCGTTGTTCGTGTGTCGTTCATGCTTGTGGTCGCGGCGTGTAACATTTTGTGTTGGAGAAACGTTTGCAGCCGTAATTTACCAAAACTCCCGTGTTCGTGAGTCAGAGTCGGCTGGACATTTCTGACTGCGTACGTCAGAAGTTCCTGGTTTGCGCGTTTCATGAGTGGATGTTCCCTTACTGTGTGGCTTTGCTTAGTTGTATATTGACGGTAGCTGTGTATGTCTGCGGTAGCGAATCTTCTCGGGTTAGTCGCTCGCGATAATCGCGCGTGCACACGTGTACAACTTCCAAGCAAGTTTGTCGGAGCGTCCGTCCTTAGATTTATTGGTATTTTTAAAACTTGCGTGGTAATTGCGGCGTTGTGTTAGTCTGATGAGTAGAATGCCATTTACTGTGCTTACCAGACCGGGAGTCTTCGACCTTGCCCGTTGCGCGCAAGGTAGACGCTATTTCGAGTTGTGTTGATGTGCTTTCAAGGCGTCAGCTTACGTTTATCTGTGCAGTGTGTTATGCAGTTCCATGTTTCTTCCAATTCCTTTGACCAATTGAGATGATCTATTTTACATTGCTGTGTTATGCAGTTCCATGTTTCTTCCAATTCCTTTGACCAATTGAGATGATCTATTTTACATTGCCTGAAGTGTAGAGAAATGGAAGGGACAGTGGTTGTTTTAGCAGTACCGCAGTAACAAACGTTTCTTTTGTAGAGGGGAAGAAATATGTGGAAACACGCAGCGGGTATATAGAAAGTGTGCTGCCGTTTCTATGCTGTTAATGTCAGTGGTAACTTGAGACTTCAGGATAATTATTCAATATCTATAATTAGTGGTTGCTACTTCACGAACCGCGTTAGAAATAAGCCACTCTTGCATTTTTATGCCGTCAATGTCGGTGGCAACCCGAGAGTCGAAATAATTTCCGACAACGCTCCGGTGATAAGTTCTTGCATCACTATGTGCACCCAACATTAACCCATTTCTGTGCTTCCTTGAACTTAGAAAATATACTGCGAAAGCAGATTGCTACATTCTGTATTCGATCTGTGTAACCTGTCCAGATGCAGACTATGGCTGACTGTGGATAAATTTGTCTCTACACTGGTAGTTTGCGACAATTGTTTTCCTTTGTATGAAGAACAGAAATTAAAACGAATTATTTCCATTCCTTACATATACCTGTGAAACCATGGCTGTGGCATTCACTGTGGCTGAAGACATCTTCGGCACGCCGAGGCGTCGTCGTGACAAGTGTGACAGAGTGTGAATGCATTGTGGAAGTCATAAAGCCACGAAAGAGTGCCTCTTGAGTGTTGCGTATTATACAGACGTTCACCACTCCGCATGGAGCAACGACAGGTGAGCCTAAAAATGTTCAAATATTTTTATATTTAAAATTGTGGCGCCTGAAAACGCTACCAGGGCTCGTAATGCAAAATAAATTTTAGCACAACTAATCAGGCCTTGTACGAGATCTTGTGGTACTCCCTTCTTAGAGGGAAGCGTAAATTTATGCTTCGATATTTTTATACTGTTTTTATTTCTAGGAAATAGGGCGGACCGGGACTTAAAACAATGGAACAAGGAATGCATACTGCCATTTTCCTGGTTCTTGAAGGCGTGTGTTCACCGTTCTTGAAGTCGTGTGTTCACAAAAAGGAAACACGTGAAAGCCGTTGTACGGGATGAAATCATTGCATTTTACAAGTAAGTACGCACTCCCACTTCTGGAACTTTGATGGTCCCTTTTTAGGTAGTTGCATTATACGTATTGGCTTCGGAACACCATTTCAGTGACAACTTGACCTGTAGGTGAAAACGACAGTAAGAGCTTTTGGGAACACGTTGGCAAAACTTTCCTGGAAAATCACTCCGAGGAGGCCCTGCCAGGAACGCCTGCATCCTAATTTTAGTTGGGTAAGTTGGCATTTTATTTTTGTGGGACTCAATTTATGGTAGTGTTTATTGAAGCTGGCATTTTATTTTTGCGGGACTGAATTTGTGGTAGTTTTCTTTGTAGCAAAATCTTACTGTTAAGAATAAATCGTGAACTCCAAATTGGGAAATACCTTCACATTCAGCCTGTTTCGGATGCTGCAACATGTGGACAAAAAGACTATTATTTTGCATTCAAGTTTTGCAAACATTTTGCTTTCAGATTGAGAGTTGCTGCTGTGATAATACGGCGCCACGGCCACGCCCAATGCGGTTGCTTTCCAAAATTAGAGAACTGCCATTGACAGTCTGTGCTAATATTTTTTGTACATTGTTAGCAGCATTCCCAGAAAAGAAACCAAGAAATCGCTGATATTTCAATCAATTACTGTGCTATAAAAGGGGTATCCTAAGCAACTCACTCATTTAAAGCCATCGTCTAACAAAATTTTCTTGTTCCTTCCTTAAAGGTACATGACGTGGTCCAGTTATTCTCGACGTCCAGTTATTTTGAGGGAAGAGAATGGCAGCGTAAATATTGTCTGCAAGAAACACGTCATGGATTTTCCGCCTGCATTGTCGCATCAAGATGTGGTCATCCTCCTCGCCGTATATTTCATCTTAATCTCCTGAAACTTATGCGACTTTGGAGAGTTCTTGGGACTTTTGCAGAGTTCTTGGCCATTTAACAGTGGCCTGGTGTCATTTAAGTTTAAAGCTCTGTTGAAAGACGATGTGGTCACTCTACTTGGGGTTTTAAATTATTGTTAGACGTTTAAGCCTATTCGGAAAGATATGTCGTGGTTCAAATGATTGGTAGATGCAAGCGGCATGTCAACTGCAAAAGTGAAGTCGTGCTTTCCTTTGCAATTTTTCATTATTGGCACAAAGCGCAGGCTGCCTTTGCCGCTGCTCTGTTACTCTGTTAATGTAGCTAATGGCACTGCACTGTAACGTTTTTATTATTCAAGTGCAGCTCGAAATTTTTTTCCATGGCAGTGCTGCTGTTGATGGATGCAAACGTGAGAGTAATTATTTACACAGACGGTTTGGGGTTTTATTAATCAATTTTTGTACTGTATCTTAGCTGACACCTAAGCCCTAGAAGAATGCGAAATATACATATTTGGCTTGAAAAAGTTGTTTACTTTGGACAAAGTTGCATTTCTCGCTTGTTAGAGGCAGTGCTTTGGTCACAAGCATACTGTCGTCATGATAGTATGGTTTGTATAGCACGCAACTGAATTTTACCTCAGATAAATGTTTCGGCTGGAAAAATGCTTCCAAGTTTGCTTGGTAAAATTGGTCACCTGTATGTTTCAACGCTACCTGGCTTGGTTATTTGGGATGTCTGAATTGTTCTTGAGGGAACTAATAACGTCTTTACAGTTAGGCTGCTTGATAAGTTTTAAAATGGGTAACATGCTCCGAGCTATCTAGTTTGTAAAATTTTGTAAGATTCACACTGGGTGCTATGAGCTTTTTTTGGATAAGTTATTTTAAATAGCTACAAATTTTCGGGGAAAGAACGCGGCTTCAGTGAAAGGCTTTTTCAGGGCGCGTATATAGTCGGTTTTGGCTTCAGTTAGCTTGATATTACAGTTAGCTTGATATTGATATATTGTGTATGTTTTAGTTGTGCAATAGTGCCACATGCTTCCGGTAATTTTGTCTGTGCAAATGTTAAATTGTTAGTATTGGCTCCGGTGTTCTTTTCCTACACTCTTGCAGGTCTTGTGATAATCCAACCGTGTATGGCTTGTATTTTTGGCTTTTCCCTACAATTTAATAGCAAACTGCATTTTTTGGAACCGGGATGCGTAAACATGGTATGGCAAGCGCTGTGGGTACTTCCGCATTTGCGGTACC
Organism: Haemaphysalis longicornis; assembly: GCF_048455015.1. Taxonomy (NCBI): domain Eukaryota; kingdom Metazoa; phylum Arthropoda; class Arachnida; order Ixodida; family Ixodidae; genus Haemaphysalis; species Haemaphysalis longicornis. Next base: position 132,679,708 of record NW_027526361.1, read on the forward strand.
TAATTTCATGTCATAAAACAGCATATTTTATGCTCACTGTTGTGTAATGCATTTTGAGTTACTGCGAGGGTAGATGTACAAGTCGGTTTGTGACGCGGTTGCGCTTAAAGCCATCTTTATTACCCACGTGTTTTTAGCAAAAAAGAATGTTAAATATTAGCAAAAATAGGAAAATGCCACTTAGATCGTTTTGGCCACTTGATATCGTTTTGGTATTTGATCCTGTACGCAGGTCATTTTCTGCCCAAGTGGAAACAGATATGTCTCCGTATCTCAAATGTACGCAATAATACGAGCGAATAAAATTTCCTTAGTGTTTTTAAAAGCATTGTATCAGTGCTAATAGTTGGTTTGGTGTGTATTTTAATGCGAATCTTGTTTCTTTTACATGCAGCCAAAACCCAGAACAGGATTCGGCGGATGAAGCCAAAGTCTCTGTGTGCCGCTTCAGGTATCCCAGACCAACTTTTATATAGAACTGTGCTCCGATAGGCAACTGTTGGGAACTGTCAGGGACCACACTGCTGCGGCGGTTTCTGTTTTCCAATTGTTGGTATCACTGTGGGCCATATGTCAAGGCTGCGTTAGAATGGTGCTTGCGGTTTCCTTCTAATACCAATGCATCCGCCAGCCTGGCAAATGACCTCAGTTTATACCAACAGGAAAGCAGATATGTTGGAAAAGTGGAGTCCCATAGACAGCTTCTCAACGTCTATCAGAACACAGTTTTATATAAACAGCTGGTCTGAAGGTACCTGGAACGGCGCACCGGATAAATCCATAATCATTTTACGTGGATCAGTGTTCCAGTAACTTACACTACCAGTTTATTTGGAACAGTGATCCGTATATTTTTATTTGGAACGCCGATCCAGATAATATAGCTGCAAAAATATGTGGTGCACTGTTCCACTTACATTTTCAGGATATGTGGAACACGGTTCCAAATATATAAGTGGAACTTTTTTGCAAAAAAGTTCCAGTTACTAAGTGGATCTTATGTGGATCCAGATTAAGAGTGTACGCGCGGGCTCGGGCGTGGTGGCGCACGCATAAGACTATGAGGCGTTCCCAGGAGCTCAAAAGCATTACCTCGACGTTACCTACTGTTTCGCACAGCGTCCTACAGCCTACCTATCGCAAAACACGAGCGAAGTCGTCGGCACAGATCAGCTGATTGTCAGTTGCCGTGTTTTGCAAACGCAGACGTATCGGCCACAGACCGCTCACTCTCTCGGGGAGCACGTCGACTTCGGACACTTGCCGAGAGATGTCGCTAGTTTCCCTAAGAGCAGCGCTATAATTAAACGACGTGTATAAAACATAGCTATACATTAGTTTCTTTGGTAAGATGACACGTCCTTACCTTGTTACATAGAGGATACCATTAGCAATCAAAGGAATAAAACAGTCAAGTTGGTTGCGGGCAACCGACGACCCGATTTCAAGAAGAGCCACTAATCATCACCATCATCATCCCGATGCACTCCGCTACCGCCGTATCTCAATCGCCGTGAGCTCTAACCTCAACTTCTTCGGAAGCAGTATTTGGGTTTTCTATTGAACGAATATACCACGGACAGGTTGCGCAATAACATGTCCCATATCCGTGTTCGCAGGCAAATGCGCTGCAGCGTAGGCATTCCGTGTGTCGTGAGCGTTTTCTTTCAACACCGTGGTTCCATTCTTCGTTGGTGAGGAGGCATTCTCGAGGGCAAGTACCAGCAAGCAAGTACCAGCAAGTATCAGCACGTAATGTCACTGCGATTATTCATATCTGTTAACGCCACGGCCGACGATTGGGTTATTGACGATGCAGAAGAAGGATGCCGCGGCCTAATTCTTTACGGCAAGATGCGGACGCGTGCACAGACACGGTGGGCACGGGCATGGTAACTTTCGGTGTTGTCAAGACAAGAAATCGGCCGCAAAACTTTTATGTGAATAACATCTGTAATAAATAACACGGGCTCCTGCGGGAGTCGTGTGGCTGCAAAAAGTCCCAACAGACGTCGCGCGCTGATCGAAAATTGCCCTAAACTGTCCTTCCTGAGCGGTGTACCTAAATTACTCGCTCGCCTCTTTATATCCTTCTGGGGACAAAATCCTGCCATTGGCTATTGGACACTTGTATGGGCAGCATTTGTAGAAAAAAAACGAACTGGATACATCGACCGGCTGAAACGTAAGTGGTATTCAATTCGCTTTTGGTTACCAATCCCAGTCTAAAATCACAACAGGAATACCGCAAAAACCGAACAAGAATTCTTGTCGCAGGGTAAAAAACTTTCTTGTGACAACAGAAATTTTGTTGTTACGACAAACCCTTCTGTTGTTACGACACACATTTCTGTCGTAACGACAAAGTCAATTTTCTCAACGACAAACATTCCTGCAGTCACAACACAACTGCCATTTACGCTACTATTCACAACGGGAAATAACATTCAAACCACGTGCAACTACTGATGGCACATCAGAATCACGACAAGCAAGGAATTCGGCACGACGGAACATCAAACTTAGGACAGGAATACGACACACGACAGAACATCAGAATCACGACACGGCAAGAATACAACAAGACGACAGTGCGACACGCGAAAATACAACAAACCGCAGAAAATGTTCTTGTCTTTTTCAATTGGGGTGCTTCCTATACAAGTGTTTACGGGCTGTAACGTTAGTGAGAAATCTTAAAGAACAAGCAATCTTCCCGAACACCTGATTCCCCTTTTAGGTGGGTGTTTTAAAAATACATTTTAAAAGCTTTTTTTGCAGTTGTATGCGTTACGTAAATCAACAAAAATCTGTTCGATACCTTAAGGGGCTCGCGATAGAAAACGATATTTGTGAAAAAATATTTTACCAATTTTTCTTCCCTCAGGGGTAAATTTGCAAAAACTGTAGCAATATTGAGCTCCTATAGCGTAATGGTAATCTGCTTCCTAAAATTTGAATCCTCTGGAACGATCAGTTCGGCTGGGCGTTAACTTCACCCGTTAGGTGTTTTCGGCCCGTTAGGGGTGTAATTCCCGAAAGTCAGGATCGTCCTGTTAGCATCGTCGCAAGTCGAATTCTTTTGAGCCGGTTTTTCGAATTTGCATGAGCTACATTTATCAGCGAAAACCAATTGGATATATTGCCACAGGTGTTCTGCCGTAACTCTTTCAATTGGATATATTGCCACAGGTGTTCTGCCGTAACTCTTTCGTAGGGTTATTAGGTTCCTGCCAGTGAATGGACCATCATCAGATCGATGGGAGCAGATAAGACGAGGACGCGGAACACGCTCTGCAGCTTTTAGTTGCTTGGCTCTCACCGCCAGGTGAACTGGGATCTGTACACCCCCCTCCCTCCCCAGCTTAGTAAACATCATTTTTTTCTGCTTGTCACTCATGAACATATAAACCAGTGAAACATACAGAGGCGAATCTTTAAAAACAACCAACTTGCTCCGAAACTCAGATTCGTACCAGTAGTGTTGGTGAGAGCAAAACCCTAAAACTATTTTAGCGTTTTGCTCTAGTGCAACTAAAACTATTTAGCTGTTATTATGAGCAACATATGGCCGCACAAAGCACTTCAGTATTTGCATGGGTGAGCAAGATAATCACAATTTGCGAAAACACAATTTTCTCTTTTGCTCTGTTAGAGGTGTCATTCCCGAAAATTCCGCCGTAGTGACTCCCTACAAAATTCGAAAAATGTACTTCTGAGGTTTCAATTCTGTTTCAAGGCTGGGTGTTAATGAACCAATCAATCAGCCAGTCAGTCAGTCGGGCGCTACTTTTGATAGGTACAGATGCAGTACGCAGAGGAAATCTTTTTTAAGTACTGCCCTGGGGCTCTGCACTTCGATAGGAGGTTGACATCTGTTCACCTCACCTCAGTGGCTGAAAAATAGACGCGCAACATGCCTCGTAACCGTTTTCCGTAGGTCAACGCGACGGGCTCCCAACTAGATTTGGAATGGAACCTCAAACCAAAGGGTTGACACCAAACGATTCTCAAACGCGTTCTTACGTTTTTCATCGGACTGGCTGCGGGTATCCACAAGCTAACCCAACAGGTATTCACAACGTACTTAGAAGGTCAGGCAGTTACTAAATATGGGCATACTGGTCCCTCTCGAATTTACTCAGGATTTTGAAGTTTTTGCAGCACATTTCTTTACATTTTCTATCCAGCTGCCAGAATAAATCATTCAGCAAACTGCTAAGAGATAAGTGCGGTACGGAATAACGGTGTTAGTTCTTCTTTACTGTTTTCTTTGGGCCCGGGGAGCCCGGGAAACGAGGACTACTCGACACGGGTGCCGAGAAGACAGCGTTTACTTCACGCTAGGTTCGCGCGAGGGAAGAGAATGTGAGTGGAAAGATGAATATAACGGCAGAAAGAAGATGATGTGAGGGGGAAGATGCCTGCCTTAACGAAGCCTAGGTGGGCAGGAGCGCTTTTGGGATATTTGAAACGTCTTGCTCTCAATCGCACGATAGGTATGGCCACTGAAGCGGCTGCGTTTTGCTTGCGACAGCGTACATAACAATTCTGTTGAAACCGGAATGCACTTTTCAGCAGTTTGGGATTTGAAGCCGATAACGATGAAGACAGTTGGATTTCCAACAAGCGCATTGAGCCTCCAAATCCTACAAGGCACACAGAAGTGATCATAATTTGTGCGTTTATAATCTTACAGTGTCTCTCCAAAAAAAGCAGGGTTAAAGAATGGCATCTGTGCTTGCAGCTCATGCAGCGGCAGCCTTTGATGACGTACGAGTGCTACCGATCGGGGACCACTCTTGAACCAGAAAGCACCGTCAACTACGCAATTCTTTGGGACGGCACGAAGCCGAACGACACGAACGTCGTGGGAACCACGTGGTCTGAGACTAGGGGAACGTTGGACAGCTACAGAATGTGAGTCGATATTCGTTCTTTCTGGCCTTGAAACGCATGCGAAACGCTTAACACTTGTGGTGATATGTAACAGCGGCCACTCAGTCGCTGCTGAAGCTGCGCGTCAATACCGTCTTATGTGCGCATCTTTACGATATGTATACCGGCACATCCACGGTACAAGATGTAAGACAAATAGGCACACTGTGAGTAACCACCCCGCAATCTCTCGTTAACGAATCAAGGGGGCTATGTGATGCCCACGTTAACGCACATACTTCAACTGCAATAGTAGAAACCGAAGCTGTGGTCTGACTACGCGCATTAGATGACAGCAGTACTGCCATAAAGAGCGCGCATCGCGGAGATTAGAAGTTCAGATGAATGCGAGACAATGTTCCTGTTCTTATAAATTTGTTGCTGAAGGCACCGCTCAATGAGGATGCCGGTGCGTGAACTCATTAAAGAGCCCTTTCTTTGCTAAGTGCGACGAATGTGTAAGGTAGCGAACGGGACAACACTATTTCGCTTCTAGTACAACACCTGGAGGAGGTGATGTAAGCACGACCAGGGGGAAAACTTCGGTGAAGAAGCACCACAAAGAATAAATGAGAACAGCGAAGCTTCGCCACGTAGCTCTGGTAGAATATTACAAGGTAGCAAAAATATTTACAACCTGCTTGACAAATACTCGCAGCGCTGTATTAGCCCCTAAAGCATTGTGCTGCAAAACTCTAGTTGATGGGCGTCACTTGCAACTATGGTGGCTACTTTTCTTTGAGAGGCTGGGAACAAAAGCGCCCGTGAGGGCGAGATTTCTGGAGAAGAAATGAATAAAGAACCGAAGGTTGCTAAAATTAGTCTGTAGCCGTCCACCACGTCGATCCTGACAGACTAAGATTGCTCTTAAGCATAATCCACTTAATTTAAATTTCAGCTTTGCCTCACCTGCTTAAAACCCCTGCAGGCATTGAGGTTTTATTCAGAGTGAAAAACAGGCGTTAATGAGGAAGGGAGGCTTCTAGTGCGGCCATTTCCTCATATTCGTCACTGCATAAATGTGAACTGTTGTTTTAAGTCAAGCTTATTACTACAAGGACGAGCCCACCAAACACCTCGTAGCATTACTCTGAGCTTCGAGCTCAGACAAAATTCAAGCAAGCACCTCGTGCGGTTTAGCGGCGCCAATGGGGTCTCCACCAACCATGATTCGGCCACCTACCGAAACAATTCGCGGCGCCGACGGCTTCCGCAGTGGAAGCATCTAATCGCTTGTTCCAAGGGAGTGCGCGCAGAGCCGAGGATAGGGGAAAGAGGGAGGACAATTTCAGCTATGGTAAAGCCAGCGCTTCGCGTGCTTCCGCAGTAAGAGCATCAATTGCTCGCCCGTTCCGAGGGAGGGGGGTTGCGGAGAAGGGGATAGACGGGAAGAGTAAGGGCGCGTACCATGAATAAAAGATACAGGAGGCACTGGCTGCCTCAAAGTTCACTCCGCTCCCTTGCGCCTAACGAGCTGACTGCGCCGGGCAGTGTCTGTGCTTAGCCGTGCAATTGTGTGCACGCTAACTGCGCGCCCTAGTTCGAAAACCGAGCTGTCGCTTGGCAAACTTGGTTTAACCACATTCAACCATGCCAAGCTTTACGGCACCGGTTGCGTGCATTCTAGAAGCAAAGCTCTTTCTCATAGATGAACGCCGACCGCGCTCGAGAGAAATGAAATTTCTTCATACGTAGTATGCTAAATAACTTCGCTGCTCATCCACTTTCAGAAAGTGGAATAGCTCCTAATTTTTGTCCATAGGTTCCCCCATGTCTTCTCCACTAGAAATGCAAGAGAAGCGTAGCGCACACACGTACGCCCCAGGACAGGCACACGCACACGCACGCGCGTACAGTAAAGGCGCCTGGCGTCCTGCTGTTCTGCTGATAAACACAAGGCAGCGGCCTTCGTTTCCGGATGCTGCAACTGTTTTTTTACCCTTGAGGAGCGAAGGAAAAAGTGTCCATGTAAAAAACGATAAAACACTCCCGTGCCGAAACACATATATATATACCGTGATGTGGAATGTTAGCAAGGGCATGTATTGCCGGTCTTCTTTTATTTTTAGCTGCCTTGTTTCGAGTGGGGTCCACAAACAGGCCGTAAATCTTTCCATAGCGGTTCGTTGTCTCCGTTTTATGTGTTTTACACCCGGTACATCGCGACGTCCTTTCTTTACAGCGAAGTTGTGCATGTCTCGGTTCCCCCATATACCGTCCGTGTACAAAGTGACGTCAACAAAGAATCAAACGCGCTCACTCCAGAGGTAATGCAAAACGTCCTGTAGCTTTCGCATAAATGAACGCATCTTGAAAAAATATTGTAACGTGGCGGCAGAGCCAATGACTGGAACGATGGTTGAAGGATGAGGAACAATCTATTTACAGAATTTACAATGCAGCCATAACAGCGCGCGCTTGGACCCAGCCACTTCTTCGTCGTCCTCGTCGTCTTTTGTGATGAGCCATGGCTGTATGGGGTATTGGCCGCCGGGTGTCCCGTGACTGAAGGGTATATCTCTGGCTACAGTGCGGCCGATAGGCGACCACCAAGTTTTAGCTTTGTGCGTGGACCCACCCCGAAATTCCGATACCCAAACCACTTCAATTCCTTCTGTCGAGGATTTCGCCAACATGATCGCTTCCGATCTTCCCGCAGACCAAGCTGCCGCTCTACGCCATCTTTTGAGCACCTACCGAGACATTTTTGACTTCGATAATCGTCCTTTGGGTCAGAACATTTCCCCTCTCTTCTCCTCTCATTCGCATCCTCACTGCATCAGAACATTTCTTGTGATGTCGACCGGGATGGTCGCCTTCGACATGGGGGCTATGTCACGAGGTGACGAAGAAGGGCGCAGTAGGGTATGCGCCGCTGTGAGCCCGATGAAGAACGACGAAGAAGAGCTGTGTGTGGGGCGTGCAGCCTGGGCGAACGCTCGGACATAGCTGCCTTGTAAATAATGTAAATAGGTCATCTCGTACTGTAAATAGATCGTGTCGTCATCCTCCATGGTTCGCCTCATTCCCTCTGCCGCCACGTAACAATATATACTGAATATAGCTGTTAGAATCACTCTATGATTACGCTGAGTTTCGTTTATTAGCATTATTAGTTAGTTCACCGTAAAGCTCGAACGTTTCAGAACTCCCGACATCTCTCGATACATGGCCGTCTACGCAGCGAGTATTGTTACAAAAACGGCTGTAACCCTTGTTTTGTCCAAACGATCCCGCGAAAAAAATTATATGACAATATGCCGCTAAGACAACTCTATCGTGACGCTGAGTTCTAATTACTCGTCAAAAATAGCTATTTCACAGTGAAATTGTAAACGTTACAAAAGTTCTGACTGCTGTCAATATACGGCCATCTACGAAAAGAGTGTGGTGACAGAAAATGGAACTCTTATTTCTTTCACAACTATTCCATAACAAACAATGGGAGAATTGGCCGGCAATACAACTCTACCTTTAGGCAGAGCTTCATCTACTTTTTGTAAGCACGTAGTTTCCAGTTAAGATGTGAATTTTGTGGCATTACGTCTTCTGTCAGTACGCGGGCTTCCACGGGAAGGGAACCGACAGCCACATTCAATAAAAATGTAGGTATTCCCACTTTCATTCAGCTAATTACTCGGAAGAACGTTCAAGCACTACTTACAAACAAACGCGTTTTGTTTCGTTCGCTCTTTGGTCTGCGCCCAGCTTCTTTGGTCACCCATCACGAGCGGAAGGGCCTTAATTCTTTTTCCTTCTCTTCTAAAATTTCAGATTTTTATTTAAACGTTATAAAAGTAAACAGAAAATTATTGTCTCGGGTTTATTACGTTACTAACATTAAATTCGTGCAATAGAGTTCACGGGTTTTTTTTGTTGTTGTTGGCTTTTTTTTGTTATTACAGGGGCAATCTCACGACATACTACGACTATGCACAAAAATTGGGAAACTGACCAGTGGAAGTGGCAGTAAGTTTTTCCTATCTGGTTTTCGTAATAAAAACGGACTCGATGTTCAGGTGAAGGAGAATGTAGCGTGGTACTGCTGACGCTTTTATTGTCTATCTTTTTTTTTAAACTCGCTGAAAGGGCCCTACAGCATATTTAACGAAATGCTAGAACAAGTAGAGGAATATCACTACCTCGGGCAAGTTGTCAGTGCTGATCCCAACCACGAGAAAGAAATTCGGCGCAAAATAGGTATGGGCTAGGGTGCACTCGGCAAGCATTCCCAAATAATGAGCAGTAAGCAGCCTCCCTCTTTTCATCTTTGCTCCTATCACACGTTCAATCCTGTACAGTTAAACAAAATGCAAAAAATAATAGCATCACCAGCAAATCTATGGCTGACAAGCAGATTGCTAACAGACATCCTCAAACGTGATAACCTCTACAAAAAATGCTAAAGAGCAGCTGTTTAACACGAATTTTCTCGCTCGCTGCAAAACAATTTTGCAATCTAATAAGCACGCATCTAAAAGATGCTAAAAAAATTATTACGAACAAAAATTAACTGAGGCCGAAAATAGTACGAGAGAAAATAGGGAAATCCTTAATTATTTTTTTAAATAGAAACCCATATCCGCATAAAATAACCGCAGTTGTTTACAATTATGTTATTTATAGTGACCCAACTGACGTCGGCGATAAGTTTGCAAAGTTCTTCTTTAACGCCGAGCCCACCCTGCCTCCATTAAATGTAGTGGTCTTAGATTGCCTACGTCATTTGTTCTTTCTGTTTCTCACGACTCCAGATGAATTACTCAGCGTAATAGGTACCTTAATAATGACAACTTCTGGCCTTGATGGCATTCATCCCTCCCATATAAAAATAGTAGCTCAGCTTATATCGAATGCAATCTTTTTGATTGGGAATTTATTGCTTAAAAGTGGTGTTTTCCCGCATGAACTGAAGCAGGCTAAAATAATCGCCGTACATAAAAAAGGAGATACTTCGTTACTGAATAACTAGCGCCCCATTTGCGTCTTACCCTATTTGAGCAAATTAATTAAAAAACTGATTTTTATACGATTGACAAATTACCTGAACAAATTTAATATACCATCTCCCTGTCAATTTGGCTTCTGTTCCGGCTACTCCAGTGACCTTGCGCTTATTTCACTTACTGACCAATTAAAGAAGGCTATCTAAAAAGGCGGTTACTATGCGGGAAGCATTTTCATCGACCTAACTAAAGCTTTGGAATCAAAAAATCATGACATTCTTATTAATAAACTTGAAGCTATTGGGATAACTGGACCACCGTTATTATTACTGCGTAGATATCTTCGTAAGCGTACACGGAAGGTGGTACTTTCTAATCTATATTCCTCAACCAAATTAACTAACATTGGCCTACCTCAGGGCTCCATTCTGGGGCCCCTTTTGCTTTTACTTTATAATAATGATTTGCCGAATTGCCTCTCTTCATCCAGTTGTATATTATACGCAGATGACACCACAAATTTTAACTCCGATACAAGCATTATGTCCTTAACAGAAAAACTAAACTATGACCTGTCCCAACTTGCTCGGTCGTGCCGTAATAATATGTTACAAATTAACGGGTCTAAGAAAAAATTTGTCGTATTCACTTCACCGTAAAAACCTTTATTTTCTATTGCCCCCACTAGAATTACTCGAAAAAAATTCCCTATAAGCGACTGCTCTAGATAGATGCCTAGGCGTTAAACTCGACAGTAACTTGAAATTCCACCGACACATTACATATACAGGGAAAAAATTATGTATGGCGTAAGAATACTGATTAAATCTCGGCTTTATTTTCATCCCTCAACACTAATGTCACTGTATTTTTCTTTTGTCCATTCACACATTACATACTGCATTATTTCATGGGGTAACACACACACCACTCATCTTACTTTAGTTCAGACAATTCAAAACCAAGCAATAAAAATTGCCACGTCAAGCCCATTTCTCACTAACGGTACTTCATCGCTTCATGAAAACAATATAATAACTGTTCAATGAACTTCTTAAATATAACCTTGGTATTTATATGTATAGGATAACAAACAATCAACTTCCGCACTTAACTTCGATTCTGTCAAATAGCAATTAACAAAACCTTGGTATTTATATGTATAGGACAACAAACAATCAACTTCCGCACTTAACTTCGATTCCTTCTAAGAGCAATGTTACGAGGCCTGCGAAAAGCAATAATTTTCTCCTGCCAAAAGTTCGCACTAATTGCGGCAAGAAAACCGATTATTTTTCTAGAACTACTTTTTGAAATAGTTAACCTTTTCACCTTAAAGCATCGCATTCCCTAAATGTAGATAAAACGAAGTTCAAAAATCATGTCAACTAACTAGCCTGTTCTTCCGTTTCATAATTGTTTATCGTTCATTGTGAGTTACTTTTTGAAATAACTTGTTTTTGTAATGAAAGTGTGTGTTTCTCGATTTTCACTTATTTCTGTAACATTACAAGCGTATATTCAAACTTCATTGTTCTCAATTGCATTTTACTGAAGTTCTGTTTCTCTGCTATCTAGATCAAAACTTTTCCCACTTCTACATTGTACCATCGGAACCCTCACAGTCTCTGCGTATGGGACTTCTTGCTGTATATCTTGCTGCGGATGAAAGAAATACGTAGGGTGTCGAACAATTCCGAACTGTCGAACAAAATCTTGCGTGCAATCCTTCATTCCTCGCACTGCGTATGTCTGGAACAACTTCCCCTGACCATTCGCCGCCACTGAAGACCATTGCCTCTTTCGCGCTATTTTACCTAATCCTGGGACTTCAGCAACCACATAGATAAGTTATAACCTAACCTTTTTTGTAATGTCTTCTCGTTTTGTTTCTAACCCGCCCCCCTCTGTAACGCCTTCAAGTTGGGGATGTAATATATTACATCAAATGAACAAAAATTAAATGAAAGTTTTTGTACTTATGATCATCTAATTTTCGTTTCAGCGTTCAAAGAAAACGTTGAAATTGTGCTGCCACCCTACGAAGGAGAAGCATACTACATGAAGTTAAGTAAGTTTCTCTTGGCACGCTTTTTCCTGGTAACCATAGGCAAATAGATTCCACAGAACCCGTCGTGATTCCACTTTACCTTTCGCACGTATCATCTCACCTAACAGAAAAGGTTTTAGGTCTGCTTTTCCGCAAGTTTTTTGTTTTTTATTAATTGAACGGTTGCGGTTGAAAACTTAATTTCTGACGTCGACGACAGATGAACTTTCCTAAAAGGGCACATTTTGCTGAATGAATTGGACTGATTGTGGGGTTTAACGAGCCGACGCTGCTGCTGCTGATGATGATGATGCTTAGCGGCTTCCCCTTTGTAACGGGGTGTCGTTGCACAGCGACCGTAGTCGCAACGCCACTGTACAATCACCTCGCCAAAAAATAAAACAAAATAAATAAAAATAATATAAAAATAGAAATAAAATAGTTTTACAAAATTGTTGTGCTAGTCTGACATCTTTGTTCGCATGTCTTCCCAGATTGTTCTCTGCTCTTTTCCCACCAAAATTTTAACCTTCTTTTACTAACCTATAGTGATGTACAATTCACTTTTCCGCTAACCTTAAAGACAAGGGCCTCCGGAAGCTTCACAGGCGATGAGGCGCGCCCTAGTGCAGGGCTCAGGATTAATTTTGACCACCTGGGGATGTTTAACGTGCGCCGAAATCTCGCAGTCGCGGGCGTTTCTGCTTTTCTCCTCCATCAGAAAAGCGGCTGCCGCGGCCGGGAATCGCACCCGCGTCCTCGTGCTCAGCAGCACAACGCATTAGCCACTGAGCCATCGCGGCGGGGTTGTTGAATTAAATAGGCTGAGACAATTACTACGTCGCGTCAAATTTGTCTCGTAACAAAGTAGGATTCCTTCCAAAACTGCACCTCTGTTGGTAACTGGGGGAGTCGGCAAAATATGCAGCCGCGTAGCTATGACCACAACTTCTCCATCTACACAAATGTCAAATCGCAGCGCTTTTTACGCAAAAGCGAGGTTACCCATGAATAGTAAAAACGGTTCAATGATCCTTCTCCCCCATTCTCAGCGGGAAGCGCTCAATGTCATTCTAACAGGCGCGAACTGCGGCACGCTGCTCAATTCGCACATCCTTCCATCGGCCTTCTCTCCTGCGCTTCTAAAGCTCCCTTGTGTGGTTTCTGTCGCCTATAGTAGCGGGTTTTTTTTTTCGTCACTGTTTACAGCATCTGCAAGTTGCACGGAGTCTTTATTGAATGTCTGCAAGACTCTCTGGACACGCGGAAGCGACAAGATCTCCCTCTGCATTACATAAACGATGGCTCCGCCTTGCTGACCCCTCACGGCGAGCGTGATTTCAAACTGTATATGTGACGGACATGTGCGATACATCGAACATAACAATCTTTGCAGCGCTACGCTCCACGAAAACATCAGTACATTTGTAGCACATCGCTGCGGAAGGAGGGGGGATGTAAACTTGTTGAATGCGCGCTTTCAAATCTGCTGTTTTTTTGCCGCGTCGATATCCCATTAAACTGCGCTGAGAGAATCGATCGATGAGTCGCACATTTGTCGCAGCGCCTCGCTTCTTTGGATAACTCCGCAACCTATCTATTGCAGCTATCACAAGCGAGAACAACCGAGTGGTGTACAAGATCTACGACAGATCTGGGAGCTGCCAAGATGCGACCACGCTCTATTACAAGACCTGCAGCGGCCAGACCCCCCAGTGCAACCCCGCTGGGAAGAACTGTACTCCAGACGAATACGGCTGCTCACAGATGCAGTTCACCCGCTACCCGGACGCTCAGCCGTTCCCCGTCTGTGCAGAATACCATTCTTGCACGTGACTGTGCAATCATGCGCTGAATTTGTTACACGCCTTTAAGCAGACCATATCGCACTAGCACCTGCGCATGCAACTCAAGTAATTTTTGGCAATAAATGTTGCACTTGAGCATGAAATAATAACGTCTTGCTATTTATTTTATCATTTTTGTCTCTCCCTAGTCTCAAACAGCCATTTTAGGACGAGTCCGCCGTTGTTGACCGGCCAGGCGCTGAAGTGCAGTGCTGTTGAGTTAAAGGGTGTGAATTCGATCCCAACTGCAGCGGTCGTTTTTCTGATGATGCAAAATATCGAAAACGTTTGGGTGTGGAGATATCGGCGCATTTGAACGAACCCCGTGTGGCCTAGTGAAGTCCTAAGATCTCCACCACGGGACGTCTCATAGCCAAGGTGTAGCTGCGGCGGGTCTAAATCCAAATGTTAGTACGTTTTATGGTGACTGTGGTGGTGAGATGTACTGTTCCGCCAATTGTGAAAGGTGTAGCAATCAAAGTAAAGGCGGGTTGGGAAAGTAAGACGTCGTAACGCCGTGTCCTTCCTTACTTTTAGGTCCCCTCATATGCGTCCATTGTTCCGCCTTTCGACATGCTGGAGCAGTCTAAAATCTACTGCAATGCTGTGCACGTTGACCACGTACAGGTGCGAGCAGGAGTAAATGGAAGGCGGGAGTGGGAGCCGAACCGCATCGCTGCGCCGCGTATGGGCCGACGGGAACCATAGAGCGCCGGTTTTCGCGCTGCCCCCGCTGCCCTCTCTGATGTTGCCGCGAACCATGCATTGTGTTTGTTTGGCCATGGTGTTGGTAGCGACGTCTTCGTTCTTCACTTTCTGCGGTAGTAGACCGAGTTCGGGTGGGAGGCCTTCGTGTCGGTAGTTGCTACGAGTGGGGCTTGCTTGGCGACTTGCAAATGGTTTAGGGTGCATGTACCCAGCACCTTCACTAGATGTCACGAAGCCAAAGACGACGCAGTTGTCTTCAAGGAAAACAAGTTTATTGGAGCGAACTTGTGCTTCCCTAACAACTCAAATAATACAGGCGGCGAAGCAGCAGTCAACAAAGTGACGTGCGTACCCGCCGCGGTGGCTCCGTGGCTAAGGCGTTGCGCTGCTGAGCACGAGGTCGGGGGTTCGATTCCCGGCCGCGGCGGCCGCTTTTCTGATGGAGGCCAAAAGCAAAAACGCCCGTGTGTACGAGATTTCGGCGCACGTTAAAGATCCCCAGGTGGTCAAAATTAATCCGGAGCCCTCCACTACGGCGCGCCTCATCGCCTGCGTTGCGTCGGCGCGTTAAACCCTACAATCAATCAATCAAAGTGACGTGCGTAGGCGGGTGTCGGCGATTCGAATGCCGCGGCATCTGCTCTGCGGGAATTTATCACTCGGTGCGAGTGTTTCTCGAATAGTCGAAGTGTATCCAGAACACTGTAGATCAACGAAGATTATTCTAGGCTGTTCACGTTAGTTTGGAACGCTCTCCCTATCAGAAAAGATAACACATGCGGCACAGAAAGAAAGAACGGAACACGCGCCTCTCTTGTCACACAGACAAGACTGATAACACAGACCGGCGCAGCCGAACGGCGAAAGCTAAACACAAATAAACAAACCCAATGCATGGTTCGCGGCAATATGTTTAATCGCCGCTCTGCTGGCGTGTCACACTGGGCGTGTGCCGCTGTCGAGCTGGACCAAGCTATGCACGCTCGGAAACGTGCCTTGTTGGGCGCTGTAAGGGGAGGCATAAAATTATAAGCCGCTGCGCTTTGCCACAGCATGTCTATGCGATATAATTCATTGTAAGCCAACAACAAAGTTGGCCCGGACAATGTAGAAAGCACATACAGAGAAATGTTTGTTATTCGAGAAAAAAATCCAGCTTCCAACATTGTGGTTTTAAAGCAAAGCTTTCTACCTCTACCAGCCAACGGTTCTTTCGCGGCGTGCGGCACAAGAAACTCCAAACGCGGCTGTGGAGGCAGAGGGGGCTTTTTTACTCACGCAGCCCAGTGTAGATGGCGCGGCTAATTTAGCCATCCTTCCCCGCGCGCTCACATCGGCGGGCGCATCGGCGCTACCCGGATTTGTCGTCTGCTTAAGCGACGGTTGTTTTGAACCTGTTTAGGCGCAGCTTCGCGTCCATTGCGTGCTTAAATTGTTCGACAACAGCTCCTAATTAACTGGGACACGACGGAATTGAGTGGTCGTACGAGAAAGATACGTTAAAGCAGAGTCATTCCATTGAAGAACTGGGGTTAAAGATTGGTTTGCAGGGCACAAAAACAAAATGTAGAGACCACATACAGACATCTGGCAGCTAAACAAACACTACCTTTTGCGCACTGCTTGCCGCGAATGGAACTCCGCTTTCTAAATTGGTCAATACCAATTCGGTTGTGTTTTAACAGGTATTACAAAAGGCGAAAGTAGCAACTGGTTCGGATAAACAGCGAGTATAAGAGTTCCCTCAGCTTTCTCGCAACTCTCAAACTTACTAAACTAATTCATTTAAATCGGTATAAATGGGAATCACTAAACTCACATGCCGAATTGTTTCGTTGTCCGCGCTTGTGTCGCTCGGTGATGTAGCGCCGAGCTAGCACATAAGAATGGCTAGTTTCCGCTGTCTCACCCTTCGAATGACGCTCCTCGCCGCTTTCTTTGTGTCGACGCACGTCCCGGCTACAACAGCGGCGTCCGCCACTCTATCCTGGCCGTGGCCGACGCTTGTGCGTTCCGGACGCCGCCCTCGCGAATTCCAGGTAACGGCAGGCAGAATCACTGGTTTCACTCTTTGTAGAGCCACGTGTGTGAATTCAAGTGACGTCGCATGGGCAATTGCTATGGATGTCGTTTACTGGTTTGCTGTCCAACCTCCTTCACAGCTGAGGGAACCAAGTAGAATCAGAGTCCGTCAATTGAGAGACTCTTCTAATACATACCCGAACCCTGGCCTCTATAGGCTCTTTCACCAAGAAATTCGCGACGATAAAAAAAATCGTAACGACTGGGTTGTTTGCATTTGCAGTGCAAATGCAAACAACCCAGAGAGCAGAAAGGGCACTCAACCATGGGCCACATCCACGTCGTCAATCAAGTGATACAAAAATCTGCAGAGTACACTAAATCTCTTTACATGTCATTTACATATTACGAGAAAGTGTTTGATTCCGTATTCACCGCAGCCATGCTACAAGCACTAAAAGACCAGATAATAGAGGAAACCTTCATAATACTCCAAGAAGACATAAATAAGAGATGCACGGGTAGGATAACCCTCCACAAGCAAAACGATAAATTTCCGTTCCGAAAGTACAGTAAGACAGGGAGATACCACTTCTCCCAAACTATTCACAGCATGTCAGGAGGGGGTGTTTAGAGAGCTCGACGGGGAAAGCATAGCATAAAGATAAAATGGCAATACTTGAGCAATATGAGGTTTGCGAACGACATAGTCTTGCTGAATGTGACTGCAGAGCACATGCAAACAATGCTTGAGAAACTGCAATCAGAAATCACGGCCGTGGGACTACAAATAAATATGAATGAATCGTCAGCTTAGAAACCGAAACGCTAGAAGAAGTAAACGAATATAACTACCTTGGACGGATGGTTACTACTGACCCCAACCACGAAAGAGAAATCTGGCGTAGAATAGGTATGATTCGGGGAGCATTTCGCAAGCACCCCCAAAAAATGAAAAGTAAGCTACCTCTCTTGACTGAAAAGAAAAACCTGCAACCAGTTTATGCTGATGGTGATGACGCATGGAGCTGAAACTCAGCGCCTTAACAAACAACTAGAACGCTAACTTAGGTCGGCTGCACGGGCCATGGAACGAATTATGTTAGGAGTAACACTCAGGGACGGTTAACGAGCCACCTGGATCAGACAACAAACTAGAGTAGCAGATATCATATTTCGAATAAACAAAAAGAAATCTACTTTGGCTGGCCATGTAGTAAGACGAACCGACAACCGGTGGACAATTAGGGTAACAGAAGTGATGCCAAGAGATGGGTATAGAGGAAGGGGAAGGTCAAGAACACGATGGAGGGACAAAATAGAGAAATTCGGAGGGAACTGTGGACTCGTGCAGCACAGGACAGGGCTGGTTGGAGGTCAATGGGTGTGGCCTTCGTTCTGCAGTGGACCTGAGCAGGCTACTAATTATGATTATGATGATGATGACGATGAAGAAGAAGAACAAGAACAAGAAGAAATGCAAACACTGCCTTCAGCTTGCGAGTTTGGCACATATTCTCAGGGAATGTCCTACTATACAAAGTACAAACTTCAGAAACCCTAAAGGCAGGTTTATTATCTCCAGAAAAGAGCAGTGGAGACCATGAGGCTTAGCCAGAATCCTGATATCCAACACTTGGCAGTCCAGACGGCTGAAGACGCCCTTTTGGAGCCAAGGCATCCCGGCCGTCGTCTGAGGCACACCGGCCCTAACCAGGTCTTTACTATGGACGCAATAATGTTCATTCGTCCTCGTTGTTCTTGCAATACTGTCGCACATTTGCGAAAACGAAAGGAATGAATCGCTGAAACAAAAAAAAACTGCATTGAAGCGTCGGATTTTCGTAACTTTAGCGATCTTCAGGGTTATAAACTGACCATTACGTGGTCAAATATGCGTTTGTGAGTTAAGAACCATCAGCTGAATACATAGTCCTAAGCACCCCTCTAAAGTCGATTTTCTTTCGTTATGGTTTTCGCAACTAAAAAACCACGTCTCACCCAATTTACCGATCTCATCAAACGCATCACAAACGAAGGCCTCAAAAAATATTATACAATACAAATAATTCAATACTTTAATTAGTCGCATTACATATTCCCCACCATACATCGCCCTCAAACCCAAAGAACGAGAGAAAGACGACATACTTATTCGACAAGCTTACAAAACAGGACTTGGCTTCCCCGCTCAAACCTCTACTTATCGTTTCCTTCGCCTAAGAATTCATAACATCTTCGAAATACTTATGGGAGCTCAACGCACAACCAACTCACAAAACTCTTCCGTATTTCTACCGGCCGGCACGTCCTTCAGGCCCTCGGTTACCCGACCCTGCCTGCTTCCCAAGCCCTTCAACGCATTCCGTCTTCAATCGAGTATCGCATTACTGTACCCTAAATCCCTAACAACATGCACCCAGAATTCAACCAAGGTGGAAGGCTCCTTCGGGTTAAGCACCTTCGATCCCAATTCCACTTTCACCCTCTACCCCTCACGCGAGGCTGAAGCTCTGGCGGTTGTCAACTCAGAAGGCACGCTTCTCACCAACCTCAAACCTCTTTCCACATCAACCACCACTGCCAAATAAATCGCCATAGCCATCGCCGCTACCACTGGCTCCGAATACCTTGCAATTATAACAGATTCCCAGCAAACCTGCAGTAATGAACGCATCTCATTTCCCGCCTTACAAATACTGGCATCAATCAATCCCGTCCTCGAGCTGTACATCGTCTGGGCCCCTGGCCACTCGTCCCTTGAGGGAAATGACGCGGCCCTTCCACATCGGGCATTTCCCACAGGGTCAGTACCCACGGCCCAGCCTCTTCCACCCCCCGCTGTTCCATCACGCTACCATGACATCCTCCGCACATTATCGCAACCTTCGGCTCACCTTGCCTCAACCTCACCCTCAAGTAACCAACGAGGAAACAATCGTCTGGCGTAGTTTAGAAACAAACACGTATACACACCCATCCTCCATGCTTTTTCTCCTATTCAATACCTCCTCACCTGTCACCTCTGCCCCTGTCCTAATTCTATCTACCACATGCGGTGGGCCTGTCAAAACACCCCATCGCTCACCCCGATATCAAGTCTTCCCCCGAGAAGTGAGAGGGCCTGCTCACCAGTTTCCGTCACGCTGACCGCATCTTTCTGGTTACCCGTGCCAGGGCTGAAGTCAAGGCCTGGGGGTACCTGGACTAAAGCGAACCCGCCCGACCGAGTGAAGGCTCAGCGACCACCGTGTGTTCTAATAAACGTGCATTCTCGCTCCCTCTTGAAGGTGTAATCGCTTCAACACCTCAGATAACTAAAATTTGTCGCAAGGTATAATGACGTATACACTGCATCCGGAGGGGATGTCAGATTACAGCCGAATGTCAAAATCGCGCCATTTAGGGCGAGCGGCCAACAAATGCGCATATATTAAGCCATGCCATTGTCAGCTTTGAATAACCACTGCCCAACAAAACAAGTACAAAATGACTTGTCGTGTCAAATAGCCCTCGCTTCGCTATCTAACCGCAAGAAATCAATGCTTTCTGGTTTCACCTCCTTCCCACAGGGTGATGTGTGTTCGCGCCCAGAAAAGCAAGAATCGAGGAGGGGCGCACTGGGAAGTATTTCTCACACGCCGCTTAGGGCCACCACACCGTGCCTGTGCTAACATGTAGCTCGCCTAAACAAATCGACTGCCAGTAAAGACGGTACTGATCACATGCTTTCATCATGACTCAAGGTACAGAACTAGTCTTTAATCATCCCAGTGATTGGACACGGAACACTGATCATGGCCGGAACACAGCCGACTAATTGAAGAACAAATCATGAGCAGTTCACTCAGGAAAGGTGGGTTACCAGGGAAACTGGGGTGATCGAATTTTGAACAAAGTTACCAACTCATTCATTGTCTTCATCGCTACTGATCGTAAAGAAAGGTTCGCGCACACCTTTATTGTCTTGTCTTTCTGGTTTTGATATACATTCACGTCCGCGAGTACGGCCGACCCAAGGCGTCGAACAAGATTAGGCACGCGTGACGTTTTGAAGTTCGCGTTTCGACGTGACCACCACCTAGCCATCTACCCGCCACCACGGGAGATCGGAAGGAACTAGATACGCAAGTGCTTGAAACGACGAGTGCCGTATCTTCGACAAAAACTTGAGTAAAGCTAGTACGGACACAATTAAAAGCACGTGAACACGCCAAACAAACCCCCGCGTGAACGCCTCACGCTTCAAAGGTTGCTTCACGCTTCACGGGTTGCGCATCCGGCTTGTGCTGCAGCTTGGACGACTACCGCCGCCTCCAGGAGCCGCAGGAAACTAGAACCCCGTGATTGAAGGGCTGACAAAGAAAAGGCGCCCTGTGTTTTTTGTTGACAGAGCAGAAAAATACACGGAATCCTAGCTATGTACAGTTTCGACATAAAATTGGACAACAGCTCGAGAGAATGAAGGACCCAATGAATGAATGAATGAATGAATGAATGAATGAATGAATGAATGAATGAATGAATGAAAGCATTATTTTATGATTTCCTGCGGGTATAGCTCTCGTCTGTTCAGGTCGACCCCCTAGGTTCCCGTCTTGGCTTTCTAGCTGGCATCGCAGTCCTCTGCGGTTTGGGTTGAGTCCTCGTGGAGGGCTTGTTTGTTTCCCTGGCGATGGCGTTCCAGGTGGTGCTTGAGTCGATGAGGACGGTTTGGTCTCCTCGTGATGAAAGCACTACGATGGTTTCCTCTCCTGTTCCATTGTTGCGATTGCCGAATAGGTGACGCTGGTCACGGCAAACCTCGTGGAGACCACACGCCGACGCAGCATCGCCGGCAACAGCCTAGACGTGTTTCCCGATTATTATTCACCTCAAGGCATCTCACATCCGAAAGCAGGAAGCGTAGCCCCCGTACATACGAACTACTCAATCATTATCGCAGATTCTCAAACTGCCTGCAGAATCTTCATAGCCGGGAGGGTGTCCCCTTCTACCTTTAAGTTACTCTCACCACATGAACCCCACCGGAAAGTCAACATCATCTGCATTTCAGCCATTCTCGCCGACGGCCAACAACTTTACTCATCAGCAAGCCTGCGCCCCCTCTCTCAAAGCTTTCGAGGAGACCACATCGTCCATCCCTCTCGAAACCTATCAAGACATAATGCAGTATTACCGGTACGACAGACAACACTTTACTTCCGTCTCAACCCGCTCTCTCCATGGAAGAAGAATCGCTGCTTCGCAGAATACAAACTAATACTTTTCCTCACCCAGTTCGCCTGCATCGTATGTTTCTAAGACAATACTCATCTGAATGACACTTCTGTTCACAACCTGGAATTCTACCTCATATTACAATACAGTGTGAGGGCAATACCAAACGTGCACCTCTCCGATCCACTCTTCCCACCCCTGACCGTGGGAGAACCTGGTGACCAGCGGCCATCTGGACGTCCAGCAACTCCTGGCATCCAGAGCAAAGGCTTCGTGCTTATCCCACGGATTCCCGTAATAGAAATCCACTCCCATGTCAGCGGCTCAAACAAATGTTTCCTACCACCGTATCTCGCCCGAGCAAAGCTTGACCCCAAATCTGCACCATGAGCGCGGTAAGATTCTGACGATACGTCCAAGCCTCGATCACCAGGAGAAGTAATTCTCACCGCAAAATATCCCCCCCCCAAAAAAAAAATTGTAAAACATTGGTTAAGGTGTACGGCGAAGATTTTAAATGCTTAAATCGAGCGATAGTGTTGATAGCACGTGCTATTTTTCTTCTGGTTAATGCTGTTGGGTAATCATTTTTTACATTTGTGTATTACGCATGACAAAATCGGTTTGGCTGAACATGTGACATGGCAGCTGCTATATTATTTGGCTATTTTTATTAGTTATAAGAGATAAATAAAGGGAAAGATCTTTATGACACTGCCAAAATTAGCCGAGCAAGTTCGCACAAGAAAACGAAAGAAATAACTTGAAATATATCTCTGAGAGACTTGGCCGCTGCACCTTACAATTCTAGCAATAAAAAAGATGATTTTATGGCTAAGATTCGGGATTTTATGGCGTTCACAGGCGCGAAGTGGCTAAAACGTAACGTGGGAACGCCAGCTTACAATTACTAGGTTTATTCCCAAAGCCAACGCATATAGCCGCTCGCGTCGGAGCTACGCGTCTGTGTGATTCTATGATGTTGTCAGTAACTTAGTGTGCGTCTTATGAGGCGAACAAGCACGCCGCGTGGGAAAACGAACGTACCAGTAAATGTTCTATTAGGAACACGGTCACCGACAAAGTTGCACGCCGATCAAAACATAAATACGACTCCAAGCTTGTACCTCTCATCACTTGGATATAAGCGTTTGGACTAGTTATCATTTATAGGTGCACCATTTACAAGATCAGCACAGTAAAAATAAAGCTGTGTGCATGTGTTTTTCTTAAGGATGACCGCCATCAACGCCGAAGGGAAATAAAATTCCCTCATAACTTCCCCTAAATTCGCTGTCCCCACCACGTCATGTGCCAAAACTTTCTGCTGGTTATTAATTTTCGCAGGGCTGTAATGGAGAGAGGCAGGAAGATATGACGTTGTTTGTTTTGCGAGATGGGTTTTTGGGGAGAATCAGTCTTGTACGATCTTCCTCCCGTAACCTTCAACCGGGATTTCTTGCACCCTTGCCGCGGCTTCGGCAATCCGGACTGCTGCGAGCAGAAGAACAGTCTCCCATTGGTCTACTCTCTCAATACTGTACGCTCTTGCCATAATTGTCGTTATATTTTTTGCAGCCCATGGCAGGACCACACTACCTGGTATAGGCCTTCGGTCTGGATACTAACATTCGGGAGAAACAAAACTTGAATATGTGTTGTTAATTTTTTCTTTCTGAACATACCACTATGACCCCGTGTTTTTCGCTGTGTTTGGGTCTCTTTTAAAGGAAATGAAACCACTATAAATTAAATTTTTGTATGCCTTCTTCCCAATCCACCGCCTAGGCATGTTCACTTTTGGCGGCAGCCAACCAACCGACCAATTAAAACCTTATGGCTGCCGCACAAAAGCTTAGACTGCATGCAGCTAGTATGTGTGTGCTGGCTCACATCAACTTATTTATCCTGAATCCATGCACGCTTTGCTGCTGAAACATGTGGAAGCCTAGGCTGTCTCATTTGCTTCTTTTTTTTTTTTTTTGAAGTGGGAGGGGGGCAGGTAAGTGAGCAAAAAGAAGAGAGTGCCCCAGGGTCGCTTGGTTAGGGTAGGAGGTCAGCCACGTGCCATTATAAAAAGAGAACGTCGGAAACGCGCACTCACAACAGAAGGTGGGGCTTCCTAAAAAAAAAACAATGATTTGTCTGTATTAAGGTCGTAGTACAAATGCATCAGAAATGTTTTTCCTTCTTTTCTGTTTCACGTGGATCGCGGGCGAACAACGACCGTTTGTACGCAACTAGTTTGACGTGTAGCTCCAATATTTGCAGCTGCTTTAGGCTTACATTTTGTTAAGAGCCAGCCCCGTTACTAGGTAGGCTTCACCCGCCTTGTCTGTGCTTCTGTAACTTTTACAACGCTTGTCTCTTTCAGTGCGAAATTTCTTTTCGCACGCGTTGTATCAATCGTTTGTGAGGAGAAATCACTTATATATATATATATATATATATATATATATATATATATATATATATATATATATATATATATATATATATATATATATATATGTATATATATATATATATATATATATATATATATATATATATATATATATATATATATATATAGGAAGACATGACTCAGGTCGAAACGTTGACATGACATAAAGTCTCCGAAGACCGTACTTTTACTTTATGTACATGTTTACATATATATATACATAAATTTCAACAGTAATTCTACAGCTGTAAAAAAATGGCCGTGTATCTTCTTGCTCGCTGCAAATGCCGTAGAGAGACGACAGCCTTCCTCCACCCCTGCCTTGTAGCACCCTCTCCTCTCTCCCTTCTTACACCTCATGCTGTTCCCTTCCGGTCTCCGTGCTGTCACGATGAATGGAAATTAAAGTTCGCGTAATTACACTTCATATTCCCGCGTTCACACGGCTCGCGTGCCATTTGTAAGGACCTTTTGTTCACGTTGTTCTGAAAACAGCTCGAGTGACATATTTTCATAGTCTTTATTTTTATCTCGCGTCTCTTTGACAGCTTTTTAGAGCGCTTTTTTTTATTTTCTAGCACAAAAAGCAATCGTAGGTTTATAAAGGTGCTCCTACTGTAATTTAAGTACTTTTGTTTTGCCTCGAACATGCCTCGTTTTTATATTGCTAAGCAATGTTAGCATGCACAAGGCACACCAGCAGTTCTAAAAGTTTTGCGGTGAAGGTTTTCTTTTAGATCAGATGCGTGCCACAGAAAGGCACTGTGTCTGTGCGTACTCCCTTACTTGTGTTTCTTTGCCACGCTGTTTATTACCGCGAATCTGTCTATGGCAAGGCTTCATCAGATTGTCTCCAGAAACAAGCGATGTAGACAAGAATCGCACCCGAGCGTGTCGCCACGCTGCGACGCCTACTCAAACTAACGGAATCATAAAATTGTGAGCGCTGAGCACGAGGTCGCGGGTTCGTTTCCCGGCCGCGGCGGTCGCTTTTCTGATGGAGGCGAAAAGCAAAAACGCCCGTGTGTACGAGATTTCGGCGCACGATAAAGACCCCCAGGTGGTCAAAATTAATCCGGAGCCCTCCACTACGGCGCGCCTCATCGCCTGCGTTGCGTCGGCGCGTTAAACCCCACAATCAATCAATCAAAATTGTGAGCCACAAGTTCCGCGTAAGCAAAAAATCATAAAATATATATAGTTCCCAGACCCTTGATAGCTTGATATAAGATGGCGTCTATTGCACTTAAAAATGTTTTCCCAGCAATAAATTTCTATTAACAGGTGAGGCAGACTTTAGGGGCATCTTTCCATGCATAGCCTTTTTAAGTAGGCTTTTCCACGTTGCGTGTTGTACAATAAAGCATGGGCACCTACGGAGGGAGTGTGATTACAGAAAACGGCTATAGCTCTTTTATTGTCGAAAGTATCCCGGAACAAATTATATTAAACTTAACCGCTAGACGACTCTACGATTACGCCGAGTTTATTTTGTTTGTTATAATTATTTCCCAGTGAAGCTATAAACGTTAGAGAATTACTGCCTGCTGTCAATACATGACCGTTTTATGGAGGGAGCAAGGTAACAGAAAACGACTGTAACTCTTGTTTTACAGGAACTATCCGAACAAAAAAAATGTATGAAAATTTGTAAAAATGACAAAATTGGTCGCCCTCCCGCCCTGTGAAGGTGGATGTCCAGCGAAGCTGTTGTAAACCACTACAAATACTGATGGGGGAGCGTATGAAATGTTTTAATACATTATAGTAATGGTAGTGAAAATCGCATTGTGGTCGCTGTGGTAAACCGTGCGAGAACTGCTGAGTCCTGCCTAGCCTGACGGATGCGAAAGCTGCTGGGCGAAAGCTGCTGTGTTTTGCCTGCGACGCTGTTGAGCAAGACGATTTTGCCCCCTTAGTCGCTCAGTGTATTCGCGCTGTTCTTCAGGGGTGTTCACTTTACGCGGTCTACCCATGGCAGTCTTGGAATTAACCTAAGTTCGTAATTGCATTTCACTTGAAGGCTTGGAATGACTACAACCCCCCTTTTCGAGAGTAGCGTCAAACCAAATCTTTATCAGCAACACACGAAGGATTAGGGGTAAGGGGCCTCAATGCTCAAAGGCGACTTATCATCCATTATGCCGTTTCAAAGCTTGTTTTATGTTTTTTTTAATGAATACTGCGATATATGCTGTATGCCTGATTACAAAGAGACATATGCCGTTTACCATCAATTGCTAGTCTGGGGTTTTCTGCTTACAACGACAACACGAAATTTCCCGATGACCGAGCGGCTAACAGCTTCGCTGTAAGAAATTTATAATAGTGTGATATTGAAGAAAGTTGGAATATTTGTGCATCCTAAGCAGTTAGCGTGGTTCAGCTTCATTTAAACGCACTCCAGTCGCCGATCTATGTCACCGACGAAGCAAATTCTGCAAACGGCAGCAACGTTCGCTCCAAATTTGATATGCGTTGCGGATTACGTAATGCAAAAAACATGATCGCCTTGCGCAATGCCACAACGCAGGCCAAGCTAGTCAGTCAAATCGTATGCTAAAACTTCACCGCCACCACCCAGTAGACCGAACTTTACTACTTGAACCAGAACCCTGTGCAATAAAGTTATCTCGCCCTCTCTCTGCCTATATATATATATATATATATATATATATATATATATATATATATATATATATATATATATATATATATATATATATATATATATATATATATATATATATATATATATAATATCTTGATCGGCACTCTCGAAAATTTCATTTTTCATTTCTGACTCCCTGGACCCATCATTCGAGTGCTATACTGCATTTCCTGAGAGCGTGGTTTTATACAGACGCATAACGTTGCTCAGAGCTGTGAAAAAAACTACAGCCGTTCCACTCAATGTGAAAGCTGTCGGAAGTGAAGAGCAGTGATTCTCCATAATGGGTAGTGGCACCGTTGTCCGCTGACTGCAAACCACACATCATGCTCTTCGCCGTCCTGTCTCACTCCTCTCTTGATGAATATGCAATTCAAATTTCCCGCCTTCGCAGTGCTCGCGCGCCGCCTGCCTGAAACTGCGCCAGCGGGAGTTTTGTTCTTTTTTGTGCTTGCTTTAATTTGGTCATTTCGAACGCGTAATTTTCTTGCGCGGCTGGAGCCTTTCTGCGGCATTTCAAACGCGCCAATTTTTTTCTTGCGAGGCCGCAAAAACCAACTCGTAAAACCCATATCATAAAACCCATGCAACCCAACGATCGTTCCTAACGAAATCAACGCGGGGGCTGTCGGTTATATACGCAGATTTTGCCTGAAATGTACCTGCAGTGTTCGTTGCGCTAAACAAGCGCGAGCGGTTCACGAGGTTCGAATGGTTATGGCTAGAGACCGGAACTTTAGGCAAAATGCCTACTTTTTTTCCTTCAGGCCGTATCAAGCCTATTTAACATATAAGCGCGAACTAATGGAAGGGGAGCATTGGTGAGCCAAGCTCACCGACGTCACCCCGGTCCGCGCAAACTCTTTCGTTCTATGTCCTTCTGACATGCTGTGTCCACGGACCAACAGAGAAAACTTCTGCCCAAGTGCCGTATCTACTGCTAACGGAATAAACAGACAGCGAACAAAAAATGAACGCGGCACACCCGCGTACATGCCGCTCAAGCTCAAATACGCCTTCTGCGGGAAACCACGTGAAAATCTGAGACACCAAAGTTTTAAGGTGATGCCACGAACACGTGCACTGTCAGCCGCCGATCACACGTACACCACCGGCTGGCACGATGCAGTACGCGTAGCACGAAGAAGGAACAAGAAACGGAGCATGGGGATCTCAGCACTTTACAAGTAGTCTCACCCGTCATCTGCCGCGGCCGGGTAACCTTTAAGGGTATCTGGGAACCTCGCATTAAGGGAATTAATTCCAAAGAATCTTGCGTGCTGTCGAATGTTGATAATCGGTATATCGCGCATAGTTAGGGATCCTGCAGCTACACAAGTCATCCGCGTCTGCATAACAGAATAGCTCAGTAATTTCTACAGAAGTATCGCACTTCCCTGTACTATTCATGGGATTTATCTGTGTTGTGAAGAGCTGAGGAGCTCGTTCTGCTCCGTCAATGAATCCTTCTTACCTAAGCCAGTCTTGGCCAGAACGTGTACCTCGTAATTCAGACGGAATGGAGAAAAGCCCGGCTGGGGCCCCTCGCAGCCTCCGTGCGCCCAAGTGAGCTCGCGTTCGACAACCACGCGGAATCTTTCTTCGAAGTGCAGTTGTGTCTTCGGGCAGTAGTTACCGATTGTGCCTCTTCAACCAGAGCCCGTCGCGACCCCTTAAACAACTCGGCTAAGGGCGGAAAACTGTACCATAAACAGTCGGGTTTTATCAACAGCTTT
Organism: Haemaphysalis longicornis; assembly: GCF_048455015.1. Classification (NCBI taxonomy): domain Eukaryota; kingdom Metazoa; phylum Arthropoda; class Arachnida; order Ixodida; family Ixodidae; genus Haemaphysalis; species Haemaphysalis longicornis. The sequence continues at coordinate 132,708,292 of NW_027526361.1, forward strand.
GCAATGGACAAATGCGCCGCAGCCCAAAGTATTTGCCCCACGCTACACTTCAACGTGACAGGGCGCATTCATGTGCTTATTTCGCATTCTTAGCAGAAAGCATTTCAGCAGCTGAGAGATTTGGCGCTACTGTGTCTAAGAATGCTGAGTTCATCTGGGAGGTGCAGGACAGATCCGCCACCATCCCCGAAGGACCGGTTGAATAAATCTGCCTGACATAAAATTTCTGGATTCCTTCAAGTCTCAGCCGTCCAGCAGGTCCTAACGGCTCTCGAACGGCAGCGCCGGAGAGAAAGCTTCGGGCCGACGCCCTCCCTTCGGGGACAAAGGTGTCCACCACCGCAGTGAGCAGCAAAAGTGTTGCTTACTAGAATGCCACCAGGATCGACGAGTGACTACGTCCGGGCGCAGTGGAGATATTACGTCTGTTGCCGGCGATCAATAAAGTCTCTTTCACTTAACTTCACTAGATTCCACGTGCTAAAATAACTATATGATGTTCTGAGTTGCAAACATTGTGATATTACAAATGGAATCAGATCATGGAGTATCCCCAAGTACAAGAACGTTCCCCCAACCTCAGTGGACGTTGAGCGTTGTTTTTCCCGTACAAGTATTGACTGAAAGGGGGTACAACTTCAAGCAGCAAATCATTGAGATTCGTGTGGCTTTTCATGGCTTTCAATCTTGTCTTTTGTTGTTGAATCACCGTGAATTCAACGTAAATTTTAAAAATAATAGCTCTTCTGCTGCTTCTTTTATGGAAGAAAATAAAATTACTTTCCCGCAGCACATTCTGTGTCCGCGGTTTCACTGCAAGTCAAAGATTGGTGCTAAAATATGCTTCTGAAGCAAAACAGAACTGAGCCTCTCTATGCCTAAGCGGGATTACTTGGTGCCTATATATGCCTAAATGACACAAGGCAGTGCCTATTATAGGCGCCTAAAACCTGGATTTTTCGTGCCTAAAGTTCCGGTCTCTAGTTATGACTATTTAAACCGCGTGGCTTTCGAAGCCTCAGCGTGACTCCCTGACGACGGTACACCAGGCGCTACTTGGGTCCGTTGTCTAGCTCCGCCGCCTGGTTCCGGCAATCACTTGACATCGACCGTTACCGAGCTACGACGACAAGGCGTGCCCATAAAGTGCTCGGCACTTAAAAATTGAAAAGTTAGTTTGACCTTGGCTAGACCAACCTTGACGAAAAGAGCGTTTGCCCTGCTTTCCCTTTTAAGTGCGATGCACTTTATAAGCGACCCCAAACCATCCACCGCCGGCGGCGGCGGCGTCCGCAGCCCTGCTCTCCCTAGCAACGGCGCAGAGCGGAGAGGAGCGTCGGTAGCAACGGCGCAGTGACGTCACTCACCACGTGACGCCACGCCCTCACCGCTCCCTCGCGGCGCGGCGGTGTGCGCCGCGCGCATCCCTCTCCTCACCCGCGCCGTGACGTCAGGCACCACCTCCTCTCCCGGCAGCTGCCATGCGCCGCTGCGCGCGTCCCCCTCCCCCTTCGCTCGCTCCTCCTCTCTCCTCGCTGGCTGCAGCTGCGCGCGCTCCCCTCTCTCTCGCGCGCCCGCCTTCTCTCTCAGCCACCTGGCTCGGCGCGCTCAGCGCGGCGTACCCCCCTTTATATGCAGCGATAAACCGCCAGACCTCCGTGGGTCGGCTCGCGCGCGCTCTCTCGCTACAGTCTCCTGCTCGCTCTGCTCCAGTTTAGACCGTTCGCTGGCTGGGCGCCTCTCAAGGCGATGTCAGAATTACTACGCCATGTACTCTCGGCGCAAGAAATGCATTCGCACTTCCTCACGATTCCCTTCGGGGAGGTGGGGGCAATTTTTTTTCCCCTCGGTTAGTTTTCATCAGGCAGCGCACCTATTTTAGTTTTATTCATGCGTATCTTTCGTGGAGTTTCTGGCAAAACAGGAGCAACGTCACATAGAATTTAGATCCCGTAACGTCTCTCCGTACTCTTTAAATACCGGCTCAAACCATGGAACATTAACGCAGCAACACAGCGGTTCTACAACGCTTTACTGCACATTCTGTGGGCCACATAAGGTAAGTCTTTATAAAAATCTACATGCGAGCACTAGGTTTACTTTTTCCGAATTTAAGGTCACTGCAGCACGGTATAGTTAGACTATTATGTACACAAATCAACAGAGATAATGAAAGGAAACAGCCGTAAAGGGAGAAACAACCCTAGAAGGTGGACTCAGAGTACAACAGCGAATAAATGAATAGGGCCCATTTTGCTTGCTAAATTGCTGAGCATCTGAAATCACATCATACATCTGCAGAATGAAGTATAATAAAGACCTGTAGGTACCAAATAATAAAAACGTTAAACACGATCATATTATCTCTGCGTTGACCACTTCTTTATAACAGAAGTTGCAAGGGCAATGCGCGAAGTATTGAAGTGGTGAGTACATTTTTTGTGTTAAACTGCACTTACCATTTTTCGGTAAGTACGTAAGTGCACGGATAACGTGGCCTGGGCTTGCCAGCCGCCTGCATAGACGCTGGGAATTTTTTTAGTGCCGTTGTTGTCAAAATGCGAAATATGTATGCATTTCACAATGTCCTAGACACACCAAATATTTTCTGCGCATGTTCAAAACAGCCCGAAAGTTTGTTCCAGATTGTGTGATTTAAACGACAATTCCTACCCTCTACCCTCAGGTGCAGTATCTTCGCAAAATGGCTGCCTCGTTGAAGAGGGTCCGACTCCTCCATCTGCCTCTTCGCGCTGCCCTGGTTCTGTTGGCTCTCACGCCGGCGGAAGCAATCTGGACTAAGGGGTTCTACGATGTCACTATATTCTTCTTATCTCCTAGAGTGACCACCCAATAGTGAAACAAACCCCAATATAATGAAAGTGAAATTGTTGGCATACTGGCTGCAAAAGTTAATATGTCAGAGCTAGAATGGAGTTTATTTTTTTAGGTTTATGCGTAACCTCCCATTATTCCTATTTGGCTGCAGTTTTTTCTGGCATCTGCAACTTGGGAAGCGCGCATTTAGCTATTTAGGCTTGCATCAAGAATCGAAAACTCGAGGCGAAGGATAAAGCACTGACTATTACCCCTAAACTTTGTAGGGTGAGAAAAGAAATCTTTTTGTATGTATCTGTCAACAAACACATCCCTTGGAGTTACACGACATATGCTTGAGGAGGATTGGCTAAAAAATAATAAACGCTCCACGCACCATTCGAAAAATCCTGGTATCCTCTAGTCCTCCCTCCCAACATGAACTGGATGAACCTCTTCTTATCACGCCTGCACATACCCAGTTTAGGTAACCGTCGAAATATCAGCCCGTGGCTCGCACCCATTCATGAACATAGTACTTTAGGGGATTGAGAAATAGGATTGGGGGCAGCCCTCACCATGCTAACTATGCCGGCCTCCCTCTATTTAGTCCTACCTCTTTTCACGATAAACTGGATGAGCTACTTCTTGTGCGCTTTGTAAACATCCACATTAAAATTGCCATCGACTTTCACCGGACTCTGTTGATTCCTATCCAATTAAGCGAAGTGCGTGCGCTCAAAGTTCTCGATGTCGGCTTTTGGTGCACTGAGATATAATTACACAAGAAATATTAAGACTTCGTATTTTTTCCATGCACCGCATACTTTCCCAAAGCTTACGGAATAAGTCTCTCTTTGTGCAGACGCACTGGGAAATTTCTTTTTTCCTATTTTATGTCTGCAGTTGTCCGTATACCAATAAACAACGTCCTTTCACACCAAATATTCACACCAGTGTCGAAGATGCAGGTGCACGCCGAATTTCATGCAGACGCGCGTCCTGTTTGAGTCGTTAGCTCAAACAGGTAGCGAGGTATTTGAGGCCTCCTTGAAAAACGGGGAGGAAACAGTGGCGCCAGACCACCATCTTTCAGCCAAAGAACTCAATTTTTTCGATTGGAGGTGCCTAATATGCGCATGGGCGGTGCGTGATGGCTGTGTACACGTGTCCAAAGGGCGCGTTCTCGGATACGGGCCCCCGCTATGTTTCGCTTTTCCACTGTGAATGGGCAATAGGGGCAACTGTGCTGAATGTGGAGTTTTTGTTTGGGCGGACGTATGCTTCCCCGCTTATCTTGCCTTGGCCCATGATGTGCATATGTGAGTGTTTACTTTTTATGACATAACCTCATTTGAAGTGTAGCGTCTGTTTTGTCCTTTCTTCAGCTTCCTCCTGTATGATGTTCGCTAGCCCCATGTATTCATTTGTTTTCGCCTCTCTAGATATGATAACTGGGAGTCGAGGGTTTGTGGTGTTTCTATACAGAAACCCGGGCTGGCAACGGTCACGGAATGGGTTGGCTTCTTAAGTTTTTTATGCTTGGACTGGAGCTCAGTTTAGCTATATTTTATCCTTGTGCCATCAACATTCAATCATCGCCATCTATAACTCTAAATCAGTCGTCTGCTCTGCGGTACGTGACCTCACAGCAGAGCTGAGATACTCCTAACACGCAGAAGCAAGCACATATTTAAGTTATTTGAAAGGTTGCGATGGTACAACCGCTCCTTTAGGGAACACTTCACCGACGTTTAGGCATCGGTTCATGCCGTGGCGAATCAAAAAGCTTCGCTGTGTAGCTCCAACGGCGCTGTGCGCCCAGACAACATGCCGGCTTCTCCCCGACCGGCGTTCACGCAGAAGAACGAAATCACTCCTCAGTTACCTTACAACCCTTTTGAGTTCTCCAATTCGGCTCCCAGAATCAACGTAATTTGTCCAATAGGCTCACAGGCGATACGTACGGTATGAAAACGCAGTATTAGTTCCTAATTAGGTCAAAACGAAAGTGCATTTGTCAGGAATATAGTATCTGAATTCGATTACAATATTTTCAGTCGAATTTCTAACAAGTACACTGAGCCTTAAATTACTATAAGTGGCACAGAAGTGTTGCTATTTTGACATATTTCTTCGTGGTGTTTTGACCTCTTACCATATGCCTCCAAAATAAGCGAGTTAACAAACGGCTTTTCCGCCACTTTTCCCGCACACCTGTGCTTGCAGCTAATGCAGCGGCAGGCTGTGATGACGTACGAGTGCTACCGAACGGGAGCCACTCTTGAACCGGAGGACACCGTCAATTTCGCAATTCTTTGGGACGGCACGAAGCCGGAGGACACAAACGCCGTGGGAACCACGTGGTCTGAAACTAGGGGAATGCTGGACAGCAACAGATTGTGAGTCACTACTTCTGCTCTTCGTGCTTCCACCCCGTCGAAAAGCTGTGAATATCTCCTGGATGAAGAGCAACTTACCCGCTTGGAACGCCTACTTGAGACAGTAACAATAATATATAAATTCTCTATAGCAAGATTCCACCATAGTAAAAAAAGAAAACCCTTGCCACAGCTTAGCTAACTTCCATAATCCCAGAGTGTTCGGTTCCCGGCCGCGGCGGCCGCTTTGCTGATGGAGGCGAAAAGCAAAAACGCCCACTTGTACGAGATTCCGGCGCACGTCAAAGCAACCCAGGTGGTCAAAATTATCCCGGAGCCCTCCACAACAGCGCACCTCATCGCCTGCGTTCTGTCGGCGAGTTAAACCCTACAATCATTCAATAAATCATAATCGCAGACTGGAAGGGCTCTAAATTTTTGTATTCGTGGCATTCGCCTCCGGCGCACCTGACGGAATGAGATGGATCTGAAGCGCAATGCACTTAATATAAATTTCAGCTTGACCTGACTTGCTTAAAACTTCTGCAGGTCGTAGAATGTCGTTTTTATCGCAGTGAAAAACGCGTGTTGATTAACACGAAGGGTGTTTAGTGCAAAGATTTCCACGTTTTTTTTTTTTTTTCCTGGGACAGCTTCCCCCTGCTTTCGTGCACTCGCATTTCGAGAGAAGCACGCACGCGCGCAAGTGTAATAATGGCGTATGGCGATCTGGTATATGGCCATAAGTGCAAAGCAACGGTGCTAATTTCCTGCTGCTGCAGATGTTTTTTACCCTGGAGGAGGAAGAGAAAACATCCATGCAGCAAGCGCCCATCCCTCTCTTACAGATTCACCGACACATATGGGGCGATGTTGTATTCTGGCAACCATATTGTCTATGGAACTTTTTTTTTTAACTTTTCGGTTCTGGGTTCCAGGAATTATCCTAGAACCAGCCGTAAACCTTTACCTTCCAGCATGTCTCCAATGGTACTTGTTCTGATCCTATTTCTGTCCGTTGCGTTTCACCACCGGGACATCGAGACTTTTTTTTGCCTACACTCCGCAATTAGGCGTGGAAGTTTAAACCGTGAACAAAAAAGGGAGAGCAATTTCTTCAGGATAATTACATCACTACCTTGATATTCGTGTAATAAAACTTAAACGTTGTTGCTTGATCATTTTCGCTTTGTCTTTCCTACCTACAACAGGGGAAACCTCACGACCTATTACGACAATTCAGAAAAAGTAGGCAAACTGACAACCAGCAGTAAGTTCCTCCTCTTTGATGTTTGTAACAAAACCTAACTGACTAGGAAATGTGACGTAAAACGCGGCCAACGTGTTACTGGTGCCTTTATTACCACACATCGTATAGACAGACGCGAGAAAAAAACACTAGCACAGGTCTCTGGAACAGAGTAATTCGGTGAACAGTCGTCGACTGATTTAGTGCACCGGGTTCGAAATAAAACGCTACGAAAGGACGTTCAAACCGATATCAAACACTCTGTCATCGTGAAGCCGCTAACGTCTGCTTCAAAACATTTCAAAACATGTTGTTGGCGTTGCGCAGTCCGGAAAAAGCCCCTTGACCACATCCACTCAAGACAGATATAAAACGACTCCTACCTACATGGTGGTCATCCTCCGATCGTGATATTCTCCGATTTGCATTGAGCAAGGCCGAACTATGCCGCGTAAGGGACGCCATGTATCAAACGATTTCTTATCTGAAAGTCATTGTCGACGTATGACGTTCCCAAAATGTGACCGCCTTCTTCCTGAAATCGAGGCATTAAACCGCTTTACCAAATGAATAACGGGGGACATAACTGCAACGGCGCAAGTGTCATGTATGTGAATACGAGACTAACGTGGCTGCACAACTAACAAAAACGAGGTCCGGTGATGCCCGAAATTTTCGAAGTTATAGACACGACCCCTCAACACGAGAATTATATCGGAGGCTTCGTAATTCGGGCCACGATATGCATGACTCCCGCAGCAAATGTCTGTTCATGAAGAAATTCCCGGAGGGATCGAATCAGATGACAAGAACGAGGAAGTTCGTTGTCGAAACACTTCTCATGTGTAAACACGTGCTCCCACAATATAAAAGCACAAAATATTCTGGCCCGTAAACAAATAAATAACATAAATTGTACTCTTTAGCTGTGACAATCTGCACAGTCACCTTTGTGTTGCGGTTAATACCATAATATTATTCAACCAGGCGGCTATTGACTTCGATTCTGGGATCTCTTCGTCGTATGAGTTTAAACACGTGGCAGAAAACAAGGAGCAGCTCGTTCACGTTTCCTTTGGCGTGTTATCGAGCTTCATCTTACGTGAACACACCAGCAGGACATGAATCGTGTCCTTGTCACGGACCGTCTGCATCCGGGTCAATTCAGCGTCAAAGCGTCCACGCCCTGCCGTAACTTGTGAAAGGCACTAGCAAGTACATCCCTTCAATTTGAGTGTCAAAATATACTTCGTAAGGAGGCTAATAGAACCATAATGGCCCAGTCTCGCAAACTTTTATTGGTCCACCTAAATGTCCTGAAATTTGTGAAATGAGTTACGTGAAAGCGCCTTTTCAAGTATTATGTGCTTTTCAAGTATCGTGACGCAACTTGCGTTCCCATTATGTGTGTAATCGGAGTTTAACCAGATTGTCAAAAATGGGGCCACGGTAATTTTGTGAAAAAATTTTTACGTGCCCATGTCAAGCTATCTGCTAACATCCTAAAAGAGACAAAAGTAGTGTGTTTGTTCCTATTTGTTAACATCCTACAACAGACTAAAGTAATGTGTTTGTTCCTATCTGCTAACACCCTAAAACAGACTAAAGTAATGTTTGTTCTTCATTCTAAATTTTCCTTTCAGCTGTGACAGAAAATCTAGAAGTGCTGCTGCCACCATACGAAGGAGGAGCATACTACGTGAAGCTCAGTAAGTATAACCCCGACGGTTTCAAAGCACCCGCCAGAATCCCTATTTATATTTTGTGCCTGCCATCCCACTTAAAGAGCAAGTGAGGTGGCTTGCATGTCTGCAATATTATGTTATTTACAGAATAATAATAGCCCAAATCCGAATTTTCGAAGCCGAAAAAAACTGGTAAACTTGCGTAAAACTGGGGCTTTCTTTAAAAATTATGTGAGACAGTTATGACGTGGCAGAAAATTTATATCGTAACAAACCACGATGCCCCCAGAAGCTGTGGAGAACTGCGGGAAACGAGAAAGACACGAAGCCGCGTTCCCAAAAACACGGCTTTGTTCTCACATATGCCAGTGTCAAATCGCTGCGCCTTTTAGGTGGCAGCGTTAGTGGTTTATGTAGGGGAAAAAACGGTTCAGTGATCCTGCCCACCACTCTCAACGGGAAGGGCTCTACGCCAGACAAACACGCGAAACTTGGGCCAGTCTGCTTAAATCGCATATCCTTCCGTCGACCGGTGTCGTTTTGCTTCCGTGGTTTGTAAGGTGCCCTTGTGGCGTTTCTGTCGTTTCAAAGCGAAACTTTCTATTCATTACTTCTGTCGTTGTTTGGCCAAAACACAGTGCAGAAAGGCAACCTTTACAACCAGACGGCTCAAAACATTAACGCCTCACATTGTCGGAATCGAACCAAGTCTCTTACGTTGTGAAGTCGACGTCTATCCGATTGCGTCATTCAGATACCCACCGATGGGTTTCTACCGAGGCAAATCAATCACACTACAGACGTAGATAATGGGAAGGCTTTACGCGCAAAACACAAACATCATTAGCAGCAGCAGCAGCCTGTCTATGCCCTCTGCAGGGAAAAGGCCTGTACCATAGGTCTCCAATTATACCGGTTCTGTGCTAACTGCGATCCATTTATCCCCGCAAACATCTTGATCTCATCTGCCCACCTACCTTTCTACCGCCTCCTGCCACGCTTGCCTTCTATATGGACATTTTAGTGTTGAGGACATATTAGTAGAAATCAAGAAGAAGAAATGGGCGTGGGCAGGGCATGTAATGGGAATTAAAGATAATTTTTGGTCACTAATAGGGTAACAGAGTGTATCCTTAGAGAAGACAAAACACAATACGGTCTAATAATGGAAAACACGTTCGTATTGTAATAGAATCGCTAGTGATGCTAAACATTCCGGCATCGTATTCGGGTCGCTGAGCATTTCCTTTGGGTTTTTTGAGCGGGCGTTAGCTTCGGACTTTGGCTGAGTTGAAGTGGACATTGCCTTCGGACTTTCGACTTTGGGAGCGGTGATCTTGCCCTTTGCACGGAGACAACTTCGCATTTTAGCCATCTTTCTGTTGAAAAACTAGCTTCGATTTGTTTGTACCGCTTTCCGCGTCTGCAAGTTGCCGTTTCCCCTTATTGAGATCGAGGAAGAGTTTCTGGGCACGATGCTGCATCATGGGCCTCCCTGTGCCGCCCACAACTGATGGGTCCGTCCTGTTTGCCACTGACAGCTAGGGTGATTCAAAACTACTGATGTGATGGCCATGCGCTATACATCAAACATAACAAACTATGCAGCGCTGCGCTCCACCAGGAGATTAGTACACCCGAGGTGTATTGTTGAGGCAGCAAGAGGGGGGCGGTTGAGAGAAACCGTTTAGAGCGGACTATGGTATCTGTTGGTTCTCCGCCATAACAACAAGGATCTCCCCGTGAATCTATGCTCAGAGTCAAAAAGCGTGTCGAACTGTTGTCGCAGTGACCCGGCTTTTTTGGTAACTCGGCAACGTATTCCTTGCAGCCCTCACAAGCGAGAACAATCGCGTGGTGTACAAGATCTACGACAGGTCCCGGAGCTGCCAGGACGCCACCACGCTCCTTTACAAGACCTGCAGCGGGCAGAAAACCCAGTGCAACCCCGGCGAAGAGAACGGCGTTCCAGACGATTTCGGCTGCTCCGAGATGAAGTTCACCCGCTACCCGGACGCTCAGCCGTTCCCTGTTTGCGGAGAATATCACGCGTGCACATGACAGTGCAGTCATCCACTGCCTTTGTTATGCGCCTTTGGACAGACCATTCCACGCTACTAACTGCACAAGTGCACATGCAATCCAAAAAGGTTTTGGCAATAAAAATTGAACTTCAGTCTGAAAAATAGCGCCTTGCAATGTACTTTTTGTTTTACCTCTACCTGGTCCCAAACAGCCAGCGGCTGAATTGTAAATGCGGGTTTTGAAAGTAAGTCGACGCAGCACCGCGTCCTGTCTTACATCAGGTCTTCGCATTTGCGTCCTTTTTTCCGCTTTTCGACATGCTAAAGCAGCAGAAAATGAACTCCAATTTTGGTCACGTTGAACACGTGCGCCTTGCATCAATACAACGCGAGCAGTGAAAAAACTTGGACAGCTACAAGAACGTGCTGCGATTTCCAGCATCCCGTATGGCTGCTGTGGTTCGATTTTTTCAAAAGTCCGTCTGCTGAAGGTTGTGCGTGGCGCAGGGGCAGGAGCAAGTTTCCAGGCCCGCCAGCAGCCTCTATCTGCCGGTCTGGGGTCCGTCACGCCGGCGGTTACTAGACCTACCGATAGAGGGCGCAGCGGTCTCTCAGAGACGGGTCCCATTCCATCCCGCTAGGGTGGGGGGGGGGGAGCCTTGTTTTGCGCTGCTGACATCTAGCTGCCGATTCCTTCGCGTCAACGGTAGAATATGCGCGGCGATGGCGCTGCCATTCTTGGGTGGGCCCCAGTTTACGTTCGAGAGAACACGAGGGAACCAAAGCTCCGCTGTTTCGGCAGATACCCCACAAGGCATAAGTAGGTTTATTAATTTATTTAAATTGCTCGTTTTTATAATTTATTATCAATAGATCGACTGAAATCGTTGTTGGTTGTTATTTATTGCGTCAAGTTGTTTTATTAGCAGTTTTATCGACCTTTGGCTTATCCACCTGTATCGGTCCCCGTTTGCGTGTTTTAAGAACGGGCCCACTGTAGTGTTGGAAAGAAGATTACCGTCTGGTGAAATTATTGTTGTTTGATTAGTGTATGAATGTCCCTGATCAAGTTAACTATATTTTCTCGGCGCTATATCGAGCTTTAGGCAACCCCGTCTGTCTGCATGTGGCGCTCTGTGTATTGCTGAAGTTAATCAACGGGACGGCCTAGCCTTGCAAGATGGGCAAGCGATTGCTTTAACCGATCAGCACCTTTCTAACACTAAGCGCTAGAGATCACCAAGAATCCCACAGGCTTGTGTCCTTCAGTAACTGGAGGACTGGGCGCAAAATGTCTCTCCTTGTAATGCAATGTCCTTTAGGCGTTTAGGGAATACAATAACGTGTGGCGCTTACTCCGTGAGTCCTCACTGTGCAGCAAAAACACCTTTTTGGTGTTATCAATTATGCCACAAACATCCCGAATACAGCGGGTACTGACAGTTGACACTCAGAAATCACCTGACCAGTGCCAATTTCCACCAGCTATTCAGCTTTAGTTTTCAATTTTGGTTCATTTTTAGTTTCATGCGACCGATGATAGTTGCCCCAATGTTCTGTCCAGATAGAAATTTGACAGCTTTTAGTCTGTTTGATTGTCTTTTTGGTTTTCTGTTCACACTATAGGCAAAATTTCGAAGTCTTAATATCACTAGTTCGGCATCTTGGGGCGGGTACGAGACATGCACTGTTCTCATTAAGATATTAGAAAGGTTCCCGTGCCTCTGAAGCACGGGGATGCGTACACATGCGCCACAATTCGGCCATATATGCGCATGTTTAAGGCGGTGGTAGGGTTAGAGCAGGCACCGATCGGTATAGCCCACCGATTTACACGAGAGGAGCGTGCTAGCGCAACCTCGAGCCTGCACTGAAAAACAAACGTTGTGATTTGATTGCCAGGCACCCCTCCGCTTTCGTGTTTGCATCATTATTTTCTTCGCAAAACCAGGGCCGACCCATGAAAGTTTCTTGGGGGGCTGGAAAAAACTGTCTGAACGCTTTACCAGCCGCACATATTTCAATCCACGAGATAAACGTAGCACATAACTAACTACTACTACGTATTCTTTTTTTTTTGTTTCTGACCACCTTCCATACTACATCTAGCCATTTGTTCGCCCCTAGAGACAGCTGCCAATCCAATGGCTGGGTAATGCGCTGCCTCGAAACAACACTGTTTCTTAGTGGAAGCCCACAATTGTCCCGTAAGAAGACTGTTTTTATTTATTTATTTATTTATTTATTTATTTATTTATTTATTTATTTATTTATTTATTTATTTATTTACATGGTACTGCCACCTCTCGTACAAGGTCCTTGGCAGGAGGGGGCGGTAAAAATACAACAAAAAAACACGCGACATGAACACGTGAAGGGAGCAAGTATGTGTCAATATGCCTCACTGAGAAAAGTTTTTGTAGTGGCATCACTGTAGGCACAATATAAAAAGACGCAAAAAAAGGCGCCCAAAGGAAGGCAAAAGTGTTAATGCGACATAGCGCACGCATGCGCAAAAGGATGACTTTGCACAGAAGTAGCAATCCACTAAAATCGACAAGATACAAGGCATCTTTTCAGCAGCCATTGCACTCTCCATTGCAGCCATGGCACTCTTCATTTCATTAGTCCCCCTCAGGCAGCCTGTGCCCCTGCCTGTGCACCTGCACACGTACCTGTCCAGCCTCACGCCTCTGCAGATGTCAACTCAGGTGAGAGAGCTTCAGTATTATCATCCCAGGATGATCATTCTTCATCGTCTTCAACGTCCGTGCTAACAGCTAGCACTCTTCAAGAAAAGACCTAATCGTCCAAGCTGAAGTCAGCGGTGTTACCATGCAACTCTTGGATGATACCGGAGCATCAGTGTCCTTGATGACTGCCGAAGACTTCAAGCGTCACTTCAGCAAACAGCCCGTCCTGTCCAAAGCAGTCGTCGACTGGCAGAATTTTTCCAATCAACATATCGGCGTCATCGGCTCTTTCCAAGCTCCGGTCCAAGTCTTGCAACGGTCTTGCTCCATCATCTTCTACGTCACCGACAAAGGCACATCGCTGTTGGGACTTGACGCCACCCAGCAGTTAGGCATCCAGATCGACGGTGCGCCTCTGACTTGTCGACTGACATCAGTTTGTTCAGTGCAGTGTCGCGTGAACGTGCCTCCGGGCTTCGAGCATCTCTTCAACGACGAGTTGGGTCTCGTCAAAGGCTTCATACATCGTATCCAAAGGCTTCCAGGTGCGACTCCGGTTGCATCCAAGTTGCGACGACTGCTTCTAGCTCTTCGTGATCAAGTGTTGAACGAGCTGCGACGCCTCGAGGACTGGGATGTCATCGCACGTGTCGACGCCCCTGAGAGGGTCTCGCCGCTTGTCGTCGTCCGGAAAAACAATGGTGACATCCGGCTGTGTGAGGACCTCCGAGAGCCGAATAAGGCAATTGTCATTGATTGGTATCCGTTGTCGCATGTTGAAGAGTTGCAAATGCTGCAAGTGTTTCACGGAGCTGTTTGCTTTTCTAAGCTAGACTTTGCGTCTGCTTATCACCAGCTGTTGTTGGAAGAAGGCATTAGAGACCTAACTATAGTCATAACCCATGAAAGCTTGTTCAGGTTCAAGCGTGTGTACTTTGGTCTGGCGTCCGCACGTCAATTTTTCAAAATATGATGTCTCAAATCCTGAATAATTGCAAAAATGTGGTTTGCTATCTTGACGATATTCGTGTGTGGGTGGATACTCAGTCTGAGCATGACGCTTGCCTGGTTGAAGTCTTAAATTGCATGAAGTCTTAAACTCTGGCATGAAGTTAAAGGACAAATGTCTTTTTCTGTCAAAGAACTCAGTTTTTTGGGGCACATGATTTCAGCTGAGGGCATTTCACCTCTAGAAACTAAAGTAAAGGCTATCGTCAATGCTCCCGCTCCTATGGACATCAAGTCCTTACAATCTCTTTTAGGCCTCGCAGAATACTTTGCCAAGTTCATAGATCACTTTGCAGATCTAGTCGAGGTGCTTCGCTTCATGCTCAGACAAAATCACAAGTTTTGTTGGTCTGACGATGCCGAGCGCAGCTTCAATCAGTTGAAAGCTCGCGTCACTTGTAGTACTTTCATTAAGGTCTTTAATCCTGAACTGCCTGTAGTAGTTACAACTGACTCATCTGACATTGGCATTGGAGCTGTATTACAGCAGCGGTGTGGTTCTAAGCTTGAAACTGTAGCTTTCGCGTCTAGAACTTTGTCGGAAACTGAGAGAAAACACTATTTGGGGGAACGCGAAGCACTTGCTTGTTTGTTCGCGGTTGAAAAGTGGCACATTTTCCTCTGGGACAGACGTTTCACCCTCAGAACTGACTATCAGGCTGTACTTGCCCTTTTAGCTACAAGAGACTCAGGTCGGAGGCCTTTGAGAATTTCACGGTGGTAAGCTCGACATTCAATACTGCAAGGTCAGAAAATCTAGTCGCTGGTGCTTTGTCCAGATTACCAATTCAGAACTGTCAGTAACTCATTAAGGATAAAGAAATAGTCTTCCTGGTGACATCCGTGATTGATCAAGAGACTGTTCAGCTGGCAACAAATTCAGATGTGACACTTCAGAAGGCCGTTGAGTACGTGTCCAAGGGTTGGCCCCATAAGAAAAGCGTAAACAGTGACTTAACCGCTTATTTTCATGTTAGGAATAAACTTTCTCTTGTGGACGGCTTACTTATGCGTGGTGACCGCAGGGCCGGATTAAAGGGGGGAAGGGGGGGCTACGGGGGCTGCAGCCCCGGGCCCCCAGCTGTCAGGGGCTCCGCTCGATCATATGAAAAAAAATATCTTGAGTGTTCTAGCTGCCCGCATTGAAAGTTGAAGGTAGGAGCTTCAACCTCACCTTCACACCGAAGCTGACTAACTCGTGACAGGTGGGGAGGAGTGGGGTGCCCCTCACGTTATGGTTGACAACCTTCGATTCCATTTCAATTTAATTTAGTTATTTCTACTCCTCTTCCTTGTTTTCCCGAGGTTTATGAGAAGTCGTCTTGGACCAAAAGTCGTGGATACACAGCTTGACCGGGCCTAAGAAGCCACATAAAAAAGGCGCCGAGCTCGGCTCCGGTCTTTTTTGGCACAGGTCGTTTCGGTAGTCTTTTCGGTACACGGACATCGAAGTACGCGGACGTTTCGGCGCGCACACGTTTCGGTATAAGAAAGGACCAGGCATGCGGATAATGAAATAATGTCTGAAGAACATTGTAAATTGTTCAAGCCTGAGGGACGTTATATGTAATTATTGACAACTTAAGCACTGCCCTATGGGCTCATACACAGTTTCTGCCAGAAATTTCAATGTATAGCGCTTGACAAGGAAGTTCATTGCGATGACGACCCGTTCAAAAAAGCTAGTGGATTAGTTGAATCGCGCAAGCGTGATTGATATCGACTAGATATTTCTCGCTGAATGATCAGCGTATATATGGTTATTTAAATGTTCAAAGGTTCTGTAGGCCACTCGCGGGGTCGTTCGGCTTCATCCCGCGCCTCTGTGCTGTAGCCTCTGCAGGCAGTCTGAGCAACAAGTGTTATGGAAGCTACATGTCCGCGCGACTCCATTCGTAGGGTAATTCTCTAGGCCCCACTACGTGTGGACGCAGAGGCAACCGGGCCAGCCCGACTCTAGCTGGGGAGTCAGCAGGCCTAGGCGGTGTGAAGAGTCCAGGAGTGGACGCCAAAGCAACAACAAGGCCTGTTTTCTTTCGAGATGACTGAAGGTGTCTTCACTTAAAAACGCATCCTGCGTGCGGCCCCTTCGATGCCGTCTTGAAAATAGACCTCAGCCGCCACTCGGGGACGGTAAGCTGTTTGTCCCCACGGGCGCTTTTCGCTTTGGAATAAGCCGGCGGACGGCGCGGACCAAAGGGCGCCCCGCAGATCTGGTCCCGCTTGGGCGTGGCGGCAGAAGGAGAACCCCCGAAGGAGCGCGGGAAAAACAGTGGACGCGGAAGACGTGTTGAGGACTTGAAAACGAGAGGTCCACCCATACTCGCCTTCGTCGTAGACCCCGAATCTAGACGACAAGCTTCAGCATGTTTCCACTGCCAGTTACGACCGAACAACGACCCGACCGATCGACAACGAACTATTGGCTGCTCGAACTGTTGCGCGGCCCCGACAGGAGCAGCAGCGTGGGAGTGAGCACAGACATTCTATCCTTACGATATTTCGGCGCACGATAAAGATCCCCAGGTGGTCAAAATTATTCCTGAGCCCACCACTACGGCGCGCCTCATCGCCTGCGTTGCGTCGGCACGTTAAACAGTACAATCAATCAGACATTCTATCCCTATTAAACTGTGTCTCATAGAGTTAATACTCTTTGTCTGATGCCATCTCTCGTTCTCGCCTGTCGCTCTCCAACCCAAAGGGGACCCGTTAATGTGTAACGGCTTGCCGACTATCAAAACCATCACAGCTGCGCAACAGTAGTTCATCGCCGCTGAAAATTCGACGGCCATGCGCAAACCCTCGCACGAAGCGGACCGCTCCCCAGCCCAAAAAGCGACATTTTTTCTGCTTATCGTCTTCGTGCTAATTGTGCTGCGATAGGAAGATTGCGTTGCGCGACACGTCTGAGCCTCCCCCCCCCCCCCCCCCCCAATCTCCTTCGAAGGCAGCGCGTGTTCTAACCGCCGCGTGCTTTCTCGTCTGTGCGGGTAATCTACAGGATTTTGGCCCGTAAGCCGTGGCGGCTAACGGTTTGGCAGATGTCTGTGAGTGACAGCTGCCTGCGCGACTTTGAGCCCTCCCATATATGCAGGTGGAGAACTTTACAATAAAACTAAAACCTTACAGGCTCAATAAACTATGCTTCTTGCAAGAAAATACTCTTCTGTACCATGACATGTGCAGGCCGACACGGCGCTTCGAATAATTGTGAATTTGTGATGGACCGGCAATCAAACCATTCTAACTTTTAAGCCTGATAAAATGCGTTATATAATACTAGACATCAAGCCAAGAAATTATTTTCCGGAAAGCCTAAAATTATGTATAATTTATCACTGATCAGAGAGCATAACATGGGCTTCGAAAATTTTCGCATATTAAAGCGAAATCATTATCATAATAATAATCATCATCATCATTAGGGCCGCAATGACGCAGTAGCCCCGGGCCCACAAGTTTCCTAATCCGGCACTGGGTGACCGTGTAGTCATTCCCAGGGTTCTTTTACCTACATTTCTCCAGTTAGCACATGAAGGTCGTCAGTGAATAGTACGTACTAAGCAACTTCTCCGTGAACGATATTGGTGGCCCCAAACAGATCGTTCTGTTGAAGAACATGTAGAGCATTGTCACATCTGTCAGCTGGAAGACAAGTCTGCTAAGCCCCATGTAGCTCCGTTGTAGCCAGTAGAGTGGCCTGGAAGGCCTTGACAGAAGTTGGAAATGGACATTGTCGGCCCATTAAATGTGTTATATCTTAAGTATATCGTTGCATTAGTCGACTACTATCCCTAGTGGCCTGAGGTTCTTGGTACGAATTCCATTTTCCATTTCTTTATGGACTGGTCTTTCAGCCGGGAAGGGCTTCCAAAGGTTTTAGTTACGTACAATGGTCCATATAAGTTTGTCTCCAAACAATTCCAGGATTACCTAAATAAAAAAGGCATCCGCCGCGTCTTCTCGTCTAACTATTATGCCCAGGCTAACGGCCAGGTCGAACGTTTTAACACGGTTCTTAAAGATCATCTACACGTAGCCAGACTGGAAGGAAAAGGTGCTTCGAAGAGCATTACAAAATTTCTTGGTTTGTATAGGGTCACACCACATTCTGTGACAGGCCTTTCTCCAGCTTTTTTGCTACATGGACATCAGCCTCGTTCCAAAGTGAATATTAGCAAATTTAGGGTACGTCAAAAGGCGAAGAAGCAAAAAGCTAAACAGTGTTTTGAAAAAAAAAAGGCGCGCAAAAAACTCGCATAAACGTCGGAGATGTAGCGAAAATGAAGTTTCATCAGAAAAGATTGCTGACGTATAGTACGCTTCTTATAGTGCAGGCTCAGGTGGCGCCTTCCACTTTTATGCTCAGTGATAGAAAGACGTGGAACGCATGCGAGCTAACAGTTATTCCTTGTGAATTTGGATCGGCACCACATTCTTTCAAGAACGATAAACTCTCTCCTAGGCACTAAGAATTTTTGCGCTCTTCCTCCAACTCAGCCATTTGTGCAAGTCAGTCCCCTAGTTCACCTTTTCCTGATGGGTCCGCCCCAAGTTTTCAAACAGACTCTGATCCGTCAGAGCTCTCTACGGTGCAAGGTCTGAACCGATTGTTCCCCAGGGAGCGTCGGGTTGTCAGGAGGACTCTCTGAGCAAACCTCTTCTAGTAACCAACTAACCAATACATCAAGGTAAAATGAGGGGGCGTCTGGGTCTTCAAAGTTTACCGACAAGTTCCTCCTCCACTTCTACGCGTCCACGCCGTAATACAAAGCGGTCTCAGTAACTTAGAGACTTTGTGCCCTGGGTCGCAGACGTAGAACATCTTATGATGCCATGGCTATACAGTCAAACCCGGCTATAACGAACCCGGATAGAGCGAATTATGCTATATATCGAACAAAAATAATTCAGTTACGGAAATACATGGGAAACGTATTCCTGATAACGAAGTTCACATCGGATATATCGAACTCTGGGCGCCTGGAATGGCCGCCGAAATGCATGATCTCGGAGCGGCGATTGAGATGTGGATTAGCCGCGACCACGGAGCAAGAGCGGCGATTGAGGCATTGCGCCTCGCATGGAGCGACGTGACGCCTGATACTTTCCGTAACTGTTTCCGATGCGCGGGACTCGCGACGGAACCCGCCCAGTCAGTGAGTCCGGACCAAGACAGCAGCATCGATTAACGGTGGGAAGAGCTCGCCAACATTCCCGATGATGTCGCGAGTGAAATCCGTCTGACGCTTATAATTAAGCGCTTTCGGCAGTCGATATGCTCCGCCAATGCTTCTTAAATTTTTGAGGACGCGGACTCGAACTGGTGCAAACAATGTTTCTTGTAGAGAATGCTACGCTAGTTGAAGCCGCCAAAACGAAAGTGAAAACAAAAATCACCGGCTTTTTTTTTTTTTTTTGCAACGTGGGCAGTTAAGGCGGAAAGTAGCTTTGATGCTTGCAATAAATGGATTATTTTGGTATGGTAATGGCTACTGTACTGTGTTCGTTTCTGCCTACGCCGGTGGCGGAGTTGGGGAGGCGGTAGGGGGCTCCAGCGGATTGCGAACTCGTAACAATAAGCTCGTTATAGGCGGGTTCGGCTATATCGAACTATTGCATATATCGAACTAATCGCGGTGCATATTGAAGTTCGCTATAAACGGGTTTGACTGTATGTGGGTCCCCGCCGTGACATTACGGGAAATGTGTTGTGTGTGTTTCTTTGTTCGGTTTTTCATAAGGATGTCTTATGCTGTTTCATGTTCTTGTCAATGCCAACATGCAGTCTTGCCAACATGTAGTAATGCCAGCATTCACAAAATGTAGTCTTACTTCCACTCCTCCTTCCACTGCTCGTGCGCGAGTGAACCAGTTATTTTGTGTGGACTGTTGTTAACTGTAGATAACCACGGTGCACTTATCGATGGATAATCATGTTGGGGCATATAAGGTCGTTTTACCAGGAAGTAGAGAAGTGACGAGGCCAGTCCAACTGTTGTGCCCGTTGGAGTTTGGCGAGTGAACTTTGTCGGGCGCGGAGTATGTTGTAAATTGTACTTGAACCTCGCGCTGAACTGTCATGTGGTTTGAATGAGCCACGCAAGGGAAAAAAACGATGGAGAAAATATGTACGTGCAGCACGGAGCGCGTGCGGTTCCTTTTGCTTTTGTGAATTGGAAAGAACACGACGCTTGCTGAAATGCATGCCGAGTTTTGCGTCTTTTTTCTTCGGCGCCACTAAAAGCCGAGATGCGTTTTTCCCACATGGACCATAAGACTGTGCGCAAGTGAGCCAGTACTTTTGTCTGGACTATGAGACTGCGGTTGTGCTGGCATTCATGTTGATTGGGGGGATAATTTGGTGTAGGTCAGTGGCGCCCTCCTTCTGAGCGTATGTGAGCCTCTGTGTTGGGAAGTGTTTGATAGATGTCGTTAAAAAGCGACAGACGTCGTTGGAATTAGCCAATCACGTGTGTATGCGTGTCGTAGCGGGTCATCGACAAGAGAGAGAGAGAATAAACTTTATTTCGAGGAATCTCAGTGATGATGCATCTTCAGAGCGATGCTGGTGGTTAGATCGCGTTGATGACTATCAGCGTAAACTGATCAGCAATCTCGGCAGCGTTGGCGACCAAGCGGGCCTGTGGGTCCGGGTATGAACTGCGCAGCGCGGCCTCCCACCGTTCCTCGGAGGGTATTTCTGAAAGCGGTTTTTCGGCAAGCCCAGGTGATATGGGATAGTGTGGCATGACCGCCACATAAGCAGCATGCAGAAGTAGGGTACAGAGTTGGGTGGATGTGCGTCAGGACGGCGGGATTTGGAAAGGTGCCTGTCTGAAGAAGTCTCCACGTGTGGGCCTTAGAATTGTCTAAAGTTTTGTCCGCCGGAGGATAGGTCAAGCGGGAGAGGCGGTGGTACATATTTTTGTCGGGAAAAGACACCAGGTGATTCCGCGAAGATCGCGCCCCGTGGTAGGGATAGAGGCTGGGCCCAGCCCGGATCGTGAGTCCTCGGGCGTGTTCATGGGCCGCCTCTTTCTAAACGGCCGCTTGTCGGCTGAGTCGATTATTGGGCTGAAGCGGGTCGGGTCTCTTACTCTTTGCTCGTGCCGAGGTCTGGTGTGCCGGCGCGTCGTCGCGCCCGCCTCGCTGCAGTCGCCGGTCCTCTGTCGTGACTCAGTCATCGGTCACCTCCCGCGACACAACATCATGGCGTCGCTCGCCTCGCCGCAGTCGCCGGGGCCTTGTCGTCGGTCACCTTCCGCGGCACAACACGATTCATATTTGACGCTTGAGGACCAGGCTCGCTAGCAACTGACGTGGCTATCGAAGGTGGTGGTTGTTGCGCCTGTGACATGGCACTTACCCACGTGGGGGATTGCCCAGGAAGGGAAGGCGGAGTGTCTTCTTGTGGGCGCGTGCTAAATGGGTACACGCGCGGTGCGCTGTCTTACCCCCTTATCCCTCAATACAAAATCATTTTCTATAACTGTACGACCAGTGGTGAGGACGCCTGGTAGTGGCATTTGGTACTCTTTTTTCTAGATCATGGAAATCGCAGTCACTCAAAATCTGAAGAATCAAACAAGGAAGAGTCATCCGAGTGGATAGTGATTGTCATCATGATCATGGATATAAATTTGACGAAACTGATGCCCTCAATGCATTAGTACGTACCCTCAACGGGGCACTGTCCCGGAAGGCTCTCGCGCTCCGCCCGGCTAGTACTAGTAGCACAAAACTTATTTTGGTAGGAAAGAAAAGGGACGAATACCCCGTGATGAAGAAAGGAGTCTGAAGCCGCCGTAAAGAAATAAAATCTCTATTTACATCAAGCTGAATTCCCGTTTAACATGATGGCGTCCGAGCGTTCATCGTCTTCCTTCTCTTCTTTTCTGTCGGCCCCTATTTCCGTCCTCCTCTTCCTCTCTCGGCAATTTCTGTTCGTGCGATGAACGAAATGACACGCCCTGTTACATAGCTAGTAATAACCGAAATTACCCGGTGTGTACAGTATCGCCAGCGATCCCACCGGCCTGACGCAGACATGAAGTGAAGCACGGTGGTGAAAGAAAACAAAGTTGAAAGCGCTACGCACGCGCAGGCATTTTAGCACGCCCCCACGAGAAGACATTTCGCCTGCCCTTTTATCATCGCGTCAGTCGCTAGCCAGCCTGGTCCTCGAGCTTCAGTTATGAATCGCTCCAGGAAGAACGACCCGTCACCGGGAAAGGACGAGAAGCCAAAGGTGGCGCAAAACCAGCCGTCTGCAAAGTCGCCGTCGAGGTCCTGGCAGCACCCATCCATAGCCCGCGGTCGTGAGGACGCACCGCCACGGACCGAGAAAACTCAGCGCTCCCTCTTGGAGGAACGGCCTCATTTGGGGATCGTGTCGAACGCCGCCTCCGAAGAGGGGTCCCGTGTCTCCCGCCCCTCCTCCTCCTCTCGCCTCAGCCGGCGTCCGGGTGGCCGCGCATCCAATACCGCGCTGCGCCCTAGTGACGTCACATCGACGCCACCTTCCCGCGACGCAGTCGTGACCGCATCTCTGCCTTCGCAACGGAAGGAACACCAAGATGGCGCCGCCGCGGACAAGTCGCCCCACTCCGCCGCCGAAGACAGGTCCCGGAGTCGGTCGCCCACCCCCCGCCAGAGCCGACGGCGTTCTTCCCAGACAGACGGAAGGAAACCGCGGTCATCGTCGTCCGACTGTGCCACGCCACTTGCAGCCTCGCAGGGACGAGAGACCGGTTCTGGCATCGGCAGGGAGCCGCCGGCTGCCCAGCCAGCAGAGGAGGGGTCACGGTCTTCCCGCCGAAGCAAGCGGTCGTCGCGGACCCATGAGGGAAGCAGACCGATAACCCCCGAAGGACCCAGCGCAGATGCATTTCCGCTACAGCCTGCCAGCGCAGCGGCCTCTGTACCCGAGGAAAGTCGGGAAGATCCCGGTGCAGCCTACCAGGCGCCCGCTGGTATTCCCACTTCCGGGGCCACTCCGCGGCAACAGGAGGTCGAGGGCCCCGGCGCAGAACCGCCGAGCGCTGAGGTAGGAGAGCAACGCGCCCCAACAGAACCACGGCAGGAGGGCCCAGAACGAGCTCCGCTGATAACCCACGTAAGTGTGCCACCACTGGCTCTCTCGTGCAAGTCCAATATTCGTTTATTTCGAATATTTGTTCGAATGATACGTTAATCTATTTTCGCTTTGACCGAATTAAGTTTTAGTGTTCAAAAATTTCGAAGTATTCGGCACCATCGTACGGCCTCTCTAAGGGCAAAGTGGCGCACATGTGGGGTGCGTTCTTTGGGCAAAGCAAGGTTAACCCGTGCTTTTCTTTTTCTTGGTATCTACCTTGCGTCTATTTCCCAATTGTTTGCTAAACGGGCTCTAAATCAAGTGGAACGCGCATACCATTTACTCTACCATGGCCAGCATCAGATACGATTTAGTAGTGTTGAATACTGTTTAACGGTTGAATACCGTAAATAGCCACTTCAGAAATAAAAACCTTTGTACGCGTTGTCGGCCACTCCGGCATGAATGCGTCAGGGCGTGGATTGCGTGCTCCGAGGCTGCTGAACGAGTCGGACGTCTCTGTCATGGGCTCCGCACTATTAACCTATCCCAATTGCTGCCTGTGATCTTGTGTGTGGCGGCAGTTTAACTCGCACTACCTTGTATTGCCCCATTCGCCAGCTCGGCGTCCGGAGGCTGGTCTTGGCGGAACTAAAGTGTACCATGGAAAGCGATTAACTGGCGTGGTGTTTTTGTAATGCTTTGCAAATATACACATTTTACGGTTGGCATTATCTGTGCGTGCATTGTGGTAACCCGACAAAGTAGTAAAGAGCTGGATTCGCTGGTTTTACATCTGTGCGTGCAGATGGTACCAGAAATGCAAAAAAAAAGAACGACCCGAAATTGCTGAATACGGAATTGTCAATGGCGTAGCCTACGTTTCGGCGCGCAAGCCTGCAGCAGCCCTTGTGACACTTAGTTGACCCTAGCATAAACATGACCTGCCTTGTTGTCGGTGCATTGAAAATCTAGAGGAAACTCAGTGTGCCGTTTTTATTCTGCACTCGTGCTTGCTGCGGCTGGGTAATGTCCCCTCGTACAGAGGTGGCGGATTACAATTGACCACAGTCGTGCTGCCGTGCATTGGAGCCGAATTAGTAGCTACCGCTAGGGAAATCTTTCTGGGTGCTACATTTGTGTGCATCAAAGACAAAGCCGTATTGTGCACTCCGTTTGGGGCTTGATAATTACGTTCCCTCTGTCGTAGCTCATCGTGTACAGCTTGCGTTAGGGCGAAACACATGTGCGGGGAGCGAGGCGTCTCCGCACGCGTTTTTTCCCTCCCCGAAAACCGCACTGCAGACTTCATGCGCGTTCCTCACCGTGGCCGTACCGGTTTGCGGTGAGGAAAAACTAGTGTGGAAACGAAATAAAATTGATTTCAAATTGAACTTCAGTGGCAGGGTTTGCGCAGTTTGAATTCATCAACAACCGCCTACTCAGGTCCACTATTATACGTAGGGACTACGCGACTATTCGCTTCAAATTCTTCGGAGAACTCAAGCCTCTTAGGTGCTTTGAATGTGGTCGAAGTGAGTATCGCCATGGGGAGCAGTAATTTATTTTGACATCAGTCTTAAGTGCCGTAAAACACCTACTTAACTTCCCGCCCACACTCCTGTGTACAAATTACGGCGCGACGAAGCTTGCAGTCGTCGCCGCACCCAGATGAACTATTCGAAAGCGCAGGGGTAGATAAATGTGTGCCCCGCATTGTTATAAACCATTTACAGCGAGCAGTTAGGCCCCGCCTTAGCCAGATGGCGCCAGGGGCGCACCCGCCACTACTGGCCTTTTTCACTTTCGGTTTCACCGTAGACTCCCATTGTCCGCTCGTAGTGCGCCATGGGCAAGAATAAAAGTAATAATTTAATATTTTGGACGTACCCTGAGCTCTTTTTAGTCGTCGCGTAGTGGAATAGAACGTTCGCGGAAGCTCTCCAATGTACGGAAGGATGTGAATTCTCCGGCGCGGCTACACTAAGCGTGATTCAGTCATTCGCTCCCAACAGTTCAGGCTTCCTCCATAGGCCCCAATTGATTGATTGTAGGGTTTAACGCGCCGACGCAACGCAGGCGATGAGGCGTGCCGTAGTGGAGGGCTCCGGATTAATTTTGACCACCTGGGGATCTTTAACGTGCGCCGAAATCTCGTACACACGGGCATTTTTGCTTTTCGCCTCCATCAGAAAAGCGACGTACCGCCGCGGCCGGGAAACGAACCCGCGACCTCGTGCTCAGCAGCTCAACGCCTTAGCCACTGAGATACCGCGGCGGGTCCCATAGGCCCCAAGTGTCGCTCTTATTACCACAGGTAGATCAGACGAAGTTTGGAAAAGAACAAAAATACAAACGTTATCGATTATAGCTGTGGCTCAGAACGTATGCTCAGTCTGCGCCCTCAGCGATCATCACGTACCTTGCGAAGAGCACATTCGAAGACACTAGTAACTGCAAACTTGAGCGATACATTCCGCTGCCCAAGTCGTCGAGGTAGATTATTCTATCGGTACATTTTCAGCGTAGTCCGGTGCAGAGCCACAACTAAGGCAGCACAAAATGTAACTTCGCCGCTTCAACTCTCTGTAATTATTGATTGATTGTAAGGTTTAACGCGCCGACGCAACGCAGGCGATGAGGCGCGCCGTAGTGGAGGGCTCCGGATTAATTGTGACCACCTGGAGATCTTTAACGTACGCCGAAATCTCGGACACACGGGTGCTTTTGCTTTTCGCCTCAATCAGAAAAGCGGCCCCCGCAGCCGGGAATCGAACCCGCGTACTCGTGCTCAGAACTCTCTGTAATTAAATCCTTCCAATCGGTGACACACATTTTTAATCGCAGTAAAGCCATTAGGTCACGAATAAATAAAACTTGCCGCCGCCAATCTGACAAAAATCAATGCACGAATGCATAAGCGAAAATAAAAACTAAGAGCACATGCAAAATTTCTAACGTCGCATATGCTACAAACCAATTATGTCATGCATATTATAAAAATGAGAAAAATGCTCACATCCCCGGCCTTATGTGCAGCTCGGAAAATATTTTCATGAGCCAACAAAGCTTAATCATCCGATTTGAGCGTTTATAAGCCTCACCGTACGCGCTAAGTATTATTTCGCGATTTGCGGACGAGCGCACCTAACGTTAAAAGACGCGCATATGCGATTTTTCTGTCCAGTGTATGCGCCATATCACAGTTTTAACATGTGTGCTTCCATAGCCGCAAGTTAGCTCGTACCGAGCAGGGAATAGCTGATAATCCGGAACAGATATACGGGGCAGACCGCGTCAGCTGCAAGTCAGCTGACAATTACGACGCTGAGTGCTGCAGCTGTTTGGTCCCAAGTCGAAACATGAAGAAGGGGTAAAGGAGTGATGTACAACTGCCACACCCATGCAGGATTATTTTAAACGCAGAGCATTTCTATAACTCACGATGTCACCCGGCGTTGGCGTGCCTCGGCGTCCGCAACAGCCGTTCCAGGTGCGCCCTCTCCCCCACTCCTCCTCGCCTGCTCTCCGCTGCTCCTCGCGTGTTCTCTGCGTGCTCGGATCGCGTTCAGCAACAGGTGGGGCGCGCATGCGTCGTAGTTTGGCGCGGGAGCAACAACAGTTGTGGCGTGATCGTGACGTAGTCGTGACGTGGTCGTGGCGCGGTCGTGCCGTGATGGGGCGGTTCTCGGCGTTCGCTCTCGCTGTCAATTTCTTTCGAACCAGATAAAATCGGGTACGTGCGAGGCTCCAATCCAGTCATCGCCTGCGTCGTGCGCCCCCCGAAAATGCTCTGCATTTGACCGTGCCCCTCGCGAGGGGGATGTTAAAGTTTGAAAGCCAAAGTCGCAAGTCAAAGTTACGTTTAGCATCGCCTTGAAAATCGCAGCTGATGACACTACGCAGCACAATTTTTTTTTATTTTGTTTGAGAGCCTTTCATAATCATAATGTAGTGCATCCACAGCGAACCATTTTAGCGCAGGCCGGAACAAAAAGCTCTCAAAACAAGCTTTATAACGTTATTAATACATGCAGAATTGTTTTATTGCACGATGTTACAGCTTTTAGGCTTTTATTTTGTTACTCTAAGGTTGTACGTAAAAATAGAAGAAAAAAACTAAAGCCATCGGAGTAGGACAGGTTTACGTGGACGAAACGCTTCAACAGGAAACTAGGCGACGAACACCCATCAAAACAGAGCTCGAACAACCTTTATGTGAGAGTTTTTGTGATTAAGTAATCTCTGACCGTTTGCACACCCCACCTGGTTGGACAACAAGCCCCCAATTACAGCAACACTAAAAAAATGGTCAAAGTCGCACATCGAGCCGCTCCGGCACTCGCCGATGCGCACGGGAGCCAGCCAAGGCCACGGCGAGAAACGCGCTCTAAAAGACCAGCCATGCCGAATTACATCGTCATCGTCATCATCATCATACTGCTCAGGTCTACTGCAGGACGAAGGATCATGCTAAATATTCTCGCCGAAAGCGGCTCGCTGAGAAGACTCCGCAGGGCTACCTGCATGGTGTCCCCACCCTACCCCGTTCCGCAGAAATCTTTGTTAATAAGACAATCGCTAATGCGGCCCTCACACCCTCCACAAATGGTTGCCGTTGGACTCTTCAGCCTCTCCGTACTGTCCCCATTGCCAGCAGAATGTTTTTTCAGACCTCAAGCACCTCACTTGGCACTGTGCAGCTTTCGCATCTTCTCGCGATTCTTTGCTCAGTGCTCTGCCCCCCAACTCGTCCCCTGATGATCCCCCGTACGAAGACCCAAATTTTCTGCATGCTCTAGGTGTGTTTTCCATTAAGAGTGGCCTGGCAAGGGTAGTGTGAGATGGGGTCTACAATCCCCCTCCCAAAGAAATCACTGATCATCTATCTCCAACAAGTCATCTCTAACGATTGAGTGATCACCTCCCCCTCCTCCCTTCTTCCCCTTCCCCAACTATGGCCATGTGGCCTCCCCCATCTTAATAAATGTCATTCATTGATTCAACCGCTCCTGTCCTGCGCCGCTTGGGTGCGCAGTTTACCCCCAAAGTTCCGTATTTCATCCCTCCATCGCTTTAATGGCTTTCCTCTGTTCTATACCCATTCTTGGTATCCACTTTGTTACCCTAATTGTCCAATGGTTGTCCGTTCGCCTTACTTCATGGCCAGCCCAAGCCCATTTATTTTTCTTTATTTGAACTATGATATCAACTCTCGTTTGTTCTCGGATCCAGGTAGCTCTTTTTTTTTTTTTTTTTTGTCCCTGAGTGTTATTCCTCACATAACTCGTTCCATGGTCCGTTGAGTCGACCTAAGTTTGCTTTCTAGGTGTGAGTAAGGCGCCAAGTTTCACCTCCGTATGTCATCACCGGCAGTATATGCACTGGTTGTAGGTTTTTCTTTTGAGTAAGAGAGGAGCTTACTTTTCATTATTTGGGAGTGATTGCCGAGTGCTTCCCAACCTATGCCTATCCTACGCCGGATTTCTCTCTCGTGTTTGGGGTCCACACTAACCATCTGTCCGAGGTAGTTATATTCATTTACTTCTTCTAGCGTTTCGTTTCCTAAGCTGAAGAAGGCGTGCTTGGCATGCTTATTCCTCATTACTTTCGGTTTATATTTTTTCCCGACGGCCGTGCTTTGATTTTAGTTCCTCAAGCATTATTTGCATGTTTTCTTCAGTCTCACTCAGCAAGACTGTCATCCGCAAACCTCAAATGGCTCAAGTATTCCCCATTTATCCTTAATCCTATGTTTTCCTAGTCACGTTTTTTAAATACCCCCTCGAGACATCCTGTGAATGGTTTCGGAGAGGTGGTATCTCCCTGTCTTACTCCCTTTCGGATAGGAAATTTATTGCTTTGCTTGTGAAAGGTTATCCTACCCATGCATCCCGATATGGCTTTATAGAAGTTTCATGTAAGTTCCCTTTATTCCCTGGTCTTTTAGTGCTTCTAAAACGACTGCGGTGAGTACAGAATCAAAAGCTTTCTTGTAATCTATAAAAGCAATGTAAACAGGTTTAGTGTGCTCTGCGGATTTTTCTAGCGCTTGGTTGCAACATGGATGTGATCCATGGTTGAGTACCCTTTCCCAAACCCGGCGTGTTCTCGGGGTTGATGGGGATCTAGGTTGTCACCTATGCGGCTAACTATAACTTCGGTAAACATCTTGTAAACAACTGAGAGTAGGCTGATGGGTCTGTAATCCTTGAGGTCCTTGGGATCTCCCTTCTTATGAATCAGGATAATATTGGCATTTTTCGAGGGTACGGGCAGTTTTTGAGTCTTCAAGCATTCCGAAAATAGTACAGCAAGATTTTCCAGCACAATATCTCCGCCCTCCTTCAGCAGTTCTAGGATATGCCATCGTTATCTGCAGCTCTTCTTATTTTCATGCTCTTGTGAGTCTTTGCAACTTCCTCTTCAGTTACTAGTGGGACATCCCAAGTTGAGCTTGTACTCCCAGTAGTTACTTCTGGTCTAACATCACTGGCATACAGCCTGATGTTCACGTGTTCTGCTGTCTTAGTTATCTCGTCCAAGTTACGCGTAATGTTTCCGTGGTCATCTCTGAATGCGTTCATTCTGTCTTTACTGATGGCTAGCTTTCTCTTAGTTGCTATCAAGCTTCTCCATATTTGCAGCGTTTCCTCGATCACTGCCATGTTATATGCACGGATGTCTTTTGTTTTATTTCTGTTAATTAGATTTGACAGCTCGGCTAATTCAATCCGATCCACCGTACTTGCATATTTCATGTTCTTACGTTTGGAAATTAGTTCCTTCGTTTTCTTAGTAAGATATCCAGTTTGTTCCCTAGCTGTTTCATCTCCCAAAACTGCTACTGATTACCTGAGTGCGGATGTTAGGTTGCCATTTAGCTTGTCAACGCTCATCTCGCTCTGCTCGTTCAAAAGTGAAAATTTGTTTTGAAGAGTTTTTTTTTAATCTGGCTCTGACTGATTCCATGCGAATTACGCCAAGACGGCCAATATGGCGGCGCCCAGGGCGACGCGCTGCAAATGGTCTATCAAGCCGTCGTACAAATGTTCCACTCGCGGCGACACCTTTTTACATAAAATGTGGTTGCTCATAGCGACAAAAGCTAGTGTAAGTACACGACACTGAAGCCACCTGTTCCTCCTTTTTTAACTGCTAAGCAGTTGTTACTGGCCGTGATTCCTGCGTTGAAAAAACTCCTCGAGCGCACACCCACTTTGGGAAATTGGCCAAGATTGGCAAAAAAAGTAACTCCAGCGTTCGCCTTAATTGTGCAACAATTGCTCGGAACGAAAAAGAGATGTCTTCGCGAACACCCCTCGTTCGTTCGTTCCTCCTCGTCTCGTCGTGCGCTCGCTACCGTAGAAGAGCCCTTGCGCGTGGCAGCGTCTAAAAGACACCCTGATTGGGAGACGTCACCGCGGCCGCCGCATTGTCTAGAAGCCATTGTGTATAATTGGAGACATGCTACGAGCGTGCCACTCCTTCCCGAGACGATTTGCAGATCCCGCCACCGCTGCCTCGGGTCTATGGTCTAAGTCTAAAATGAGGAGGATGACTTTGCGTCCACTATACTCGCAGCGAAGAAGATGACGACTTCTTCGATGATGATGAAATAAACGATGATGCTTAAGCTTACCTATGTGTCCGGCAATGCTCACCTACAACAGCTTCGCCCTTCAAGTCTTGCGCGTGAGTGCGAGCTTCCCTAAATTTTATTGGTAGTGGATGGTAGGAGCCGCACATAACGCCCGCTGCAGCACTGCACGGACGCTGCACAGGTGTGTTTGTACCTATCTGACACATTAGTGGGCAACAAAAATCCTCTCCCGCAAGGGTAGACCAATTTATGCCTGCTTAGCTACAATGATGCATGTTCACGCCCACGACATCTGCGTTGACAGCGCTGTGGTCCTTCAAACCGATCATATACGATTATAGAAGCAGCGAGAATGGATTGTGCCTGGATAAAAAAACACAAATAGCCACCGCTTAACAAAAATGTTGGAGCCGCAGCAAGAGATTCCGCTGCGAATGTGATGTTGAAGTAATCTTCTGGATTTTTAGAGGCCTCGCCAATATACTTCGGGGTCGGAAACGAAGTCCATGGGCATGAGAATTCTCAGAGGACTTTTTTTTTTCGTATCCCTAACGACAGATATTTCGCAAACATCACTATACTCTACTCCAATCCCGAGCAGCTGCCTTCTTACTGCTCTGTGAGAGTGGTGTAACTGTAGGTGTAACGACTGGGGCTGGGGGCAGAGGCCGCTTGCGAAGTTACGCAGGCACAATTTTTGCACCGATCTCACGTCTAGCACCCGTGCACTTCTTGCGTGGCCGGCGCCACTCGAAATATTGCCGGCGCTTTTCCTTGCGGGTGAATGTCCATTGCGACGTCGCATTAGCCGACAACGGGAAGTCGCTCAGGTGTTATATGCGGTGTTACCTTGGCGAAGGCGTCCCTGTACCGACCTCCGTCGCCTCCGTCATGTAGCGGTAGCGTGGTGGATGTGCGGGGAGCAGGTAAGCTGCATTGGTGTTGACGACTAAAAGCCCATAGCACAACTTAACTGGTTTGAATGAATGGCGAGAAATGAACAGCGAAAACACAGGATCAGCACGGAGTCGACAGGCAGAGCGGCGCTCTTAGTTAAGACCACGATGTCGGCTTATGCAGAGGGTGGATTTTGTACTCAGAAGCGGCGACTGTTCCGCTCCTTCCAGGGTTTGCACACGGTCCGAACAAAGTACAGATGTACAAGCACACCCTTTCCCGGTGCCGTGATAGCAGCTGGCGCACGTTGAGTCTGAGAAAGGGGAGACAAGGTATCTCGGCGAGCGGAGTCTGCTCGCAGATTCAAGTCTTAACACGACCCCGCTTGTCGTAGCTTCTTTGAGGAATGCGGCCTTTCCTGCAGCACACAAAGCTTCCTCGCACAACACTAAACTTGTAGCACACGCGCACAGAGTAGTGGTGCGCTGAATCGTCACAGCGACCGGTGGGTGCTAAAAAGAAGTCTTAGTCATAGCATTCGCGAAGCTTGTGAATGTGTATTAGGCACGAATCTAGAAGACTAAAACGCGGGGATTCTGAGAGGGTTGAGAGGAGTACTACACTGCTAGAATAATTAGGAAAAAATCTTCAAATACTTCTAGTTTCAGATTATTCATGAATTCAAACTGTACAAATTTGAATTCCGAATCCATATTTTTGCCAAGTCAGGTATTCCATTTGAATAAAGAGCTTAAATATTTGCGCACCTTAACCACTATGGCTGCGTTAAAAATTGCTCCCTAACAATACCAGCATGTATCAATGGGATTGCCGTCATCTTTCCAGGAGTGTGAAGAGGACAAGACAGAGGCGAAGCGCCCCATCATCGTCACTGCAGCGCTCATCATCGCCTTCGTGGCTGCGGTTGCTGTGTTCAGGCATATCTTCAGCTCGTCCGTCGTAGCCAATGGCGTGTGCGCCACCAGCGCGTGTCGCGAGTACGCTCGCGAGATGCTGGGCTCCTCCATCAACGCCACGGTCAGTCCGTGCGACAGCTTCTCGCGCTTCGTGTGTGACGGCTGGCAGCAGCGGAGCCAGCTCAGCGTACGCGAGTACACCATTCAACGGATGCTGTACACATTCAAGGGCCTTGCTGAAGAAGCGAGCTTGCAGACCAGCCGCCCGGACGCCATACGCCGATCTTTGCTGGTGTTC
The DNA here is from genome assembly GCF_048455015.1 of Haemaphysalis longicornis. Taxonomy (NCBI): domain Eukaryota; kingdom Metazoa; phylum Arthropoda; class Arachnida; order Ixodida; family Ixodidae; genus Haemaphysalis; species Haemaphysalis longicornis. The sequence continues at coordinate 132,740,946 of NW_027526361.1, forward strand.
CTCAGCTGCCACGACTTGCTCAAGGCTGACGTGGACGCTCTGCAGGCGGTAAAAAACGCGTTGGATGACGCCGGAATCACCTGGCCAGCTAGACCGATGAACGTTGACGTGCCCCGCACCCTCCTGCACGCCTCCCTGAAGCTCGGCTTGGACGCCGTCGTCGGCTTCGTTCCGGCGCAGGATTCCGGATGGCGGATACAGCCGGGGAGGTCCTTTTACTACGTCCGGCAGCGCTTCCTTGTCCGTACCAACCAAACCGATGAAGTGTACTTCAACGTCATCAAGGATGCGTTTGCGAATGACGGCGCCGCGAACGTCAGCTTCAAGGAAGTTAAGGATCTCGAAAACGTCGCCATGCCGCCACTAAACAAGTCTGTGGGTACATATGACCCGGCAGTGTCCTCAGTGAGCCAGCTGCTGAATGAATCGGTAGGCGACCTCGTCGACTCTTTGACGACAACGTTATCTGTCTTGGGAGAGCGTACGGAGGACGGCGTTGATTTCGTGTCGAATCACAAGGCGTATCTACATGCCTTCCTCACGTTTTGGCGCCAACGAGGTCCTGAGGACGTGCATCTATTTGTGTCCTGGTGCACAGTGCAAGTAGCCGCCTTGTACGCGAACGAGAAGTTGATCCTCAACTACCACCATGGCTCGCGCGAGTCGGCCTACGTCCGTCACGGTGTGTTCTGCCTCACCAGAGCCTTTTATTTTGGTCGTCAAGCGCTCTTCGGTGCCTACAACCAGCGCGTGTTAGGGCCTGGCGAAAGCGCCGTGGAAGCGGCGAATTTCACGCGGCCAGTGCGTACGGCGCTGTCTCGTCGCTTGTCCAGATTCCAGCGAAACGTCAAGGCCGTCCACAACTGGGCGTCATCCGACGGGCTTTTTCGCCTGTTCCAGAGCGAAGACGCGAACAGCAGCGCGGACTGGTCAGTGGGCAAAAGTTTGTTTATTGACAAATGGCGGGAATCTTCTCGCGTCGTCCTGACACGGGACGAAGAAGAGAGCTTGCACGCCATGTCCGCGCTGATGTTCTGGGATGAGGCAGCGGATGCCCGTGACATCAGGTTGATGCCCTACTCGCTCTCGTTTCCTCTTTTCAACTCCAGCCTCGTCCCCGCTGTTAATTACGGCGGTCTCGGACATGAAGTGGCATCGGGCACGGCCAGGGTTCTCCTCAACGCTTACGCTGAAAATGCTGCCACCCAGCCTGACGTCACGAACATGGAGCAATGCATGCTTGAAAGCGGGTCGGCCGGCGTGGAGGACATCCGCGGAGCCGTGGCCGATGCCCTGGCTGCCAGTGCCGTGTTCGAAGCCTACAGAACCAGCAGCGCCACCGTGGACGCGAAAAAGCTCGAGGGGTTCGAGAGTTGGAGCGAGCCGCAGATGCTGTTCGCGTCGCTGTGCTTCGCGAAGTGCCCCGGACAGGGGCGTTTCCTGTTCGAATCTGTGTGCGACGCGCCGCTGCGGCACGTACCCGAGTTCGCGGATGCCTTCAACTGTCCACTCCCGGCGCCAATGAACCCCTTGCGAAGATGCGAACAGTCTTGAGTGACTTTGTTTCGTTTTGGGAGTTGTGGCGTTGGCTGAGCTTGGTAAACCACATTTCTTAAAACTGCCTGACGCGAATAGTAAAAATTTTCCTTCACACCATGAATAAGCGTAGTCTCAACATTTATGACTCATTTTGTCCTGACAGCCCCGACAAGACGGAAGTAGAATAAAGGGGCGGGGGGACACAGTTTATACGTTGGGTAAGAGAAGTTTATTAAGAAAAAAATTGGCTGGCTATTACGATACTCCCTAATGCGATATTTGGGCGCAGCAGCAGTGCGATGAGGCAGCACTCAGTCGTGGGTTCTCTCGACGGCAGCGATGATGAATCTCTTCGTCGGAGCCGCGAAGTGCGTATTAGGAAGAGACCGCGAACTGCGTCTTAATTAAGCGAACGCACATCATAGGCACGCGCACGCCACCCTCACGTTCTCGCCAAGCGTCGCGCCGTCGAGAGCCTCCTGCAGCCGCAGCATACTGCCCCCTCCTCTGCCCCACCGCACATTTTCGGAGAGCGCTGGCTCACGACGCCACGGCGAACCGCCCTTCCCTCCCAATTTCGCGACACTCTCCTCCTCTCCTTTCTTTCACTCGCCGATCTTCCCATCGTTCGCTTTTTCTTTCCCTCGTCGGTCTTCCCATCGTTCGCTCGGTCACGGCGACGGCTACGCGGCTCAGCCCAGAGACGAGCGGCAAAGGGCTGCGTACTAAGAATCATGCGCCCCTCTGTCTAACGACGGCGGTGGTTGAACGCGAAGCTTTCTGGTAAGATTCTTTAGTTGGCCAATCCCACACTGCGAGTATGTACTGCTCTGTGGAGATACGCCCCCCTTTTCTAGAACATACACAGCGACTCTCGGGTGTACACTGCACAGGCCTAACTTCTGGGTTTGGGGGGTACGGGGCGAATCGGTATTTGCTGCTTGGAGTTCGTTTCGACCATGTCGAAATGGAGTATTTCGTGACTGAGCGACGACTCACTGGAAGGTGACCGAAGGTTCGAAGGTTACGTCGCCACAGTATTTACGTGTGTTGTCGTGAACGCCTCGTGCGTGTCAGTGTATCATGTAATATATGTACATCTGTGCAAATAAATGTCGTGTAATAAAACAAAATGTCGAAATGGAGCAATCGGATAAACGCCGGCTTCATAACTCCAAGGGCCCAGGTTCGATTCCGCCCACGCAGGCGTTTAGAGAAAGTTGGCTTTCCTATTGGCGTGCAACGGCGTCAGTGAGGACACTAAAGCTTTGCTTTAAAAACTATTATGAGCTCCGTTGTGCTTTTTGTTTTGACTAATGCCCGAACATCTCTTCGCAGAGTTAGGTGGCCAAGTGGTCTCCAAGTTTTGTGTTGCGGAGTTTAGTGTTGCTCAGTGGAGCGGAGCGGGCAATGCGACAGAACATTATCGCCGCTTTCCTTGAGGATTGTCAACCTTTCCCAGCTCCTCTACGCGAATAAGGCCGAGAGCCTTGGCCGATCGTCCTTGTATGCCTGCGTTGAAGTTTAAGGTTAGGTAACGTTAAAATTAAGCATGACGATGTGTCTCAGGTACCTGTCCACGTTACTAGGCGAAGGGAAGTTATAGCCCAACATCGGGCTGTCTGCTGCATATTCGCGTTTCGCGCCCCTCTGCGGCCCCATAGTTCGGCTAGCTAATTTCTACCTCGTCTTTAAAGACGATAGTTCATCTTGGGCAACTTAAACATACAACTTTTGGTCTGTCTGTTTTTTAGAAGCAGTTTATTGACAACACACACAAAACCTCACACTATAAACACAAGACACAGAAAATCCATAAACAGTGCCTACAGGTATATGTTGTCACGAAGCCGAAGACGACGCAGCTGTCTTGAAAGAAAAAACAAGTTTATTGGAGCAGACTTGTGCTCCCCTAACAACTCAAAAATATACAGGTGGCTAAGAAGCAGTCAACAAAAATGACGTGTGCAGGCGAGTGTCGGCGAATCGAATGCCGCGGCTTCTGCTCTGCGGGCATTTATCTTTCGGGGCGAGTGCTTCTCGAACCGTCGAATAACATCGAGAACACTGTAGATAAAAGAGCACTATTCTAGGTTAGTGGCGTTAGGGCGAAACATTCTCCCTATCAATTGAGATAATCCGTGCGGCATAAGAAAGAATGGAACGTGGGCTTCACTCGGGACACAGATAATACTGTCACGAAGACAGGCGATGCAGTTGTCTTCAAGGAAACAGGTTTATTGGAGCGAACTTGTGCTCCCCAAACAACTCAAAGAGTACACAGGCGGCGAAACAGCAGTCAACAAAGTGACGTGCGCAGACTGGTGTCGGCGAATCGAATACCGCGGCGTCTGCTCTGCAGGTTTTTATCATTCGGCGCGAGTGTTTCTCGAACTGTCGATTTATATCCAGAACATTGTAGATCAAAGATTATTCTAGCCAAGTGACGTTAGGGTGAAACGCTCTCCTTATCAGAATGAGATAACCAGTCTGGCATAAAAATAAGGAATGGAACACGCGCTTCGCTTGGGACACACATCCGGGCGCGGTCGGGCAGTAAAAACAAAACATAAACTCAATGCATGGTTCGCGGCATTTCTCCTCCTCTCAGAGTGCATCGACCCGATGCTATAATAAAACTACCGTCCGAACAAACAACAACAACAACAACAAAAATCCGTCATCTTGCCCAGTAAGGTGTGAGGCGAACCACGTGGACGACTTCGGGTCGCGTGCGTCGTCGTGATGTGCCGGCATCACCATCGGGGATCACCTCGTAGGTAAGTTGGCCAACACGTTGTAGAATCCGGTAGGGTCCGAAATACCGTCGCAGAAGCTTCTCACTGAGTCCGCGTCGTCGGGTGGGAGTCCCAACCCACACACGATCCCCTGGACGGTACTCGGCGTCTCGACGTCGGAGGTTGTAGTGTCCGGCATGCACCAGCTGCTGGTCCGCTATGCGAAGCCGAGTGAGCTGGCGGGCCTCCTCCGCACGCTGAAGGTATCCTTGGACGTCGGCGTTGAGGTCGTCGTCTTCTACGAGTGGAAGCAAGGCGTCAAGCATCGTAGCCGGCAGTCTTCCGTAGACAAGCTCGAACGAGGTCATCTTCGTAGTTTCCTCGATCGCTGTGTTGTACGCGAACGTGACATACGGGAGTACTTCATCCCACGTCTTATGTTCAACATCGACGTACATAGACAGCATATCCGCGATCGTTTTGTTCAGACGTTCCGTTAGTCCGTTCGTTTAGGCGGGGTACGCCGTCGTTCTTCGGTGATCCGTGTTGATGTAGCTTAAGATTCCTTGCATAAGCTCCGCAATGAACGCCGTTCCGCGGTTCGTGATTAGGACTCCAGGGGCTCCATGTCGCAGCACAACTTGGAGTCACGGCAGTTCCGGACGTAATGGGTGACGTCGGATGTAAGGCGCGGCCAGTAGTACTTCGTCTTGATTTTTCCAATAATGCGAGCATTGCCGAGATGTCCGGAAACGGGTCGTAGTGGCACGCCTCCAAATTTCGTCACGAAGGTCTGCGGAGATAACAAGGAGATAATTCGTTGTCGTTTCGGGCTGAAATTCTTCACGAGGACGGAGTTTTTCAGGCTGCTGGTAAGTTAAGTCTGACCGACCTAGGCACGCTGACGTTGCGTCCTTCGAGGTAGTCGATCATGACGCGTAAGTCGGTGTCGGCACGCTGCTGGGCAGCTAGGTCGCTCTCCGTCACGACTCCGAAAAACGTGCTGTCTTCATCGGAGTATTGTGGTGGTGGATCAACGGGGGCGCGGGACAGGCAGTTGGCGTCGGAGTGTTTCCTGCCGGATTTGTAGACGATTGTAACGTCGAACTCTTGCAGGCGCGAGCTCTATCAACCAAGACGGCCAGAGGGGTCCTTCAAATTGGCGAGGCAACACAGCGCATGGTGGTCTGTCACAACCTTGAATGGTCTACCATACACGTATGGGGGAAATTTAGAAATGGCCCATATACAGTCAAACCTCGGTACAACGAACACCACATTAACGAACTTTTCAGATTAACGAGCGTTTAAGAAATCCCACGCCGACTGCTTATAGTTTTAATGTAAAATTATTTCACTACAACGTACTTCAGAATAGCGAACGTTTCAAAATAACGATCGTTTTATTTAGTTCCGTGCCATGTTAACAACACCTCAGTACTACGAACTCATATTTTCAAGGCCGGAGACTCTTAGAAGTCCGTTAAACAATCGCGGCAACCGGGGCAGTGTGCTAGTAGACGACACGGCAAAGCGCGGCGAAGAAGAGGACGTCTTGCAACTTGCTCCGCGGAATGCGGCAGCCGATGCAAGAGGGAGAAAAAAGGTGAGGAGAAGAGAAGAAATGAAGCATGGGTAGCCTTCTCCGTCCCGAAAGCCGCGGCCGCGCTATTCGCGCTCACCCCAACTTCTTCTACGTTCCGATGCTGCTCACGTGGCTTGCTGGATCTTCACGGACATCAGCGGAGCTGACAACAGAGGACATTGCCCAGACCATGAGCGTTCAGAGGCATGAGCAACGATGCCTCTGAGGGTACCGCAGCAGCACTCGAAGACTACGACGAGCACGCGACTACTGCGGATGTGGTGGACAGCGTACAAAAACTCCGCACATGTCCGGGGAAAAACCGCACGGCCACTGATTCACTCCCCAGGAATGTGTAAGAGTTTGAGTCCTTCGTGCTAGGAAGCTTGTGCTACTCGCGCTAGATGAAAATCTCCAACCACTTTAAATAAACGTGCATTGTTTCATGATCACTAGTGCATTTTTTTTTTTGTGAAAAATGACTCCAAAGATGCACTGCTGTACACGTAGGTCGTTTTAGGCATTGAAATACTATTTCTTTTCTTAAATTTTGCGATTTTCACTATAACGACCTTTCAGAATAACGAGCAATTTTCCACGGTCCCCTGAAGTTCGTTATATCGAGATTTCACTGTAATTGCGAGGCACGTTTTCTCAGAGGCTGAGTAGTTTTCTCCTCCTTCGACAGACAACGGCTGGCAAAGGTGATTACTTTTTCGCAACCGCTTTGCTTTTGGACGAGGATGACACCCAAGCCTATATCACTGACGTCCGTGTGCATTTCCCTTTCGGCGTATTCGTCGAAATGAGTGAGCCCGGGAGGGTTTTTCAGGCGTTGTTGCAGCTCGCAGAATGCTTTTTTTTCGCCGTTTTCCCAGCTGAAACGGGTGCTATCTTTCGTCAAACGCTTGAGTGGCTCTGCAATGCGTGCGAGGTTTGCCACGAAGCGCCGGTATAGTATGCGCATAGTCCGAGAAATCTTTGGACGCCCTTCTTGTCTTTCGGTCTTAGGAAGTTTGCTATGGCTCAAGTTTTCGCTGGGTCAGGGAGGACTCCCGTGGTGTTGACGACATGGCCCATAAACTTGAGTTCCTCGTACGCGAAGCGGCACTTTCCAGGCTTCAGCATTAACCCCTACGAGCGAATAGCCCCTAGTACAGACTCCAACCTTGCAAGGTCTTCCTCTAAAATTCGGGCTAATACCACAAGGTCGTCGAGGTATACGAGACAGGTGTGCCACTTCAGGCCAGCTGGCATGATGTCCATGACTCTTTGAAACGTTGCTGGTGCCGTGCACAGCCCGAACGGCATCACCTTGAACTCGTAAAGGCCGTGCGGGGTTATAAATGCAGTCTTCTCTCGGTCTCTCTCGTCCACTTCTATTTGCCAGTAGCCTGTCTTTAGATCCATCGATTCTACTTCGCGTGGCAGGGGTGGTCGAGGGCGTCGTCAATTCGTGGCAGGTGGTAAACGTCCATTTTGGTGATTTTGTTCAGTCGCCGGTAGTCAACGCAACACCTTGATGTGTCGTCTTTTTTCTTCACGAGTACGACCGGCGGAGCCCAGGGGCTTTTTGATGGCTGTATATCTTCGCTGAGCATGTCTTCCACGTGTGTCCGGATGGCTTCCCGCTCGTATGAAGACGTACACGCGGCATACGGTGACTGTCCGGTACGTCGGGCTCCATGTTCGGTTTATATTCGGAGCTTCGCTAGAGGTGCCTGACGTAATTTTAGTTCCACGAAAAACACTCGTTATAGCAACGCAGCACAGCCAGTAATTTGTTCCGTTCTTGCGGTAGCGCCGGATTCACGTCGAAAGGATGCGGAAGCTTGAAGCTATCTTCGGGTGCGCGTTCTAATCGGCGACCGCGATCACCTCACTTGCTTCTTGCGTTTCTTCGAGGTATGAAACTGCAGCTTAAATGCTGGTACTCCTCGGTGAAATTAGTGACTAAACCGTGGGATTTGAATTGCTTAAAGCGCGCAACGCCTCTTGCGATAGGGACGCCGCGCGCGGTCTAGAAGCAAACTTTACTCACTCTCTACCATAGCGTCGTTGTCAGGAGCAGCATCTTCACAGTAGACAGTGATCATCAAGCTTGCGCGGGGTGGCATGGTGACATTATCATCGGCGATCTTCACGGCAGCACGGTGTTCGGTTCCGGCGTCATGGAGTGATCGGAGTAAAATGTTATCGATTTGGTCTGTAAATTAATTATTGCACCGTTGTCCGTCAAAAAGTCTATTCTATGAATTATGTCGCGGGAGCAGTCGGCTCCCGTGTCTATGAGGGCGGTACATCAAAGCCGTCCATGGACAACTGGACGTCGGACGCCGCCTTCTTCGAGTTCCGGGTGCGTCCGGGCGTCGTTGTTGGTGTTGACGATCGGGAACTATGCGTCCTCGCTGTCGTCGTCTTCTCACCAGCAGGCTCGGTCATGTCGGGCAGGCGTCGCACCGTGCGGCTGTCGTCGTGCTCGGTGGTCACGTTACGGCTAGATCGGGTCGTTGGGCTGAGGGCACGTCGTGAATCACGGTGTTCGGTGCGTGCTTGCGTCGTTGGAGGGTTTTCGTTTTTCCGCCGTTGTGCATTGTGCAACTTCACCTCCAGAAGTTGCTGCTTTTAGTTTCCCCCGCCTGGGCTGGGGGACCTCCCACGTACGAAGTCAGCATTTCTACGGCGGTCCGGCGACTGGTATAGGTAGGGGGACAGCGAGGCGAACGGTTGAAACGGGATGGGCCACGGCTGGTTTCAGATAGGTGCTCGTCGATCTCACGTGGTCGTTGGCCAGGGTGAGGGCGAGGTGCGTCGACGGAGAAACCACGCAGTTAAGTCTCTTGTATTGGCAGCGACGGTAGGTATAGTCGGCCTCACCGCAGTGGTAGCACAGCGGTCGATTATCGGGCGATCGCCACACTTCGGCAATCCTCGGCGTCTGGTTTTCTACTGCAGGGGGTCGGGCGGACGGCAGTGGGCATCGGTACGGCGGGTTTCTTGACGGCGTGTTGGAGCAGGGTGGGGTCGACAAACAGCTGCGGAGTAGGTCATAGCTTGTGGCTGGCGTGGTGCTTCGGACGGCGTAGAAGTCCCCAAAACGTGTTGAACTTCTCCTTGGATCACGTCACTCAAAGAAGCGACTTGGGGTTGTGGCGTCCTATAGGAAAACGTTTCCGCAGCTCCTCCCTCACCACTACACGGGTAGTCTCGCGTAGTATGTCGGAACTAATAGCCCCGGCACCGATCGTCTTCGAAACCAGCGCATTGACTGGGCGGTCACATACTGCCTTGCTCGAACTTCAAGCGTCTTCTCCATCGCCGCCGCCTCAGACGTGGATTCGGTCACCATCTTAGAGGGTTACGGACAAGGCAATTGCAAAAAGCTCCTGCTTTACCCCTCGCATGAGAAACCTTAGTTTCTTTTCTTCTTTCATTTCCGGGTCGCGTATTTCCAAACGCTTCGCTGCACAGAGCACCCACGTGACATGTCTGTTCGCGCGATGGAGAACCGTATTTCAACGTGGCTATTGGCTGCGCCCCAAGCCTAAAGCGACCTAAAACATACCAAATCACCATTATTAACAAAAACGACCCGTAGATTTCAGTTTAGAAGAAAAAAATGAAATGTAGAAATAAAATAGGCAATGAAAAAAAAAGAAGGCAATGAAAAAAAAAGAAACAGATCGACTCGAACCCAAGCCGCCAGCGCCAATACTCAGTGCTCTACGTCAAGGCTACAGAGCCAGAACGGCGCGGGTTCCCTTTAGCAGGCGCGGGTTCTCTGTAGCGCGCGCAGTGACATCACACGTGTCACGTGGGTGCTCTGTGCAGCGAAGCGTTTGGAATCACGCTTCCGGGTCCGCACGGCGAAACAATCTCTTCGTCTCCTCCTGCAGATATCACTACTTCTTCCTTGGAGTGTTGCGTGCGCGTTTCCAGCAAAAGTGCGGCTCGTTCCTTACGCACGACGGTGGCGAACGTTTTAAGGAACTCGCTTTTAAAGAGAGTCCAAATCAGCCAAAGAGCTTTCATGGTTCTCGAACCAATCTCGAGCTGCATCCTCCAAATAAATAACACATGCCGAAAAGTTTCTTCGTCATCCCACCTGTTAAAGATCCGGACACGCTCCACTTTCTCCAACCAGCCCCCATAGTCTTTACAGGGAGATCCGCGGAACGATATCTTGGTTCCCGGAAATGTTGCAGGATGATGGGGGAGTGGCTTCATGCACCGCGTTGTCGGTTGCGGCCGTCTTTCTCTTCGTTCTTTCTGGAAGGAGACCAAACTCGGCCGGTAAACATTAAAGTTGGCGGCTTGGGGTTGTCGGCTTCCAGATGGCGTAGGGAGCATAAAGGGTGCGCACCCAGCACCTCTTCCAGATGTCACGTAGCCAAAGACGACGCAGCTGTCTTGAAGGAAAAACAAGTTTATTGGAGCGAACAACGGAAGGTGTATGACTTCAAAAAACGGCTCTGACACTTGTTTTGTTAGAGCTATCCTGAAAACAATTACGTGACAAGTAGCCGCTAAGACTAGGCTATGATTACGCGTATACTTTCGTTTACTCTTGAATTATACGTAGTTACCCGTGAAGTTGTAAAAATTCTGGGGTTCTTGTCTGCTGTCAACACATTTACTTTATCAAAACTATTCTGAAACATATATTATACGACAATTAGCCGCTAAAACGACTTTGTCATTATGCCGCGTTTCAGTTACTTTTTCTAAATTACATAGCTCAAAGTGAAGTTGTAAATATTGTGCAATTCCCACCTGCTGCTAATACACGAACTTCCAAGGCAGGGAAACGGACAGCGCCTTGTTTGACCGCTGGAATAAAACACGATCCCTTCCAAGTTTCATTCCGCTATTTAACTAGGAAGTGTGGTCAATTGCAAACTACAAATTTGTTTCGTGCACTCCTTGGACTACGCTCTGGACAAAGTATATTGTCGCTCACTTTGAGGCTCTACACCAGATCATTGCTGGTCACCCTTCTTCACAGAGCAGAGGGTCACTGTATTTTTTTTCTTTGCGATTTATGTTCGCCTCATGTTTCGTGTTAGCGCCCGTCGCCAGCGCTCACCGCTGCTCGAAGTTACGTGCACTTTTTCACGCCGGGGCGTAGAGGCGGCAAAGTTCGAGTTTTATAGAGTTTGAGTTTCAGTTTTATAGAGGCGGCAAAGTTTTCAGCGGGCTCTGCTTCTCTGTTGAAATTGCTTTTGCGGCATCGTTTCTGGCAGTTCATCGAATATTTATTACAGTACGTGGGCTCTATGAATACTGCTTCAATTGGCTTCTACAAATATGCAGTCAGTTATAAATTTTCTATACAGGCCAACTTCCCACTCACCAGCAAGATATTATTGGAAAGTCGAATCGGAAACCATTACAGACATTCCAGAAATTTTATTCAAGGATGTAGATAACGACGACGTTCATTGGCATGAACGGGTCCTCAGTGGAATGAAAAGTTGCCGTTGACCCCCATCGATGGTAATGTATTGACAGCCGGCGGGAATACCACAATATTTACACCTTCAGTGCGAACGAATTACGACAAGTAAATGAAACTCGGCGTAGCATAGAGGCGTCTAGGCGGCTAACTGGCATATAATTGTTTCCAGGGGTAGTTTTAATAAAACGAAAGTTGTAGCCGTTTTCTGCAATCATATAATTCCTACGTACACGTACATGTTTCACCGTGCAACACTTAAAGTGGTAAAGTCTTACAAAATCGAAGCCGACACCAATTTTCTTAAAGTCGGCTTCACCTTTCGACCCGAGCTAGGAAGACATTATTGCGGTAAATATGTGCCGTCATATCAAATACGAAGGAACTGGGATTTTCAAAGCAAAGCTTTCAGCGTCTGACTGATGTCGTCTGCCCTCCACCCAAGACGGACTGCAGGAAAGCCAACTTTCTCTACGACGATGATGATGATCATGGGCGAAGTGATGAAAAATTGAAACCCTTTCCGTAGTCGAAATCGAACCGGACATCCTCGCGTTATGAAGCCGATGCATCTATTCCGATCGCGCCATTCTAGCACGGTCGAAGCAGTTTGGATTTGTAGAGGGGTGCCTGGAACTGCAAAATTGGACGAAAATCATGCACCCCTCCGTCTAACGGTTGAGAACCGAGGGTGAACATTTTTCGCCTCTGTTTTTCGTTGTAGCATGTCCTTTCCCCTGGGAGCCTACAAGGCAAATGCCGTAACGGTATACGTACTGCCATATGGAAATGCGCATGTACACCCACAGGCGCTGGCAAGGACAGGGTCAATAACCTGGAATAAATAAGGAACAGCTTCCCTCGTGAAAATGGAAAGAGCATAGCACGAAATCATAATTTCCAGCTTCATTAATCCTAACTAGATTTATAGATGTTAGCTGGAATCGAGCTTCCAACTAAAAAATTCGTAGTCTAGCTATAGAGACGATTATTTCCGCCTTGAAGGGTTTCTTTCTTAGAAGAAAAAAAAACCCACAAGCTGGAAATAATCGTCTGTAGCTAGAATAAGACTTTTTCTAGTTAGAAGCTGTCGATTCCAGCTGGAAGTAAAACTCAATCCATCTAGAAATGAGCTAGAAACCAAGTTTCTAGCTAAAAATTCTGCCGGCCTATTTCTAGCTACAATATTAGATGCGAAGCATCTCTTACTCGGGGGATGTCCCTCGTCCGTGCCCCGTCCGCAGCGCCTCTGATGATGATTGTGGCAGGATGCCCCTAGGGATTGGCCAACCAAAGAATCCATCACGAGATAGCTTCGCGTTTAACCACCGTCGTCACCTTCCCGTAGGGGACCCGCTGAAGAAGAAGAAGGAGAAGAAGATAAAGCTGCGAAGAGGAGGGCGTGTACGTTGCTCTCAGCCGGTGCACCAACGTCAACAACCTTTACCTTACCAACGCTGACGGAGGCTACCGATTTTATCACAGAGACAACATCGACAAGAACATGATGGACGAACCCGCCGCGGTGGCTCAGTGGCTACGGCGTTGCGCTGCTGAGCACAAGGTCGCGGGTTCGATTCCCGGCCGCGGTGGCCGCTTTTCTGATGGAGGCGAAAAGCAAAAACGCCCGTGTGTACGAGATTTCGGCGCACGATAAAGATCCCCAGGTGGTCAAAATTAATCCGGAGCCCTCCACTACGGCGCGCCTCATCGCCTGCGTTGTGTCGGCGCGTTAAACCCTACAATCAATCATCAATCAAATCAACATGATGGACGAGTTTCGGCGCCTCGCGAACCACCGCCTGCTTACCGTAACACAACAGTACTTGCGTGCCTTTGCCACCGGTGTGGACCCGGACGCGGAATTCCCTCTGGCGCTACTAAACGCCAGATCACTCAACATAACGGCAACCCCATGGAACCACACGGAACCCCCATGATGCTTCGCATCCTCATCAGGGTTCCCCACGGGAAGATAGTATAATTTTTTCTAGCTTGAAGAAATTTCTGGTTCAATAATCCAGCTAGAAAAAGCATACATTTTCACCTGGGGGAACAGCTTCTGGCAGGAGCTGATAGTAAACTTCATCATCATCATCACCAGCCTATCTACGCCCACTGCTGTGAAAAGGCCTCTCCCATTAATGTCCATTTATCCCGGTCCTGTGCTAACTGCGACCTATTTATCCCCGCAAACTTCTTGATCTTATCTGCCCATCTAACTTTCTGCCGCCCCATGCCACGCCTGCCTTCTCTAGGGATCCACTCTGTTACCCTTAATGACCAACAATTATCTTGCCTTCGCAATACATGCCCTGTCCACGCCCACTTCTTAATTTCTACTGATATGTCCTTAGCACGCATTTGTTCCCTGATCCCCTCCGCTCTCTTTTTGTCCATTAATGTTACACCTATCATCTTCCATTCCGTTGCTCGCTGAGTCGTCCTCAATTTAAGTTGAACTTTCTTAGTGAGCCTCCAAGTTTCTTCTCCGTTAGTACCGGTAACGTGCAGTTGTCATACACTTTCTTTTTCAGGGACAATGCTAGGCTGCCATTCATTATCTGAGAATGCCTGCTGTATGCACTCCACCCCATTCTTATCCTTCCAATAATCTCTGCCCCATGGTTGGGATCCGGGGTCACAACTTGGCCTAAGTAGATATATTCGCTTACCACTTCCACTGCCTCGCCACCTATCTCAAACCGCTCTGCTGTCCCGAGGTTATTGATCGTTACTTTATTTTTCTGCATATTAATTTTCAGGCCCACGGTTCTGCTCTGTTTGTCCAGTGTGGAAAGCATGCTTTGCAATTCATCCCCTGAGTTACTTAGTGAACTCATAGTCAGACTATTCGAGGCATCTTCAGAAAACTTTTTCAATAAAATCAAAATGTAAGAATGTCAACAGAAACTGTTCCTCCTTTGCGCATCAACAGCCTTCCCCAGCCTGCCGCAAACATACACTCACGAAGAACATTAGAAACTTACGCATCGCCGTTTTACTAGCCACGAGTATTATGCGAGCTTTCTTGATTATTTATTTACCTAATAGCTTCAACAACATAAAATACCAACAGAATTCTGGACCAACTTCCAGACCAAATGCGAAATGCCTGGTAGCCTTGTGAAATCTGTTGTAAATTAGAAACACCTAAAATAGCTCCGTCGCAGACGACACTGCACCTAGCTGCCAGCGGATCTCGCAAACAGCTATGGAGTGGAAGTGGCATTGTGGGCGGCCGGATGCTTTGTTCACCATCCAGCCAGGAGAACCGGTCGAGCTCCACTGGGCACACTTTTTTTAAGGCTGCCACGAGCACAAGCATTGCGCACAGGAGTGTGCCGGCTGACCAGCTCCTGGTCAGCTGTTCACTCGACAGCTGCAACGTCACTTCACCCTGGCCGTAATGATCGTGCTCTTCTAAATTTTGCTTTCGAAATCGTCCATTTTTTTATAGTGTTTGCACCGTGCATATGCTTTTTTCTGCTGTCGTATTATGTATCTTGCCGACTACACGCAAATAAGGCATTCAGAGGTCAAAAATTTTAGTGCGGTTGGCCCTTATTCACTACTCTATGCTCACGTCATGTCGAATACGTCGTTTGAGGTACTTTGAATATTAACTAAAGTAACAGACGAAATAAAACACGAAGCGGCTCCACAGCGAGTCTCAGATATAAAGAAAATGCATGCGCTGGAGTGCCGTCAAACGGCACTCCAGCTCGTCGCTATAGCCCTGCCTAGGGTGCGCCATCCGATGACATTCGAATTTTAAGACCGAGCTGACACGGGTAGAAGCGTCTCCCATTCTGGTATAGCGGTTCCGATCCTAGCTAATTGTTATGAAGGGCGGTGGTTCGAGTCCGGCTATTGCCATCCTTTATTTATTTTACATCTTCAGTTTTAACTATAATTTTCATGTCTTCAGTTAGTCTTCGCTGTTTTAAATGATTTTTTTTTCTGTTCGTTGGGTTATTCTAGGTTAGTTTACATTACGTTACGGCATGTTTTCATCGAAACACCGGTGGACGTCGCTTTAGTGAATCGCTTATAGTACCGTAGGACGGCACTCTAGACACAGCCTAAAGTAAAATATAGGCGCGCACCCATGCGCGCACCTCTACTTTCAAATAAGGTGGAGTCCTCGTGGTTGGGCTCTGCCTTGCGAGAGCCTTACTAGATAACGCAAGCTGACCTAAGGCGCATAATTCGAACCATAGGTGCAGCAACTCTTCGAATCATGGCGCAGTTACAACATTCAATTGTTTGCACACTTTTTCATCCCCATCTCCGAAGAATACGCGTAGGGACCCTCTACAACTTTTATTTGGGGTACCCCTAGTGGCAGATCACAAAAAGTAAGCTTTCTTGCTTGGGAGTTCTTGCCCACAATACAGGTTTTTCTTGCAATTTGGAGTTTAGCCTATGCATTTGCTGCATGCTTCAGCTATAAGTGAGATTAGTTGACGACTGATTACCCTGGTGTGGAGGCCGTGTTGAGAACTGACATTGTTTAGAGAGATAGAAAAAGACACCATAGATATAAATAGTACAGATAAATAGCCTGCCTGTTCTGCAACGTCGCCCACATGCAAAAAGCAACTCAATGCGGCTAGAAATAACTGCCTGCGTACCTGCCTCGGCCTTCCTAAGGGCTCATCGTGTGTTGGCACTGTCGCAGAGGCTGGTTGCTTGCCTTTAGATATTATTAGAATGCAGGAAACATTTCGAATATACTTGAGGCATAGGCTGCTCGCAAAATCCAAGTTCTTGGCAGGTATTGTACGATGCAACAAAATTTCAAGCTTCGCAGAAACTCTAAATACTATAAACATCTCTGTACCTACCCAACGACGACAACTCATGCTATCTGATTTCCCGCCTTGGACTCTATCACCCCTATGGATAAAATTAAACATACATGGACTCACATCAAAAAAAGTTATGCCTCAGATATGCCTCCTTCAACTAACACTTGCCCATATAAGTGACCAATACTCTCGTATGACCCACATTTTTACTGATGGATCATCTACGCCTGACTGCAGTTCTTCTGGGCTCTTCATTACATCCACCGGCCAAGCACTCTCATACCGTCTTGAGCGCCCAGTACATCTGCTGAGCTTCATGCCATCAAACAAGCACTTCGCTACATTCTCCGCCAGCAGCCAGCACAGTGGGTAATCTTTACGGATTCGAAGGCAGCACTGCAGCAAACTCTTCGACGTGCCAGCTGCTTCAGCATTCACGAACATATATCCCGCGATGTCTCTTACCTAAATCATCTAGTTTGTGTCGCCGGACACTGCGTGATACAGCAGTGGATCCCTGCCCACTGCGGCATCATATGCAATGAAAAAGCAGATGAGGCTGCCAAGAGAGGATTGCAACTGCGGAACGAGATGAACATTTTCTTCACGAAGCACGATGCCTCTGGGCTAGCAAAGGAGCTTGTTTTCAGGGAAAGAAGCACCTTCTGGTCTCTCCCGGAAAACCCTATTCCTGCATGATGTCGACCCAACTTTGGCACTGAGGTTACCGGAGCGACTTCCACGTCGGCTAGAGACTTTGCTCCATCGCTTACGTCTCAACGTGGCGCTAACACATACCTACCGCTATCGCCTTGGCCTATCCTCGAACCCCTATTGTGACAACTGCGGTTCACCAGAAACCGTCGAGCACATTTTACTGGAGTGTCCTACATACTATCAGAGTCCGTCAATGCTTTATAAGCATTGAAGGACTCTGATACTATCAAGCAAGAAACAACCTCGCACAGAAGATCGAGTGCCTCAACCACAGTTCCTTGACTTTAAAAGCACTTCTGGGACCATGGCCATCTCCCTCCTCTCAGCGTAAAGTGCTAACCGCATTATTTGAATATCTCAATGACATCGGCGTCGCTGAGCTGATATGGGACCAGACCGTTCTTGCACTGTACAACCGCCCATAGACTTTTCACGTGTCGCACTGACGGACCCCAACGCACACGCTTCCTCCTTTTTTTTCACTTCTTTTATTTTCTCCTTTCTTCTCTCTCTTCCACCTTTCTTCCTATTGCAACTTTTTTTCCCTCCTCCCGTACCCCGCAGAGTAGCATGTCGGCGTTAATATGCCGGCAGACCTCTCTGCTTTCCTATAATAAAGAGCTTTCTCTCTCTCTCTCTCTATAGATATAGACGGTACTCACTGAAAAGCATGGAGGAAAGAAAAGCTTAGGAGAGGCCCTGACGTCACACCCAGCGCAGCCGGAAACGCCATTTCTGTAAGTCGAATGGCGGACCATTGGCCCTCCATGCTAGGGTGGCTAGAATGGGCCACCCTATCTAGAATGAGCCACCCTATCCATGCCATTGGCGGACTCTTTTTGCCTCTCTCTCTCGGTGCACCTTCTCCGCCTCCTCCGTCCTGTATCGCCTCTCTTGTCGTCTGCATCTGCCAGCGCCGAGCCGGCGGAAATCAGCTGATAGGCAGGTAGAAGGCCGTTTTGCAGCGCGTGACCGTGAACCTAAACGCGCGGTTACACTGTTACACGTCTTCAGTGTGGCCGCAGCAGGTTTGCGAAGCGGCTCGCTCTAGCAATGCCGCAATGCTCGGTGCCAGGCTGCAAGTCGCGATCGGTACCCAAGGAATTGGGCGTCACTTTCCACCGGTTAGTGCATCATTCCGCTGACTAGTATTGCTGTACATTGGTGTGCATTCATCCTTTGTTTGCAATCGCCGCCGTTCATAGGTTCCCAAGCGATGGAGAACGCCGCAAACAGTGGGCGAACGCCGTGCGGCTACCGGACTGGAAAGTGCCCAAGTTTGCGTTGCAGTTTCAC
Source organism: Haemaphysalis longicornis (assembly GCF_048455015.1). Taxonomy (NCBI): domain Eukaryota; kingdom Metazoa; phylum Arthropoda; class Arachnida; order Ixodida; family Ixodidae; genus Haemaphysalis; species Haemaphysalis longicornis. The sequence goes on from NW_027526361.1 coordinate 132,759,090, forward strand.
TGGCAATCCCAGAGATGACTAGTCAATTAAACGGCCGTTCTATATATATAGGTAAGCAGTACTTCATGCAGATTTCACGCTAAAAAATTGTGGAATGTTTTTACCGTTTTTCGCGTGCCTTCGATAGAATTTTTTGCGAAGGAGGAGGAGGAGGAGGCAAAACGTTTTATTGAGTAAAAAAAATGAGAGGGTGGGTGGCGTCAATAAACTTTTTTTCGCCAAGTTTCAACTTGTCTCAGTGTCAATAAATTCAAGGTGATATCAGTTGAAAACGTTCATACACTAACCTCGCAGTATGAAGCGTTGAAAAGCGAAATCCAGAGCGAGACCACAAAAAGATCCAGATTCCAGATCCAGCGCTCTTCCAGTCAACAGACGGACACCTACTAAGGTAATAGGACGATTGAATTATATCAACTGGGAATCTACCTTGTAACAGTTGCAAAGGCACTGCCGCGCATTGCCGGCCTAGCAAACTATATATTGCAGCGGCGATAACCAAAAAATTGAGTTGCGAATCGTTCGGTTGCAAGTCGCCTACGTACTGCACACCGTGTATCACTTCCCGAAAATCTACCTGACGGGTGTCCGCGCGTACGACGGGACGGCGCGTTCACGATATCTGCACTTCAATAGGCGCGTCGTCATCGCGACCGGAGCAAAAGCTTGACGCGGTACAAGGTGCACTTGCAAGTAGAAATTGAATGACATATTCACATCGGCGCAGCTGTCGCAACTCGCAGCATCCTTTTCGAGTTCCGCAAGACCACAGCGCAGCAAAGCGAAGCAGCAATCTTCGCAATCGGACGACAAGGCAGGCGCTGCCTTTCCTCCATGACTGGCGAACGGCGGGCGGGCTGTTGCTAGGACGCCGTCGCTAACGCGACTTCCAATGGCCGCCGAAAACACGTGACTTCCTCCACACTTTTGCCAATGCGCGGGGATAGCTGGGGGCCTCTCCTAAGCTTTTTTTTCATCCATGCTGAAAAGTTTAGCTGTCAAGTTTCTTCCTTTGGCAACACTAGAAACGACCATGTCCGTGCCTCTTCGGAACATTCATGGCACGGCTTGTGCCACTGCGCCCGCGCCTCGCAGAAAAAAAAATTTCACCACGTTCCCGGAGGCGAACCCCGAGTAGTATGCGAAGCAGCCATGTGGTCGATTCAAGTTCCCATTAGTTTTCAGTTCGATCGCGGCGTTGTGGAAGGAGAATGAGGGGAGCGGAGCACGCGCACACGTCATTTATACCGCGGAACTACAGTGGCGCCCCAGCGGAGTATGCAGCGGCTATTGTCGCGTCTCTAACCCTAAGCTGCTTTGCATTATCACGCGCGGAGCCGCAGGTGTTGCCATTCATTGCGCAATCCAGGAGAGGAGAGGAATGCCTCGCATACTACTCAGGGTTCCCCTACGGGAAGATGACGACGGTGGTTGAACGCGAAGCTATCTCGTGATGGTTTCTTTGGTTGGCCAATCCCTAGGGGCATCCTGCCACAATCATCATCAGCGGTGCCTGGCCAGGCATGTGCAGTGGGGGTGTGGTACTCAGGGTTCCCCTACGGGAAGATGACAACGGTGGTTGAACACGAATCTATCTCATGATGGATTCTTTGGTTCCAATCCCTAGGGGCATCCTGCCACAATCATCATCAGCGGTGTCTGGCCAGGCATGCGCAGTGGGGGTGTGGTACTCAGGGTTCCCCTACGGGAAGATGACAACGGTGGTTGAACACGAAGCTATCTCGTGATGGATTCTTTGGTTGGCCAATCCCTAGGGGCATCCTGCCACAATGCAGAGTTACTCAATATCGACAGTTGCGAAACTCCGCTTCAGAATCCGGGCGGCGCTAGCCCCCCCCCCCCCCCCCCCCCCACTCCGTGGAAGCTGAGGGGCAAGTCGACGCGCGCGGCACCTAGGAGATGAAAACGGAACTTCGCTAAACTATTATTACTCAAAATTCTTCTGTAAAGTAAAGATTGCTTTTTAAATTAAAACACAATAATTACGTAAAATTTATTTGTGTTTTTGCGGCTTTTCTTTTTATGACTTACGGCAGCAGCCGCAAGCACTTGAGTACTGCTTCAACGTCCTGCCGACACACGACAGGCTAGTCAACTTGCCCCGTGCTTGCCCCGGCGCAGGGGGGCAACTGAAGACCGGCTTTCGATACATGGGGCCTATGGGGAGTTTCGCAACTGTCTATATCCAGTAACCCTGGCCACAATCATCATCAGCGGTGCCTGGCCAAGCATGCGAAGTGGGGGTGTGGTACTCAGGGTTCCCCTACGGGAAGATGACAACGGTGGTTGAAGACGAAGCTATCTCGTGATGGATTTTTGGTTGGCCGATCCCTAGGGGCATCCTGCCGCAATCATCATCAGCGGTGCCTGGCCAGGCATGCGCAGTGGGGGTGTGGTACTCAGGGTTCCCCTACGGGAAGATGACAACGGTGGTTGAACACGAAGCTATCTCGAGATGGATTTTTGGTTGGCCAATCCATAGGGGCATCCTGCCGCAATCATCATCAGCGGTGCTTGGCCAGGCATGCGCACTGGGGGTGTGGTACTCAGGGTTCCCCTACGGGAAGATGACAACGGTGGTTGAACACGAAGCTATCTCGTGATGGATTCTTTGGTTGGCCAATCCCTAGGGGCATCCTGCCGCAATCATCATCAGCGGTGCCTGCCAGGCATGCGCAGTGGGGGTGGTACTCAGGGTTCCCCTACGGGAAGATGACAACGGTGGTTGAACACGAAGCTATCTCGTGATGGATTCTTTGGTTGGCCAATCCCTAGGGGCATCCTGCCACAATCATCATCAGCGGTGCCTGGCCAGGCATGTGCAGTGGGGGTGTGGTACTCAGGGTTCCCCCACGGGAAGATGACAACGGTGGTTGAACACGAAGCTATCTCGTGATGGATTCTTTGGTTGGCCAATCCCTAGGGGCATCCTGTCACAATCATCATCAGCGGTGCCTGGCCAGGCATGCGCAGTGGGGGTGTGGTACTCATGGTTCCCCTACGGGAAGATGACAACGGTGGTTGAACACGAAGCTATCTCGTGATGGATTCTTTGGTTGGCCAATCCCTAGAGGCATCCTGCCTCAATCATCATCAGCGGTGCCTGCCAGGCATGCGCAGTGGGGGTGTGGTACTCAGGGTTCCCCTACGGGAAGATGACGATGGTGGTTGAACACGAAGCTATCTCGTGATGGATTCTTTGGTTGGCCAATCCCTAGGGGCATCCTGCCGCAATCATCAGCGGTGCCTGGCCAGGCATGCGCAGTGGGGGTGTGGTACTCAGGGTTCCCCTACAGGAAGATGACAACGGTGGTTGAACACGAAGCTATCTCGGGATGGATTCTTTGGTTGGCCAATCCCTAGGGGCATCCTGTTGCAATCATCATCAGCGGTGCCTGGCCAGGCATGCGCAGTGGGGGTGTGGTACTCAGGGTTCCCCTACGGGAAGATGACAACGGTGGTTGAACACAAAGCTATCTCGTGATGGATTCTTTGGTTGGCCAATCCCTAGGGGCATCCTGCCACAATCATCATCAGCGGTGCCTGGCCAGGCATGCGCAGTGGCGGTGCGGACGGCGGACGACGAGGGAGGGAGGGACACAGCCCCGAGCATGAAATGCTTCGCACCTAAAACCACCGGCGCCATTTTCTGCCCAGTTTCAACTCTATTCTGAATGGTGGTGCCGGCAGATATATTATAATTTGCACTCACATTGGAGGCTAGGCATTACTTTGCATACGGTTGGGGACAGTCTGGAACATCAAACACACGTCGCGTGCCTAGCACGGACAAGTACCACCATCTCGCGGAGCTCAACATAACTAGTGACGGTGCACACACATGGTTGCCTGCATGCACATTTTGCGAGTGAATACAACCTATAAAAAGCTTGAACAAAGCAGTGTACTGAAATGGGTTTCTTGGGAAAGCTGCTGCTTTCCTCTCTTCATGCAACACTGAGAGCTTACACTCGTGATTTTAATTTGCTGCCTGTGTGATGAATATATGTTCATTCAAGTAGAAGGATTTGAAAAATGAATGTGTGCACAAAGAGAGAAAAATACGGAAGTGATAGCGTCCCACCATGGCAACAATGAATACGAAAAGAAAAACTACGACCAGGATAAATTCAGTGTTTGCCGTTTTAAAATCAGAAACAATAAAACAATCTTTTTCTAAAGTTTTGTAACGCAAATAGTACTGGACTTAAACTAACAATTTAAACCAGAATGAATGCTAACTAGATTAACACCGGTAGTCAAAAATGCTGGTCAACTTGGCTAAGCAGCTCTACAAGGTGTTCTCCCATGATAAGAATTTCACAAAGACAGCGTAATAGCCTTTATGCAAGCCACCCAATCGCAAAAATTCCAGTACCCAGCTTCTAAAGCACTCTAGATTTCAATACACTGTATTGGCAAAGCAGTGCAAGAAAATACTGAAATGCAAATGTCCAATTAAAGCTCGCCTTTTTATTCATATTTTTTTAATACGTCGAGGACACTGAACCTAGCCAAAGCACTTGCAACACAATAGAGAGCAGACGTGAAGTTTTTCCATCACTACAGCATTCCCACAATTCCGAGGTCGCAATGGCACTCTTTCCTGCCTGCTTAAATATAAAGAGGACAGTAGTGGTCACACTGTTAACTTGTCATTTTTCCGAATTGCCGTAATTTAAAAAGCGTCTGTTTCCTTAACATAATTCTAGGTCACAAAGACAACACCAGGTCACAGAAGCCAACACCCTGCCTTGGTTGTTTGCGTCACATTCATGTTATGCACATTCAGCTAATTGGGGCAAATGCTTTTGCACTGAACACAACTTAGAACTCCAGCCACTGGAACAGACAGAAGCCAGCCATGCTGTCGGCCCTTAGAGTCAATCCTGGAACTTAACTTCTTGCATTCATGATTTTGTTAATTTATTGACAAGGAGAGGAGCACTGTGATGCTACCGTTAATCTGTGGTGAACATCTCATATGTTTACCGAGTACAAGTTAAAATTCCCCCTCAAATCCAAACGTGCAGCCCTGGCTTCAAAGAGACTGCGGAAACGTTTATCTAAGTAGCTGGTAGGCCTCAACTTCGCTCATACCGCACCTGGGCACATTTAAAGAGAGCAGACAGAACATGAAAATTTGTGGTCGAGCTTAAAATTGTGGCGTGCCTGTTGGTTTCCTTTTTAACTCTTTTCGCTGCAAGCAAAATTTCAATTCACAAGTTTCGAGTGAAGTGAAAGTAAAAGTTAAAAACAAGCACAGCAAAAAGTTACTGTCGCTCAGCAACGGGCGCACAGTAGAACTGAGAACTGCCTCAAAAAAGAGGTTCAAGTCAGTTTGTCCAACTCCTTCACGGACTCCACGGTGGATTTCGTCCACCCACACAATCCTTTATTTCAGTACACTGCTAGAGGTTTAGCTTATCTCTGCACATCAAAAGAGAATTAACCACTTCTTGCCACTGCATAAATTACCGTAAGAACAATGCATGGGTATACAACATGGCTCGGTGCTCCAGTATGTGTTAAGTTGCATCACTTGGTGTCCAATTTCACAGCTCCCAGGTTTATTTCTCACTCGTGCACAGTTCACACACAGGGCTCTCAATTGTCAACCCGGCAACTTGTGAATGTGCGGCCACAGCCAACGCCACTAAAACTGTGCAGAGAGAGGCTGGTGGAACAAAACCGGCCGCCCAGCACTTTTGAATGCACGTTTATCCGCAGATAGTTCGTGCAAATGAACTGTAAACTTCAGAGCAAGCCTTTAAGCTGTCTCAAGGTATCAAATATCTGCGACACTTTCTCTTTGTGGGGTCATTTTCTGCTTTTTAAGGGGGGACAGTGGTTTAAACTTTCCTCGCCATTTTCTTCATCCCCCGCCCCCTCTGCACCCCGACTACGGGAGATCTGGAATTATAAATGAAGCAGAAGAGTCGCATAAATTTTTAAGACACTCATTCAACGGCCCCAAAATACCCTGTGATTAGTGCAATATTTAAACTTAATATAACTTTACCATTGGCTGTGAAGCAATACTGCCATTAGACGGTACACTACGACGTTTATTTTAAAGACAAGAATAAAATAGGTTGTCACATTTTTGTCAAGATGTCAAAACTACCTTTTACCAAAACTATCTTTCATGTTAAAATGCAGACATAATAACATCCTGCTGCAGTGCACTGCTGTATCCAACAAGACTGTACCACATACAAGATCAGCTGAGGTAATAAGTGCCTCTGGACACTTAACTTGGGCACAAAGAAATAAAAATATTGTACAGTCTTGATTCATCACTAACAAAACAAAAGAATGTGGATGGCTGTCAGTACACTGAGTGAACCCAGTGTCTCTTAAAGGCCAACTGCACTCAAATTTCACCTCGAACAAATTCATTTTTAATGTGTTGCAAGTACCACCAAATCAGCTGGGACACGAGTGGTATCCCCGTGAAACGCCTCCTTAAAGGAGCCATGAAGACAAAATACAAGTTGGGTTTATTAGAAAGACTGCTTAGTCCCGATAACAATGATACCAATATCATCGCACTCTTTGAACAAATAACAGAGATAATAAGGAATGTGTGTGAAGCAGTCGTGACCCCCTAGCCAATTTCCCGCAACTTTTCTATGACGTCACGGAACCTTGTTTGTGCGATTGGCGGCCGCCTAACTGACCTGTCGCGACGACACATGACTGGACGTCTGTAATGGGGCCGCTAGTTCCATTTGACCGCATCACTAGAATGCTAACGTGCAGTTAACGCACTGAAAATTACGTTTTATTGTTTGCAGCCGATGGTGGCTCCAGCCGACGGTGGCTTCTTCCTCTGGCCAGCCACGCAGCTGGAAAACTGGTCGAGCTCTGCTGTGCATGCTTCACCCATTTGCTGCCCCGCGCGCACGTAGAGCTTGCGCGCAGGTTTGCTACCGAGCTGATGATGGTCCAGCCGCTCGTTGGTCGGCTGCAGCGTCACTCTTTAGGCACTCTATACGGAAATTGTATTTTCAAGAGGTCGAAATTTTGAGCGCAGCTGGCCTTCAAATGCTTGGCTTTGCTAGAGGGATTGTTGACATCAAGCAAAGCTACACCAATACACAATTCAGAATCAGGTCGAGGCTTCTCAAAGCCAGTATTGCAGCAGTAAACTTTTTTCACGCTTAGCTAAAAGGCCTAAATGGGATGTGGGCAAGCATAAAATTTGCAGAGTTTAAATTTGACATACAGAATAAAAACCAAGTGCAAATTCAATTTGACAGTTTGGAGTGCCAATATCTATGTGTTAACTGCTGAGTGTATGAAGCTTCAAAGAGACCTTATAAAAAAAAACATTACCAGGAATCATTCAGACTGGTTAATAAGCCAGAACTAAAATCATGGAAGCAATGCATATTGCACTGTTTGCTAATTTAAAAACAGTTTAGAGCTACACATGTGACACCCCGTCATGGCTTCCTCTCCTATAATAGTGTGGGGAAGTGGTGCGTGTGTGCGCGTGCTTTCTTTTTTTTTTTTACTTTTCTGGCCAAATGATTAACTGACATCGAACAAATAAAACTTTGGCCGAACCGCGTTATAACGGAGTAGTATCGGGGCAGTGAATGAGTTCTTTTTTCTGATATTCGTAGTAACAGTAGAGGTAAAAATCGGCTCTAACAAATTGGCAATCTGGATCGCACAAAAATCCTAGACACTAAAACGCATTATTCTAGACTTTGAGCCAACAACTATAAACGAGGTAATCCTGAGCCGCCTACTTGTGGCATTTCAAACTAAATGGACCGGAACGTGGCAACGCGAAATTGTGGCAGAACAAAGTTTGTCTGACAAAACAAGGCCTGCATTCTCATTTATTTGATAAAGGACGCGATCTGCACCTCGCAACTTTACACAACTCTGCAGGATAAAGTTTTCACAGTGTCCACGCACGAAAGGACCTTTTCTACTCTTGTAGTTTTACAAACTATCTTCTCTCTTTCAGTTTTTTTTTTTTTGCTTTTTCAATCTACCTTTAGAGTTTCGAGCTTCGTCAATCCAAACATTACTTCGTTATAGCCGATATCATGCACGGCTCTGGTGATTTTGCTTTCATTAAATGAAGAATAAGTAACTGAAATAAAGCGTGACCAATCAAAGTTCGTATTTAGTTCGCTATAGCCGATAATTTGCTATATATCAGTGTTTGTTATAACGAGGTTCAACTGTAGCTTTTCTTGTAAGGCAGAAAACGAAAACACGTGTGTGTCAATAATTTGGCACATGTTAAAGATCCCCAGGTGGTCATAATTACTCCAAAGTCCTCCACTACAGACCGATTCATAGCACAGGTACAACTTCGGCAGGCTTTTCAAAACCCCAAAATTTTAGTTTCTGGGGCGGTCGTTCTAAATTTCTAAATATTTACTTTGCAACCTCCGGCAGTGGTGCCGCACTGGTTCAAAATGTGGTTATGCTACTTTAGTCTCTAGCTTAGTTGGCAGCCAATATTGACTGTTCTTATAAAAAAAAACCATTCGAAAACAGCAAAATTCAGGCCTGTGAGCATTCCCATAAGTAGTCACAGTCGATGCTGCCTAGCCAGTCAGGGGGAATGGCACCTTTGAATGGACCTTTTCTCATAAGACGTGCAATAGGGAAAAATAATTCAACAATGACCATCACATCCGAGAATGAGAGCTGCTAGCACAAAAAGACAATGTTGAAAAATTGCATTGCTGTCCATTTAACAAATCGAATAAATCAAGCATTTTGTTTTTTTCAAGGCACATTAAGAATAAAAATAAACTCGGTCATATGGTGATTAGGTGCCTCACAATTTTACTGAATGCAATTGGCCAACACTAAAGCTTGCTGGTTGACCATGACACCCTGGTCAACAAAACTATACAAATTTCATTTATTTTGTTGCAGACAGCGCAGTTTCTTTCGCCTTTAGTTCTCAAAAGTAGTGCTCTAAATAGTGGCGGAGTTAACTGACTACATTCGCCTCTTCATTCATTATCAGAGCTTCTTTACAAAACTTTGCTGATCCAAACTCAAATGCGGTAAAAAACAGGTACAGATAAAGTCCACTTCAAACTGCAAAGCGCAGTTAAAAATGCGCACCACTTTAATGGTACCTAGATATCGAATAGAGAGCATCTGAATTACCGCAACTCTGCCGTAACGATGCTGCATGGCTCACAAAATAAGAGGCACATATCACTGAGAAAAAATAGCATCTGAGGGCCGAATACAAACTGACATTAGGTGGCCAGATACACATTTGCGGGATAATGACCATCAGCTGCAAAAATAAGAAAAACATACTTTCTAAAACTCAGCTCTAAAAGTTCTTTTTCATGCTAGTTTTCAGCAACAAATAACCACATCCCCCCCCTTAAAACGTTAATGGTGGTTTTCTTGTCATTGCTTCAACACCTACGATAACTAAAAGTAGTAGCAAGGTCTCGTGACGTACAGCACAACAGGAGGAGCGGTCAAATAATTACTGCGAAGTAGCAAAATCACACCATTTCGTGCTCGTGGCTAAGCAATGGGCACACATCAAGCCATGCTACAGTCACTTTAGAAGAACCACTAGCCAACGAAACACACGAAAAATCACTCTGCATGCCAATAGCCCTCGCATCGTTATGTAACAACAAGAATTCTACCTCCTTCCTGTGGGCAGATGTGTGCTCACTCCAAGTAAAACAGAAGTCAAGCACTTCTCGCACGCCACTCAAGGTACGCACGGAGTTCGCCACGACACAAAACACTGCGGCTGAAGGTGGTACTGACCACACACTTCGATCGCGCTTTGTGGCACACAGACTACTCCAGCAACTGGACATCACAGAACACTCAGCATGGCCTCAGGCACAGCCGATTCACTGAATAAAAAGTGGCGACCAGTTCAGGGGGAAAAAAAAAAACAAGAAAAAACAGCCACCGGCAACCACCCACACCCCTCTCCTGACAAAAGACGACCTCGCACCCCCGAGAGGCGTTCTCGGCGGAGCAAAAGTTTGATCACTAATCTGCACCAACGGTGCAGTCAAATTCACGAGTCACTCGCAACCTTCCATCACCACGGCAAGCAGAGCACGGGCTGTGCTGGCTGACAAGAACACACACACACACACAGGCACGCACACACACACTGGGCTGTAGGCAACTACAGGGATCTAGATGACTCTGGCTGCTGGAACAGGAGAGGGGCAAGTTTGCTGCCTTGGTGGGATGCCGTTGCCTCTCTGCCGGCACAAAAGCTGTTGGCTGTTTGTCAGGCCCACGGCAAAGTGTCAGGTGATGACACGGAGGATCAACTTTCACTCAAAGACAGGGCTGTGCTCTTGCTTCTCAAGCCTTCTTGTTTCGGGTCACAATATGTGACCTCTGGGGTTGAGCTGATCGCAGCATCTCGTTCCCAAAAAATCGGCCTCTATACTGGCTTCTCAAAAGCCTAATTCGAAGAACAACTGTTGCGACGGTTTCTTCCCGCAGCCATTTCCCGCCTGTCACGAAGCGGAAGCAAGCCACAGGGGGTCAAGAAGTCAGGCTCGGGGTGTTGTGCGTGTGCCGTCATGCGAAAAGCGGGCCGGGCACCCTTCCTCGAGGCTTGCGGGCAGTGCACACGTCCCCAGCCACGAGGAAGTGGCGAGTTGAAGCTAAGGTGACCCTGAGGACGAGTCAAAGGTTGTCTTGGAGGAAGCTGAGCAGCGTCGTCTCGTAGTGCTCGCTCGTGTCCAGGTGCCTCAGGCTGTGCCTCTCCGCTGGGTACACCTGCACACGTGTTCAATTTGGCACGCTTAATTAAAGGGGCCACGAAGACAAAAATGAAACTGAGGTTCATTCGAAAGATTGCCTCGTTAGAACAACACCCACAACACCACTTCTAACGCAACCTTCACTCAAATAAGCTGGAAAATAGAGGAAAATGAAGAATAGGCCTGTTACCCAGCAGCTCAGAAGAGCTTCTTGCTGGGCTAGTAGTTGGTGAATAGAGGCCCTGATTTGAAGTGCAACAAAAAAAACACAGACGATGAAACAGAGTAGACGAGACAGACGAGATAGCGCCTGTCTCGTCTACTCTGTTGCATCGTCCCGTGTTTTTTTGTTGCGCTTCAAATCATGGCAACTACCCAGCAGCTCCTTCCCCCACAGTGAACTTGAGATGTATTAAAGGCCACTTGTTCTAACTATAACAAAATCCAACACAAATTAAACATGGGTTATAAGTAGGGGTGTGCGAATATCAATTTTTAAATTTCGAAGCGAATTCGAATAATAAAAACAGTTCGAATCGAATCGAATATTTTTCGAATATTTTTCGAATACGAATACTTATTGTTTTTTGTAAAATTAATGTTTTCACCATCTAGAGACACAAAAACTGCAACTTTATTGCACAACAAATCACACAAAGTAAAATTAGGAATTACACAATACCACTGCACTCAACAGGTTAAGGTCTGCACTCGCTTAAATGTTAACATGGAGAAAGGTTAACTGCTCGACATGTTCGGGGAGCAGTGACAACCTCCTTTTCGTCACCACTTTACCAGATACCGAAAACAGGCGCTCACTTGAGACACTAGTAGCTGGCGTGCCCGAGCCCGTGCACATTGCCGCGCGCTGATACAGCAAAATCTTGATGATACTAATCTCGCGGGACTGCGAAAAATACTCGTATCATCCGAAATTCGTATGAACCAACACAGACCAAAAAATTTAGCGCTGAAAAAAGTTTTCGTTTATTTCTTTTCCTACTTTCGCGTGAAGAAATTCGTGATTTTTTCTGTTGTTTTTTTTTAACCCCCGTGTCGCAAAGCAGTCCTTTCTGGAGCACGTAAAGCTTCGCGCTCGTCTCCTCACTCGCTGTGCCCAAGCTCGCTACACGCCGCAACAGCCAAGCGTGAACCGCATGGTGCGTTTTTGCACGCGATTCGCTCGCCTCGGCTCTGCGAGCGCTGTATTTTCACGCCCACATCGACGATTTCGCGCCCGCGGTAGCGCCTACCTCGGTCAGAAAATGACGCACGACGCGCGCGGCAGAATGGAGGAGCCTGACTACTTGCGATGAGATCGAAACAGCCGGCTTGGCTCCGCCGGAGATGGTTAGGCTTAGCACCCCGGCAAATATTTTATGGGCGCTTTCACTAGCGGCGCGGATGATGTTTTATAGTACCGTTTTCGCATGCATTATTAGCTCCTTTACCGCACAAGCAACTTCGTGTCTCCCTTGAGCCGCATTTTAAAGAGGGGTTAGAAACGGTCGCTCGAGCACCCGCGCCACTTCGCGGCTGGAGCCGACGCCATGTTGACTCCGCCGGCCGCGCCGCGCGCAGCGTGGGGGTGGTTTCGCGGCGGTGTCCGCGCGTTGGGCGTGCGCAGAGCGTTTTCGCGAGCAGAAAACAACAGCCCGGCCGTTTCTGGAGAAAGAGTGACAAACAGGGGAGCGAGAGCCGTCACTTGCTCGTTCGGCAGTCGGGTGCCTCGCCGGCTCGTTCGTATCTTCCGCCGGGCCGCGCAGGTCCGTTCGTAACAGCCGAAATTTTTCCCATTGCAAACGATGCAATTTCGCCGGGACTTTTCGGAAATTCGTATCATCCCGAAATTTGCACCCCCAGAATCGTATCATCGAGAGTCCACTGTAAATAAACACCGATACAGACACGCTCTGAATTTTTTTTTTTTTTTTTTTAGTTTTGGGTGGTTCGAATATTTCGAACAATAAAAGTGTCGGTCGAATCGAATCGAATACCAAAAAATTCGAATCGAATATTCGAAGTTTCGAATATTCGCACACCCCTAGTTATAAGCTTGCAGAATGGCCTACTGGAAATTAAATTCAGTGCCCATTCTTATTACGGCAGCAAAAATGGAGGGGAAAACAATGAGAGTCATGAACAAACACAAACATAAAAGCGCCCCATACAGCACTATGTCGGCCAACGAACACGGCGTCGGGCACGCTGGACTTGTCTGGCCCGACAATGGCCTACTTTGTGACCTACCTGTGTTGATAAAGATAGCATCGCAAGAAAAGACGTGTGACGCCTTTAATGATTATTTTATTAGCTGAAGGAGTGAATGTGCTACAACGCCAGTTGACAATTCACATTTTTATGAGAGTAACTGCATGTTTATGAACCCAGTGACATGCTCGGAAGTTTGTTCTGTTTTTATGAACATGAAAAATTCTCAAAGCCGGGATGCACATGACGTCCAGATAAAGCCGGTGAAATCGTCCCTGATATATGAACCCCAATGCTTACTGCCATCTTTAATCTCTGCCTTACTTCAGGCGTTTTTCCTACCGAAATGCAGAAGGCAAAAGTGTCCGCCCTCTTCAAAAAGGGAGACAGGAGATGTGTGTCAAACTATCGGTCCGTTTCGATATTTCCGCTATTTTCTAAAGGGCTCGAAAAAATATTTCAAATTCGGGTTTCATCATTTTGCAAAACTCATAAATTAGTTTCTGATGATTAATTCGGTTTTGTAACACACAAATCTACAGAATTAGCACTACTTCAATAAAACGAATACGTGTTACGCTCTTTCGAAGAAAAGAAAGTTGTTCTAGGCGTGTTCATAGATTTTTCTCAGGCGTTCGAATGCATCAATCACAACATACTTTTATCGAAACTTAATAGGCATGGTTTCTGGGGTTGCGTTCACTCTTTCTCACCTCTTACTTAGCCAATCGTACACAGTATGTTTGCATTGACACCCACAGATCATCTATTAAGTGTATAATAGCTGGCATCCCACAGGGTATATTAGGTAGAATATAAGGACCTTTGTTGTTTAATCTATATATTAATGATATTTTAAGCTTATGTCAACAAGCCAAGTGCATTTTGTATGCCGATGATATGACCATACCTTTTTCGTAGGACTCGTCAGACCAGATCGGAAGGGAAACCAATGCTGTCTTGCAGTCTATTCAATGCTGGTCAATTACTAACCGACTAAAAATCAACGCAAATAAGTCTAAAGCTATACTGTTCAGACCCCGAAATAAACAAATCATTGCTCCGCAGTATGTTAAATTTGGTTCTGACTCAATAGAAATCGTGGAATGCCTGAAGGTATTAGGAGTGCACTTCAGTAGCCACCTTACTGGGGATGACCATATTCATTCTGTAATTGTAAAATTGTCTCGCATTGCGGAATTCTTAGCAAACTTTGTCACTTAAGTCCACTTAAAGTTAAGTTACCGCTTTATAAACCTTTGTTTGAATCTCATTAATTACGCTCACCTAGTTTGGGGAACTACTACACTTGCTAATTAAAATAGACTTCATGTACTGCAAAAAAAATCCTTACGTTCAATTTGGAATCTCAGCTTCTCAGCCTACACTGGTCATTTATTCCAGAAATACTGCATTACAAAAATATTCGATCTTTATAATGTAAGATTAGCTCTCAGCTTTAAGAAAGAACTATTGAAAAATTGCAAGAATTTATCTGAGATGGCCTGCCTCTGCACTAATTCACCTGTGTACACTTGCAGAAACACTGAACGATGGCACGTGCCAACCTTTCGTACATCATATGGCTTGCAAACTTTATCTAATACTTTACCGCGCTTACTGAACAAACTGAAAGCAAGAAATATAGATATGACGTGTACTTTGAAAAAGCCAGTGTGTAGACTGATAGTGTCATTCTGGTAATGTTTTTTTTTTCTTTCTTTTTACGTCGCCCATCTTGTTATCATCAAGCTAGCGCCTATCAATGCTGCCTTGCAAAACAGTTCCTTGCGCACCTTCCTTTTATTCTTTCTCTTCTTTGCTACTTTTAAATTTTTTGGGTCTTCAATAACTAACATTACTTGTTTTCCTATGTGTAATGTTTTACTGCATTATGGATCCCACTGCGGGTAATACCCTGACTGGTGTAACCATTTTTCTTGAAGGGCTTCTTTTTGTCCTGTTGTATGCAGCAGCTTATATGTATACTCCTTTGTTATCACTTTTTGTTTAAAAGTGCATCTTTGTAGACTGACAGTATTCGTATTTTGTATGTTTTATGTGCCTCCTCATTTTTTTTCCCCCAGCAAAAACATGTTTTTCGTGTAGCGTTCTCACGTTTTTCAAATGCAATATCGTTTCTTTGTTTAGTTGTTAGCGTGCGTATATTTTTTCCTTTGCATATTTTTGTTATCGCAACAGAAGTGTGATACTTTGGTGTGTTTTGTGTCGATTGCTGCAGAAGCTGTACAGCATGCATATTGCCGCCTGCTGCTTGACGTTTGAATTGGGATGACGGGCTTGTAAAGCTGCTTCTATGCAGTTTTTATCATCAGCCATGCGATGTACTAACGACAAAATGAAATAAAAGATACCTCACCTCAAAAAAAAAAAAAAAAAAAAAAAGGAAGGAAGAAAGAAAGAAAGAAAGAAAGAAAGAAAGAAAGAGAAAGTGACAGCGGGCCACCATCAGCCCGATTCGTGTAAAAGTTGCACGCACCCAGGCAATTTTTCAGGAAAAAAAGTGTGGCCCTTACACGAGTGTATACAGTAATGCAGAGATAATTAGAAGGATAGGAATGGGGTAGGGTGCATTCGGCAGGCATTCTCAGATAATGAATGGCAGCCTAAAGTGTACGACAGCTGCATCTTACCGGTACTCACCTACGGGGCGGAAACTTGGAGGCTCACTAAGAGGGTTCAACTTAAATTGAGAACGACTCAGCGGCAATGGGGCGGAAGATTATAGGTGTAACATTACGGGGCGGAGTTGGTTAGAGATAATTAGAAGGATAGGAATAGGGTGGACTGCACACGGCAGACATTCTCAGATAATGAATGGCAGCCTACCATTGTCCCTGCAGAAGAAAGTGTATGACAGCTGCATCTTACCGGTACTCACCTACGGGGCGGAAACTTGGAGGCTCACTAAAAGGGTTTAACTTACATTGAGGACGACTTAGTGAGCAATGGAACGGAAGATGATGGGTGTAACATTAAGGTACAGGAAGAGCGGAGTGGGTCAGGGAACAAACGTGTGTTAAGGACATATTAGTAGAGATTAGGAAGAAGAAATGGACGTGGGCAGGGCATGTAATGCGAAGGCAAGATAACCATTGGTCATTAAGAGTAACAGAGTAGATCCCAAGAGGAGGCAAGTGGTGGCAGGGGGCGGCAGAAAGTTAGATGGGCAGATGCGTTTTGGCGTGAGGAGTTGGAAAACAAGCGTACTGGTGTTTTAGTACTGTGACTACGTGATACAACAACAAAGACATGAGATGCCAACAGCCCGAGCCCCTAAGGGGCTTTGCCCGTCAAAAGCTCTTCCTTTCTTTCCTTGCTTCCCTACGTATCCTCGTCACCATTTTGCCCAACATTGATGTCACATCTCCACATTTGCAGATATGCGATGCAGCCTCTATGACACAGCTGGCGCTGAAGAGTACGGCGCCGCTATTGGTGGGTTCCGTCAAAGTCACTGGCGATTCAAGCAGTTTCGGGCAGCCATCTGTGCGGGCAATTCTCCTCCAGCGTGGCATATCTTTGTAGAGATGAATGTCGATCTCCGCCATCCATCGCCTGGGCTTAGCCGCTTTGTAGAGGTGACGCGTCGTTTACAAGAAATGGATAACGCTGGAAAGCATGAAGTGTCTTCTGCAGGCAGAAATGCTGAGAGTGCGACTGCCGCAAGCATCTGCCAGCGTGGCTGTGGGCATGAATCAATGTGCGCCGCAGCAGCTAAAACCTGTTGCCTACTGCCAGAACTGTGACAGAGCCATAACGACACTATTGGTGAAAACCCGTTTGCACATCCGTGAAAGGTAATGATAATGTGTGGAAAAATTGCACTGGGGATTGTTGTCACAGTGACTTGTGAAAGCGGCGATCGAAAAACTGCAGTGATGCTAACTAAGCCTTGTCTATGCGAATGAGACACGGACGGACTGGGTTGGCACAAAAGCGCCGCATGTAAGGAATGCAAGTGGACCGCCAGTTGTTGGTGGAAATCTTCGAAAATTGTCAGAAGTGACTGTGTTGTGCTTAAACACCCACCTTCCCCCCATCCTTCCCCTCCCCGTCTGGCCCCATAACACTCAGTTCCTCTATCTGAAAACTAATGCCTCGACGCCAGCACGGCGGTTGCAAGAAGCAGTGACCAGTACCGCTCGCACTCAACCTGTAGTAGATGCAGCAGGCGAGTCAGCTGCTAAAAAGAACGTGGTGTACCACACAGCAGAACCAACAATGGCGCATATCTCAGAGCCGTGACAGGTGTCTCTAGGGGGTCTGGATCTGAGCTGGTGAGCTCGTAGCATCTACAGTGCTTTGAGGCACGAGGAAAGAGTGAAAGCCCCGGGCCTTATACACGGCACTTCTTAATAATGGAGCTGTTGTTACTGGCCGCAAGTTTGGGGTTCGTGCGCGCCAAAAACTCCCCACAAGGACGCTATCACGTAGGCGTCGCGCAGCTGTTGCACTACCAACTCTACAATGGAAAGACACGTGATAGCAACCACCACAATACTTGAGAGAAGCTTGCGCATGTGCTCAGTATCGTAGGAGAGCTCGCATCATCGTGCGCATGCACTCAATATCGTACAAGAGACCTCATGCGCAGCGTCTTTGCAGTTCTCGGCATGGCCCGGCCGTGGATAGCGTGGCCGAGGAAGAGGCCGCAATCATAAAGGCAGAGCGTGCTACTGAAATGAACTATGTGCCCGTCAATGCTTCCCTACAACAGCTTCGCGATTCAAGTCTTGCGCACGAGTGCAAGCTTCCGTAGATTTTTTTTAGTGAACTGTACCTCAACTAATACTTAGCATTTTTAAACCATTTTTGTGAAAGGACGTTCCTCGGATGGTACACCAACAACTGCGAGCACAAAATCAGCCTTCAAAAGTCTATTTAGGCCCCCTTTAGGACAATAACTATTTGGGTAGACATGTTTTTGCTTCACACAGGCATCTTTGGTAACTAGCTCCTGCCTGTACAGCCACAGAAAGTTGTCCCTGACTATAGCCTTTCCATTAGTACAGTGCCACTTGGAGAAAGCTGTCTTCACACAAGAAAAAAATCCCCGGCCATCTCCACTAACGTAAAACCTGGGGAGGGGCGAAGCTTGCAGTGTATACCTAAGTGCACTCTTGGTGCCTTGGTGTTTTGCCAATGGAGATGAAACCGTTGGGAGTAGAGGTATACACATTTGCCGTTAACGTCTCTTGTCTTGGGAGCACAAAGCTCTCTAGCGCGAGGCGTAAACAAGGGTCCCGGTGTTTTAGTACCGCAACTGCATGAGACGACGATTACAACAAAGACAGGAGATGCCAACAACAGCCCCAGCCCCTAAGGGGCATCGCCTCTAAAACCTACCTGCAGCTGGTAGGGCTTGCCGGCCTTGACCAGGGCGGCCAGCAGCTGGGAGGTGTGGGCGAAGTGGACGTTCTCGTCCATCAGGCCGTGCACCACGAGCAGCCGGTTCTGCTCGGCGGGCAGCTGGCCCACGTAGGAGAGCACCGAGCCCCGGTGGTAGCCCTCGGGGTTCTCCCCGGGCAGGCCCATGTAGCGCTCCGTGTAGCCCGTGTCGTACAGGCCCCACGAGGTCACGGGCGCCCCCGCCACGGCCACCCGGAACACGTCGGGCCGCTGGGCCAGCCCCATCAGCGACAGGTAGCCGCCTGCGCGGCAATACCCCATTTTCCAGCGTGCAAGTGGCTGGCACCCGCCACAACAGAAGCCACCCTTTGGATCGACAGGCAGTTGTACACGTCACACTTTTGTATTATACTCCTGTCACACGGGCACTTTCAATCCAGATTGAAGCGAAGCGAGATTGACTTTTCGAGTGCGTTAAATGCACTGCCGCTGCTACACGGCACGTTTCAATCTCGATTGAGAAGTTGCACCAGTTGCACTCACATACCGTATTTACTCCCATAATCCTCACACTTTTTTTTCGGAAAATTCAATGCAAAGTTAGGGGTGCGAGAGTTATGCGGGGAAAAAAAAAAAATCCTGTGCACAGTGTTGCCAATTTGCCTTATGCCAATCCCGCTAAATGTAGCGGTCATTTTTTGTATAGGTAAGCTCAGTGTTGCCAACAGCAGCTATTTCTTTTTATTTTATTATTTACAACGTAAACAGTCTCCCGTCGATCGGCGATCATGAAATTGCCGCCTTTGCTTTCTGGCGCGCGCCTTATCTCGTCGTCGTATGTGCGTGCCCTACTCCAGTAACGCACGTTGAAGTCGGTGACGCCGAAACGCCTGCCTGCGGCACGGTTGCCGTGTTCGATCGCGTACTCTTTCGCTTTCAATTTGAAAGCGGCAGTGTAGCTGGCGTTCCTCCCCATGGTGAAGCGGCACCAAGCACAAAACAATTAGATCAAAAAGTTCTCAAAACGGCAGCGAGCTATCCACCACTGACGCGAGTGACTCACTAGAGAGTTTTAGCATAGCGGCTCCCATACGCTACGCTAAGGTTAGCGGGTAGCGGGACCGGACTGCGCATGCGCGCGCGGGGAGTGTGAGGAGGTTGCCCCTCAGCGGAGGGAAAGAGCAGGCATGGCGAAGGCAGGCCGCGCGGAACTAATCCACCCCACCGTGACGAATTTGCTCTCCTCAGTCGCGCCCCGCTACCCGCCGCCGTAGCGTTAGCGGACGGAGCACGCTATGCTAAAACTCTCTACTGACTGCTGCCGCTCAACGGCGGGACCACGACGGCGACACGACGACACGACAGCGGGCTGCGCGAACACCGTCTAGTTGCGCGCACGCGAAACATGCGCGAAACCGGCTCAAGGACACTGTGAGTATAGCCAGTATAGCGTGTTAGGGCGCCTGTTAGGGAGTAGCCATGCAGGTTGTTAGTGCGCCTGGATGGCCTTGGATACACAGCGCTCTCCGCCAAACGGAGAGGCGGCAGGGGAGGGCGCGTGTTGGAGAGCGCGTGCACCATGCGGGTTTCGCGAGCAGGCAACTTTCGCCGCTGCAAAGTTGGGGGTGCGAGGATTATGCGAGGAATCAAAAAATTCAAGTTTTGGTGGCTCACATTAGGGGTGCGAGGATTACGCGAGTAAATACGGTACGCCAGACGGCGCCAAAAATGTACTTCACGGCCAGCGTCTGGTAACTTTGCGTGGTTGTAGGTACACGTAACTATATAAATGTTACTGCATGCTTATTTGGGTCAAGTTATTTGATACAATTTGTGGCATTAGTTGAGGTTGTCACCTTCTGTGACATTACTCAGCGGGGACGAGAGTGTCACCGCTTTCATCCGACGACGCTTTGAAACCTCAATCGCGCTTGGGGAACCACGATCAAGTTCAAGTGAGATCGGGCTCGATTGCAATTGCAACTGACAGTGTAGCAGCGCCCGATCCGGGTTGAGCTCGATCCAGGTCGACTCAACCGCGACTGAAAGTGCCCGTGTGACAGGGGTATCACATGTGCCTACTGTAATCACTTTATTCTAAGTTGTGCCTTTTTTCAGAAGTAAAACCTGAAAACTGCTACACATCAGAACAAAGCAGTGACTGCCCTCGTTACCAGCATGATGGGACAACCACAGTCACATACTTGCTTGCACAAAGTGTAAAAGGTGGCAGAGCCTGTGCCAAGGTCTACAACCAAGTAAAAAATACACATGAATTTTACCTCATCATAAAAAACTAAGGCATCTATAGCGTGGTATTTCACAGTGCACCTGCACCAACACACACTTTCACACTATAGAAACACCAACACACACACACACAACAAAACAGAAAGATGCACATGAAAAGCAATTCCAGCAAGTGCAGGCACGTTACCTGCAAAATGGAAATGTAACGCACAACCTGCTCAAGGGGCCATGGTTCTGATCAAGTGTTTCCCATTGCAATAGACGATTCAAATTCTTCCAGGTAGCAAGGAAGCACCCCTGCTTGCTATTTGAGAGCAGTTAAGCGCAAGACACATGCACGACTGGAGCATGGGATTGGCATGCGACTGATCATTACGACTGATTGCTAGGACCGGTTTTGGCGTTGTACGCTTGCCAGAGGAGGCTCACAACGTGTGACCAGTGAGCAAGATGCAGTCGTGCCATTATTGCGACCGTCGTGCAGCCGCAGCCAATGAGCCCGAAGGTGTCGTCATAATGACGTCACTGTGAAAGTTTCTTTCAAAGCCCCGAGGAGGCGCCAGTGGCAGTTCCGAATACAGTTAAACCTCGTTATAACGAGACGGGCTATAACGAAATAATGGATATAACGAGCAAATCGTAATTCCCCTTGAAAGTCCCCATAGAAGCCAATGTATTTAAAACCTCGTTTTAACGAGGTAAAATTTGCCCGTTACGGGATATAACGAACAAATTTCGTCAAGAAATCAAATTTTGAGCTAATTTTACAACAGTGCGCAACGCGGATTTGAGACAGTGCGCGACGCGACAACTGTATTAGCAGTTCAAAACTCCCGCCACGCGCGCGAAGCTGGATGGCGCGCCGTGCGGACGCTGCGCCCGCGCAGCCATTCCCAGCCATTCCCACCCTCCTCTCGCTGCGCACGGCATGCAGGCAATGGGGCCCTTCGATTCTCGGACTCGCCGCGGGCTCCCCGAGAAGCAGTCCGACGTTCGATTTTCCCATGTATCCCTATGGCTTCGGGGAATCCGCGGACTATCCGCGGTGAGTCCGGGAAGAGCCCCAATGCACACGGCGCGCGCGGTTGTGTCGCCTTCTTCTCCCCCCTCCTCCCCTGTTCGGCCGACGTCGCTGCGTAGTTGTGTGTGCGTGGGTTTTGGCAGTCTTTATCGTCGTACTGCCCGCGTGATTCCAACAACGCGAGTGCGACAGGCGGGAAGCGAAAGCGAAAGACTATCACGCTTGAACAGAAGACGGTTATGATAAAAGCCGTCGCGTCGGGCGCGAAGGAAGGTAAGGTGCACTTCGTGGTAAGGTGGCAAGAGACTTTGACGTGTGGACGAGTACGCTGTCCACCATCGGGAGCAACCGAGAGTCTATGGTCAGCGCTGTTGCACGTGGCGTGAAAGGAAGCGCTAAGGACGGTGTCGGAGGCACTATTAGATGCGATGGACGTGCTGCGCCGCTACTTCGGCGCGCACGAGGGCGGCGAAGATGGCGTGAACATAGCGGCCGCTGCTGAGCGAGCCATCGCTCGCATCAGGAAGGTGCATCAACGTCCAATTACGGACTTCTTCGTAGCCAAGTCTGTTTGAAATACGAGTTTTGAACTGCAATAAAGTAGGTTCGTGACTTTTCCTTTTTACCTCCGGAATGTGTTTATTTTACTGACTACCGCCGTGTGGCAAGATGCTATATCGCCCGCTTTTTGTTTTAGGATGGTTTTAGGTAACCACAATGCATAATATTTGCAGTAAATATCGGCTACGGCTATAACGAAATATTGGCTATAACGAGCAAATCGCGGCGCCCCTTCAATTTCGTTATAACGAGGTTTAACTGTATTGTTTTTTAATACGAAAGTGTTTTATTCCCGGATACACAAAGATTTCACATACGTCAGATCCATAACAGAAGTGACACCAGTACAATGAAGCAAGCGGCCTGTAAAGGGTGCACCCCTGCACACAGGGTCTTCTTGCGGGGAAAAAACCTTTAGTAGCAAGTATGTTATACTTAGTGTTATTCGTTTTCGGGTTTTATATTTTAACACGAAAGTGTTTTATGCCGGGATACACCAAGATTTCACTGACGTCATATCTGTCACGGAAACAACGCCAGTACACCTTTGCCGAAGCGACCCGCCAGCAGGATGTCGCTCGCCAAGCACACCCACAAGACAGTCACAGACCCGCAAATCATGCTCAGCTGCAGATTTTGCTGCACATTTCACTTTCGTGTTTTACTGATTCCTATGACAGAGGAATCAACTAGCTTTTTTTATTTGTGGGGAGCTGCTCTTCACCACTGCCGCCAACCTGTGCGCTCTCCACCGACAATGCAAACACCTGGTAAAAACATGTCAGCGGTGGCAACAGCATGGACGAGTGGAAGTGTCGGTGCCAAACGCCCCCACATACCTTTGAGCATATAAAATGCTATGCCTAGCGTAATGCAACTAATTAATTTTTACTTCAAATCGATAAATGTCTTCTTTTCCTGCTGAGATTTCTCTTACCCATTTCTAAATTGTCCGGAGTGCGCCTAAACAGGCAGGCAACCATAGAGTAAAAACAGTGGGCACAGTGCCACCGCCAACGCATCGCATGCACGCATTAGACCACGTGTCTCAACTTCGCACGTACAACTAGTCGTGGCGACCATCGTAATGATCAGTTGCATGCCAGTCACATGCTGTAGTCGTGCATGTGTCTCGCGGTTTAACACTGTACTATACAGCCTGCTTCCTTACCGCAGGCAAAAGAATTGCTACTCTAACAGCCTCTCACCAAATTTTTTTATGTGTGTGTTTTTAACATCTCCTCTGCTTTTTCTCGTCCCCTACTCAGGCTGCGTTATTACCTCCTATTGCCATGATGCCCACCCACTACAAACAGGCCAACTACCCAACCAGTGTCTTACCACCGGGAAAAAGGCAACTGCAATCAGCTGTGGGGCACTCCAAAGCAGTCGGTGTGATTAAAACCATCTATATGGCCCCTTCCATTCATTGTAAATGTGGCAGCAATTTTCACCTCACCCCATTGTCTGTACAAAAGAAAAATACTCGTGCAAGATGCATCGTTGACAATTTTTTTTTATTATTTTAACTTGTATGCTGGAAAATGCGGTACATGTGGACACAGGTGCCTGCCACTGACTTCCAAACAACTTTACGACTAATGCAATCTGCACGTGCTACCTAGTTTTGTCGTAGCAGGTATTTTATGACTGGCTCCAAACTTGTCCGCTCACGGTGGCCTCCAAATCCAGCTGTCATCGTGGCCCACTCAAATTTCAGTTTGCACAAGAATGCATCCCATTAAAATTTTTCTTCCCCTCCCCTACGACACTTGTTAAGGGGGGACGTGGCTTTCAAAATCAACTTTTTTATTTCTTTGTGGATTTTGATGAAAATTGGCACAGCAACTGAAAATGCTTCTGTGATAACACCATAAAAATTTGAAGTTAATATTTTGCTAACTTTTTTATGTATGAAATTTTCTTTCTGTTCCGCTTGTACCGAGCTTGAGCGGCTTATAAAACACGATAGAAAACTTGTTCGAAGTGCTTTGCATTCCCAAATGAATGGACGAGGTCGTGACAGTTTTAGAATTTTTTTTTACGACACAATGTTTTTTAGTTTTCATTTTTTTAGAGGTTAATGTGCAACAGGCATGTCAACTGTGAACGATTATTTGAATAAAAAAATCACAAAAAACAAATCTGGAAAACCAAAAGTGTCACGACCTGAACAATTCATCAAGGAATGTAATGCAAGAAATGGAATCAAAATAGACCCAGCGGTCACGAAGAAATCCCTGGGACAAGCGACACAGGTGGCAAAAAAAACTGTTTTGAGAAAACGGCTTCCGAAGTTGCAACATAGGTTTCACATATCAAAAGTCGTCACGGTTGTAGCCTTTCATGTCCTTTTGAACATGGGGCTTCTGGAAAGCCTTGCCTTGAAATTGGAGTGCCTTTTCAGCCTTTCTCTTTCCAGAAAACATCATTTTCAGCTCCTCTGTGAAGAGTACATACCCCCCTTTGCAAACCAAACGGAGGGGAGATGGGTTTCAATGGGCTTTCAATGCAAAGTAGGTTAGTTGGTTGGCTGTATCGCACTGGACAACCTCCTTTTGCAGTGTTGTCACCATGGCAACGAGTTAAGCATTTTTTTTTACTTAAATTTGAACATTTTTGGCTTTTTTTTTATGTTTTATCTTGCCTGGCACAGCAACTTAGTACTCATAGTGCAGGTGTTCATTGCCAAAAGTTTGCATACCACAAGGTTGAAAATGAGCTACTTTGAAGCTTGGTAGAGTATTCTGCACAACTCCCAACTTCAATGCTAGAGCATATTTTTTTTTACTACTTTTGACATTCAAGGCATCCAATATTTCTCGCAGCACAGCCAGTATGCCCTGAGCAATGGTATCAATAATTTACCTAAAACAATCACTGTTAAATGCTGCCACAGTAACGTACATTTTTAACGCAGAGAGCATATTTTTATTCCTATATTACTAACTCAAACCTGTTTGCATGAAAATTACAAGTGCACGGGAAACGTTGCGCAAGAAAGGCGATATGGCTCGCGCGCATCGCAGCGCACGCTTACCGCGACATATCGAGCTTTGATTATACCTGATATGGCTGGTCGGTCGCTTTTAAGATTAAAACTAACGTCGCAGGCATTAATTACAACTACTGGCGTTCAATCGTAACCGGTTGCCCAGTCATGTGATGCTCCAATGCGCGTCGGCTATGCCGTGCGCGCCGCAGCGTTTGACGCGTCCACCGTTTCTTTCTCAAGGCTAGCGAGCCCACAGTCAAAACACAGCAATAACTAAGCATGTAAACATTGCAAATCCGACTAAAAGTTCACTTCACGAACCGCTATCGCAAGCGCGCACACCGCGTCACCCTCCGCGGTCTGGCGACGGTAGAGTCACGCGCACCACGAAGCGTTCGATGACCTCCGCCTTTCGAGCCACACAACTTCCCGTAATCTGGCTCGTTATCTCTGGTATTCCCATCGCGATAACGTCCGTGTTGAATACCACAGATTGAACAGAAACTCGGCCGAGCGAAGCGGCGAAAATGAACTCAATCCGCTCGCTACGCAGCTCAGGCGGCCGCCATCTTGCGTTGCGCCCGCAACATCCAATCAGGAGGGTCGTTGTTCTGCGCCCCGACCGGAGGACCAATAGCGCTTCAGCATCTATTTCTAGCTTCGTTTGTACGTCGTTTCTTTTCTGCCGTTTGTGCGTTTGTGAATGAACGAAGATAAAAGAGACGAGCGGAACCGGGAAGACGATCGCTCGGCCGATCTAACCATATCAAAATGGCCGCGCCCGGTGGCACCGTTGAGATAGATAGAGAGATAGAGCGCTCCGAAAATTGCCGTTTTTTCGCCCTTTTGCGCTGATAGTTTGTCACCGCGCCTGACAAAAGTATTTTTTTATGCCACTTTGCGACGCTTTTCAGCGTAAAAACTTTGCAGACGCACAGAATAGGAAACATAGAAGCCGAATATGTGGGTTTCAAAAAAACGATGTTTTGGTCATTTTTCCGAAGTTGAAAGCCGCGTCCCCCCTTAAGTATGAACTTTTACCACAGTTCTTACGAATGACCTAAGTTTCTTTTCTGAGGAGCGCTTCAAGATTAGCTTCCCTCCCCAAGAGTGCACACCAAAAGTACAATTTATTGTGGCTTTACACTGTTCCTGACAAAAATCCACTGTTCACCACTTGAGGCAGGGCTTCTCCAAGCAGCCACTAACATCAATCAGACATACTATGGATAGTGCCACTTTTTATACAATACAGCCAGCAGGAACGTCCTTCGTGCATCCAACAAGCAAAAAACTGGCGTGGTGGTGGTGGAGGTAGGGCACCTACCGTACGACCAGCCATGGATGGCCACCCGAGACAGGTCGATGTAAGGTTTCTCCTGAGCCAGCCACTGCAGGACCTCCACGTGATCTGCTATCTCCACTGTCCCCTGAAAACAACACAAATAAGCAGCGAGAAAGTTGTTGAGTTCACGAAATGCAAATGTGAACTCTAGGAGTGAGCGAGCAAGCAAGGAAGCAAACTGGAAACAACTGCTCTTCCTTAGTACCAGGTACTTATAAAAGCCACAGAGGCTCGATTTCAACAAAAAAGTAATTTTTCAATAATTCCCCACTTTTTCGCAGTGATAGGAAACCATTGAGAGGTACATCCCAGCATGTAGTGCAGCTATAAAGATCATTACTTTTGCACTGTGAAGCTGAATGTTCCAACCATCCGATGAGAAAAGCAGATTTTGCATTTTGTGTTCCAGTATTTGTTTAATTAGCATTATTTGTAATTGGTTAGCAGGAGTACTTCAAGCCGAGAAGTTAGAATTAGTGTAAACTTGTATGTTATGGCAAAACAAAAAAACTGCTTCCCATATTTCATTCTCCACAACTTCTGGTATCTATTCATGCCTTGTGGTAATTTCTTGTTGAATAGTTTTTTTCCCTATTGTTCTCAAGAATAATCAAGGAACATTTTTTAATTAACTCTGAAGCTAATCACCTCACATCAAAACTAATTGGACATTTGAAATCAGCTAAAAAGCTGAACAAGCTCATGAAGTTTCACCAAAAATCGTTGGAAAGCAAAAAAAAAAAAAAAAAAAAGTTTCTAAGATTAAATGTCCTACAGTGGAATCCTGATTATACGTCCCCCGGTTTTACAATGACCCACTTCTTACAATGAATCACAACAGTCCCAGCAAATTCCCAAAGAAACAATTTACTAAAAACCCCAATTATACGACGTTCGGGTGTACGCGGTCCGCTGGCGGGAATAAGCGAGCATTTCTTCCACTTTTTACTCCCCCTCATTCCGACCTTTATTTCTTAATCCCCATACGACACTGCTTGATTTGCAAAGATAAACAGTTCACGACCAGCCAGACCACTTGCTGAACGAACTCAAGCAAGCCGGTAAGCACTGGCAGGTTGGAGCTCAACATTTGAATGGAGCAAAATAAAGTTTTTACCAACTAACCACGCAGTAGCAGAACGCCAACGCACCAACTGCGAGAAGCCAAAGTCCTGATGGCCGGCAGACTACCGTATAAACCGGAATATAGGTCGAGTTTTTTTCCAAAAAAATCCGCACAAAAGTCACCCCTCGTCTTATATAGCAGTCATTGGCAGAACGTAAATTGTCTGGCAACAATGTGCAAGCGTATTCCGTCGCCATCACCATTCGTGTCGGACTGCTCTCTCGCGCTATCAGGCCTTTATTTGATTTCGCTTTTCTCTAGTTTTTCGTCTTTTACTCGTCTATTGTGCGTGCGTACATTTCTGTACGTCTCTGTTCCGAGATGAGTAGCAGCAGTCGACGCCAGTTTACGGAGGCGTTTAAGCTGATGGCGATTGAGTCACCGAGCAGAATGGGAATATGGCGGCGCAACGCCAGTTAGGCGTTTCGGAGAAAAGTGTGCGGTACTGGCGGAGCCAGAAAGCTAAGCTGTGCGCGTGCAACCCCCGAAACCGATCGTCCCGTGGGTGCACCCCGAGTTGGAGAACAAAGTGGCAGACTTCGTCCGGGAACTTCGCTCACGATCGCTCCGGAGGCCACGCGCGGACCGGCTCCGCGAACTGTACAATGAGTGGATCGCCGGCGACAAAAAATGCGACCGTGTCAAGCTGGGTGTCCTTCTCTGGGCAGTCGCTGCCCGACGACATGGTTACACGAGCGTTCAGGAAGTGCTCCATCAGCAACGCGCCTGATGGCATGGAAGATGACAGTGCGAAGCAGTCATCCTCGTCCGAGCTCTCAGAGTCGTCCGAGTGACTTCGGCAGGCATAGTGAGTGGCAGTGACGGACAGGCGTCGAAAATATAGACATTGTGAGTGCGGTTCTGTGCTGAATTATTCTTTTTGTCAACTTTTCCCACCTCAAGGTAGGGGGTCGACCTATATACCGGGTCGACCTACATTCCGGTTTATACGGTACCAATTTGAAGCTCCCATCGAGCCGGCAAATGTGACAACACAAACGCCACAACCCCATGGCGATGACTGAACACCCGTTTTTCTTGCCTGCTCAACCCAAGTCTCTTCCTTTCACGACATTCTCTCTCCCCCCTGTTCATTGTTTCAACCTCTACATCGCTCCAGGGTCCTTTCTTTCCAGACTTACCGCTCTTACCACCTGATCTATGCTTATCAGGGTCTTTCAAAGCCACGTTGTCGCTTCCTTCCTTTCTTTCCTGCCTACTGCCTCGTACAATCGTTTGCTTCACTTCGCCTTGGCAGTTTCACACTCTCACCTTTTCCCCTCTCAAATGGCTCGGCCGCATGGGCCTTCCAAGTTTATCTCGCCAGTGCAAGGCACAGGGCTGGCGGACTAGCACCAGGTGGCATGGGGGGGGGCTCAAAACAGACGTCTCTTTTTAATGGTTTTTTTTAAGCTTGAGACTTTAGTTAGGGGTCCACAAAATGCCAACCATACCCATCCTCTCCTCCTATCCCCCCACCAAACAGTCACCCCTCATTGCCCTAACCCCCATGAACAAATGCAGGCAAGCATGCGGAGCCAAAGAAAGAGCACCGACCATGCGTCCCTTGATGTGGGACTCAAACTCGATGCCCCGGTGCCGAGAGCCCCGGCAGTCCACCACGACCACCACGTAGTTCTCGGAGGCCAGCAGGTGCTGCCGAAGGTGCCTGCGGGCAGAGGAGAGGGCAGAGAAGCGCCAAGGCTCGCAAGTCTTCGTCAAAAGGACCTGAGGAACGGCACACTACAGGACACACTTGCAACTTGGACATCTTCAAATGGGGTGCTTTAGGTGCCAAAGACTGCATACGCCCCGCATGCCATACCCCAAACCTTCAAGATGGCCGTAAGCCCACCTGTGACCGCCCCTTTCACCACCCTCAGCTAGGAGGGGGAGGGAGAGGGAGAGAGTGGAAAAAAAAAAGGGAGGAAGAAGGAGCGAGAGCAAGAAGGAGGAAAACAAATTCAAATTTTGAGGGTTGAACGCACTAAGCTACACCCAGGATGTGAAGCGTGCTGCACCAGATTAGTTTAGACCTTTAGTTTGTGAAACTAAATGCACACCGAAGTCTCGACACAAGGCCGCTTTCATTTTCCACCTCCATCAGAAAAGCAGCCACCGTGGCCGGGAATCAAATCCACGTCCCTGGGCCCAGCAGCACAACGCCTGAGCCACTGAGCCACCGCAGCGGGTAAGAGCAGGAGGTCAAAGAAGGACGGCCGTACGTACCGCATGCCCTTGAAGGAGTTGGTGACCAGCTGGACCTCGGGGCCCCCGTAGATGGTGAGCACGGTCGGGTAGCGGCGGCCGGGCTCCAGCCGGCCCGGCCGGAACACCAGGCCAAACACCGTGTGGCCCGACGAAATCACGTGGCTGAACAGCTCGGGCTCCTGGTAGCCCCCGCCTCCGTCCAGCAGGGAGGGCACGGGGCTGGGCCCTGGGCACCGTTCCAATGGGAGATTAACTGCAGCTCCACAAACTCGGTGGGACAAGCGTCTTGCACAAACGCCTCAGCACACGAGATAGAAAGGCTCATGGGCAACATGAGAACAGTGTGCACCATTTTCCCTCCGACCAGGCAGCTAAAGGCAATGTGCGACTTATGGGCTCTTGGGTTCCTATGCTACAACAATGTGGAACTTCTGCAGCCGTACGGCAACTGGAAAGGAGGTTTTAAAAATGTCTGCAAAGCAAGCTGCAATGCAAATAACTCTGCCAAACATGATTTAGAACGCCCTAAAGTGCACTTGGAGAATAGCCGTAACTTGGTACCTCGAACGGTGCTGCCTGGGTTTGATTTTAATAATGCGCATCTGTCACCCATGTTCTACGAACCTAACGGGGCTCCCGTCGTCATTTTTACAAAATTTGACAACAAAACGCCCCCAGTTTCCCCCTTCCTCCTTTCCATCGACTACACAACCAATTTTGTAATTGGCAAAATGACGCCGCCTCAAAGTCGTACCTTGCGACACTGTGGCGCCGCCCGCTTGCAGGCGCACCTTTGGTATTTATGGCACTGCATCCATTATCTGATTGCCCTCACGCAGCTACACCTGACCTTGGAACAGCAAGAGTGAGCTTAAGATGCAGCGCAACTCTGCATATAGTGGAACTCCCCATTCATTAAAGTGGGATCTCCAGTCTCTCAGGACCGAATTATGGCATGTGCAAGAGCGGCCAAAGTTGACAGAAGTCTATTAGTGTCGACGGAAGCCGACCGAAGACGCCTGGAAGAAGAGTCAGCTTTACCAAACAGTACCCTGAGAGCACAAGTAGGTGAAGTCTCGTCGTGTGCGAAAATGGACGCAAAGTCGACAAGTCGATTATGGTCGATACGAGTCCATTAACTCTTTCGTTACGGCGGAAAAACGGCCGATTTTAAGTGCTTCCACAAAACGTTTTTTTTTTCTCTTGAGCTACTGGACACACGTAGCCTTGCTATGCATGAAATTGTAGCTTATAGATTGCTCTTCCAAACACAAAGCAGCAGTTTTGTTAAAGGTACAATTACTTACAGTTTATTCGTCAAGTAATCAGAAAAAAGCCCCCAAGAAAAGTATACGAAAAACACAAATCGGCACTTTTACCGAGACCAAAAATTATTTCAGGTATTTTAAGATATACAAATTGTTCCTGCGTTCCTTGGCAATGATTCAATATATAAATCAACAATGTACACCAAGGTTTGAATTTTTGAGGGCCCGTCAACCTAGCGCAACTGACGGCTGTGCCACGCCGCGAGGGAATTCAAGGGTGAGTGAGCCTCTGTAAAATGTGCATCCAAGTATCGCACTTACCCGATTCTAACGCGCACTTTTTTTCCAGAAAAATAGGTCGAAAAATTGCATGCGCGTTAGAATCGGATACGAAACCGAAACCGAAACCGCGGAAATTTCGTCCCACACACCGCCATGGCCATGTCAAGATGGGGCTAAAGCTTTTAGCAACAATTTTTCGGACACAGGAAGCATGGGCACCTAGGCTTTTCTATCGGCGTTCACACAAATCGTCAAATCGTTCCACTTGCGCGCTTGATAACAGCAATGGCAGCAGCGGCTCTCACGCGTTCAAAACGAGCGGTCGGCTGAAGCGTGCGCCTCTGGAGAAGCTCGCGGGATGGGCGTGTGGGGCATGGGCCACGATCCCATCGACCATAGTTGAACATTAGTTCAGAAGTGTGGCATCGCAAATGTGCTTGACGGCACCGAGGACGAGATGTGGTCAGCGGAGAGCGACGAGGAGTGAGATTACTTCGGGAAATAAATCACCCGTTTCTCTCGCATTCGTTTTTCTTGCTCACACAGTTCCGTGCATGTTACAATCGGAGGTGCAAGTTTTTTCGGTTTTTTGTCAGGAAAATCGGGTGCGCGTTAGAATCGGGGGCGCGTTAGAATCGGGTAATTACGGTATACTCTTTTGTGTCCTCGCACAAAATCCTTATCCTTACCAACAAATCGAGCGCTCCCGACAAGCGTCGCACCTGAACCCTGCAGTGCTAATCTGACACGAGCGCCAGGTTAACTTGAAGGTGATAGCGCGATACGGCGCGGTGCATTTGGCAAAATATCCTAGCCGTATGTTGTCGAGACCCTAAACACAAAATCAAAACCGCAGTCGTCAGATAAGAAGCACGTTTTGTTTATAAATACCTACAGCGCGGAGTCACAACGAAATTACCTGCCAGCGCTTGTTGAAGTGCGAGGCACCTGAACCGGAGCTTCGTCGTCCTAACTGAAATCTGAAGATCCCACATCATTGCTTGACCCCTCACTGCTGCTGGAATCAGGAAAATCGACAGCAGGAGCTGCCGAAGTGCTTGCTACAGCAGTCCGACTGTGCGGAGCGCGGCGCGAACCCGACGCCATTTTTCTTCCACCTCCCCTCTCTACCGTCGGTTCAAATTTCTCTTGCTCACCGCCACCACACGAGACACATAAACAAACGAAACCGAAATTGAAAGAGAAGTTGCCAATGAACACACCAGATGGCGATAGATGTCTGTGGAGCGTGGGTTTCAGCATAGGCGTGCGCAGAGTTCTCAATTTGGGGGGGCAAAGTCTCACCGCTGCGCCCCCCCCCCCCCCCCCCAGAGCAACTCCCGACCTCTTCTCACTGAAGGCCTTGCGGTGCGAACGCAGTGCAAAGAGGGATGGTTATAAAATTTTTATTTCAATGTGATGGAATTGCAACACACAAAATATTTCTGAGCAGAAATTTTACTTTCATGTGTTACATCGGCAAGGCATGGGGCAAATTTGGCGCCCCCTTCAGATGATTAGGGGGGGCGGCCGCCCCCCCTGCCCCCCCTGTGCGCACGCCTATGGGTTTCAGATTTTGCAAGAGATTTAAAATCATCGGACGCCGGCTTCCGATTGCCTATGGCGCCGTTGTGAAAGAGTTAAGACTGATAAAAAATTAAGGCTAATAGAAGTCCATTAAGGCCAATGGAAGTCCACCACGGCCGATTGAGGTCCACCACGGCCGATGGAAGTTCATTATGGCTGATGGAAGCCAATTAATGTCGATAGAAGTCCACGATGGCCAACAGAAGCCAATCCGTATCGATAGAAGTCAATTAGTTTGACAGACAACCGAAGACACTCAGCAGAAGATTCAGCGTTGCAAAGCAGTGCCTTGGGAGCACAAGTACAGAAATGCTGGGGAAGCATGAAGAGGTGGGGGGAAGAGGAGCCCACTCACAGGAGGGCTCCAGTAGAAGGGCCACCAGGCAGGGGGTGGGGGGACACGAGGGCTCCTCCGAGTGGACCAGCTGGAAAACGGAGCTGGAGGGAGGCTCCCGCAGGCTGCTCTTCACCGTCACAAACATGCCGCACTCCTGCACGAGGAGGGGGAGGGGGGAGAAAAACGGGCACAGCCCCGCGAGGAGGAGGCTTCACACGTCCGATTATCACGCAAAACAAAATCACATGCCATTGCCACTATTGCGAGCAATACGGCAATGACAGAAGCAAGTGCTGCAAACAGGGCTCGGAAGGCAACATGCTCCCTTATGTCCCTTCCGTTGGAAAGACCACAGCCATGGGTAACAGTGAATCCCATTCGCGACCTTGCAACACATTTGCCCCCTAGCTACCGCAATGGGTTGCACAGAGTATGCAACTTCACACATTCCATACAGTATGGTACTTCAGCTGAATTCGTTGGTGTTCAGTGTCTTCACTGCACACTTGTGAAACACGGTTGCTTTGGGGCCGTCAGGTATCTGATGCAAAACTGCTGCAGTGAGGTGTCCTCCAAATGCAAATTTCCACATCCCCCAGTTTTGCTAGGTTTTTCCTGGAGCAGCTCATTCAAAATTGCTTGACTGAGTGGTACTTGACTGCCAGTTCATTGTTCCTCATTTCAAGCAAGAAGTTGCCTTTTTATTTCAAGAACTTAAAACTCGCGCTTTAGGGATGACAAATGAGGAATATACTCATTAAAATGCATGGCGATCGTTTGTTAATAACTCTAACAAGACATTATTATAACATGGTCAACTTAATGACAGGAAACACGGAAGTTTTTGATGACAGCCTCCGCAGTTTCCATTGCTCCACCTATGCAGAAAAGTTAGCAAATAAATATGTGCACAGGGTGTCTACCAAGCTGTCTACACCCCCCCCCCCCCCCCCTCGATTCTGACAGTATTTATTTGAGAGTTTTTGTAAAACTCACCGTGTGACAGAACTTCATTTTCTCTCAGGGCAGGCTTTTTCCCCGACTTCAATCAAAATTTCCATTTCTTTCAAAGATGAAAAATGAAAATTTCCCGAGATTTCCCCGACTTTTCCTGACACTCCGAATTCCTTAAAAATTCCTGGCTGTCTACACTGGTAGGCACCCTGTCTAGCCAATGCTTTAGCAACTAGGAAGCTTGGAGAACAAGTTACCCTAGTTCTTTGCACCAAGGCTGGATGGAGACTTACCTGATCCATGAAGATGGAGTGCGAGTACCCTGGTTCTGTAAGCCTCGACACCGGAAGCTGCCCATCAAGGCCCACCACATACCTGTGTTGTCAGAATGGCACAACAGGGAACCACAGTTTCAAAAAGAGCACCTCACCAACACCAACCGATGGGCTTCGAGCCAAACAGCTTCCTTCGAAAATTCGAAAACTAGGCATACATGTCAAGGTATTTTGAAGTCTGACAACTCAAAACAGTTGTTTCAAAGAACCCATGTACAGCCATGGCGAAATGAAATGCGAACACAAAAATATGAACCCGAACATGCAAAATTGAACAATACTGTTCGTTGAGGTCGAATAATGCCGCGCTATTGGTATACAGCTGAACCTCGTTATAAGAGACACTGATGTAAGAGACAAATGGGTATAAGAGACACTATTGACTTACATGGTTGGCTGCCCTATCTTTCCCATTAAATTGACCTCTTTTATAACAGACATCGGATGTAGAAGATTGGTTATAAGGGACAAGTCATCCTTGAACTTTAATCAATAATCTCGCTTGTAACAGACATTTTAACTTCAGACGCACTGCCACCAGTCGCTAATTGCAGTTGCTTCCATCCTGGAAGCACAGGTGAATGACAGACGCCTGCAGTCACTATTTATTATAACTTCAGCAAACACACAGTGGTTCAGTCAGCTATGAAATGACGATGAGAAGCCCTGCCAATGGAAATGCAACATGCAGAAGTGGTTGAAGCTTACTGCCATCTATTGGATGGAGTGCGATCGCACATGCGGGTTCTCCCACTCGCATAGCTCCCAATTAAGAAGCATCGCAGATGTTGAGTCCTGCAAGCATAATGAATAGCCTGAGCCCACAGCGGAAGAAGCTGTGCGCTCTGCCTATTCATCAGGCTTGTGAACTCAACATGTACGATTCATCTTCCACAAACGAGGAAAGAAAAAAAAGCTTGCAGAATCAGTTGTAAAATACAGTGTAAATACAGTCATGAAGCAAACAAGATTCGGAACTGTTTCATAAATTCTGGGGGCCGAACATTAATTAGAATGGATCTTTTGCAACATGCTGTAGTGTTCTTTTGAGCTTATTTTAGTCATATGGTGCCCACATTGAACTAGGGTCTGATTAGTAAGTGAAAAAATGGTTCCCTGCTTATAAGAGACATCTGATATAAGAGACAGAAACTGCTCCCCGGTACGTGTCTCTTATAAAGGGGTTCAACTGTATTTGCAAAGCCACATTTCCGGACTTTGTTTTTGTAACCAAGCCATATGTCACTTTGACTTGCATGGAAAGAAATTGGACTATTCGTGGGTTCTGGTTCATGTTTTCGTGTTCCCGTTTCATGTGTCCATGACCATACATGAAATTACGCCTACTGAAAACGAGAAATACTCCGCTAGGAATACACGCAAAATATATCCACTGTAAATTTCAGCTTGAATGAGAAGCCATGGACAGTAGAAAGGAAAACACTGACACAATGCTGTTCTATTTTCTACAGTCCATGGTTTTTCGTTCAATCTAAAATTTGCAGTGGATATGAACCAACTCACCCAATCCAAAGCAAAATATATCCTCTACAACAAATTACAACCCCGTCGCTTTTAATGCAGCTAGCACTACCAAAATGTTCCCTCCCCTGTCACATAGCCTACGCGCAACCTGGATTGATAACGACACCTAAAGGCAGAGCAGTCGTGAGCACTCACAGGTGCCTCTCCAGTGGGCTGTCCTTGAGCCCGACAAAGTAGACCAGCCGCCGCGTCTCGTCCACCCAGACCTGCAAAGCAAAGGGGAGGCGGGAAACACCATTTCAGAGTTGCCACTGCTACTGTGTCCCAGCCAACCTGTTCACCACTTTTCATCTAAGGCACTGGGCTATAAAGAGGTGCTTCGGGATGACGTATGAAACTACTCACAGCTCAGAAAATTTGGAACTTAAAAAAAAGAATAAGGATAAGAATAAGAAGAAGAAGAAGAATAAGAAAAAGATTAAGAATAAGAATAAGAAGAAGAAGAGAGAAAAAAAAAAGCACGGCAAGTGGGTGCCTGCTTCTCCCACACGCACAGTGCAAACCCAAACTTCGAGCTGCAACAGCACCAAATTGCATTTGAAATCAGTGCAACGGCAGTGCACTGGTTGGCGAGACAGCCACAAAGGGTACACCTCATATACTCTCCTCCTGCGGGTTTTTACACATAAGGCTCTAGACTTCTGCCGAATGGTAGAAGATTGTCAGTAGCAGTAAAATTTCAGCTCAAATTAAATTCGTATCTAACAGTTCTTGACAGCAGCAAAGATAAATAAAATCAAATAAAATCATAGATCCTTCACCTAATTAAAGGGGCTATGCACACGAAATACAAGTTTGCTTTATTTGAAAGATTTGGTGTTTTATACCCAGCGCTTGTCCGGCACCAAACGATGCTTTATTCACTAAGAAATTAATCAACATAGGTTCAAATTTTGATTCTCCTGCCAAATTGTGTTTCCTGACGTCTGCGATGACGCAACAAGGACAAGCTTCAAGCAAACATTAGTACGCCCTTTACTCTGCAGCGAACTCCGGAACGTCTTGTTCACCGTCAGTCCTCCTGGAGGGCGCCACCATACTGCACAGGACCGCTATCCGCATTCGCTTTGCTTCTGATCGTATTTGCACCTGGCTTGTTTTTGTTACGGTAGTACGTAATCGTTTCGTGAAACATGGGTTATGCTCGACAAACAGGGTCACGTAAGACAACGTCGCTCACGCCAATCGGTCAGTGTTGCATTAGACAACTCCAGAGCGGCGGCCTGCTGTGCAGCTAAAACAAGAATGTGTGCCCAGTACCAACAGCAGTGCGCATCAGCCCTTCAATGTTCACGTGTATTTTTGTAACTTTCATTGTTTAATTCCCCATTCTTACTGCTGTAAAATTAATGTGGATTACATTTGGGCGCAAATAGCTCGTTTGGCAAGCCTATAAGCCGTGCCTTATTTGAGTTTGCTTTTGCCAGTATCAGACAAATCGCAGAACTGGCGCGTATAACATCATAGGTTCTGCTGCGGGAAATGAGCTAGTGGATCACATGGCCACTGCCTTTTTTCCTACTTATGAAGCTTACTTGAGGAAAGTTTACATTCTAACGATTATGTTTTATGATTCTAACGAGGCAATCTTTGGAATGAGCCAAACTTGTGTTTTCTCTGCATGGCCCCTTTAAGAGACACCGCTGGTAAGTAAGTGCTCCACATTTCCTGTGGTTCTGCCATTTTGCAAAGTGCTCGGTGGCACTGCTGCCTGTTTACTGCTGCCTCCCCATGAGGCTATATACTGAAGCTACACAGCTGCCTTTGGACTGAAAGGCATCGCGTTCGCTTTCGAGCCACTGGCACAGACAATTTGGTGTCGATTACTTTTTTAACTGCTAGTGCAGAAAGCAGCACAATGGGGTGAGAAAAACAATATGATGTGCCCGGTGTTAAGTTGCTCCAAGACTGGAAACTTCTCACGCATTGAAGCTGCACCCCTTGCTGGGCATGCTGTGTGGACCCAACTGACGAGAAATTAGGGCAGGCTGGTTCGCAATGTTAGCGCAATCTCATTGAGAGTCTCATGCACTGTCTTGCAAGTTTCCAGAAAGTGTCTTGTACCCCAGAGCAGGGGTGAGACAGCTGAATCAGATTTGGGAGCAGTTTTTGGAGCAGCGAAATCTTGATTTTGGAGCAGAAGAACCTTGAATTGGAGCAGAAGAACGACATTTATTATGTAACCTTAGGAGCCTAAAAAATCAAATTTTTGGAGACTCACAGGGAAAAGTGCACTTTTTAATCGGTTTTGAACATACATAACACTGAAACAGCCTCTCAATAAAGTTTTTTTTTTCTACCAGAGTATCACAAGGTACGAACTGCACTACCTTTTTAGAAACCATTTTAAATACTCAGGTTCTATGCATTGATAGTGGATTTGCTGTTGAAAATATCGAATTGAAAAACTAAATCGTAAGGCATTTTTATTATCATGTGAATGCCAAAATTGTTATTTTTGTTATCCCTGACTCGGCTTTACACACAAGTGTAGAGCCATGGCAAAAGTTGCGCAAAGCGAGGTGACAGTCGTCGCACCCCACAAGCCCTCCCATTTCATTCGCCAAGGTACACATTCACTACGATCGTAATTTGAGTAATGTTGATATGTTTAGCCGCCTCCCTCTTGGCAATAAATTTCACTTCAGATAAATGAGCCATTATTACTAGCGTGAAATCGTTCCACTATCGGACACTGCTTGAACATTTTGCAGCGATGTAGCCTGCGACGCTGCTCCTGCAGTGTCGATCGTCCCATTCCCGCCGCTCGCAAGCTCGCTGTGAAAGGCAGCAATAACTCAGCGTTTTATAACGCCGCAGTGAGTCCGAAATTTCACTTCAAGCACGCGCTGGCCTCACACTCAAAGTCGAAACACGGCGAATTCGCGGTCGCCATGTTGTTTTTGATGAACTCCCGTCTTTTGAGTCCCGCAACATACCCGCCACAGATCAAAGGACTAAATGTAAACCCAGCTACCCCCATAACTAAAACCAAGGTAGACATCGGCGAAGAGCACTCTGCCTGAACCACAAGCAACTGCTTCGCACGGTGGCCATATTTTCACACCTTCACCGCACCAAGATGGCGGCGCCCAGTAATGTCGTTCCGGAGATTCGGCGCTCCAAAAATTGCCGTTTTTTCATCAACTTGCACAAGTGGTTCGACGCCTCAGTACACATAAGTATTTTTTCTACAGGACTTTGCAATGGTTTTCAACGGGAAAACTGTAAAAACACACAGAATATAACATGTGCAACCCGACATTGTGACTTTCGAAAAAACTATATCGGGGACAATTTTATGCCGGTTTTTTATTGAACGATCAATCAATTGAATCTTTACAAACACCATCACATCGGGGATGCTGGAAAATAATGCCGTCAGTAAGCATTTCCCCCAACTGAAACTGACGGGAGCGTTAAAATCCTTGGCTCTCAGACTGTTTTGGAGCAGTTTGGCGCAATTTTTGCAATTTTCAAGCTTTTGGAGCAGCCTGGCGCAGGAAAACAAATTTGTATCAAATCTGCGCAATATGCGCAGCTGTCTCACCCCTGCCTGAGAAGTTTACACCACGAAATAATAGTCGGCCAACAAGATTAAACTGCTGCCAACTAGTTGGACTTACTGGGTTTCATGCAAGTGGGCCTAGGTTTACGCAACTGCAAAAAGTGTGGGCCTCCCGGCGCAAGTTTTCAAGGCAGCAATGGGTGTGTCACACAATTATGTTGCACACTGGTCTGTCCCTTCGAAGGCAGACTTGGCCAGCAGTTAGCAGCAGTTAGTGACAAAACCCCAAATGGGTTTGGGTGGCCTCCCCAAATAAACACTATTGCAATTTGCACTCGCGTTGAACACGCACATTTATTACCAGGTAACTCCTGATCAGGAAGAAAAAAAAACTGAACAATGACCGGCACAAAAATCGAGGTGCAAAGCCTGTGTATATCTTTTTGCAGTATACCGCAAATATTTCACCAAAAATTCATTGCACATTTAGTGCACCACCTAACTTTGCTTGCATTTTCTTTCCCCCAAACCAAGTGCAGGCATTTCAAAATACAATAAAATAAAATAAAAGCCCTGTGCCAACAAACGCCGACATGCTTATAGGCAAACCACTCACATCCTTGTCGGAGACTTCCCAGTCCCCAGAGGTGAGCTGAGTCTTCGACACCAAATAGTCGGAGCCTGGGGAGGAGGGAAAAGAGGCGAGACCAAGTTAACCCATCAACAAGAAAGTGAGGTAAGCTCCGCATAAAATGGGACACTGTTCCAGTAAGTTCTCTGTAGTTGTTAAGAACACACAAATGCAAGCAAGCAACTACACGCATGAAAAAGAAAAGATCTGGCACACTTTCTGCTAATGCGACAGGATCTGATAAGCTAGTAAGTGATTCAAAACTGCTGAACTACAGTATACAGTAGCCCCTGACCTTTTACGTCTAATATTTTACTTTTACGTTTACATTTACATTTTACGTTTAACATTTGTTTCCCCACGAGTTAAGTGGCAACTTGGCCACGCTTTTTTACAGTGCATCTGTTTCCTGCTGCTTGATTAGATGTTGACAGACAGGTGCTTGCATGGGTATGCTTAGCACAGGAAAACATCAGTGGTCCTCCTGAGGCACAAACAGGAAGCCTTTCAAATGGAGTGGTCAAATGCTAGCACATGAAATGCTTACTCTCAAACGTGCCTCGCTGACATGAAAAATGCTAGTACCTACTACGTCCAGACGTGCTGATTGCAGTGAATTTAAACACAGCCAAAGCGACGGCACAGATGGCTCTATGCTAATGCTCGCCTGATACACGGAGGTTTAATACAGTTAAAACTGCTACAGATTTTCAGTCGACTCGAACTCTTATATCTCGAGATATCTTTTAAGTCGAAACATTTTCGCGTTGTGCCTCCCATAGGCACCCTTTAACTCGAAACTCCGCTTGACTCAAAATTTTCAGAGGATTCTAGGACTTCGAGTTAATAAGGGATTACTGTACACGTTCCCGTATGCAGCTTTCATGGAAGCTCAGTGCTTCATGCTGGGTGCCCTCCACTGTGGCTAACAACAACCTCCCCTTGCCAGATCTTTCAAAGGTACACCATCAAAAGTCAATTACAGGACGCCCTGCCACTGTTGGCATGCCAAAAACCGATGCAAGGATGGAGTTCCGTCTCAATGGTCCATGGACACAGGGCATGACCCTCATAAGGCCCCACATTAGTTTTTAATGCGAGATGTTTATGTAATACCTCAACCAAATTTTGACCATGCATCAACCTAAATAGACCTTCGACCTTTAGCCTGACCTATCATGCAGCAGCTGGTCACCTGACACTATCAGGTGACCAGCTTTTGTAATTTTTCTCCCCCCATCAGACGCTGCTGCACGGTCTTGCAAAACTACAAGCGTGAGGCTTGAACTTATAGTTTGGCTTTGTTTGGAGAGATCAGTGTCTCTTGGCACCTAGAAGAATGGCTGCCATAGAGAGGGACTCAGCTTATGTCAGCGAGACAACATAATAAAAACGCAAGCCAGATTTTTTTTTCCTTTAAGCAGAAACAGGTGCAGCAGAGGCGACTCCCCAGCCACTTTCGGGCGATTTCTCTGCGACATCACAGAATCTTGTTTGTGCGACCGGCAGCCACTGGCCTCAGCCAGGAAACGTGACTGGGTGAATGTAGGGGGCCTCTATTTCCGTTTGATTGTAGCCCTTAATGCTTAGTCTACACACTGATAACAAAGTTTTCAGTGCAGGTCCATAGTATGTCACTCCCGACCATATTAGGTCACTGTAGCACTAAATTCAAAAAGTTTGGCGTACTTCTTGCTTCTTTTTCACTTAAAGGAAAATGTCTTTCATGGCTTGTGGCTGGAATGGGGCTGAGTACGCTGGACCAGTTCTTTTAAATTAAAAAGAAAAGTTGAATTTTGTGTCTTGATGGCCCTTTCAAGAAGAAAGATGGCCGCGATGGATGCTTCGACGAGCGTACCGTGCCCCGACGGCAGCAGGGGCACGCTGGTGCAGGGCGGCCCGCCTCCTCCGACGCAGTCCACCCGCAGCCGGAGCAGGTAGAGGTGGCGGAAGCCGGACTCCTCGCTGGCCCAGAGCAGGCGCACCTCCTGGGCGCACTCGGGACGCAGGAAGAACAGCACGTCGTGCACCTGCAACACCATGGGAGGGAGGGGGGGGGCAGGTGGAGAGAGCAGAGCGACAACGGGCTACAGCGCCTGCCACACACCCCTTGTACAGACTAAGTCAAGGACCGAGGACGACATACGATGAACTAAACATCAATGCCTGCATTGCAATACTAGGATACTAGGCCTAGGCTTTAATGAGCCATTAAGAGCAGAGCCAAAGCACTGCACCTAGCTGCTCCATTGCAGCAACCATAT
This sequence comes from Haemaphysalis longicornis, assembly GCF_048455015.1. NCBI lineage: Eukaryota > Metazoa > Arthropoda > Arachnida > Ixodida > Ixodidae > Haemaphysalis > Haemaphysalis longicornis. The sequence goes on from NW_027526361.1 coordinate 132,801,672, forward strand.
AGTAATCTCATGGTGATAGAAAATAGCCAGCGCAAGAAAGACGAGGACGAGGAAGATTACAGACATAGCGCTGTGTCTGTTACCTTCCTCGTCCTCGTCTTTCTTGCGCTGGTTGTTTTCCATCACCATGAACCAATACCAACTCGCCCAGCTTGCCTTGTTGGTATATTAGTAATCTACTTGTGAACTAAACGATTCTGTGTCCAAGCATGGCTTGATCAAACTCTGACAACCAAACCCTGACCTTTGACCAAACTCTGACAAAAAAATAAAGGAGAAAAAAAGGAAAGAAGTGTGGAAGGCACTTACCTTTCCACTCCAGATTCAGGCAACTACACCTGCTTCCCCACATTTTTTCAAGCTCCCAACTAAAAGCCACCTGCCAAGTCGTCTTACAACTTGTGTTTGGCACAAACATTGTACCTACCACGTACAGACTGCACATGGGAGATGTCACTGAACTCATTAAGGGTAAGATGTGGCAGCTTGCCACCAATGCATTACACTAGAGGGCATAATACAATGCAGCAACTGCATTCTTTTGCACAGCTTCAAACATGACAGTGCCTTACACAGTGAGTAAATGGCCACTGTGCAGTCGCCACTGCCAAAATCGGAACAGGAAGTTCATCAGGTGTAACACACAGCCACTAGTTCTAAATAAAAAAAATCTGACTTTGTAGTTAACACTGCTGCAAGACTTGGCCAAGTGAATTAGACTTACAGGCCACCAGTGAAAATTGAGGGGGGCACCCAACTCAACCAGACATTCGGAAAAAGGAGAACCTGCCATGTTTCAAACTTCAAACTATTCCCGATTTCGAATGCTGGGAATTCGTATCTCAAATGAAATTGATCCCCCCTCTGCTAAGAGATTCCACCAGACACTAATCCGCTGTCAACCACCACATATCCAATCACAGGCAGGAGAGAGAGAAGAGGAAGAGGAAGGCAAGACGCACGTTGATCCAGACGTGGGAGGTCTCCTGCCAGAGCAGGAGGGAAGAGCAGGCCGGGTGCAGCCCGCCCTCAGGGGGCTGGAAGCAGCCCAGGGGGAACAGCACCAACTGCAGCCTCTGTTGAGGGCGGTCCAGGAGCTCCGCCCACACCCTGCAGCACACGTGCATATGCACACGAATGGCAAAGCCTCAACAACAATTGCAGCAGCGAGGGAAGACATTCCAGCATTCGTCTATTCAAAGAAAGCTCGGCTGTGGCTAACAGACTCCTTTCAGATTCAGATATGTGGCACGCCACAGTGGAGGGCTCTCCCAGATTAATGTCGACCATTCGCAGAATCTGTAACGCACGCCAAAACTGCAACACACGGGTGTTTTCGGTTTTTGCCTCCATCATCAGTCTTGCTGCTTTTCTCACCACCAATTCCAAATACGGAATTATTTCATGAAGAACGTCAATTAGTTCTGAAGACAACCAGTGATAAATTTGCCATTTTGTTTTCACCGCAATGGACAAAATAAAGTTAGTCCAAGGTAATCTTCATCTTTTCTGATACAGTCGAACCCCGCCATAACGAACTCCGCTTCAACAAAATATTTCCAATTCCCCATCAGCTAGCCACAGAAGCCAATGCAACAAAGTCCTCGCTACAACAAACCATCTGTCTGGCTTGTTTTTGCTTGCCTGAAATTTTCACTCAGCGGGGCTGGGATTGATTTATTTTACGTTACAATAAGTGTAACGCTAGCCATCTGCACCTTTTATACATTCAGGGCACTTAGTTACATTGATAATGAGCATTGTCTGCCCACACTACCACCCATAAAAAAAAAACAGTCTATGGACACCATTGTTTGTTGGCAATAACGACATGGCTGGCCGTCTTTACACAAGGCACAGGCCCAGTTCGTCAAGCCGGAGCTGCAGCCAATCCGTATCCAGTTGAAATCGCGCAAATGTGCGCTCCTGGCGTTGCATCGTGATGTATGTGTTGTAAGCACCTGTCATTGCAGTTTTTTTTCTACCATTCTTCAAAGTCAAAAGAACGTTTTTGTGCTTAGTCTTTCGCCTGCATCATCGTACCTCAATCATCAGCGTGGGCTGGCAATAAATGCAAGCGTGCGTGGCTTGCCTGCCAAGGTCAGATGCCGCAGTGCCCAGTCAGAAGATAAGATAATGCACTGGGCTCCTGTCACACGCGAGATGGGGGCTTTCACCTGCTGGCCCAGCAGCTATCTGCAAGTAATCAGCTAGGTAGATACGCCTTGTTGTGCAACAATTTGTTTTGAGACTGCATTTCTTGAAATCTCTCGGTGCTGATTGAAGCTCGGTGCTGATTGAAGCACTATGGACACCATTGTTTGTTGGCAATAACGACATGGCTGGCCGTCTTTACACAAGGCACAGGCCCAGTTCGTCAAGCCGGAGCTGCAGCCAATCCGTATCCAGTTGAAATCGCGCAAATGTGCGCTCCTGGCGTTGCATCGTGATGTATGTGTTGTAAGCACCTGTCATTGCAGTTTTTTTTCTACCATTCTTCAAAGTCAAAAGAACGTTTTTGTGCTTAGTCTTTCGCCTGCATCATCGTACCTCAATCATCAGCGTGGGCTGGCAATAAATGCAAGCGTGCGTGGCTTGCCTGCCAAGGTCAGATGCCGCAGTGCCCAGTCAGAAGATAAGATAATGCACTGGGCTCCTGTCACACGCGAGATGGGGGCTTTCACCTGCTGGCCCAGCAGCTATCTGCAAGTAATCAGCTAGGTAGATACGCCTTGTTGTGCAACAATTTGTTTTGAGACTGCATTTCTTCCCTCGTAACATGATCTTTACATGCGAGTAAAAAACATAACCACTGGTACATGCATTATCCGAATAAACAACGCAATTGCCCGTCACTCCTTTTCCTAAACATTGCATTATGCGGTTAATGACGTGGATAATATACAGGGCTATTTTTCGTGCCGTTCCATGGTGTGTTTGGGCAGACTTTGCCTCAACAAATATCCCATTTAAACGAAATTTTTCGCACGTCCCGTCAATTTCGCTGTAGCGGGATTCAACGGTACTACGAACACAGCGAGTGCAACGTAACACGGATATTTGACGCATCACTGGGAAGAACTTTTGCAGCTCGTTAAACTTGGTGGCACCAGTAACCACCCACTATTTCAAACACCCATTTCAAACACTCAACTTTAAAGGGGCCATGTAGACAAAACAGGTTTGGTTCATTTGAAAGATTGCCTTGTTAGAATCACACTGACATCTGTCTTAACGTAAACTTCGCTGAAATAACCTATATAATTAGGAAAAAAGGGAATGGCCATGTGACTCACTAGCTCATTTCCCACGCTAGAACCTATGACGTAATATCCACAGCTGTGTGATTGGCTGAGGCCGGCAAAAGCAAACACAAATTAGGAAGGGCTTATAAGCCTGCTGAACGAGCAATTTGCTCTTAAATTTAGGGCACATCTTTTTACAGCAGTAATAATTGTCGGGTGAATAATGAAAGTTACGAATACAAGTACCAGTGTGTACTGTCAGTACTGTGCGCACTATGCTTGTTATAGCTGCACAGCACTGTGGTTGTCTCAGACGACACTGGCCAATTGGTGTAAGCGACATTGTGTTACGTGACCCTGTTTGTTGAGCATACCCCATGTTTCACAAAAGCAAAACTACCGACCGTAACAACAACAAGCCAGGTGCAAATTCAATCAGAAAGAAAGCAAAGGCAGACAGCGATCCTGCGCAGTATGGTGGTGCCATCTAGGAGGACTAACGGGTAAAAAAGGCGCTCCGCAGTTTGCTGCAGCGTACGAACGTTCGCTTAAACTAATACCTGCCCTTGTTAGGTCATCGCAGACGAAAATGCACAATTGGGCGGGAAAATCCCAATTTTAACATGAATTCATTAATTTCTTGGTGAATAAAGCATCGTTTGCTGCCGGACAAGTGCTGAGGGCACTATGAACAACCAAACCTCTCGAATAAAACACACATGAATTTTGCCTGCATCGTCCCTTTAATGTCTTTGCACATCTGTCAATAATTTAATACATCTGCACAGCTGTATGTGACGTATACCTGATAATGTGATGGCGTTTACAGCACGCTTCAGTGTCCGTTTACTAGTAGTGTTTGAGAGTGAAAACTAGCCAAACCCTAACTGGCCAAAGTAGCCTGACTGCTGCACAGAGCAGTGGACACTCACGCAGTGCTGTCGGGTGTCCAGCCGGCTCTCAGGAGGTACTCCGAGCACGGCGAGAGCGATGACAGGGGCTCCGACAGGGACAGCAGCTGCACCTGCTCAAACTGCACACAACATTTGGGAGGGAGGAGAAGAGAAAGAACACTGAGACTGCAAATGTCAGGCCACACACCACACACGCTCCTTTACACAAGGGCTTAGTTCCCTTCAACCAGACACAGCCATGTTTTCCAGTGTATTTAGATGTGAGCCCAGTATAAGAGTAAAGCACACTCTCGGTGCTGATTGAAGCTCAGTTACCTTTGTACTGTATATCACCTCAACGCCTGCTTGAACCGCATCCTTGTTTCCTTTTAACTGTGCAGTGTGCAGACAGCGTACACTGTAGCGTTATCAGTAACTGGGTCCTTTTAAAAATGTATTTGGCCTTTCGTCAATGAGTCCTGCGTTACTATGTCCCAGTTCCTAAAATAACTTTACAATGACAGTACCACCCAGAGCAAGGAGACCATGGCATTGCGCTGTCATAATTTATGCGCCTGTTATTGCACAAGCGCTTTGCTACGCCACAGTGACACGCGATAAAAATGCTATTCCTGGCTATGTGCTGCTCATGTACGTATAATAATGCGTGCATTCATCGAGAGTGAGCAGAGCTGAAAGTATGCCGTGTCTGCTATGTCCACAGACAAAGCAAACTTATACCTACATAGGTGTAACACCTAAGCGCCACCATACGTTGCTCCGAAAAAATAAAAAAACCTCAATAGCACACGATTTGCTCCGAAGACAACAGCTGACATGGAAGCAGGCGTATACCTGAACAAGGACGATATGTTTCCGCTCTGAATGACCCTCTCGGTGGCAAGGGTCAAAATTCAAACTCTGGGTGTTCAACACGCTGAAGCTGTGCGTGGGTGCTGCAGTGGAGGGGGGCTCCGGATTAATTTCGACCCCCTGGGCATCTTCGACGTGCGGCGAAATCTCAACACACAAGCATTTTTGCTTTTCACCTCCACCTGAAAAGCGGCCACTGTGGCCGGGACTGCACCTGCATCCTTGGGCTCAGCAACACCTGAGTCACTGAGCCGCCTCGGCAGGTTGGCGGAAAGTGGCCGCCTTTGCTTTTTACACTGTCATGAACGCAAGTTAAGAGTTCACTCAAGTACAGTTCTGGATTACTCCTCTAGACAGTCGAGCAGAATACCAGTACACCAGAAGGGTTTCCTGAAGGGCCAGTTGGTACATTGTGCTACGAAGAAAAAACAGTGCAAAAGACAGGACGGAGTAAGCGCAACAAACCACGGGCGCTGACGAACAACTGAGCGCTTTATTGCGACAGAAACATATATAGAGGATAAGCTGGAACAACGAAAAAATTAAAAAAGAACGGAAACAGATATCGCAATGAAATATGATAGCTCGGGACACAAACGTAATCGCCCACATGGATTTTTGGCGTAAGATGCTCGAGACAAGTAAACAGTATTTCCTTCCCCAGAAGTGCAACATACGGCTCGCTCACACACGCGTTTCCTTTCTTTTTGATTTCGAAGGCTTCAAATTTCTGTTGCACTTCTGGGGAAGGAAATACAGTTTACTTGTCTCGAGCATCTTACGCCAAAAATCCACGTGGGCGATTACGTTTGTGTCCCGAGCTATCATATTTCATTGCGATATCTGTTTTCGTTCTTTTTTAATTTTTTCGTTGTTCCATCTTATCCTCTATATATGTTTCTGTCGCAATAAAGCACTCAGTTGTTCGTCAGCGCCCGTGGTTTGTTGTGCTTACTCCGTCCCGTCATTTGCACTGTTTTTTCCTTCGCAATACACCAGCCTCAATCACGGGTCTCTTTCCACAGGTAGGGGGGGGGGGGATGGCAGCTCACCTGTCCCGTCTGGGAGAGGGCGAACTGGGCGATGGCGAGGGAGGAGCGGGCGTTGGGCGAGCCCGCCCGGGGAAAGCGGTGCTCTTCGGTGCCGGCCACCCCGTCCTCGCTGAACGAGGGCAGCTGCAGCACCTCCACCTCACTCTCGTCCACCACCTCGTACAGGATGCGGTACTGCCCACCCGAGGACACCTCTGACAAAGGCACCGGTCACGGCAACAGTCAGCGAAACAGCAACACAGGATACAGACAGTGCACATTAGTGATGAATGGGGGCAGCAGCTTTCAAAGAGGGCTCGTACAGTTCTAAAGTCATCGCATGCCGCGTTCGCTGTCCTACAAAGAGCTGGGGCTGAGCTTGCATTGTCTTCCCGCATTAAGGATTACTGAATTCTCTGTTGCACGGGTGGATGTCAAAGTAGGCACACAGTTTCAATGCTCTGTGCAGAAACTGTAGTTGCCCGAAATAGCAGACACTAGCCAGCTGACATGACAGCGGACGGCAGATGGATTCAACGTTCCAGAGGGATCGGTGTAGGTACCAGTGAAAACCAGTTGAAGATGCCATCGCTAGTGGAAGCAGTAGGGGTTCTTTGGATAATGGACAACAAAAATTGCATTACCCTTTACGTAGTGTTTCTACAATTCAGGTGTCAGATGCTGTCAATTCATCCGAAGAAAAAAAAAGAACGGCTTTTTACGATGCTTCTGCTACTGTACCACTGATGGTGTAAGTAAACATATTGCCCAGTTCAGAACGCTTCACTTCAGGATGCTCATACCGCTATACTGACATTAATACAACAGTTTGTTTCGCAGAAATGGGAGCCCTTACAGCTTTTTCACCAAAACAAGAAAACTTGCTGCATAATCCCATGCGATTTCGAGGGTTGCAATATGCTTTGCCGCTGTCGTAGTAAGCAGCATCTTTCAAGTACGCTGCCATCCTACTTACCCCCACAAAAAATGCATTTTACTTGACACTTTGTACACATTTTCTTTGCTGCTACTGGTGCGACTTAGGCAAGGACCTTACAGTGAACCTTTTCATCCAGGTCTTGGATGGCAGGAGTGAGAAATGCAGGTACGAGTCTGCCGTAACCGAAGTTACTAGGCTGGCTGTCTGCCCAACTCCTTTAGGCGAACTGCTTCTGCAGTAACTGCCTCATTTACGCTGTCCTTACAGTTTACAGTGAATTTGAACGTCTCCAGTGCACAGAAAAATTTATTTCTTCGCACACGCTCAACACCACAAACAATCCACTATAGCCATGCTATGAAATAAAAGCTGTTCACATGCAAAAGCAGCCCAATGTGACTGGAGCTGCTGCTCCAAAAAGAAAACCTGAACTACTGGAAGCATCCTGGTTGCCTGCCCACTTTCTGCTTTGTGCCAGGAAGTCATTGGCAATTCAGGGGTATCATGGAGAGTACCTGCCCCCCTTAAAGTTCAATCAGAACGTGAAGAGTAAAAAAAAGCCCAGGGGAACCATTGGCGAGTCCACTTCCACAACTATGTGTTTTGCGTCACAGCCAATAGGAGGCTTGGGAGCCGTTTTGCTGCTACAGACGCCGACGCCGGCTTGTGCTTTTGCACTGAAAGAGTTGTGAACAGCTGAAAGAGTTGTGAACAGAGGAACCTGTGTCACTTACCCAGAGAGGGGCTCCACCAGTAGCCAACGTAGCGGTTGAACTCCTCTTGAGTCACATAGGAGGGCACTCCGACACTGATGGGACTATCAGACACGCTCGCCCCGTCTGCAAAGACAGAAATGACGTCCCTTCAGTCTAACATGTCCAAGTTGTGAGAATCCGTTCAGAATAGGATGCCTGTTGCACCCAAAAGACCATCACCTACACATTTTTGCTTCTTCGTTGTTCAAACAGAGATGATCTGGAATCATCTGCCAGATGTTGTGCTTCACTCTAGCCATGTTTCACTCAGAAAACAACTAGGAAGCTCTGCACCAAGAGCCCACCCCTCATGTAACACCCAGCACTGGGGTGTGTTGAAGATAGGTTGACATGTGGGGAAAAAAAAAAAAGTGTTCTGATTTTATTTATCTTTGTTTGGATGCAATTGTTTGGATGGTCAGTATCAGGGAATGCAAGCTTTTGTTTGAAGCGAGTACACTGGCGTTGGGCCTAGGCTGTACGGCGGCCATCACAGTAACGGTGGCTGCTGCTGCGGCGTTCCTCTCCCAACGCCGGCATAGTGTAGCAGCTAGCATCTAACGCTATGTTATTAGCAATGTGCTAGACCAAGCAGCCACGAAAAGATCAAGCTCTTCCAGTTGAAGGTTGTAAGCACTGGAAAGAGGCATTTCAATTTAATTTCTCATGAACTATACGCACGCAGAGCGCAACGATGCCACTTTTTCCCACTAAAATTCTCACATTTACAGTCCAACTTTCTTCTAAGTGATAAGGAGAGATCCACCAAGGCCATACAAAGTATAAGTTGGGTTCAGGGTACACCCTGTATTTTTAGGGGGTCACAAGTTATAAAGCCTATTGGAAACAAAAAAATTACGCCCACCTCCCCTCGCGGGAACCCTGGTGTGATGCGACGCTGAGGGGGTTCAAGCGCAAGCGGAGAGCAACCGTCGACCGAAACGCCGCCGGAGAACGGCACACCGGTTATATTCTAAGCACTATATATGCGCAGCGCGCCCGAAGGAGAGGAAACCGCGGAGAGAGAGAGAGTACTGCACATGCGCAGCACCGCACGCAGTGCCGCCCACCGGCGGAGTGAGAGCGCGCTGGGCCGCACACGCTCTCACCTGGGCACGCGCCGGCGCCAGTGCGTCTGCCGCAGCTATGACGCAACACATTCCAACACAATTCACTCTAATCCAATCCAATCCAATCCAAGCCAAGCCAATCGAATCCAATGCCCCTCGCGAGAGAGTGTTCGCTATCGGAGAGGAGAGCGGGAGAGTGGCTGCAGACAACGGACGCACGCAGGAAGGACAGGGCCGCCGACAAGAGATGCTCTGAGTGTCGCATCTAAAAAGAGCGCCTTTTGAGAGAGCGCCTTTTTCTTTATGTACATTATGACACAGATTGACAAAATATGCATTTTTTGAAGCTCCCTAATAAAAAATATGTCAGCAGTCTGGGTGGCCGAAGCCAGTGCTGGATCCAAGGAATCCTGGGCGAAGGCTGAGGGAGGAAGAGGCCATCCAAGATGCCTACTTTTCTGAACCCATCACTGGCACCCCCCCCTCTCTCTCTCCCTGTGTGTGTGCGTGTGCGTGTGCGTGTGCGCGCGCGTGCATGCATCTGCGTCTGCGTGTGTGTGTGAAGAAAAAAGTTTGCCCCCCATTTACTGCTGCCCTCTGTTCCTAAAGAGAAAAAAGGTCGCGAAAATGCGGAATTGGGCGACAACCCTGACCTGATCGGGTGTGGGTGAGGCGCACTTCGGCCCCCGAGCCCAGGTGCGTGACCCAGAGGTCGCCCGCAGCCACAAAAGCCACCAGGTCGCCGTTGCAGGGGCACAGCTGCGCGTTGAGGCGCGCGCAACTAAGCGACGTGCGCAGCTCCAGGGGGAAGTGTGGGCCGCCCTGCATCGGGGAGGCAGGAGAAGGGCACACAGGCAAGCACACTGTCAATCAATCTAGACCTCACTGCTATAAATGGGGCTATGAAGACAAAACACAGGTTTGGTTCATCAGGACTGCTTTGCCCACACAACAGTGATGCAAATTTGAATGCAAACTTAAAATAAATTCTGGAGCTACTATTCAGCAAAAACAGGTAAAGCAGTGTAGGCTCCTGAGTCACTTTTCGGCAATCTCTCTCCGACGTCACAGAATCTTGTATGCGCAACCAGCAGCCATTGACGTACACTACCACCAGGAAACATAACCGGGCGATTACACTGGAGCCCCTAGTTCCCTTTTAAAGTATCATTGATGCTAACGCGCAGTCCACACACTGATAAATACACTTTCAGTACTGGCGCACATTATGTCCCTCCAGCCCAAGTCACTGTAGCCCAAACGTGTAGTTTTTCAACACTTGTCTTTCTTTAGTTAAGAGGATGTCTTTCGGGACTGGAATGGCACCGAGTGAGTTACCAAGTTCTTTCAAACTGGCCAAGGAGTTGTATATTGTCTTCATGGCCATTTCGACCGGCAGTAGGAGATGCTGCAGTAATGTCAAACACTGCCGACATCATTTGGATGTTTTTTACAAGTCACACCGGAGGAAACGATATTGTTACGGTGCAAAGGGTTTATTTACAACCGTAAATAGGAATGAGAGCATTGAAGGAAGCGGCCACCGATCCTGTGGTCAGTACGAGTGCGGTTCGTCCTCCACTTCCTCTTCTCCTCCACCCCTTGACACATATCCTGCTTGGGGATTGGTTGTGACCAATTTAACGCTGTACAGTTTCGAGCGTGACAATATTTTGGCAGGGGAGCAAGAGTGCAGTAAAAAGAACATGCAAGGAACAAATGGGCTGGAAATGGGGTGGAATTAAGTCATAGAACAGTAGTACAGTCAAACCCCGAGATAACGAAATCCCGCGAGTACACAATTCGCACGGCCAGAAAATATTTTCGGATCCCTGGCGAACGTCCACAGAAGCCCATGTATTTCATATCTTGCAACAACAAAATGTTTTTGGAAACTGATCCCATGTTAACGAAATTCGCTGCAAGTGCGGTCGGCATTTTTTCTACAGATTTCAGGCTAACAGAGTCCAAGAAGTGCTCAAATGCATTTTTTTCGGACCCAAATTGCGTAAATGTCAGACACAGTGCACTTGCATGGCCGCTGCCATATTTGCTTACATAAAATATCGTGCAACAAGTGGCAATAAAGACAGCCTCACAGTGACTCCACGAGGGGGCAATACATAGTCACTCACGGCATGTCTTTGGTTTGGCTGAACAGCGCGCGTGCGTTTGTTGTGTGGGCAGCAGTTGGCACATTTGCACTCAATCAAAAGTGGAAGTTTTTGTCACTACAAGATAAGGCAGCCATCATTGCCAAGACGTGGCCCAAGTGGAGGAAGAGAGGGTAGTGCCTATGAGTTTGGAACCACCTGCAGCTCACTCGGTCATTTTGAAGGTAGAGCTAGCCACTCTTCAATGGCACACATGCGCAAAACAAAACAGTGACGGCTGTGACCTTTATGGTTGTCAACAAAGCAGTGCTCGCTTAGTTTTGAGAAAAATATTGGAACAACGAGGTGCCACTGTCTGGCTAAGTTCGTCAACCGGAAAAGTTGGATTATGCCTGCATGCTTGAAAATACTCGGTGCTGAGTGAGGACCAGGGAGAAAAACATGCAGAGAAGGCGAGCCCGCGGGATGTTTTGGATGCATTTGGCACAATTCGGTCGTTCGTTGGCACGTACAACTACCAATGAAGTACTTCTTATAGTGCAAGAGCTGAGCTGTGAAGTTATTGCAAGGTAAGGCTCGCAAAGTAATATAACCGACTTTGCGAAATAAATCTTTGGTTTGCAGGCGATTTTCGTGTAGTTTATGTTTCGTTCTCATGGCAACGAAATTCCTGCAAAAGCGAATTTTTTAGCTTTCTCTGGCGGATCTGTTATTGCGGGGTTCAAATGTATACAAAACTAACTTCGCTGATTTAGCTACCACCTTAATGATGTTCGAACTGTGTCAATACAGAAACAGAACAAAATATGCACCAAGCCCCCTACCCGCACAGATATTGTGAGTATGCCATTGATGTAAAATCCACCAACCCATACATTAAGTGCACTAAATGGGGCAAGGGATTATTCGTCGAGCAGAATTTAAGGCTGGACGGCAAAGTTAGGGTAGGACTAAATGCTTGAGGACATTCAGGGGCACATGAACTTGTCACATATCAAAGCCTGCAGTGAACCTCCTTAGAGGTTCAAGTATGCCATTTAAAGGTACTCCTAGTACTGGCTACGCATAAAAGTACTTTTGCTTTTTTTTTTTTTACAACTTCTGGTCCCCCAGCCCAGCTGTTTGGGCAAACTGAATTGTGGGGCAAAATGTTTTCTCGAACTGTGAGCTGTCTCCAGTAATGTTTGTGCCAGTAGTGCTACCAAGCTAGAATTTACACGCAATTACAGACTACTCAGTCACCGCTATTTCGTTCGTTTTGCCTTAAATGTGCCTTTCTCCTTTTCCTTCTTGCCTACTGGGCGATTTCGCCATAACAACAGTCTTTCATTTGCATTCAATGCAAGTCAATTTCAATTCACGTCCCATAGATACACAAGGAGGTGGCAGAAAAAGCTACCCAGCAGCAGCTCGACACCTCTGCAGACAATATCCACTACACACCCTGAAACAACCAGCCTAACCCACGCCGATTCGGCCTTTCCGCCGCAGAACAAAACTCAGATGTTGAAGGGTTGCGATGAAATTTGAAATCTGTGGTGTTAGGGGCGATGCTGCCACCACAACAGTTTTTCAAAAGAACGCCCCTCGACTGGTTACAGTTCAAGGGTGTGCAGAAGAAAAGCTACACAGGGGCAGTCTGAGACGTCTTGAGACAGCCACCCTACCCCACACTCTGCTTTGCTCGAAGAAAATTTGTATGTCAGAGTTTTAGGACGACACATCGTGGCCAGTTTTGAGGCCACTACTCCCTTTCCAGCCTTAAAGGAAAAATGTGACTACCCACTGACATAGTGATCTGGCATGTGTACCTCGATGTGAACTTTTTTTTCCCCCCCAAGAAATGTACTCCCCTCACATGGCATGCCCCAAATTTTTCTCAACACTTCTGTTTGGGCGTTAGGCACACTGTTTATGTTTGCCTGTACTGGTGCCTATTTGTTCTAGCGAAAAAAAAGTTGACAGAAGAGTGGAAGCTTTCTGAAATCAAGACTGCGTCAAAACCTTCGCTAAAGTGCGTCCCACCTTTGCTGAAAGTGTGTCGAATAGATCATCAAACCTTCGAGGCCCAAATCGAAAACGAAGAACAAACCCATGCGCTAATTTTTCATCTGCGAGCGGTCTCAATGTGTACCGATAAGTGGTTTACGATTGATGCGTTAATTGTTTAGTGTAGAACCACTCCTTTTTCGAGATTTTCAAGGGGGCGTTTTGACACAATAGAAACCCGGTTTTTTTACCCGCCGCGTTGGCTCAGTGGCTAAGCCGTTGCGCTGCTGAGCACGAGGTCGCTTTTCTGATGCAGGCGAAAAGCAAAAACAACCGTGTGTGCGAGATTTTGGCAGCCCTAAAAATCCCCAGGTGGTCAAAATTAATCCGGAGCCCTCCACTACGGCACGCCTCATCGCCTGCGTTGCGTCGGCGCGTTAAACCCTACTCAATCAAGAAACCCGGTTTCACGCACGCACCGTGTGTCCAGAGATTTTATCAGGGCTTTTCAGTCTACCAACCGGTCTACGGGGAAATCCATAAGTTGTTCAACAGGATGCCATCAATTCTACTAAGAAGGCTTTCACTTAAAAGCAACACTAGCGCGTATTCCATTCATTGTGCACACTTTCCTTGTCGTTCCAAAACCCTTCGAGCCACAGGCACGATGAGTACGGAAGGGGAGGGGGAGAAGGGGGAAAGGGGCCGACCTTTGGCCGGTCGTCGCAGCAGAAGAGGGACCCGCCGGCGGCGAAGAGGAAGCGCTCCTGTCGGTAGTCGAAGGCCGTGATGCCCCAGGCCATGAGGCGGCGCCGCTCCCACTGCAGCTGCTCCTCCCGCGAGAGCCGCCCCGGCGGGTGGCACCGGTGGAACTTGGGGTCCAGCAGGGGGCGCCACTGGAGCGGCACCGACGAAGACGACGGGGGCGCAGTGGCAGGGGGGGGAACAAGGGGAGACTGCGTCCCGCCAACGTCAGCACCACTCAAGCCGCCACTGACCCTGCAGGAAAGGGGGGGGGGGGGGGGGGGGGGGGAGTTGCCGCCATACGAAAAACCACTGCTCTAGCTTTCCAAACACGAAATGTGGGGAAGCTTCAAGCTCAAGCTTAATTCAAAGCCACTTCAGCTTTTCCCTCAAAGGGAAGAGCATGCCGAAGAGGCGCGCAGGAACCCATCCCAAAAGTGGATCACATGTTCTGCAGTCTCTCGCAGCTAGCTACACTCAATCCCAAGCAGCAGAGAAATATATTTCCTTTTTTGTATGCACTTAAACACATTGCGTTTTTTGTATGAACATTGACTTCCGAGAAAAAAAATGTAATTGAAAGGCTTAAAAAATTATTCCAATAGTTTCCTTTCCATTTCTGTGGAAAGCAGGAACAAGCCACCTGTAAAAGCCCTACGGCTAGCACTAAGAAACAGCCCTATTTCTTTCCACAGCTAACACAAGGATCAGAGAAAGCTTGTCAATATTAGAGTGAATAGAAGTCTGAATTCATGCGTCCTTGTCAAAGCTTCCCTGGTGCTTCTGGCCATCAACTCAAAGTAGTATGAAAGAAGGGTTAAGCAAGCAATGATAAAGGAAAAATGAAACGGGAACCATCTCCTAGCTAAGAAACCTGAAATCTACGCCACCCCAATACAGATACAGACAGCCCAGTAGATGCACTGAAAAATTTATATAAGAAAAAACAGCTCTCCCCAAGAAACGACATTGTAATTCAGGATGTACAGTCGGGGACTTAATTTTGCAGACCGCGCGAGCGCGTGGCAAAAGCTCCCGATGCACGCTCTGGAGGCCCGGCGCCTGTTGTCGAGACCGGCGCGGAGCGCATGCGCGTCCTGTTTTACTCACAGGCACGCCGATTTTCTCGCTTCCTGCAGCGGTGCTGCAATGGTCACTCAAGCACCTCATAGCGACGCCTTTGTAGCATTCCTTTCTTCCCGATGGCACATTTGGGGCCTAGCGTGATGATTGCGAGGACTTTGGCGCAAGTGCTCCTCGCATCCTGATAAACACTTGCGCGGAATGCTTTATTTGTTTGTTTGACGCTTTATCGTTGATAGACGATGAGACTAGCGGCTTGCAAACGGCGTCGCCGAATAAAGCGCGTACGAAGCACAGTCTCACGGTACCGCACTACCGATGACGAAATGCCAGCTATATGATTAGCGAACCTTTATACACCTTGTTTATTTTGTAATTTGGCCACTGAAAATATATTTCAACTCACTCTCCGCTGCCCATAAAGAAGGCGATTTGCAAGTTTTATAAAAAATTATTTCGGTGTTGTTGCTGCCTAGTTTATTACATCAAAATGATAAAAACACGTACTCACATAAATTGTCTGTTCACTCTGCCCATCGCATTCGTAAAAATGGCACCTCGGGTTCCCACTGAATGCCGCAAAATTATTCGCTACCTTTGAGAAGCCGTTTTTCAAAGGGATGTTTGCCGGCTTACTAATAGACCAAGACATTCTGTTATCCCAGGAATTCATGCTTACTGGGATGAATTGCTCCAAGGCCAGAGCAGTTCTTCAAGGTCGGCTTGCATTGATTCATTATGAGGTTTTAATGCGCCGATACTACACAGGCGATTAGGCGCGCCGTAGTTGAAAGCTCCGGATTAATTTTGATTACCTGGGGATATTTAACATGCGCCAAAATCTCGAACACACTTGAGCATTTTCGCTTTTCGCCGCCATTAGAAAAGGGCCACCTTGCAGATGCCCAGCGGGGCATAAGGACAAGGTCAACAACAAAACAGGAGGACAAGCTGATTGTTTTTCAGTGGTTGAACACCCGTTCATTAGTGACAAAAACATTCGGAAGGCCCTAAGCAGCGATCAGTATTACGGCGAAAAGTAGCGAATAATGTCATGGCATTCTTCGATGGGAACCCGAGGTGCTGTTTTGAATAATGCCGACGCACAGAACGAACAGACAATTAAAACGGGTATGTCTTTGAATCATTTTTAAGTAAGGAAGTAGACATTAAAAATAAAACAGGATTTCTTTTATACAACTTGCAAATCGCCTACCTACTTTATGGGCAGCGGAGAGTGAGCTGAAATATATGTTCAGTGGCCAAATTACAAAATAAACATGGTGAATAAAGGTTCGCTAATCATATAGCTGGCATTTCGTCGTCGGTAGTGCGGTACCGTGAGACTGTGCTTCGCACGTGCTTCATTCGGGGATGCCGTTCGCAAGCCGCTAGTCTCATCATCTATCAATAATAAAGCACCAAACAAGCAAATAAAGCATTCGGCGCAAGTGTTTATCAGGACGTGAGGAGCACTTGCGCCAAAGCTCTCGCAATCGTCATGTTAGGCCCTAAATGTGCCATCGAAGGCGTCGCTATGTGGTGCTTGAGTGACCATCGCAACACCGCTGCAGGAAGCGAGAAAATCGGCGTGCCTGCGAGTAAAACAGGACGCGCATACGTGCCGCGCAGGTCTCGACAACAGGCGCCGGGCCTCCAGAGCGCGCATCGGAGGCTTTTGCCACGCGCTCGCGTGGTCTGCAAAATTAAGTCCCTGACTGTACATGTAGTTGCTACACCTAGGATATGAAGCACAGCTCGATGGAAAGGGCAGAAAATGAATTTTACATTTCGACATCTCTACCACTTGCTCAAATCATGCCCACATGGACTCTTTTTGTTTGACTTGAAAAAGAGCCACCACAACTGAGAGTTCCGTTTGGATCCCTGTTCTGTGCAGCCATGCAGCGAGTCACAATACCTGGTATTTATTCCCAGCCCCCACATTCCCCTATCATAGGAAGTCCAACCTACTTCTAACATTACGGGTCACCTGTGCACTCGTGGAAGAAAGAAGAGCTTCAGAGGGGCCCCGACGTCACATCTACTTTAAGCAAGAAACGCCGTTTTAGGTGCTCTCTCTTTTTTTCTTGTATTTACGCACACCCACCACCTCCTCCTCCGTCCTCCTCAACTTCCCCTGCCTGCTACGTCTGTGCCAGTGGACCACTGGACATCAACTGGACCATGCAGTGACGTACGGCATCAATGGGCCAGCCTGTCACCACTGTCGCTACCACACTGTTGCCAGTGGCTTCCCAAGAGCATGAAAAAGCTGCACTACCTGCACCCCACTTCTTCCAATGCGCTGGTGGCCAGCAGGGCCACTCCTAAGCTTCCTATTCTCCAAGTGCGAGTTTTAACGATGGAGCTGTACTAGGGCTGGCCCGGGTGACAGCCTGACCTGACATGTGTCACGCTCTCCCTGTACGGCGGGTTTCTCTGCCATGCAAAAACCAGTTCCCAGTATAGAATAAATTCCTAAAACATAAAAAAAAAAAGGTCCTAAGACCTTCATATTTTCATACAAGACAGCCCAGAAGGAATGTCTTCCTAGCAATGCATGCCTGTTTAGAGGTTAAGCTGACTTGAAGGAGATCGGTGCAAGCTTGCTTTTTGTAAGCCGGCTTTCCCACAATGCCCATTCCGCAGTGAAGCATGGTTATCTATGGAGAAAGTATGGCAACAGAAAGTGGCTGTAACTGAAACGCTCAACTATCAGAAGCTCTTGTGTTGACTCCTGCTGACGAACTCCTTGGGCATGCCGGGTGATACTGCACCAAAAGCACCCCTCAATTCCCCTCGCTCAATTGTCGCACTGAGGGGACCTAGCCACTGCCCTCAAGATTCCTTTCCCTCCACGGTTAATGAAGAGCAGAGGTAGGGAGCGGTGGCTGAGCTGGGACCCAGAGGTGCAGATGTGTCTGGTCACCTGCGCTGCCAACATCCCTGCCGGCCTCAAACCAACATCCGCACCAATCCCCTAAACACGTTTAAGGCTCAAGACAGCAATGCTTCTCGCCAATTCTCTTCAAAAAGGTGACTCAGCATTTTCAAAGCTGTCTATCCTTTGACCAACTTGGCAAACAACAATTACCAGTTACAACAATACAATTTTGTCGGCATTTCAATATTCTCATGGTAGTAGGCTAACCAGTGGTTCAGTGTCTGCTCACGAGAGGCCGCCTACCCCTGCCTAAGCTTCACTTGGTACCTTCCAACCCTACACGCAGCTCCCCCTCAACTCACCCGGTTAGTCCGCCGTTGGCCTCAGTGCTGCCTCGAGCTGCCAGTCCGCCGACCTGCTGCTGCGCCGGCTGCTGCTGTTGTGCGGAGGGGAGGTCGACATAGTGCAGGCTGCTCTCGCGGCCCTCCGTCAGGGGGCTGAGGAAGTAGAGGCGGCCCTTGCCGAAAGTCACGCTTGACGGGAGGCGAGAGGCCAGGCCGTACAGGCGGCAGCGCGTCTGCCGAACCGCCTGCCGCAGCTCCTGCCAGCTGCGCTTGCCCCCACCGCCTGCACCGGTGTTGCCCCGGGGCAGTGCGGGTGCGACTCCGGCCGCACAGAAGTCGGGAGGGGAGCCTGGCATGCCCTCCGAGGAGGAGGCGGCCATGCCCTCCATGGGGCTGCGGCTGAAAGAGACAAGTTTGTTCGTCCACACGAAAACATACACGCGCATTATCCAGCCAGAATGAGACGCAAGGCCTGTATGCGAGGTTGGTCAGTCTCAGTTGAAAGCCGTTCAGCCGGTAGCCAGATGTACAGGTACTAAACAAGAAATACAGCCCAGAACATTAGCAAAGAACATTAGCAAAGAAAAAGAAAACTATTTTCTTCCAGAGAACACAACAAATAATACTGACAAGCATCACTGATCTTATACAAAAAATATCCTACGCTTAATAAAAAAAGAAAAAATAGATTGGCCATTTCCAATTATACTCGGGGACAAGTTAAGAACCGCAATGTGGTGCATCCCTCGAGTGAGGAAATAGACTCGTGACATCAATGCAGACAGGTTTCGAAAGGAAATTGCACTTAAGGCTAAGGGCGGGCTAGTTGGTGTTGACTTGAAAACATTTTACCAGCGAAAAAAGGACAATGACCAACAAAGAAGCAGACAGCTTCGTTGCTCTAGTGACCATCCTGTCTGCTTCTTGCTTGATAGTGTTCTTTTTTTGCTGGCAATATGCTCTCAAGAAAATTCACTTAATGCATGACGTCGTCTGCCTTTTCTCACACAGTTTGTTTGTCGTCGCTGCATTAGTTAATAGGCATGTTATTAAGTCCGAAAAACCACGGAACAACCCGTGTAAATTTCAAAATACTCGCAGGGACGCACTCTTTGTGCCGTGCAGAGGAACAGCCAGCTACGGTGATGAGGCACAGGGGAAACTTCCATTGCTGTTTTTCAAGTTGTACTCAAGTTTAATGAACCATGTTCTGCAAAGGGGAGCTTTTCATGTCTTGTATGGGGTGAGACCAGCGCAGCCCTGCCATACACATCTGGCTCCCTGCCCTGCGGGCATACATCGTTGTCACCCCCTCAGCCACACTCCCATAATCCCAGGACGAAGATGCAGAACAAGGATTTCCTTCTATCTCTTGGTGCAAAAACTAGGGTGAAAAGAAGACAGCCCGATTTGGAGGAAGAAGCAACCCTGACCACAAAAACTAACCAACGCAAATTTTCCTGCCAGCCCACTAGGATAACGTTGCATTCAAAGTTTGCAGTATGCGGGAACTCCAAAAACACGTCAATGTTTGAGACTGATTGATTGCAGGGTTCAACGCACCGACGCGCAACGCAGGCGATGAGGCGCACCGTAGTGGAGGGCTCCAGATTAATTTTGACCACCTGTGGATCTTTAACGTGTGCCGAAATCTCGTACACACGGGCGTTTTTGCTTTTCGCCTCCGTCAGAAAAGAGGCTGCCGCGGCCGGGAATCGAACCTGCGACCTCGTGCTCAGCAGCGCAACACCTTAGCCACTGAGCCACCACGGCAGGTCAATGATCGAGACATTGCTGGTAAATTGCAAACCACTGCAACTCCTTAATAAGTATTACCCTCACCCCATGAATAAATCTTCCCGTATAATGGCCACGATGACGCATTTATACGTGGGTGAAGTATTTCGCGATGGCCGTATCTGGAAAGTCATTCGGCTTCACTAAAAAGATGCACTTTTCTTAGCCCATGATGCAGCCAAGACAACAAATCGGTTAATTGAGTGAACAAGCCCTCAACCGTTCTCAGAAAGACGTTTGTTCCAAAAAGATGGTATGATTGGTATCACGTGACTTTGCAAGTAGACGCACCCCCTGGAGATGACAGCACCAACCAATTGCATGTGGCCAACAAAACGATTCTTGGAGAACCCCAACGAAGAATGTGGCCACAAATGCCCAATACGTCCACCCCACCTCACAATATCTACTCTGTGGTTGCTACATAATGAACTGAAACAGAAGGCAATTCCGTTCAGAATTGCTCCCCTCAAATGTCTTGACCACGCCTGAAGCAACTACAGTGCAACCTTGATTATCTGGAATTCGGTTAAAACGGTATTTCCAATCACACGAGCCAGACAAGTCGGGTAGGAACTCATTGGGGATACTGCAATAGAGCCTGACTTAAGAACCAGAAAGTGGTAGGCAAGCATTCACCGATACCAAACTGTTTGCAATGAAATTCAGCAACTTCCGTAACGCACTTCCACCACTAAGAGCCGTTCCTCAACCTTAATAACGCTACAACGTACCGGGGCATTACTGAAAAATAGCAAGTCACAGTGAAGACAGAACCTAAACCCGAACTTGCTAGCACTAGAGCAGCGTACAATGGTAAACTAAAAGGTATATGCCGAGGTAAGCTAAGCGAACCGACAACCAACAACAATCAAAACAAAAGCAGTTGATGCTTCTGGCCTCGCGCTGCGGTCACACGGGTGGCCAAGCATGCACACCAAATACGTACGCGCTCGTGGCGGCTCGTGCTCACCCCTCGCGCCTCAGAAATACAGAGTTCCGTCACGTGAGGTTCGACTGCCGCGTATGTGCGCCGCGCACGAGTCTCATCCAGCGCATTCGCACCCACTTTCGCCGTTTCCGAAGCCCCTGCTCGCCTCCGTGCTAGCCTGCCGTCCCCTTGGATGCGTGCCGTCTGCACTGATAAAGACGATCGGCCCGGGAGACAGCATTGTTTTCCATTTTCGCCGCCAATCAACGACCACGACTCTGTTCCTATCGACTGCCGACGCGCCTTGCTAGGACAGGTAACACATCACCCCGGTACGTCCACGGCTAGATCGCAGGTAACAGCGGCGGAGTACCGTAAGATCGAAAATGCAGTTTTAGCCACTGCATGTTACACGCAACCGAGGTTGATGCCGGGAGGAGCGCAGACAACGCGCCCAGCACCCTAGATGGCCTGCATCCCAACTGGCGGGCGCTCGACAAAAACAACGCTCTGCCTGAGCGATAAGCGATGCCCAGGAATGTCCGCACAGTAGCGGACAAGGTAGCAAGCCTTATTTAGACTTACCGCGTTCTTGTTGGCCCGCTGCAGTATTAACTAGCTGTCCTCAAAATGATTGCTACGGTGGGCAAGTGTCCTCTAGAGCTGGGTTGCCGTAGAAAGCTTAGCGGTCCTCTGACGAGCTCTAGGTTGGGAGCGAAAGTCCTCCGTCGGTCCATGCGTGTAAGCGCTGCGACGAGCTCGAGCAGGCGACACTACGGTAGCGCACACACTTCTGCGATGCCCTCCCGGAGTGTAACGACAATAAAAGGCCCCATGGCGCGCGTTAGATTGCGAGGAAGCGACGGTTTAAAATAAGCACCACACGGCCGGAACTACGGACAGAGAGAACCACGACCGGCTATATTTTGTACGACCTGCGCACGCCGCCGCTCCCCAGCGCGCGCAATTTGTTTTTGCTTGTCTTGTTCTTTTTAGTTCGCTGGAGCGCCACTGCAAGCCACGGCGCTGCGTTTGATCCTCAAGTCGTGGCACGGTCGCATTCACTTGCATAGGAATTGTGCTAGGAAACTGCGCGGGCCCGGGACTGCCGAAAGCCCGAGCCCGGTTCTGACCGCATGCCGGGTTCGGACTTTGTAGCACGCATTTTGTCGGGCTCGGGCCAGGCTCGAGCTTGAACAAATAATTTTTTTCTGGCCGTGCCGGCGCGCGCCGGCCCGCAGTGCCTGAGGCCCGGCAGTCGCGTGCCGCAAATTTTAAATTGTTGATAACAAAAAGTTTGCTCTGAAGAACTATAAAGAGCTTTTTGGACAACTTTTTTTCCTCCACAAAAGCATATTGAAGGAGAGTTTTTCTGTGAAACGAATTCAATGGATCAACGGAAGGTGGAATATCTGTTCAATAAATGTGTAAATAAAGAAGATTATCCCCCTTTCTCAAAATCCTTTTAATAATCCCCGGTGTGCGTCGCAAGTGCAGCACAGTCGCCCAGATTCTTGAAAATACATACTCTAAGTCAGGGAATTTTGGTTGCACAAAGCTCAGCCCAAGTTTAATAAAAATTTAAATCCAATATACTTGCAGTATGCTTATACGTACGTTTCTAGGTTGAAGACCGCAAATTTTTTTCGCGCTCATGAATTATGACTAGGGCTGATATTTAAAAAATGACTGGTTGGCGCAGGCTTATTTTATTACATTCTGTCAAGCTCGGGCCAGACCAGGGTCATATTATAAATTTGTCAGGCTCAGGCCGTGTCTCCCGCGTGGCGCCGGGCAAATTGCCATTGCAACACGCGCATGCACTGCTCGAAATGAATTGTGCGTGGTCGTGGTTGTTATTTCACCTTTTTTACAACATCTTTACAGCACTTTTTTTTACAATGATTTTTTTAAAAACCGCAGCACGTCATCGCGCTTGTTGTCGACAATGGTACACTGCTGCGTTCCGTAGGGTCGGCCACCCGCGGCCCTCGGGCCACCTGCGGCCCTCGATCGGGCCGCATGCGGCTTGGTTGTCAGAACCGTACGCCCCTCCCCCTGTTCTTAATTCTTATCTGAAGGCCGACGCGTCAGTTTTGACCTCAAATGACCCGGGTGATAGGCGGGAGACAGCAGCAGAGAATTGATCGCTCCCCATCTTCACATTTAGCCAGATTATTGTCAAGTAGCAATTCGCTGATTTTTTTTTTTTTTTTTGCCGTGCGGCCCTCCACCGTGTCGGATTTATACAACTGGGCCCTCTACCTCAAAAGGTTGCGATCCCCTGCCTTTTGCAAATCGAGCAGCCGTTCCGCCAAAGGAATTTCCTTTCACGAGTTCCCGTTGGCCAACACTGCTGCGAATACCACATAAAACAAATACCAAACAAATCAAACAAATACCAAATAAAGACCACTTTCCCGAAGACCAAATCTTTGTAATGTAAATGTACCGAGTCGTTTTTTTTTTTTACTTTAAGACAACATATATTTTACTTCACAATGCACTACGTTTCGTAATGTAAACTTACGATGTAATTATGCTCACTGATATCTAAAACGGTTTTCCGGAAAGAGACTAGCCAAACGTAAACTTATAATTGAGCCGAATATTCCATTTGCTTGACATAAAAAAAACGGAATTGAAGTCTATCATAGCCACAGTTACGAGTGAGGCTGTTGTCAGCGCACCCCAGCAAAAATGCATTTGCACGAATATCTACAAATACGTTTGCATGAGACTTAGATGCATATCTAATTAACTTCGAAAATCGCTTGCGACATCCGCGATGTTTACGCTCTCTATTAGCCGTGGAACTTCGCACACCGTATGGAAACCAACGGCGGGCCGTGCGTAAACAAGCGAAGTTGAGGATCAATTACAGAGCCATCTGACGGGGGCGCCCGGCGTGAGAGCGAGCCCACGTGACATTTCTGGGGACGCGCGCTCCCGTAGGAGACGGCGGCGTGAGCAGGTCGTAGCCGGTCGTGGAGAGAACCACAGGCGCCGCCATTACAAGCAACGACCGATCAGTTGGCACCAAGCCTGCCCAAGCCATTTCAAGTACAGCCGCACCAAGAGACAGTGTGTTTTTTTTTATTGACGCCAGGGGAAACTGAAGCCGTTCCCTCTGAGAGAGAAAAAGCCAGACAGGTATCCTAAGACCAGCACAAACGGGTAAACTTCTTTTCTGAAGGTGAAGGCGAGGTGAATGTGCAGCGGCAACACCATTGCAACAGTGCAACACTACCACATTACAAAGAAGCCGCTAACCATCATCATCATTTATTATCTAAAATTTTCTTCAAACCTTCAAAACACTACCATCCTCAGTCTTTTTTACAAATAAACGCTTTATATTTCTCGTTGCCTTTCAGGCATTTGTAGAACCTTGTACTGGTTGCTAGCGTCACTTTGCTTCGCACCATCCCAACCATTAGGGTAGCTCCATTGCTCTACGGTGTACTCGAAGATTGTAGCTCCATGCATACTGTGCACCGACTTGTGCGCGGGTGGTTTGATTTTAAAGAGAATTGCAACATTCTCAACTGGCCCTTCACATGCATAGCTTCAAACAATCTTTCTGATTTATTTTTCTCAAACTCTAGGATGGATCCAACTATTCTTTACTTGCTGTTACGGCGAGGACTAGACCTTGGAGAGGCCCTAGTCATAGTACTCAGTATATACCACTTGCGAAACTTATCTTCAGAACCGAGGCGCTGCGTGCACCCCCCCCCTCCCCCCCTTTTGCAGCAAATAAAGAATAAGCATGGCAATAAGTGTACTGGCGCGGCGTATCATCATTATCACCACCAGCAGCAGCCTGTTTGTGGCCACTACAGGATATGCCTCTCCCAAGGATACCGAGCTGCTTGTACCGGGCTTTAGTCGAGTTCATTCTTAATTTGAACTGAAATATCGTCTAGACGGGTTTGTTCCCTTACTCATGCTGCTGTCGTTTTATCCCGAAATGTTACATCTAGCCGTTTTCGTTCTATAGCTTGCCGGGCCTATCTAAGTTTGCCTTCGAGGCCTTTTGTGAGACCGCCAGTTTCTGCCCCACATGTCATCACTGGAAGTAGGCATTTGTACTATATCAGCCGTTCAAGTTTCAAAAGTAGCGTACCACCGAAAATTTCGGGATGCTTATTGAACGATTCCCAGGCGGTATTGATTCAGCGCCCAATTTCCTTAAGATTTGAATGACAACTGACAATTTTCCCAAGACAGTTATAATCGTCTGTTGTTCTAGTACTTGATTGCCTATCTTGAAAACACGCCTAACTGCAAGTCTGTTCAACATTATGTTCGATTCCGAGGGGTTTATAACTAACCCCGCTACTTTTGGACACAGCTGCCAAACCATTTTGCGTAAGTTTCGGCAGAACTACTCATACGACAATTAATGCTGTCTGCAAATCTCAAACGATTGAAGTAATCCCCATTGATGCGCCACCCCGTATTTCCCAAATTATTTTTTCTGAATATTCCCTCAAGACAAAGCAGATAATTAGGTGAGACTGTGTCTTATCTTCCTGAAATATTTTCTGATAAACAACCGTTTAGCCTCGTTATGTAGAAGAATCGTACTTGAGCAACATTCGCAAATATTCTCGAACGCTCTCATGTAGGGCTTGTCAGGGATATTGGCCGCGAGGCCCACCACTGGAGAGGCCGGCGCTGCGATCGTTTTGACGTCACTTGTAGGATCACCGTTCCTATCTTGCTGCGTAGTTGGCTTGCAGCGCGTGACACTTCGCTTAGGAAGCGCGTTCTAAAAGTGTTTTCGTGTTAATTTCCTTCGTTTGAAGTTAATTCTCAGTGCTTCAAGCGCAGTTCGACCTCAAGGGGAATTTATAACCGTATCAACTGTGGTAGATTACCCGCAACCACCATGAGCGTGGTGGTGTACTACGTATGCGACCGAAGCGTAAGCAGCGGCTTGTTTCCCCGATCAACAATGTGGACTACGGCGATCGCCGAGTGAAGTTTCTAGATTTCTCTTGTTTGCAAGAAATGTATAAAGCAGGAAATCGTGAAGCGTTAACTGCTCGCAGAAGCACACGCTCCCGCCGTGCCTGCCCGCAGGGCCGACGGTGCGGCTCGAACCGACGCAGCTCGCGGCAGCAACAACAACAAAGAAGTTACAGATTGGTGAAAGTGGATGTTAGTGTGATGAAAAATTCTGATAGGTAGTGTCATCAGCTGTGGTTTTCAAAGTGATGCTCAAATATCTGCCGCGATTTACGCCGACCGGCCGCGGAGGTCGGTCCCGGCAGCGCCGGCCCGTTCACGCCGGTGAGGCGAGCGGCCGAAGGATGGCTATGCTTGCGCGCAAGAATCGGCCGAGGCCGTGCAGGTATCTTGATCGTCGATCGCTTCAACGGAAATCACCGCGCTTACAGAGTTTCCAGCGCGGTGAAACGTTTTGTTAGGGGCTGTCACTCGCAACTCTAACGGCTATGAAATATATTCTGCGACGCCAAGCCTAAAGTTCTCAACATCCGATTACGTGCATCCGAAGCCGGCTGCGAGCTGTTGAAGGCCCTCCCGTCGCGCACGCGCGTGTTGCGTTTGGGTTCCTCTAACTTCTTGGGGGCCCCCAACGCTCGGCTCTCCATTCTAAATCTCCCCAATTACCCGAAATCATTAACGACGTGTTTCGCCTCGTACGCAGGCTCGCCTTCTGTGAGCAGTCGTGAGTTTCGAAATTGATGCTTGAGAAAGGCCGGCTCACTTTAAACATACAAAACACGCTGCAATTATAAATTACCACGCCGAACACCTAACGAAAACTAAATATAGCCTTGTTCAGACCCGCGCGAAGGCGTTAAAAACTCGAGTTCATACCGTTCATACATTGCGGACAAGTCGCGAAAGTAAACATCAGCCGTGCAGAGTACACGCTACGGCAGTAATCGTTAATCAAATCCGGGCATGACTATAAAAACATCGTAGGGGAAATAGGCACTGATTAAGGCAAACTACAGACCATAACAATACTTTTAAGCATGTGCGGCGAAGCAATCCGATCACCGTTCTCGCGTAGTCATTCATTTACCAGGCAATACGAGCAGTTCGCGTGGCGAGATCATAATTGAGCGACGCGTTTCCGTCGCTGTTACAAGGTGTTTCCTTGCACACGCATGTACCGACACAAGTATTTCATAATGAATTTACAGCGTACTTTTCTCGGCATCAGTGTCATCGTCCTTGGCGTTAGCTGGCTGCGTAGCTGTGGGTCGCGATGGTACCTAAACGCGGCGGTGTCGCCGGGAACAAGCGAGTTGCTGATTGCTTGCTCGAATTATTTGGTTTACAGACAACTTTTTTGGTAATTTGCATCAAATCCACAAGGAAGGGGCGAGACGGTGGCCACAACAAAAAAACACGCTTCCGCATACGCACGGGAAATGTGTTGTAGCAGACGACAACACGATTCGGCGTCCTACAAGTGACGTCACTCATAGGTGGCGCCACAGTATGTCCTCGAGGCCAATATCAGTGCAGGATAGGCATTGGGAAATCAGAAATCGTGCGCAGGAGATGTAACGGAGTACGTGAGCAGTGTTGTGCGCATTGATCAGTGCGCACATGGGAAGGAACAAAAAGAAGGCTTGGCTGTGAAGCGCGTCTGTGTAAGTTGTTGGCGACGAGTGTATCAAACTAAATCTGTAATCCAAGCGTTGCAGTGGAAGCATAGAAAAAACTGAGACGGCAGCGAGCGCAGGCGCAGAACGGTCACGCCAGTTTGACTGTCGAAACCTCCAATTCCCTTAAAGCACCGTTTTTATACAGTCGGCTGCGTTCATCGATAAATGATACAGAATTCGCGTTCGGTGAGGTCGCCGTTTTCTTTTATATTAATGTAGCAACACGGGAACAAGCACACTTTACAGCAAAAAAAGAAAAAAAAGGAAAAGAAACAGGGAGCGTTTTTGTGTATCTCGTAAGCGCCAAGTTCCACGTGTGCAGTGTAGACTAATGGCTGGCAACACAAAATTACCAAAGGCGCTCATTGCCACTATATATCGGCTTATTTTCCCGCGTTGACCGTTTTAAGGCTCGACATACTCGCTGGTCGATGCTTCACGACATTGAAAAGTGCACCTTTGACCGTTTTAAGGCTCGACATACTCGCTGGTCGATGCTTCACGACATTGAAAAGTGCACCTGGACTGTTCCCTTTGAAGGTGAATATGGAAGCCCTGGCATCGGGTGATATAACAGCAGCGTGGAGAACTTCGGCGCATGCGCAGTGCATACAACGAACCCCGTCGCACGTGAGCCGCGCATGCTCAGACATTCACTCAAATTACAGCATCTGCTGCTGCACGTGAAGTGGCAAATGCTTTCGAAAGTGTGTGCCATGGGTTGTTGCTTCTTAAAACATACGTCACCAAGTTTTCATGCGTAAACAATTCCAAAGTGATTCTTCATGCGACTTCCGAGAACTGCATCGCACTAACTAATGCCGCGTCCGTCACACTACGCGACGGACGCGGAAGCTTCACAAGTGAGACTAACTATTGCGTAGTCGCTCGCGGAAGATCGATCGCTGGGTATAGATAGTTAAAAATTTGCAGCGCAAATTCCTCCGCTCACGTAGAGGCTGACTAAAGCGGATTTTTAAGGCAAATTACGCCATATCGTACAAAAAGACGAGGCTCGAATGCGTTTTCACAGACCTGCCATTATTTCGTAGCCCCGCAAAGTTATCGCATTGGTCTTTGGGTCTTTTGCTCAAACCAGTCCCCGAAAACAGATTGCAGGATTTCCGGAAAGCACTCCTCCTGACGTCTAATCAGTAGCCGCTATAGCTGCAAAATGTTTTCACATCTCGCACAACTTCCCCAAGCGCCGCAGTTATCAAACGGGTTTTAACGTCTTAAGATTTAGGCTAGAGTGGGATGGGCAACAGTACGGAAACGATGCCAAGCACTTACCTGCGCCGCCTGTGTTTCTCGCCAAAGGTTGCCTGGACATTCGTTCCACAACTCGTCAGTGAGGATCGCTGCGGCGCCGACGGAACCATATCCCCGCTGAGAAGGTCATGGGCGCATCCAGCCGCCCTGTCCTTACGGGCGCCCGCGGACGCGCCCAGGCCCCCGGCCGTGGCTGTGAACGGCCGGTGCGTGGGTCTTCCGTCCCCCACTGCCCCAAACGTCGTGGTTGATGCGCGCTGCGGCATCGCCCAACCAGTTCCTACTCTGTCACGCTTCTTCGCGCCGCTCCCGAATTCAGGCGACACTGCGTCGACGCCAGCGCCACGCCACCGCTATTAAAACACCAGCGTCACAAGTGGGCCCCCATCAATTTCCGCGGCAATACGGCAACGATGTCAAAACGCACGCCGGGACGACAAACCACGACTCCTTGTTTTCCAAAGCCTTAGGCCACCTGCGGTGAAGTTAGCCGCCGGAGTAGCAGAGCCAATTCCCACATCCTGGTGACTCGAGACGCCATCACCTGGGCCGCTGACCACCATCAAGCGCCCCTTATCGCCGTATTTCGTCTGATTCAAAGAACGTGAGAATCAACGCTGTGTCCTAGATGATGACAGAGACAGCTATCAACAGCTGCGCCACCGATGCATTGAAATGTTAGGCGAGCGGGATAACGTCATCAGAGCAAAACAGGCGACTAAATCGCTGCTACTTTACCCTTTTTTTTTTCGAGGAACACATACCGTAAACAATCGATTAGATACCTTGGAGGCGGCCAATCACACACTAAAAAAAAAGTGGGAAGGAGGAAGGTATGTACCCATTGCAGTTTTGTTCACTTTTTTTTCGCCTGGTCTTGCCAGATGACACTGTCATTCGGACCTCCCGTTAACATTCATGAATTATTACGAGGCATGGAAAAAACTTTTTTTCCCCGTTTCTTAAAAAAGTATATACAAAATGGAAAAAATGCGACTGCGCACGGAGCCTTGAAAGATATAATTGTTGCATAACTTCCATCACAAAAGCACCAGAAGAGCTTCAAAGAGCCCCAGGAACACAAGAAGAGCTAATAATCATATTATTACTATCAAACATCTAGGCATTTTCACGTTAAGACATGGATTCCCCATCAAGGTGTCAAGACTGACTTTTATATCAATCCGTGTCCGATTGCTTTTCGCTTGACACGTCAATGCTTAGCTCTGCAGAGGACAAAGCCTTCCGGACACTGAGGTTGAATTGCACGTACACAAGTTTTTTTGGACGCGATCCCCGCCAGCGTACTACGCAGCTTGGTGTGCGCATCTCGAAACTGGGACCAGTTTCTTTCACAAGCCGCTGAAAAAAAAAAAAATTGGAGCAGCTTCGCACACGAGGCGTGAAGACTGAACAATTCAGCAAAGCTGGCGGCCCCACCTATCTTATTCTTGGTCCGGCTAAGTTAATGCATGGTTATGCTTGGAGACTCGGCCAAGTTTTCTGCGTGGTTATGTTTCTAGACTCGGTCAAGTTTTCTTTTTTTTTTTTTTTGATTCGCATTTTGCCATGCGGCATATAAAGAAAAGATAAGACATCAGGTAGAATAAAGAGAACGCTGCGCGGTATCGTCGTTAGCCCCCCAAAGAGCAATGAACACCCGCCTTCCCGTCGGTTTTGCAGTGAAGCTCCAAGAGAAGCGGAGGGCGTAGCGGGACAAGAGTTTACTGGAAGTATTTTAACTCGTTCGGTGGCCACTGTTCGGCTTGTGTGGTCTGGCGTTGGAGTGAACCACCCCGCGACACGTTTCCAAAGCTGTGCTTGTACCAGTTGTATCGCGACACCGACAGGTGGCGACACGAGTCCCGCTCGAGCGCGGTGAGACAAAGTTACGGAGGTGCCGGCGCGCGTGATACCGTCCTCACTCGGAGCGGTTTTTCTGCGCACATTCGCCGGCCCTAGCGTCACTAAATAAGCTACGCTTAAGAGTGCCGCCATTTAATGCACCCGGAAGTGTCTGGGGCCATTTTGTTTCTGGCTTGCAGTGTGTGTTGCCGTCTCTTCCAACGAAACCGCCGCCCGTTGTGACGGGCTGAGTGTGACCGGCCGCTCTAGCATCCACGCAGCAAAGAGAGAGAGAGAGAGAGAGAGAGAGAGAGAGAGAGAGAGAGAGAGAGAGAGAGAGAGAGAGAGAGAGAGAGAGAGAGAGAGAGACGCCCAGAAACAAATATCACGTGGTGACGACCGACCAATGAAAATCCTGCCGGCACATAACAATGAGAGAAAAGAGTACCGATACTCTAAAAGCCTTTATTTAGTGACGCTAGCCGTCCCCACCATTCGATTAAACAGCATTGCTTTTAAAATGGGAATCTACAGTACGCGACCAGCGAGGGGACTGAAGGGCTATAGAAGCGAAGTCCTTTTTTGACTTGCAAGCTGACCAACTCTTGCTTCCAGGCTGATGGATGCTGACCAAGTCAAACCTCCCACAAAATGACGATATACGTGACCACGTGAACTAAAAGCACGTTCAATAAAATTAAAAAAAAAGACCCTGCAGTCACAGTTACAACGCAGATCGGTAACACTCACTCCATCTCTGAACAAGCTGCCAAGCCAATTTTAGAATTAACTTGAACTGTTGACCGGGCCCGACGAAATGGCCTTATATTCTGTGGGTACACATAATCCGACCAGGGAAACATGGGCTGATGATGATGATCGATGATTGCTATTGGTTTCCCTTTGTAGCGGGGTGATGACATGTCATCTTACCAAAAAGGACTAATATACCCATGTTTTACACTCTTGGTTTAATACTAGCGTTGCTTAGGGCAGGCACAAAAAGCTTATTAGGCACAAAATACTTTTTTTTCTGTTACAGGTGGTAACTGTCCTAGGCAATATTCCCCTCTCTGCTTTTCGCCCACCAGCATTCTAATCTACTTGTAATAATTGTAATAATCACCCCCCCCCCCCCTCTCCGCCAGCAGCGCTGCTATCAGGAATCTAAAACGCAACGACACGACAGTGACCGCACATACCCACTAGAAATTTTCGAGTTTGGGAAGAATTTGGGCATTATTGTAAATTTGATGCATTTTAAAGGTAGTGACTTTACTCCTTGAACGGCAAAGCGGCCCATTGCAGGTCAGTGCATTGCAGGAAAACCGGCCCACCGATAGTTTGATACACAAACGGCTGATTGGGTTTTTCAGAAACCCTGTCCAGTGAACTCGTGCATCGAGAAATGGCCATCGACAAGATTACTGGCACATTCGGCCGAACTACACAATGGTTATGTCCTGTCTAGTAAGTAGTGTATCGAAGCCCCTGCTTAGTGAAATTTTCTCCTTCACCTAAATGCTATTCACCACATATTATAATGCAGGCACATCATTTGACTTAACGTAATAACGGCTGAACACATACACGTTTCACTCGAAGTTGCTTCGCATATATTCTGACAGACAGTTTCCACCGTGACCTAAAAACAAACTTCTTATACGCCGCTCTTATCTCCCATCTCTTATACACGGCTGGTAGGCTTTGGTTCCCTTCAGGCCTTCCTTGTGATTTTGTACCGTTCGTGTCAACGCAGATGACATTCAAGGTCACCTTCCAATGAGATTGATTGATTGTAGGGTTTACTGATTGATTGATTGATTGTAGGTTTTAACGCACCGTCGCAACGCAGGCGATGAGGCGCGCCGTAGTGGAGGGCTCCGGATTAATTTTGACCAGCTGGGCATCTTTAACGTGCGCCGAAATCTCGTACACACGGGCGTTTTTGTTTTTTGCCTCCATCAGAAAAGCGGCCGCCGCGGCCTGGATCGAACCCGCGTCCATGGCCTCAGCTGTACAACGTCCTAGCCGTACAGCCACCGCGGCGGGTAGGGGTGAGACCCTCGATGGTACTAATAATACATGGTGTTCGGAGGATAAGCACAAGTAAACAAGTTTTAGCTAGTAGCGTTATATGGCCTTTGTGAAATAAATATAAGTGATAGTGTCCAACAGAAGGTGTTAAAAATGCGTTGAACGGCTTTTACCACATGCCCATGTTGTCCACGCGCACATTATAATTTCCTTAATTCCCATACAAAACAGGCGCCCTTTACCACAAAATAATAACTGGTGGGTACTGATTCGATTAATACATGAATGGCCCTCGAAGTTGTGTGACGATTAAATAGATGGTTCTTTAATGAGAAGGACTTTAGCCAGAACTCCACTCCTTCCTGTTTTCCTTTGATCTCAGTATACGTAGTACTTCACACGTACCACTTACCCGAATGACGGTATACGGATCATGATATCACCACAAAAATTCTGATGTCATGAGCAGAATTGACCCCATTTTCACTCACGCCGTTTCAGAGGAGGGCACTGGTGTTGTGACGTCGATTTCGGCTATGACGGCCCGTTTGCCGTTAAAGATTTGCATAAGCCATATCGAGTCCAAACGCGAGGGTGCTTATGTAAATTTTTAACGACAGACCTTTTGAGCCTTGCCCCGCCCCTGCGGTGGTCCAAAAAGATAATGCCGTGGAGCGGGCCGTCGGTTACGAATGCACAGATTACAGCACGCAGGTCACTTCACCATTTGCGTCATCAGAAGTTGATGGCTTAGCTAGAAAGTTAGCTATTAAGTTGAATCGCTCCTTGGAAACTTCGCGAGGCATATGCGCCAAGTATCTCCATCGCAAGAGCTTTTCCCGGCTGCGTGCATTCCGCGCTGATTAAAATGTGCGTAATGGGCAATGGCGGCGTATACACACATAAAAAAAAAACCGTAATGGGTCCTTTACAACTCCGGTCGAAAAGTGTTGCGTTTATGGAAGCGTGCAAACAAGCCGGCAACATTACGCCCTCACCTGCGGTCTATATACTGCTCGAACAGGCGGAGAAGTTGTCCTGGCGTGACATGGTACCGCCGGATTAAAATAACTGTGAAATAGAAACATCCACTCCCGAGATTTTTATCGAGAGTAACGCGGTCTTGCCTGCCTTTTCGATGTATATACATGTCAGTTACAGTAGAAAATGCCATAAGGGTGAACGCTTCCATTTTTCACGCCAAAAAAGTGGAAGTAAGCAAGAAAGCAAGCAAGTAAAGAAAGTAATGAAGCAAGCAAGCAAGCAAGCAAGCAAGAAAGTAAAGTAAGTAAAATAAGCAAGACAGCAAGAGAGCAGGGAAGTAGCCAAGCAAGCAAAGTAGGTGGGTAGGTAAGCAGGTAGGCAAGCAAGAGAGGAAATAAGGCAAGTAAACTAGAATATACGTAAGTAAACAAATTGGAGGCGTAGCTGTGCTTTCGTTAGGGCGATTTGGTGCCTCAAAGGCATGTTTAGTTTTTCTTCTTGTGCTGGGGGCTTGAATTAGGCTGCGGCAAAAAAAAAAAAAAACATCTGCAGAAATTCAGAGACTTGTCTACTAATGCGTAGCATTCTTATGTCACGCGTCTAGAGTGCGAGTTCTTTAGAGTAAACTTGTTTGGTTTTTTAAAACTGTCCCACCATTTGTCGCCATTTACGATACTATAACGATTAAAGGTGAAACTTTCACGAAATCTGAATTTTTGTTGGAAAGCAGGGCGTTACACGGTTCGCCATTTTTATTATTTTAAAATGTTTTTTTTTTAGTTTTTGAAGATTCTGTTCAAACATATTATCTCCAATTACGCTATTATAACGATTAAAGGTGGAAATTCCGCAAATTCTGCATTATTTTGTAAATGCAAGGCTTTACAAGGTCCTGGCTGTGAGGGTACACGGCAAAGAATGCTACGCATTATAATTCGCACAAGTTCTTTGATCGGCATGTAATTTCTATCGCGCATACCCTGAGCTTAATTTGCATCAGTGAGGGAAACGGCTAGTCTCTTGTTTTATTTTATCCCATGTAGATTGATTCGGAGACATAAACAGGGCCATGCATCACAATAACACACAAGCTAACATTGGTTATTTCTGTTTTACATCCGGAACCCGAATTGACGCATAAGAAAGCAGCTGAGTTATCTGCGTATACTGAGGTAACGGTAATGTGACGGCACTTATAAAAATGTACCCAATAATTCACCTCGCTTTTGACCGTATTCCCCGGACGCTCATCAATCCCTATGGAGAATATAGATATAGTGTCACTCATTTAACCATTTATTTAAAGGAATTGTGGCGGGTTGTAAGGGATAATGTATAAGAAGGTCCGCATTTAATGTGGCTGTGCATGAGTGAATTGTGGTTCTTTTTGCTTATGCAGTTCTTGCTCATTTTTTTTTTGTACACAGGTACATCCCTTGCTGGTTGTAGCGAACAATATCACTCACTCAAGGCGAATAAAAATGGTGTCTGTTAACTTAAATCACATTGCTACAGCCTAAATAGGAGTAATTTAACGATAATTAGGTCGGACACAGTTCGTAATTTATATGCTACTAAAAAACCGAACCCTTAGAGACGCAAAGGTATATGTGCTTAGATACCGTTAGAAGGATGTAATAGAGCACTTATTCGAATATAATTAAATATGTATTTTAGAGCAGCATATTGGGTTAGAAGATTCAAAGCACTGTTCTAAATATAACAGAAGAGCAAAAAAAAAAAAAATACCGGCATTGTGACGAATTTGATGGGAAACAAATACACTGGTCGAAATGACCACTAACAGTAACTAATACGACGGCACAGACAGTGAGGCGAGCTCACCACACGCCGTCGAACGTCCTTGATTAGAAATAGCATTCATTTACGGCACAGAAAAAAAAAAACGCGCGTGTTTCGTCTAATCAGCCCACAGGGCGGTTGTTTACAAAAAACTGCACCGCACTGGTGGATTCATGGTCGTTCCGGCGCCGCAGTCGAAAGCCTCGGCGAACTCGGGCATATTCATGAGGGGCACGTTACAGCGCATCCTGGGTGGAGAGTACGAGCCGGGGCTCTGCTTCTCGTTGTTGGAACACCACTTGAAGCAGCTGCTTAGGAAGAACTGCTGCTGCTCCGTGAAGCCCTCCAAACCGCCGGCCACTGGCTGGGTGGCGCCGGCTCGAACAGAGCGGAGAGCCCGATACGCTTTAACGATGCCACCAGAGTCAGCGAAATTCTCGTTCAGGGCATAATCGCCGTAGCTGACGCCTTCCGCCCAGGGCAGCCCGTTGTACAGCTGGCGCAAACAGCCCAGGCGGAGCTGGAAGAGGGCGCGCGACGCCGGCGTCCACCAGTCCCGGCGCTGACCGTCTCGGTCGTACAGTCCCGTGTCCGGGTCGATGGCGTGGGTCATCTCGTGGCCTAGGACGTGGCCGAGACTGCCGAGGTTGTAAGCGGGCGGATAGCCGGCCGCGTAGAATGGCGGTTGCAAGATGGCCGCCGGAACCACCATGGCGTGGTAGACGGGAATGTAGAAGGCGTTGACCGCCGTCAGCGGCACGGCGACGTCGCCATCGGCCGAACCATTGGCCCGCAAGAAGCGCTTCGTGTGGCTAAGCTGCGCCGCACGAAAGGCGCTCATCTGCGCCCAGTACGAGCCGGAGCCTGGTAGCAGGGCAGCGTACGGGTAGAGGAGCTGCAGCGCCCCTTCGGAGGCGAACTGCTCCGGCCGTCCAACGATCGCGCGAAGAGTGGACAGCTTCAGCAGAGCCGCACTCTTCGTCTCGTCGTCCATCCAGGGCAGCGCGGCCATGCTGGCGTTGGTCTCTTGGCGGATGCGAGCCTCCATGCTGGCCGCGTCGCGTACAGCGCCATTCGGCAGCCATCGACGGGCGAAGACGTGGACGAAAGCGAACGGCAGGGCCGCGTCCGCGTCCACGTAGCAGCGGCCCAGCATGTAGATGGTCGACGCCCGCCGGTCGCCGTCGAACTGCGCCTGCACCAGCTGGTGCGAGGTCATGGGCGCCAGGTTTCGGACGACGTGCCACGTGGTGTAGGCGAGCAGGGGCCCCAAGTCTGCCTGCTGCAACAGCTCGCCCAAGACCAGCAGCATCGGGCGGTTCATCACGAACATTTCGTCGTCCGTCCCTAGTTCCTCCGGCAGGTGCTGGTTTACAGCCTGGGAAAGGAACAGGGTACTAAATCATCCCGCAATACGCCCATCTATTAAATGTGCAAGTCTGTAGCAGAATTAGTATGGACTGCGGACAGAATTCTGGAAGCACTCTCAGGTAACGAACAGCCGGTTGCCTTAGTCACCAAACAGAATAGTGTGAAAATGCTGCGTATACAGGGAAGACATATGGGTTACCGCCTTGGCCATTATATTTTGTTTAATCAGCCACAGACAAATGTGGGTCATCCGAGTGACAAAATGGCTACCAAAGGACGGCGCTAGACGCATAGGAAGTTTCGATAAAAGGGTGACATGAGTAAACTAAGAGGGCAAAGAATTGGTTTGTAAAGCGCAGGATCTGTGGGAGGGCCTTCGTCCTGCAGTGGAGATTAATTGCCGTACGGTAATGATGATGATTGCTCCATGGGCACTAGAAGTCTTTCACCGTTATACAACAGAACTAATTCATACCATGAAACACAGCACAGCTTCTACTGGCGTATATTAGAAAACTTGCTGTCCGTCATTTACAGAAGCGGAATGCTCCTAAAATGGCCGAAGGCGCGAAGATGATAAACGAAAGTAATTGGGTTGAAAAAAGAAGCAAAAAAGAAAAATTAAGACATATGGGAGTCAATCCCAGGCCAGCACGCACCCCGGACTCCACTACGGCTTTGCGGCTCTAGTTTACAAAGGGGAACTTAATGAGTGCGTTGCAACGCGTCTAGCACTGGCATACGTGGTTAATCGTATAATTAGTCTGACGTTGCTTGGTACGACGTAAGGGGGCTAAGCGTTAATTTACCCACACATTTAGGCCTAATTATAGATACAACAACGTACGCACTCAGGTGGATCTCCCAGTGACGATGACCGCTGCCTCAGAAGCTCACGGCCGTTTCACCAATTGCAATGTGGCTGTTACGCCAACGTATACCTCCTCATTTCCCCATATACCCTAAAAAACTGACTCATGAAGGGGCCATCTATCGTCAGAAATTCTAAGCCAATTCAGCAATTCCCATTTGGTCGTGACGTCAACATAACAAGTCGAAATTTCCCTTCTGTGGGTAGTGACATTTGGCAAGTGTCGATACCAGGCGCCGTCGGACGCCTAGGACCAATTATTCACCAATTCCATGCAGTTGGCTTCTACATCAACATACACGCTCTAAAGAGTACGCTGCGGTGTTCAATAGAACATTAATGCTGCCGCATCCACAACTCATAAAGTTTATGCAGGTGTCCTGGGAGCTTTTGCAATTACTATGTTATAACCAGACAGAAGTCTGTCGAAATGTTCACTTTCAAGAACAAAAGTTACACTCATTTTTCAGGGCTCTGCTACTGCTGCTTGCACCTGGCGGTAACGCGTTCATTTCAAAACAGCGCTTATTATTTTAGTTCGAAATGAGTTCACAATAAGGGACTCGGAATAAATGCATAGTTGCCCTAACGAGAAGACGCTGGGTAATATGTTTTAAGGTGCGTCGATCCTACGCGATTTAGGCCCGTTTTTAAGACCATACTCACGCCGAGTCGTACAGGCAACAACCACGATGATAATATCACTCTGTCACTTCATATTGCAGAGCATATATTGTTGAAGCCGCTAAAAAGCTGCGGTGCCCACGCTTTTTCATCCATCAAAATCATCTCGAAGCAAACACACAGCCAAAGGGACAATAAAGTGGCCGCGTATCTGCTCCTTTCGTTGCAAATGTCGACAAAAGACGATAGTCTTTGTGAATGCCTCCTTTTGCTTTCCCGCTCACCTCTCATGCTGTCCCTCTTCCGTCGCGCTCCTCCTATAG
Organism: Haemaphysalis longicornis; assembly: GCF_048455015.1. Lineage (NCBI taxonomy): Eukaryota > Metazoa > Arthropoda > Arachnida > Ixodida > Ixodidae > Haemaphysalis > Haemaphysalis longicornis. Next base: position 132,840,154 of record NW_027526361.1, read on the forward strand.
GGTAAACACACTAACGGTTTGCCCAACTCAATTTAAATTTACCGCGTTCCACTGCTACAGGCCGGGTTCCTCGATGACAACGCTGCAGTACGGCGGAGACGCGCGTGAATCCAGGCGCCCTGCTTCAACGTTTATAGAACCACATTTTCTTACTCCACGTGCATTCCAAGCAAAACGTGGAACCTATCCAGTGGAACGTTTTGTTGCTGTTGCCGTGTGATTTCTCAAATGCCGCCAGGAGCGCGGGCAACAGCAGGCGACGGTTCTCTGCAGTAGATGTAGTATATTATTCGCTATCGCAACAACCAAGCATCCATGAACTTTTTAATAAAGAAACACTGCAAATATCACTTACGTATTAATGCTCTGCCTTATGTTGGCGTATGTTTTGTTCTTGTTCAGCAATGCTGGCAAGTATGAACACTGACACCAAACTTAGACGTTTACATTTGGCTGTGAGTATATAACACTACTGCGCATATTTCGTTTCACTTTGGCCGGGTAGCTTAATCGAGTCGCAGACAACCAGACAAACATACATACAGACAGACCAAAATTTTTGAGTTTAAGTACCCACGAAAGATGCATCGCCTTTAAAATGGAGACGCCTCTTCAACAGCGCTAGGTGTGAGGGCACCAGGCTATACAAACCGCAACCGTAAATAACTTTTCTCATGCAAACACTGGTCACGCAGCTCTCTCAGTTAGGGAACCCTGACTGAAATTCAGCCAGATTGTAACGCGGCAATATTAATCCGTGTCTCATCGTAAACGCTGGCCTCAAGCCAGAGGCAAGGACATGACAGGCGCACCTGAAGCCACTCGGCGGTTGTGAGGCCCGGTCCCGTCAGGCCATCCAGTTGGTGCATGAAAATATACAGCATTCGCGTGTCGAATTGAAAATCCGTCATCCACGGCATCATGATTGACCGCACCCGGTTGTCCACCGTGAGGATCTGAAGGCACAAAACAATCTGTCAGACGACAGCACACACGTGACAACTACTAGTTTGTAAAAAAGCTGTTCATATCGACACTGCTACCTGCAAACAGTCGGCGGAAAGTTTGTCTTCCTTTTTACACTAGTAAGTACTGCCCTCGGTTCCTATGTTGTCATTGGAGATATTTTGCCGTGCGTGCCTATTATTGTATAACGACCATAGCACTGAAATACCACCATTGCATTTTGCATTGTGCATTGCATTTTGCAGTGCAATGCATTCGACACGCAAATGCATTGCTTTCACTCTTCAAAAAAGGTTGTGGCATTCACTAAGGGAACACTAACAAGTTACTTGTCCCAGTATACACTAGGTACTTAGTAACTGGAGGTCGTCAATGCAGCACTTGTCAGGGTTACTAATTGACGCAGGCAGTAATCACCCGTAGCTTCACTAGTAAAATCCCAGCAATAACACCCTTCTGAGCTACATGCGTTTACTAACTGGCCACGCCTAACCTAGTCTCAAGCACTACCTTAATTTCGTGTATACTACTTCCTACACCCAGTTAATTTCCTAACAATGCAGTTGCTAGTGGCACAGCCTACAGGCTCTGCTAGCAACCACTAGCCACTAACCGTCACGTGGGGTAGTAAGGTTCGTAAGGAGTTAGTAAATACGGCCGTTACTACCCTTTCACGACCTTTTTTTATTAAGAGTGTTCAGTACATGTCACGCGTCCTGTGCGACGGGCCGCGTATGCGCAGTACCAACAAGTTGCGCAAGTTCGTGACCAATCCTGGTATGCAAAGACCATAGCCCTTCCATCGTCTCTTGGGCGCTCGGCCCGAAGTAAAAAAAAATACAGGAATATAGTTGCGTACACCGTTTCAACTCAGTGCAGCGACGAAGTTGGATAACGCTCGCTAAGCGGGACCCGAATGCGGCGGAAAGACAAACCAAGATCCTCACACGCCGAACCATAATGTTTTTATATCAAGGCTGGGCACAAACTCTGGTAACCTGCTCCTACTGCGCATGCGCGCCCCATCGCCAGGATGCGCGGCATGAACTGAAAGCCACGAGCTCCGTTGTCAGTATTTAAATTTTTATCACGATTTACCCGCTTTTCGCCTGACGTAACCACAACCCTGTGTAAAAAAAATAAACATTTAATTGATTTGATTGGTTGATTGATTGAACATGAACCCCTACGCTGATAAAAACTGCGTACCATGAACTGCGAAAATCACACTGGATGAGCTGAGTTTCACATGCCTCAGGTCAGCCAGGTAGAAGTACTAGAAAAAAAAAATCGCCACAACTGGACAAACTATCTTCATAAGCTGGGTCTGTGATTTTGGCTCCTGCACTTGGAGCCAAACCAGGCGTCGGAATTTGGATAGATGCCTGTTCTACTGCACTGTTGTTTTAGGCACTTTCTTTTTGTAAACCTCGTGTTACTGTTTTGTCGTTGGGACATCTTTGGCTCGTCCCTAAGCCTCAGCGTTTGCATAAGCGCTGTAGTTGGCTTCTGGCTTCCCGCAGCGATGGCACCGCGGTTTAAACTTGGCGCCTTCCGTATATACGAAGGACGTGGCATATCTGGGTAACCATAGTGTTTTCCAGATTACAATCCTGTGATTTACGCAATGTTTCTGAAAGCCATTTATACACTGCGCGTGCTCCGCCGTCCCCAAATATTGTGTGTCCTATCGCACAGTATTTGTGGCCTTCCTTTTGCACTAACCACGGCGTATTTCTGTTCTCGAAGTCTGAAGCAAGGTTAACCAAGAAACTAAGAAGAAGCTATACCAAGATAATGTGTTTCACCATAAATTACGTTTCAGTACAATCCCCTACCACAGCCCGTACATGGAACCGACTTAAGCCCGTTCTACATGGGGCGAATTTCGCCTGCCAATTCGCAGTCGCGGCGCCGCCCGTGCGGCAAAACGATTTATTTTCCTGTTTTCACTGCTGCGACATATTGCCAAATGCTAAGCGGCGTTCACAAGAGAAGTTCGACTCTTCCAAACATTTGGAAATTCACCACAGCAACGAGAATAACTCGTTTTGGTGCACGAGCGGCGCCGCAGCTGCGAATTCGCAAGCGAAATTCGCCCCATGTAGATTGATTGATTGATTGTGGGGGTTTAACGCGCCGACGCAACGCAGGCGATGAGGCGCGCCGTAGTGGAGGGCTCCGGATTAATTTTGACCACCTGGGGATCTTTAACGTTCGCCGAAATCTCGTACACACGGGCGTTTTTGCTTTTCGCCTCCATCAGAAAAGCGGCCGCCGCGGCCGGGAATGGAACCCGTGACCTCGTGCTCAGCAGCGCAACGCCTTAGCCACTGAGCCACCGCGGCGGGTTCGCCCCATGTGGAACGGGCTTAAGTCCACTGCCTTGACTCTACGTGGATAAGCGAGAGAGGTACATGCATCGCGAATGACTGCGCCGTCCATGAAGGGGCCGGCCCCGAGCACGTCCGAAGTGCGGTCAAAGTAGGCGAACAGCGTGCCCTCTTTGAGCACGTCGCGCACCGCGAACCACTCCAGCATGTAGGGGCTGGCCGCGAAGTGCAGGTTGCGGTATCCGGGACGTCGGAAGTTCGTGTCCACGGACAGCTGGAACAGGACCGGCACACCCCAATCCAGAGACAGTGCGACCAGCAGCTCGAGCGTCTTGGCTTTGGACCTGCGGTGGACGGTGAGAGAGAGAGAGAGAATAAACGTTTATCGAGGCCAACAAGGGGAAAATCGAGCGGCAGATGCTTTTCGTTGTTGTAGCGTTGATCATCCAGGGTGGGTGGCGTCCCTAGTCCGGGATGCTATGTCGTCTAGCCACTTGTCCAGGACCCCGCTGAACAGCAGGGCCTCCTAACACTTAGTTAATAGCCCGATGACCTCTACGAGTTCGTTGACACCCGCGCACTCTCACACCATGTGATAGAGTGCGCTATGCATCCAGCAGAATAGGCAGTTTTAACGGCAGATACTGGGGTGAATAATGTGCTTCTGTGTGGCGAGAAATCCTGCGCAGTTTTAGCTTAGTGGGAAAGCTGTTCCATCTCCACTTGCGGAACTTGAAGCAGAGAGAGGCACAAAACCGTTTAATGCCCAGGATGGGTGGGAGTCTTGGTGTGCGAGCCAATTGTTAAATGTTCCGACTGGAGAAGCACGGCTGGTTTTGTAAAATAAAATACTATACAAGGGTTAGTGCGATGCCTTTCTCACTGCAGCCGCATGTACAGGGTGATCAAATTTAAGTCGACAAGTTTCTTAAAAATTAGGCGCTTAGATGTACGTGAAGACCGTCTCTACAGTGAAGCTATGCGCCTAGGGGGACAAAGGATGACGTGGTAACTATTGATGTCGGTGGTTTAATGAACCAAAATTGAATAAGTAACTTTTTAGTAGCTGCAGTAAGCAGGCATGTTTGTATTCAGAAGTTAGGCGGAATCGTGTTCCTACGCAGTTTCAATTGGCAGAATTATTCTAGCGTATCCGTGCTTGGAAATATCGAATGGCAAAGTTTAATTGCCGTTCGCATGATTACGCATGCAAGACAGTGAAGACCGGCGCAAAGATCCTCCGCTTTCTGACGTCCCTGCCGTGTACGGTGTTTAGTTTTACAACGGGGTGGAGACATTGACACAAGTGATAACTGGTACCCTTTCAGTCTTGGCTGGCGGTATCGCAATCTGAATTGCTCGAAACCGCTATCGAAACACAGAACAAAAGGTAGGAGCTTTACGCCGGTCTTTACTGTCTTGAATGCGTAATCATGCGAACGGCAATTAAACTTCGCCATTCGATATCTCGGCGTACGAATGCGCTAGGAAAATTCTGCCAAGTGAAACTGCGTATAAACACGATTGCGCCTAACTTTTGAATATAAACAGGCCTGCTTACTGCAGCCACTAAAAAGTTAATTATTCAATTTTAGTAATTAAGCCACCGGCATCAATAGCTACCACCTCATCCTTTGTCGCATGGGCGCGCAACCTCACTGTAGATGTGGTATTCACGTAAATCTAAGCGCCTAATTAAAAAAAAACCTGTTGACCTAATTTTGATCACCATGTATTGGTGTGCATGGCCTCGGTCAATCAGATGTCTACAAAAAATAAGCAAGACGACCGAATTTCCCTTTTATCCCACGTTTTGCTCAATCAACGCGGGCAAGTGATGCGGCCATGCGACGAAGCTGTATACCTCACGATCAAGGAGAAATTATGCTTGCGACTGCACGCCGCCAATCCAGTGGATGCCAAACGCGCTTCAAGCAACAGAAAACATTTATAGCCTAGAAAGATAGTGCTACCTCTTTAAAGGCGTCGCCAGACCCATACTTTATGATGACGTCACCGAAAGACATTTTTGGTTCTCTTCTATGGGCCAGTGCAGAATAGTTCTGAGTGGTTCGTGTGCGGTTCTCTAGACAAGAGATGCTATAAGGCAGTCCTATCGGACAGTTTGCTATAGAACTGCTGTGTGGCAGTTATATGGCAAATCGAAATTCTATAGTTAAATAAATGGAGCTTATCTCCGCTCCACTTACTCAATTTACCGCTTCATTATTCACGTTTCCAAGGCGACCATATACAATAATCGGACTACAGTATAAATTTTTTAGGGGGAGGGGGGGGGGTACAAAAACTAAACCCCAGAATTGTAGCTTCGCGCAGCACTTCAGACGTATCCACGGTGACCTGCAGACAAATCGCTTCTACAGCTACGGGCCCGTCAGGGTCAACCAGACGGTATTACTAAACACCGGGCTTGTCTACTGCGCGTTTTATTGTGTTATTACTCAACTGCTAAAATTTGTTCATCGCCTTGTGAAGCTAGGAAACTTTGCCCTACGCCACTCCTCTTATGTTATGCCTTTAGGCCCTTTAAAGTTTTACAAATGATAGAAAGTACAAACAATTGCCTAGGATGATACAATGGGTATAATCTACTCAGTGTACTTTTCTGTCATGTGATCTGACATTTCAGACGAACGATAAACGATGTCAAGTGCGCTTGAGCAAAAAATTCTCTGCCGTGATTTTACAGAGAAACTTTCTTGGACGGTGGGTCATTTTTGTGAAGTTATGTCAATAAAAACTAAAGAATGTTTGCATCTAACCTTCCCCGCCACTTCGGAATAACCGACGTCCTCAACAAGTGGCACACTATTGTCACGTAGCCAAAGACGACACAGCTGTCTTGAAGGAAAAAAATTGCCCCCACCTCCCCGAAGGGAATCGTGAGGAAGTGCGAATGCATTTCTTGCGCCGAGAGCACACGACGTAGTAATTCTGACATCGCCTTGAGAGGCGCCCAGCCAGCGAACGGTCTAAACTGGAGCAGAGCGAGCAGGAGACTCTAGCGAGGGAGCGCGCGCGAGCCGACCCACGGAAGTCTGGCGGTTTATCGCTGCATATAAAGGGGGGTACGCCGCGCTGAGCGCGCCGAGCCAGGTGGCTGAGAGAGAAGGCGGGCGCGCGAGAGAGAGGGGTGCGCGCGCAGCTGCAGCCAGCGAGGAGAGAGGAGGAGCGAGCGAAGGGGGAGGGGGACGCGCGCAGCGGCGCACGGCAGCTGCCGGGAGAGGAGGTGGTGCGTGACGTCACGGCGCGGGTGAGGAGAGGGATGCGCGCGGCGCACACCGCTGCGCCGCGAGGGAGCGGTGAGGGCGTGGCGTCACGTGGTGAGTGACGTCACTGCGCCGTTGCTACCGACGCTCCTCTCCGCTCTGCGCCGTTGCTAGGGAGAGCAGGGCTGCGGACGCCGCCGCCGCCGGCGGTGGAAGGTTTGGGGTCGCTTATAAAGTGCATCGCACTTAAAACAAGTTTATTAAAGCGAACTTGTGCTCCCCTGGCAACTCAAAGAATACACAGGCGGCGAAGCAGCAGTCAGTAAAGTGACGTGCGCAAACGAGCGTCGGAAAGTCGAATACCGCGGCGTCTGCTCTGCAGGCTTTTATCTTTCGGCGCGGGTGTTTCTGGAGCCGTCGATTTACATACAAAACATTGTAGATCAAAGATTATTCAAGGCTAGTGACGTTATGGCGCAACGCTCTCCGTATCAGAATGAGATAGCCCGTGCGGCATAAAAATAAAGAATGGAACACGCGCTTCGCTTGAGACACAGATAACACAAGCGGGCGTGGCCGGGCAGTAAAAACAAAACATAAACAAACAAACCCGATGCATGGTTCGCAGCACGATATGCTCAAGCGGAGCACCAAGGTGTAAAAGTGAAAGCAACCCTTTGAGATATCAAGTTCTCTGGTCCACCACGGATGGCTTGTCTGAAATACCCTTGATATTGTTACGCGGAGACAGGACAAGTGGCAGGAGTCATGGTTGATGGTAAAACGATGTATTTACAATTCCGTAAGCAGAGAGCCAGAGCCAGGCCGTACATCACACACATCTTCATCTTTGTCTGAGGACTTGAGCACAGCGTTATGCGGCATTGCCCTCTTCGTTGTCGTCCAGCGACAAGATTACAGTGGGGCACTTCGATTTACAGTCTCGGACTCACTGCGGACTCCCCGAGAAGCAGTCCGGCATTCAATTTTCCCGTGTATCCCTATGGCTTCGGGGAATTCGCGGACTACCCGCGGACTATCCGCGGTGAGTCCGAGACTGCAAATCGAAGAGCCCCAGTTTCAATTGAGCGAACGTAGGCTGACTGAAGAACCTTTCAGTTTACGTGAAACTTCATTGAAACAAAGTGACAGAAGAGACCCATTCACAAGAAATTTTTAAAATAGTTCACTGATCGGAAATGTACGTCTATATACTACTTCTCTATATAGAAGCAGTATCCGCACGTTGATGCGGGAAAATGATGCCAGAGGGGGCGTGTACCTAGCCCGTGGCGTTGGCCACGTGAGGTCGAAGCGTGAGAGGAAGGCACGCAGTTCGTCCACGTGGTCCTGCTCGTTGAACGCCAGCTGGGCGCAGCGCTGGAAGAGGCGCGCCACGCGGTGTGCGGGGCTCGGACCGTCCGCTTCATGTAGCACAAGACTCATGACCACGGCATGGACGACACGCTGCTGAAGGGCCTGCGCCACCAGTTCAGGACGGCGACAGCCACCAGGGACGAAACAAAGTGCAATTTAACGGTTGTGGGAACTGAATGAGAAGGGTTTTCGCGGCACAGTATTATGACATCCAAAAAGCCCGAAGAGATTCTACTCTTCGGAGAGGTCATTTAATTGTACAATTGAACTGAAAAAAAAAACGAAAACAAAAATTACAGCAACGGATATGTTGAATTGAAGATGGCACAAAAATATACAAAAAGTAGCACTAAGGTTTTACTTTTCTCCCTTTAACATGAAGATCACGCACATTATAAGGTGCCAGGAAAGGCTGATGGGTTTAGGAACGAGGCTCTACCAAGCCGCACATGCACCCAGGAGTTCAGCCGCGCCAATGTTTGGGCATTTCAAACACTTATGAAAACGTCAGCCATGAAGCTGTTATTCAGGGTTGAGACCCCATTCTCGGATTACGCAGGAAGCTTCAAGCCGCAATTACTATAGTCTTAAAACACTCCAGTGTGTTCTTTTAGTGCCGTTCAGAAAATGACTCGAGTGTCGGTATGCTTGCACCCACAGTTCACACTGTTGCCATAACACTCCTCATGTGGAAGCATCATGAAAGCTGCAAATCTGTCTTTTATGCTGTCGACATGGCTGTAAATTTAAGTGCGTACTTATAAATGTAGTGTCGCCACGGCGATGGCCCAGAACGCACGGCAGAGAGAATATTGCTCGTTTGAGGGGGGAATACCATAGAGTTTCATACTAATTACGCTAGAGGGGACACTGGCGCTAGTGTCTATGCGAGCCGCGGAATGGCGGCTTCAACTCCCCGGTAGGCGGCCATGCTATAGTGCCTAGAATGTACTGGCCAGTATGTTCTAGGCACTATAGCATGGCCACCTATAGGGAGTTCAGTATATTCTAGGCACGATAGCCATGCCTGGACTATGCGTGATTTTCGAACTTGGCTTGACACAGCCGTTATCTTGACTTGACTCAAATTACTTTTCTTAAAATACAAAAAAAAAAGCTGTAACTAATATTGATTAGTGTATAAATTAATAATCATGAAAACAAATTGTTCTTCTTGTTAATGTTATATTGAAGCTTAGAAGAATTTTGTTATCAGACGGGAAGATATTCGGAAAGTGTATACACGCCTGAGCTTAGCGGAGCCGACGATTAGGCCGACTAAGCGGCGAAGCGTTCGTTTTTTTTTTTTTTTTTTTTTTTTGCGTGCGAGTCGGCGATGGCGTGCGGCTGAAGCAGGGCGGCTGTACTGCATTCCACAAGTTTGCATGGTCACTGGCGGCGACAGCGATTGTGCGTGCGCCTTGTTCGCGCCAATAATTACGGGCAGCTGATTACGGGCGGAAGAGGCCAGCCTAGCAGATGACGGTTGCATTGGCGTAATCTTTCTGTGCATGCGACCTACCCTCCCTTGTATCGCCGCTGTATACCGTGATAAGGTGCTGACCACGATCAACTTGGTGGTGACCCACCCGCCGGACGATGCTCCCGCGATATCGTTTTGTGAAGAAAAATTAGACGGCTGTACACTTATACTTACTGCTGGTAAATTTTTTTTATTTGGCTTAGCCGCACCGCGCTCATGTTGTTCTCGCAAGCGCCGTCATGAACGGGACTAGGATAGAACAGCGTGCTCGTGCCGTCTACCTTATGCGGCATCTCGAGTTCGCGTCCGTTTTCAGAAATGCCGTAGGACAGGTCTGGTTCTAGTGTAGGGGCTACCCGGCGATGCTACTGCTTTCCGCATGCACTTCATTCCAGCCGAGCAGCATTTGATAATTGCAGCCACTGGAATCGAGCGCTAACACCAATTCTGCCCCGGAAGGAGCCCTCCGCGCTTTCGACAAGGTAAATATAAATGGTAGCGAAGGTTCGGGCGAAAAGCGGTTCAGAACCTATTGCCAGCGGCATCAGCATGGGGGCTTATGGGAGTGGCGATTGAAGCGCGACTAGGTGAGGAGGGAACAAACACTAGTAACAAAAAACCAAGTTTTGTTCTACAACAAAACAACATTTATATTTTACGAACGATATTTATTTCTGAATCACATTTATTTAGGCCCAGTATGCAAATAATTTATGAAAATGCTGTTCATTCTCAAAAACCTTTTTTGTAGCGCCCCCTGAAGAATGGCACATGTCATTGCTCTATGATGCAGTCCTTGTAATGTTCGGAAAGGCGCTCCTAAAGTTCGTCTGCTGGGAAACGCCCCTCGCGTGTTTTGGTGTGCGCATTTGCATTCGTTCTTCCTTGTTAATTTGGTGTGCTCTTAATTTTTGCTGTGCTTGGACTTGCGAGGTGCGTTGTATCGTCGGTGAACACGTTTAGTACCGTGCCCGGCGGGCACGGTGAACTACGGGGCGATGCTGCCAACGGTTGGAGCGGAGCGCTTTCCTCGGTACCTACGGAAACAATGTGCTGCAAAAGGTTGCAACAGCAACTCCCGTACGCCTGGCGTTTTACTGCACCATTTTTCTCTCATTTTCACAGGTAACGCGAAACTATAGTACTGTTAATACGTGCACGGGGGTTGTGTAAGAGGACGTGGTGTTGCTTCGAAAAAAAAAAATGGGTCTGAAGCTTTGTTATGTCACAGTTATCTCTTGATTTCACCTCAGGCTAGCTCGGAGCAAGTGGTGTGAATTTTTCTAGGACTTCTCAGCGTAGTACCACTCGAACTTAACGAGTCGCTTTAATTGTCTATCTCAGTGTCTTCTCTATTGTATTACAACGCTTGTAGTAAGCTTCCCGCACTTGTATGCGCAAGCATTATTTCCATCGCAGTACTGTGTTGTGCTGCTCCGTGCTGCGCTGCTGTCACATCTTTCCTGCTATGTGCTTTTACATACTGCCGTCGCTTTCGTTTGCATTGATCCATTTTTCCTCTTTTTACTTATCTGTTGCGACACTTGCCTAATAATGCAACCAGGAAATTGCAGGCGTGAATGCTGAGTGAACTTCTGTAGAAACCCATGTCTACTTGATAAGACGCCGGTGCAGCTGCGGTGTGCTCGCTGCACTTTCGTGAATCGGCATTCCTGCGGCCCGGTTTTCTGCGTCGAGATGCAGTGCCTAGTTTTTTTCTCTTGTTTCGAAGTAGTTCTGTTGACGCTTTCATTGCTCATAATGCTAAGTGTTACGGGCAAAGTCAATTTTTCGGCGCGTAAGGAAAATCATAATGCATGTAGTGCCCACGAACAGTTTGTACTTATTGTATACGTGCTGATTTTGTGCAGTGTGGTAAATTTGTTTTATGTTTATCCTGGAATAAAATTCAAATGTCTTAATTATAGCATGACTATGCGTTATTTCTTCTCTTAGAACAGAAGTACACAAACTGAGCAAGCATTATATAACCTTGATCTATACTTAAGGCACGCACGCAACCAGCGTATGTGCGACGCAATTAAACCCAGCAGTGGCGTTGGTAGAAATTGGTATCGGGGTAAAGAGTGGGCACGTTTTTTATATGAAAGGGGGGCCGGAGAGAGTGGTCAAGTGTCATTTTGTGCTCCGTATCCCAAGGCAGGAAAAAAATTCCGGTCGGGGGGGGGGGGGGGGTACGTTTGCCACCCACTGCAATCAAATTAAGGAACTGATTGCTTTTATACAGCAGTGGAAGGCATGAATAGAGAATAAAGGTTCAGAGAAAATGCAAGATGTTTTTATAAACACCGAGGCGAATCATACGACAGTATGCTAAAGTACGTTTCTCTAGCCACGAGTATAAGCTGGCGTTGACTTGAAGCACACACGCCAAGGGCACGCCAACTTGCGTCAAATGGCAATGACATGAGCCCTGAGTGATCAGAGGCCTGCTAAGGCTATTTTGAAGTCAAATTTTCCCGCTAATGCCACCAAAATGACGTCACTGTCTGACCAGATTTTGCATCACATCCTGTTTATTTTTTGTTCCACCGGAAGTGTTCCCTCCTCACACAGATGGCGCTAAGCCCCATGAGCAGCTAAAGAGCCGCCATTTTCTGACCGTATGGGCTTCTATGGAAGCTTCGCTACCAGTTATATTTACCTTGCTTTCTACGCCGAAACCGAAACTGATGGCGCTGAAAAATCCGAAGCCAAGTGCACATAACAACCGCCAAGCCTGAAGTTAAGCCAAGTTCTAAAATCACGAGTCTACGTCACACAATCCATAGAGTTAATGCTACAGGACACAGTTAGCCCCATAGTGGTTGAACGATTGCAGTCCCAGTGTCCCCTCTGGCGTATATTAATATGAAACTACAGTGAACTAGAATATAAAACTCTATGGGGAATACAAAGATAGGATTTATTCATGATGGAGTCGCCTTTTATATCCGGGTCGCAGCCCCCTGGTGGTAGACCACCAAAATGCTGCGGTCCGAAAGCTCTGCTACGTATACAATAAAGATTGGAAAAAACGCTTCAAGGAGCTCCGGAAACACATTAACTGCTCACTACACCCCCGGGCAGGTGCGTTGCCCCCATATGAGGTTCATAACACAAGCCGACTTTACGGCCGCCACAGCTTCACACAGCTCATTAGACTTTCTATCAAACAGAAGGCCTTTCAAGAATAGAGTAGGGCTAGATGAATAGGAAGGGCTTGGTCTTTGTGCACAGCATATCTTTACCGGGAGCCCATGGCTAGCGGAAGTGGCACGCCAATCAGCTCAGGGGGTTAGCCTCACCTGTCGCATCGCCCTTGAATCTGGTGGAATGTGTACGCTAAGAGTTCGCTGGAACTTGTGCGTGCTGGTTCCACCGACACATCATTTACCGAACGCACTGTGTGTATTTTAGCTAAGGGAATTGGCTGGTCTGAAGACTCAGTGGGAAGCCTTTAACCAACCTCCCAGCATTGCTCTGTTATTGCCCCACTACCGCTAGCAGTCGTCTGTCAATTAACTTGCCTTGTTTCACGCACGAGAGCTCTCCCAGCTCATACGCAAGAAACCTACTTCACTGCCTCGGCTCGACTAGATATCCGGTGTATGTTGTATACTTCTGCGGAGATGCCGGTCGGGAAACACCCACCGTCATTGCGTTGTCAACGTTGCTGCCATTAAGCGATTTTCAATACTAAACGGCCGCTGGTAATTCTCATACACCCGCAACTGGACACTATCATGTTAAACTGGATAACCTTCCCATCGAACTAGCGCATTCCATAGCTATGTCACTGCAATGCATTTGAGTAGTGCGTCTCAGCCAACATTCTCTGTGTGGATCGTAGTATTATAGGGGACATTAACGTACCGACGAGGCCACTGGTCGTCCGTCCCTGTGCTATATACACACAACAGCTTGTCTGTACCGGAACTGCTCTATAGCTCCCGTGTGGAGGTATGGAGCACAACCAGCACAACCAGCACGTGGACGTATAAAGCCCAACCAGCCCTTGCCTCCATACGGAGGCAAGGGCTGGTTGCTCTATCGGAGGTTGTAGATAGCCCCCCACGAGACTTTGCCTGCAGTAAGGTGGTTTCTTTGCGGGAGATCTGTGTTCGTACGGTAGTCACTACGGCAGGGGTTCATAGCCGTCAGGGAGAAAGAGATGCCGCTCAAGGAGGACATTACCATTACTGCTTCCGCTCAAGCACCGTCATAAGCAAACGCAAGCTGTTGTGGGTTCCCCATACAAAAATTGGCTTGGCTGCCTGTCAGCAACAGCTTTGATTGAGATCAGTGAACATAGTACAAAGCGTGACTTCGCAGCCGCCTGCATCGAGCACAGCAGACCTTGAATACGAATGCGGGCTTGCTTCTATGCATATGGGTTGTTTCTTTGCGCTTAGATGCATGAATAAAGGAAAGGAGCAAAGGTAATGGTCCTTTGAATTAAACTCCTGCACTCTTAAACTCCTTCCCTACTCTGGTAACGTCAAAACGAGGCATAACCGACCAGCCAGACCTAAAAAAATATGGAACATGCAAAGGGTTCACACAAAGCGTTAATGACGGCACAAAACAGCCCCACTCGCTTGCCTCGAAGTGATTCCCGGCCGTCGGGTTCGCGCGCTGCCACCCCGTGCACACGTATCCGTAGAAGTCCTGACACGGGCCGACCGGGGCTGCCCGTATCGACTGCACGATGCTGGCACCCGGGTCCACGCAGTCCGGGTAAGCACAGCCCACAAGCCAGCGGTGCACAAGCTGAGGCACCACGCCCCCCAGCGCCAGTGTGGCCACCGTCACGGCGGACACGAACACTCCGTACCGGTACCACGACCATCTCGGGTTCTCCTCGAGGACGCAGCTGCTCTCTCCCGCACCGCCCTGATAGAAGCGGTGCGTCGGTGAGGCTGCCTGGTGTGCCACTGGAGGTTCTGCACCGGGGAAGGATGAAAAACGCATTTTCTCAAGCCTGTCCTGGTAGTCGCGGTGAATGGTACTGCCACCACAAACGATGACCTCATACCCACACGTGGGATTGGCCGCGAAAAGCGGGCCTACTATACAACAATACCAAAATGCATACAAAGATGAACACAAAACAATAAAAAATATTCAGAGATATCTTGGTGGATCTTTAGAATGCGTGAGCACCAGTTTTCTATCCTCCGCGAACGCGGTCCTCGAACGTATGGTCATACGTTGCTACGGCTGTAGAAGCTTGTAACACGGTGTTTATCGTAGCAGCGGCTTTGGCTGCCTGCCGCTTCTTTTGTTGTCCGCCAGTATCGGCATATTGCCAACGTCGTTTTTATTCCATCCAGTTTTGGCGCCTACGCTGCCCTGCGCTCGCTGCTCATATCATTATACAACGCGTACAAGTGCTTACAGTGCTCGTTGAGAAGCCGCATGATGGACACATCGGACAGAGTGAAGCCAAGCAGATCCATTTTGACTTGACTTCCCCCGAATGATGATGTTTGGATTTTAATGGCGCAAGGCCAACTAAGGGCAAAGAGCGCCAAATGAAAGTTATTTAGTGAGAGTGACATGACAGTAGAAGTAAAGCATTTCAGTAAAAACAAACGAAGTAAAACACAAGGTAGTGAAGGTGACTGGTGTAGAGGGCCAGGTTGTCATGATGCATGATAAGAAATGAGCTGTACAAATTTTACGTCGGTAAGAAACTCAAAAACGTGTTTGATGGAAAACATGGGCTCGTTTCTTAAAAAAATATGATGGGTTTTGTGGAATATGTCATGTGTGTAGCTGTGGGAAGTGTCTGCTTCGTGTTGTATCAAGTGCCTTGCATTGAATGGGTATGTGCATTATGGATAGGCCCTCTCCACACCCGCTGCACATGGGTCTTGGTGATCCAGTGAGAAGGTGGGAGTGTGTTAGTCATGTCTCGATAATATGGACGCCTCCGTTCCCCAGAAAAACCGTCCTTAATGTGAGTCGTCCATAATAACGAATCAACGTCAAAAACGCGAACATTAAGGAATATTATTTTAAGGAAACCTCGTTTCAGGAAGAATCGTTTGAGGAAACATAAGGAAACCTCGGTACATTTACGCTTAACACCTGCCATTCATTGCCTGTAACGAACTGACCAGAGAAGCCTTGCCCTTTATGCGCAGTAATTATTGGCACGAAATATTATCTTCTTTCATCTTGTCCTGAGCCTCAGGACTGACTCTTTCCGGCGTATGCCGCACTGGGAAATCTTGTTCGATATAGAAAGGATGTCACCCTGTCGTCACTACCCTAGAGTGATGTTCGCTGATCCCGAATGTTCTCTATCTAACTCGATGGAACTGGTTTCCGAGATAAATACACGCTTCGGCTTTGTATGCTTCGGCAAAAAGTAAATTCCTAGTAAGCACTGGGACCTCGGGGGTCGCCAGTCATCTTTTTCATTTTTTTTCTTTGTGCACCCGTGTCCATAATAACGAGACAAAAATGCCTGTATCTACCCGTTTCGTCTCCAAAATAGCCGTCCATAGTCCGGACTGCGGGTTTCTATATTAACGGGGCAGAATTGCATGGCAAGGGACCGGTCGCTGAAAATTTCGTCTATATTGCGGGGTGTCCATATTAACGGGGTCCATATTAACGAGACATGACTTACATGTGTGTGGCCTATCCGTAACCTTGCTAAGGCAACTTCTGTGTGTCTGTTGTGTGAATCGGTTGTGTACCGTCCCAAGTGTGGTTTTACAATGTGCAGTTTGTCGTCTGTCTGTTCACTCCAATGTTTTTGCCATGTTTACGTAGTTGTTTTATGCGTGGCTTGAGGTTGGTGTAGGGTACTGTTCTTATGTGCACTGTGTTTGTGAGTGCAGCAGCAGCGGCCATTTCATCTGCCGTCTCGTTTCCCGCGATACCTGAGTGGTCCGGGGCCCAACAAACAGTCACCTCACGGTTTGAGCGATAAGCTGACATAATCGACCTGAGAAGAAGATTGAGGATGCGATTTTTCGACTTCTTTCGGTGTGATAGCGCACATACAACGCTTAGTGAATCACTGTAAATGATAGATTTTGGGATTTGACATTTGACAATGTGATTCACAGCGAGAAGATTTTCATATGCCTCTGCTTTGAAAATGCTGCACACTCATGGTCTCAGAAACATTAAAATTGGGTCCGTGCCTGGACATGACATGGCGGAGGCAGTTTTGGAGGCGTCGCTGTAAAATTCTGTACACTGGTACTTCCCTTGCAGTGACAGAAAGTGCTGCAGAATCGCATTTATAGGTACCCTATTTTTGTCAAATTGGATGAAGGACAAGTCACACTACACAGCGCGAAGCTGCCATGGCGCTATAAAATCAATGCAAGATGATTTGAAGGTGTTTAGAAAGGAGACAACAAGTAAAGCCACCTCCTCTCTGACTCTTTGTGAGAAGGGAACAGAAATGGGTGGGCGATTTAACAAAAGCTGTGGTGTGTGTGTATCCATAAAAACAGGTTTAAAAGGATGGTTATCGATTGATGAGATTTTAGAAGCATGTAACAGATCAACATAACTTCGGTGGTGCTCTAGGCACCATTTGTCGCATTCCACGTACAGGCTTTGGACAGGGCTTGCACGGAAAGCACCACATGAGAGGGAAGCCCCAGGTGCAGCACGGGGTCGGGCATTTTTAGCGATGTTTTCGTGGCCGACACGTAGAACACAGTTCCGTAATCCAAACGAGACCCTACCAAAGCGGTGTAAAGGCGTAGCAGGAGTTGTTTGTCTGCGCCGTATGATTGGCGAGATAGGGCTTTAAGAATATTCATTTTTTTTAGACATTTTTGCTTGAGCTGTTTGATGTGAGAGATGAATGTGATTTTTTCGGCCTTCACCACGACCAAAAACTTGTTCCTTTTTTACAGGAATTGGTTCACCATTGAGAGTTATGTCAGGATCGCGCCTCACTCCGCGTCTCTTTGAGAATACAGCACCGGTACTTCTTGCGGGATTAAGTTTGAAACCATTTTCGTCTGCCTAGCGATAGAGTTTGTTTACCCCAAGCTGGACCTTGACATATGAATTTGCTACAAGATTTAAAAGATATTTCTACATCATGCACATACACTAAACAGGAGAATGATGGAGGCAATGATTTTCGAAGCGAGTTCATCTTGACAATGAGGAGCATGCAGCTCAAAACGCCGCCCTTAAGCGCGCCATTTTCTTTAATGCGAACCTTTGACAGTGCCGACCCGACTCTGACACGAAACGTTCGTTTGGACAAGTAACTATAAAGAGTGTTCAACATGTTACCTGTTATGCCATAAAATTTTAAATCTGCAAGGATGCCGCAACGGCATGCTGCATCGTAGGCTTTTTCGGTGTCAATAAATACGGTCATGAAGTACTGTTTGGGTATAATAGCTGCTTTAATGTATGATTCTAATGCAACTAGTGTATCATTTGTGGATCCTCCTGCCCGGAAGCCTGCCTGGCAGCTTTCGACAAGACCATTGTACTCAAGAAAGTACACGAGCCTACGGTTTATCATCATCTCGAGAAGCTTACACAGGCAGCTTGTAAGGGCAATGGGCCTATAGCTGGCGGAAGAGGAAGGGTCTTTCCCTACCTTCAGAAAAGCCACTACTATGGCCTCCCTCCAAGACCTTGGAAGGCGCCCCGAAAGTCATATTTGGTTGTATGGTGTAAGAGTGTCTCAAAAGTGTCTGCCTGTAGGTGTTGTATCATAGTCTATGTAATGTTGTCTGGCCCTGGAGCTGAAGGCTTGTAAGTGGCAGGAGCGACCTTCAGCTCAAGAAGTGTGGGTTCAGAGTTTTAAGCAGATTTTTACTTGCACTTGTCACGTAAGGGCTTCTTTTCTGCAGATGTTTTGTGTTGCTTGAAAGTGTTAGTGTAGGGTGCAGAACTGGAAACGTGTTGGAAGTGTTGTGCGAGTGTGTCAGCTTGGTCTTCCAGTGTGTCCCCTGTTGTAGTAACCAGGGGCAGGTTGTGTGTTTGTTGTCCTTTTGGAATGCAATATCTTATAGACATCATCAAGATTTTTAAGGGGGCCTGCACAGTTCCCTGAATAATATTTTCTCTTCCCATTATGGAGATTTGAGAGCTACTGGAGTCTGTGTGTATGTGTGTTCATGTTTTGTCTTCGGGGGCTTGTACTCTTGGAGGGGACGTTTTGGGCCTTTCTGTTTGCTTGGACATCGAGGCCGCTCCTTGCAGTCCGTTGCAGACAACAACCGCCCGACGTCCATCTCGTCATCAGATGTCCTGGGGGTGCCCGACGAACTGGGCCTCTCATGAGGGTGCCCTTTGTGTGAGCCGTCGCCATCACCGCCACTGACGTCGGGACCACCCCGGGTGGCCCAAGCGGTGGGACGAAGGTGGGAGCCGATGCGGGGCCCCCGTGTCCATGTCCTCAGCAGCCTCCAGTCTACTGGAGGATTGGGAAGGAGGGGCAGGAGCGGCATTGGTCCCGCTGGGAACGGTTGCCACCACAACCGCTGAGGGCTCAGCAAGCGGTGTGGTGACTGGTTGGGCTGCCTGAGGCAACCCAGGGGGGCGGGTGTGGGACCAGGTCAGACTCGCTGAACTGGGTCCATGTGTAAACCAGACGCCGCTCCACCCCCCCGGCGAGCTGCGTCGGCGTACCCTCTCAGGGGGAAAGAGGCGAACCTCTTCCGCGCCTCTGGGAAGGTGATGTTTTCTGAGACCTTGAGATTGATTATTTTCTTTTCTGCTTGAAACTCGCATTTCCTGGTATAGGCCGCACGTGGGCCCCTGCAGTTTGCACATGTGAGGTTGTCAGAATCACAGTTGTCGGTGGGGAGGTCCTGCGCGGCGAATTTCACACAGGTTGTTTGGCACTGCAAGAGGTTGTACTGTGCCCGAACCGCTGGCACTTGAAGCAGCGGCGCGGATTCGGAATGTAAGGACAAAAGAAGCATCGAATGAAGCCTGCGTTGATATTTTCTGAAAGCGAGGAGCGGTTGAAGGTCAGGAAATTATGTTTCGTGGGGATTACCTTATCATCCCTGCGCATCGTGATGCGGCGCACGGCTGTGACGCCCTGATACTTTAAACCTTCGAGAAGGTTGGTGTCTGTTTCGGAAAGGAGATCTGGCTCAGAGATCACGCCCTGCGAGCTATTCAGGCTGCGGTGGGGTGTGACCTTGATGTCCAGATCGACCATTTTCGTCTGACCAAGAAGTGTGGTTGCCTGCTGTTGGTTCTTCACCTCAACAAGGACTTCACCTGGTCGTTGTTGTTTGGCATTGTAGGTTTTCCCAATTATCCCGTCAAGGTATTTTGTGATCAGAAATACTGATTGTGAAGCAAGAGGGCGGGCTGCGTCAAGTGATTCAATGACCAGAAAACCAGAGAAGTTGTCTGGCTCTGGGAAGCTCATGCTTGGAAGTGGAGGAAACAAGACATCGGTGCAGCCCCTTTTCAGGGACCGATCACGTTTTGGAGGGTGTTTGATTTTTCTATACATCCTAGACAAAAGCAGGGGACGGAGGTACTTTCTTTGTTCGGGTTATCCTGATACCGAGAGAGGTCCCGGAGCTTTCTGCCTCGTAAACAGACAGGGAGCCCATCCGCTGGAACTTGACCTGGGCTCTGACGGTCACCCTTTGTGGTTTCTGCCCTTAACCTTAAAACTTTTAGCCATGGTAGATTACAGTATGAGTATTGGGGCTCGGGGTCCACGGTGTCGCCAATACCGTCACCGAGATTACTCAAGGTGCCCCCTGCGGGGTTGACTTCCCCCTAGCAAATGTGAGAGCAGCGCCACCGCAGCCGATGCCGGGGCCAGCTATAGAGCCTGGGCTTGACGTCCCCTTCTCTGCACGCACTCTAGGGGCTAGGCTTATCATCGACCTCTCCACATGCGCTTTCATGTGCTCTTTTCGTTTTTGACTCGCTGTTGACGAATTGGTGGCCTATTTGCTCGCGCTATAATATAACCATAAAAAAAGAAAAAACAAAAACCCTTAAGGGACACTACTATGATGATGTTCTCTTTCTTGAAAGCCTGTGAAACTGACTCATGAGCAAGGAAGAAGGAAATGTTCACATTTCGACGGGGAGCCATCAAGTTCGAGATATTTGTTTTCTTATCCCAGCCACAACACAAAATAAGAACCTCTATAGAAAGAACGAAGAAGAAAAAACTACACTAGAACGCCGCAGGCCTCGGTTCATGAATGACCCTTATGGACAACATACCTAAATGCAAAAGGCGGAAAACTTATACAGCACAAAAGAAACCCTCAGCGACCACTTTTAGTTTGCGTTTGCAGGATCACCTTCCAAGACCAAATAAATTTACCAATTTGTCGCAGTGACACATTCATTTAAATTAGTGTTGAAAACCAGGGTCAGGCTCCTGTAAAGTTTACATTGAAGAGGAAAAGCCTTGGAGGCATCTAAGCCGGTGAGGTATTAGAATTTTTTTCCTGATCGTACGGCACGGGAAATTGACTAATATCTTGAGTTCGGGTAAAATCAGTGGCCTGGAACGTCACACTAGGTCGGCTCTTACCGTTATAGTCAAAAGCAAGCCGGCATTCCTCAGCAACAGCAGCAGCAGCTTCTTGGCCCGTACATGATTCTTGATGGAACCACAGCTGTCTGATGGTTAGGCAAGAAGGTAAGTCCCCTCCCGTTTTTCCCCCATGTATCTCTCCCCCAATTTTTGTATGCCAATCATTTGCCAACAGCACTGATGAGCCATCACTGCTGATCTTGAGACGAGCATGCCTACATCTTTACAGATACCCGAACTACAGCTGCCGCACTCCAAATTCCTGGCGCGGGTGCTGACATAAAGTAACGTATCTAGCTGTACGATTCTTCGTAGGGCATAATGGAAGTAACGCGACAACAAACAAGAAAACAGGAGGAAAGATAGCGAAAGCATTACACTTGCAAGTGAACATTTTATTGAGAAGAAAACACGGAGAAAATGTATACTATACAGAATTATAAAGTTTACAGTGCCGTAGCAGTAAACGTATTAGGTAATTGAACATCAAATTTGTATTCCGGCTTCAAAAAAAGCGATCTCGCTTGCTGTTGGCGCAAGGGCTGGCAGCTGATAGTTATCGCCAGCCTTTGATGTGTATAATGCCTCCCCAGCTTCGCGCTTGCACTCATGTTTGTTGGCAAAGCAAATGAGCGTCTTCTCTAGCAACAGTGACAAAAGATTTAATTGTTCGAGACGGCAATGAGACCTGTATTAGCAAACCCATGCGTTCTACCGTACATCAGCTCACTAATCTAGAAAAGAGAAAGCACTGACGCTAGCAGAGCTGACCTCTCCAGCCCACATTAAAGAGTTCTCTCTCTCTCTAGAAAAGAGAAAAAAGGGTCTGATCAGGCCCCCGCTATTTTTCTCGCTTCGCGCGCTGAAGGGAAAGCAAATAAGTTGCGTCAGAATAAAAAAGTACGCAATGACCCAATGAAAATTTTTCCTGCCGTTTTTCTTACGATTTCTGTGAAATGAAGTAAAATAGAATCAGTGAAATTAATTTCTGTGAAATGGAATCAGTTATTCAGTATTATTTCTTGCATATAGTTTATTTTGTCATGCTTGATCTGAAGGCAAGCTTCGCACCAACGTCATTGGTGAGCCTCTCAAACACTGGCAGCGTAACATTCGTCCGTGTAAAATGTACAGTGCTTTGGATGCCACAATGTTTTTCACGCAGCTTCTGTATCTTGCCACGCCGACGAAGGCCAGCACGACGGAAGACGCAATCGAACTCTACACTGCAAGCACCCCTGGGCAAGCCTTAATCGTAGACTGCACACAAGCTGCGCTGCACGACAAAGATGGCTGGGCATCCATGCGTCCGGCTTCAGTGACGTCAGCACAACGGCATATAAGAAGCGATCCACCCGGCAGTACCTTCAGTGGAACGCCGGGTGGCTGAGCATCGGCATAACGTCAAACCTGCTTCTGTTTTTCCCTCAGGTTAGTCACTACACTTCAACTATTAGGACCAGTGATCCTTGTTTTGTGCAGCCGGCGTCCACGCAGAGTTTTTGTACTGCATGTGTGAAGGTCCGCAGTTCTATTATGCCACTGTTGATGCTCTGTGGAGATATTGAAACCAACCCTGGGCCCACTGTGGAGGAGCTTCTGGAGCAATTATTGCAAGGGCAAACTAATATCCAGAAAAGGCTCGAGGTTATTGAAGAAAAGTTCGCGACGTTCGAAGCTCCAGCAGCAGCGATTAAAGAAGTCACCACGAAAATGAATTATCTTGAAAAAACGGTTGACAGTTTACAGAGTAGACTTATTTCCTTGGAGGACCACAGTAGGCAAAACAAACTTACTGTGGTTGGCGTTCCTGAAAGCACTAACGAAACAGCTGAAAACCTTCAGAAACGCGTAATTCAAGGCATATTTAAGGATGTGCTGGATGTAAGTGTGAGCACTCGGGAAACAATCCACAGGACAGGGCGACATTCTGATAAGCTCCGACCCATAATATTAAAACTAATAGACTACTGCGAAAAAATGCCGTGCTCAGCAACTGTGCCAAGCCTAAGGGCACAAACTTTTTCATTTCGGAGGACTTTTCCTTGGCCGCCTGTCAAAAACGTAAGACGCTCTGGGATAGTGCGTCTGATCTAAAAAGAATGGGGCAAAAAGTTAAACTGGTTCATGACAGGATCAAAATCGATGACGTTGATTGATTGATTGATTGATTGTAGGGTTTAACGCACCGACTCAACGTAGGCGATGAGGCGCGCCGTAGTGGAGGGCTCCGGATTAATTTTGACCACCTGGGGATCTTTAACGTGCGCCGAAATCACGTACACACGGGCGTTTTTGCTTTTCGCCTCCATCAGAAAAGCGGCCGCCGCGGCCGGGAATCGAACCCGCGACATCGTGCTAATCGATGACGTGCTATTCCAATAAGACGATGTGGAGGGAGAGAGGGGTCCCATAGAAGGCATGGAGGGCAAGCAGGCACTGAAAAAATGACCAAGAATCAACAAGGTAAGGCCTTTACTACGTTTACACGTAAATGGTCGTAGCCTTGTAAATAAATCATCTGAACTGGAAAGTATAGTACTCACCCATAAACCGCATATATTAGTACTTACAGAATCCTGCTTAAACACCGGCATTAGGGATGATGTGACGCCGCCAGGGTACCGAATTTACCGCAAAGACAGACATTCTCAGGGGGTGGTGTCGCGATTATTTACCAGGAAACCCTCTCAGTGTCAATGTTGGCTGATATCGCTGGAATAGAGTGCGTTGCGATAAATGTATGCCTGTGTCAATTTAACTTAGTTATAACTGCATTGTACACCCCCCCCCCCCCCTCCCAGGTCCCGGAAATTATTTCTGTGAGAAGCTTAACGAATTCTTGTGTACTTGTAAATGTAACTGAAAAATGTAGTAATCGCGGGCGATTTTAATTTTTTACTAATTAATTGGGATAGCGAGTTCCCCGAACCTCTTGCCAGCAACGCTGGAAACTTTGTAGATGTTATTATTCTTCATGATCTCACACAATTGGTCAAGCAAGCGACAGGCATTCATGGTGATACCCGGCCAATATTAGACTTGTATCTTTTTAGCAGTAGCATTTGTAACCGCGATCCTCAAGTACATCTTCTTGATGGCATATCAGATCACGCTATGGTTGCCCTCATAATATCTCGGAGTTCCATTCGTAAAGTCAGTAAAGAAAAACGCGTAGTTCCTGTGTTCTCGAGAGCTGATGACGTTAGCATAATAGATCGTCTTTACGGTTCATTTTCAGATCTTCTTTCCCTTTCTGTGTCCAGATCTTGCACAGTCAATGATTTATGGTGCTTTTTCAAAACGCTTGTATTGAAATATGTTGAAGAATTTGTGCCAACGAAGCTAAAAGTTGTCCATAATGGGAATACGTGGACGACGCGAGATGTAGTACGTCTTCATTGAAAAGCAAAGGGGATCTGAAAACAGTGTCTGGAACAGCCTGCCCCAGTTAACAGCGATAAACGCCCCGCAATACGCTTACAGCTTAGTGATAGTATTAAAAAAAGCCAAGCAGCATTTTTACGGCGTGTCAGTGAACAACTTCTTTCTGTCACCTCCTGCGAAATTCTGGGGACACTTTTCACCAAGAAAACAAGCGTTCCCCCGTGTAGGCATAAACAGACAACGGGAGACAAACAAGTGAGTCAAAATCGGCCTTAGAAATATTCTTCAACGCAAAAACGCATAAGGTTCAGTGGCCCTTAAGAGCAATTGTTTCTCAGAACGGAACTTGGCCGAAAGCAGTATCTTTGTTTTTACGTGAGAAGCTACGGATTTTACATATTAACGATCCCTTCATGGTGAAAAGTTCTTCATATTGTCACGTAGCCAAAGACGACGCAGGTGTCTTGAAAGAAAAACAAGTTTGATGGAGCGAACTTGTGCTCCCTTAACAACTCAAAAAGTACACCGGCGGCGAAGCAGCAGTCAACAAAGTGACTTGCGTAAGCGAGCGTCGGCGATTCGAATGCCGCGGCGTCTGCTCTGCAGACGTTTATCTTTTCGGCGCGAGTGTTTCTGGAAACGTCGATTTACATCGAGATCATTGTAGGTCAAAGAAGATTATTCTAGGTAAGTGACGTTGGAGCGAAACACTCTCATATCAGAATGAGACAACGAGTGCTGCGTAAAAATAAAGAGTGGAACCCACGCTTCGCTTGGGACACAGATAACACAGCCGGGCGCGGCCGGGCAGTAGAAACGAAACATAAACAAATCCAATGCATGGTTCGCGGCATTACTCCCTCTCTAAAAGTGCATCGACCCGATGCTAAAATAAAACTACAGTCCGAACAAACAACAAGAACAATAAAAAGTCCGTCATCTTGCCCAGTAAGGTTTGAGGCGAACCACGTGGACGACTTCAAGTCGTGTGCGCCGTAATGATGTGCCGGAATCACCACCGGGGATCACTTCGTAGGTAAGTTGGCCAACACGTTGTAGAATACAGTAGGGTCCAAAATACCGTCGCAAAAGCGTCTCATTCAGTCTTGTTCAGACTTGTTCAGACGCTCCGTTAGTCCGTTCGTTTAGGGGTGGTAAGCCGTCGTACTTCAGTGATCCGTGTTGCTGTAGCGTAAGCATAAGCTCCGCAGTGAAGGCCGTTCCGCGGTCCGTGATTAGAACTTCCGGGGCTCCATGTCGCAGCACAACTTGGTTTATGAAGAACTTCGCGACTTTTTGTGCAGTCCCCCTCGGAAGAGCGGCCGTTTCTGCGTAGCGCCTCATGTAGTCTGTCGCTGCAACAATCCACTTGATATCGGATTGTGACGTAGGGAACGTGTTTAGAAGGTCCATTCCAATCTCTTGGAAGGGCCTCGATGGGATGGCGATTGGCTGCAGAAGTCCGAAGGGTCTCGACAGCGGCGTTTTTCGTCGCTGACAGTCACGGCAGCTCCGGACGTAGTGGGTGACGTCCGAGGTAAGGCGGTGCCAGTAGTACCTCGCCTTGATTTTTCCAATAGTTCGAGCTGTGCCGAGATGTCCGGAAGACGGGTCGTCGTGGCACGCTTCCAATATTTCGTCACGACGGTCCGCGGGGATGACAAGAAGGTAATTCGTTCTCGTTCCGGGGCTGAAATTCTTCTTTACAAGGATGGCGTTTTTCAGGCTGAATGCTGGTAAGTTGCGTTTGAACGCTTTAGGCACGGAGACGTTGCTTCCTTCGAGGTAGTCGATCATGACGCCTAAGTCGGGGTCGGCACGCGGCTGGGCGGCTAGGTCGCTCTCCGTCACGATTCCGAAGAACGCGCTGTCTTCATCGGAGTCTTGTGGTGGTGGGTCGACGGGGGCGCGGGACAGGCAGTCGGCGTCGGAGTGTTGCCTGCCGGATTTATGGACAATTGTAATGTCGACCTCTTGCAGGCGCAAGCTCCACCGCCCAAGACGGCCTGAGGGGTCCTTCAAATTGGCGAGCCAACACAGCGCATGGTGGTCTGTCACAATCTTGAACGGACTACCATACACGTACGGTCGAAATTTTGAAACGGCCCATATGATAGCCAGGCACTCATTCTCGGAGGCATAGTTTTAGATGCGACGCTCAGAGCATCTCTTGTCGGCGGCCCTGTCCTTCCTGCGTGCGTCCGTTGTTGTCCGCGTGCGTCCGTTGTTGTCCGTGTGCGTCCGTTGTTGTCCGCAGCCACACTCCCCCTCTCCTTTCCGATAGCGAACACTCTCTCGCGAGGGGCATTGGTGGATTCGATTGGATTGGCTTGACTTGGATTGGATTTGGATTGGATTTGATTAAAGTGGATTGTGTTGGATTGTGTTGCGTCATAGCCGCGGCACTCTCTCTCTCCGCGGTCTCCTCTCCTTCGGGCGCGCTGCGCATATAACCGGTGTGCCGCTCTCCGGTGGCCTTTGGGTCGACGGTTGCTCTCCGCATGCGCTTGAACCCCCCTCAGCGTCGCATCACACCAGGGTTCCCGCGAGGGGAGGTGGGCGTAATTTTTCTCCTCCTTCTACAGACCACGGCTGGCACAGATGATTACCTTTTCGCAACCGCTTTGCTTTTGGACGAAGACGGCACCCAAGCCTTTATCACTAGCGTCCATGTGGATTTCCGTTTCGTCATTTTCGTCGCAATGAGCGAGCACAGGCGGGTTTTGCAGCCGTTGTTGCAGCTCGCAGAATGCCTTTTCTTGGTCGTTTTCCCAGCTAAAAGGGGTGCTATCTTTCGTCAAGCGTGTGAGTGGCTCTGCAATGCGTGCGAAGTTTGCGACGAAGCGCCGGTAGTGTGCGCAAAGTCCGAGAAATCTTCGCACGCCCTTCTTGTCTTTCGGTCTTGGGAAGTTCGCAATGGCTGAAGTTTTCGTCGGGTCAGGTAGGACTCCCGCGGCGTTGACGACGTGGCACAAGAACTTGAGTTCCTCGTACGCGAAGCGGCGCTTTTCGGGCTTTAGCGTTAACCATGACGCACGAATGGCCTCCAGTACAGACTATAACTTTGCAAGATGTTCGCCGAAAGTCCGGGCGAATACCACAACGTCGTCAAAGTATACGAGGCAAGTGTGCCACTTCAGGCCAGCTAGCACAGTGCCCATGACTCTTTGAAACGTTGTTGCTGGCGCCGCGTAGAGCCCATAGGCATCACCTTGAACTCTAGGTCTCTAGGTCTCTCTCGTCCACTTCAATTTGCCAGTAGCCGGTTTTCAGATCCATCGATGAGAAGTACTTCACATGGCAGAGGTGGCTGAGGGCGTCGTCGATTCGTGGCAGAGGGCACACGTCCTTTTTGGTGATTTTGTTCAGTCACCGGTAGTCAACGCAGAACCGTAATGTGCCGTCTTTTTTCTTCACGAGTACGACCGGCGCAGCCCAGGGGTTTTTCGATGGCTGTATAATGTCGTCACTGAGCATGTCGTCGACTTGAGTCCGGATGGCTTCCCGCTCGTGTAAAGAGACGCGGTACGGTGACTGTCGGGTAGGTCGGGCTCCGTCTTTGGACAATTGCGGTGCGGTGCTTCGCTAGGGGTGTCTGACTCGGATGCGGTGCTTCGGATGCGGTGCTTCGCTAGGGGTGTCTGACGTAATTTTGAGTTTGACGAAAAACATTCGCTGTAGCGACGCAGCAAATCCAGTAATCTCTCCCGATTTTCTTGCGGCAGAGCCGGGTTCACGTCGAAAGGATGCGGCAGCTTAGAAGCATCCGCCGGTGCGCATTCAATGTTGGAGACCGCGATCACTTGACTTGCTTCTTGCGTTTCTTCGAGGAACGCAACTGCAGCGCCCTTGTTTTGATGCTGGTACTCCTCGGTGAAACTGGTGACCAAAACGTTGGATTCGCATTGCTTAAAGCACACAATGCCTCTGGCGACGGTGAAACTGTGGTTGAGAAGCAATCTTTGGTCACTCTCATGATAGCGTCGACGTCAGGAGCAGCATCTCACAGTATACGGTGATCATAAAGCTTGGGTGCGGTGGCAGGGTGACATGATCATCGGCGATCCTTACAGCAGCACGGTGTTCGGGGTTGGATTTCGGTGTCATGGAGTGATCGGAGGAAAAAGTTATAGACTTGGTCTGTAGATGAATTATTGCACGGTTGTCCGTCAAGAAGTCCATTTCAAGAATTACGTCGCGGGAGCAGTGAGACAAAATGACGAAAGTGGCAGCGCACGTGGTGCCTTCTATGGTGACGCGTGATGTGCACGTTCCACTTGGCGTTACGAGATGGCCTC
This sequence comes from Haemaphysalis longicornis, assembly GCF_048455015.1. NCBI lineage: Eukaryota > Metazoa > Arthropoda > Arachnida > Ixodida > Ixodidae > Haemaphysalis > Haemaphysalis longicornis. The sequence continues at coordinate 132,868,764 of NW_027526361.1, forward strand.
CTGCTGTGCGTATGTGCGGACCGTTTCATCTGGTCGTAACTTTCTTCAGCTTAGAAGAGAATGATCCGCTCATCACTGAGTAGTCGGCTCCCGTGTCTACGAGGGCGACTACATCAAAGCCGTCGATGGACACCTTGACCTAGGACGCCGGGTTCCTCGAGTTCCTGGTGCGTCGGGGCGTCGCATCTCGGCTTGTGCGTGTTGACGGTCGGGCACTGTGTGTCGTCGTTGTCGTCGTCTGTTCAGTGGCAGTTTCGGTCATGTCGGGTACGCGTCGGGCCGTGTGGCTGTCGTCGTGTTCGGGAGTCTCATCAGGGTTAGGTCGGGGCGTCGGGATGTTTGCGTGTCGTGAATCATGGTCTTCAGCGAGTCGCTCCGTCGTTGGAAGGTTTTTATTTTTCCGCCGTTGTGCAACTTTACCTCCCGAAGTTGCTGATTTTAGTTTCCCCCGCGTGGGCTGGGGGACCTTCCACGTGAGAAGTCAGCAGTGCTATGGCGGTTCGGTGACTGGTACGGGTAGGGCGACGGTGAACGGCTGAAGCGGGCTGGTCCTTGGTTGGTGTTGGAGAGGTATTCTTCGATCTTAGTAGGGCGCTGGCTGGGTCGCGGGCGTGGTGCGTCGACGAGAACCCTCGCAAACCGAGCCCCTTGTAGGAACAGCGACGGTAGATGTGGTCGGCCTCTCCGCAGTGGTAGCACAGCGGGTGATTATCGGGCGTTCGCCACTCGTTGGTCTTCCTCGGCGTCTGGTTTTGAACTACAGGTGGTCGGGTGGGCGACATGGGACGGCGGTACGGCGGGGACTCTTGACGACGGGTCGGAGCAGGGCGGGGTCGACGAACAGCTGCGGAGTAGGTCATAGCTTGAGGCTCACGGAGTGCTTCGGATGGCGTAGGATTCCCCAGCGCCTGTTGAACCTCTTCTCGGATGGCGTCCGTCAGGGAAGCCCCTTGAGGTTGCAGCGTCGTTGGCAAAAGTTTCCGGAGCTCCTCTCTGACCATCTCTCCGATGGTCTCTCGCAAGGTATCGGAGCTCACAGTTCCGGTACCGATGGTCTCTGAGAACAGCGCGGTGACAGGGCGACCGTACTGCCTCGTTCGAATTTCGAGCGTCTTCTCCATCGCGGCCGCTTCAGACGCGAATACTGCCACCGTTTTAGCGGGGTTGCGGACAAGGCAAGCAAAGAGTGCTTGCTTTACTCCTCGCGTAAGAAATCTCAGTTTCTTTTCTTCCGTCATTTCCGGGTCCGCACGGCGAAATAGTCGCTTCATTTCTTCAACAAAGGTCACGACTCCTTCGTTGGGGTGCTGTGTTCGAGTTTCAAGCAAAAGCGCAGCTCTCTCTTTTCTCACCAGGGTAGTGAATGAGAACTCGCTTTTCAATTGAGTCCAGTCGGTCAAAGAGCTCTCATGGATCTCGAACCACGTTCGAGCTGCATCTTCTAATTAAAAGAAGACATGCCGGAAAGTTTCTTCATCGTCCCACCTGTTGAAGATGCGGACGCGCTCCAGCTTCCCCAACCATTCTTCGGGGTCTTCAGCGGGGGCTCCCCGTAACGATGGCAGTTCCCGGGGATGCTGCAGGACGATGGGAGGAGTGGCTTGTTGCTCCATAGTGTTGGTTGCAGCGTTCGTTATCTCGGGCCCTTCTGGCAGAAGACCGAACTCGGGCATTTAACCTTGCGGTCGGCGGCTGGCTCTAGTTGGACTGCCTTGGCGGCTTCCAGAGGAAGTAGGGAGCATTAAGGGTGCGTACCCTGATCCGGTTCGGTTGGTTCCGGTTAGACACCAAAGGAAGCAAATGTCCTGACACCAAGCCTTTTTTCGCTTTACCGCTCGCCTCTCATGCTGTTCCTCTCCTGTCGCGGTCCTCCCAAGGTAAAAACGCTGGAGATTTGCTCAAGTGAATTTAAATTTACCGATTTCCACTGCTCGAGGCAGGGTGCCTCGATGCCAGCGCTTCCGTACGGCCGAGACGCGCCTGAATCTACACGCGCTATTTTAACGTTTATAGAACCCCGTTGACCTTCTCCACGTCTGTTCCAAGCGGACCGTGAAACCTATCTAGTGGAACCTTTCGTACTTATTTCCGTTTGATTTCCTAAAATGTCGCCAGGAACTATAGTAACGCGGGTGACAGCAGGTGACGGAGTGATTTTTTTCCTGCAGGGGATGTAGTATTTCATTTGATCAAGCATCCATATATTTTATAAAAGAACACTGCAAATATCGCTTATGTATTTATTTCCTGCCTCACATTTGCGTAATGTTTGGTTCTTGTTCAACAATGTTTACAAGTATGCACACTAAGCGTTTCGATTTGGCTGTGGGTATATATACCTATTCTGCAACTTCTGTTTCACTTTGGACTGGTGGCTGAATCGAGTTACAGACAGACAGGCCGACGACAGACAGACAGACAGACCAAAAGTGTAGCGTTTACATAGCGTTATAAAGACCATGCGTCTTAACAAACAAGTTTATTGGAGCGAACGTGGGCTCCCCCAACAACTCAAAGAATAAACAAGTGGCGAAGCAGATGTCAACAAAGTAACGTGCGCAGGCGAGTGTGGGTTAATATTATGCCGCCGCGTCTGCTCTGCGACTCTGCGGGCATTTATCTTTCGGCGCTGGTGCTTCTCTAACCGTCGAATAACATCGAGAACACAGTAGATAAAAGAAGACTATTCTAGGTTAGTGGCGTTAGGTTGAAACATTTCCCCTATCAAATGAGATAACCCGCCCGGCATAAGGAAGAAAAAAATGAAACACGTCCTACACTTGGGACACAGATGAATGAGTGAGTGAGTAAAGACTATTGAATCGCCTGCTGTGGTGTCCCTAATGGAGCCCCATGACGCGGCCTACGTCATCCTGTCAAAGACCCTTTACTTGGCAGCCGCCTCTCTACTCCAATTGAGGTCCTGAGTGGGGACGGAACCCCTGAGTGAAGCTGGCTACCACCCTCAAGCGTCAGATACAGTTGTAGTAAATATAAATACCCCAGAAAGTGAAGGAGAACACAGTCGCCCAGATAGCCGAATTGGTAAGGCATTCGAGATCTAATCGAAAGGCGCGGGTTCCGTCCCCACTCTGGGCGCGTGTTTTTCTTTCTTTCTTTCTCACGTAACTGATAAAAAAATAATGTAACGTCATTAACGGTAAAAGATAGTCTAACCATTCCCCTATGCCTTTTTTGGCCTTGTAGACTGCTGGCATTTGTTTCTGTATTTCCTAACCAGCCCCTCATTTCCAAACCCTATTATCGTGCGAAAGCTTAGCGAGGGCCTCGGTTCTGGCAGCCTTGATGCCAAGGTAGCATAAGTGGGTTTCCCGCCAGTTACCCGCTTATGACAGGCTGTAGACGTTCGCGTCACGCGCCGGGGGTTGAAAAGAAGGTCCCCTTCTCCCCGTGTAGTCTGAGTGGCGCTGGCTACCACCCTCAAGCGTCAGATACAGTTGTAGTCAATATAAATACCCCAGAAAGTGAAGGAGAACACAGTCGCCCAGATAGCCAAATTGGTAAGGCATTCGAGATCTAATCGAAAGGCGTGGGTTCGGTCCCCACTCTGGGTGCGTGTTTTTCTTTCTTTCTTTCTCACGTAACTAATAAAAAAATAATGTAACGTCACTAACGGTAAAAGACAGTCTAACCATTCCCCTATGCCTTCTTTGGCCTTGTAGACTGCCGGGATTTCTTTCTGTATATATATATATATATATATATATATATATATATATATATATACAATGAGTACAAAGTAGGGCACACGGCAAGAACAATAACAAGGACGTTTACTTACGTCTCGCCGAAGGACTATCTACCTCACATTACTGCCATACACGCTAAGATTACAATTTTTATATACCTTCAAGGCAATTGCGAGAAAGATGGAAAAAATTCACGCATCTCCACGAAGTTAACCATGATGAGTGGGCGAAGCACTGGGCATCATTCTTACCGTAAATCACCGGTGGCATTGCCCACTTGCGCTTTAAATGAGTGCCAACGCGGGTGTACAGTATATACAATTCCAATCCAATCAAATCCAACCCAATCCAATCCAATCCAAATACAATCCAATTTAATGCTCCTCGCGCATGCGCAACTGTGTACACATTCGACAAGCCCCAAACAAAGCTAGGTCCTAAGGTAATTTGCCCCTAATATGCTTTGAAAGGGGGTTATATGCATACAATTTAGTTGTGCTCGAGGAGCAACCAGAGAGAGAGGAGGTAAAAAGCGCGAAACGGTGACTCAGAAATGTGGGCGACCTGTTTGCAAGACAAGACAGCAACTAAAGGAGAGTTAGGTGATTGATGCGTATGGGCGGCACGTGCAGGCATAATTGAAGCGTGCGTCCGGCTCTCAACAATGTGGGCAATAAAAAAATAAAAAATACTGGCCGCGTATCTGTTCCTTTCGTTGAAAATGTCGACGAGAGACGATAGTCGACTGGCGTCCCAGGCAAGTAAGTGCCTCCCTTCTCTTTCCCGCTCACCTCTCATGCTGTTTCTCTCCCGTCTCGTTCCTCCCAAGATAACACGCTAGAGGTTTGCTCAAGTCAATTTCAACTTACCACATTCCACTGCTCCAAGTCGGATTCCTCGATGCCAGCGCTGCCGTACGGCGGAGACGCGCGTAAATCGAGGCACCCTACTGCAACGTTTATAGAACCACGTTGCACTACTTCACGAGCGGTCCAAGCGGAACGTGGAACCTATCTAGTGGAACCTTTCGTTACTGTTGCCGTTCGAGTTTTTGAAATGCCTCCAGGTTGTGTAGGCAACAGCAGGGGACGGTTTCTGGAGTTGATGTAGTATTTTATTTCCTATCGCAAAGACCAAGCATCCGTGATTTTTTTAATAAAGAAACACTGTAAATAGCAGTCATGTATTGATTTTCTGCCTTATATTTGCGCAATGTCCTGTTCATGTCCAACAATGGTGACAAGTATGAACATAAACACCAGACGTAGACGTTTAGATTTGGCTGTGAGTATATAAGACTATTGCGCAGTTTCTGTTTAATTTGGGCCGGGTGGCTGAATTGGGTCATATACAGACAGACAGACAGATAGACAAATTTCTGCGTTTAAGTAGCCAAAGAAAGACCATCGTCTTTAAAACGATGAGCACACAAGTGAGACAGGTTTCGGCGGGTACGTACGGGCAATAAATGAAGTTTTCAGTTGATGTGTACGTCCCCGTGAGCAATGCGGAAGAAACCAAAACATAGGTAAAGTGCACAAACGGGCAAAGTAGAAAAGCAGCCCGGGGAGGGGAGAGTACAATACAGTTCAACAAAAGAAAGTCGGCGGAGGAACCCCTATGAGAATAATTTTCTACACTGAGAAAAGAAAGAAAAGTGACAGGCACAGAAGAAATCAGACAAACACACGTTCTCCACAAGAGTATTTCAAAGTAAAAGTGGGAACGCGGCCTTATAATAAGCAAAAAATTCCCCGCATTTCCCCGAGGGGAAGAATGTGAAAGTGCGAATGCACGAGTTGAATTTGCGCGGTTCGGTAATGTTCGCGAAAGAGAGATCACACACACACACACAACTACAAAGAAAGAAAGATGCATTTATTCACAGACACCTATTTGGGTTGTCGTTGTACTTGATTGCTAGAGCGGATCTCAGCTTTGAAATTTCGTGTCAGTACTCCTTTAAGCGGGTGCATTAGCCCTTCTCACGCCCGATTCCTGGCCAATCCCCCACGTGGGTATGTGCCATGTCAGCGGCCAGGCAGCGCGCGCCCATCTCCCCCCGTTGCCAAGGAAGACGAGGAGATTCCTGGCCAATCCCCCACGTGGGTATGTGATGCGGACATCGCCGGTGGACGCAGGTTCAGGGTCGCTTAAGAAGTGCATTGCACTTAAAAGGGTTTTCCAGATATCTTTTTCGTATGGAGGCGAACCGTCGGCAGAAGAGGAGAAAATGTTCTATAGTCTCTAATTCATTGCAAAATACACAAAGGGGTGAAGGGGCCAGATCACAGCGGTACAAATAATAATTTAAATTTGGTACGCCACAGCGAAAGTTAGTTAGGCTAACTTCGCATTCGCGTGATTGGCTAATCCGGCACTTCCAGGAGAACCGGAGGTGCTCGAACTCTGAACCTACGCACGCAGTTTCAGCCATGCTTTTTAGGAGGCCTAATCGGCGAAAACGTGCCGAGGTGAGGAACTGTTATGTGCGGCAAGATTTCCACCACTGGGCCGTCCAGTGCAAGTCCCGCCAACGTATCTGCCGATTCGTTAATCCAGATGCCAGCGTGTCCAGGCACCCACACCAAGCGCAGCTCTCGTAGTGATGTAGGCAATAAATAATTAAGAGCTCTACGTAGAGGAGAGCTATTTGGGGACGAAAGAGCAGTGCAAACTGAGAGAGAGTCAGTGATTACTATTACATGTTGTTCAGTAGAATCTAACTTTCGAAGGGCTAAGATAATTACCAAGTATTCTGCATGAAAAGAGCTAGTGTAATCAGGTAGTCGGACGGAAAAAGACCAATCTAAACAGGGAGAAACAATACCTACGCCTGCCTTCTCATTACGGACGGAGGCGTGAGTGCCGATAATGACGTGACCAGGAAAACCTGTAAGCTGATCCTGCAAAATGCCGGATAAGAGATTTGACGGGAGCAATTTAGCATTCCTGGGGAAAATTTCATCGAAAGCTACATCTAAGGATGAGACATGACGATTAGGTACGGTAACAGATAATAGGGCCACGCGTAACGGGTCTAGTAGGGATTGTGCCAATATCACTTGTGGGTGTTTGAACCTGGGCCATGTTCTGCTGAAAAACAACGACGGCCATGTTACAAAGGCAGTCTGCGGTCTGGATATGGGCGACGCCATTATTCTTAGGAATGCATCAACAGTGAGGGCGTGCAGGCGGGAGACTAGTGTGGGAATTCAAGCTTCCATGTATAAAACGTTTATTGGCACGTAACATGGGAGACCCAGACATAGTCTCAGAGCTTGCCGTTCTAGCATTACCAGCGGCCGAAGTTTGCAATGTGCACTTCCTGAGAACAGCACACATCCAAATTCAAGCATTGGTCGTACATACATTCGGTAAATCATTAATAAGGTGTCACGGCGCATACCAAATTTTTTGTGGCTAAGGCTTCTCAATAGCGAAACAGACCGCGCACCCTTAGAAGCAATATATTCAATGTGCGGACGCCAATTTAAAGTGTATTCGTATATTATTCCTAGGTATTTCCGAGAATTGACCTGGGGAATGGTTTGCTGGCGGTAATTAAGAGAAATGGAGAGTGGGCCACCCACCGGACGAGGAGAGCACATTTGTTCACATTTAAGTTCAAGTATAGACCATCTAGCCAAGCCTCTAGAGCGCATAGATAGGTCTGAAGGCATTGGTACAATATGTGAATGTCTTTGGCTGACGCAAAGAAAACGATGTCGTCAGCGTAAACGTACAGCTGAACGTCAGGGTGTATTGGAATGGAGCTCATCAGAACGTTAAAAAGCACTGGAGACAAAACAGAGCCCTGAGGAACACCGCGGGTTTGACTGAATACTGGGGAGGACAGACCCTGCTGTGAACAAAAAAAATTTCTATTGGTCAGAAAACTGATACTCCATGAGATGATGTATTTCGGGAAAGGATGACGCTTAAGCGAATTGAAAAGAATTTGGTACTCAACGCTGTCGTAAGCCTTGGCAACATCCAGGGTGACCAGGACGGCCACACTTCTCTTCGTGAGCGGGCCAAATGAATGCGGCTCTCCAAATCAATGTGGGCAGACCCAATTGAACAGCCCGGCCTGAAACCTATCTGTTTGGGGCTTAAGATGCTGTGGGATTCCAGGGTATTTTCTATTCGAGTGAGTAAAATTCTTTCAATCAGTTTTACTAAGTTCGACGTGAGAGCGATGGGTCTAATATTATCAATTGTAGAACCCAAACCTTGTTTTTTAAGGAGGGGAACAATCTGAGCCAGCCGCCACTCAGGTGGAACCCACGAATGCCGTAAAGAGTGGTTAACCACGTGTGGTTGGCAGGCGGGGGATTCGCTGAAGAGAAGTTTCAGCATGCGAACTGTGATGTTATCAGGTCCTTGAGCCGCGTCAGAGGCTAGACGCAATGCCTTCTCGAGATCTTCCACAGTGACTTCCTCGAAGTCATCCTGACCACATCCTGTGAGGATTGGTGGCACCACTGATGTAAAACACGTATGCAATCCTAGAGCGATCCGGTTCAGAAAATCTTGAGTTTCATCCGGGGAATTGATAACGGAATCAACATTCTGATCGCGAGGAGCCACTTTCCAACTGCGTAATAATTTGAACAGGGTGCTTTTTCTCCGCGGGTCTGATAGAAGAGAAAACCGATCTGACTTATATTGTTCTTTAGCCTTAGCAATAGTGCGTTTAAAAATTGCGCGACTAAATTTAAAATTACTCCAATTAGCAGGGCACTGATTGCGAAGCAACCTTTTCCACGCGGCATTTCTGCGCCTGTACTCTCGTGTGCTCTCATAATTCCACCAAAAAGTGCAAGGACCATCCCTAACTGACGAGACTGTGAATTTTGATCGCACTGCTGTTTCAGTAATCAAATTTAAGACCTCCGTCGCCACACGGTATTCGTTAACGTGGGTTAGTGAAGGAAGAGCAGTGCGTAATTCTTTTCCAAACCATGTCAGGTTTACGAAAGATTGGACTCGGCGGTTTGGAGTTCGGTCAGAGCATACAACTTAAAAAAAAACGGGAACATGATCACTGTTGGTTGCATCGGGGACCGTATCCCAATCCGTTACCAGACCCGGCGTAGACAGAGTCAAGTCTACAGCCGAGCGGGACTGACCCCTGACACAAGTTGTCGCTCCAGAGTTGTGGCATGACAGGTTATTGTCCCCAATCCACTCCCATAAACGTCGGCCGCAAGCATCTGTGCGGGAGCCCCAGGATATGTGGTGGGAGGTGAAGTCACCTGCTAAGACACAGTAGGGTTTGCATGATGCCAAAGCAGCGTCCAATGGTCTAATTTATGTTACACCAGATGGAAAGTATGCGTTAATCACCGAAAAGGGAGCAGCATTCGGAAGAAAAAGGTCGACTCCAAGGATTTCGCACTCACTGGTCAATGACGTGAAAGAAACAGATGCCCTGTGGCAGAATGCGGCCGAAATTAATATAAGCAAACCTCCACCCCTACCTTGGCGATCTAATCAAAATGAGCGGAAGTTACGCACAGCAAATGATTTTGAGGGAGAGAGCCACGTTTCCTGAAGTAGAATGATGTCCGGAGAGAGCTTAGAAATTTGGTAGGAAAGATCGGGAGACGCCGAGAACGCAGAGCGACAATTCCACTGCAGTACTCGGATCCGCCCTATGGTGACTCGAGCTCTGCCGAAGCGATTGCCTGTTTCAAGATGACCCGACAGACAGACCAAAATTTCTGGGTTCAAGTAGCCCAAGAAAGACTATCGTCTTTAAAAAGGCATAACTTGGACCCTAAAGTCAGGAGACATCTTGAAACAGGCAATCGCTTCGGCAGAGCTCGAGTCACCATAGGGCGGATCCGAGTACTGCAGTGGAATTGTCGCTCTGCGTTCTCGGCGTCTCCCGATCTTTCCTACCAAATTTCTAAGCTCTCTCCGGACATCATTCTACTTCAGGAAACGTGGCTCTCTCCCTCAAAATCATTTGCTGTGCGTAACTTCCGCTCATTTCGATTAGATCGCCAAGGTAGGGGTGGAGGTTTGCTTATATTAATTTCGGCCGCATTCTGCCACAGGGCATCTGTTTCTTTCACGTCATTGACCAGTGAGTGCGAAATCCTTGGAGTCGACCTTTTTCTTCCGAATGCTGCTCCCTTTTCGGTGATTAACGCATACTTTGTGGGAAACCAAGGACAGGATGACATCTTACAATGAAATCGTGAAGTGGTACAGACTAGATAGAAGGACTATGCCACCACCTCATCCGGGCTTGACCCGTGAGGAAGCAGTAATATATCGACAACTACAGACAGGGTCGTTACTCACCCCGGTTCTGCTGAAGCACATATGTCCGAGTGTTTATGTAAGTGACCTTTGTTGTGTGTGCCGAAAGGAGAGAGCCACTGCGGCTCACATCCTTTGGGACTGCGCCAAGAACCCGCAGCAAGCTACAACGATGACAACGATCCCGCCGCGGCTCGAGGCCGCAATGCGTTGCTACGATCAAGAAGTCCAAGCCCAGGCCGTCCAGCAGATCTCGGCGGCCCTCGAAAGGCAACGACCGAGCGAAACCGGAGGGAGGCTGCCACCCCAAAACAGGGGCAGGCGCAGTCGACCAAAGGGAGTAGTGAGGCCGCGGCCGGAGTAGAGGCGCCAACAGCCGGGAAGACGTCATGGCCGCGTCACGGTGACGCCTTCCTTACACAGGAGGGCTAATCGTTCTGCAGGCATTTTTAATAAAGTTGCTTCGCTCGGTCTGTCTGTATGTCTGTGTGTCTGTATGTCTGTCTGTCTGTCCGTCTGTCTGTCTGTGACTCGATTCAGCCACCCGGCCAAAGCAAAACAATGCCTGCGCAATAGTCTTATATAGTCACAGCTAAATCTACCCGTCTTGGTCCGGTGTAATGTTCATACTTGTCAACATTGTTGAAAAAGAACAAGACATTACGCAAATATGAGACAACAAATCAATACAGAAGTGATATTTGCAGTGTTCCTTTATAAAAATTCAAACATGCTTGACTTTTGCCAAATTAAATACTTCATCAACTGCAGAAAAAGAATTCACTCCGCCATCGCCTGCTGTCGCCCGCGCCACAATAGCTTCTGGCGCCATTTTAAGAAATCAACCGGCAACAGTTACGCAAGGTTCCACTAGATAGTTTCCACGTTCTGCTTGCAACGCACGTGGAGTAGGGAAACGCGGTTCTATAAACGTTGAAGTAGGGTGCCTCGATTAACGCGCGTCTTCGCCGTACGGCAGCGTTCGCATCGAGACACCCGGTTTGGAGCAGTGGAACGCGGGAAATTTAAAATTATTTAAACAAACATTTGGCGTCTTTGCCTTGGGAGGAGCGCGACGCAAGAGGAACAACATAAGAGGTGAGCGGCAAAGCGAAGGGAGGCATTTACTTCGCAAAACCGATAAAGACTATCGTCTTTTGACGTCATTTGCAACGAAAGGAGCAGATACGGGGCCAATTTTTTTAGATTTTGATTTAGGTCCCTTGACTGTTTTAGCACCAGCGGGAGAGAGTGTCCTTTTGCGTTTGTGTGCGGAAGTGGCGGGGGCAAGATCCATGTCGGAGCAGCTATCGTCGGAGGAAAGTGGAACCTCTGGCACGTGCGCGGGGGCAGAAGATGTACCGGGGTGATTACTCTCGGCCTCAAGAGGCACTCCAGCGTTCAAGGAAGGACTTGCTCTTGACGATTCAATTTTCTGACGACCGTGCACTGAAGGAGAAGTGACTCTATAGTGGGAGGAATAACTGAATTCACCTCCGGAATGTGGGTGTTGGGAGAAGCAGGGGAAAGAGGGAAAGTCTGTATAAACGTACACGCCCTCGTCTTCGCAGCTTTGTCTTCTTCTCCTTCTTCTTCTTCAGCGGTTCCCCTACGGGAAGATGACGACAATGGTTGAACGCGAAGCTATCTCGTGATGGATTCTTTGGTTGGCCAATCTCTAGGGGCATCCTGCCAAAATCATCATCAGAAGCGCTGCGGACGGGGCGAGAGCAACGTACACGCCCTCCTCTTCGCAGCTTTGTCTTCTTCTCCTTCTTCGCCTTCAGCGGTTCCCCTACGGAAACTCTGCTTGGCCCATTAAATGTGGCCCTCTTGTCGGCTCCAGTACTTGACAGAGTGTCGCACTTGGATATTTCTTTCGATGAAATCTTTCCCTCTAACGCGAAATTACTCCCTCTGAACCTTTTAACAGGCCTCCTACAGGATCATCTGAACGGTTTCCCATTCCACGCCATTGTTGCAACCGATGCTTCTGTCCGGAAGGAGAGGGCAGGCGTAGGTATTTTTTCTCCCGGTCTAGATTGGGCCTTTTCCCTCCGGCTGCCTAACTTTACTACATCTTTCCACGCAGAATTTCTCGCGATAGTCTTGGCCCTTCGCAAGCTTGGTTCCTCGAAACGACAGGCAATAATTCTCACGGATTCATTTTCTGTTTGTTCTGCCCTTACTTCTTCAACTTCATCCCAACTACGTCGAGTCCTTGCTTCTTTAGCGCCTTCCTCCCTTCGTGAACTTCGTTTGGTCTGGGTACCTGGACATGCAGGTATTTGGCTTAACGAATCGGCGGATGCTCTGGCGGGGAATGGCATTGGGCGGTCCGGTAGTGGAGGTTCTGCCGCCCATTTCCCTCATAACTTCGGCTCGCTTCCGTAGGCAGTGCTTACTTCAAAGTCTGCCTGATTCTACTTACGACGACTCGCAGCTCGAGCACCTCCGGTACTCATGGAAGTGCAGCATAAGCCAGTCGCGAGCTTGTGAAGTAACCCTCACTAGCTTTCGCTGTCGCGTGCCAAATTTAAATTATTATTTGCACCGCTCTAATCTGGCCCTGTCGCCGTTATGCGCCTTTTGCAAAGAACCAGAAACAATCGACCACTTCTTCTCCTGCCGACGGTTCTCATCGATAAGACAAATATACTTAGAAAGTACATGCAGCCGGCTAAACCTCCCGCTGTCTGCTACAGTTATTTTGTCATTCGGGGCGAATGAACTGGGATTCTGCCACGGGGATCTTTGCAGTGCGTTGCACTCATTCATCCTGGAATCAGGCCGTCTGCCTTGCTAGACAGCATTTAGCTTAACTGGATTTTCTTGTCAAGAATATGCGCGTCAAGCTCACTGCTTCGTCTGTACCACTTTCTTCGTGTTTCTTACTTCCAATTTTCATTTAATGGTGTTCGTTTTTACCTTTTTTTCTTCCTTTCTCTAATCTCCTTACTTTTATTTCTCTACTCATATACTGCTAATCCATCCTAATAATTAAAATTGTTTCTTTTTCTTCAAAAATTACCTAATTTCTTTCGGTAAGGCGCCCATTTCCTGGCCAATACCCCTGAGTGGGTACGCGCCATTTCATTGAAACCACCACCACATGACGACGGTGGTTGAACGCGAAGCTATCTCGTGATGGATTCTTTGGTTGGCCAGTCCCTAGGGGCATCCTGCCACAATCATCATCAGAGGCGCTGCGGACGGAGCACGGACGCGGGACATCCCCCCGAGCAAGAGACGCTAACATCCTCCTCTAAAGTTTTCAGTTCGTCGTTTCTATTGACGTTCAGCTTCGCGTGCCTTCGTTGTACCAGTAGCTTCTTGGCGTGGTTTGAATGAGTTAAGGACATAAGGCGCGTTCGTAGCACTTGCTCCTGTCTCGCTTTTGTAGCGCAGTGGGAAGAGCGCCGCGTACCTCCCGTTGCGGCCGGAGAGTCGTGGGATCGAAACCGGGCGCCGCTATTTCCTTTTTTTATAGTGTAGGAGGAGAGGTGCGGACAACGGACGGACGCCGGACGTAGCCCCGGGCAAGAGATGCTTTGCATCTAATAAGTCTAAGCAGACCATCAAAGGTATTGTTTTGTGTTCAGCTTCTGGAGGTTTCGTTGCGAATGTTCAGCCTTGCCAAGGTGGGGAATGAAAGAGGAGGAAGCAAAATCACCTAGTTCAACTGTGACTCCGCCAACGTCGTATACCTGCTCGGGTGCACCATTGGTGGTCAAGAATATATACTGACATGCCCTTTTGTAAGCCATAATCACCACTCTCATGGGAAAAGTTGCCCTTAGTGGCCTTTTTCAAGACATGTGAATGCTCCCGGTCATGTATTTGGACAACCTACAGCCAAAGTTTCGTTTTTTTTTTCAAAGTTTCGGAATCCGCTCTCAAAACCCACCACGACCGCGAGGTTCGGGCGACTTGTCTCATATAAAAGTTCAAGTCAGCTTCGATGGGTATCAATAAAGGTTTCCGGAAACTAAAGTGCTTATTATCTCTCAAAACCCAGGTGTTTCAAACAGATAACGTCGCTAGGTCTATTAGGAGATTTTTCTGCGGGTGCTAGCCGTCCGCAGCCAGCCGTGCTCAGTAAGCGTTCGTAAAATTACCTCATCTCTCCGAACCGAAAAATACGACTTAGGGCGCTAGATGCGAGGCCTCGCTGGATCTGGAACACGGCGGCAGATGGAGTGTGTAATGGAAGAATGAGTAAATGAATGGCTTTTTCGAGAAGGAGGACGTAAGCCCTGGTGGGGAGTGGGTCAGGGGAAAAAACAACAAAGTTTATAGTTCTTAAATCACCGTCCAACGTTCAAGTCATAGTTCCACCTCTCCTCTTAGGTCCGTGTGCGGGCACATGGAGTCGGAGCACACATCACACTGCCTTAAACAGGCCACTCACAAACGCGTAGTTCGCTACAATGATGACACTTCGGCGGAGATAGAGAAACGATACGTGGTTCCAGCAGGCGCCGCGCCTGTGTAGTGAAGTTTGTTCTATTCCCCGTGGATCGTGGCATGCTCGGAAACACGGTCGTTAGCTGCTCCCGCAAGTGACGCCCTCACACCAAAGCGCCGCTGTTAACTGGGAACTGGTTCCGGTACCAACACTGCGTCACCCAAGCAAACAAAAGGGCCAAAGAATAACGTCAGGATCTCAAAAACCAAGTAACGTCAAGATTTAGAGCCCAAGCAAGCTAAAATATGTCCTGAAAAAAAATAAAAACAAAACCAGTATGTAAAGTGTAATTGCCGAAGGTTTAAATTGCCTTCTCAGAATTTTGAAAATTTCATTTTCAGAGCCCGTTTTACGGTTCAGTCGTTCTCACGGTCGCCAAAATACAGAAAATCTTGAAACATTTGGCCAGTATGGTTGAACGCCTAACCAGGGGAAAAGAAAAAAAGATTAGAGAATAAGGGATGGTGGTGGTGGTGATGATGTTTATTGACGAAGGGATCTAGCCTTGCGTGATATGCCGTCAATTTCTCCCCCGATCAACTCCTTCTTGCCGCTATGCGCGGGAAATGACCAGGAGTCACTGAGGCGTGTGTCCCTTAAGAACCCGATGATCAGGCGCAAAATGTCTCTTCTGCTGATACAAGGGATTATAGGAAAAACTATCATTTAAAGAGGCATGCGGAGCGGCTCTCCTTCGAAGTTCTTTAAACCAAGCTAACCCCTCCATCGTATGCTCTCGGCAGTCCATAAGAAAATGTCCGATATCACCTGGTACACAAGACGTTGCGCACAGAGGTGAGGAGATGAGGTTCAGCTTATAAAGAAACGCCGGTATCCGCGCTGAGTTGGTCTGGATGCGGAACAGTAAGGATGCCTCTCTCCTCTTCATTCCTTTGGTAACACAAGGCTGGTGTTGTGGTTGCCAACGAAATCTGAAGTGTTCTTTAATGATGGTTTTTAGAATTCGCCGTTCGCCTGGCGCCACGTTCAGAAAACGAGTACAAGATGTCGCTTCACGGGCCAACTTGTCCGCGGCTTCGTTTCCAAGCACTCCGACCTCGTAAGGAACCCACTGGAAGCGAACGCTAAGCCCGTTTTCATTTAGCTGATGAAGGAGACGTAGGGAGCGTTGGCAAGTTTTATCTGCGGGAAATGCAAGATAAAAAAGTTGTAGGGCTGACTTGGAATCCGTAAGAATTACCGCACGCCGCACCCGAAGCGATTTGATTGTTTTCAAGGCTGACTCCGGCGTTGTAGATGATGTCAAATGGCCAATGCGAGCCATCCAGGAAACGTTTATGCCGGGAATCACAAAGGTCACTGCGCTGATGTTTAATTCGCTGTCGACAGATCCGTCCGTAAACACGTGAAAAACATTTCCCTACAACCGGTTCAAGTGCTCAAGTGCTAACATTATCGCTTCAGCCACTGGTGTAAATCTCTTTGAGCGAATGCCTGCTATGGCGAGCTGACATTCCAAACACTCGAAATACCACGGCGGGTCCAAGTGATGTTGATTCTTCCGCCATTGCGGGCAGAGAACGCTAAGAGTGTTGAGTGCCGCGTGTATGCGAGATTCCACCCTTAAGTGAAGACGCCTGAGCAATGTCTTTCCAGCATCGGACTCTCCCAACCGGATGAGCTGCAACAGCAACTGCTGCGACGCCATCAAGCGAAGCTGTAGAAAATGGGACTCGTCAAGGACCTTTTTGTTTGCGCCGCCTGGTGAACTCCTAGGGATATTTTAAATGCAGAGCATTTCTTTAACTCACGATGCCACCCGGCGTTGGCATGCCTCGGCGTCCGCAACAGCCGTTCCAGGTGCGCCCTCTCCCCCACTCCTCCTCTCCCGCATCACGCTACCCTCCTCGCTCTCAACAACAGGTCCGCACCCCTCCCCCTACACTATATAAAAAAATAATACTTACCGGCACCTGGTTTCGATCCCACGACCCTGAGGGCGGAACGCAAGGTACATGGTGCTCTACCCACTGCGCCACAAAGCCGACACAGAATGGAAGGCTACGAACGCGCCTTATATCCTTGACTCATTCAAACTACGTCAAGAAGCTGCTGATACAACGCATTCACTACCTGTGGGTGGAACGCGAGGTACATGGTGCTCTACCCACTGCGCCACAAAGCCGACACAGAATGGGAGGCTACGAACGCGCCTTATATCCTTGACTCATTCAAACTACGTCAAGAAGCTGCTGATACAACGCATTCACTACCACCAACTCCCCAAACACTAAACGTTAACGCAATACACCCACCCCCTATGCGACGTATTTACTCGAGTCCCCCTCGCGGGGAGATGGGCGCCCTTTTTTTATGCTCTGTCGGTGCAGTGCTTCCTGACGAGCATACTGGGACTCCGAGAGAGACAAAACAGGTAGTTGGTAAAGAACCCGACTCACGATGAGCGCCGAGTGGAGCCCAATAAGACTCATGCTGGCACTGGCCATGAGCCGGATATCGTATAGCCTGACGTGTCACAATATTACCTACACCGAACCAAATAAACGCGTTAATGAGGACGGCATATAGGCAGCCTTAAACCTCTGAGTTTTAACGGTCACTGAAAGGTCCTCATATTCGGTGTTTATAAAAACATTCAGAGCATTTCCAGTCTGTGAAATGAAAGCCAACGAAGCTGTAGCTATGGAGGGTTTTGCTGTTGTGGAGAGTTCACATAGTTCACTTATATGTTATCGTTACTGGCTCACCTCGGCCTTTCAAGCGGGGAAGTTCCTCTTTATCCGGGAGGAATTCGCAGCTACTCGACGATGTGGAACTTGAGGCGGCAATGGCGGCGGCTGCACGTTCTGCGGCAGGAGCTTTTTGTTGTTTTTGAGCCCATTCACGCTTCTGCATGCACCGACGCTCTTTTAATTCCCGCACTTGGTTCCGAGCAAGCGACACGCGTCCGTTTCATAGCGAATTAAAAGAGAAACTGCTGATAACGACGCTAGCGCTGTTACCAGCTGATTGCGCAATTTGTGAAAGGGGCTTCGGTGGTAGCGAGGGGTTAAATTTGTGGAAGAGGTGCTGACGGCGGCGATTAGGAACGGAGAAGCGGTGCCGAGTAAACTGTCGCCTCCGGAAGAGAAACCCGTGTTTCTAGCCATACACAGCTTTGGTGTAACATTTGAATAAATCCACAAAGGCACACTTGAAAAAAGTTTAAACGTCAACAAGCTAAAAATTGCTTTGGGTGAAGTAGAGGCTGAGCCAGGACTTCCTAGGGGGAGCGGTGGGGCAGACAGGCGCCGTCCTGAGTTCCCGGAACACGGGAGCCCCACGACGAACCCGTTCGCGGACGCTTTACCTGGAGCCATCCTGGAGATTGCGGAGTAAATGTGTGGGTTGTACATGACTGGATACTTCTTATGGACCCTGAAACTGGAGAGGTCAGCTTTTATTTGAGCTGAGTGAAGCTTAAAATAAATATCCTGAGGACTACCAAAAAGGTACACATGCTTGCGTGATTCGGGCGAAGCTGCCTACGCTGCTCTCACTCGCGGCAGGTGACCCAGTATGTTTTCATTTGCAGCTTGTGTTCGGTGAGAAAACTTCAAAAACCTGACATACGAGATTGGAGAGCGTTTTCACTTGCGTTCATCCGTTTTTCAGCACAAGTGGGGTGCTGGTGAAAAACACATCGCAATGGCCCTTCTACAAAACAGAGGTACCCCTTTTGAAAAGAAACGTCCGGAGGCCATAATGGACACGTCACCAATCCAGCGACTCTGTAAAAAGGTTACCCCGTATAACAAACATAGGTCCAAACGTACAGAAGAGCAGGTGACAAGCCAGGATAAAATACCTTCGGGGGAAGTGCGAAAAACATGAAAATACAATATACACACCAACGCCGGGATGAACCAACGTACAAAGGCAGCAATGTCGTAGTAAACTACCGTGGTCATCATTCCGACTGCATGTCCCTTCTTCACAGGGGAACGAAGCGAAAATTACAGACGTTATCTTGGCATTTTACGTAGCAGAACTACCAAGCAGGAGCTAAGCATCATTACATACTTTCGACCGTCCATTACGCTGTTGACTGCAGGGAGAATACCTAAACGCTTCGGAAAAATTCTCGTGTCCAGGATGAAGAAAGTTCACAACATCACACGGACACACGGACACGGGGATTTGGAAGAAAACGAGGAAGCCGACCAAAGAGCACGTGACGTCACATACCTAGCTGCCGGCCACCACGACTTCCGAATTCTACTGCCTGAAAAACACGGAGAACGTCTCCTCATCTTACGGCTAACACGATCATTCCCCGAGCCATGCGGGGGTCTCAAATCGAAAGAATCGAAATTCAGCGCGTGATACAAACACATATACCTGCCCACCTCGATAAGCGAGAATGTTCGGTAGGAAACATCAAGCATTTATTTATGTCTGCTTTATATGCAAACATATATCCACCTTCTTCTAGGCAGCCTGGTCATGTACAATGATATGCTCAGCGGGAAACAACTAAAAATCTCCCACCTCCCCTCGCGGGAACCCCTATGTAGATGCGACGCATAGGGGGTTCACGTTGCAGCGTTGGACAGCGGAGGAACGGCGCTGGAACGATGAAGCGGAGCGGCGCAAGCACGTGTTTTATAGCGCGCATAACGGCGAGGGGACGCGCCGGCGCCAGTGCGTCTGCCGCGGCTATGACGCAACACAATCCAACACAATTCACTTTAATCTAATCCAATCCTAATCCAATCCAATCCAAGCCAAGCCAAGCCAATCCAATCCAATCCAAGCCAATCCAAGCCAATCCATTCGAACCCAATCCAATGCCCCTCACGAGAGAGTGTTCGCTATCGGAGAGGAGAGGGGGTGAGCGGCGGAGAGCGCAGCTCACGCGGCGAGGAGAATAGGGGAGGGGCGGACGCCGACAACAACGCCGACGCCGGATGCAGGGACAAGGCGAGTGAATGAGATGCAGTCGCATCTAAAATATTATATTCCACCGCTATTAGGAAAAGGGTTGAGAGTTCTGACTGGCGCGTACTCAAGATCGGCGTGAGATGATTGAGAGTGCACAGGAAGGCGCTTCTGCACCTGGGGCCCTGGTCCAAGAGTTGCACCGTTGACTTTTCTAAGATCTGTTAACGAGGTCTTCTATATCTGTTTTATACAGAATATGAAAAAAAGATATAGAATGGAAATCTCTTTTGTACAGAACTTTTTGGTTTGATCAGAATGACGACGCTAGAGAATTATTACCTTCAAACACTAATATTGTCGTCTCGCTGAAAATGACCAACAACCCACAGCCGCAAACCTTTAAACCCACGTCTTAAGCCATACGAGCGTAGATGGCCTTTGTTGTACTTCCAGTTCTGCGGCGACTAAAA
Source organism: Haemaphysalis longicornis (assembly GCF_048455015.1). Lineage (NCBI taxonomy): Eukaryota > Metazoa > Arthropoda > Arachnida > Ixodida > Ixodidae > Haemaphysalis > Haemaphysalis longicornis. The sequence goes on from NW_027526361.1 coordinate 132,888,593, forward strand.
ACCGTCGCCACTGGTCTTGCTCTCCTCGCTGACCTTTTTTTAACGTCTTTATTTCTACATTGTACAGGTTATAAACCTTGCGACAGAAATGGGGGAATTTGTGGTGGAGGGGAGGAGGGCCGCTGTCCACGTCTTCGACTCGCAAGCAGCGTACACCGACGGCCGTGCAGGGGGAGCGGACTAGTCCGTTCTTAACACAATTCGGAAAGAAGCAGGTCGCCTACGGGAGGAAGGCTACAACATCGTCATCAAATAATTTCCTGCACATGAGGGAATTACTGGGAACGAAAAGGCACACCAGGCAGCGCGCGCTGCAGGTCTTTCCGCACCTTTGCCTGGATGCGCTGTCGTTTCCACTACTTCGGCCATTGCCGATGTTGCACACCCACCGTCGCCTCTAACGGATAAGGCCGAGACATGGCATCGTGCTCAATGCTATCGACGCAGCATTCTCCAGCACTTGGCGAACCCCGAGGAAAAATATTTCCACTATTCGCCATTACTCGAATAGTGGTAAGACAAGATCCCTCGCCGACCTTCAGGGATTAAAAAAATACAGTAGGTAAATGCAGGAACCCTGTTCCGAAATTTTCCCTGGACGTTGAAGAAAGACAATCGCGTCGCACATCGTTCATTGACTGTGCGGCTATGAGGCGCGCCGTAGTGGGGAGCGCCGGATTAATTTCGACCACCTGGGGGTCTTTAACGTGCACTGAAACATCGACGAAGGAGTGCTTTCACTTTTCGCCTGCCTCAGAAAAGGAGCCACCGCGGTCGGGATCAATCCCGCGTCCTCCGGCTCAGCAGCCTGACGTCTTATCCTCTGAGACAGCGCGGGGTGATCGCGTACAGGCTTACAAAAAGTGCCTGCAGGGTGCACGCGGCAGTTGTGTTCTAGTGTCTTTAAAACTTGCCAAACTTTTTTCACGAATAGCGCTAGCAAACAAGATGCACGAATATGTATAACCATGCTAAAATCATTGTGAAATGGGCAATAGGTGTAGGTTACGAGACACCGCTGACTGGTGGTCGTGGAACACTTCACATCGGCAACGCCGGGTGATATAACAATGACTTCTTGCCAGAACACATCTTTTCTATAAAAAAGCCAAACAGGGTCTCAATTCCTGTTCATAGGGAAGATGATTTTTTTTTTTTTTTGCAATGCAGCAGGAAAAAATAGCGGAATGAAGCAGGAACTCTCTGGCCCGTCACGTTGCAGAAGTTCATTGAAACCAAAAGGAAGAGTGTGCGTAAGTGACCCCTAGCTCGTTATTAATTAATACCAATAAATGTTTTTAGATAAGGTTGTCTGATGTGTGCCATTGCACATGCCCATGATTGTGCTGTGTATGCTGCATTTATGCCTACAGTTTTCAAAATAACCTGGTTGCGATTAACGTCTATTCGGTTGGCCGTTGTTATCGTTATTGATGCAATGAATATTAGTTTTATTCAAGAAATCAACACCCCAATTTTCGTGTGAATTCCCCACTAAACAACCAGGATATGGCCCCTATTTTAAGAGTGTGTCACTGCACTTATATGATCACTCTCTTTGGTGTGTTATGAATAAAAAGCGAGAGACGGAAGAAGCCCACATGACGGAAAGTCCATCATAAATTCCACATACTCTTTTAACAAATCGAGTCCAATGCTTGTGCGCCGTGTGTGTGGTGACGTGCGTGGTGATGATATTGCGAGCAACTGCACCGTAAGCAGCCACATGACATGGCGGCCAGTTTAGTAATGCGCAATCATTAGAGAACTACATCGATTCCACGTGCACTACAAACAGGCTTCCAAGCATTATTTCAAGCATTCCAAGCAAGTGTAAGTTTTGTTGTTCAAGCAATTTTCTCAAGGCAAACAACGTTTCACCTTTGAAGAACAGTATCCGGGACTTTGTACCTGTGGTTAGAAAGGAGGAGAGAATCTTGGCAAGGAACGAAGCGCGACGACGGGGAATATTGTGCTATTTTCGGTTTTACACTTTAAGATTTTGTACAACATGTCGCCTACAAAACGCATTATGTGTCCGGATATCATTCATGGATGTTCAAACAGAAATTACAGCACGGAATGAACGTTTCGAAGAAGCGAGGTATTTGTTGGAAGTCACACTAACGGACGTCGTAAGTGGTATACAGTGAACCTAAATTAAGAGTAGCTGCGGCTAATAATAGTCAACCTTGAAACACGAGTCATGAGAGGCTACAACGATAGCCCCTTTTCCGCGGGGTGGGTGCCCAGTGTTGACCTTGATGCAGGTGAATGAGTATCACTGGTACTACAAATACCCGCCCCCCTGAACTCGCAAGTCAGTGATCCGGGGCCTCGCATCTTTCCTGAGTTCAGTCACTTCTATTTAGGTGCAACAGATACAGTTGGTGCAATGAACGGTATAAACTACATTGTCATGCGTCTTTTTCCACTTAAAGAATATTGTGTGCGTCATCTGCTTGGTGCCGTCGCCCCGCTTCGGTATGTGCTACGGTGCCTCCAATCAACAGAGAAAAGAAGAGAAGGTCGCGCAGCTGCCTTATCGTACACCACTAGTGGCAGTGTTGTACACGTTCCTCTAAAACAGGAACGTAAGCTCGTTCCTTTCTAATATTGAAACGAGTTCCTGTTAGAAGCTTCCTTAATACGCAAGGAACGCGTTCCAGTTACACATCGAACATTGGAACGTATCGTTACATTAACGTTACATATGATGTTTTCGATTAAAATATAGTGTCGCATAATGCTGAGGCAAAATTAAGTGGGCAATTTTAATCTCAGATTCAACTACGTATATTACACGAATATGAACACCACCGGCAGCAGGTTATCTGGAGATAAATCAGATCCGAAAAAACGCTCCTAGCTGAATTTTTTTCAGAGTGCACCGGACATACTCCAGACATGTCTAACTGCAGCTTCGGTGCTCGTCTATTACAAGTGCAACCCATTCAGCCCTTTCCACTGCAGTCTTCAAATGGGCAGTCAGTACACTGCGCTTCAGATGTGCGAATAGAAAGTTACCCACATGCACAAACATTGAATTTCTTGCACAAGAAACCGCATCAAAAGGAACAATACATAGCCATTTTATGAATGCTGATTCAGTAGGACAGTATGAATTGGTCATGTTCCGCGGAAGAAAAGGAAAATTGGGCAGCTTATAGGACGAGAAACACAGTAGCGGCCCGTGGCTTCCTCTACTAGCTTCAGCGCCCCAATGCCTTGGCATCAAAAACAGCCAAGTCCCGGTAATGGAACGTTTGCAGAAGGAACGTCGTTCTTTCTGCTGTTCCTTTGTAAACCTAACGACTTTCTGTTAGTGGCGTCCCTATTTTACTCCCAGAACAAACTAGTTTCAGGAACGCCGTTCCGTACAACACCAGCCACCCCACACCGCGTGCACTCCTGGAGGGGAAAGGTAGCGTAACTCAATCGATGACGAGGTCAATTAGGCGGACCAACTGCCGCCAGTTTTATGCAAGGCTAAGTTCGCCTCATCAAACAACACGTGATGATTATTGTGGCGCAAGGTCAACGAGTGCAAAGAGCGCCAATAGAAGGTATAGTTTAATACTAAGCTATGTCCGAAAGAGCCTATATGAAATGACTTAAAAGGCAGTGAAGATGGCTAGTATAGAGGGCCGGTTTCCGATTATGCATGATATGAAATCTGCTGTGAATACTATCTCTCACAAGTACTCGAAAATTCGCTCCTTAAACGTCACAGGATTGTCGCGCAAGAAAAAAGAAGGGTGGAGTGGGATGTGTTGTTTATAGAGCTGGCGGAAATGTTTGTGTCGTGTTGCGTCTAGTGCGTTACACTGAATTAGAATGTGATTAACCGATAGGTGTTCTCCACACCTGCTGCAGAGAGCCAGTGAGCAGGTGGGAGTACGTTGCATGAGTGTGGCTTATACGCAATCTAGCTAAGGAAACTGTGAATCTGTTCTGTGAGTTAGTGGTGTATCGTCCCAAGTGTGGTTTTATTACGTGTAGTTTGTTGTCTGTCTGTGCACTTCAATGTTTTTACCATGTTTTACGAAGTTTTTGTTTTATGTGTGGCTTGAGGTCGTTCTAGCGTACTATAGAAATGTCCACTGTGCGCGTGAGTGCAGCATCAGCGGTCCTCTCGGCCGCCACTTCATTTCCGAAGGTACCACATTGACCTCGAACCGAACAGACCATTACTTCAAGTTTTCAGCCATATGCTGACACAATGGCCATAAGAACAAGAAGATTGAAGATGTGGTTTTCGGACATACACACAGCACAAAAACGAGGACTACGAGTGAAGGAAAGCACAGACAAGCACTGACAAGCTGATCATATTTATTGCCGCGCTCAAATATATACGTTTTTCACCAACAAAATAGAACAAAAACAGAGGGATTACAACCTAAAAATAAAAGATTTACGCAATCACATCTTGCCGTGTCTAGACACTTGCAAGTTGTGACCTACTTCACTCTTTTAAGTAATTTATCTCTTTCTGTGCTAAGGCCACTGACGGCTTGCTGACGCACTTGTCATCTCTTACTGCTATCACAAACGCATCGTATATTTCTCGCGCGCCGTCATCCTTGTAGTTTTTTTATGATAGCGCAGTCGTCTAGACGAGGCAGGCAACCACACGATGCTCAATGAACCGCGAAGTTGCTTCTCGAGCATGAGTTTGGTATATTCCCATGTTCCCGCAGCCGGTCGTTCACGCATCTTTTAGTTGGCCCATTATACAAACGACTGTATCGAAGTGGCAGGTCGTACACAACTGCAGTGTTGCACTCTGCAAAGCGTGTGACATGTTCCTTATTAAACATTTTCCCTCCCTTTCGCGAGTGAGCATTGACTTTGCGGCACAAGTTGCTCAACTTTTTTTAGATGCAAAGCATCTTTTAGTCGACCCTGCGTCGTCCGCCGGCATCCGGCGTCCGCACCTCTCCTCGTCCCCCTCTCCACGCCAGCTGTGATAAAGCCGCTCTCCTCTTCGCCGCTCGGCCCGTCTCGTGCCGGCTCAGGAAGACACCGGCAACAGTGTCACTCCAGGAGCCCTAACCAGCTGTGATAACGCCGCTCTCCTCCTCGCCGCTCGGCTCGTCTCGTGCCGGCCCAGGAAGACACCGGTGACATTGTCGCTCCAGGAGCCATCTCATGGTCGGGGCTATGTCCCTCCCTTGCTGTTGCGCCGTCTACACCCCCACTGCACATGCGCGTCTCTTCTCCAGCTGTATAAAAGCAGGTGCGCGCGCTGCGCGGCGTTCAGTCTGCCCCGAGACACCACCTGCGCCGGTTCTGCTCCGGTGTGGAACCTACACGGAACCTCCACGCTTTGCATCACCACATTGTTCCCTTCGGGGAGATGGTGTAATTGTTTCTGACAACACAACTTCGACGCCAGGTTTGTTTCCCCCTTTCTTGAGCTGGTGGGATACACCGTCAACATACTTTATGACCGCTATTTTCTTGTCTAGCTCCTTGTCCAGCTACTCAGTCTTGGGTGTCCTCCGTCCCATTAACTCGGCCAAGAGTCCCTCGGCTACCGCATTCAGGAATTCCTTCTGGAAACTGGATGCACCGACATATCTCACCTGGGCATGAAAAGTTATTAAGTGCAATGCACTTCTTAAGCGACCCTGAACCTGCGTCCACCGGCGATGTCCGCGCACGTGGAGATGGGCGCGCGCAGCCTGGCCGCTGACATGGCACATACCCACGTGGGGGATTGGCCAGGAATCTCCTCGTCTTCCTTGGCAACGGGGGGAGATGGGCGCGCGCTGCCTGGCCGCTGACATGGGACATACCCACGTGGGGGATTGGCCAAGAATCGGGCGTGAGAAGGGCTAATGCACCTGCTTAAAGGAGTACTGACACGAAATTTCAAAGCTGAGATCCGCTCTAGCAATCAAGTACAACGACAACACAAATAGGTGTCTGTGAATAAATGCATCTTTCTTTCTTTGTAGTTGTGTGTGTGTGTGTGATCTCTCTTTCGCGAACATTACCGAACCGCGCAAATTCAACTCGTGCATTCGCACTTTCACATTCTTCCCCTCGGGGAAATGCGGGGAATTTTTTCGACGCTTGGTGGGGGCAGGAACGAAGCAAGGCGCTCTTTAGCGCAGTCTTGGTGATACTCTTCTTTACAGGTTTTGACTGCGCCAAAGAAAATGGGAGGAGTGGTTTTCGGGAGCTCGGTTCGTATCTCGAGCACACGTGGTTTTTCGAGAAAAAGAGACACATCCAAAAACCTAAGGCACCCTTCTTCAGGTAATTCCTTCGTGAGGGTCATCATCATCATCATCATCATCACCGGCCTATCTACGCCCACTGCAGGGCAAAGGCCTCTCCCATTATTCTCCAATTACCTCGGTCCTGTGCCTTCGTGAGGGTAAACACAACCAAATCCGAGGCAAATACCTCATATATCCACTGTACTTGTCCCGCTTGTTCATTGCCATGTTTGTAGACGACCAGAAAATTGCCGACGAAGCGGAACACCTTGACGACGTCGGAGTTTCCAAGGGCCCTTCCAGTCTCCTATCAAAGCAGGCCAACAGGACGTTGCTGAGAGCAGGTGGCAGACACGATCCTATGCACACCCCATCCTTCTGAATGAACACTTCACCATAAACCTTCGCGATCGGGGGCTGCAGGTAAATCGACAGCATGCTGACAAGGTCCGACGCACGGATGTCGACAGAGTTCTGGAACGCTATTGCTCCGCCCTCGTCGATTCCACCCTTGACCGCATCGACAAGCAGCGCTTGCGGTATAGAATAATAGAGATGTCTTACGTCCACTGAAAAGGTGCTCAGGCCTTCCTCGTTTTCTTGTTCGAAAAATTCTAATACAGCCGGCGTTCTTCTTACAAGAACGGGGTCCTCGGTAGGAAAAAGGGACAAGCCTTTTTGAAGGTATTTTCTCCGCCCTCCTGTCTTCCCTCTGTCGGACGTTCCCGCTCATAGCCTTGCGGGTTCTGCGGTTGTGCTCTTCGGATGGCATGACAGCAAAGCCCCCTTTCTTATCTGGCAATAGAAGTCTCAAATTTGCCTTCCACAATTACTCCATCACCCTACAATTCCTATACTAGACGTTCCATGCAAAGACTTAAGGAGGCCGTCCCCCCCCCGGGACGCCCCTGCTGAAATCTTCAGAGCTAGCTATCGAAGCCACACGTGGGACAAGAAACACGAGCTCACGTTTATCCAGATTAGGCTGAGTGCATAACTTCGGGCCTAATTTCAACGCGTTCACTGCTTCACTTGGCACCACAGAGTTCCCGACATGACGAATGGTGTGACCTGAGGCTGCGTATTTTCTCCTCTTAGGCAGGGAGGCAATCATCTTACCCCAGATAAAATCCTAGTCCTGAACTGCCGATAACCTCAGTCGGGTGGTCCTTTTTGGTAGCACCTCGTGCGGATACTCTCCTTTTACAGCTTGATCTGCCTTCATGCTTCCTACCTCAAGGCGTGACGTACGCTCAGTCTCAGTCTTCTGGATGGCGAAAGTGGTCGCACAAGAGACACAACCTCAGGGGGGACGTAGTCTTGATTAATCGCAAAGCTACACAAGCAGGGGTGGCAGGTTGCTAGGATTAATAAAGGAAGGGTTTAGGACGAGCCAGGAAATAACAGAACCCATTTGGCATGAAACTAACTGAATTAACAACTGAAGTGGGGCAAGTTGATGCATCCTGAACATACCCACAACGCAAACATACAAACAGTTCCAACACACACAGCCCGCTCATTTGAAAGAAGTATTCGAGCAATATTGCAGGCGTGTCTCAACGCCATCAATACCTCCACCACGTATAACCCAGTGTACCCCTAGCTTATTTACTATCATATTCATTGTTTCCATGTCTGATAACCCTGTGTACCCCTAGTATAATCACTATCCTACCCGCTGTCTTCATGTCTTAGAGCCTGTGTAACCACAGTATGATGACTGTCATCCGTAGAACCCTGTGTACCCTATAGCTTAATTGCCTGTGTAGTCTGTATTCTGCTTATTAGCTGTTATCTGTATGTCCATCTTATATCCCCTTATTACCCCTTGATTCTCCAGTTTTGACCATTATCCCCAAGCTGACCATTCACCATAATTGATACTCCTTCCCTTCCACCATTCCTCCTCCTCCTCTTTCATTATCCCCCTTCCCGCTTCCGTTCGGCTGGTTGAGGTGTCGGCGTAACGCCAGACAGTTATCGGCCTCTATCGCCCCTCCCCCCCCCAGCAACCACTTCCTCCTCCCCCCTCTCGTACGTGGTGGGTACTCCTCCCCTAACTCCAAAGTGCCAGAACCAGCCCTTGACCTTCCTTTTACAATAGAAGAGCTTTATGCGGCCATCTTCGACTTGAACAAACACTACACACCAGTCCACGACGGCGTTAGCTACGAAGCCATAGCTCATTTGTCCTGGCCTTCTCTGCTGCGTCTTAATACAATACAATAATTCGACATGACAAAAAGGTAAAGCGCCTGCGGAGTTAGGTAACTGATGTATTTCTCTCTGAAGGTTAGTTGTGCCCACTGAGTATTTCTTGTGATTATTTCCCGGAGTTTATTTCCGCGTGATTATTTCACGCGATTATTTCCCAGTGGATATTTCACAGTCATTATTCCCGGCAAATTTATTAATTAGTAGTGATACACTTGAAATTTATCGCAGTTATCGCGGTATTGTACGGAAAAAGCAAAAGGGGGTTAAGGTTGTAATGAATGGGCCAAGGATTGGCGTGAACGTCACGAGTCAGTGGCCAGTGCGTGCGCGAGTAAACGTTGCTTTATGCATGACGCAAGAAAAAGCAGAAGATAGGGCCGGGAAGCACGGACGCGAGGCTAAAGATATAAGCCTTACAAAAAAGGCAAGAGGCTAACACGGAAATGTTCGCAATAAAGGAAGCGTCCTACGGGGTTTTGTCGCAGCCCCTCAGGGAGTTGAAGTCCCGACGCATGCGGGGTCGACAGGGACGTCACGGCGCGGCTGGCTCGATGACTGGCTCTAGGCCACGTCGCATCCAGGCACAGGACGTCGGGCAGGCACCGTCGACCTTGGCGATGAGTCACGGCTCGATGGCGTAGCAGCGGGTGTGGGCGGAGAGTTCCACTTCCGGGTGAATCCGGACCCGCGCTCTCTCGCCCAGCGCGTCTCACCAGCTCCAGGCACGGCCAGCCCACGGGTTGTCGTGATCAGCGGCGGACGGCTCACGGACACAGCAGCGGTTGCGACCCAGGTTCTCACCCGAACACGATCACAGGGCCGCGCTCTCCAGCCCAGCGCGTCACAGGCGTTCACTGATCACCGGCCCGATTCAATTTTCTGCACGCACTCGTCGCAGCTGCGCGCTCGGTCTCCTCTTCCTCGTCGTCCACCGGCACTTCATCACAAAGGCACCCATTGCCGTTGACAAATCTTCTGCTTCACCATGATTATGTCTAACCCACCAGCCAGAATGGCTAGTTTAGCACGTTAAAACGCCCGCTCAGTCTGGATAACTTTAAGTCCAACTCTCTAGAATTGAGATTCTCATAATGGGACATTGCTCCTGATACAGTTCCGGACACGTTAAATCATGCGATTCCATTCAGTGAGCAGGTTCTATTGATAACAAGTTATTGCGACAGTTGCGTCAACAATGTATTGCCGCAATGTCGTAATAACTTTAAAGAATGACGTCATTTTATGTCTCAGCCAACCAAACTGCGTGACATGCCATTTTTTTATGCCAGTATGGCTCTTGCGTCGGTAGTGTGAACATAGCATATGCCTATAAAAGGAATCCTTACGTACTTTAAGGCATGCTACGCTAATTTGGCTTAGATCTAGTTTCAACAAGAGGGAAATTGGGCCCGTTTGTTAGGAATCATTTCTGACAGCGCGAAAGGATGAGACGAGATGGAGAACACACCAGACCAGTGCTGACTGACAAGTGGACGATTTATGCAGGCGGGAAAGGAACATACCAGGATGCTCGCTCAACAAACAAAAGACGAAATAAATTAAATGAGAAATGCCGAATGCCGCATCACAATCCAGCACCACTTCTGACAGTGTCGTGGTTTCGCGCTGTTAGGAATGAAGCTGATTTTACACAGGCGCGAGAACTTCTGCTGTGCTGTGCTGTTCTATGATCAATAAAAAATTATTTATTTTGCTAGCGCGTTTAGGCACAGCAGGAAGACCTTTGAGATCTTCCTTGGAACACACCGACCCAAAAATAAAATGAGCTCTAAATGAACACCGCGCACAGATCAATATATGTAAAAAATAATTGGGATGAATGCGCGCACAGAACAGGAAGAAAAAAGGTATCACAAGCACGTGTGCCGCCGTATAATGAAATTACTTTGTATTTAATATTGTTACGAGGGCTGCAGTCCAAGTAGGAGTAGTCACGACACAGGAAAGGCGGCCGCAGTAAGAGCGAGACGGATTCCTCATCTTCCTCATCGTTTCTTGTAAGCAATAGGCGCATAGCCGGCATGGCCCAGGCACATAGCCACATTGCCTTACATGTGTGGAGCATGTGGTTGCAATGCGTCTTCCTCCTCGGTTGTATCCAAGAGCCTCGGAGCATAACTCCCGGGAGGAAAAAGCAGCGTCTCGGTGGCGCATTTCCAAACGCTTTGCTGCACAGCGCACCACGTGACTTGAGTCTGCGCTATACAGAACGTTAATTAAACGAGGTCATGGGCTGCGCCCTGACCCTAAAGCGACCTAAAACATACAAAAAACGTAGCCATTTACACCATCTTCCCGTGGGGAACCATGAGGAGGATGCGAAGCATCATGGGGGTTCCGTGTAGGTTCCATTGTGTTGCCGTTGTGTTGTTTCATTTATCTGAGCACGAATGGGAACGTAGTGTGAACCCCCATGTAGAGACAGAGAAATGCAGAGAAATGTAGAGACAGCGAAGAGGCCGACACCCGCGTTACCTGATCGAACACCTTCTGGTTCTCGTCTTCCTTTATTGCGTGCTCACGCTTCTACCCCGCTGCCCGCCCTCTTCGTCCTCTTCTCTGATTGAGCTGCAAAGCGCGTGGCACTTCCCGCCACAGCCTTCCCGCAGGAAATTCAACATTCTCCTCTAAAGTTTTCAGTTCGTCGTTTCCGTTGACGTTCAGCTTCGCGTGCCTTCGTTGTTTCAGTAGCTTCTTGACGTAGTTTGAATGAGGGAAGGACATAAGGCGCATTCGTTGCACATGCTCTCGTCTCGGTTTGTAGCGCAGTGGGAAGAGCGCCACGTACCTCCAGTTGCCGGCCAGAGAGTCGTGGAATCGAAACCGGGCGCCGCCTAACTATTTCTTTTAAATGCGAATGCATTTCTTAGTCGGGGGTTGTCGTGCGTTGGCCGGCGTGCGCCTAGCAACAGCTGTGGCGCGCCTAGCAACCGGAGCACATGGTAGCTCGGGCGGGGGTAGCGGAGGGCAAGGGGAGAGGAGGAGCGCGCTCGGCGTGTGAGGGCGCTCGCATCGCGGAGCTCGGGCGGAGTAGCGGAGACTGAGTGGAGAGGAGGAGCGCGCTCGGGCGTGTGAGGGCGCTCGCATCGCGGAGCTCGGCGGAGAGAGCTCGCGCGCGGGGCGGGCGTGTTGCGCGATGCCGGCTCCGACACGTGCCCCACTACCATTCACGGGAGTTGCATTGATCTGGTCTTTACGCGAAACTGTGCCGCGCGTATGCTTCTCAAAGACCCTTTGACCGTGCACTTCAGCGACCACAAGGCGGTGATTGTGGCCGTCAGGTACAACGATAACACAAACAGGTGCTGATGAATGAATAAATGGTTACGTTCACACTCTCGTCTCTCTTCATTAAGTACGCCATTAATAATAATTACTCGCAGCACACTCATCGGTGCACCCAATGCATTCGCATTTCCGCACGATCCCCTTCGGGGAGGTGGGGGGATTTTTTTGTAGTGTACTGCGCTGACGTCAGTCCAAACGCTGACGGGGCTGAAGAGACGCGCATGCGCAGTAGAGTGCGGACACCGGACAACAACAAGGGAGGGAGAGACACAGCCCGATCATGAGATGCTTCGCATCTATTATTCGTGCGTTCCAAACTGCGCAGTATATAAGGTTTGTCCTCTATATCTTTCTCTGTCTCTCTCTCTCTTTCTCCTTTATCCTTTCACTTCCCTCTCCTTCCCTTCCCCTGCATTGGGTTGTAGGCAGGTGAGTCCCTGCCGAGCCCAAGATATCCCCACTGTCCTTCCTTTCCTTTTATTTTCCCACAAACCACAATACACACGCGACGGCGGCGCCGACACGTGCTGGAGGAAAAGCAAGCCCAAAAACAAAACTCTCGCTGGCGCAGTTTCAGGTAGGGGCGCGCGAGCACTGAGACGGCGGGAAATTTAAAATGCATTGGACAAACCTCCGTTTAAGTCATCAGGAGAGGAGTGTGACAGGGCGGCGAAGAGCGTGATGTGTGGTAGCAGTGAGCGGATAACGGTCATATAGCCCATTATGGCGAATCACTGCTCTGTCCTTGCGACAGCTTTCAGATTCAGTTCAACGGCTTTAATGTGAGGCAGTCCCGGTCGACTACTAGGGAACCACAACAGAACGAGCGTTCTAGGGGAATAGCTAACGCTCCTGTGGCAGCGATCGCGGAATTCGTTACATGAAGGTTCGTTATATGCAGGGTTAACTGTAGTTAAGCCCGGATACAGTTAAACCTCGATGTAAAGAACCTCTATTTAACGAAATCCTGGATTTAACGACGTTTTTTGATTCCCCATTGCCAGACCCATGTGTTTGCGAAGTCTGCGTAAGGAAGCGTTGCAACGGTTAACTTTGATGTAACGTATTCCCTACGCTGATGAGTCATTGTTTTTTTGCACTTTTCCTGGAAAATCGGCTGGAGAAATGCGCAAAATTAGCTAAAAAACGACGCCCATTTTTTCTACAATGAGGCTACGGGTGTCCATAAGGACGGACATCCAGATGCACCAGCCAGTTCGCGTATGCATTCGAAGTTGGAGGCGGTGAGGAGATCACCGTTAACTAGCCGAGTATGAGTGGTGGCACCAGAACTCCTATTGGCGAGACTGGCGGTTGAGAAACTGCGTCTGCGTAAGAGGGCGGGCAAGAGTTACTGGGAGCCCGTTGCTAGCACTGCACGGCCTGTCGTTAACGCCAGCATCATTCTTGATAATTTTCCCAGAGTTATTTGAAGGCACTGGTCTTTGTGGGAGCAGTGGTCTTTGTGACCAAAGGATGAGCCTTGCAGCTGGAGATCCTCACGTATGATAGTGCCTATTAAGATACCAAAGGCTGACTAAAGAGGAGGTCGAATGAGTCACTTAGCCGGCTGCAAGTGAATGGCTTGAAGCTCGTCAAAACGCTGGCGTGCTCTGCGTATATCATTCATGCTGGATATATTTTGCACCGCAAGGGCATCGAACACAAACTCTGTGATATGACGGACTTGGTCAGCCTCACACATGTATGGGCTGACCAGACGGCAAAGAGGAAGTACATCCTCGATACATAACGCGTACGCCTCGTCTTGGCGCTTCAAGTGGGCTTCAACCTTTCTTTTTGCTCTATGTGGGCGAGCGGAAGGTGATCCAAATATTTGGCAAAGCTGCTCAGTGAAGGTGTCCCGACAAATCTTAGTGCTGTTTATGTCTTTTCGTCTCCTGGTATAGACCAATTCCGCCGACAATCTCTCCACGTGCTCTGCAAAAAAGCAGATGCCCAGGCGATCTTCATCACACTGAATAGATTCTCCGAGTAAATGCGGCTTGTGTTTTTTTGTTGCGATTTCCAAGAAGCGTCAAGCATCAAGAATGACGAGAAGATAATGCGGGAGAGTGGGGGAGGGGCACCCTTGTGTTTTTGAACAGGCCCTCAGCACTGTTAATCCGGCCCTGAGTGAGTGTATGCAATTTAGACGCAGAAACAGAAAGACAGAGAGAGAGAGAAATAAGATTTATTGCAATCGGTATTTAGGAGGGGGTGATGACCGGAAGTTTCAGCTTGCCGGTGACTAAGGCAACCCGTTCCTTCAGACGCTTCTGTATCTCCGGGTCTGAGCTACCCAGCGCCGCCCACCATTGATCAGTCTTACGGATTAATGGAAAAGGGTTTTATTGCAGGTCCACACGGTATGAATCATGGTTTCCCTCAAGCCGCATGCAAATAAGTTGGGGGATTGATACACGGCGGTGTTAATTAGGTGCAGGCTGGCGCGACCGGGCAAAGTGCTTGTTTGAATGAGGCGCCATTAGCGTTCTTCAGAGCGAGAGAGGCTAGGATGAGGTGGCGGGAATATTATATGCGGCGGTCGAGGTGGTAATGCGCAGTTAGTTTCTGATAGCTAAGCAAGCTGTCTTGGCCTGAGCGGGCTCCATGTAGGGGGACGAGGTTTAGGCCTGCTCGGACAGTGACTTCTCGAGCTGCTTTGTTGGCTGCATCGTTGCCCCCCCAGCCATGTTTGGGAAGGAGTCCAGATCTGCTCCACGGGGTCGGTAGGGGGATTTTGAACACGAACATTGAGCGCCTGAGGAAAGATGGTGCCGCTGTCAAAGCTTTGAATGGCCGTTTTCAAATCAGAGGTGGTGATTGTGGGGGTTGACCACTGCGTTATTGCTGGGGCGATTGCCGCTTCCTCCGCCGCTGCCGTATGATGGGTGCGTGTTTTGAGGGAGCTCAGGGGTGGGGAATTTGGACTGAACATTGCCGCCACAGCGTACGCGTCGTGAGATCTGTAGTCTGCCGCGTCTACGAAAAGCGTGCTCAGCTTAATGGGGTATTTCTTGACCAAAGCCCGACACATGGCGCGCTTCTGTCGTCTGTGGGGAAATACAGCGAGGCATAAAGCTCGCCAAGCTGAGTGACGGGGGCTGTTTTTTGTTGAACGTATGTCAATTCCACTCCCAAGTTGTTAGTCGACCTAGGGGGGGGGGGGGGTGCTAGAGGCCCGTGAGTCATGTCGGTGGTGATCGTTACTGGAGGATGATTGGGATTGGATCAGTTCGGCTGCATTGTGGTACGTGGTGTAATCACTTTCAGGTTGAGAATGCGCTGGCCTTGGTGACGTGCCACTTATCTATCTGGCCGACGACGTGTTCCATGGTAGTCTTTCCTAGGACGAAACAAAATGGTTGGGCGAGTAAGGGAGAGAGAGAGAGAGAGAGAGAGAGAGAGAGAGAGAGAGAGAGAGAGAGAGAGAGAGAGAGAGAGAGAGAGAGAGAGAGAGAGAGAGAGAGAACAAACTTTAATGAGCAAAAATAAATTGTGGGGTGGCTTCCTAGTCCGGAAGTCCATTGGCTGTCCTGGCTCTGTCCGCTCGGTCAACCAAGATCATCTGGTCGTCGAGGCTCGAGCTGGACAACATGCTCTCCCACTGCTCACGGGAAGGGTTGGGAATGGGGGGAAGGTCGGGGTTTCGGTCGCACTCCCAGACGATGTCGTAGAGGGTGCCTGAATTGCCGCAAAAAGCACACTCCGGGGAGTATTGTGTGGGGAATAGATTATTTAATCGTACTGGATTTGGGAACGTGTTTGTTTGAATTCGTCTTAATGTGTTTTCCTGCATTTTAGACAAACAGCGTTGGGCGGGGGGAAAGGTCCTTCTACCTAATCTATAATATTCGGTTATTTCCTGGAAAGTCTCAATCAGCGTTGGAGTGTAAGGGACTGAGTCGGATTCCGGGGTGCTGGCAGGAGGGGTGGAGGTATTTAAAGGAGACAGTTAGGGGTGTAAAATGCTGTGCTATGTGTTTTAGACCGTAGTTCTAACTGTACGAAACACTAGTTTCAGCTGTGCATTCACTCGGGCGGGCTATTTCTGGACGTGTGGAGATGCAGGGGTTCTGGGTAGGGGAGGCTAGGCGTTCATGGGAAGTGGGGTGCTGTCAGGCAATGCTGACCCCTTTACCTAGTTGAAAGTTAATTTGCTGTCAGGATGGTGTATAGGAGGAGGCTGTAGGGCTTAAGGAAAAAGGCTGTGCTGCACCGAGAGTGAGCGGAGAAGGCTGGGCTTGCATTCTTTACTGGCGGTGGGATGTGTTGGGCCCCATAGTTGGCCCCGGAGATGGCATGCCTGCTTGTTGGTCGGGTTCTTCGCGTGGTAGGCGGCGACAATTGCGCTGTTCGGGTTGCAGCACACGTCTCGGTACAGGCTGAGATCCCCACAAAAAGTACACGCCTCAACAATTTGTCTGCTTTGGTGGCAGCGTATGAAGTTCCCGTAGGCGCAGATTTAAAACAGTGCGCGTTAACCACTGAAGTTTACGACAGCGGATGTGTTTGCTCCGAGAAGTTGGACTTGGAGTATTGCTGATTCTTGAGTGGCCAAAAAACAGTGGTTACATTTTCGTTACGGGAAGCAGGATAGAGTGCATGTACTACGCAAGAAACGCTGCGTGCCAGTGGTTTGAGCTATGGTTGCAGCTCGTAGACCATCTTGTTTAGTTCAATCTGTGTAATAGCACTCAATATGACGGCTTGCGGGTCGTCTGTAGTGCCCGCGATTATAACATTCTGTGGAGCTTTACCTAAGGATTGGTGTAACTTTGCTGTGGGGATACCGCTAGCTGCTTCGAAGCTCTGTGTAAGTAGCCCGTCTATGCAGCTCGAAAGCTTCTGGCCAGTGCGTGGCCAGCTGGATTTAGAAATCCTTCTCGGGTGGTCTTGGTTATGGCGGAAGCTTTGGCGTCCGTTGACGTGGAGGAGGGTCTTAAAGTTGCAACGTTAGGGAGGTGGGTGATTTCTTCTCAGTTCGGTGGGCGTATAGAATGCGCCGCCACCTGCCTGGCGCTTACATAGTACTGCCTCTTTGGCGCCGTTAGACACCGAAACGCGATTCTCGGAAATGTCAGAGGTATAATCTGCGAAGGCGTGCGTCATTGCAAGCTCAAACGCTGCTACACAGGCGCTCACAGTGGGGGTTCCACTCTTCACGGGGCGTTCGGCGAAGAAGCAGCATCGGGAGGTAAAGGAGCGCAGTTGCGATCGGGTGTCAAGGCGGGCTCGGCCGAAAACGTCGGAGTTCAGGGTAAGTCGGCAGTGGTGACCGTTCCGTCCTTTTTTTTTTGAATAAAAATAATAACATCTCGGCCAGATGTCGGCGTACACGGTAGATACGGGAACCGGACTACTACTTGTTGCAACACGGGTTGTAGGCGGGCCAGTTGGTACATATTTCTGAGATTAACAGCGCGAAAGAACGGGCCAACAGAGGAGTAGACTAACACAGCGCTGACTAACAACTGAAGTTTTCTTATCGATGGACAGCAATAAATAGGGAAAAGGAGGGTGACACGTGACGCTAGACTTAACAAAAAAGAATTTAAAAACAAAAACAAAATGCCACGCAATGTAAACACAGTAATAGGCACAGCTGAAGCAAACCAGCACAAACAGCCCACCAC